>NC_141687.1:1356488016-1358888016 GCF_964263255.1 Lissotriton vulgaris
AGGTTCTGCTTCCTTGGGCATAGTTTGGGATGCCTTTAAGGCCGATATTGGGGGATCATTAAAATAATGTAATTCATTAGAAACTAGGAAAGCGCGTATGGAATTAGAGATTTGTGAAAAAGAGATAGGGATCCTAGAGGAGGCCTTACACTCTGTGAGTTTAGAGGGAGAAAATCTAAGGCTGGAAGAGAGGTTGCAAGAGGCGCAATTAGAATTCAAAATGAAACTAGAGCGAAAGTGTAAACCAGATGGCAAGTGGCGAATATAAAATAATTTGAATATGGGGAAAAAGCAGGTGCTTTGCTTGCCTGGAAAGCGAGATTGGAAAGGTCAAGGAATTATATAAAAGAGTTAGTAAATGAAGCAGGGGAAAGGTTGGACAGTGGGATTCTATGCAGGACCACATAGTTACAATGTTTTCCCAGCTTTATACAGAAAATATTGTCACTGACAATGTAAATACTAGGTGTTGGTTTAATACATTGGATCTTCTATCATTAAGTGAAGAAGGAAAGGATATTGTAGGAGCCCCAATCACGCAAGAAGAGATAAGGAGAGCAATAAAAAAGTCTATAAATGTTAAGGTGCAGGGCTTGATGTTCGTCCGGCAGAAGTATATAAAATAATAGCAGATGAAATAATATCTATTTGGGAATTGCTATTTAATTCGATATATAGAGGGGTAGTGTAGGCTCCCGAATCATGGCATGAAGCCTCTGTAGTTCTAATTTTGAAGCCTGCTAAGGACCCCTTTAAAGCAGATTCATATAGGCCAATCTCCCTGCTAAATGCTGACTATAAAATCTTTGTCGGCTTATGGCAGGGAGGCTGTCCAGGGTAATACCCCAACTCATACATGAAGACCAGAAGGGGTTTATCCCTGGAAGGCAGATATTCGAGTTAACCCAGCAAGTAATTGGATGTATTGATATAGCGTCAGAAAGATCTGTCCCCTTGGCGGTGGTCACATTAGACGCCACCAAGGCATTTGACCGAGTTTTTTGGGAGTACCTATGGGCAGTTCTGGAATATACGGGGTTTGGGCCTCACGTTATAACTACAATAAAAACCTTATATAATAATTCTACAGCCAGGATTCTTTTAAATGGAGTCCTCACTAAGAGTTTTAAGAGTACAAGAGGGACACGACAGGGGTGTCCAATTTCACCCCTGTTATTTCACCTATATTTTGAAACGTTTGCCCAGGCGCTCCGACAAGATATGCAGGTGAAGGCCTTCTGTACTGGAATGTTGGAGAAAAAAAATATCACTCTACGCGGATGATCTAATTATTTATACAACAGATCCAGTTACTACGATCCTAATGGTAGAGCAATTGGCGGATGATTTTTGGGCTCTGTCTGGATATTTGGTAAATAAAGAAAAAACAGGGATTATTTGCTGGAAGGTCCCGGACTGGAGAGGGAGTGTACCGAGAGAGATCAGATATCTAGGTATCAACATTCTCAATGCAGTGCAGGACATTCCACAGCACAATTTGGAAAGAATTATAAAGGAAATTGAGAACATTTTAACTAGGTGGGGGAATCTTCCATTGACGGTGTATGGAAGGGTGTACTTGATAAAAATGGTTATTATGCCAAAGCTCACGTTCCTCTTTAATTGTATACCAATATCATTTCCAAATAAGCTGATAAATAAAGTGCAGGGCAAACTGGGTAGTTTTGTCTGGGCAGATAGGGGAGCACGTATTTCATGGAAGAAACTTAGGCGTAGATTGACAGAAGGAGAGCTTGCCCTACCAGATGTGAAATTGTATTGCATGGCATTTCAGTTAAAAAATTGTAGGGTTTTGTTTAACACAACAAGGCACAGGGTGTGGAGAGGGCTTTGCGAGGAGATGAACAAGGAGTGAGGGGAAAGGATTTTTGTTTAAGTTTGGTGTTCAAAAAAGTTAAATTAAAAATATTGAAGGCAGCTCTGATTTTATGGGTCAAGATCAGGAATATGTTAGGAATTGGATATTATTCAGGAGAGGCTCCAATATGGGACTCCCTAGGTACGCCTGAATGGCTGTTGGATCACCTGAGTGTCCCACTTAGGAGGACAGGCATAGAAGTCTGGGGAATCTGATTGTGATGGGTGAAGTGGTCCCATGGGAGGTATTATGGACTAACACAGGGGGATCTCTGTCTAGATTTAAAGTCCGCCAGTTAAAGTCTTGGGTGGAAGCGAATAGACGTGAGATCAAGAGCCTCTGGGAGTTTGAAAAAAAAGTGAAGAGCGAAACAGTAATAAAGAAGGAAATAAGTGGATGGTATCACATATTACTGACTTCCGAGGAGGAAAAAATTAAAGCCCCCTATGAAATATGGGACGAGGTGATGCAGACCTATGATCCATATAAAGTATGGCAGCTCTCCTTCAAGATACTGTACAAAGTAGTCAAACCATCAAACTTGAAAAGGAACCATTTCTTTACGGCAAATAGGTTGTACTGGACCCCACAAAAACTAGCAAAGTTTGTAACCAACACCCCCCCCCAAATGCCGTAGGTGTGGAGAGACTAACGCTAATGATAAGCATATGTTTTTTGAATGTCCCCAGTTACAGGAGTACTGGTTCGAGGTCGAAAAGATAATCAATTACATTTTTGACGCGAACATCAAAGTTAACCTTCTACTAGTAATGCTGGGGATAGTGGATCAGTCAAGTAACAGTATTACCTGGTATAAACAGGCCTTACTATTCTACTTAATCCTTCTTGCTAGGTGAGAAATTTGCAAGAAATGGATTGAACCTTCCCCACCACAAGGGATGGACTGGATACGTGCAGCAAGAAGAACGGCAAAAATATATAGTGTTTTGGAGTCTAATACGCAATCTAAGATATGGGAGGCCTTCCAGAATTGAGATGGAGACGTAGGTGTATAACCCCTTCTGTTCAATGATTGCACCTGCGTGGTCTGTGCAGCCAGGACGCTGGAAGGGCACGAGCGTCGGAGCTATTGATATATCGCAAAAGCCTGGGGAGGAATAGATCGGCTGGCAGGCTATTTTTTGCATATAATGGTGGTATGAGGTCAAAAAAAAATAACTGCATGCAACAAATCATTGGTCTGTAAGTAACTCTGTTCATTAAAAAATGGCTCAGAACTTGAACTGTGTTTCCATTGCCCTAAGAAAATATCACAAACATTACTTTTGTTAATTATTCTTTTCCTCTTACTATTGGCCTTCATTAAATGGATTGGTTTATCTAGTGATAGAATTCTCTTTAATACTAAAATAAATAGTTTCCTCTTTACTTCAATAGCCTTTTCAACAATGGATTCGATATGCTTCTTCTTTTTATAAAATACTGTTCTCTTTCTATATTTCTTTGTATGTTTCATCAAGTTATGGACCACTCTTGTAAAATATTTTTTTACGGATTTCTTTATGTTGATTTTCTCTTCTTTTACTATAAGTTGTATCCTTTGTATGTACATTGCCTTTTTTTTTCTTTCCTATTCTTTGCACTTTTTTTGTGCTTGGAACATTTTCACTGCTTTGGACATTTCCATTGTTTTCTGAATCTTGCCACATTACGTTGGTCTTCCAATACTTGTGGTTGAGTTTTTTTCAAGTAAGTATCCTTCTTCTGGCCTTTTCTTCTTCCTTCTTTCTCCGGCATAATAACTTTTTTTTATGATGATAAACAGTATCTGTAAAAAATTATCATAAATAAGTATTTATTAATAACTTTATAAAGTATACTTTTTATTACTATACAAACAAATTCCATATAAATTCTGACTAAGAAATAGTAGGCCTGAAGCACAACTGTGAAGGTGGTAAGAGCAGTACATACATAATACATAGTACTTTGAAGCACTCCATAACACTAAAACCTGAAGCACTGTATAAGTACATGCATATTAACTAAATGATCACAATACTATAAGGAGAGACACTGAGTGAATTGATAATTGGTTCACTTTTACTTTAGTAAATAGATTACTACATGGTACATAACAGTCACTATGGTTTTCAAACAGTACAGATTTAGAGTTTAGAGTAGTGCAGTGGTGTTTGTGTAGTGTAGGGGGTCGTTGTGGTGTATTGTTCTAGGGTAGTGCAGTGGTGTTTGGGTAGTGTAGAAGATCGTGCTAGAGTAGATTTAAGGTTTAGGGTAGTGTAATGGTGTTTGAGTAGTGTAGGGGGTCGTGCAGGGGTAGTGTTTTAGGGTTTAGGGTAGTGCACTAGTGAATGGGTAGTTTAGGTGGTCGTACTAGGGCTAAATTTAGGGTTTAGGGTGCTGTACTGTTCTTTGTGTAGTGTAGGGGGTTGTCCTAGGGAAGTGTTCTAGGATAGTGCAGTGGTGTTTGGGTAGTGTAGGAGGTTGTGCTGTGGTAGATTTAAGGTTTAGGGTAGTGCAATGGTGTTTGGGTAGTGTAGGGGGTCATGCTGGGTAGTCTTTTAGTGTTTAGGGTACTCCAGTAGTGTTTATATAGTGTATGGGTCATACTAGGGGTAGATTCAGAGTTTAGGATAGTGCAATGGTGTTTGTTTAGTGTAGTGGGTCGTGCTGGTATAGTGTTTTAGTGTTTACGGTAGTGCAATGTTGAATGGGTACTGTAGGAGGTCGTGCTGGGGATAGATTTAGAGTTCAGGGTAGTGCAGTGGTGTTTGTGCAGTGTAGGAGGTCTTGCTGGAGTAGATTTAAGGTTTAAAATAATGTAATGGTGTTTGGGTAGTGTAGGAGTTGTGCTGGGGTAGTGTTTAAGGGTTTAGGGTAGTGCACTGGTGAATGGATAGTGTAGGTGGTCGTACTGGAGGTAGATTTAGGGTTTAGGGTAGTGCTGTGGTCTTTGTGTAGTGTAGGGGTTCGTGCTGGGGTAGTGTTCTAGGATAGTGCAGTGGTGTTTGGGTAGTGTAGGAGGTTGTGCTGGGGTAGGTTTAAGGTTTAGGGTAGTACTATGATGTTTGGGTAGTGTAGGGGTCATACTGGGTAGGGATTTAGTGTTTGGGGTAGTACAGTAGTCTTTATGTAGTGTAGGGGGTCATGTTGTACGCTAGTGCAGTAGTGTTTAGGTAGTGTAGGTGGTCATGCTGGGGTAGATCTAAGGTTTAGAGTAGTGTAATGGTGTTTGGGTAGTGAAGTGTGCCATGCTGGTATAGTGTTTTAGATTTTAGGGCAGTGCGGTGTTGAATGGGTACTGTACGGGGTCGTGCTGGGGGTAGTTTAGAGTTCAGGGTAGTGCAGTGGTGTTTGTGTAGTATAGGAGGTTGTGCTGGGGTATATGTAAGGTTTAGAGTACTGTAATGGTGTTTGGGTAGTGTAGCAGTTGTGATGGGGTGGTATTTTAGGGTTTAGGGTAGTACAGTGGTAAATGAGTAGTATAGGGGTTGTGCTGGGGGTAGATTTAGGCTTTAGGGTTGTGCAGTGGTGTTAATGTAGTGTAGGGAATCATGCTGAATTACTCTTTTAGGGTAGTACAGTGGTGTTTGGGTAGTGTAAAGGGTCGTGCTGGGATAGGTTTAAGGTTTAGGGTAGTGCAATGGTATTTGGCTAGTGTAGGGGGTCATGCTGGGGTAGTGATTTTGGGTTTAGAATAGTACAGTGGTATTTGTGTAGTGTAGGAGTCGTTCTGTCATAGTTTTTATGGCAGTGCAGTAGTGTTTGAGTAGTGTAGGATGTCATGCTGGGGTAGATTTAAGGTTTAGAGTACTGCAATGGTGTGTTGATAGTGTAGGGACATGCTGGGGTAGTGTTTTAGGGTTTAGGGTAGTACAGTGGTGAATGGGTAGTGTAGGGACTCGTGCTGGGAGTAGATTTAGACTTTAAGATAGTTCAGTGAAGTTTGTGTAGTATAGGAGGTCTTGCTGGAGTGGATTTAAGGTTTACAGTACAGCAATGGTGTTTGGGTAGTGTAGGGGGTCGTGTTGAGGTACTGTTTTGGGGTTTAGGGTAGTGCAGTGGTGAATAGGTAGTGCAGGGAGTCATCCTGGAGGTAGATTTAAGGTTTAGGGTAGTGCAGTGGTGTTTATGTAGTGTAGTGAACCATGCTTAAGTACTCTTTTAGGGTATTACAGTGATATTCGGGTAGTATAAGGGGTTGTGCTGGGGTAAGTTTAAGGTTTAGGGTAGTGCAATGGTATTTTGGTAGTGTAGGAAGTCGTACTGGGGGTAGATTTCGAGTTTTGTGTTATTCACTGGTGTTTGTGTAGTGTAGGGGGTCGTACTGAGGTACTCTTTTAGGGTAGTCCAATGGTGTTTGGGTACTGTAAGGGGTCGTGCTAGGGTAGGTTTAAAGTTAAGGGTAGTACAATAGTGTTTGTGTAGTGTAGAGGGTCGTGCTGGGGGAGTGTTTTAGGGTTTAGGGTAGTGCAGTGGTATTTGGGTAGTCTAAGGGGTCATGCTGCAAGAGTACATGTACTTATATCTCTGCAAACATATCAAACAACCAAATTATTTTATCTCAATTTTGACTCACAGTTTAATTCTAGACAAATAACAGTATTTCTAATAAATGGAGTGTATAGATACTGACTGGGAAAATGTAGGCCTGAAACACAAGTGTGAAGATGGTTAAACAACTACTTGCATAGTGCATAGGAATTTCAAACACTACATGCCCTAAAGCCTGGCTCACTGCAAGAGTACATGTACTTATATATCTGCAAACACATCAACCAACCAAACCATTCTCTTTCAAGTTTCCCAAATAGACACTGACTCACAGTGTGATTTTTTATACAAATAACATTATTTCTTATAAATTGAATGTAGAAATACTGACTAGGGAAATGTAGGCCTGAAACAGAAATGTGAAGGTGGTTAGACTACTACATGCATACTGCATAGGAGTTTCCAGCACTGCGTACCCTAAAGCCTTTGTCACTGCAACAGTACATGTACTTATTTGTCTGCAAACAAATCAAGCATCCTTTCCACATATTTCATAACTGCATTTTACTATTAAAGATAAACTCATTTTGGAAACACATAACCAATGACTATTTTCTAATTCTACAAAAATGTGAGAACAGAATACGTTTTTAATTATTTACATGTCAGGAAACACATGAAGTACCAAAATGCTTCTCTCAGAGTGATTTCTAAATGCACACAGACACACTGTGTGATTCTAGACAAGCAAAACTATCCCTTGCATTTTACCAAAACACATTCACTAGTCTACAACACTTAAGGTGACTATACACATTGCACAAAATGTTCTACTACACATTAGTATAGAGTGCTTCCATCAGAATGATCCCTAAATGCACACACGACTCGCAGTATGATTCTAGACAAACAACACTATCCCTTTCCTTTTATTAACAACATATTTCATAGTCTAGAATGAGTATTGCATTTTCGTGTAGAAACTTGACTCATTTTGCAAATACATAAAAAATGACTGGTTTCTAATTCTACCAAAACATGAAAACAGCATCGTTATCTGTCTACAAACACATGAAATACACAAATGCTTATCTCTGAATAGTTTCTAAATGCACACACACTCTCAATAAAATTCTACAGAAAAAAAGTACTCCCTGCACTTTACCAGGAGAAACACATTAGTCTGATTAAAATCAAAATGCACCACATACACCCCCTCACAAATTAATAACTCACCTTTCAAATTATTTTGTACAATAATAAGTTTGTCAGTCACACCAGGTTTTCTTATACAGAATATCAATATCTCTTCTGTACACCTCTCACCAGAACCAAAGAATGGCAAAGTTTCCCTCCCATTATGACCAAATATACACCTGAACATCAAATCAGATTGCTTCCCACATTAATTCAAATGCAAACACACATTGTTATTGGTTACACATTTGAACCCTTTCCAAGTGACACATTTGAACAATACCCCCAATCTGCCTTCTGCCTGTTACCATAGAAACAGTTCATGGAACACTTAACTGAGCACACAGGTCAAACCTTCATCACACAATGTTGCAAGTGTGCTTGACTTTTCAACATATCAGCTTATCCTATTTAATGTTCCTTTCAATCAGATTTTGTTATCCAATAAGAATCAGGCTTTTAAAAAACAGAAACATGCACCCTACTCCTCAGTGTAGAAAGTTGTCAAACAACCAATGATTTCTTTTTTTTCAAAACTGCATCTTATCCACCATTTTAGAAAAATGTTAGTTTTCAAACTGTCATTTCATTTACAGAGACCATCTGAGTGCATCCAGACCTTCCTTCAAGATGCTTGGAGCGTGGATTGTGGGACACAGCTATATTTTCTGGAGCCAAAGGTACACAGAAAACAAAGGAATTCACAAAGACCTAGGTTTACCAAATGTAGACATTAAATGGATTGGACAGAGAGGGTTAAAGTGGCACCAATTGATGCCATTGGTTAAATCCTTTTTGCATCTCCAACACCCTGACCTCATAATTGTGCACTGTGGTGGCAATGACCTAGTTACTTTGACTGGGGTAGGTCTGAAAATGCTTATGAAGGACACCTTTGGAGAATTGATGTTACTTTTCCCCCAAACTGCCTTTGTCTATTCTAACATATGCCAAGGGCAGAAATTGAACTTGTCTAATCAATTCTGTCCACAGATTGGGAAAGCTAGGAAACATGTGAATACATCTGTTTCTGCGTTTCTCCGAGACTATAGAATGGGGTCCATTTACCACAACAATCTCCGTTTCAATATGAATGGCATCTATAGGAAAGATGGTGTTCATTTTAGAGATGAGGGGTCTTCCTCTTAAACCTTAGACTCTGCATAGTTACTTACTTGTAGGTACCAAAACCTCTCAATAAACACAAGGGCTCTTTTTAGAGCCACCTAAGAACTAAACACATAAACTTGAAGTATATCTGAAAAAAATATTTATTTTTTGCTTGGAGTCGCGCACCCAACGTGTTAGAGTCGTGCACTCAAAGCGTAGAAGTCATGCCCCAAACACTCCTGCCCTCTCATAGCAAACAACAGTGTCCTGCGGGTGGGCACCCCAGGACACTGCAGGAGCCGCCCTGGGGGGTGGAGGTCCCCAGGACCCTCGAGGACTCCAGGAGGGGGGCCATGCAGCTCCCCTCCCACAACACAGAAAGCCCCGGGGGTGGTGGTCCCTGGGTTTTGAGGGGCCATTGAGCCACCCCACAAATTATACTGGGAGGGGCTTTTGAGCCCCTCCCAACAATTTATTTTATAGCCCCGGGGTGGCAGTGCCCGGGGCTGAGCGGCCCTTCTGGAGCCCCTTTAAATGTATTAATTTTGCCCCCGGGATGTGGCCTCCCAGGGGGGTAATTATAAAAGAAGCTCCATTTTTTTTTTTTTTTTATGGCAGAGTCGGCGCACCCTACACGCACCTGCTGGGTCTTTTATTCCACTGACTTCCTCAGCCTCGCTTCTACCGTGGTACAAAATGGCTGCCAACAGTTCTTGGTTTCAAATGTTGACAACCACTTGACAACCAATTAGCATTCAGCGTGTGATCGGAAGGGTGCACTTATGGTACGATGACAACACACGCAAACTCCACGTATCCCCGTGCCCATAGATGTATAAATTACTTTAACTGTAATTTTCACAGGAACTGCTGAACAGATTAACACCATTTAAGCGAAAGGCACAAGTCTGAACTGAGGACCACCTCTTTGCCAAATTTGGTGTAATTGCGTTCAGCTGTTCGGGCTGTAGCTGTGGCTAAAGGTCCCATGGGAAATTGCATGGGGAAAACACATTTTGGAACCCCCCTTTTTTCTCGGCCCCCACTTGACGAATCACCATGAAACTTTCAGGATAGGAGCGGACCAGAGCTGGTCAAATGTTTAGAAAATTTTGCAAAGATTCATCAATCAGCGCCTAAGGTATTGGGAATAGAATGTTGTGGATTTCCTGTCCTAATCGGTCCTAACTATAACTACCTACAGGCGACCGCCATATATATATATATTATCTACTGACAGTCACCAGTAGGTAGTTATAGTTAAAACCTAGTTTTCATTGGAAAAGAATTTGTTGACTTGACTATAACTTTGGGGTAATTTGACTAATGTGCATGACATTTTCCCAAAACAGTGTCAAGGTAGGTTTTGTGTGTCATGGTAATTTTGGGGGTGATCCCTGCAGTTGCGCCCAAGAAAAGGAGGCAGAAAATAAGGGTGCATTGGTAATGTTAATTCCCATAGGAATGCATTGTTGAACCTACGGCCTGAACTTCTGAACGGAATTACATTAAATTTGTCAGAAAGGTAGTTATTGTTACATAGATTGTGCTTTTTGTCATTTAGTGCAAATTTGTGTGATTAGAACCGAACAATATAGTGATATCTCTGGCCGCGGATATTTTGCGACTGTTCAACGGTGATCGCAGTTAAATTGTGACGAGTTCAAGGAAAGTCATGAAAGCTCACCCCAGCAGGAATGCCCTGATTGGCTGGACAAAACCTAAATAGAAAGTTGCAGCGGTTTTGCTGTGATCATGTTTAAATTGTGATGTGTTCCAGTTAAAAAGTGAAAGCCAGCCAGCTGGAAATACTCTGAATGGCTGTACACAACCTGAAACGAAATTTGTAGCTGCCATTTTATCAATCAGGAATCATTCCACTTAGCTGTGAAAGCTAAGCTAAGGGGTAAGTGTGGAGATACTCTAATCCCACGTTTGAGAAATGGGGGCATTAGTGACACAAGTTATGTGTCCACATTTTTTTTTGATCGTGCATGATATTTGTGACGAGACGCATCTGCCAGTGCAGCCACCATGTACCATCACAGAGAGTTTGTGAATATTCCGGCAACATCACAAATATTGATAAAAATATATAAATATTTGTACACACTATCACTGTCACAGACTCATATATGCACTAACAAACCTACTTATACATCCAGTCACATACCCACTCAGATACTCAAGCACCCACTTACAGACTCATTCTGAAAGTGACACACCCATGTACAGATCCACTCAGAGACTCATGCACCTACTTAGAGACCCAGTCATAGAATCATGCGCCCAGTCACATACCCACTCAGATACTCATGCAACGACTCATGTACCCATTCAGGTACTCATGCACCCCCTTCAGACTCACTCGCAGAGTGACGCACCCATGTACAGACCCACTCAGAGACTCTTGCACCTTTTTAGAGACCCACTCATAGACTCATGCGCACAGTCTCATACCCACTCAGATACTCATGCGCCCACTCACATACCCATTCAGCTACTCATGCATCCATTTACATACACACGCAGAGAGTCACACACCGATGTACAGACCCACTCAGAGGCTTACTGACCCACTTACAGACCCAGTCACACACACATGTTTGTATTCAGAGACCCACTGAGACACTCACACACCCACTGACAGGCCCACTGAGACACTCATACTCATAGATCACTCAGACACTCATATACCCACTCACACATCCGTATAGTCACTCACACACTCTGACACACCCACTCATTGACTCACACAGATATACACACACCCACTCAAAGACTTACACAAACACTCACAGACCCACCCAGACACTCACCTTCACAGTCACAGACACCCTCAGGTACTCATGCACGCATCCGTTCAGTCGCCCACTCAGAGACTTATTCTCTCACTTACACACCCATTGAAACACTAATACACCCACTCACAGCCCCACTCAGATATTCACACATCCATACCGGCACTCAGGCACCCAATCACTCACCCACTCAGAGACGTATGCACCCACTCACACTTGCACTCAGACACCCACACACTCATTCACAGAACCACTCAGACACTCAGGCACCCACTTACTCTCCCATTGAGACAAGCACTTAGGCCCTGATATATGACCGCAAGATTTAGCGACTCGCAATTTGCACCTAATTGCGAGACGGAAATTGCGAGTCTCTAAATCCAATGTACAAAGACAACTGTTCCCCAAATAGCGACTCGCAAATGACTCACAATGCAAAATTGCGATGATGCCAATTGTGACACGATAAACGCTTGCATACGCGGTTGAAAACATGCATTTTGCATCCACAATTAGCGCACACCTCTGAAAGCATGCATTTTACATGTGCAAATAGCAAGTGTGAATAAAAATTGAAAAAAAAATACTTCCTGGAAGAGCAGAAGGACCCCAAATCAGGAAGTGGTGTCCCTGGAGAATCCTGAACAAAATTAAAACCACATGGCAAGGTGCAGCAGCTCAGTACAATACTGAAAGCTAAACAGAACAGCAAAGCAAGATATCCAGCCAGTCAAGTGAGAAAGTAGGCAAAAAGAGGCTGTGCAAACTAAAGTTTTCAGTGAGGGAACTGGACATTATTATAGAAAAATGCTGCAACAACCATGAGCAGCTGTTGGGTAGGACATTGCATACTGTAGCAGAATCCAACAGAAGGAAAATATGGCGTGACATTCAGCTGCACATAAATGCCCTTGGTGTGGCTGACTGGTCACTTGAGGACATAAAAAAGAAGTGGTACGACCTGCACTCTAGGGCCAAGGAGAGGGTTGTTGCATGGCTGCGTGTTGCAGAAAGAACAGGAAGTGGCCCACCCAGTCTCCCGGAAGCCTCAGCAGCAGATGCAATGGTGGAAGACACCCATGAGAGAGAGGCAGTAGTGGGATTTGGAAGCCTCAACACATCTCAACCTCCACCACCACCAGTTAGGTGAGAAATGAATGCGATAATATGTCACACTCAAGCCAGTTCCCCACATGCATGCTCCACACACAGATCCAATTGCATCTACATGCTCCATCTACACAATACAAAACTGACAGTTGGTGCATCACAGGAAATGTAGAATGTGACACAAACATTGTGGTTAGGGACTGACATGAGTAGTAATCATAGTACTAACACAGAGATAGTGACTCAGAATATTTTCTTTGTTTTCCCTTTTGTAACGTAGATACACCTCTGGGAGGAGAGCCAAGGGGAGATGTGACTGCTGCAGAGCAGGAGCAGGTCCAAATGGATGAAGGGCTGGATGAGCCTGGCTGTTCTAATTCATTAGAGAGTGCTCCAGTCACTCACAGCAGCAAGCAACATCCCATCTCACTCTGGACACAAGCGTCCGGGTACACCGTCCAACCCAGCTATCAGGAAGGCGGCTTCAAGCTCTTATGCATGTTCCCACCCACACCAGAGCAGTCAGTCAGTTAGCGTTTGGTGACCCTGAGGATTCTATGTTGAAGGTTCAGTTTTGCAACAGAAACAGAGCAGGATGATCAATATGAAGTTGAGCAAGGGATTTGCCAACATCACACAACAAAAGTCTGACAATCAGCCACGCATTGCAGGCAAATTTGATGCACTAACTGGAGTAATTGTGCAGCTGTGCACAGAGCTGAAAGAAGACAGGGTCTTGTACAGGAGATCGGAGCACAACAGGGCACACAAAATGTACTTCATGACCAGGGCAATTGGTTGGCTGGCAACGGCCACAAGTCAACACACTAAGTGCATCCTGGCCGTGCAGGTCAAAATGGGCCACTATAGTGGTGACGTAGAGAGGGACCTGCAAAAAATCAGTGCTGCAGTTGAGGCAATCCATACCAACATGGTCGCTGCTGGAGGAGCCACAGACACAGTTGACAGATAGTGTCCAGCCGCAGATGTGTTTCTACTGCGAATGTACCAATGCAGCGGCGAAGCACCAGTTGGCATTCAGTGCTCCCATGTGCCAGATGCCCACACGCTGGACATAGAGGGAAAAATCAATTTGACTTGCTGGAATGGTAATTTCCCCTTTTTGTGAGGTCAAGTAACCACATTACATTTGTTTATGTTGTCTGAGATGAACAGGTTGTCCAATAATCTACACTGACATGCCCTTCAAATAAAGGGAAATTCAAATACACAGATTAACTGTTTCTTGTGTAGGTTATTGTGTATATACTGTGAATGGTAATGACGCACCTTGAAAAGTAATGTCTGCCTATGTGGTCCTTGTGCCTTCTCCCCTCTGCTGCTGAGCTTTCCTCGCTTGGCTGGTGGGCTTGTGGGCCAGGCTTTTCATCTCCTGAGTCCAAATCTGACACCTTAATGGGCAAGCCACGACTGCAGGTGTTGTGTAGTATGGCACAGCTTGCCAAAATTTTGAAGACTGTCTCGGGCATATACTGCAAGGCCCACCACTCTTGTAAACACACCTGAATCGTGATTTTAGGATGCTATATGTGCGCTCGATGACTGACCGGGTGCGTCTTTGTGCCCTGTTGTATCGCCTTTCAGGTGTGTTGGAGGGAGACAGGTACGGTGTGAGGATCCATGTACGCAGGGCATACGCACTGTCACCTGCAAGGAGATGAAAGAGGTTGAGACAACATACAGAGAGACATTTATGTGCAAATACATCTCACAGTGGGCATTGGTATTCATTACCTAGTAGGTATCCTTCATCAATGTCACCTCTTTCTAATTTCTGGTATATGCCACTGTGTCTGAAGATGTATAAGTCATGGGGGCTTCCTGGAAATTTGGCAACAATGTCTGTGATGATGTGGTTTGCGTCACAGACAACTTGGATGTTGTGTGAATGTGTGCTTTTCCTATTACAGGATATATATTCTATGCGTGAGGGTGGACATATATGGGCACTTGGGCCCCATCTATGCAGTTTATGACCTGTGGAAACCTTGCTACTCTTTAAGATTGTATTTTCGTATTTTCAAGTTCATCATCATTCCTTGGCAGATACATGTGTTGATGGGTGTGGTGTAGCATGGCATCTAAGAAAATTATGGAAGAAACGCAAAACCGCACTCTGTGACAAACCTCCAGCCTCTACAATTACATCTTGGTAGCTACCAGTGGCCAAAAGGTGGAGGGAGCACAACACCTGCAAATGTGTTGGGATTGCATTGCTGCACTTTGTTCTGCTTTCCAAATGTGGCTTCAGGGTGTCTATGAGGTCTAGGATGACAGTGCTACTCAGCCTGCAGTGTTCATATATCACTTCCTCCGTCTTCTTAAACAATGTCAGTCTGACTATGAAAATCTTCTCCTGTCTCCACCTCCTCTGCAGAGCAACAAGTATCCGCATCCTCCTTGCTATCACATAGAGGGCAACCATTTTTGAAAAGGTTAAGGTGCATTCTGGGGCTGCTTTTAAAGTTTGGGACTGGTTATTACCTGTTTCAGGTTAGTGGTAAATTGCATGCTCAAATGGCCCAATTGGCGCATAGTCGCAATTTGCGACTGCTCTGTACATACTATTTTGCGACTCGTTATTTGCAAGTAGCAATTTTGTATACACAAAAAGTGGTTGTATGTTCTGCGACCTGGTACTCAGTTGCAGCGCAATCTTTTACTTTGCAAGTGCATTTTGTACATTGCGTACGGCCATTTTTGCATGCGCCAATCAATATGCGACCAATTTTGCACATGTAAAATGGTCGTACATCTGGCCCTTAGACACTTAAGTCTCCGCTCACTGATCCAGTCAGACAGTCATATGCTTACTTTCAAATGCAAAAAGGCACTCATGGACCAACTCACAGATCAACTGAGAGACTCATGTAACCAAATCACCGATCCATTGAGACACAGATGCACCCAGTTATAGATACAATGAGACAATCATGCAATTCATTATAGAACCATTGATAGACTGATGCACCGTCTCATGGATCCACTGAAATAAATAAACATTGAATGAGAGAATCATCTGATGCAGTGATGCCACTGAAAGATTTATACACTGTGTTATAGAGAGATTAGGGGAGTTATGCATGCTATTATAACGTCTATTTTGCAGAATATCTGTTTTAAAGATGGTTTTTATACAAACTCCTTAGAAAAGTATGATTTAAATGTGTGTAAAATACTATAAAATGTGTGCATTTATGTGTTGTACACCTCTTAAAAAAGGTGCAATCATCGCAGTTACCTAAGTCCTCGCGACTATCGACATCACCACTAAGACGGAAATTAGTGTTCAAACTGTTTTTTTTTAACTTAGTAGAAACATATGTGTACAAACATGTTTATTAAGCAGTGACGTAGTTAGTAATGTGGGCATTATCATTTTTTATTGTGATGGTGGCCATTGAATGCCTGCTTTTGTTTTGTAATTGCACAACATGATCACGACGATTGCGACATCGTCATGGATTGCAAAAATTCTAAAGGAAATGTATTCAGCAAGAAAATGGACAACAATTTGGGCTCTTGGGTGGCTCTGAACAGAGCCTTTGTGTTAAGAGTGTGTGTAAGAAAGCTACAGATGAGACTGTATTCAGAGGGTAAGGTTGCTTAGAAACACCCTGTTCCCTTCGTCTGTAAAGTGAACTCCATCACTCCCATACATTCCATGCATATCAAAACGTAGATTATTGTTGTATATAGAGCCCATGTTTATGGTCTCTATGTAAATAGAAACAAATGTAAAAGAGCGCTGGAAATGCGTTACAGTATGTACAGTAAACTACACCTGCTGTAGTACATTTTGTAACTAGCATGGCCCATCAGGAATGAGCTCTTAACTAGTGGTCTAGTTGTTCTAGTGGGTTTCTATGGAGAATATGCAGAGGGTGTATTGGGGGAAGGGTCTTAAAGAAACAGGTATTCATTTTTTTAAATTGGAGAGGTTTAGGTTAATTGTTTTAAAAGGAAAGTAAGATTAACTAGTGAGGATATAGGTAACAAGAGTAGTATAGTGTTAAAAATATAAAACTATAAAGCAAAGTAGGTTTTCGGACTCCCATTTTTTTTGCAAATTCATCACGATGACCAAGATTAATTCGCAATTATTGACGCAAAGGCATGCGTTTTGGACTACCTCTAAACAGGAGTGAAAGGAATGACAGATAGCAACCATTCAGAAATGCATGTACACCAAAGAAATATGAAAGAAATGTATTAAATTGCTGACTTTTGCAGTATCAGGCAATGCAAATTTCTGAAGGTTGCCTTTTATGGTTGCTTTGTATGAGAGTGGTTTGCCATTCTTGTGCTAAGTTTTTACAAACCCTGAGAATATTGGATCTATCTAATAAGAGAAAAAAAGTTATTTTACCAATTAACTCAATATTCTGGTATGTTTATTACATTTCCTTGCAAGCAAAACATATTGATTAATAAGTTAGATAGTTATGTCATAATTTGATAAAAGATTTTTTAATATATACGTTTTAAAAAAAGAAGGGATTATATATCATTGAAATTGTAAGTGCTTTTATAGATCTATTTATTGGTAAATAACATATAGTTTGTTTCAGGTGCAGGCTAGGTGTCTGTCAAGCTAGTTTAGAATTTGTTTCCATGGAGGTGTATATTGCACTTGTATTCCCTTACTATATTCAGTAAGTGGTAGAAGAAAAGAGTGAACGGTAATGGTAAAACTTATACGTAATAATATAGTGTAAGATGTCAAAGTTTTATATGTGTATATATGATGTTCTGCTATTAACAAATGTTTTCATTTGAATTCTGGGAGTTGTAGTCTTATTTCTTCCATTATGAAAGAATATGAGAACACTCTTATTTAAAAGTGGAAAGTATGCACTTTAGCTGTATTTGAATTGTGATTGTCTCAAATTTGATAGCTATGTGTTACATACTGTTTAGTGTAGGTGTTGGATAAGTACAGGATAGATTTGTATGTGCATACATGGAGAGATATGTTCTATAATAGTATTTAGATTGAGATACGAAATATAACACTGGTATACACTGTTATGCCAAGTACTATATAAAGTATAGCACCTACGATGCTTGTGACATACATGTTTGTAAGTTATTCTCTCTCGCACCCATTCATGGATCAAGAGAAGTAGTCATATTTTCACTAAGATACTCACAAAGTAGATACATGTATAGCAGTATCAAACGCAGATAAAGATATATTTTAAATTCATAATACAGGTATTTATTTACAATGTACATTGATTGATATTTCTAGAGCTTTCAAAACAGATTGTCAGATACTGGTATATTTTCAAAAACATGTTATGGGACTGCTAGGTAGGCTATAGTGCAGGTGGCTATGTGGCTAACCTGTAGGATATGTTATTTGAATGTTTGAGTGAGCTATATGTGCTTATAAAGATTTTTTTTTCTAGAGTGTACATGCACAGTGCCATCCACATTTTAATCTGACATGCCTAAGTAGCAATATGTAATTATTTGTTAGATGTGTTGTAATTGACTTGTGCATGCAGTATTACTGTTAGGGATGTCTTATTGCTTAAAGATATTTCACAAGGTATAAACTGCTCTTTTAAAACATATGAGTCCATACTAAGGAAGAGTGTAGCTATGCCACACCGTAGGGAGCTACATGCTCACAACTTAAAACATTTACTCTGAATATTGACCAAGATATATGCACTCCTAGAAACCTATGTGGCAAAGTACACATCAAGCCTACACCCAGACTTATATCTGACATACCTAATTGGAAAAGCAGACAGACACTGAAACACCCAAATAGGTTGTTAGAGAAGCACCTAAACTTTCGCTCACACAGACAGGCACAACTAATATGTATGTTGTGCTAATGGAGGCAGTTTCACACACACGTAAATTACCCAATACTCACAATACACCCAGGAGGCAATGTGTGCAGGCTCTTACAGTAATATTTAGAGAACCTTATATCAGACAAAGAGAGGCAGTGAATTAGTAACAAATTTACATATACAAGTGGAATCACAGCTCTAACTGAAGCACTCATTCAGAAATCTACTAAACAACTGACTCTTTCAAGTTTACCAGGTACAGAAGTAACCCTTGGATAATGTCACAGGCCTGCTATACTTGAGCACGTTCATTTAGTTTTACAGCTAGGCCAACCTTTATATGTAAAAGTCCATGTGATGGCATAAACTGCTCTATTACCCTGTATAACTTTCACTGAGATAGGTTGCTGCTATATAATATTGGAGGGTGTTATATGCTCAAAATGTTACACATATACTCTCAAGTTGTAGGAGGAAATATGAAGTCCCATAGACTTAAGTGCCCAATTATATATCTACCATGCCACCGAAACCTCAATCTCATACACCTAAGTAGAAAAGTAGACAGAGACTAAAACAGCCTTACAGACTGTGACAGAAGCACATACATATTCACAACTGTTATTTATGTAGTGCTGCTAGAGGTTGTTGCATACACACTTAAATAACCCAGAGTAGTGCTTACATCATGTCTCCAGCTTAGTACACTTGAGCCTGTGTATGAAGGTTAATAGCTAGGCCAATCATTACATGTAAATATCATAGGGAAGGCATAAAGTGGTATTCTACCATATATAAGTCACTACTGAGGTAGGCTGTAGCTAGGCCATAGGGTGGGTGATATATGCTTAAAATATAGCACCTGTACTGTGAAGTTTAGTGAGGTATATGCACTTCTACAGACTTCGGTGTCCAATTATATATCCAATTATATATGCACCCTGATACCCATTCTTCAAACTGAGTAACCTAAGTAGAAAAAAAGAGAGACACTAAAACACCCAGTGAGGTAGTTAGAGAACCATCTAAATACTCTGTCTCACAGGCTGAACTGAAATGTATTTAGTGCTAATTGAAGCAGCTGTACACATATTAAAAAAATTGAATTCTTACTAATACACCCTGGAGGCAATCCATGCAGCCCACAACAGACACATTTACAGAAACATTCAAGGGACGACCTTAACAGCACATGTATGCAGTGCAACTTCAGCTTCCACGTCGACATAGCAGATAATGCCCGGCCTAATCCCGCCGCCACAGCTTCTCAGAATGTCCGGTGCATACAAACAGTGCTAATCCTTCCCCGCTCCATGGTAAAACATGTCCCGGACATCTTTGAGCTCCTATCAGACACCCAGCTGAATATACTGTTCATAACAGAGACAGGGCTTAACAAATTT
The DNA here is from genome assembly GCF_964263255.1 of Lissotriton vulgaris. Classification (NCBI taxonomy): domain Eukaryota; kingdom Metazoa; phylum Chordata; class Amphibia; order Caudata; family Salamandridae; genus Lissotriton; species Lissotriton vulgaris. The sequence goes on from NC_141687.1 coordinate 1,356,507,827, forward strand.
TCGGCCCTGGTCATAGCTCAGGCCATCCCCACTGGGTATAAAATAGCATGGGCCGACCGTAAAGTAGGTAGAGGCGGAAGGGGGGCAGTAGTGTTTAGGGACACTTGGGTCTTTACGCAAGATGCTTGATTTCTCCTTCACCATATCCCCCCACTTTAATGATGGGGGCTCCCTGGTCTATCAACCCCGGGACCTCGGGCACCTTCCTGAAGACTCTAGATGAAGCTATTTTGCAAACGGCCTTGCATTTTTCAAACTTTTTGTTGTTAGGAGACTTCAACATTCATTTGGACTGTGCTGAGGCCAATGATACAAGGGAATGTCCGCAAATCTTTGAACTCAATTTGGCTCAATTGTCCCAATGGATTGGCTCCCCTACTCATTGGGGTGCATTCGCTAGATGCAATCTGTTCCAATTTCCCTTTAAGCACCCAAGAACCTATTCCAGTTTCTTGGTCCGACCACTTTTTAATACATTTTTCCTGGACCTTTGAGATGCGAGAAAACCACTCAGGACAGACCATAAAAAAAAAGAGCCCACTGCACTATAAAGAATTGTATTTGTATTTGTATTTATTTTACTTGTAGAGCGCTAACATTCATCCTGAAAGGACATCACGGCGCTGAGAAATAATTGCAAGTGACTTGAATTCTGTCTGACACCCGCCCTACAGCTCCCAAGGATTTGGTTGGTGCTCTAGGGTGCTGTAATACCTAGATTGCTAAGACTGTGGAACACCTTTCCCACCTTTCTCTAATAAACAAAAAGACACATCCCCTCTAAACCCTGATTCTCTAGCGAGCTTAAGGAGCTAAGGCAATCCTGTAAAAAACTGGAGCGCAGTTGGAGACAGGCTTACTGCCCATTTGCTAAAATAGCGCTTAGTAAATCCCAGAAAGAATACTATGCTACTATGCTGCTTTCAAGAAGGCTAAGGGTATTTTTTACACGGAACGCATTGTTCAGTCCAAAACCAACTCAAAATAAATGTTCTCCATCATTCAAAGTTTTCTGAACCCTTGCGCAGAATGTATTGCCTTCCCAGCCTCCAACGCCTGGTGCGAGGAGCTGTCTGGTTTCTTTATAGGTAAGATTCAAAGGATCCAGGATAGTTTTGGGATGAACACTAAATGGCAGGGGGGCTTCGCCTCCCAGAAAGCCCCGGTCTCGGAGCCGGCCCACGCCTTCCTGAGGACTTTCTTACCCATCCACCTGCAGGTTTCTCTGGCCATTCTCAAATCCCTGAAATGGGGTTCACCAGCCGACCTTTGTTTAGCTAGGCATTTAGCAGCAGTTGGATAGAACACAGCTGGTACGGTTGCTCCTGTTTTCCTCGTCTCCAAGAAAGGTGACAATGGGGGTTCCACAAGGCTCCACTTTGAGCCCCCTTCTCTTCAATGTTTACATCATGCCTTTAATATACTTGGCAGAGGAGCTGGGAGCCAAGATCATAGCTTAAGCTGATGATACCCAGCTCCTCCTTACATGGAAGGGTGATGATCTATCCCCAGACTTAGACAAAAACTGATTCCTAGTTGTTGGCTGGCTTGCTAGGGCCCAGCTCAATGCAATGAAAACAAGTCTGATGTTCTTCTGTATGGGTCTTTTCCTCCCCGTTTTGGAGAAGATCTCTGGCCGGCAGACTATCCCAGGCCAAACTCAACGAGCAGCCCTGTGAAGAATCTAGGGATCAGGTTCAGTGAGGACCTCAAATTCTCACCGCAGATAAAAAAAATGGCTGGATTGTGCTTTGGCACACTTAAATCACTGAGGACATTTCTGCCACTGCTGCCTAGATCGGCTAAGGAAATGGTGACCCGTGCCCTCATCTTGTCACGTATAGACTACGCCAATGTGTTATACATTTACCTTACCCAGATATCAGCTAAATAAACTGCAAACCATTTAAAACGCAGCAGCTAGAGTGTTGCTGGGCATCCCTGGCAAATCTTGTACAAGGCAACACCTCCGAGATTTGCATTGGCTCCATGTGGCGCAATGTGTGTAGTTCAAGTCCCTGACCCTTGCTTTATACAAATCTGGGCCGCCATATCTGAGGAGAAGCTTTGATTTTTCTGAGCCCCACCCAAAGACATCTGAGATCAGTAGCGCAATGCTTGGCAATTATCCCCCGCTTCTGCCTTGTTCAAACGGGGGGCATCTTTCTTTCCTTCAGGTCGGATAAGGCGTGGAATGCCCTCCCATATGAACTGCGACACACACAGTTTCTCAGGCTGTTTAAAAAGCAGTTAAACACCTTGCTTTTCAACTAAAACCGTAGCCCTCCATCCACAATTCTCCAGTTTCCTGCAGTTGGCTCTCGTATCGCGACACTCTTGAGTATCCGTGCGTGCTGCAAGTGCCGATTAACATAACATAACCTAACAAAGAGAGGCAGTCATTTAGCAAAAGACTTATATACACATTCAATGAGAACCCCAAACAGGAGCCAACACACTTATTTGAATATCAAGTAAAGAGCTGACACTTTCATGTCTACCATGCATTGAAGTAGGTCTTGCATCATGGCTTGGGCCTTGTACATTTGACCACATACATGCACTTTTCTTCCTACAAATATTTTCACATTGAAAAATCCTAAAAAAGGTATTAACTACTCTTTTACCAGGTATAATTCTCTAGTGAGATAGGCTGCATGTAGGTTGTAATGCAGATTGGTATGTGCCTATAATGTATAAAATGTACTGCAAAGTTTAAGTGAGCTATAGTCACTCCTAGAGGCCCATGTGACCAAGTATAATTGAACTTTCGTCCTAAGCTTTAATCTGACATAGGTACGTAGAAAAGAAGACAGGTACTAAAATAGAAGCGTGTGAACATTCCCTCACACAGACAGGCAGAAGTAATATGTATCTAGTGGTAACGGAGGCAGTTGTATTCACATAGTTAAATTACCCATAGTCACTAACACACCTTGGAGGCAATCTATATAACCCCTTATAAGTACATTAAGAAAGGCATACATGTCATAGAGAGGCAGTTATCTACTAACAAACTTAGTTAGACATGCAATCACAGTTCCAGATAGGGATTGAGACACTCATTCAGATATCTCCTAAAGAACTGACAGTTTGAAGTCTACCATGCAAAGACATAGCCCTTGTAGCATGTCTCGGGCCTGGTAGACTTGAGCCTGAGCATGTAGTTTTATTACCAGGACTGTCTTGACACTTAAAACACCTAAATAAGGAATACACTGATTTTGTAGCACATACAACTTAGCAGTAAGATAGGCTATAGAGCATAGTACAGTGAGATATGTGCTTAAAAGGTAAGACATGCTCTGTGAAGTTTCTGTTGGCTATGTTTACTAATAGATATCCATTTGACAAATTATACATCCAATTTGTCATTCAGACTTCCATTTGAGGTAGCTAACTTCTTGAGCAGACGGACATTAAAACACCCAGTGAGATAGAGATAGAAGCACCTAAACATTCAGTCACAGAGCGCGGCAGAACCTATATGTATGCAGCACTAATTGAGGCAGTGGCACACACAGTTAAATAACCCAATATTCACTTGTACATTCAGGAGGCATTTCATTTAGCCTCTTCTAGAGACAGTTAGAGAACCTAGACAACCATTGAAGTCAGAAAGTGAGGCAGCCATTTACCAACAAACTTAATTATACATGGGATATCAGTCGCAGATAGGAACTGAGATATTCACGTAGATATCTTGTAAAGAAGTGGCACTTTCTAATCCAACATTAGACAGATAGCTCTTTCATCATATCTCAGGCCTGGTATACTTTAACAGTTGAATGTGTGCATTTAGTTTTACTGGCAGTCTACCCTTTACTTTTAATTAAGATAGACAACGCATAAACTGCTCTTCTGCTAAGTATAACTCAGCACTGAGGTAGGTTGCAGCTAGGCCATACAGTAGGGTGCTATTTGCTTAAAACTTTATACATGTACTTTGAAAAGTCTGTGAGCTATATGCAGTCTTATAAAACCATGTACTTAATTATTCATCCAGTCTGCCTCTGATACTTCTATCAGGCACAGCTAAGCTGAAAAGCTGAAATACTCTAAATGACCCAGAGAGATAGGTCAGAAGCACGTAAACATTTATTCATATAAACCGGGGCAACTGATATGTATCTATACCATTATTGGAAGTAGTTCTACAAACACTGAAAAAAAGCCCTCACTAACACAGTCAGGAAGCAATATATGCCTTTTGTACAGACACATTTAGAGAACCGTATATGTCACAAAGAGAGGCAGGTATTTATGAACAAAGCTACATAACAGCCCCAGATAAGGACTGAGACACCCATTGAGATATGTGCCAAAGAACAGACACTTTCAGTTTCAGTTTCATAAAACTTTTATTCGATTATCAATTGTATAATCATAAAAAGTACATACAGAAGAAAAAACATTTCAGCGCATAAATGAGTTTAAAAAGAAGCCGAAATACAAAGAAACATACTAAGAATAAATTTGCAGTTTTTGTATGCTTCTAATTAGTTTAAAACATTTTGACTGCTTTAAGAAAAGTCACTATAAGTTTAGCTTCATGGGGCGTGTTCAGAGACTGCAAAAAGAGAAATGCGGAGTAGCATTGTCTGTGTCCACTGGATCGGAGAAGTGGAATAATCCACTTTTTTCGTGGAAGTTTGTAATATTTACAAAATAAAACAACGTGGATCGTTGACTGTTGGGAAATTCCATCGCATGGACAGTTCATCAGATTGCGGGACCAATTTTGAGTTTCCGGAAATGAAACTAAACGGAAAAAAATGTTAAAACGAAGTCTTGTTAATAAATTTTTTTTCGTGGTTTGATAAGAAGTACGTCAAATATGCTTGTATGCCTTTGCAAGATTGTTGTGCACAGATTTTTTCGTTAGATGGTTTTAAGATCTCAGCTTGATTCCGTAACTCCCTCAGGTGACCCAGACACATTGATTTTAATTGTTTCCTGGAAATGTCTTCTATCGAAGCAGGATCTTCGAAGTAAGACTCGTGGTCCAGGTCTTTGAAGAAGTTCCATATGTAGGTCAGCCAAGGAATTTTTCGCAAGTTTGTCAGGGCTAAGCAGTCTGTAATAAGAGAGCGAGTTAGATGGCATTCAGGGTTGGTCCATATTCGATGCCACAGTAAGATTGGTTGGCAGCGAATAGTATCAACAATATATTCCATACCAAGCTCACGATGCGAGGCTAGTATCGGGGAACTTTGAGGGAGGGCTAAAATATATTTAATAAAGCCATTCTCCGTTACTTGTAGTTGGTCTATGCGTCCATAACCCCAAACGCCAGCTCCATAGGTAGCCACACTATGGCACTTTGCGTAGTATATGGTCAGAAGTTCGGGTGGCGCTGGTTTCCCCAGTTTCCTCGAGAAAGAAATCAATGCCGATGTAACATGACGAAAGTGAAGGTTTCTGGCGTCGATTGCCTTGCGCCAGTTCACCGCATCATCCACTACGATTCCCAGGTAGGGGTAGGCTGAGGTTTTTTCCAGCTTCATTTTATCTACCATTATTGGTCTAGGGTTTTTAGCCCTAGGACCAATATGCATAGTGAAAGTTTTCTTTATGTTTATTTTGAGGCCAAGTGAGTCCATAAATGTTGCATATTTGTTAATTTGTATCTGGAGTTGGTTCAGAGTCTGTGCTAAAATAACTGAATCATCAGTATATAGCAATGTGGGTATCGGGCGGTGGTTTATCTGGGGTAAGTCCTGGCTCCCTTCCAACATAGCCTGCTCAAGCCCATTTGTGTAAAGGTTGAACAGGAAGGGAGCTAGTACACATCCCTGTCTTACTCCCTTCATTATTTGAAATGAGCGGGACAGCTCACCAGTGGTACCAAATCTTACTCGCCCTGCAGCATTAGAATAGAGTTCACGTAGGAAGGCTATTAATGGGGGGTCCACTCCAAAGTCGCTAAGTATTTGCCAGAGTTTTGCATGTTGGACGCAGTCGAATGCCGCACTTAGGTCGACATAGACAAGGAAGATGTTACCTCCTTTGGCGCCAACATATTTCCCTGCCAAAAGGACAAGATTAAGGGCCTGTTCCAGAGTCCCAAGCCCCTTCTGGAAGCCGTATTGTAGGTCGGTTATGATGTTGTTCTCCCGGGCCCAAGATTGTAAACGGTCCAGGAGTACTCGACCCGCGATCTTACCCATGGAGTCCAGAAGGGAGATTGGTCTGTAGCAAGCTGGGTCGTTGCGGTCGCCTTTTTTAAAGATGGGTAAAAGGATTGATGTCGACCATGACTGGAAAAGCCCAACCAAGGTTACAGCTGACATGACCCGAGTGATTAGCTGTGACCAAAAGTCTACGTTGTGGAGAAAGATGTCCATTGGAACTCCATCAGGGCCAGGAGCCTTGCCAGATTTGGATGCCCTGATTGCTTTGATAAATTCACTGAGGTGGAAATGAATATTTATCGGGTAGATGTTGTTTCCCAATAAATGGACCTCATTTGTTACTGAACCGTTACCACTGCAAAGTCCGAAGGTGGACCAAAGATTTTTGAGAAATGGGTGATCCAATCTTCTTCGGTTACTGCCACATCTAGGTGTTGAGTTTCTGTGCTGTTGGCCAGGAATGGAGATCTTATGACTTGCCAGAATAAAGTGCTGTCCTTTCTTAGGGTGCTGTCGTGCAGTTGTGACCAAAGTTCTTTTTTGATTTGTTTTTTACGTTCCCGTCTGGCAGAATTATATGCTTTTCTTAAGTTGGAAATTTCCTGGGGGTCTCTCGTGGGTCTGTGTAAGGCTTCTTTAAGAGTTGAAAGTGCCTTCCGACAAGCGGTGTCAAACCATCTCGTGGTAGGGGGCTTGTTGTTCTTTTTTTGCTTGACAAATAATTCATTCCTTATTGTTTCTTGACTGCTTTGGAAACTACTGACGATTTTTTGAGGTGACGTTTCCAAGGACATGCATTCAGATATCCAGTGTTTGGATTTTTCGAGGACCCTCTGCGTCATCTCTTCCGGGTCGATCTTAGCCCATTTAACCGTATAGCCGTTCAGTTTATTCATGGCGAGTGATTGCTGGTTTAAAAGGCTCGGCTTTGCAGAGTGGCCGTTTACCAGTTTGATGATGATTCTTACACTGAGTGGGTAGTGATCGCTCGTTGCGTTGGACCCAGTTTCAAAGTTTGCTAACTGCCCTTTAAGTGAGTGGGAGGCTATTATGTAGTCTATGGTTGTTGAGTAGCCTCTTCCATGGAAGGTTGGTAGAAAATCCTGCTGCGGGTCTACTAGTTCATTCACAAAATCCAAATCTAAGGAAAATATAATGTCATTCAGTTTACTTTCACATGTCGAGTGCACAAAGTGGGGTATGGGGCTGCCAAGTTCGTTTTGCAGCCCGCAAATTTCTCTTTTATGATTTGGGCACAGAGGGAGATTGAAGTCACCGCCCCAGATTAGATATGTTGTAGATTTGACGTTATCACTTTGCATTGTTGTTAGGAATGAGGCAATCTCTACTAAATTTGACCAACAGTCCGAGGTTCCAGAGTTGTTATAATAATTGGTAAAAATATAGGTGTTACCATTAGTGGTAATTATCTGCATAATTTGGTATGTTGGAGACTCTTTTAACAATTTCGATCTAAAGGGAAGAGTATTGGCGACATAGATCATAAGCCCCCCCTTTGGTCTGCCCATGTTTCCCTGCACTGCTGGGGTGAAAAAAGTTTTATATCCCATTAGATGTATTGGGGTTGTGCACCATGTTTCTTGTAGGCAGAGTATCTGGTGTTCCCTGGCTGTGTCAAGCCATAATTCTGATGTTATTTTTGAGGACAGACCTGCGACGTTCCAGTATGTGATGGAAAAACTCAGATTGGTAGGTTCAGGGGGTACATGAGTGAGAGGTATTTCCATCGGGGTGCTCACTATCGGGGTGTCTGTTGAGTACTCTAGCTGTGTCTGGGGGGAATTAATGGGATCTCTTAAAGTTTTTGGTTGATGAGAATATGAGTCGGGCCCAGTCCCAGAGGGGTCAGTGGATATGATATGCATGACATTAGTAGGGTTGCAGGAGACATCAGTGATAGTCTCCAACTTTTGGTTTGCGTAGATAAGGGGAACAGGCTTAGGTGACACTCGCTGCTGGCTTGAATTTACTGGTGGATTTGTAATATTGGTGTTTTTACTCTTTGATTCAGACCAGAACGGTCAATCGACCATCTCTAGGCAGTCGAAGCGATTTTGTGTTGGAAAGCCCTGCCAACCTTCGTATGATTGGTATGGTCTGTCCTGCCAGTACTGCCTTGGCCAATCTCTAGATATGTTTCTGCTTCCATGGTCATAGGTATACCCCACCTGGTTCCACTGATCACTCTGGGGCTGGTGCCAGTTCCAGGTTGGGTTATAATGGTGCTGTTTCGTTGGAGGATAAAAGAAAGAAAGATGACGAGCATCAATTCCACCTTTTTTCTCCAGCGAGGGCCAAGCGCAAACATAATCCACAGTGGAAGGGTCTCTACACGTTACGATGATACAGTCACCGCGGGTCGACTTTGGTGCTTTACCTACCCATACTACCCTGCGGACTGTGGAGATCCCACCAGAATGATGGGGTTCTAATGGCCTGTTGATACTTAGCCATTGCATGACCTTATTTTTGAGTGACCAGGCGGTTTCTGGTGTATCTTCTGTTAATTCGGGTACACCAGTGAGTACGATTGTGTATGGCGTGGCCTGTGGGGGCAGGTGGACTGGACGCCCGGGTCCTGGTATTTTTATTGAGGTCTTTTTGGATGACAGCTGGGGTGGGACCGTTGGTTTAGATGGTAAAGGTGTTGGGTTTTTAATGGAGTGAGTTGCATTTGGATTTCCTTTTGCGGCCCCTGTGGTGCCTGGGATTACCGGGCCTATGTTAGGTGTATGTTGATTCGACACCACAGTAGTTTTACCCTGTTGTACTCGGGGCGTTGCACTTTGCTGGTTATGCTTTGAGACATTTTGTTTTGGATTTTGTAGGGGTGGGATAGTAGGGGTTGGTTGTTTTGTTACTTTGGGTGGTTGTAGTTGGAGAGATGTTTTCGAGGGCTGAATGACATTTCGCAGCCCTTTTTTTACAGGATGTGCGTTGGTATCAAGGAATGTTGCGGAAAGAATTGCCAGTTGGGCTTCAAGGTTCCTGATACTTAATTGTATAGGTTTCAAATACTGAACCAAGAGGTCTTTAGTTGCAGTTAATATTTGTGAGGTGGTTTTACATGTTCTGCAGGGGTTATCTGTAACCTCGTTAGGGGTAATAGGAAGCAAGAGGTTGGTTTCTAGAGGGAATGTTGTAATTAGTTGCACAGATTGTGTTGTATGATTTAGTGGTTCCCTCCCCGGTTCCGTCTCGTGACCCGGGAAAGAAGCCGTAACTACTGCAATGTCAGTGGGGTTTGTACTACCTAGTTTTGGGATGGCTCCTTCTCTTTCTCCTCGAAGGTAAGTATCTAAATTGGTGTGGGATCCTTCGAATGTTTGACAGGCTACTAGATCAGGAGTTGCCTCTAGGTTATCTGATGTTGATGATAAGTCAGACTCGAGTTGAGTTACAGATAGATCAACTGTTGACGGGACTGAATTGATGTCGGGAACAGTCACAGTCACGGGAAGAGAAGAGTTTGGGAAGGTTTGGTGAATGGGAGAAGATTGTGGTTGCTAGGGTGCCCAAAGACGATCGTTTTGCATTCATAAGGTCCAGTGACACTCTTTTTTCAAGAAGAGAGATACTCTGGTTGATTACCTCATGCTCACTCGGGAAGAGGACCAGCTGTTGGTGTTGCTTGCTGGTCCTCGCAGTCCCGGGGCCGCGCCTCTCACCTCCTCTGCGGCCTCGCTGACACACGACTCCTCACACTGGTAACTGTAGAGCCTGGAAAGGGCTGGGGAACAAGTAAGCTGCTCCTGCAGCGCCGGACAAAGTTCAAAGTTGAAAACCTCTGAGCGAGCGGCGAACAGACACTTTCAATTTTAACTTGCTGAGAAGTCGCCCTTGTATTATGTCTCCTGTTTGCTAAGCTGAGGCTGTGCATGCAGTTCTACTGCTAGGTCAACCTTCACATTTAAAACTCTTAGAGAACGCTAAAACTATTATTGTAACATATATACTTCACTAATCAGGGATGTTGTAGGTAGGCCTTAGGGCGGGCTGGGAATTGCTTAAAAGGGTACATAAGTACTCTGAAGCTTCAGTGAGCTATATGTGCTCATAGAATCCCACATGCTTAATTATAAATCCACCTTGCCACCCAGCCTTCAATCTGACACACCTAAGTAGAAAATCAGACCAGCACTAAAACATCCACTGAAATAATGACAAAAGCAGAAACATATTTACTCACATAGGCACAACTAATACGTATCTCGGACTAAAACAGGTAGTTGCACATATAAGTATATAATCCAGTACTCACAAACATACCAAAGAGGCAATTCAGCAGCCCCTTACAGACACAGTGAACTATAGAGATCAGAAAGTTACATATTTATGGAATATCACCTCCTGATAGGGACTCAAACAGTTAATCAGATATCTGGGAGAAAACTGATACATTCAATTGAAACATGTAGAGCCCCTCTCAGTCTTTAAACTACTCTTCTACCACATATGACTGTCCCCTGAGGTAGGCTGTAGTCAGACAATTGGGTATGCTCCAATGAGTTACTCTTTGTTTAAAAAAGTGTATGGGTAAGACAGTGTGTGAGTAACTCTATGGGTGAATAAGTGAGTGTCTATGTGAGTAGCTATATAAACAACCTCTCATTTACCCATACATATAACAAAGCAGTAAGGTAGGATGTGGGTACTAATATGGTGGGTGCTACTTACTTAAAAGATAACACATGTAGTCTGAATATTGTCTAAGCTATATATCCTCATGCAAAGTAAAAGTGTAAATAGTTCAAATATGTAATGTGATACTATGTATTTAAGTGATGAATGTTCTTCTCTATTTTTGTTTCCAGAAATCAATATCTAGTTATTTACTGATAATTACCTTGTCAAGAAAAAGTCAGAGAGGAAAGAAATAGCAGCAAATAGAGCATCTTCTTAGAACTGAGAACGGAGAAACAAAATGGGCAAAATTCAGAAAATACAGTCAAAGAGAAAAGGCCTAATCATTAGAGGATTGAGACAGTTCTAAAAATTGTTTGTACACAACTGGAAAAAAGTGCAAAAAGAAGTAAAGAAAAACACAACTATAACACTGAGTATCAAGCCACAAAATGTCTCTGATAAAAAAGTAACAAGTTATTGAAAAAAGGGGACATTTTAAGCAGAAGCTAGAGGCAGTTCAAAGAAATCAGAGATAGAATGTTCCATACTAGAGTAATTCACAACTTGTTATCATCTATGAAGAAGTATAAAACAAAAGCAATCAGACAAATGGAATATATTGGAGATGTAGTTGATAAGGCATTTGGAAATATTTATCTTGGTTTTAAACAGAATGAAGACACTGCACTACATAGTTTTGTCTATGAGGAGACAGAGCTAAATGAAAAGACTTATTGATAGTAGTAACTTTTGCAAAGTTTTTAGTGGTTAATGGATACATATTTCAAGTACTGAGCCTTTTTTCAAATAAGAAAGCTATTTGAAAGACAACACATTAGTGTATGCAGTTGATGAATCTGGATGATGTTATGAGATGAAAAATGGAACTCAAGTTTCAAGTTTAATGTTTATTGCTTGATTAATTAAAATCATCACAAACCCCCCCCCCCCCAACATAAAATAAATAAAGTGCATCTACACAGGCAGCTAGGATTGTCCTTGTGCGAGCGATTGTATTCCATTTGTTCGCTGTCTGCCAAACATTTTGAGTGTAGAAATATTCTGTTATTGTAAAATCATACTAAAACTGTGTTAAAATCGGGTTGCAGCAGAGAAGTAACATTTATGTACCCCCAAATAAAAGTATGGGGATGTATTACATGTGATTATGATTATCATCATCCGCCTGCAATAGGCCGCTGTTGACGAGTTTCATATACTCGACTCCTCGGCAAGCCAGGATGCATGACGAGCCCTCCAGCCAGCTTATCACTGCTTGTCTGCTAGAACGAATGTTCAGGTTGATAAAGGTCGCCTTTAGGTACTGTCTTCTTTGGCTTAACATGGCTGGACAGGCGCACAACAAATGGGTTAAGGTTTATTTTTGGAATCCGCATAAGCGACAACCTTCTGAGTTAAAACCTGTCACCCAGGAGGGGGATAAATCCTAGGAGACATGCACCCCCATCCTGAACTTTAAGAAGCACATCTTTAAGTAGGAACTAAAATGTATGGGCAGATAAATAGGCTTGTGGCTTTAAAGTCCTATATGATTTCATGACTGCCCATCCGTGCCGCCTCTTTGTGAGCAGTAATTTATCTTCCAGTAAAGATTTCTTTTTGCTCGCGACATTCACAATTTTGTTAAAGGAAACTTGATCCATCTTGTTGTCCCATGCTGGTTGAAGTTCCAAAGTGGCCAGAGATGTACTCAGGAAACTCCCCCAAGAATTTGGAATTTCTTGCTCGTTCTGTGACCTCACTTCGTCCCAGCAGAGTCTATTTAGGGTGTTCACTTCAGATAACCGGAGAGTGTGGCAGAATTTAATAAAGTTGCTCATTGCCCTATATTTAAGGTCCTGGAGCCCAAATTCCAGTCTTACCTGGGCAGGCGAGGCGCATTTTGGCAGATCAAAAACCGATTTGTAGATTTTTGACTGCAATTCATTCTGAAAATGCGAGTCTTTGCCACACTAGGGGACGAGGCCGTATGGAACTCCTATTCCAAAAGAAGTAATGTTAGCTAGAAATATTGAGGAAGTAATTGCTGAAGAGGTGCAAGGAAGACGTAGACAGGCCCCTATGTACCAATGGCATTGTAGTAGTGTTTGTAGTATTCATCAACAATCAATTGATATACTGAGAAATTTCCTCCATTTTTTTGTTTCTTGAAGTTAAAAACAGAAAATACTTAATTTTCAATGATTAGATTCATGCAAAGTAAGAAAGCATACAAATTTACAAGGACACTCGCTAGCTTGTCTATCAAAAAAGTGTGTCAAGGCAGCTTTAATAATTTCAGAATGTTAAGGGTACACCACTCAAAAATGAGAACTTTAGTTAGAACGCTTTACTATGTAAAAACTCCTGCTGTATGTTTAGGAGAAAAGGAATAGAGCTCTTCTGCATGGTAGTGTAGTAGAAGCAGAAAGGTTTGTGAGGCTTTTTTAATTTAGTTTCTTTGGACCGGAACAGGAGTGTAGGGAAAATGAAGATTTGGTAACAAAAAGATTTTTGGATCAGAACAGATGTATTAGTGTTGGTAATTTTGAAAAAGAGAGCAGAAACTTTAACACAGTTTCGTCAGAGCAACCAAACTGTGTTTGCAAATGTTGTCTACACACTCACTACAAACATTTTACTTTTAATGTTGATTTGTAAATTAAAACTGAAAAAAAGAATGATAGTAGGTGGTGAGAATTTGCTTTTTATTTATTTTTAGAGGGATGATTTGTCTTGTCCACCCCACAAGGTATATGTAAGTACTACAACAATAAGTCAGAAGGAAAAAAATTGAAAGAACAGTACACAACAACTTAGAAATGGTACCTGTTCTAGAACTACTTAAAGATTGGAATGTTTATGAATCCATATTAATACAGTCTATACATTCATTTCAAGCTATAGTAGACATTGAACCAAAGACAGTGACATTATCTCCACCTGAGAAAAAATGGAAACTATAGGGGTACAGAGGTGTCCCGACCAAGATGTTACTAAAGTTGAAAATGCAACTTTATATCTGGCACAAAATAACATAGATTATAAAAATGCAGAAATTCTCATCTGGAGGACAATATATCATCCACAGGCAAGATAGAAAAAGTAGATTGATGAAGAGTAGAAGAAATTTATGAACATTACAGCATCCATCCCCTATATTCAAAATACATTGTTGGTGGTGGTATTGATCTATATCAACTAAAAGAAGCAAAAGGAAGTCCCTTAAGTGTGTGGGAAAAATGTTTAGAAGCTCGCTGTTTCCCTTATTTCTTTCCTACTAGAATAGGTGGTAGGTATGATGATCGGTCTGTACAAAGACTTGTAGCCGAGTACAGAAGTACAAGACTTTAGTCAGAGGGCCCTAGATCTCATCAATGTATCCCTTATATGTATAATCTATTTGTTTGAAAGTGATTTGTCTTCATTGTCTTATGCTGTAAACCACACCTTGAAAACAGGTGTAAATATGCAAAATCTATCTGCAAGAGAATGTGTTGAGAAAATTCACAGAAAGAGGAACAACTGTAATACAACTTTATTAATCTCATGCCATGTCAACATAGTACCAATGAATATTGGTATTGTTGTCATGGTGAACTAAAATACATGTTGAGAAATGTAGGAGCACATACATGGTTTCTAACACTGAGTTGTGCTGAGTATGCATGGGATGACCTGCTTTAATTCTTGCAAGAGGCAAATTCAAATGTAATAGACATCGATTGCAAAACACCAGAAGAACTTTGCTCATTGGTCCCTGCAAATGTTTGCATATATTTTACCTGCAGATATCAAGATGGCTTTTAGCTGCAACAAGATTAATGCACCTCCAGATGAAGTGACTGATTCTTTTTGGCGCAAAGAATACCATGCCAGAACTGCTCCACATATTCACATGCTACTATTGGTAAAAGGTGCCCCAAAGTTTGGAACAGACACTGATGAGTCGGTATTGACTTTCATTGAGCAGTATCATCCCATATGAGAGTGTGGCTAAAATATTAAGACAATAAGTTGTATGATTCCAAAATGATAGGTGTGGTACATACTGTCATACAAAATATAGATCGATAGGAACATTTTATACAAGATGTTGTATTGGATTTCCACAATCTGTGATCTCAGAAGGAAGAGTTAATAGCTTTGTATCTGCACTCAGACACACTCTCACAAGGAAATCGCCAAAGAACACATACAACCTCAGAAGAACAGAAGCCTCAAAATACATTGATGACTATAATTCAGTCAGTTTGAAGATGTGAAATGAGAACATGGATCTACAGTTTGTTGCAGACGACTCAATAGGTGTTGCTCGGTACTTCACCTGTTGTATAACAAAGTCAGAGAAAACCAAGATGAAGGAGATGTGGGAGGAGATTTCAGAAAAAAAGACTCTTACAAAGAAATGTTATTATATGGCTTTTGTTTGAAAATGCTTTCTCACAGAGAGATCAGCTCTTATGTATATGCAGACCATTTAATCTCAGCTGGTTTGTTTTCTAAATCTAGAGGAGTTCTATGGGGGGAGTTTAGGGCTTGCTAATACTCGTAACAAAGAAGTGAAGTATTTTTCTGAAATCCAAAATCCTGTGGAATTTGAGCCACACATTACAGATATTCAGAGGACTAACATGCTGGATAAGCACTATCAAAGAAGGAGCACTCATCTAGAAAGGATGTGTCTGTATGAAATACTTCAACATTATACATACAGAAGTAATATCAGTAAAAACATAGAAGGAACATTTGCTATTGATGGATACGAAGGATGTTTGGTCAGACATAACAAAGGAAATAGAATCAACCATTGAAAGCTAAGTTTGTAACCTTCAGACAAAATAGAGTTTTTCTATTTATCCCGGTTGCAGTTGTTCAAGTCATGGCGTACTGAAAGTGAGCTACTCATGAAGACTCTTTCAACGCTGTGAAAGACACCATTGATGCTCTGTGTTTCCAGTGTATCTTTGAATGTTGAGAGATGGGATTGAGCAAAAAGAAACAATTGCTACTGAGATAGTAACAGAGAGTTCTCACAATAGTCAAAGTTCAGTACCTGGAAGTTAAGATTCTCTTGGATAGCCAATCATTCAAAATGAAGCTGTAATTGCCATGAGTGAGGTGGAGAATGCAATGCAGCAAGCAAGTCAGGAAACTGTGAATGTACAACAACTAATATAGCAATTGGAGGAGAACATGGCGGCTAGCAGCTAGCTAGTCGTGAGGCTCGTGGTATCCGGATCGGATAACGCCGAACACGCTTCTTTTTTTCTGTTTGCTGGCGGCACAGACAGCGCTGTCGTAACTGATGAACATCCACATAATTTTTACTCGGTGGCGGTTTCTGGAGGAGGCTAACTCTGCTGCCGCTGTTTTTTCGGCTGCTGCCGCAGCCGCTGCCGGGAAGTTGGAGGATTGGGACGACGTGGTCTTGCAGGCATCGCGGTACAGTCGCCTTGCTCGATCGGCTTGGATTGTCTGAGCTGCTGCTGCGGGAGGTTTTCTGCTGAGGGCGGATGACTAGGGACAGCGACCTGGCGCTGGCAGGCGTAGTCAAGGCTGACGCGGTGGGAGCCGTCATTAAAGACATAAAGAACACAGCAGCAAGTACGGAGGTGAGGGGGCCACAAATAAATGGGACTGAATGAGGTATGGCGCAGTGGGCTCGGGCAGCCTAGGAGGTAAGAAGGGGCCGTAGTGCAGTGGCACGGGTCTCCTGATCGGGCAGAGGTTGGGGAAACCGGAATTGTTCCGGACTCTCTCCCCCAGAATCCATCAGTGGAAGTGAGGGAAGGCCGTGTACTGGCCGGCAAGACTCAAGGGACTCAGCTGGAGATATTCTACCACATTCTGGCAGAGATACGCAAAGGCCGCCAGTTTCTAGATACACCCTCAGGAGCGAAGCCAGGAACCAAGACCCAATACCAGCTGACGTATCTAATGCCCTAAATAAAATGAAAAAGGATGTCTCAGTTATTCATGCAAAAAAAGCATTAACAATGGCAACTAAACTCCCTATTTCAACTAAATCCAAGTCTAAGTCGAAGAGGAAGTGCGGCGTCAAGAACACTAACCTGACTCATATTAAGGCTACTACTCAGGAAGTCTTACGTAGGGCTAAGCCTACCCCCTCGTTCAAGGAGTACTTCCGGTTTATACCTCACACTCTTGAATTAAAACCCTTGTCGGGCTGCTCTGAACCCCCAAGGGGTTACACAACTGACCTGTGTATCTCCCCGGAAGGAATATTAATCCCTCACAGATACCAGGTATTGGAAGATCAACCGGACCCAGAGCCAACTGAAAGCTCCGAAATGGGGGACACAGAAGCTATCATAGCAGGTGGATCTACCCCGCCCTGTAATGGGGATACTCCCCCCAAAGGTGGAAAAGAACACTTGGCAGACCAGGAAGGTGTCAATGGGTGGGAGAATACTCCTCCATCAAGTAGCAGTCACGGCATTGAGAAAAGTGGTAAAGATGATGAGGGGTTACCTAGTGATCAGTCTGTCTTGTTAATCCTCCAGTCCCTAAGTCAAGAGATGAGAAATGGTTTCTGGGTCTCAGAAAAGAACCAGCAGGAGATTAAGACATTCTGTGAAAAGTTAGAAGAAAAAAATGACTCACTAGCTGTTAGGACTACGGTCCTGGAATCAACAGTTACAGATTTTAAAACTTTGACTTTACAACACACAAAGAAAATCGATAATCTAAGTGAACATGAGCAGAGGCTGCAGGAAAAATAGAATGTATTGAAAATTCTCAGAGGAGAAATAATCTACGTCTCTTAAAAATTCCAGAAGGGGCCGAAGGGAGTAATAATAAATAATTTGTAGCTAAACTCATTAAACAAGCAACTGCAATAGAGGTCTTGGAACAAGATCTCATTAGGGACATACAGAGAGTTCACAGGGACCCATTCAGACTAAATCCAAATAAAACTAGACCAAGGAAGATTCTAATACAATTTTTAACCTTCACTTTAAAGGATGATATTCTTAACAGGTCATTAAAAAGCAGCACCCTAACGGCGGAGGGGATTACGTTCCAGATCAGGTCAGACGTCTCCTCAATAACTGCATCCAGACAGTGGGAGCTAGGAAACTCCTTGACCCCTTTAGACAGGTGGGCGCAACAGCACAATTAAAATTCCCTGCATCCTTAAAAGTAATGTATTACAATAAAATTAGGGTTTTTAAGAGAGTGGAGGAGGCAGAAGCCTACCTACAATTGATTTCGGAAACCGGTCGGGAGGTAGAAGTGGGGTAATTTTCCTTTTTTATACCAGCTAAGCCATTCTATTCAGTCACTCTGTCTGTTACGCCATGCAGTGTACTTTAAAAAAAAAATCACACACATAGAGACTAATCAACACTGTCCAGATACCGGCAGGGGAACGTCAAGGCCAGAGTAGGGCCATAGGAAGAAGAAGGGGGGTTCTCCAGGGGTGCACTAGGGAGGGTCAATGGAGGGTGGGTTGTTGGGGTAGGTGGTCACTGGGGGGCAGCATGTGGGGAAAAAAATAATATGTCTGACTAGCCAAATTAGGTCATTTAAGGAAATATATTTTCTACTTAGAGAAGAATGTCACAAGCTAGATCAGTTCAGGATATGTATTTGAAGGTTTTAATGTGGAATCTAAATGATTTGAGGGTAAAACATAGACGGGAGAGAATATTACAATATCTTAAAGATGCGGCGGAGCAAATTTTTATTCTTCAAGAGACCCATCTCACAGAAAAAGAGATGAGGGAGTTTTGTAAGAGGAAAAAATGGCTACAGGATGCAATATGCACCACTCAGCAAGTAACCATAAGGGGTGTTGCTATCATAGTTAAAACCAATGCAGCTCTTGTAGTGGAAGACTCTAAGGTGGATAAGAAGGGTAGGTGGGCCATAGCAAAGATTAGCTACCATACATGCAAATTTACGGTTGCTGGGTATTATGGACCAAACTTGGATGATCCGGCCCCACTGAGAGAGCTGCTGGAAGAATTGCTAGTCTATAAAGATCCGTTAATTCTGGTGGGAGACTTAAACTTGGTTTTGAATCCCTTAATTGATAACACATATACAAATAAATCCCCACATAATTGTAAAATGAGATCTCTTTTAGTAAACGCAATCCACCAAATGAGTTGGTCGGATGTATGGAGGAAAAAATGTGGGTCTAAAAAAGGATAGACTTTCCACAATAAGAAGCTGGGGCATAGATCCAGAATAGATTTCTTTTTGATTGCTGAAGAATTATTAGGTGGTGTGGCTGATGTTAAGCATCTAGGTGGGCATCTGTCAGATCACTCGGCTGTCTCTCTAGCTTTAAAGCTGTCCAAGAAACAGAGCTTTAAAAGATGGACTCTGGATTGAAATATTCTGTTGGATGATGAAGGGGTAAAAAAGTTATTAGATGAGTCAGAGAGGTTCTTTGAGATAAATCTAGGAACCTCTTCAATCAAATTTGTCTGGAACACTTATAAAGCATACCTGAGGGGGATGATCACTGCTATACAATCCATGAGACAAAAAAGGTTTAGGGCCACGATAGCCGAAATTGAGGCAAAGATCTGCAAGTTAGAACATGACCTTATAGCTCAGACCCAGTTGTCTACGGCCGACATTCAGGAGGAGCTCTCAGTCTGTAAACTAGAACTAGCCAAGGTTTTGGATGCCAGAGTTAGGAAACGGTGACAGGCTAGCACTCTTGCATATTTTGAATATGGGGAGTCTAGCGGCACGCTCCTAGCCTGGAAAACTAAAAAGGAGCAAAGCAGAAACAGGATTAAAGGCGTATTGTCTGAAACCTTGGGTGAGATCTCAGAGAACGCTAAGGATATTGAGGAAGCTTTTTATAAACACTTTGAGCAGGTATACAAGGAAGCTTTAACTCCACAGGATAGCTCGATACAAGCATGGCTTGATCAATATGTTCTGCTGAGAATTGAGGATGATGCATCCAAAAATGTAAATAGAAATATCAGCTCACATGAGGTGGCCAGTGCAATAGAGTCGGGCAAGAGAGGCAAAGCGCCGGGTCCGGATGGGCTGCCAGCCAAACTATATAAGGTTTTAGCACCAGCTATTGTCCCTGTGCTCCATAGGCTTTTTTCTTTCATTTTTGAGGAGGGGGGGGGGGGGAATACCCTTGTCATGGAATGAGGCAACTGTGGTCCTTATCCTTAAACCATCTAAACCATCAGGGCAATGTGACTCCTACAAGCCAATCTCTCTGCTTAATCTTGACTACAAGATCTTTGCCAAGATTTTAGCAGAGAGATTAAATGGGGTAGTGGGTAATCTATTACATAGCGATCAGAAGGGGTTTGTCAAAGGACGGAGCATACAGGACCTGACTCATACATTAGTGGGTGCTATAGATCTAGCAACTCTGTATAAATTACCAATGGCCATTATTACACTCAACGCTACCAAGGCGTTTGATTGTGTAAATTAGGCCTATTTAGCGTGAGTACTGGAAAGATGCAATCTGGGTGAGAACTTCTGTAGAACTATTTTATCTTTCTACCATCACCCCACAGCCATAATATTGGTAAATGGAAACCTCTCTGTACCAGTAACCACCAAAAGAGGGACGAGGTAGGAATGTCCCCTCTCACTTCTACTCTTTAATTTATACATTGAGCCGTTGGCGGCGAAAATCAGGCAGGATATTAATATAGCACCCTTTAAATGTCAAAATTGGGAAAAAAAGTCTTGTTTTACACCGACAACATGATGATCTATACCTCTGACCCAACAGGGGCGATCCCACTAATTTATAGCGCAGCCTCACAGTTTGGGCAGACCTCTGGCTACGAGATCAATCAGTCGAAGTCAGAGTGCATGGTATGGAACATAAATGCCCATTTTCCCACCTTGAAACAAGAGATAAGGTATTTGGGAATCCAAATCACCCAGAATATCGAACAGATGACGGACAGAAATCTTGCTAAGGTAGAAAAAGAAATTGCAGATTCCTTAAAGGGCTGGTCGCTTCTCCCCCTCACGGTAATAGGAAGAGTGAACATTGTGAAAATGATGCTTCTGCCTAAAGTATTATATTCCTATTTCAGAACATTCCTCTAGCATTCAAGGAAGAGAAGCTAAGAAAAATCCAAGCTAGGTTGAACTCCTTTGTATGGGCCTCAAAGGGCATAAGGATCTCGTGGAGGAACCTGCGGAGAAAGAAAAGTAAAGGGGGCCTGTGTACCCCAGATTTGATGCTGTATGCCTGGACACTGCTACTAAAGGCAGGGAAAATAGTTTTCAACCAGCCTGATGGATCAGAGATGGGTGCAATGTTCAAAGAAATGTTACGGGAGATCAAAGGAGGAAATCAAGTCTTCCTGTATAAGTTTGGAGATCCGCGTTTTTTTAAAAAGGTTTGTTTAAAGCTGCTGAAAGACATGGCTTCCACCTGGGCAAGAATAAGGAAATCACTGAATATCGGTTATTATAGCGCGCTGGCTCCTATATGGGATTCCCCGGGGTCTCCAGGGTGGTCCAAGGATGTCCTCTCAAAACCATAGATGGATGCAGGTATAAAGTACTGGTCTCAGTTAATGCCTGAGGGTTCGTTGATACGATGGGATGAGATCACTATTGTGACAGAAGGAAAACTATCTAAGTTTAAATATATCCAAATTAATAGCTGGAGCCAGGTTGTGAGGTCAGTGGTGGGAGCTACAAATGACCTGGAAAGATGCTCCAGGGAAAGAGTAACAAGGTAAAGACAGCAACTTTGTACTGGACTATCTTGGAAGCAGAGGATTGACATTTTACCTTGCCTGTCCAGCTCTGGGGAGATCACTTCCGGACAAGAACACAGAAGAATTATGGCAATTATCTTATGATTTACTACATACTACAGTAGCTCCTGCCAATTTAAAAAGAAACCATCTGTTTTGTCTTCACAGAGTGTATTGGTCCCCAGCTAAGCTCTCAAAATTCTCGAAAGGCTCTATTGCCTGTTGTCCAAAGTGTCAGCAGGAAAAAATGGATGATCTTCATATGTTTTTAAGGTGTCCTGTTTTACATAACTTTTGGGCTGTGGTCTGTGAAGGTATGGAAGCTATGTTTAATTTTGAAATCCAGGTGAGCGTAATTCTAATTTTTTTTGTTATTTTGTCAAATTATGACTTACTTCCTCGAGATGTTAATAAGTTGTCGCTATATTTAATTGTACTCGCTCGAAGAGAAATTTGCAAATCGTAGCTAAAAGATACTGCACCAACCTACCTAGATTAAACAAACGCAATTAAATATACAATGAATCTAGATAGGATAAACTGGAAAAGAAAAAAGTATTTTTGGCTCCCCTGCATCTCCTGGCTAGATAAGCCATGACAGAAGTGACCTACTTTGTCCACTGATTATGCCTTTTCGCAGATTAATATACCCGTCTGATCAGTCCCATGGCTGGCATGTTAGAAGAAATGAACTGAACTTGTCTGAAGGTAGATGTGGACAGTGCACCCATTAAGATCTCCAGAGTTCCTGATAGGTGGAGGTATACACCTGTTGGGCAGTATGTGGCATGGACGAACTGGACTCTGGGCATATATTTTGGTGTATGAGGACTAAAAAAAATCAGAAAGACATTTTTGATGCATTGAAAGGTAAGATAGAACTTGAATTTTTGCATGAGGAAAAGGAGGGTGCATGTTCTACATATCAACCAGTTAAATTGTGCATAAGTGGTCAAGCCGGGAACTGGAAAAAGCTTCTTGATTAAAGTACTGTCAAGTTATCTACAGAAGACGACAGATTCCAATTTGTCGCAGGTAGTTACTGCACCAACAGGCTTAGCTGCACATAGTATTACAGAGTTACCCTTCATCAATATTAATGCTGCCTGTTGAACACGACAACATATTAGAATATAACAAATTATATGGTGATGCTCGCCATGAAGTGGAAAGAGTATTAATGAAATTAAAGCTACTAATTATTGATGAAGTCAGCATGGTGTCTAACCTTATGCTAGCTTTTATACATTTAGGAATTTAGCAAAAACTGACTACGACATGCTTTTTGGCGCAAAACTCTTTTATTTATGTGTTTTTATATAGCGCAGACTTTACCCGAAGGCGCAAGAGCGCTTCACAATAGGAAAAGAAAATGACAAGTGAACAAATTACAAAAGCAGATGACAAGTTACATGAGGTAAAAGTGACAATGGTGAGTAAACAAAATACAAGAGGTGGCAGACGGTGCATTACAGGAGGAAAAAGTGACAAGTGTGCAGGTTACAAGAGAAAACAAAGTACAATTAGAGGTAATATACTGCAATATATGCTAGACACAGAGGCACAAGAACAAATCTTAACAGTCTTTGGAGACATGCTACAACTCACTCCAGTAAAAGGACAACCTGTGTTCAAGACACTACTACATAATGAAACTAGGAATTCACTGAGAAGTATTAGAAATGTAAACATTTGAGAAAACTTTGATTACAGAGAGTTAACCAGAAATATGCGCCAAGCATCAGATGTGCAAAACAAAGATATACTAAAGGACATAAGAGTGGGAGTCCTCAAATAAAAAGGATAGAGAGCATTATACACATGTCTAAATAACAATCTGTTTCCAAGTAATGTTTCAGCTGTAGAAGTAATGTATAATTTCTTTTAACCCCGTCTATGCTCATGACCAAATAGTTCCGTCATGAGCACAAGTCCTAGTGTGCTCATGATGGAACCATACCGTCATGAGCACATGCTCAGGAAATCCCTCTGCTGCAGACAGCAGAGGGATTTCCCTTCTTTATTTTGCCTGGGGAGGTGGGGGAGAGTTTCCCCAACCTCCCCAGGCCTATTTTTGTATTTCATTGAAATGACGATCGCGTGCATGGCGCGCTATCATCGCTACAATGAAATCGAAACTGAAATTTAGTTTCAGTTTCTCAGTTTCGGTGCTTGTGGGGCTATCTCAGCCCTCCGAGCACTGAAAAAGATGGGAGAAGTATCATTGGAAAGGGGAGAATCTCCCCTTTCCAATGGTACGTTTCCCTAGTGGATGACTGCTTGGGGATCACCCCAGGAGGGTGATCTCCAAACAGGGTTCCACCCACAAGCACCAGGGAGGGGGGACTGGCCCTTGGGCAAGGGCCTTTGCTCCCCTATTTTCTTTTTGGCATAACAGTCTTTCTGCCCTCTGGGGGCAGAGAGGGGCAGTAGCCCTCATATGCCCCCTGGGGGGAAAAAAGCCCACTAGACACCAGGGATTTATTTTACTGATGTTGGCGTGGGGGCTGCCCAAAAAGGGCTTGGCAATGCCCCACCCCCCCCCCCCACATAAATGTCAGTCTTTCTGCCCCCCATAGAGCAGAAAGCCCACTAAAAAACAGGGATTTTTGTTTTTTATTAACATTGGGGTGGGGGCTACCCAAAAAGGGCATGCCAATGCCCCTCCCTCTAGAAAAATGAAAAATGTCAGTTGTTCTGCCCTCCCAGGAGTCAGACGGGGCAGTAGGCCCAATCTGCCACCCCGGGGAGGGCAGAAAGTCCACCAAATACTAGGTATTTTTTTATTGATGTTTAGGTGGGGGTTGCCCAAAAAGGGCATGCCAATGCCCCCCCAGAGAAATATCAGTCTTTCTGCCCCCCCTGGGGGGAAGATGGGGCAGTAGCTCCAATCTGCTCCCCGGGGGGGGGGGGGGGGGGGGGGGGGTCAGAAAGGACACCAAAATGTAGGGATTTTTTTTATTGATGTTGGGGTGGGGGCTGCCCAAAAATCGCATGCCAATGCCCCCCCACCCGAGAAATGTCAGTCTTTCTGCTCCAGGGGGCAGAAAGCCCACTAAAAACAGGGATTTTTTAATTGATGTTGGGGTGTGGGCTGCCCAAAAAGGGCTTGCCAATGCCCCCAAACTCCCAAAGAAATGTAAGTCTTTCTGCCCCCCATGGATCAGACGGGGCCATAGCGCCCCATCTCCCCCAAGTGGTCGAAAAGCCCACTAGACACCAGGGATTTTTTTTACTGATGTTGGGGTGGGGCTGCCCAAAAAGGGCATGGCAATGCCCCCACCCTCCCACAGAAATGTCTTTATTTCTGCCCCCCTGGGGGGCAGAAAGCCCACTAGACACCAGGGATTTTTTTATTGACTTTGGGTTGGGGCTGCCCAAAAAGTACATGGGAATGCCCCACCCCTCCCAAAGAAAAGTCAGTCTTTCTACCCCCCGGGGGCAGATGGGGATGGTAGCCCCCAATGTGCTCCCCGAGGGGGGTAGAAAGCCTACTAGAACCCAGAGATTTTTTAATTGATGTTGGTCTCGGGTCTGCCAAAAAAGGGCATGCCAATACCCCACCCCCCTCTCGAGAAATGTCAGACTTTCTGCCCCACAGGGTGAAGAAGGGGGTAGTAGCTCCCAATCTGCCACCCTGGGGAGCAGAAAACCCACTAGAAACCAGGGATTTTTTTTATGTAGGGGTGGGGGCAGCCCAGAATGGGAATGATAATGCCCCACCCCAAAAACAATTACCACAGTTTTTTTGCCCCTCCCCATAGGCATATTGGAGCAATAGCCCCTTATCTACCCCACTGGGGGGGCAGAAAGCCCACTAGGCTTCAGGATTTTTTTAAATTCAGGAGTGAGGTCAGCGCAGCATTGGCATGCCAATGCCCACATCTCCCCCCAAAAATGCCACAGTCTTTCTGCCCCCACGGAGGTGAATGGAGCAGTGGCCCCTGATCTGCCAGGGGGGCAGAAAGCTCAATAGGCCCAATAGGCACTACTGATTACGCTGGCTTTTTTTATGCATGGGGATGGAGGCTGCCCAGAATGGGCATACCAATGCCTCTACCACCAAAAAAAAAAACAACAGTCATTCTGCCCCCCTTGGGGGCATATCGGGGCAACCCTATCTCCCTGATTACCCCCCAGGGTGGCAAAAACCCTACTAGGCACAGACTTTTTTTTAGCAATGTGCCTACTGTGGATTTTGGGCCCTAGCGCAGCCGGCACATAGGGAAACCTAGCCAACCTGTACATTTTTGGAAACTAGATACCATGGGGAATCCAGGATGGAGTGCCTCTCACCAGCTTCTGTTACCCAGAATCCCTTGCAAACCTCAAACTAAGTAAAAAAAACCCTTTCCCCTCACAATTCTGTGATGGAAAGTTCTGGGATCTGCGTGGATCCATAAAATTCCAACCACCCCGCATTACCCAAAGTCTTCTGAGAAAAATTGTACCTCACTTGTGTGGGTACGCCTTGTGCCCGCAACAGGAAATGGCTCTAAACGCAAAGTGGACACACTGCATTTTCATAGTGAAAACTGACCCTTTTTTTGCAAAGTGTCTAGCTGTCGATTTTGAACCATAGCTCTGCCGGCACCTAGGGAAACCTAGCAAACCTATACATTTTTTTAAAACTAGACAAGCAGGGAAATCCAGGATGGGGTGACTTGTCTGGCTCTCACCAGGTTCTGTTACCCAGAATCCGTTGCAAACCTCAAAATTTGTAAAAAACATTTCTCTGGTGAAAGGTTCTGGAATCTGCCTGGATCCACAAAATTCCACCCACCCCACATTCCCCAAAGTCTCCCGAGAAAAATGGTACCTCATTTGTGTTGGAAGGCCTAGTGGCCGTGACAGGAAACGGCCCAAAACGCAACATTGACACAACACATTTTCAAAGTGAAAACTGACCCTTTTTTTGCAAAGTGCCTAGCTGTAGATTTTGAACCCTAACTCTGCTGGTACCTAGGGAAACCTAGCAAACCTATAAATTATTTAAAACTAAACACCCAGGGGAATTCAGGATGGGGTTACTTGTCTGGGTCTCACCAGGTCCTGTTACCCAGAATGCCTTGCAAACCTCAACATTTGTTAAAAAAAAAACTTTTTCCTCACATTTCTGTGGTGGAAAGTTCTGGAATCTGTGTGGATCCATAAAATTCTACAAAGCCCACATTCCCCAAAGTCTTCCCAGAAAAAATGGTACCTGACTTGTGTGGGTGGGTCAAGTTCTTGCAACAGGCAAGGGCCCAAAATATATTGAAACACAACAGGTGATGGACCGAATGTGGATCAATGTCACACACTCATCCCAGTCCAAAGATCTGGGCCCAAAACCATCGTTTTTTTGCACTCCACACCACCCTGGGTTAGACAATGGCGATATGCAAATCAGCTCTGACCCTGTGCCCCATGGGAACAGTCCAGTCCAAACTACAAAAGCCATGTCCTTCCCAGAACGGAATCAAGCATCCGAGGACCGGACCGGTTTCGAGGTAACACCTCTCATCAGCCCGGCTAGCTTGACTCCAGTGGTGTGGAGTGCCTGGGACCCACGTCTGGGCATCCCCAGCGCACTTAGGGCGGAATATGCAAACACAACAGGTGATGGACCGAATGTGGATCAATGTCACACACTCATCCCAGTCCAAAGATCTGGGCCCAAATCCATCGTTTTTTTGCACTCCACACCACCCTGGGTTAGACAATGGCGATATGCAAATCAGCCCTGACCCTGTGCCCCATGGGAACAGTCCAGTCTGAACTACAAAAGCCATGTCCTTCCCAGAACGGAATCAAGCATCCGAGGACCGGACTGGTTTCGAGGTAACACCTCTCATCAGCCCGGCTAGCTTGACTCCAGTGGTGTGGAGTGCCTGGGACTCACGTCTGGGCATCCCCAGCGCACTTAGGGCGGAATATGCAAACACAACAGGTGATGGACCGAATGTGGATCAATGTCACACACTCATCCCAGTCCAAAGATCTGGGCCCAAATCCATCGTTTTTTTGCACTCCACACCACCCTGGGTTAGACAATGGCGATATGCAAATCAGCTCTGACCCTGTGCCCCATGGGAACAGTCCAGTCCGAACTACAAAAGCCATGTCCTTCCCAGAACGGAATCAAGCATCCGAGGACCGGACCGGTTTCGAG
The DNA here is from genome assembly GCF_964263255.1 of Lissotriton vulgaris. Lineage (NCBI taxonomy): Eukaryota > Metazoa > Chordata > Amphibia > Caudata > Salamandridae > Lissotriton > Lissotriton vulgaris. Next base: position 1,356,535,507 of record NC_141687.1, read on the forward strand.
GTAACACCTCTCATCAGCCCGGCTAGCTTGACTCCAGTGGTGTGGAGTGCCTGGGACCCACGTCTGGGCATCCCCAGCGCACTTAGGGCGGAATATGCAAACACAACAGGTGATGGACCGAATGTGGATCAATGTCACACACTCATCCCAGTCCAAAGATCTGGGCCCAAATCGATAGTTTTTTTGCACTCCACACCACCCTGGGTTAGACAATGGCGATATGCAAATCACCTGTTTTGTTTGCAATACCGCCATAAGTGCGCTGGGGATGCTCAGACGTGGGTCCCAGGCACTCCACACCACTGGAGTCAAGCTAGCCGGGCTGATGAGAGGTGTTACCTCGAAACCGGTCCGGTCCTCGATTGCTTGATTCCGTTCTGGGAAGGACATGGCTTTTGTAGTTCGGACTGGACTGTTCCCATGGGGCACAGGGTCAGAGCTGATTTGCATATCGCCATTGTCTAACCCAGGGTGGTGTGGAGTGCAAAAAAACGATGGATTTGGGCCCAGATCTTTTGACTGGGGTGAATGTGTGACATTGATCCACATTCGGTCCATCACCTGTTTTGTTTGCAATACCGCCATAAGTGCGCTGGGAATGCTCAGACGTTGGTCCCAGGCACTCCACACCACTGGAGTCAAGCTAGCCGGGCTGATGAGAGGTGTTACCTCAAAACCGGTCCGGTCCTCGGATGCTTGATTCCGTTCTGGGAAGGACATGGCTTTTGTAGTTCGGACTGGACTGTTCCCATGGGGCACAGGGTCAGAGCTGATTTGCATATCGCCATTGTCTAACCCAGGGTGGTGTGGAGTGCAAAAAAATGATGGATTTGGGCCCAGATCTTTTGACTGGGGTGAATGTGTGACATTGATCCACATTCGGTCCATCACCTGTTTTGTTTGCAATACCGCCATAAGTGCGCTGGGGATGCTCAGACGTGGGTCCCAGGCACTCCACACCACTGGAGTCAGGCTAGCCGGGCTGATGAGAGGTGTTACCTCGAAACCGGTCCGGTCCTCGGATGCTTGATTCCGTTCTGGGAAGGACATGGCTTTTGTAGTTCGGACTGGACTGTTCCCATGTGGCACAGGGTCAGAGCTGATTTGCATATCGCCATTGTCTAACCCAGGGTGGTGTGGAGTGCCAAAAAACGATGGATTTGGGCCCAGATCTTTTGACTGGGGTGAATGTGTGACATTGATCCACATTCGGTCCATCACCTGTTTTGTTTCCAAAACATATTGAGGCAACATCAAAAGTACCTATCAAAAAACAACCTGGTTTTGTCCCGTACGTTTTTGGTCTCGGACTCGGCAGCATTCTAGGGAAACCTGCCAAACCCACACATTTCTAAAAACTAAACACACTGGGGAGTCTAGCACGGTATGGCTTGCGTGGGTCCCTCAACATTTCCCTACCGAGAATGCCCTGCAAACCTCAAATTGAGAGGAAAAAATCACTTTTTTCTCAAATTTCGGTGTGGGAAAGTTTTGGAATCTGCGTGGATCCACAAATTTCCTTCTACACAACATTCCCCCAGGACTCTCGATACAAATGGTACCTCTCTCTCATGGGTGGGTCATGTACCCGCGACAGGCAAGGGCCCAAAACCTATTGAGGCGACATCAAAATTACCTATCACAAAACAACCTGGTTTTGCAAGGGGGTCCCATGAGATTTTAGCCCCAGGCTCGGCGGCCACCCACGGAAAATTACAAAGCTACACATTTCTGAAAACTACACACCCGGCGGAGTCTAGCAAGTTATGGCTTGTGTGGGTCCCCCAACATTTCCCTACCCAGAATCCCCTGCAAACCTCAAATTTTGTTGAAAAAATATTTTTTTCCTCACAGTTCTGTATGGGAAAGTTGTAGGTTCACCGGGCTGACACAAATTTCTTACCACCCAGAGTTCCACCAGGTCGCCCGATAAAAATGGTACCTCACTTCTGTGGGTAAGCATAGTGTCTGCAACAGGAAATGGCCCAAATCGTACTGTGGAGACTTCAAAATTACCTATAACAAAACTGCCTGGTTTTGGGGGGGGCACCTGGGATTTTGGCCCGGACTCGTCTCCATCTAGGGAAACCTACCAAAACCACACATTTCTTAAAGCTAGATACCCTCGGGAGTTTAATGAGGTATGGCTTGTGTGGATCTCCCAATGTTTCCCTACCCAGAATTCCCTTCAATCCTCAAAGTTAGCTAAAAAAAAACAAATTTTCCCCGTATATTAGTGTGGTATCACCGTGGCGGCACAAATGTCCTACCCCACAGCGTAGTTGTAGGACATTTGTATCCCGAATAAAATGATACCTCACTTGGGTGGGTGTCAAATGTAGAATTGGCTAAAAAAGTATTTTTCAAAAATGTAGCGCTTAGAATTCTCAGTGCTATACCCTTATTCCCTATGTTTTGGGCTCTTCCCAGTCATAGGCCGTTGCCCCACCCACACAAGTGAGGTATCATTTTACTCGGGAGATCGGGGGGAAACGCAATGGGGTAGGACATTTGTGCCTGCACGGTGATTCCACCCAAAAATATATGGAATTTTTTTTTTTCAGCAAAAGTTTATGTTTGCAAGGCATTCTGGGTAGGAAAACGTTGGGGGATCCACATAAGCTATACCTCACTGGACTCCCCGGGTGCCTAGTTTTCAGAAATGTGTGGGTTTGGTAGTTTTCCAAGATGGCCGCTGATCCTGTGGCCAAAAACTCAGGTGACCCCTCTTGCAAAACCAGGTTGTTTTGTGATAGGCCATTTTGATGTCTCCTCAATACGTTTTGGGCCCTTGCCTGTCGTGGGTACTTCACTCACCCACGTGAGTGAGGTATAATTTTCATCAAGAGACTTGGGGGAACACTGGGTGGTAGGAAATTTGTGGATCCACGTGGATTCCAGAACTTTCCCACACAGAAATTTCAGGAAAAAAGTGTTTTTTCAGTTAAATTGAAGGTTTGCAGGGCATTCTGGGTCGGAATACATTAGGGGACCCACGCAAGCCATACCTCCATTTACTCCCCTGTGAGTTCTCAGAAATGTGTTGCTTTGGGAGGTTTCACTAGATGGTTGTGAGTCTGTGAGGAAATGGCAGGATTACAAAAGCTCCCCTCCCCAGAACCTGTGCAAGGATAGGACGATAGCTAGTTGCCACGCCACCCCACAGAACGAGCAAGCAATACTCTGTTGACACAACCCCATCTTCTTTGACCTCAGATCATAGGGGTCCCAGAACTCCAGGCCAATCGACCTGGTCAAAAACAGCAATGCTGGTTACATTGTGAAGTTCAGAACCACCATTGAAGTAGTGTAAGAGTTGAGCTCCCTTTCTCCTTTTTTACCACGGTCCTGATGAACTGCCACCAGACCTGCTAGGGGCTTTTTTGGCAAGAAACCTTTTTACCATTTTCACCAGAGAGACCCTGCAGGACCATTATCTCCAGGCAGGGCTCATAGTTTTTAGCGAGGTTAGTGCACCCCCAGAATAAAATTATTGATAAGGGCGATACTAGAACCTATTTTAAACCATACTGCATACTCACTACACTACCCTGTCTACATACCCTCAAACACCCACATGTTCAAAGACATTGTCTGGATCCTGGCACCCTGTGAATGACACAGGTGTGTTTGGGTTGTGCACTTTTTTGCTTACACAGTGAGATACATACACTTTCTCTCCCTATGTAGGTAGTTTTTTGTGCCTGTGTTCATTCTGTTAGTGCAAGCCCTTTTCAGTCACATTGGTGTGACTGCCTACACACTCATATTATGTTAACTCATCCAGAAAGTTGTGAGAATGGAATGATTGAAGTGCTTCTTGTTATCATCTCATTCTACACATGTGATTGGCTATGACTAGCCAAATGTGTGATTGGTTGGCTTTGTGGCTATGCAGATGATGTGCTTTGTACATTAACTCCATGGTCAAATTAGTTCCCAACCTATCTTTCTGCAATTTTGTGGCAATTAACTATGATAACGTGGTGTTTGAGTGCTTGCTTTGTGAGGCTTACATCCTTCCTCCCACCAGGCCCCACCAGGCCACCAGGAAGAGTGTGTCCAGACAATGTTTGTAAGTGTACTTGCAAGATATTTGTCAATGGTGGTTGGTTTTTGTAGCACATAGGCTAATGTTGCAGTTATGATAGGTTCAGATAGCAGTCCCCAGTGTCTGCCATCTTGCTAGTACACAACAACTCACTCTGAGGTAGACATAGCCCCTGAAGAAGTGGCTGTGGTGTGTCTCGGAGTGTTTGCTGTCCTTCCAAGTCCAGTCACGCCCAGTCCTACATCCATCTACCTGCCTAGCACAAACAGGCTAATAGGACATAAGCTTGCCTCACAGTGTGTCAAAATGTCCCTGCCAGCTGTCTGGCACTGGGGACTGGTGTCTGACTTGAAGACAAATCCCCTAATGGTCTTGTTCTCCACACACCACGTCTCAGTCTCTGCCATTTATTAGTTGGATGTCACGCAATCATGGTTCTTAGTGGTCTTGTATGTCTGTGTGTGAGGAAGAGTGTTTGCAATGGCCAGACATCACATCAGGCCCTGTACTACACTCACTCTTTCCTAAACCAACTGTCAAGAATCTGGGGGTCCGATTAGACCAAGAACTCACCCTCAAACAACATGCCAACCAGGTGGTGGGATCTTGTTTCCATATAATCGGTATGCTGCGTAAAATCTTCCCCCTCCTACCAGATGCCAGCAGGAGAACGCTGGTACAAGCTTTAGTCATGAGTCGTCTAGACTACTGTAACGGCTTGCTGCTATCTGCCAACGAGGGAGTCATGACAAGACTGCAGGTGGTCCAGAATACGGCTGCCCGCTTGGTCTTGAATGTTCCTCCCCGTACACCTTCAAAGCCCTTACTGACTAAACTCCACTGGCTATCGATCAGACAGAGCGCCAAATTCAAGGTATGCTGTACCATACATAAAAGTCTTAACGGAATGGGACCTGCATATTTGTCAACCAAATTTATCCCCTTGAGGTTCCGTGACAATTATAAGTGGTGTTTTCGACTCGCACGAATATGGTCGAGTCTGGTATCTGCGAACCGCAAATGACGAGTTTGGTAAGTGTGCGCAGTTTCGCTGTGCTAACTTAAACCGTTCGTTTGTTAAGTGGGTTTTTCATCTGTACCCACGGGTTCCATCTTAGATACGGCATCCATTTTGTCTCTTGCCCTCAAGTAGCCAGCGAACGGATGCTGTCCGCTTCGCGACCCTGGGACTCTTAAGATATTTGCGGAAAACACATGTTCTTTATAAGTGTCTTTATGATGAGGGGGATGATACTGTAAGGCAGATGGCGCCGCTCGAGGCTCATCTTGCCGCACGGACTTATTGTCTCAGCCGTGCATCTCATTAGGCACGTCCCTTTGATGCCTGTATCTCATGTTTCCCGATACCTCCCCTTTTACACCCTTTCCGATTTCCCCACTGTCACCGTCTTCCTCTGCACCAGTCTTTGTTCCTATTTCGATCTGTTTTACTGCCGATTGGAATGCACTAATGTTGGGAAGATGGGTTTTTACAGTTGGGAACCGCCAAATGTTTCCGCACTTATGTTCCGGACTTTGTGTGTACCAAAGTGACCAAAGCGACCCCTCTGGGGGATAATTATGGGAACCGGGTTGTAAACCTTTGTGTGTCATGTTGTCCTATGGGTAAAATCTGTATAAAAGGAGCGATCCACAGAACCAATTTGAAGCAGTCTCCCCAAGTTGCACGTGTTGTACTTGTCGTGACTTCTGTGTTCCCTGCAGTAAATAAAGCTTGAATCTTTGACGCCGAAGGAAGTGTCCCGTGTCTCTGTCATTGGTACGCCGGAACAGGTAACCCACGAAGGTTTCAGGTGTTGTCCCCTGGCACCGCTGGGTCTTAAAGAACCCAGTCCTTCAGTTGGCGCCCAACGTGGGGCTGCATCAGTGGTACCGGTCCAAGCCCGACGATCGTGAGGAACTTCGTGTGAAATCTCCGAGGGAAAGTGCACTCCGCTTCATCGATCCTGTTGTCGAAACAAGTGGCCCGAAGACTTTTCCGCGAAGATTCCCGCCTCCTGACGGCTGCGACGGACTGCTGCCCTGACTGTAGACCTGTTTTGGCGCCTGGCGTAGACCTTGGTATAGCGAGACGATAGACGGGCCTTCCTGGTGACGCCATCGATCTTTGAGTTAAGTATTTGTGGGTCGCTCCCAGAGTCCTTAGTTGTTGACACTTTAGCGGGTGTTTTTGTTGTTAACGCTGTGTGAGTGTTTTTGTCGGTGACACTTTGCTAGCGTACTTTGTTGTGTTATTTGACGACTGCAGCCGCCAAAAACCGAGGGTTTTGTTCTTTGCTGGGACTTGGTAAATCCCGTAACCCTTGAAGTTTGTGAAACTCGGCTAGTGTGCAAGATGCCCGGTCGCAGTACTTTGTTTAGTTGTTTCAGACCTTGTGGTACGGATTCCCGACTGGAGGACTCGTGTCCGATACCTCCGGTTGGAACCCCGACTTATGAACTGTACAGCAAACATGGGCTAGGCCCGATTACTTTTAATGAATACTGGATCAAATACACAAAGAAAGATGGTGACCTTCGTTGGCCACCACATGGTAGCTTTGAGGCCCCGATCTTAGATAATCTAGAGGTTAAATTGTTTGCGAAAAAGTCAAGGCCGGCCATGTTTGATGCCTTTCGGTTGTGGCGCAAAGAAGCCCGACAGAAAGAAATCAGACAGACTAAGCGAAATCAGAGAGATAGTGCTGGTACCATTGTAAAGAAAGCAGAGCAGTTTCAGCATGATAAGGAGATTAGGGAAAAAGAAGTGTTTGACAGATTACAGCGTATGACTATAGATAAATGCTATCCTACTTTGCCTACGGAGTCGGAAAAGAAGGATGAGCCAGTTGAGGATTCCTTAATGTCCTATCTTATGAAGTCGCCACCTCCGTACGTACAGGGTACCACAGCCCCTGTGATTCCCCCTGTACCTGTTCCTGCACCTATTCTTCCTCCGCCTGTTCCTCAACCTGCACCCGTTTTTCCGACTGTTCCTGCTTCTTTGTCTGTTGCTATCCCTACTGCTCCTCCGCTTCCACATACTCCTGCTCATGCTACTGCTCCTGCTCTGTTAACTCCTGCTGTTGCTTCTGTTTCTACTCCTTCACTTGTTAGTCCTGTGTCCTATACTTCTCCCTCTACTCGTAGTCGTAATTCTCCTCTTGCGGCTAGTTTCTTTCATTCGCTCGGACCTGTTCTTGGGTCCGCTGGTTCAGATGGTCCTCAGAGACGTAGCCAGCTTCCAGGTAATAGGGAACGTGCTTCGCTATATAATATGGCGATGGGTTGGATGACGCACCCCCTTAGAAATCCACCCCGTATTGTACTCGACACGTTTTGTCAGTTCAATATACCAACCCAGAGATTTGTATTCGAGGAAATGTGCAAGGTCCTTCGTGATCAGATATCGGCCGACGCACCTGACGAGGTGCTGACCGCGTTGTCTGATTTACAGCTTCAGTTTTCGGCTGGATTGATAGTGGATACCAACGTTCGACGAGCCGTTGAACGGTTGCTATCTTTTCGTCCCACTCCTATACCTCAAGCCTTGTTTGTTGAGGATATTGAAAGACAGCCAGACGAGTCTGGTCAATTTCCTATGCGAGAAGTTCCACCGGTTTGGATACCAGCTGATCCTAATGCTCAACCCCCGGTATTGGCGCACTTCCAGAGAGTATGGATACATCTCCCATGGAAACGCTCGGAAGTATTGCAGGTGAAGCAATCTTTGCCTGACCCACGCAAGAATCCTACAGGGTATTACAAAGAATTATCGCAGCTCGTAGATGCTACGGTAATGAATCTTGCCGATATTGATATGTTGTTCGGCAATGTCGTACCGCAACCGGTATGGGCTAAGATTCGTCATGAAAACCATCCGAATGAATTAGGTGGTGCTTGGGCTGCTATTGTAGCGGCAGATGCCGGACAAACGGCTGCTGCTAAACCCGACCAGCTGATTGTTGACCTTCCTCAAAGAATTATAACATTAATGAAAACTCTTATGCCAGCTATGAGGGTGAACTGGGACAAATTGTCAGCTTGTAAGCAAAAGAAGGACAAGAGTGTTTCCGACTTCTTTACGAGGTTTGAGGAGTCATTCATTGATCATAGTGGTCAGGATATGGGCACTGAGGGTGGTCAAAGGTTGTTCGTAGATAAATTCGTTTCGAACTTATTGCCCGATTTGAGCAATAAATTGAAGAATTCAGAAAGTGCATGGGCCGTTTCTACTTTAGCTCAGATATTGGCCACGGCACAATATTATGAGAACAGAGAGAAAGAAGAGAACGACCGTGTTGATAAAAAGACGAAAGAGCTTAAAACTAAAGTGTTGCTTCAGCAAGCGTATCCTCCACGTTCTAATCAGACTACTTCGCAACAAAATCGATCGCAGCCGCAATCGAACCGATCACAATCTCGCAATGACTCTTCCTCCCAAAGATCCTCGTTAGGGTACAATCAATGTGCTTATTGTAGACAGGAGGGACATATCAAATTCAATTGTCCTGTTCTAAATGAACGTAATAGTAGTAATCCATCTAGGGGAGGTCGTGGTGGTTCGCAGCAGGCTCCACGTGGCAGAGGTCGTGGTGCTCAGAATGATCGCTCGGATAATTCATCCAACTCCGATAATTGTTTTGATCAACGTGGATCGTCGCAAGGACGATCTGCGCAATACAATGTAGACGATTATTACGTCGATCAGGGAACTGACGACAGTAATTACTAGGACAGCCAAAGACAAGGAGAGGGAGTGGTATCAGTTCCGGTTGATCAGAGAGGGCCTTACGTCGCAGTTGCTACATCGGGCGTCGTTGAGCCTTTTCTGTTGGACACTGGTGCAGCGAAAAGTTCCATAAAGCATTCGAAACTCCCTGGCGCACCTTTGTCTGGCTTAACAAATGTTTCCGTTGGATTCTCTGGCGCCCCCGTTAGCAATCCAGTTTCGCGCCCTTTGCCCCTTAAAATTGGGCCTCGTGAGCTCGAAGCTCCGTTGATTCTAACCACGGGTTGTGGTGAAAATCTTTTGGGCCTGGATTTGCTTAAACGTTTGTATGCGACTTTGCATTGTTCTCCTGCGGGTGTAAAGCTTACGTTGGGAGAGAGAGTTGTCTCCCCTATGTACTTGTCTCTCGATAAGCTTCCACCGGAATTGAGTTCTCTTCCTGCGTCTTTGTGGGCAACAGGTCCCAATGATGTGGGCCTGCTTGATATCTCACCATATGTTGTTCAGTTGAAATCTAATGTGCGGTTGCCACGTATTCCCCAGTATCGTATCTCTCTTGATGGTGAACGAGCGCTGTTAGCGATCATCTATGATTTGATCGAGAAAGACGTTATTGAGGAAACACGGGGAAACGTGTGCAACAGCCCTGTACTTCCCATTCTAAAACGTACTGATCCTTCGAAACCACCTGTTTATCGTTTTGTTATCGATTTACGGGAGGTGAATAAAATTGTGATTCCTCAGTTCCCTGTTGTGCCTGACATCACGGCCCTACTGACTCTGATTCCAGCTTCTGCATCGTGGTTTTCGGTGATTGACTTGAAGAATGCGTTCTTCAGCATCCCGATTGCAGAAGAGAGTAGAGACCTTTTCGGTTTCTCCCTTGGTGGACGCAGCTTCCGGTTTAAACGCGCTCCTCAGGGCTACTGTGAAAGTCCATCGATTTACAGTCAAGCCTTGAAGGGCCAACTGGATGCGTTTACGCTGCCGGTCGGTGCGGCCTTAATCCAATACGTCGATGACCTATTGGTAGCTGCCGATACTCAGGACATTTGCAAAATTGCTACAGTATCGCTGCTGCAACATCTCTGCGAGTTAAATCACAAGGTGTCGTCTTCTAAACTCCAATATTGTTGTCAAGAAGTAACCTATTTAGGTCACTTATTGTCGAAGGTCCGAAGGAGGTTGACCCCAGAAAGAATTGCGGCGATTGCGCGAATGGCTGTGCCAACAACCCAAAGAGATGTGCGTGCCTTTTTAGGTATTACGTCGTACTGCAGGCAGTGGATTCCTAATTTTTCATTGCTAGCGAAACCATTAGTGGCTCTTACGTGCAAGGATGTTTCGACTCCTTTACCATGGACGGAAGAATGTCAGAGAAGTTTTTCTGAATTACGTGATTCATTGTGTTCGGCTCCTGTGTTAGGTACTCCTGACTATAGCAAGCCGTTCACATTATATGTTCACGAGAGGGAAGGTTGTGCGTTGAGTGTTTTAACGCAACCTTTTGGTGGTAAGCAACGTCCATGTGCATATTTTTCCTCGACTTTGGACCCGGTAGCTAGAGCATTGCCGAGTTGTTTGCGAGCGACGGCGGCAGCCGCGGTCTCCATCCGACAATCAGCAGGGTTGGTCATGGATAATATGCTTACGGTGATGGTTCCGCATGCAGTCGATACTCTTTTAAATCGTACGAAAACTCAGCATTTGACGAGTGCGAGGTTGTCTGGGTACGAGTTGACGCTGTTGGCAAGCCACATTCGAATAAAACGTTGTAGTGTTCTGAACCCGGCAACTTTGTTACCAATTAGCTCAGAGTCAGATGAAATAACAGAACACGATTGTTATTTGAGGACGGAGGAGGAAACAAAAGGTCGAGTGGACCTTAAAAACACCCCATTGGAAGACCCAGACGGTACACTGTATGTGGATGGTTCATGTTTCAAGTTGCCGAATGGCGATGTGACTACTGCATATGCTGTTGTAACGTTGAATACTGTTGTTGAGACTGCGAGATTAAATCAGAATTCTGCCCAAGCTGCAGAGCTGATCGCTCTTACTAGAGCATGTGTGTTAGCAAAAGGGAAACGTGTGAATGTGTTTACCGATAGCCAATATGCCTTTGGCGTCGCACATAGTTTTGGACGGTTGTGGAGAGAGAGAGGTTTTCTAACATCGCATGGTACGAAGATTCAGCATGGCCAGCTTGTGAATGATCTTTTGGATGCGCTTACGTTGCCTAAACAAGTGGCAATTGTTAAATGTAGTGCGCATCGTAAGGTGACGGATGATGTTGGTCGTGGTAATGCTTTTGCGGATGAGACTGCTAAGGAGACTGCCCGGAACCTTAGCACACGAATGTATGTGACGAGTTCGGTTAGGTGGCCTACAGAATCAAGTATGTGTGAGGACACTATCGAGAGTGTGAAAGCAATTCAGAATGAGGCCACCGAGACTGAAAAGACGAAGTGGAAAGAAAGTACGGGAAAGTTGGATACGAATGGTTGTTGGATTGATTTGTCTGATCAGAAAAGATGGATGTTACCGGATGCGTATGTGTTGGCTGTTGTGACTATGGCGCATGGGGTAGCACATATTAGTGCGAAAGGTATTTATAAATTACTGTCTCCTGTGTGGAAGAATGATGGTATTACGAAATGTGCTGAACGCTTGGTTAAGAATTGTATGGTATGTATGTTGTACAATCCTGGTAAGGGAACCCCAACTCCTCCTGGCAGTTTTGCTCCCCCTTCATGTCCCTTTGAAGTGATCCAATTGGACTTCATCCATATGGAGCGATGCAATAACCTGAAATACGTCTTAGTTGTGGTTTGCGCATTCTCCCGATGGATCGAGGCTTATCCTCTCAAAGACAATACTGCTTTGTCTACTGCGAAAATCCTACTGAAGGAATATTTTCCTCGGTATGGAATGCCTAGAGTCGTGTGGTCAGATAACGGAAGTGAGTTTGTGGGTAGTGTGATGAAGAGTGTGTGTAAGGGCCTTGGAATTAATCAGAAATTCCATAGCGCCAATCATCCCCAGTCAGCTGGTTTGGTTGAAGGGTATAACGGCACCCTTAAACTAAAACTAGCAAAGATTCAGGCTACGACTGGTCTCTCGTGGCCTGACGCTTTACCCCTAGCATTACTGTCAACAAGGGCAACTGTACACTCCCGAGTAGGGCTCAGTCCCTATGAAATAGTGTTCGGTCGTCCTGCTAATGTTTGGGGGGTCCCTAGACCGGGTATTTTCTGTGATCTTGAGTACCCAATGTTGATCGATTATCTTCATGACTTGACTGCTAAACTGAGGTTAATTCACCAACAGGTTCACGAAGCATTGCCGACGCAGACGGAGGGTCCAGGCCACCAGCTCCAGCCCGGAGATTGGGTGGTGACGCGCAACTTTTCGCGCAAGAACAACTTGGACCCGAGGTTCACTGGACCCTACCAGGTCCTCCTTGCCACGAGAACTGCAGTTCGTCTTGAGGGGCGGAAGAATTGGGTGCACGCCACCCACACGAAGAAAGTCCCTATCCCGTTGCCAGCAGACTCGTGGGTGAGGAAAGGCATTGCATCAACTGAAACCAAAGGATTGCCGGCGTTTGTACCTTTCAGTGACGCACAACCTGTCGGAGAATCCTCAGCGCAGCAGAAAGGCACTGTTGAACATTTGACAGCAAAAGACTCAAGACCAGAACATTCAGCTGATCAACAGGACGTTGGCCCTTCAACCGATCCTTTGTTTGACGAACAGACACGTCCTGGGAAAACCCGATACTTTTTGCGATCTAGCACCAGAGACTAATAAAAGATCCTGTTCGGTCCCCTGACAATTGCATTATCCCGTTTTCCACGATCAGTTTGAACACTCGTATTACTGTAATTATTTTGTATATATATTCATTGAGTTTCGTTCCTCATATTTTTGCTTCCACAGCTGAGAGACATTGTTTTCGCATATATATATATATATTTGTGAAATAAAGACCGTAGGGCCGCGCGCGTACTTCCTTCTGGTTAGTAGGTCTTGACACTAGGTTAAAGACCGTCGGTTCCTGGGAACTCCTAGGGATTGACTACTGCTACACAGAACGAAGTGCGTCAAGAAACGTTGCGGACGGTCATAGGGAATGACATTTTCGAAGCTGACGGACTTGGAAGGAGCTCAAGAGCAAAGATTCAAGCTGCGGCAACTCAGTCGTACCAAATGTTTTAAATTCCAAATATTTGTATTGTTTTTGACTGTTTCTGCATTACTGGCGGGTGGGGTGTACTACACGATGTTTTACTTTTTACCTTCTGTTACACCCACTCCTACCCCTGACCCTAAACTTACCTCCACTGTATCTCCTCATTCTTTTCATATCTTACCTGAACACGAACAGGCTAGACGTGCCGAATTCCGCAACAATTCCTTTATTCAGCTCCTTCACCAGCATCAGTTAGTGGTTAACACTACTAATTGTTGGGTGTGTGGGTTGATGCCACATACTACGGATAAGGGAATTCCATATCTGGTGTTACCGTATAGTTCCCAAGGGTCTGCTCGAGCATTTCAAACAATGTTTCGAAGCGCACTGGGTTTCCACCCCATTCGAGAACCACGTTCCCCCTACTCTGGTCCTACCTCGTACCAAAAACCTTTGTCTATAGCAATAGAGGATTTAGATAGCGATATCTATGATCCCTCGCTGATTCCTGAAGAAGAGGTACAAGCCTATAGGGTCCTAAGTAGAGGCGAATATAGTGTGTTCACTGGTGAAAAACAGCTTAAAAGCTCGCCTCCGATATGGGTCGTACCCCACATTGGTAATTTTTGTCTAATAGGTCGTGGCCGGAGATCGAAAGCCCGACTTGGAGAGAGTGCTTGCACTGAAAATTACATTCTGCCGATGGTCTCGTCCCCTGTGTTTTTGGCTGCCAAGGGTACATACTTTATCTGTCATGATCGTGCGTATGCATGGTTGCCCTCTGACTTCATGGGCTCATGTTTTATCGCAAACTTGTTGCCTCCGACGTTCACTGTAGATGCAGATTATCACAAGACTAGAGTTGTGAGAGGCGTAATTAGCAAAGAGGATACTGCCGGTCAAGAGGCAGGAGACTTTTTCAAGGGTTTCCTCCCGTTTTGGGGACCTATGGTTAATAGTAGGAACCTGAGACAGTTGACTCGAGTGGTAGAATCGACAGCTAATATTACTGCCAGTGCCCTTGGTAATATCCCCACTGAACTTCAGGCGGATAGGCTTATGACGTTACAAAACCGTATGGTTTTAGATGTCATCTTAGCAGATCGAGGTGGGGTATGTAAGGTGATCCATTCGAGCTGCTGCATTTTCATTCCAGATAACGCTCCAACTGTCTATCAAGCCATCTCGAAGTTGCATAAGATCTCCGAATCCATACACGTGGATGTAGGGGATTGGACGCTACTTGGGTGGTTTTGGGGCCTGATGTCGACTTGGGGTTGGAAGATTCTGATGATCATCGGAGTCGTTGTGGCGTTCCTGTTCACATGTTGCCTTTGTGTGCAGTGCGGTCCTGCCTTATGTGGCCTCTGTGCTACAACGTGTATGAGACAGCCACCTGTTGCCAAGGGGACTCGGTTGGACAGAGCTATGCTACAACAACATCTCAATGGTCTGATGAATATCGAATATGATTCTGACTAGTGCTTGCCTGCATGAGGGCAAAAGGAGCGTCTGAGGTTCCGTGACAATTATAAGTGGTGTTTTCGACTCGCACGAATATGGTCGAGTCTGGTATCTGCGAACCGCAAATGACGAGTTTGGTAAGTGTGCGCAGTTTCGCTGTGCTAACTTAAACCGTTCGTTTGTTAAGTGGGTTTTTCATCTGTACCCACGGGTTCCATCTTAGATACGGCATCCATTTTGTCTCTTGCCCTCAAGTAGCCAGCGAACGGATGCTGTCCGCTTCGCGACCCTGGGACTCTCAAGATATTTGCGGAAAACACATGTTCTTTATAAGTGTCTTTATGACGAGGGGGATGATACTGTAAGGCAGATGGCGCCGCTCGAGGCTCATCTTGCCGCACGGACTTATTGTCTCAGCCGTGCATCTCATTAGGCACGTCCCTTTGATGCCTGTATCTCATGTTTCCCGATACCTCCCCTTTTACACCCTTTCCGATTTCCCCACTGTCACCGTCTTCCTCTGCACCTGTCTTTGTTCCTATTTCGATCTGTTTTACTGCCGATTGGAATGCACTAATGTTGGGAAGATGGGTTTTTACAGTTGGGAACCGCCAAATGTTTCCGCACTTATGTTCCGGACTTTGTGTGTACCAAAGTGACCAAAGCGACCCCTCTGGGGGATAATTATGGGAACCGGGTTGTAAACCTTTGTGTGTCATGTTGTCCTATGGGTAAAATCTGTATAAAAGGAGCGATCCACAGAACCAATTTGAAGCAGTCTCCCCAAGTTGCACGTGTTGTACTTGTCGTGACTTCTGTGTTCCCTGCAGTAAATAAAGCTTGAATCTTTGACGCCGAAGGAAGTGTCCTGTGTCTCTGTCATTGGTACGCCGGAACAGGTAACCCACGAAGGTTTCAGGTGTTGTCCCCTGGCACCGCTGGGTCTTAAAGAACCCAGTCCTTCACCCTATAAACCTTCCCGGTCACTTAGGTCAAGCGAGCAAGGCCTTCTATATGTACCTAGAGCCAAGAAGGCCAGACAGGGTAGTAAAGCTCTATCAATAGCAGGTCCGTCCCTCTGGAACAGTCTTCCTAACACTCTTAGGCTATGTACAGATCACCTCCCTTTCAGGAAAATGCTGAAAACATTCTTGTTCAGTTATTAGACAGTCAGCGTTCCCCTGAACTCAATATGGCAGAAGTCAAAGGCGCGGAGATACTCCTTCGGGAGTCGAAGCCAGCGCGATATAAGCCTGTAAATAAATAAAATAAATGCAAAGAAAAGCACCAGCACCCCTGGAACTATGCTTTCCAGCAAGTGAGTAGATATGTACTGACAAAGATGGCTGACACTGGTGCCTGGTGTTTTGAGCACAATACTGTTGGTATTTGTGGGAAAGTCAGACACCAGTGCCCAGTGTCATGCATTCTGGCAGGGAATTCCAAGACATTGTGGGTACGCTTAGTTCCTGTTGCTCTGTTTGGAGATGGTTGGGAAGGTGTATGCTGGACAGTGCATGATGTGAGTTTTAGCCTTTTGATATACTCCTCCTCCCACCAGCCAAGATAACTCCTCCGAGACAATGGCTAACTGACAGTGAGGGTAGGTGTGCTGGCAAGGATGCTGACAAAGGTGCATGGTGAATCCAAATCCCAACAAGGCCTTGTGCCCAAAACACCATGCACCAATGTCAGGCATCTTACTGTTGCACTTCAATTCACTGTTAGGTAGCTATAGGCCCAGATGAAGTGGCTGTGGTGGGTGAGGGGAGGGGAGGAGTGTTTGCCATTCCTTCAACTCCCCTCAGGCTCTGTCCTTCACACTCTTCCCACCCAGAGAAAACTGACCACGTGGCAGAATGGTTCCCTGAGAGTAATTGGAATGGATTATCAAGATGTTTGACACTTGTGCCTGGTGTCTGAGTTGGCCAAAAATCCCAATAGCGCCTTGTGGTCCAAACACCAGTCTCCAGCGTAAAACATCTTGTCAGTACATTGCCACTCACTGCCAGATAAGCAGAGTTATAGGTGTGCTGTTTGGGCTGGGCAGATAGAGTGTTTGAAGAAAAGGACCTGCTGGGAGATGTAGTCAGGCCTCACACTCCTCCCCCTACCCATCCTAAACAGCCCACAAGGAACCATGTTTACCTGACAGTGAGTGTAAATGTACTTTCAAACTGGATGACACTGGTGCCTGTTTGACTTTGGCTGCAACACACAACAAGTTATTGTGCTAGAGACATCACGCAGCAGTGTCAGCCATCTTGCTATCCACTTCCACTCACTTTGGGGTTTGAATAGGGCCACAGGATTTACCTAGTCTGGATGGTTAGAGGAAGAGTATTTGCTACGGCTACAACTTGCATGAGGCCATGTCCTAATTACACCTTCCCACACAACTCAAACAGTCCAGCATGTACTATGCTCACTTCTCTGGTGGAAAAAGTCCCTGCCGGATATCTGACACTGATGCCTGTTGTTTGACTTGACTGCAACACACATCAAGACCTTCTGCTCCAGACACCATGAAACAGTGTCTGCCATCTTGGAAAGCACATTGCCACTCACAGTCAGGTAAGCAGTGTCCCAGGTAAGCAATTTGGTCCATGTAGGAAGTTGTGTGGAGGCCAGAGCGTGATGGTAGATGTAGTCAGGGGAAAACACTCCTCTTCCCAACCAGCACAACCAGCTCATCTGTGACAATGGCTTCCTGACAGTGAATGGAAGTGTACTAGCAGGATGGCTGACACCGTTGCATGGGGTCTGGAGCACCAGGCCTTGATGGGAGTTGAAGTCAAGTAAAACAACTTGCACAAGTATCAGACATCTTGATAGTAGACTTCCATTCACTGTCAGGTAGCCACATGCCCAGAAGAGCTGTTTGGACAGTGTGGAAGGAGAGTGTTTGCATTGACTACATCTGCCATCAGGCTCTGTTCTGTTCTACACACACCTTCTCACACAGCCCAACCATTCCACCAGGAGCAGTGGTCTCCGGACAATGAGGGTAAGTGTACTTTCAAGATGTCTGATACTTGTGCATGGTGTCTGAGTGGACCACAACTCCCATCATGGCCTTGTGCTCCTCACACCAGTCACCAGTGTCAGCCATCTTGCCAGTAGGTTTTTCACTCACAATCAGGAACATCATAGTCCCAGGTGGCCTGGTTGTGCTATGTGTGGAACAGGGCCTGATGGGAGATGTAGTCAGTGCAAACACTCCTCTTCCCACACTGCCAAAACAGCTCCTCTGGACCTCTGGAGAACTGACAGTGGATGTAAGTCTACTATCAAGTTGTCTGATGCTGGTGCTTTTGTTTGACTTGACTACAACTCCTCTCAGGCCTTGTGATCCAGACACCAGTCCCCAGTGTCAGCCATCTTGCTAGTACATTTCCACTCATTTTGAGGGTTGCATGATTCAGTGTGTCTGTTTGGACTGTGTGTGAGGAGGAGTTGTTTGCTGTGACTACAAGTCCCATGAAGCCTGTGCCCAGACCCATCTTCCCAGCCATTCCAAACAGCCTACTAGTGACTCAGCTTTCCTGTGAGTGAGAGAAAAATGACTGTCAATATGTCTGACGCTGGTGTATGTTGTTTGACTTGACTACCACTCCCCTCAGGCTTTGTGCTCCAGACACCAGTCACCAGTGTCAGCCATCTTGCTAGTGCATTTCCACTCACTGTGAGGGTTGCATAGTTCCAGTGGGTGTGTTTAGGCTGTGTGGGATGAGGAGTGTTTGCTGCGACTACAAGTCCCATGAGGCCTGTGCAAACATCCACCTTCCCAGCCATCCCAAACAGCCTACCAGTGACTCAGCTTTCCTGTGAGTGAGTGGAAAAGTATGGGCAATATGTCTGGCACTGGAGCATGTTGATTGGAGCACAAGGCCTTGATGTGAGTTTGTGAGAAGTATGTACATGGTTATAGTGATGTGAATTTTCAATGTCATTGTAGGTATATTTGTTATCAATCTGACTGACATACACATCACATGCTCTTTGAATCTATTTTTTTATCTCTATACACCTGGGGCAAAACACATAATGCGCTGTGCGTCAGGGGGTGCCAGCAGGAAGGAACTATATTCAATATCCGGTGGGAGTGTCCTGAGATAGTCAGATATCGGGAGGGGGTGATGGGGGTGCTGTCCAGAGCTTCAGGGGTACAGGTCCCGATGGATGCTAAATGGCTCCTCCTCATGATCAAAGGTGACACAGACTGGCCCAGGTATACTGGAATTTGGCTTGCACTGGCAGCCGGGGTCGCCAAACGGAACATTACAAGACGGTGGGGAGCGCCCTCTGCGCCTTCACTGAGAGATCAGAAATGCGACCTCGACTGGTGCCAACGAGCTGAAAAAATTGTGTACAGAGGTAGAGGGTGTGTCAAAAAATGGGAGAAAATATGGTTACCATGGTGTAAATACAGAGGAGAAGGTACAGTAGTAGATCAACACCCAGTGTGGAACTGTTATGAGAAAGTGGGACCCTGAACTGCCAAAGGAAGTTACCTTGCTGATGGTCCGAATAAATTGTCATGTGTTTGTTCTGCTACAAAGCAAATTACTAGTGACCATGTATCCTTCTGGGAGCTCAGAGCGATTAAGCTGTAATGTCAATAGAGTGCAAATTAATGTAACTGATTATTACAAATGGTCGATTGAGCGAAAAGTTAATCAAAATATATATTTTTTTAAATGAAGAGGAGACATGGGGAACCCCTGCTTCTTACCTCTTTGTAGTGTTTACATTTGGAGGGAACACATTTAACTCTGATTCCTGCCTCTGAACTTGAATGTTTTAACAGAACTTATAAGGTGGGTGATTATCTTTTCCTTGTAATTCAGAATTCAAAGTGTTTAGATTCTCTGTCACATCTGTCAAAGATATCCATTTGAGCAACCACTCAGTATTTAATAACTAGCATCTTCTTTTTTTTAGACTGCACAAAAGCTTTGTGTTCTTGCAACAGTGTTATAAATCTACATAGAAATTCCTCCTGCTATGCCACCGGATTTGAATGTGCAGTGCATGTTCACCAAACTCGGCTGTCATCAGACATCACCTGAAAAATGGCTGCTATTTGGACTTTGACAAATTGAATTAATATTTTTAACAGCACAAAACATAACATGACCAAGACATTTTATTTTGCCACAAATCATTTGTTTATGTGTAATGCAATGATAGTTCAAGAAAGTAGGGAAATCATGATCTGCTTTTCAATTGGCAATGAAACCAACAATACGATCTGTTAATAGTGCAGCACCATCAGTTATGATTGTTATTAACTTTTCCAATAGGACATATTCTTTTGTAACCTAAGTTGTCACTGCAACCTGGATTTCAGCTCTCCTTGTAGGGGATTTTAAGGGCAGTAAAGCCAAAAAGTTTTCTTAATCACTGATTTTTCAAACATACATTGCATGCTTACCATTATACTCACATCAATACATTCATCACATTAAATTGAAAAATATTTGCATGTCTTAAAATCCTGTTCCAGCTGCTCCATACAGTTACCCTTCTTGCCATAGTGTTGGCTCTCAATTGTGCATCTGAAATAGCAGGAAGTTTTTGAAATATTTAAATATGGTCTCTTTCATAAGAATAACTGTTTTTTTAAAGTAGCTTATTCTGGAAATGTTGGCTTTTTTTTAAATCAAAATCAAAAGATTATTACTTTTGAAAGATGCTTCAGGTGCCACATTGACTATTTTCATTGGGAGCAGGGTCAAGACTGATTTGTATATGGCTGGGGCCAAACTGGAATGGCATGGTGAGCACAACAACGATGGATTTAGGCCCAGATTTCTGTACTGGGTTGAATGTATGACATTGTTCTGCATTCTGCCCATCAATTGTACTTTTTGCATTGAATTTCTTGGCCGGCTTGTAAAAAAAGTTTTTTATGTCTGCAATGCAACGTTCACTTACTTTATGACCAGAGCCTATTTCCTCTAAGTAACTTTCTGTCAAAATGCATTGTGCTTTCTTAAAAAATGACTTTCAGTGCAGCTCTTTGTTCACACTGTAGCTGTTTCTCCCTCTCACGGTGGAAGTCATATGTCTCACTCCTTTGCCTTTGGGCGAACCTGGCTCTTCATCCATGATTACAATGGTTAGAGATGTAAGCAATAGTAGGAGTAGAAAGTTTCACGAGGTCACTTCCAATGATTATCTGTCAAAAATACTTTCAGTGATATTTTGTTTCAGACAATTTGTGATGAGCAGCCAGGCTGGTTAAATAAAGAGCACAGTTGGAACATTGAGTTAATTATTTCACACTTGCCATATTTACTCCTGGTACAGTAGTGTGAATCAGTTATCCTGTCCAGAAAAGCCAGGTAACACAATGAGTTTCTCTGTAACTGTTTTTTAGTAAGGTAGTTCAGTGGGATAATACACCTGCTGCAAATAAGCTTGTACTTTGTAATGTGGTAGTTATGTTTCATTTTTTCAGAATCATCAAATTGATCCTACTCAATAGACTAACTCTATTAAGATTAAGTAAAACGCTGCCCATATCTATTTTATGGACTGTCAGCTTTCTGGTGTGTTCAACTCTACACGATGCATTTTATTACAGAGCAAGCTTCTATAATTCCACCACACAATCTTTATATTATTTTATTATTATTTCGAATGCTAGCTGTGATTTAAAACTTAATTAATAACTGATTAAAGGGCATTCGAATTATTGAATTCAGAATGATGAAATAGTGAAGCAGTTGCCAGCAACAAGTGATTAGCTCATAATTTGTAGCATCAGGTGATAACATCCATAAGAATACACTTCTAAACTGGGAAAGTGGTCTATTTGAGCAAAAGTCTATGATTGGGCTAAAGAAATGAAGTTGCTATGCAAAAGGCAGGCAAGAGTAGGAAGTACAAAAACCCTCTCGTTCTGCTTACATACAAAATAACTCCCTAATTGCAAATCGCCACTATTTCGTATGGTACCATTCCCTTTCATTCAATTATTGCAAACTGATTGAAAATGGTCCCAGGTGTCTGGAATGGTTTTGGTTACCGAAGAAGGACATTCACAGTGCAGTGATAGTTTCAGAATAGCAATGACAGAAACCAGTACAGCTTTCAAAACAATAACACAAGCTGGGAATAAGGGCTTAATCAGGGGTACTTCAGAAGCGTTATTTGGCTTTCTGTCCCTGAAATCGGTTTCACTTATGAATATAGTTGACTGTAAAAATATGTAAAACAGATGCACAAATAACATAATCCTAGCACACCTGTTAAAATGGATTAGTACAAGGAACGTCACAGGTGCTTCGTACCGAATTTAGGTTCCAACCTGCAGAAGCCGGACTGGTACTGTGATACTTTGGGTGACTCTCATATCATAATCGATGATTTAAGATAATTACTATGGTATAGCTGCCACATACTGTCAGATCCACTGGAGCGGGTGTTACTCACTTAAAGCATGTTGGCATAGAAGCCAAGAAACACCTTTGAGGAAGTCTTGTCATGTGCTTCTTGTACCTTATACTGAGATAGATTGACCTCAGAAGGCCCTCGTGGACTTCTATTGCTTGCAGTGATGAGAAACCCTGAGACAAACGAGCTAGGTGAGACTTGGGGGCCTATATAGTAAGTGAATGTGGTCCAAAATGTCTTCCCAGGTCGGGCAGTACTTTTTCAAAATTCAAGAACAAGCAGGCACGGAAAAAATGACCGCAGCACTTTCTGAATATAGCGACCAGGAGACACACAGTAGCAAACATTGGACTATTGCTTGCAGTGCTTAGAAACCCTGAGACAAACTAGCTAGGTAAGACTTGGGGGGCTATGTAGTTAGTGAATGTGGTCCAGAAGTTCCATCCAGGTCGGGCAGTACTTTTTTTAAATTTCAAGAACAAGCAGGGGCGGAAAAATGCCCCCGTCACTTTCTTAATATAGCGACCAGGAGACAGTCTCTGAGTAGCAAAAATTGATGACCTAAACTTGGAGAGAAAGGCTAACAAATCGTTTATTAACTCAAAATAAATACTGTCCCTTTCATATTTAGTTAATTATGACTTTTAAGGGGTATTCTTTGTAGCACTGAGCTTATCACCCCTAGTGGTGCCTTCACAACTTGGCAGGTGTGTAGGGTTACACCTATTCATTATTGTGGTACCAGCCTGACAAGTATGTTCATGCTAAGAGATGTAAAAGACCCTGGCAATCGTTAAAGTACATTATTTTTAATTTTAAATGTAAACTGCAAGCAACAAATGCAAAAAGCAAACAGTCATGATACCTAAATGGGGTGTGGAAGCAAATGGAGCTAGAATTTGTATCTGGCAGAAATTGCTGGCCCTATGCAACTTCTTAAGGCTGGAACAAGCTGGTATAATGCCAACTGCTTCATGCTTATATCAAGTGGGCAAGATAACAGTTCACGGGGAAATCAATGGTGGAAACCTGAGCTGGACTGATCATGCTCACCCCATTTTACCCTCCAGTCCGATATCCAATCCAGGGGAGCACAATATCATGAGACCAGAGACCCACTGGCTTTTCTTTATCAGAGCTGGTATGACCTCCTCTCCAGAAATTCCCTCATCATAATTTTCTCTTTCACTGCTAATTCGAAATTTCGATCAAAAAGAATAAATAAGTAAACAAAGACATGGCAATATTCTATTTGTATGGGTATGGCTATGCCACCAGGTACTAAAGAATACATGCCATTCCTCTCTACCAAGTCCCAGACCCTTTCAATGAAATCTTTTCTCACCTCTAGCAAAAGGCCTTCGACCCTGAAAGGATAGCCAAATGTTGCTACTTAAGATGCCATCTTCTGGCCCAGGTTACTTGTGGACCTGCCCTTCTGCAAGCAAAACGTACAGTGGAAAATGAGTTTATTTAGTGGATTAATTGGAGGCATTTTGATGGTTCTAGAAATGCCATTAATCAGTAGTAAATGGGTGGTTGGTTCTGGGTGTGTACAGCGAGTAGAGTTTAAACAATCAAGGACACACATTTATAGTCAGGTCTGTGAGTTTATAGTTAAAAGAGTCTCACTTTCAGATACATGACATGATCTCTCATTAACTGGCACTGACTACGAAGCACATTATTGTCAGGACCTTTGCTCATCAATAATTGCAATCAATGTTTCTTGGTGTTTTGGGTTGTTTTAGATGCTCGCAGGTGGGCGGACTTGTTCACAGTTTTACAACAGGTAATAAGCCATCAGGCTACTGGGGAAGAGTTTTTCATAGGATATCTGAAATATTTGTTTTCATGATTCTATCAATAGGCAATTTGAAGCTTTTAAGATTCGACAAGTACTCTGAAGCCTAACGTGGGGAATGTTATCTCTTATTTTTTTAAATTAATAATGCTTGGTGTTGATTCTTTGCATGTGGAAGAACTCTCATCACAATAGTTGTAGGAAAGTGCCCCTTTTTGCATGGTTCCCCCCCCTTTTTGCCAAACTGTTGGTGTACTTTGACTGAGTGTGCCCTGGGTTCCTGCCAACCAGGTGCCCAAAGCATATGTTTTTTCCCTAAAACGTAATGTTTCGAAACACAAGTGGCAACTCTCTGGCCACATGTAAGTCCCTTGTAAAAGGTGCCATAGGTAACAAGGGCACTGTGACCAGGGAAGGCCTCTAAGGGCAGCAGCACTATTCTGCCACCCTCAGAGGCCCTGTACCTTTACACACACACATTGCAGGCTGCATGTTTTGGTGCAGAACAAAGTGAAGAGTCGACATGGCACACATCCCTTTGTGCCATGTCTACAATCCACCACCTTGGCAAAGGTAAGCCACCCCTTTAGCTGCGTGCATTATACCTTTGGTGAGGGTACAGGTGCATGAGCCTGTACCCCTACAGTTTCCAAGTAAACTCAGACATTGTAAGTGCATAATTCCATAAAGAGTATATGGTGCTGGGAGTTTGTCACTGTGAACTCCACAGCACCATAATGGCCTTACTGAAAACTGGGAAGTTTGGTATCAAACTTCTCAGCACATTAAACCCACACTGATGCCAGTGTGGGATTTAATGAAAAATGCACTCAGAGGGCATCTTAGAGATACCCCCTGAAAAACGACTCTAGTCTAGAGTCCTGGCTGAGTGACTGCTCGCCAGTCACCACCATCAGACACGTTTCTGGAACCCTGGGTCTAGAGCCTGCTGCTCTCGGGGTCCTGAAACAATGCACATCCTGGGAGGAGGTGCCAAGCCTCCTTCCCCAGGATGGGCAGTATCCACAAAAGGGGAGCTTTAAATGCTTGCTGCCTTTTTGAGCTATTTGTATGGGTATGGCTATGCCACCAGGTACTAAAGAATACATGCCATTCCTCTCTACCAAGTCCCAGACCCTTTCAATGAAATCTTATCTCACCTCTAGCAAAAGGCCTTCGACCCTGAAAGGATAGCCAAATGTTGCTACTTAAGATGCCATCTTCTGGCCCAGGTTACTTGTGGACCTGCCCTTCTGCAAGCAAAACGTACAGTGGAAAATGAGTTTATTTAGTGGATTAATTGGAGGCATTTTGATGGTTCTAGAAATGCCATTAATCAGTAGTAAATGGGTGGTTGGTTCTGGGTGTGTACAGCGAGTAGAGTTTAAACAATCAAGGACACACATTTATAGTCAGGTCTGTGAGTTTATAGTTAAAAGAGTCTCACTTTCAGATACATGACATGATCTCTCATTAACTGGCACTGACTATGAAGCACATTATTGTCAGGACCTTTGCTCATCAATAATTGCAATCAATGTTTCTTGGTGTTTTGGGTTGTTTTAGATGCTCGCAGGTGGGCGGACTTGTTCACAGTTTTACAACAGGTAATAAGCCATCAGGCTACTGGGGAAGAGTTTTTCATAGGATATCTGAAATATTTGTTTTCATGATTCTATCAATAGGCAATTTGAAGCTTTTAAGATTCGACAAGTACTCTGAAGCCTAACGTGGGGAATGTTATCTCTTATTTTATTAAATTAATAATGCTTGGTGTTGATTCTTTGCATGTGGAAGAACTCTCATCACAATAGTTGTAGGAAAGTGCCCCTTTTTGCATGGTTCCCCCCCCCCTTTTTGCCAAACTGTTGGTGTACTTTGACTGAGTGTGCCCTGGGTTCCTGCCAACCAGGTGCCCAAGGCATATGTTTTTTCCCTAAAATGTAATGTTTCGAAACACAAGTGGCAACTCTCTGGCCACATGTAAGTCCCTTGTAAAAGGTGCCATAGGTAACAAGGGCACTGTGACCAGGGAAGGCCTCCAAGGGCAGCAGCACTATTCTGCCACCCTTAGAGGCCCTGTACCTTTACACACACACATTGCAGGCTGCATGTTTTGGTGCAGAACAAAGTGAAGAGTCGACATGGCACACATCCCTTTGTGCCATGTCTACAATCCACCACCTTGGCAAAGGTAAGCCACCCCTTTAGCTGCGTGCATTATACCTTTGGTGAGGGTACAGGTGCATGAGCCTGTACCCCTACAGTTTCCAAGTAAACTCAGACATTGTAAGTGCATAATTCCATAAAGAGTATATGGTGCTGGGAGTTTGTCACTGTGAACTCCACAGCACCATAATGGCCTTACTGAAAACTGGGAAGTTTGGTATCAAACTTCTCAGCACATTAAACCCACACTGATGCCAGTGTGGGATTTAATGAAAAATGCACTCAGAGGGCATCTTAGAGATACCCCCTGAAAAACGACTCTAGTCTAGAGTCCTGGCTGAGTGACTGCTCGCCAGTCACCACCATCAGACACGTTTCTGGAACCCTGGGTCTAGAGCCTGCTGCTCTCGGGGTCCTGAAACAATGCACATCCTGGGAGGAGGTGCCAAGCCTCCTTCCCCAGGATGGGCAGTATCCACAAAAGGGGAGCTTTAAATGCTTGCTGCCTTTTTGAGCTATTTGTATGGGTATGGCTATGCCACCAGGTACTAAAGAATACATGCCATTCCTCTCTACCAAGTCCCAGACCCTTTCAATGAAATCTTATCTCACCTCTAGCAAAAGGCCTTCGACCCTGAAAGGATAGCCAAATGTTGCTACTTAAGATGCCATCTTCTGGCCCAGGTTACTTGTGGACCTGCCCTTCTGCAAGCAAAACGTACAGTGGAAAATGAGTTTATTTAGTGGATTAATTGGAGGCATTTTGATGGTTCTAGAAATGCCATTAATCAGTAGTAAATGGGTGGTTGGTTCTGGGTGTGTACAGCGAGTAGAGTTTAAACAATCAAGGACACACATTTATAGTCAGGTCTGTGAGTTTATAGTTAAAAGAGTCTCACTTTCAGATACATGACATGATCTCTCATTAACTGGCACTGACTATAAAGCACATTATTGTCAGGACCTTTGCTCATCAATAATTGCAATCAATGTTTCTTGGTGTTTTGGGTTGTTTTAGATGCTCGCAGGTGGGCGGACTTGTTCACAGTTTTACAACAGGTAATAAGCCATCAGGCTACTGGGGAAGAGTTTTTCATAGGATATCTGAAATATTTGTTTTCATGATTCTATCAATAGGCAATTTGAAGCTTTTAAGATTCGACAAGTACTCTGAAGCCTAACGTGGGGAATGTTATCTCTTATTTTATTAAATTAATAATGCTTGGTGTTGATTCTTTGCATGTGGAAGAACTCTCATCACAATAGTTGTAGGAAAGTGCCCCTTTTTGCATGGTTCCCCCCCCCCTTTTTGCCAAACTGTTGGTGTACTTTGACTGAGTGTGCCCTGGGTTCCTGCCAACCAGGTGCCCAAGGCATATGTTTTTTCCCTAAAATGTAATGTTTCGAAACACAAGTGGCAACTCTCTGGCCACATGTAAGTCCCTTGTAAAAGGTGCCATAGGTAACAAGGGCACTGTGACCAGGGAAGGCCTCCAAGGGCAGCAGCACTATTCTGCCACCCTTAGAGGCCCTGTACCTTTACACACACACATTGCAGGCTGCATGTTTTGGTGCAGAACAAAGTGAAGAGTCGACATGGCACACATCCCTTTGTGCCATGTCTACAATCCACTGCCTTGGCAAAGGTAAGCCACCCCTTTAGCTGCGTGCATTATACCTTTGGTGAGGGTA
Organism: Lissotriton vulgaris; assembly: GCF_964263255.1. Taxonomy (NCBI): domain Eukaryota; kingdom Metazoa; phylum Chordata; class Amphibia; order Caudata; family Salamandridae; genus Lissotriton; species Lissotriton vulgaris. The sequence continues at coordinate 1,356,563,018 of NC_141687.1, forward strand.
CAGTTGCATGAGCCTGTACCCCTACAGTTTCCAAGTAAACTCAGACATTGTAAGTGCATAATTCCATAAAGAGTATATGGTGCTGGGAGTTTGTCATTGTGAACTCCACAGCACCATAATGGCCTTACTGAAAACTGGGAAGTTTGGCATCAAACTTCTCAGCATATTAAACCCACACTGATGCCAGTGTGGGATTTAATGAACAATGCACTCAGAGGGCATCTTAGAGATACCCCCTGAAAAAACGACTCTAGTCTAGAGTCCTGGCTGAGTGACTGCTCGCCAGTCACCACCATCAGACACGTTTCTGGAACCCTGGGTCTAGAGCCTGCTGCTCTCGGGGTCCTGAAACAATGCACATCCTGGGAGGAGGTGCCAAGCCTCCTTCCCCAGGATGGGCAGTATCCACAAAAGGGGAGCTTTAAATGCTTGCTGCCTTTTTGAGCTGCGTCAGCCATTTGCTGCTCCCAGCAACTGGCCCCCACCAGTTCTGACCTCCACTTTGAGCTTGAGAATTGGCTGGAAAACCAAGTTAGGAGGACCTTTGCCAACCATACCAATCGGGGGGGGAGGTGAAGCACAACTCGCAGTCCCTGACTTCTTGCAGATGGGGGACCCAGCCAATCAGAGTGAGGCTTATGCCCCCTTCCAACTGGGGGATGGCATAATATGGGGTGTACCTACCCTAAGGAAGGGGCTCTTTGGTCCCAACCTGTACCTACCTGTAACACCCCTAAATCTAGTATTTAGGGGCAACGTCGAACCTTGCCTACTCAGACAAGAAAAGAAAAAAAAAGGACTGAAGAAGCTGTGCTGAAAGAAGAAGACGAGGACAAGAAAACACTTGGCCCCAGCCCTACCGGCCTATCCCAACCTCGAACCTGCTCCAGTGAAACCTAGGTGTGTTCTACAGCCAGCATCCCCCAAGAACCCAGAGGACTTGCCCTGCCTTCCCAAACCAAGACTTTGTCTCCCATGAGCTCCGTATTTGCTCACCAACAGACTCTGGCACCGGCCAAATCCGTGAGTCTGCACCACTCTGCACCCGACGCCCACGGCCCGAGTTTGAGTGGCTCAACACCATGTGGAGATCTCCCCATTGATCCTGACCTGGTATCTGGTGATACCTAACCATCCTCAATTCTCCAATTGACGCCTGCTGCCCTTTCTGGAGGATACCCCCAACCAAAACTGGAGTTGGTAAGAAAAACCCAACACCTAGAGATACCCCTGCACCTGACGTCCCATGGCCTTGGCTGGCACAACTAATGGTGTCCCAGCATCCCCAGGCATCCCAACTTACCTCTCCAACTGGTGGTCACCTCCGGGAGATCTTCATTCCCGAGCCTGCAGTGTTTGTTGCAACCGGAGAATCCCCATTGAAATCAACAGGGCACACTACACCAAACCAGCACCCTGCACCTGGCCTCCCATGTGCCGCTGGGAGTACACCTTGTGTGCTAAATTGGATCCCCGTTTGCCCTGGGCCTAACACCAGGAACTTTGCTCCCGCAGAGTTGTGGCCTGCTCGTGAACTGCCACCAACTCGAGGCCCCCTATCCCACATTGTATAACATTGGGCCTCAGCACTCTGCACCCGGTCGCAATAGCGCCACTGAAGGGGCTTTGAGAGTGCATCCTTGACCCTGGGGGAACCCTAGTTCTAACTACAGAAACACAACTCCCACAACCAAGTACTTACCTGTAAACCGATAACTTCATTTTTTCTCCTGCGATTGCATTGACTGCTTTTCTTTGAAAATTCTCGGTGTGGAGCTGGTTTGTAAGAAAACCTTAAAAAACTGGCAAATATGCAAAACCTGAATTAGAAAAGTAACTTAAAAAGTAATGCAAGAGGTAATGTATAATGTAATCTACAAAGTAAGTGAAACGTAATTTTGATTATTGACTTACCTGTTAATCAACCAACTGCATTATAACCTGCATTCAACTGTAATTCATTGAATAATTCTTGCAAAATATGATTTCACTTTCCTACAGCAGGCCTGGTTTGGTTCTAGATATAAAATAACTAAAAAATATTTTTCTACAAACAAAATTGTTTTGAGTTTAATCTTTGAGTGTGTGACATTAATTCTTGCCAGAGTGTGTACATTAAATACTTATCACTACCCTCTGATTAAGCCTTGCTGCTCCCCCATACGACCACAAACAGAGAGTAAGTGTATTATCTACTTGTTTTACCTCTGCCTAAATTTGGGTTTCCACTGGACTTTCTGCATACTATACCTTACTTTGGTATAGCATATACAGAGCGAGCTTCCTACAATAATTTATTATGCAGCTTAATAATGCTTGCTTGTTTATTCTTTGCATGTGGAAGCTAGAACTCGCTCCTCCAGACTATATTACGCTGTGGGAAGGCACGAGGAGTCTGGTAGCATCTGTAAAGCCAGAGTACAGATTCTCTGATCTTCTACAATGGCCCAGTATGATTTGCTGAGGAGTTGTATGGACAGTTAAATGAATTAAAGAAGTAAATAGTTGTTGCTTTGTTATAGTGTTGAATAATGTATCTTTGAAAATAGTCATACTGAAAATCTGGCATTCAGGTAAAGTAAATGTGTATAATTCTTTCATTTCAATGAAATGGGAAACGCTAAAATCACTGGCGAAATGAAGGAAAGAGCATGTTTTGCATGGATCACTTTAAAGGGTTTTTGCTATTATGTTTGCAGCTGAACAAGATACATATGTTTAGTTCATTAGTTTCTGAAGAGCCAACATCTGCGATCCAAGTCAGTGACTAACCATTACACAAATCACAAAAAGCACACAATATTTTCCCGGGTTCTTTTTTTCAACATTTATTACTTTTACTTTAATATTTGCATATTTTAAAGTTATTCCCAAGGAATAACGATTTCTTCATACAGAGTGAAGTAGTAAGAATAGAAAGGCAAATTCAATCTCAAATGTAACTATGAAATATGATCTAAAGACTGACAAAATATATCCATCAACTTTACTGGAAATTGAAAAATTGATTAGATTTCAAAAACACAAAAAACCTCAGACGTTGAAAATATAGGAGGTGTGAAGGGTGCTTGTAACAAGCACGATTTAATAATATAGGTATCATAATACCATGGGGCACAGGGTCAAGACTGATTTGCATATGTCTGGGTTCAAACTGGAAAGGCATGGTAAGCAAAAAAACGATGGATTTAGGCCCAGATCTCTGTACTGGGGTGAATGTATGACATTGTTCTGCATTCTGTCCATCACCTGTTATTTTTGTATCATAATATCATGACCTGCCCTACAATGAAATCACTTTTTTTAAGCAAATCGTTTTATTCACCCGTCACATTATTTAAAACATCGCTTCATATACTATTGAACGAGCAGCAAACAGAATAATTTTTCATTGATTTTTATCAACACAGTATGAGCGAGTGAATATATGTGCGAGTGAGCACATCTACAAAAAGGTGAATAATAGTGAGTAGATTTGTACCTCATCTTAACAAGCAACATCCTCGAAAAAAAAACTTGTTTGAAGCCTATGCAACGAAAAAGGGAAGGTTGCTAAATGGGTCAGGTCTCTTTCCCAGCAAGACATGATGATGAACAACAACAGTGCAAGCTTGCCAGGAGCAGCTCCTCCATGTGGGCGGAAGAGTGTCGCCCCTCTGCTTTCTCGCAGTGCGAGAAGTGGAAACATAAAATGGTATTATAAATACAATTTTATGTTTTTGCTTCTCGCGCGGCAAGAAAGCAGGAGGGTTTGGTTGGGGGCAGGAGGGTGGGCAGTTCTGTTCTATGGTAGGGGAGGAGTGGCTTGCCCACTGCTGAGGGCACTGACTGTTTGGTCGGCCCACTGGGACTAACCAAACCAGTCATGCGCGCTCTCCCTTTTCTCCATGTAGGCTGCATGCAAACTCCATGGAGAAAATGGCCTCCCCATAGATGCCTGGCGGTCATCGCCCGATCAATAACAACGCGGCCATTGCAGCGTTGTGATTGGCTCAGGGGAGGGTTAGGAGGTTGCCTGCTTTCTGTTCAGAAGAGGAACAGAGACAACGCGGGACCGTGCCGGGTAAGTTAACTTTCTATTTTATTTATTGTAATTTTATATTAAACTTCTCCCACTCGACTCCCTACCTACGCGACCCTCCCACCTCCCTTCCGCGAGTTATGCTGGACACAACTTATGCTTGCCTAGGTGGTGCTGAAACATTATAAAAAAGCTAGTCTGGAAGGCAAAGCAAGCGGCAAACGAGTAGGATTGGATTTCAGCATTTCAAGCTTAGGCAGCTCATTAAATAAAATTATCATAGCTGTGTGGAGGGCAATCACTTTTTGCAAAAGTACATAACTTCTGCCCAATCAAATTGTACTCCTGGCTACAAATATATGGGCAGAGCCAAAGACTAATTTAGGTTGATCACATAAAGTCTGGTGATAGTTGTGCTGTAAAGTCAGACTAAAATCCACTTTATAATCAAATGCGGCAAAGTATCCCCTAATCACATGGTATTTATATAATGTGGCTTGTCGTCCCAGGGGTTGTTTAGGGGCTGAGGAATGGGACACCTTAGTCAAACAGCCAGGTCCTGAGTCCCTTCTTGAAGTAAGTGAGTGAAGGGGAGGTTCATTGGTGAAGTGGGAAGGTATTCAAGAACTTGGCAGTGAGGTAGGAGAAACAATGCACTCCACTGTCGCCCTGCCAGATGCTGGGAATGTGTGCAAAGGTGAGGGAGGCAGAACAGAGTCATCTGGTCGGCTTGTGGAGGATCAGGTGGTGGATGACGTGGTAGGGACCGGCAATGTGGAGGGCCTTGTAGGTGTGAGTCAGCAGCTTGAACTGGCATTACTTCTAGATGGGGAGCCAGTGGAGATTTCTGGTTAAAGCCATTCTGGGTTATTTGGGAAGGCTGAGGACCAGTCTGGCTGCAGCCTGGTGTACAGTCTGAAGTCATTTGAGGAGATCAGTGCTGGTTCCGGCATAGAGTGTGTTTCTGTAGTAAAGTCAGCTGGTGACAAGGGCTTGTTTTTCTTGGTGCTGACGGGAAACCATCTGAATTCTTTTACATAGCATGCAGGGAATGTGGAAGCAGGAGGAGGCTACTGCATTGACCTGGAACTTCATGGAGAGATCACTTTCCAGGATGATACCGAGATTGCAGTCGTGGTTGGTGGGGATAAGTGAGGGTCTGAGCGCCATGGGCCAACAGGTGTCATCTCATGGGGAGGTGTTCTTTCTGAAGATGAGCGCTTCTGTTTTGCCTGTGTTCAGCTTCAGGCAGTTGGCTCTCATCCAGTTGGTGACATTAGTCATGGCATCCTGGAAGCTTGATCTGGTAGTGGTGGTGTCTTCCATGAGAGAAAGGATGAGCTGGGTGTCGTCCATGTATGAAATATGTTGAGTTTGTGGGTGCAGATGATGGCGACCACTAGAGTCATGTAGGCATTGAAGAGGGTGGTGCTGAGGGAGGATCCTTAATGGACCCCGCAGATGATGATCTAGGGTTCAGAGGTGAAGGGTGGTAGGGGGACTTTCTGTGTGTGCCATGTGAAGAAGAAGGTGATCCACTTGAGGGCATTCCCTCTGATGCCAATGTTGTGCAGTATGGTTATGGGCGGGTGGTGGGATATGGATTTGAAGGCCATTGAGATGTTGAGAAAGAATAAAGGCTGCTGTCTCACTCTGGTTGAGGATGGATCTGATGTCATTGGTTGCAGCTATCAAGGCTGTCTCAGGACTATGGTTGGAGTGGAAGCTGAACTGGGCGGCATCGAGTAGGTTCTTTTGTTGTTTCCAGGTAGTCTGTGAGCTGGCAATTGAGGGCTTTCTCAAGGAACTTGGCTGGGAAGGGGAGCAGTGAGATGGGGTAGTAGTTCTTGTCCTCACTGGGATCAGCTGAGGTTTTTTCAGGAGGAGCTTGACTTTTGCATGTTTTCAGGCCTCTGGAAATGTGGCGGTGGTGATGAAAGAGTTGAGGATGTCGGTGAGTGCAATTCTGATTTCCATCTATTCCAGGTTGAAGGTGTAGTGAGGGTAGGTGTCAGTCAGTGCTCCAGAATGAATGGAGCTCGTGATTGCTGTTATGACTGGTGTGGTGAGTAATGTCCAATCAATGAGGTGACTGATGGAGTTGTAGGTGTGTGTCAGGAGGTTACTGGGGTCTGTTGGTTGCAGGTTGAAGTTGTTGTAGATGTCTGTTATCTTGTTGTGGAAGCAGTCTGCGATTAAGTGCCAGAGGGCTTGGGAGGGGCAGATCCTGGTCTCAGTGGTAGACAGGAAGATAAGATATGAAACAGCAGAAGACTGACAATGGTCAAATATATTCTTGCTCCCAAAACGGATAATTACTCTGAGGTGCTCGGGCTGAGACTAGGAAATCTGTGGTCCCATCTGAATACTAGGAATAGATCATTGGGTATCATTGGGTATCACCTTGTAAAAAGGCCATAATGGCATTAGGCGTAAGTGAACTTTATGTGCTTGTCACTGACTGAGTTCATGATTTGCTCGGCCTACCCGTGGGGGGAGGGGGGAGGGTCTTGTACTATGCTTCTCCTTGGTAGTGTTTACCAAGGATAGAGGTTGCTCTTCAATATTTCAGAGGCAAATCATAATAGGTTTCAATGAAAATATGACAGAGTAAAGCTTCTTATATAAAGGCGGAGCTCCACCCACTCCTGCCTGGTTAGTCAAATTGGTCTCCTCCTAGTCAGGCCCTTGCAAGATTTTGCAGGGAGTGAGGCACTGTTTTTTTGATTTTGTACCACCTTCTACTCTTTTTCTTTTCCCTCCCATAGGATTTGATCTTACACCCTCACACCCTTTGTCCCCAGCCCTTACACAAAGGTCTGGGAACAAAGAACAAAGTTATTAGCAGGGTTATTAATAACAACTGTGGGTGAAAGCTAACTGATGGTAGAAACTCCCATCGGCCTTCCACATCACTAGCCGCCGGCTCCTTTTTCATGGCCATGTTGGGAGGTGAGAGCGAGGAGAAAGGAAATTTTCTTTCTTCTAGTTTAATTTCTTTGCTTATAATACCCACGGCCCACTGCAAAACCCACCGTGAATATTGCTGGTGGTGGATGACATTGGGATATGTTTGTGCTTCGAGAAATGTTCAAAAAGAGAAGCACTCCTTTTTTTTGTCTTAATTCTCTGAAACTATTAATTCTAGTAACTAGACTCAATATTTTAAAATATGCGTGCTACTGTGGTGACACGTTTGCCCTCACGTGCCTGCTAACTGTACCTTCCTACCGCGAGTGTGGACACACTCGACCTCTGTGCACTTTTGCTGGAAAATATTTTCCAACGATAATTTTAAAAAACACTCTGTAAATGTACACTACAAACTTAAATTTTTATTCTGATTTAAAGAATCATTGGGTAACTCTGTATCAATTTCAAATATTTAGAACATACACATGAAAACATCTATTAACAAATTCAATTTCATCATGAACAGAAGATAAGCAGTGAATTGCATTTTGACAATACACAAAGTCAGAACTTTGAATCCATTTCACAATAATGCCCAATGCATTTCGAGTTTTAAACAGAGGCTTAGGTTTTGTTCCAACTTACACAACGAATCTTTTTGAAAGTGAGGCTGCTCTTTTCAAATTTATGAGAGTCCTACGATCCAAACTCAAAATACGGAGACAGAATTCTTGGAGTTTCGTCCAAAATCAAAATTTCAAGCACCTGTTTTGCACAAAATTCTGGATGCTTTCGAGAGATCAGTTCGTAATGACTTGCAAAAAATCAACATGCAAAACGTAAAAAAAAGAACCTGTTGAATCAAGACAGAAGCACGTTGAAATCAATACAAGATAATACAGAGATAATAATTCAGAAAGCAGATAAAGGAGGGGCGATCGTAGTGATGAATACAAATTTCTACATTGATAAAGTTGAAGAACATGTTTCAGACACTTTGACTTACTTACAACTTGACAAAGACCCTACTGAAGACCTTAAACTGACGCTCCAAAGTATTTTGGAAAATTCTTTTGAATTAGGACATATTTCATCATCAACTAAGCAGTTCTTAACTGTGGATCATCCCAGGAGACCACATCTCTACGTGCTCCCGAAGATCCATAAGGACTTGAATAATCCACCAACGAGACCGATAGTGACAGGGTGCGGTACCATCTTTGAACCCCTTGGGCACTATATAGATAAATTCCTTCAACCGTTTGTCCAACAGTGGCCGTCGTATATAAAGGATACCACAGATTTTTTGCTTAAACTTCAGACAATACTAGTAGACAGCAAGATGCTGCTCTGTACTATAGACGTCAAATCTTTATATACTTTGATTCCTCATCAAGCAGGTCTGGAAGCTGTGGAATGGGCCCTGCTATGTCAGCCTACTATAAGAGCAGATAAAGTGTTCATTTTAGAAATCCTTCACTTCTGCTTATACCACAGTTACTTTCAGTGGCAAGAAAGGTTTTTTCTTCAACAAAACGGTACATCTATGGGCTTTGCAGGGGCCCCTGCATATGCCAATACCTTCATTGCCAAATTCGAGTCAGATCACATATATACAGATAAGGATTGGATGGAACATGCAGTACTTTACTGCCGGTTCATCGACGATATATTTGTAATCTGGAATGCAGATAGACAAATGTTGGAAGATAAACTAGTCATCCTTAACTAACATGATGAGCATATACAATTTACACATAACATCAGTGAAAGTTGGATCTCATTTTTGGATGTGGCTATACGCCTAGATGATAAAGGTTTACAGACAGAGGTTTTCCGGAAAGACACTGATGTCAACAATGCATTATCATTTCAAAGCTTTCATCCACAAAACCTTAAGGAAAATTTACCATTTTCTCAATTTATGAGAATCAAGAGGATTTGTTCTACAAACACAGATCTAGATAAACACTTGGACATCCAACAACGAAAATACATTGAAAGAGGATATCCGGATGAACTATTAATCAAAACAAGAGAACGGATAAAGGTGTGTGACAGAACAAATTTGCTGAAACAGAAACCGAAGAAAATCATTGATAGACATGTTTTTGTTTCAAAATTTTCCACGAGTTCTCAAAAAATAAAGAACATTATCAATCGTCATTGGGAACTTCTCCAAAATGAAAGTGATTTTCAAGGGATTTTTGACCAAAAACCGATCTTCGCTTACACTCGATCAAAAAATTTGAAAGACATAGTTAAAAGTAAGACTAAACAAAAACAAACAGCGGTTTTTAAACTAATGAAAAAGTGTGAAAACTGCGTACATTTTAATAATGTAATAGTAGGGTTGCTTTACATCATCCTCAAACTGGCAAGAAAATCTCATTGTTTCACAATTCAGATTGCAATTCAAGTATGTTGATCTATTACACCAAGTGCCCATGTGGAAAACTGTATGTTGGGAAAACTGAGCGCAAATTAAAAGTGAGAATTTCTGAACAGAAAAGCACAATTAGGAATCAGAATGCTAAAAGCTCTTTAGCCGTTCACTGGATGGAGGCTACACATAGCATAGCTCAGGTTGAGTTTTCAGTTCTAGAAAAGGTTCAACCACAAGCAGGGATGGATCTCACCCAATCCCTCTTGCAGAGAGAAACTTATTGGATCAGAATGTTAGAAACTCAGGCCCCTAGGGGTTTAAATGAAAAAATTGATTTTTCATGTTTTTTATAAACAGGTATTTACTGTTGATACATCATGTGTAAATGCGTGAAATTCTGTTTGTTGTCTCCAGTGATTTGTTCTAAATAATGTTTACCATCCAGATAGCTTCAGAAACTTATCACAATTCTTTTCCACTTTTCTTTCATTCACTTTTTCTGGTTTTATCATTTATTTTTCACCTTGAGTTTTTTGCCACACGAGAGGTCCGCGTGATTATGAGCACTGAATAGTTCTGGTTGTTGACATTGGTGAAGAGAGGTAATAGCGCGTGGTCATTTCCGTTAGTTGATTAGGAACAAGGAATGTAGGTTTACGTTCTAGTTGATGATGTGCATGGATGCGGAGGGTGACTGGCGGTGGCGTGCGGTCATTTCCGGTTCCGTAATGAGATCGAGTATAGTGGGTTTACGTTCTAGTGGTTGGATATGACGTTGTGGGGATACGCGGTTGGTGATTGGTGAGAGTCCTTGAATCGGTTACGTTAAGATGGAGGGAAGTAGTGTTTGCATTAACAGCGGTTTGGAGCTGAGAACAATTCGGAAAGTGGTGGACTATATTCGTTCGTAGAACAGTTTAAAGGTATGTTGAAGGAGGATGTTACAGTAGATTTCGTTCACACATCATGTAGTTTGTATCAAGTGTCTAAGCCGCGGTTTCCATTCCTTTCAGCTTAAACACAAGCGTGGAAGATCTCATTTTAACACGAAGAGGCAAATCGAGGGTGAGTGTTTTGTTATAGCACATTGATTTGGAAGGATTGAAGCATACATGATGATAGCTTCTCATTTCATTCATTGATTGTTTTAGAAAGCATTGCTGACAATAGCGAACTACCAGGAGGGTAAGTTCACAGCCTGATGTCTTTGGCGGTAGCACCAAGGAATATTTGGTATAAGGTGGTGGCATTTATTCTTTCCTTCACGTTTTTCTTTCCTCATCTTTCTACATTTGGTTCATAAGAAATTTTCATGACATTGTTATGGCCCCTTGCTTGTCAGAAACTAACAGAATGTCTTTATATGTTTAGATTTCAGGCCCCAGAAGAAGAGCCATTTCAGGCTTGAAATGCATCGGGCATTATTGTGAAATGGATTCAAAGTTCTGACTTTGTGTATTGTCAAATTGCAATTCACTGCTTATCTTCTGTTCATGATGAAAATGAATTTGTTAATAGATGTTTTCATGTGTATTTTCTAAATAATTGAAATTGATACAGAGTTACCCAATGATTCTTTAAATCAGAATAAAAATGTAAGTTTGTATTGTACATTTACAGAGTGTTTTTTAAAATTATCATTGGAAAATATTTTCCAGCAACAGTGCACAGAGGTCGAGTGTGTCCACACTCGAGGTAGGAAGATATTTTTGCGCTTCCCCATAACTAACACTACAAACCCATCTAACCCCAGCAGTGAATCAGTGGGAGCATCCACCAGAAAAAATAAGAATTTGGGGACTCACGTTAGCCACGGAAATATTCACCTTACGATTTCACAGTACTTTAATTGTCTCCTCGAAGTAATAAAACCAAGAGAGCAGGCCCAGCCAAACTTCGTCCATACACAGATGGGCGTAGATGGGCCAGCTCTTGGCATGGTCTTCGTCCAAGTAGAAGCTCAGGAGCATCCCACACTGTGGGAGAATGTCGGCGCAATTATAGTGCATTGTGGATTCCATGCTCATCCTTCGTGTAGGGATATTCTGGGGGACATAGTCCCACCCCATCCAGGGCTTCCATGGTGGTACAGCAGAGTGAGGGCACAGGCACTTCCTAATGTGAGTCCTGCACTGTAGGAGAGTGCTGGTGCTATTATAGAGTGTTTCAGAATCCAGGCCCCTCCTTCCAACAGAAAGAGGTTCTGGGATGAAGTCACACCCCAGCGATGGCCTCTGTGGCGATGCGGCAGAGCGAGGGCACAGGCAGCGCTTAATTAGAGTCCTGTGCTGCGGGAGAATGTCATCGCTATTATAGCGCGTTGCAGATTCTAGGCCCCTCCTGTACACAGGTGAGGGGCTGAGGGATGAAGCCCCACCCCAGCCAGGGCCTCTGTGGTAATGCAGCAGAGTGAGGGCACAGGCAGCACTTAATTACAGTCCTGACTTATTTGCGAGGGATCATGCATTTTGGAAATCCGATCCTGCATTTCTGTCACTCTTGAGTTTGAACAGAGATGACAGCTTTTTTGTTTTTTCTCCATCTATGCTTGTGCTGGCATGCGTTCCTTCTCTGTGGAACTGCCGAGGAGATGGGTAATAGAGCCCCTTCAATCATTACTCTTATTCACATTGATGCCAGCCAAGAGAGGATCACAGATTGAAATGTGGAACTTCCCAGACAGTGAAGTGTATTGTTAGCATTTCTATGGTTTTAGGGTGGAGACCACACACCTAAGTGGGAAAAAATGGAGACAGGGTTCCCCATAGAAATTCAATGATGGCCTTGTTAGGAAGGGGATATAGATTACTTGATTTTATGAGCATTACAGATTTGGTAGATGGCTAAATGTGAGGGATACTGTTGTTATTTCTATTATTCAGATGGGGAGGAGTCTAGGCAATGCCTTTCTTTTTGCCATAGGAAAGCTGAATGGCAGCCAGATGCAAGATGATTTTATACTTTATTGAGCCTATCATGTAAGTGCTCCACTTTGGAGACAGGCCCATTGCTACAAGCCCTGCGAAGGATTACTCACACAAACACTAAAACAGACTCTCTTCTGCTTCATCCTACCATGATCATGGGAAGGAAAGAGGAGCAGGGGCATATGTAGCTCAAATATAGCAAACACAACATTCCTGTTTCCTGGTGTCCTTCAACTGAATTTTATCAGAAAGCAAAAGCTTTTTTATTTTAATTGGATGTACCCCGTGGGTGATGTTGTTATGTGTGTGTGCACTGGCGTTCCTGTGATATTGCACCACATGCAAATACCTTTTTATTCCTACAGTTTTACATGTAAACGCAAACATCCTCCACAATAATCCTAAAAATCCTGCATGAAAACTGATTTTGACTTAAAACTTATGATTGTCAAATTTTCTGTTCCTTTTGTATGGCTCCCTGCTTCCTTTCCATCCTCGACATGCCTCCTCTCTCTAAGTAGATCCTGCTCTAAGTCAAACAGAAGTTTGCATTAATCCTTAATATTGTACCTGTGGAAATTGTCCACATCTCTTGTCAAAGACGACAACCTTTCATTCAAGAGTCATCCCCCTACATTCTAACAATATTCTCCGGTAGCTCACATACTGGATCAATGTTCTGCCCTGCGTAAAGCATCTCATCATGGAAAGTAAGTGCTATATACAACCAATAATAACACAAATACAATATTTAACCCAGACCAAGAGTAATACCATTACACTCAGCAGTTTAGTAGTCAAGTGTAGTTCAAAGAGGCTGGATAATACTACCCGTTTTCTGATTGACACTTACACTCACATAAAACACAACTGCTAAGGGTCAAGTCCATTTCCTATTACTTTACCAGTTCGCAGCAAATAACGCTCCCATCACAAGCTGATCAAGCATTTAATATCTAAAGTGATATATCACATGCTGCTGGCCAACGGAGGATATTAACTTAGTTCACCTCTGCAGGTCCAAACAAGCTGCATACTATGACCACTTTGTGAAACCTAACAATGGTGTCAGATATGGGATTATTTTAACAAGGTCCATCACAGAAGACCTCTTCACCATTTCTTCCCTTATCCTGTGCATGCTCTGGGTATATTCCTCAAGCAAAATATATCAGAATGGAGAGTCCTGTTCCAGGAACTAGCTAAGAGGGCTATGAACATAAGAAACCCCATAAAGGGACCTGCAATCCTGCTCAAAGGTGCCAGTTTAATGAAAACCTTAAACTTGGTGATTGTCTTTCACACTTCTTCAGTCATCACACTACTAAGTGCTGCATTCCATAACAGGATAACTGTATCTCGCTGGTCCTCACACATGAAAAAGAAACATTTCCACAAAGGATTAAAGCAAAGACAACACAGTTCTAACCACACACCCTAGAAAATGTAGCATGCTACCCATTTAGACCAGCACTCTGTATCCCAAATAAGGATATAAAGAGATATATAAATATTGAAATACAATAAAGCTATATCTGCAGGTGTGTGATGACAGGTGTTATTCTCATTACGGATTTTAGATTTATGACACAGTTCTTCAGTAAGACTAATTCTAAATTATCATGTACATTTTGTACCAACTTCAAGGGTTTCACCATACTAGTAAGTGAGCAAATGGATTATAACAACACTTGAATGGCTTGCTCATAAGTGGAAGGTTACATTTCAATTCCTGCAATAACACCTGTTTGCACTGGAATGACATTTACATGTGATGCAATATTTATCTTTCCCCATAAATATTACGCCCTTCAATAAATTTCATCAGGTCAGAAATGCCAGAATTTAACAGAGGGAAAATGCCTGGGATTCACCAGACATGAGATTTAGGAGTTGTAATCAGAACAATCCACAGTATTTCATTACAACACCAAAGGCTACTATTGTTCATAACAACAGTTAATGCCACTCCTGCGGCATCTTTAAAGACTTCACAATACACTAAAACACTAGAACTGGAACACACAAGTCTAGAAAAATTCCTTCCACCAAACATTCTTCCTCTTTTAATTGCTGCTCCTGTACAGATAAGTTATTCCTTTATTCATTCACGTGATTTGAAAGGAGTGTGGAATTTAGTTGTAGGAGTGGTAGTGTGGAGCTGGCTTCTAATTTATGGAAGCATGCTGTAAAGATGAGACGTTACCAGATGGTAAGTAGGTTTTTGTGGTTTTAATAACAGCGGCACATGGCGCAGTACAATCAGCTAGGTTCATCCAGTACGACTACCAGCCGTTCAGTGGCTCCAAAACACTGAACAGCAGACATTCAATGCACGCACTAAGAATTACTAGAGCGTGAAAAACAAGAATCTTACCCCATTAACATAAAAAGAAAACTAAACAGGGAAAACAAAGAAACTATGTAGAACTGTAAAATAAATACCAAAGTGTTGTACCCTATGGCACAAGTAAATGCAAGGATGTACCATCTAAGATTTATACCTTGCTGGCAAAAACTTAGTTCTATTGGAAATTTTGACTCTGGAAGCCATGGTCTGACCACTGCTGGGGTCCAAACTGTTACCCAACAGAGAAGGATATTCTCAAGATCATTTGATAATTGTTGCAAAGTTAGCTTAATGCAACTTCCCACATCGCAGTCTATCACGGGAAAATTACGCTGTGTTAACATGGTATTCTCAACACGGCGGTACCATGCGATAGTCTCACAATAATGTGTCAAATGACCTAGTTAAAATTAACGTGACGCCTAAAAAATGCAAAACACGAACGCGAATGAAGCTGCGATGTCCCAAACCGCGATACAAAAATCAGCGATAACCAGCGACAGGCCTACAATTCCTAGACGTCCTGCGGGAAAATGCACCATAAAAGCAGAGAAAAAAAACTGTGAGATGACAATGTACGAGTACAACCTCACATCCGTGATGTAGTACAAATGTCCACTGTCCCGCATCAAATAGGCATCTCCTCGCAAACAGTCACAATGTACATTGTCATGCAGTCTGTATGTAAACTTCGTCAATGCGTAAACATACTTGGAAAACTCTGTGAAACTGCATCCCCCCTTTACATTGCACAGGGACAATCAACAACTCATGAAGAGCAGAATCTACATCACGTCAGTGAGGATGGAGATGGCCCCCAGGACAACGACGAACTCCAACAGTTCATGGAAAACCTCCGCACCCTACCTCCAGTAGCATGGCAGCCCAGCACCATTGAGGTGAGCCCACCCCCTGCACCGACCAAACAGCAGGAAGCACACACCACCATGTATGGCTCCCATCACCTCACCGAAGAACACATGGTGTTCCAACGCCGTGTTAGACCGCCAGAAGGAGCTGGCTGAACAGCTGCTGATGGGGTTCGACCTAATGGCAGCCAAACTAGATGCCATAAGTGTGTGTCTAAGGCCCATCAGGTCCCACTTACACTCCCTAATGGACACCCACAGTCCACCCCATGCCCTCCAACAATCCATGGCTGGCGTTGCTGGAGTCATGACTCGGAAACAACAACAACTGTCTAGTTAGAGGGGCTACAGTGATGTCATCTGTGATTTGAGAAACATAAGGAGGGTCATGCAGAACATGGAGCTGATGCAGGCACAAAGAATGACTACCACAGCTGCACACGAGAAAGCTGTAGATGGGATCTTCCATGCCCTGCAGATCCTCCTCATGGGATTGATGCCACAAGACATTGCGGAGATGAATGCTGCTGCTACTTCTACATCCACATCTCCAGCCTCTGGTGTGTCAGGGTCACACAGTGCTGTGGACCAAACACCACCACCCACATGTGAGGCACATGAAATGTCAGAGGACGAAGATGAGGATGAATCTGCCCTAGTGGTAAGAAGGAAGCAGTACTCATTTTTACTAACAAGTCAGTATCAGCTACATGATGATGAAGACAACCCCAGGCCATAGACTCAGACTCCCCCAAAGTTCAACCAGAGAGTGTCTATGACTTTCAGGGCACAGAGTTAGTGGCACGAGTGATGAAAGGGAATGCAGTCTGCGATGAGGTCTGTACAATGATAAACACTCTGCCATAAATAAATCAAGACTCAGTTCCAAATGTGTGACCTACTTGGCCACAGTTTAGGCCATAGGCAGCGGTCAGCAGGGCCCCACAGGCACATGTCGTTGGCTTGCGATGTACAGAGTTAGTGGCACCAGAGCAGTTGTGGTAGTGTTTGATCACCTCTGTAACGATGATCCTTTTTTCCTCCTCTTTGACACACACCAGTGTATGCA
The DNA here is from genome assembly GCF_964263255.1 of Lissotriton vulgaris. Taxonomy (NCBI): domain Eukaryota; kingdom Metazoa; phylum Chordata; class Amphibia; order Caudata; family Salamandridae; genus Lissotriton; species Lissotriton vulgaris. Next base: position 1,356,579,553 of record NC_141687.1, read on the forward strand.
GGTGAGCAGTGAGGCCTGAGTGAGCAGGGGTGTGCAAGACCGGTCTGGGGACCAGCAGCATAGGGTGCAGCAGGCTCACAGGATCACAGGCACCACCGTTCACGGCATCGGTCTTGTGGCGGGGTGAGAGGTGCCTCCCTGGCAGACACGCTGGCCATTCCGACAGAGAACCACACCCAGATCTAAGTGCTTTTTATTCACACCCCTACGCCAGCCTAGCGTACAACAGGCCAGCCCACTCCGCTCACGCTTACAGGAGGGGACTTAACAAGCTACATTTCCGCGATCTTACCCACTGGCTGAGGTAACATGGTTGCGTCCACTGTCCACTACACTCCAAACACCAGCAGTGTGTGTAGACATGGATATATCTGTGATGTGCATAGTGCAGACTGGCTAGCACTAGCACATCCACGCCACACTTGGCATTGTGTACATTCTCATTCATGGGTCACTTGCCTCCTTTGCACATGCCTGGTTTCCACCTCTCCCCTCAATCTGCTATTGTGTAGCTACGGTGCCATGCCGTTGATGGCTTATGTATATGGCTAGCCCATGTTACCACAGTAAGTTGTGCTGTCGTGTCTGGTAGGTGGGCATGTTGTTTGGCATGTTGTATGTGAATTTGTAATGTGTGCATTTCCAGAGTTGTGATTTGCATTTTTGTGGAGTTGAGGTGTGTGGTGTGTTCATTTGGTACTCACCAATGAGCAGTGCATTTCCGTAGGTGCCATCCTGAAAGTGCTGGTCGATGATGGACTGTCGGAAGATATAGGAACCATGCACTCTGCCTGGGTAGTTGGCGACAACATTTGTGAAGAGTCCCCGGTGGTCCACTATTGCCTACACATTGATGGAATGCGTGTGCTTTCTGTTACGGTAATTGTGTGCAGTGTCGGCAGGGGGCACAAGTAGGACATGTGTGCAGTCAATTGCCCCCAATGCTTGCCGTAAGGCAGCAATGGCATAGAAGCTTTGCTTGGTCTCCAGCTGTTCCTGCACAGTGTGGGAGAAGTGAAGGTGCTGGGGTACCAAGCTGATGATGGCATCTAAGACAGCTGTGATGAACTTTGATATGGCTGGCTGTGAGACTCCTCCGGCTCTGGCAGTTGTTGGTTGGTACCAGAGGCCAACAGATGCAGTACAGCCAGCAGCTTTGTCTGTGGAGGGATGTTGGTTGTCCGTTGTGTTGGTACCATCAGCCTGTGGGCAATGATGTTCAGGATGCAGAGGATGGTTGTCCTTTTGAGCCTGAAGTGGACAATGACATCATCTGGTGTTAAGTCTGTGAGGCTGGTGCGTTTTCTGAAGGTCTGCTGTCATTTTCTGTGCTGCCTCTGTGGTAGTCCGGGGGCGGGAAGGTCGGGGGCAGGCCTGGGGATGGTGGCAGTGGGTGCTGTGGCCCTCTTGGGGCTTTGAGCTGCATGATCAGTACCTCCGTGGCATCTGTTGTTCTTCAGGTGGGCTCCCTTTTATGGTGCAGGTTGTCGTATGACTTTACAGAGCTGGTGTTAAATCCCTGCTGCTAATGCACCTTACCGCATGTTTTGTGATCTTATCGGCTATCTGGCTGGTCATTGAGAATGTTGCAAGTGGTGGTGTTGTGGCTTTTTGCACGGGAACGCCTACTTTGCATCTTATTAGCGTTAGTTGCTGGTGTCATCTGTGACAATGTTTTTGCTGCTGCTATTGCAGGAAAACTGGTGATATTGGCTGGTAAGACCAGCTTGTGAATAGGGAGATAACTTTATCGCCACTTTGCTGTAATAAAGGGTCGATACCTCGCGGTAAGTCCTTGAGAATATGCCCCAGAGTTTTACACTCACTGATCTTACAATCTTCACTGCATCTGCATTTGACCACTCTTCTCACATTCCACACTTTGCTACCGTGAGTAACCACACTAATCTTGCAAATCTTCACCACTTTAATGAGATGGCCAAATTTAGAATTTCAGTTCAGTTAGTCTTTATTGGATAGTTTACAATCATAAAAGACACAGTAAATACATAAAAGTGTCAATAAAAAATGGTAAGCCCTCAAAAGCATACATTTAATACAAAATTAAACCCACAATATCGAAATCCTAACTAATCAGTAATAGTTAAAATAAATACAATTAGTCAAATATAATATTTTCCTACATTTAGTCTTTGGAGCAACACCAAATTGCAAAGGGTCACTCAGGTGCTGAATTTAATTCCTCATCGATCTCCAATTTTTTCCTCCTCATTGCCCAGGACCAACTTAAAATTGTCGCTGTGGCAATAACAATGTCTGCACGCGTGTTCATTATCAGGATACGCGTGGCTATCATACAAGATATTGTGCCAAAGTTGGAACACAATGGCTTAAACCACCTATAACGGAGGCCTTTATAAGCCGGACACACAAAGAGTACATGAGTTATTGACTCTTCCAAATATGACAGAAAGGGCAATTGACATTTATAGGCTTTTTCCATTTGGCAACAAAAGATCTTAGGGGAAGGGAACCCACTCGGAATTGATGATATAATTTCCTATCACTATGTTTTGTGATCAAATTCCAATATGGTTCTGCTTTTGATGCAAACTTGTGATCTAAGAACATACCTGTAAAGAGGTACGGCCCACCGCTAACAGGGTCTTTCTAATGATCATATCCCAATAGAGCAATCATTTTTATTGGGAAAAATGTTTCCTATTGGATCATCTCACAATTAACCAAGCCCCATTTCCTTCAAATTATACTTGATCTCCTGCAGCCATTTGATTTTGGAAGATAGGTCAGTACTCCTGATGTGCATTACTGCGCTCGCATGCGGTGCCAGTTCAGGGATGGTCCAAAGACTCCTCCAATAAGCTAGAGGTCTAAAACCTGCCACCTCATCAAGAGGAATACAGCCCAGGTCTAGAAGCAAAGGCTTCATGGGTGTAAATTTTGGGAGGGAGGTCAGGGATCTCAGGAACTTGTTTTGTGCTTGTACTAGGGGTAAAAGATTTTTGAAACCCCAAAGTTCAGGGCCATAAATAATGGAAGCTATAATTTTCCCATTATAAATGTCTAATGCTGGCCCTATAGGTTTTGTGTGGGACAATCAATGTTTCTTTAGTAGGGCTCTAGCCAGATGGGTATGCCTTAGAACTAGGACATCTAACTGGGAAATCCAATTCATCTTCCTACCCATGGTTACCCATAGATAGGTAAATGTGTTGGTCTGTTCCAGTGGTACATTATCCATTACTACTCTACCCTTGAAACGTTTACGCCTATGTAATACCATGAACTTGGTTTTGTCCGTGTTTGCCAAGAGTTCATGGTCGTTTCAAAAGACTACAAATCGATCAAGGGCACGTTGCAGACCTGACTGACTTTTAGATAGAATTAGTGTGTCGTCTGCAAACATTAATAATGGTACCTTTGAACCGGCCAGAAGTGGTGCATCGGTTGGGAAGCTGGAGTAGTATGTAATAACCTTATTTATAAATAGGGAAAATAGGGTGGGGGCAAGGACACACCCTTGCCGCACACCCTTATTAACTGGAAAGGAATCGGTTAATTCACCCTGCATCTGACTTGAGCATCATTTGTCTCATGCAGTTTATTAATGAAGCCAAGAATTTCTTAAGGCATCCCAGCCTCCTTTAGCGAATCCCGCAGCTTGCGGTAGGGTACTAAATCAAATGCTGATTTTAAATCAACAAATGCTGCATAAAGTGTGCCCCCTGCTAAAATCAATGTGGACCAATAAATCATCGTAAATCTAAAAACGTGGTCAATGGTGCTGACGTGGGGTCAAAAACCTGCTTGATAGGTAGATAAAACATCCTGGTCTGTAAATCATTCATTAACTCTGCCTAGCACAAGTCTCTCAACCATTTTTTGTAAAGTATCTATTAGGCTTATCAGCCTATAGTTGCTGGGACTGGCACGGTCTCGCTTTACATATATGGGCATTATTTCTGCCCCACGCCAGGTTTCAGGTATTGGCACGCCATTGGCTTTAGCATTTACGATGATAAAAATATATTCGATCCAGATCTTCCTATCCTTTTTGTAAAGGCCGGCCGGGATGCAATCTGGGCCAGGAGCCCTACCTGCAGGAACCCGGTCTAGAACTCTATCGATATCCCCTTCACTAAATAGTAAAACTGCCTCAGGATTAACCTCAGGGTACTTAGTACATGGACTGTGAGGGCAAGCAAATTGGCCTTGGAAATGTTGGACCCAGAGTTCTGGCGGAACACTATTGACTGGTAAAGTTCCATTTGTACTTTTACCCTATTTTACCAGTTGCCAGAATTTAATCCAGTTCTTCCCGTTGCTGGTGTTAGTTAGACTAGCCCATTTATCTTCGTCATTTTCTTTTTTTCCCTTTATTTGGGCTTTCTTGTAATTTTCCCTTGCTAATTTCACATCTAGGGGGACTCCCAGCCAATTACATTTGAGAGATGCCGGAACGCAGCACCACATTTCTCATTATACCACTTTGCTGATTTTTTTAAGAGGGACTTGTGCGGCTTCCTGGCTTTTGTAAGTAGTAGCTTTAATTTAGCATAATGATCCTCATGGGTCTTCATGAGGTCCAGGGGACCATTGCCACTTGTCGCTAGCAACCCCATCAGTGCTACAGTCACTTCCGTGGTTGACCTAATCTGCTTTAAAAGATCTTCGTCCTCTAAGACCACTGCCCATTTTAACCGGAGGCGGTCTTGGGACATAGTAACGTCTCCTATCGTAGAGGAAATATCAGGAGTAGGGGGACCTAAACCAATCCTATTTAGGGTCAGTAGTAAGGGGTCATGGTCACTCTCCGGTCTGTGGAATACCACCATATCCACTAATCTAGACCAGAACTCTAAACGTATAAATATATAATCAATCCTACAGCTCCCGATCCCATTAGAAAATTTAGAATTTCCTTTCACCAAGAAACTAGGTTTCTTGATTCTAACAAAATCACCAAAGGCTAGATAAGGAACTCTCACACTCCACTTTTTATCAAAAATCTCCTTCATTTTTCCTTGCTTCTCTCTCACTCTACCAGCAATCACATTCAACTCAACATTATCAACATTCTTGATGGATTTCTTTATCCACCATGGACAAATATTGGTTGGACACTGGATCCCTTCCTTTCAAAAGTCAAATGGGCTCACCCAGTAACAGAATATGGAGAGAAGCGGTACATCCACAATTTTCTCCTCAAAACATCCCTCCAAGTTTCACAGGACTTATTAGACAACTCAATAGTGCCTTTAAGCACACAGTTGAACCTTTCAACATGACCATTTCCCCTAGGTTCATAAAGAGCAGTAGTGACATGTCTGATACCATATTTACAGAAACATTCCTCCATCTCCTGTGAAGTGAGTTGCACACCATTGTCTGTTATCAACACTTCTGGGCATCCTTCTCTAGCAATAACTTCCTTGAAAATTTTATTAACCATTTAAGAAGAAGCATTGGCCACAAAATTAACTTCCAGCCATTTAGAGTGGTAGTCTACTAAAACAAGAGCAAAAGAGGCATCAGATGGCAGGCACTTGTAGGGACCAGAAATGTCAAATGCCACTTTTTGATAGGGAGACTTGGACCAAGTCACCGGCTTAAGAGGGACAAAAACACTCTCAGCATTTTCTTACTGTTAATGCACTCAGGACACTCCCTAACCATTTTGTCAACCATTGTATCAAGGCCAGACCACCAAAAGTTGGCTCTAATGAGGCGTATCCTGGAAGACATACCCAAATGTCCCTCATGAGCAAGTTGACATTTTTTATTTTGCATAGCCACAAGAGGAATATTCTTGCCTCCCTTGAATAGTAGGTTACCCCCTTCCTCAATCTCATCGGAAACTTGACAAAATGGACCCATCTCTAAAGTGGCACATTTCTCTTTGGGCCAACCCTCTCTCAAAAACGTCATAATCAACTGACATACAGCATAATTACTCCTTTCTTTCTTCCACTCCACATCAGACACCCCCAAAAATTCTGTGGAGACAAATTCCTTGACAGTTGCGATCATTTCCAAGTCCTGCTCATTGTGACAACCACTGCTATCAGAGCAAAGCAAAATTGACAGGCAATCAGCAGCAACATTGCTCTTACCCGGAACAAACTCTACCTCAAAGTTGTATTCTTGTAACCTGGAAGTGAGTCTTGCAATACGTGCCCTAGAATCCCCCCTCCTGAGTTAAAATTCCCACGAGGGGCTTGTGTCATAAGCAGGAATCTTCCAGCCCACACATAGTTCCGGAAGTGTTCTATGGCCCAAATACAGGCCAAAAGTTCTCTTTCATTTCGGCATATCTTCTCTCGGTTTCTGAGAGGGTCCTGGATGCAAACACCACACACCTTTCTTCCTTACCACTTCTTTGACTCAATTCACTGCCCAACCCATTCAAACTTGCTTCTACAGTAATAATGCACATGTTGTTCAAACAAAATGATTTGAGAGTGGGAGCATCCACAATTTCTCTCTTAATCTGCTGAAATGCTGATTCTTGGCTCTCTGACCACTAAAAATTCAGTACTTTTCTTAGTCAACTCTCTAAGAGGTTCCATTTTAGTGGCAACATTTTGTATAAACTTACAATAGTATTCACATAAACCTGGAAAAGACAGACATATTTCCTTCTTATCAGGTGAGGGTGCTTTGACAATAGCAACAACCAAGGATTTTTTAGGCACAACACCATTACCTGACAGGGTATGTCCAAGATATTCAACAGATTCACAAATAAATGTGCACTTCCCACCCTTGAGGGTCAAACCATATCTCTCCAACCTTTCACACACTTTTTTTGACATGACTAAAATGTTCTTCATTGTTCTTTGAAAAATAAGTATGTCATCCTGAAAACACTTAACAAAATCACCAACATCTTTAAATATATGGTACAATGCCCTGTGAAACACATATGCCACTGAGGCTAAGCCAAAGACGTCCATTTGAATAGAAGCAATCCATGTGGTGTTATAGAGGCAGTGAATTTCCTGGAATGTTCTGTGAGTTCAATTTGAACGGAGATCCAACGTAGAGAAAATACATGCTCCTTCCAACATACGCACCATCTCATTGATGTTGGATAGGGGATGAGTCAATTACTAAATTAGTATTTAGTGCCCTAAGCTCCACACAGAGTCATAGACTTTTATCATGTTTACGGGCCAAAACAATGGGAGGAACCCACTCTGATGACTCCATCTCTTCAATAATGCTCACTTGAATCATCTCCTCCAACATGTTTTTAAATTCTTTTCTCCACAACAATGGGGACTCCTCTAAGTTTTTGCTTGACAGAGACAGATATTTCCTTGATTTTAATCTTATGGTTCAAACCAACTCATTTTCCAAGCTTCTCCGAAAAAACATTGGGGTAAAGTTTGCGAAAATCAGTATTGAGGGAACACTCAGCAACAATGGACACAGGCTCTTTACTCCTGAGTTTCAAAATGATGCCTAGTTTGGCTTGATCCCACTAACCAAGCACATTCACGCCCCTAAAAGCCTCATACAACTTAATGAGGGCCATTCTCTCTTTAAATTCAGTTTCTAGTTCTTTAAAACCCATAATGTCAATTTTGGATCCATTAAAACTCTCAGCAATAATATCATATTACATGAGGGAATCTAAATCTACTAAATCACCAAAACATTGAATGCAATATTCTCTAGTGATGATGGTCCAAGGTGAACCAGAATCTGCCATCAACTCAAACTTCTCCACCCAATATGTGCACCAGACATTTAGGAGGTCCTATATTATGTGCCAGAGAGTCATCGAGAAAACCACAAATAGAAACAACTATACCTGTTTCCTGACTACAATGCGTATCATCATCAACCTGAGACTCACCAGAAACACATGAAACCTTTCCTTTGGTTGAATTTACAGAAGAGCCTTTCTTCATATCTTTACACATCCTGGAGAAGTGTCCCAACTGCCCACACTTACTGCACTCTTTGCTAATGGCAGGACAATGTGGAAAATAAGTGATATGTCACGGATTGCCACATCTGAAACAGTGAAAAACCCTGGTGTTATTATTCTTATAACCTGAAACATTTCTAGAGCTCCAGGGGTAATACTATACACATCTCCAGAGAAAGGGTTTTTAATGTCCTTGTTAAGAGACTTCATCCACTTTTCAGACTACTTTAAGGGCTAGATGTAGGTAATTGTGATTTACCGAATCGAAAATACAGAATTTTACCGATTCGGTATTTTTGAATCTGTAAATGCAATGTAGATAAAAAGTCGGTAAAAAATACTGAATCGTTAAGATTCGGTATTTACGGAATCGGTAAATACCGATTCGTTATTTACCGAATCGGTAAATATACCACCTACATCTGAAAAGGCTATTACCAGTCGGTAACGGCCGATTTCTGCCGTTACCCACCGGTAATAGCCTTCCTACATCTGGCCCTATGTCTTTTGCAGTACTAATAGCAGCCTCCAATTATGGTCACCAATTATCCATATTTACTCTTGCTTGTTTTACTTTTAGCATGAACTATAATTTGGTCTCTGATCATTTCATCTGTAATCATACCAAAATTGCTATTTATGGACAATGCGTGCAACATTGTAAGGAACTCATCTAAACTCTTACCTTCTTCTTGAGCTCTAGTTTAAAATGTAAACCTATTAGGAGCAACACTAGTAGTGGGCTCAAAACGGTTCTCAATTTGCAATATGGCTTCATCATATGCATTATAATCACCTCCAGAGCTAACAGGAGGCAAAGTTCTATAAACTACTTGAACCTAAACAATGCCGAAACATGTTTTTCTTCCTTTCAGCCGACATTCTATCTCTATTGATTGCCTTCAAATAAGTGATAAACTCTTCTTTCCATCTAGTCCATGGGATAGGTGGTTCCACTTCGTTTTGCAGGAACTTGCTGGGTGGGTCAAGCTGCATAATGGTAGAGGTAATATGAACTGATGTATGGTGACTATAGGGTACCAAAAATAATGTGATAAAGAAATAAGTTGATACTAAAATACTTTAAGAGATACAAGACAAATACTCAAACTTGTAGTATAAACAATTGCACATAGAAGGTGCATCAAGTCTCACCAAATAATGTCACCCACGAGAAAATTACACTCCTGTTAAGTAGGTTGACTCAAACATTAACAACACACCAACGAGAACCTAATGTGGAAAATTATCAAGTATGCAACATAGTGAAGGTGTGCCTGTCACCATGAATCAACAGGCCAGATAGAGCAAAAATGTCAAGGTGTGCCTGCTACTGTAAGAGAAACAACAGACTAGATGGTGCAAATGTCAGGGTGTGCCTGTCACTGCAATCCACAGGCTTATCCTACCTGGATGTGTAAATGAAAGAAGCGTTATCATGATAGCAGCAGGAGCTGCACGCAGGGAAGCATCATTGCAGTAAACGAGCGAAGATAATGACAAAAAGTCTTAAAACTCAGCCTGTGAAGTGAGTTGCACACCATTGTCTGTTATCAACACTTCTGGGCATCCTTCTCTAGCAATAACTTCCTTGAAAAATTTAATAACCACTTAAGAAGAAGCATTGGCCACAAACTTACTTCCAGCCATTTAGAGTGGTAGTCTACTAAAACAAGAGCAAAAGAGGTATCAGATGGCAGGCACTTGTAGGGACCAGAAATTTAAAATGCCACTTTTTGATAGGGAGACTTGGACCAAGTCACCGGCTTAAGAGGGACAAAACACTCTCAGCATTTTGTCACTGTTAATGCACTCAGGACACTCCCTAACCATTTTGTCAACCATTGTATCAAGGCCAGACCACCAAAAGTTGGCTCTAATGAGGCGTATCCTGGAAGACATACCCAAATGTCCCTCATGAGCAAGTTGACATTTTTTATTTTGCATAGCCACAAGAGGAATAATCTTGCCTCACTTGAATAGTAGGTTACCCCCTTCCTCAATCTCATCGGAAACTTGGCAAAATGGACCCATCTCTAAAGTGGCACATTTCTCTTTGGGCCAACCCTCTCTCAAAAACGTCATAATCAACTGACATACAGCATAATTACTCCTTTCTTTCTTCCACTCCACATCAGACACCCCCAAAAATTCTGTGGAGACAAATTCCTTGACAGTTGCGATCATTTCCAAGTCCTGCTCATTGTGACAACCACTGCTATCAGAGCAAAGCAAAATTGACAGGCAATCAGCAGCAACATTGCTCTTACCCGGAACAAACTCTACCTCAAAGTTGTATTCTTGTAACCTGGAAGTGAGTCTTGCAATACGTGCCCTAGAATCCCCCCTCCTGAGTTGAAATTCCCACGAGGGGCTTGTGTCATAAGCAGGAATCTTCCAGCCCACACATAGTTCCCGAAGTGTTCTATGGCCCAAATACAGGCCAAAAGTTCTCTTTCATTTCGGCATATCTTCTCTCGGTTTCTGAGAGGGTCCTGGATGCAAACACCACACACCTTCCTTCCTTACCACTTCTTTGACTCAATTCACTGCCCAACCCATTCAAACTTGCTTCTACAGTAATAATGCACATGTTGTTCAAACAAAATGATTTGAGAGTGGGAGCATCCACAATTTCTCTCTTAATCTGCTGAAATGCTGATTCTTGGCTCTCTGACCACTAAAAATTCAGTACTTTTCTTAGTCAACTCTCTAAGAGGTTCCATTTTAGTGGCAACATTTTGTATAAACTTACAATAGTATTCACATAAACCTGGAAAAGACAGACATATTTCCTTCTTATCAGGTGAGGGTGCTTTGACAATAGCAACAACCAAGGATTTTTTAGGCACAACACCATTACCTGACAGGGTATGTCCAAGATATTCAACAGATTCACAAATAAATGTGCACTTCCCACCCTTGAGGGTCAAACCATATCTCTCCAACCTTTCACACACTTTTTTTGACATGACTAAAATGTTCTTCATTGTTCTTTGAAAAATAAGTATGTCATCCTGAAAACACTTAACAAAATCACCAACATCTTTAAATATATGGTACAATGCCCTGTGAAACACAGATGCCACTGAGGCTAAGCCAAAGACGTCCATTTGAATAGAAGCAATCCATGTGGTGTTATAGAGGCAGTGAATTTCCTGGAATGTTCTGTGAGTTCAATTTGAACGGAGATCCAACGTAGAGAAAATACATGCTCCTTCCAACATACGCACCATCTCATTGATGTTGGATAGGGGATGAGTCAATTACTAAATTAGTATTTAGTGCCCTAGGCTCCACACAGAGTCATAGACTTTTATCATGTTTACGGGCCAAAACAATGGGAGGAACCCACTCTGATGACTCCATCTCTTCAATAATGCTCACTTGAATCATCTCCTCCAACATGTTTTTAAATTCTTTTCTCCACAACAATGGGGACTCCTCTAAGTTTTTGCTTGACAGAGACAGATATTTCCTTGATTTTAATCTTATGGTTCAAACCAACTCATTTTCCAAGCTTCTCCGAAAAAACATTGGGGTAAAGTTTGCGAAAATCAGTATTGAGGGAGCACTCAGCAACAATGGACACAGGCTCTTTACTCCTGAGTTTCAAAATGATGCCTAGTTTGGCTTGATCCCACTAACCAAACACATTTACGCCCCTAAAAGCCTCATACAACTTAATGAGGGCCATTCTCTCTTTAAATTCAGTTTCTAGTTCTTTAAAACCCATAATGTCAATTTTGGATCCATTAAAACTCTCAGCAATAATATCATATTACATGAGAGAATCTAAATCTACTAAATCACCAAAACATTGAATGCAATATTCTCTAGTGATGATGGTCCAAGGTGAACCAGAATCTGCCATCAACTCAAACTTCTCCACCCAATATGTGCACCAGACATTTAGGAGGTCCTATATTATGTGCCAGAGAGTCATCGAGAAAACCACAAATAGAAACAACTATACCTGTTTCCTGACTACAATGCGTATCATCATCAACCTGAGACTCACCAGAAACACATGAAACCTTTCCTTTGGTTGAATTTACAGAAGAGCCTTTCTTCATATCTTTACACATCCTGGAGAAGTGTCCCAACTGCCCACACTTACTGCACTCTTTGCTAATGGCAGGACAATGTGGAAAATAAGTGATATGTCACGGATTGCCACATCTGAAACAGTGAAAAACCCTGGTGTTATTATTCTTATAACCTGAAACATTTCTAGAGCTCCAGGGGTAATACTATACACATCTCCAGAGAAAGGGTTTTTAATGTCCTTGTTAAGAGACTTCATCCACTTTTCAGACTACTTTAAGGGCTAGATGTAGGTAATTGTGATTTACCGAATCGAAAATACAGAATTTTACCGATTCGGTATTTTTGAATCGGTAAATGCTATGTAGATAAAAAGTCGGTAAAAAATACTGAATCATTAAGATTCGGTATTTACCGAATCGGTAAATACCGATTCGTTATTTACCGAATCGGTAAATATACCACCTACATCTAAAAAGGCTATTACCAGTCGGTAACGGCCGATTTCTGCCGTTACCCACCGGTAATAGCCTTCCTACATCTGGCCCTATGTCTTTTGCAGTACTAATAGCAGCCTCCAATTATGGTCACCAATTATCCATATTTACTCTTGCTTGTTTTACTTTTAGCATGAACTATAATTTGGTCTCTGATCATTTCATCTGTAATCATACCAAAATTGCTATTTATGGACAATGCGTGCAACATTGTAAGGAACTCATCTAAACTCTTACCTTCTTCTTGAGCTCTAGTTTAAAATGTAAACCTATTAGGAGCAACACTAGTAGTGGGCTCAAAACGGTTCTCAATTTGCAATATGGCTTCATCATATGCATTGTAATCACCTCCAGAGCTAACAGGAGGCAAAGTTCTATAAACTACTTGAACCTAAACAATGCCGAAACATGTTTTTCTTCCTTTCAGCCGACATTCTATCTCTATTGATTGCCTTCAAATAAGTGATAAACTCTTCTTTCCATCTAGTCCATGGGATAGGTGGTTCCACTTCGTTTTGCAGGAACTTGCTGGGTGGGTCAAGCTGCATAATGGTAGAGGTAATATGAACTGATGTATGGTGACTATAGGGTACCAAAAATAATGTGATAAAGAAATAAGTTGATACTAAAATACTTTAAGAGATACAAGACAAATACTCAAACTTGTAGTATAAACAATTGCACATAGAAGGTACATCAAGTCTCACCAAATAATGTCACCCACGAGAAAATTACACTCCTGTTAAGTAGGTTGACTCAAACATTAACAACACACCAACGAGAACCTAATGTGGAAAATTATCAAGTATGCAACATAGTGAAGGTGTGCCTGTCACCATGAATCAACAGGCCAGATAGAGCAAAAATGTCAAGGTGTGCCTGCTACTGTAAGAGAAACAACAGACTAGATGGTGCAAATGTCAGGGTGTGCCTGTCACTGCAATCCACAGGCTTATCCTACCTGGATGTGTAAATGAAAGAAGCGTTATCATGATAGCAGCAGGAGCTGCACGCAGGGAAGCATCATTGCAGTAAACGAGCGAAGATAATGACAAAAAGTCTTAAAACTCAGCCTGTGAAGTGAGTTGCACACCATTGTCTGTTATCAACACTTCTGGGCATCCTTCTCTAGCAATAACTTCCTTGAAAAATGTAATAACCACTTAAGAAGAAGCATTGGCCACAAACTTACTTCCAGCCATTTAGAGTGGTAGTCTACTAAAACAAGAGCAAACGAGGCATCAGATGGCAGGCACTTGTAGGGACCAGAAATGTAAAATGCCACTTTTTGATAGGGAGACTTGGACCAAGTCACCGGCTTAAGAGGGACAAAACACTCTCAGCATTCTGTCACTGTTAATGCACTCAGGACACTCCCTAACCATTTTGTCAACCATTGTATCAAGGCCAGACCACCAAAAGTTGGCTCTAATGAGGCGTATCCTGGAAGACATACCCAAATGTCCCTCATGAGCAAGTTGACATTTTTTATTTTGCATAGCCACAAGAGGAATAATCTTGCCTCCCTTGAATAGTAGGTTACCCCCTTCCTCAATCTCATCGGAAACTTGACAAAATGGACCCATCTCTAAAGTGGCACATTTCTCTTTGGGCCAACCCTCTCTCAAAAACGTCATAATCAACTGACATACAGCATAATTACTCCTTTCTTTCTTCCACTCCACATCAGACACCCCCAAAAATTCTGTGGAGACAAATTCCTTGACAGTTGCGATCGTTTCCAAGTCCTGCTCATTGTGACAACCACTGCTATCAGAGCAAAGCAAAATTGACAGGCAATCAGCAGCAACATTGCTCTTACCCGGAGCAAACTCTACCTCAAAGTTGAATTCTTGTAACCTGGAAGTGAGTCTTGCAATACGTGCCCTAGAATCCCCCCTCCTGAGTTAAAATTCCCACGAGGGACTTGTGTCATAAGCAGGAATCTTCCAGCCCACACATAGTTCCGGAAGTGTTCTATGGCCCAAATACAGGCCAAAAGTTCTCTTTCATTTCGGCATATCTTCTCTCGGTTTCTGAGAGGGTCCTGGATGCAAACGCCACACACCTTTCTTCCTTACCACTTCTTTGACTCAATTCACTGCCCAACCCATTCAAACTTGCTTCTACAGTAATAATACACATGTTGTTCAAACAAAATGATTTGAGAGGGGGAGCATCCACAATTTCTCTTTTAATCTGCTGAAATGCTGATTCTTGGCTCTCTGACCACTAAAAATTCTGTACTTTTCTTAGTCAACTCTCTAAGAGGTTCCATTTTAGTGGCAAAGTTTTGTATAAACTTACAATAGTCTTCACATAAACCTGGAAAAGACAGACCTATTTCCTTATTATCAGGTGAGGGTGCTTTGACAATAGCATCAACCAAGGATTTTTTAGGCACAACACCATTACCTGACAGGGTATGTCCAAGATATTCAACAGATTCACAAATAAATGTGCACTTCCCACCCTTGAGGGTCAAACCATATCTCTCCAACCTTTCACACACTTTTTTTGACATGACTAAAATGTTCTTCATTGTTCTTTGAAAAATAAGTATGTCATCCTGAAAACACTTAACAAAATCACCAACATCTTTAAATATATGGTACAATGCCCTGTGAAACACAGATGCCACTGAGGCTAAGCCAAAGGACGTCCATTTGAATAGAAGCAATCCATGTGGTGTTACAGAGGCAGTGAATTTCCTGGAATGTTCTGTGAGTTCAATTTGAACGGAGATCCAACGTAGAGAAAATACATGCTCCTTCCAACATACGCACCATCTCATTGATGTTGGATAGGGGATGAGTCAATCACTAAATTAGTATTTAGTGCCCTAAGCGCCACACAGAGTCATAGACTTTTATCATGTTTACGGGCCAAAACAATGGGAGGAACCCACTCTGATGACTCCATCTCTTCAATAATGCTCACTTGAATCATCTCCTCCAACATGTTTTTTAATTCTTTTCTCCACAACAATGGGGACTCCTCTAAGTTTTTGCTTGACAGAGACAGATATTTCCTTGATTTTAATCTTATGGTTGAAACCAACTCATTTTCCAAGCTTCTCCGAAAAAACATTGGGGTAAAGTTTGCGAAAATCGGTATTGAGGGAACACTCAGCAACAATGGACACAGGCTCTTTACTCCTGAGTTTCAAAATGATGCCTAGTTTGGCTTGATCCCACTAACCAAACACATTCACGCCCCTAATAGCCTCATACAACTTAATGAGGGCCATTCTCTCTTTAAATTCAGTTTCTAGTTCTTTAAAACCCATAATGTCAATTTTGGATCCATTAAAACTCTCAGCAATAATATCATATTACATGAGAGAATCTAAATCTACTAAATCACCAAAACATTGAATGCAATATTCTCTAGTGATGATGGTCCAAGGTGAACCAGAATCTGCCATCAACTCAAACTTCTCCACCCAATATGTGCACCAGACATTTAGGAGGTCCTATATTATGTGCCAGAGAGTCATCGAGAAAACCACAAATAGAAACAACTATACCTGTTTCCTGACTACAATGCGTATCATCATCAACCTGAGACTCACCAGACACACATGAAACCTTTCCTTTGGTTGAATTTACAGAAGAGCCTTTCTTCATATCTTTACACATCCTGGAGAAGTGTCCCAACTGCCCACACTTACTGCACTCTTTGCTAATGGCAGGACAATGTGGAAAATAAGTGATATGCCACGGATTACCACATCTGAAACAGTGAAAAACCCTGGTGTTATTATTCTTATAACCAGAAACATTTCTAGAGCTCCAGGGGTAATACTATACACATCTCCAGAGAAAGGGTTTTTAATGTCCTTGTTAAGAGACTTCATCCACTTTTCAGACTACTTTAAGGGCTAGATGTAGGTAATTGTAATTTACCAAATCGATAATACAGAATTTTATCGATTCGGTATTTTTGAATCAGTAAATGCAATGTAGATAAAAAGTCGGTAAAAAATACTGAATCGTTAAGATTCGGTATTTACCGAATCGGTAAATACCGATTCGTTATTTACCGAATCGGTAAATATACCACCTACATCTGAAAAGGCTATTACCAGTCGGTAACGGCCGATTTTGGCCGTTACCCACCGGTAATAGCCTTCCTACATCTGGCCCTATGTCTTTTGCAGTACTAATAGCAGCCTCCAAATTATGGTCACCAATTATCCATATTTACTCTTACTTGTTTTACTTTTAGCATGAACTATAATTTGGTCTCTGATGATTTCATCTGTAATCATACCAAAATTGCTATTTATGGACAATGCGTGCAACATTGTAAGGAACTCATCTAAACTCTTACCTTCTTCTTGAGCTCTAGTTTAAAATGTAAACCTATTAAGAGCAACACTAGTAGTGGGCTCAAAACAGTTCTCAATTTGCAATATGGCTTCATCATATGCATTGTAATCACCTCCAGAGCTAACAGGAGGCAAAGTTCTATAAACTACTTGAACCTAAACAATGCCGAAACATGTTTTTCTTCCTTTCAGCCGACATTCTTTCTCTATTGATTGCCTTCAAATAAGTGATAAACTCTTCTTTCCATCTAGTCCATGGGATAGGTGGTTCCACTTTGTTTTGCAAGAACTTGCTGGGTGGGTCAAGCTGCATAATGGTAGAGGTAATATGAACTGATATATGGTGACTATAGGGTACCAAAAATAATGTGATAAAGAAATAAGTTGATACTAAAATACTTTAAGAGATACAAGACAAATACTCAAACTTGTAGTATAAACAATTGCACATAGAAGGTACATCAAGTCTCACCAAATAATGTCACCCACGAGAAAATTACACTCCTGTTAAGTAGGTTGACTCAAACATTGACAACACACCAACGAGAACCTAATGTGGAAAATTATCAAGTATGCAACATAGTGAAGGTGTGCCTGTCACCATGAATCAACAGGCCAGATAGAGCAAAAATGTCAAGGTGTGCCTGCTACTGTAAGAGAAACAACGGACTAGATGGTGCAAATGTCAGGGTGTGCCTGTCACTGCAATCCACAGGCTTATCCTACCTGGATGTGTAAATGAAAGAAGCGTTATCATGATAGCAGCAGGAGCTGCACGCAGGGAAGCATCATTGCAGTAAACGAGCGAAGATAATGACAAAAAGTCTTAAGGCTCAGCCACAAACAGCAGGAAATACAGAGAGAAATCGGACCTTGAAGAAACTGTACAGAATGATATGGAGAAGGTTCAACAAAGCTCCAATTGCAGCTCAAAGCACAGGAACCACGAAAATCACGAAGAGGGGTCCGGAAGACATCTCCTCACCAGTTTCGCAGTGTACGATGTAGCAGGATGTGTCTTCACTACTCGTCGTCACTTGTAAAGAAGAGACATTGCTAGATGGTAATTAGGTTTTTGTGGTTTTATTAACAGCAGCACAGTACAATCAGCTCGGTTCATCCAGTACAACTAACTGCCGTTCAGTGGTTCGAGAACTCTGAATGGCAGGCATACAATGAACTCACTAAGAATTCCTAGAGTGTGAAAACCAAGAATGCAACACATGCTGTAGTATGAGTTGTGTTATAAGGAAAGGGTGATTTGAGATATAAAAAATAAATAGAAAGAAAGGGAATATTTATTGATATTTCATTGTGAGGCTGTTTATTTGTTAAAACAAGGTCGATAAGAGGAGGATTAACATTGTATTCAAAGCATTGTCTGTGAAACAAACAAATTAACATGGGCATTTAAATAATGCAGAACGCATTCTTTACCGCTGGGCTGCGCAAGCAGTGCTCGCAGATGCTTTTTCATGCGAACTATGTCGTTTGGGAGAGCGTCTTTCAAGCAAGTCATGTAGTTAAGGAGTGTTACAGCAAACAAATGATGGACGGAATGCTGACAATGCAAACATTCTCTCCAGTCAAAAGATCTGGGTTAAATTCATCGTTCTTCTGCCCACTACACCACCCCAGTTTGGACCCAGCCATATGCAAATCAGTCTTGCCCCATGGGAACAGTCCAGACCGAACTGCCAGGCCAGGTCCTCCCTGGACCGGAAACAAGCATCCTGGGACCTGTTTCAGGGTATGTCACATTTCTTCAGCCAGGCTAGCTTGAATCCAGTGGCACAGTGAGCAAGGGGCCCATGTCTGGACTTACCCAACCCCATTAGGGCGAAAAGTGTTACAGCAAACAAATGATGGATGGAATGCTGACAATGCAAACATTCTCCCCCAGTCAAAAGATCTGGGTAACATCCATCATTCTTTTGCCCACTACGCCACCCAAGTTTGGGCCAAGCCATATGCAAATCAGTCTTGACCCTGTGCCCCATGGGAACAGTCCAGACCAAACTGCTAGGCCAGGTCCTCCTTGGACTGGAAACAAGCATCCTGGGACCAGTTTCAGGGTATGTCACCCTTCTTCAGCCAGGCTAGCTTGAATCCAGTGGGACAGTGAGCAAGGGACCCATGTCTGGGCATACCCATCCTACTTAGGGCAAAATATGTTACAGCAAATGCTTGATGGTAAGCTGACAATGCAAACATTCTCCCCAGTCAAAAGATCTGAGTTAAATCCATTGTTCTTTTCCCCACTACGCCACCACAGTTTGGGCCCAGCCATATGCAAATCAGTCTTGACCCTGTGCCCCAGAGGAAAAATCTAGACCAAACTGCCAGGCCAGGTCCTCTCTGGACCGGAAACAAACATCCTGGGACCGGTTTCAGGGTATGTCACCCTTCTTCAGCCAGGCTAGCTTCAATCCAATGGCACTTTAAGCAAGGGACCCACATCTGGGCATACCCATCCCACTTAGGGCGAAGAGTGTTACAGCAAACAAATGATGGTAGGAATGCTGACAATGCAAACATTCTCCCCAGTCAAAAGATCTGGGTTAAATCCATCGTTCTTTTGCCCACTTTTAGACCCCAGTTTGGACCCCTCCATATGCAAATCAGTCTTGACCCTTTGCCCAATGGGAACAGTCCAGACAAAACTGCCAGGTCCTCCCTGTAGTCAAGGGGAGCGTCTTTCTTGATTAAGAGTGTCTTGTGGGGCGATCTCTTGCTCGGGTGCACTCTGGATTATAACAGAGCGGCCTCGCGAGGCACGTAATAACATGGCTTACTCTTACGAGAGCAGGTCGGCCGTTTTGGATTGGGCAGAAAGTTGTTGAAATAAATAAGGCTAAGCAAGCACAAGAGGTGGCTGAACGAACCTCTTTATGTGCATATTGATCGTGAATCATTTTACATGTGAGAAATTTGAATAACAACTTCTCTCAAATGATACTGTTTTGTATACTCTTAGATTTTTAAGGGCTGCTATAAGGCTTAGGTCGAGCTGTGATTAATTTTAGTCAGTGGGACCTTTTTTTTATCCTGTGATTAGAATGCAAAGGTTGCGCTGCAGTGCTATTGTATATAGATATATGTGAAGTTGTATCGAGGTTTGTATCACTTTTATGTTTTTTAATTGAAAAAATCAAATAAAGTTTTGATGATGATGATTTGTCGACAGAGAAGAGATTTTAGTGGAAACAATAGGTTTTGGGGTGAGAGTTTGGAGACATTTTAATATTTTGTAAATAGAAAGATGGAGAAAGATATGAATATTGATTTGGAGATTACATGTAAAGTGTTGAATGAGGAGATAGTAAAAAATTAACTCAATTTGATATGAAGAAACAAGAAAGACAATGGAAGATTTTATTAAAAATAGGAAGAGGAAAGAAGTTGAGTCGGGTGAGGAGTTTTATTCATTGTCTGAAGAAAAAGGAATGAGTTTGGATGTTGGGAAAAACAAACAAAGAACACCATACAAGTCAATAGGACAAAAAAATTAAAGATTGGAGAAAAGGCAACCTTGAAGAAAAGGGTTCCGTAGCTGCACAAAAAGATTAGGTGTCCTTAGCGGCAGGCAAGGAAGGAAGGCCCATGGTGGCACACAAGAAGAGGAGGATTTTGATAATAAAATCCATAATTTCATGTCTGGAAATAATTTGACAAATTTTGCACATTTGGATGAATGTGTTTTTGATTTGCAGGAGGATGACGGTTATGAGGATGTAGAAGATATGGAGGTAGATGCTTTGAATGAAAGCATTAAAGATCCTTTTTGGGGAGATATGTTTAGTCCAGTGAATATTAAGCATCCTAGGAGTAGAGAATGATGGCCAATGGAACATGTGGCAAAGTTTATAAAGACATGGATCAAAATGCCATTAGACAGAGAAATTTGTAGATTGATAAGGCAGACCCAGGATTGAGGAGAAAGTATGTGCAACACCTAATTTAGATTCGGATCTGTTAAGTTATTTGTTTATATTGGGAAGAGATCTGAGGAAGGGTCTAGAAAGATCCTTAAAAATATGCCAGGATAAACTACTGGATGTCTTGGAACCACTAGGAAGAATTCTAGACCTGGCTCAGGAGGCATATGCAAATGAGGAACAGGTACATGTGACATTGTTAAGTGGATGAATATGAAAAAGCTTTAGTCCTCTTAGGTAACGCAAATGCAGGGTTGTTGCAGGAGAGAAGGAAATCAATTCTAATGAAAATAAATCAGTAGTTGGGAAATATGGCACAAAAGGAAACAAGTGAAGAGACAAAGGGTTTACTGTTTGGAGAAGGATTGGTGAAAAGGATTGGAAAATATGTTGGTACTTTTACAACATTAGATGAGGCTCAGAGAAATATGAGGAAAGTGTTTGGAGTTTTTGGAAGGGTCAGTAGGAGGGAACCCTATACTGGCCGTGGAATTCAGTAGTCCCAATATGGAACACAATATAACTCTCAGTATGGATGGCAGTACAGAGGGAGTGGATGGCAGCAATGTACAGGAATTTATCCTAGTAGAGGAAGGACAAGAAGACAAAGCAGGAGATATTTGAGAGGACGAGGATTATTCAATAGGAGGACGAGTGAGGTTCCTCAGGAAGGAATGGGAAGAAAATAACTAGGGACCCTTTGGTCTTAGACACAGTTCAGGGTTTTGCAATTGAGTTCATAAGTTGTCCTTTTCAGGAAAGGGAACAGAGATAAATATGTCAAAAGAACAAGAAGCTATAGTAGACAAAAAATATTATCTCTAATTGGAAAATATTTATTAGTAGAAGTGGAAGAATCAGGAAAGAATTTTGTAAGCAATTTGTTTTTGTTGGAAAAGAAGGACAAAGGGTGGCGCCCAGTCAAAAATCTCAGAGAGCTAAACACATTTTTAGTGTATCGTCAATTCAAAATGGAGGAAATGCATTATCTAAGGAAATTGTTGAAATAAAAATGATTGGTTGGTAAAAAGGGATGCATATTTTACCATTCCCATGGCAAGAGAGAGTCGAAGATATTTGCAGTTTAACTGGAAAGCAAGAATATACTAATTCCTGTATTTACCTTTCAGACTTTCCACAGCACCTTCGTGGTTCACAAAGGTAATTAGAGTAGTTGTGGCTTTTTTTCAGCAGAGAGGTATAAGGATGATTATTTACTTAGATGATATTCTTATATTATCTCAATGCCAGGAAGAATTGAAGAGGTTGATGCAGAAAGTAGTGCAAAAGTGGGAAGAATTAGGTTTCATTTTGAACAGGGAGAAATCTTGGATGGAGCCCACAAAGAGATTGGAGGTCTTGGGATTTCAAGTGAATATAAAAGATTGTCTGTTAAGTCTTCCAGGGAAGACGATGAAGATGATAGAAAGGGAAATTCAGCAGAGTTTGAAAAAAAATAATTTGTTACATTAAAGGAGTTGGCAAGGATTATAGAGCTGTTGTCATCTTCGGTTCAGGCAATTTTTCCAGGACCTCTTCATTACAGTGCATTACAGAGTCCGAAAGGAGAGACACTCAGAGGGGGCTTATGGTATGGAGACAGGGTAGCTTGGGATATAGAAGCAAGGAATGAACTTTCTTGGTGGTTAGACAATATGGGGGCATGGAATGGCAGAGCAATATTTGGTGAAATGCCAGATTTTGTGATGGAATTAGATGCAAGTTTGACTGGCTGGGGAGCACGTTTGGGGAGTTTGGAAGTGGTGGTGTATGAACAAAAAAAGAGAAGTTAGGTCATATAACTTGCCTGGAATTGATGGTGAAGCTTTGAGGAGAAAATTAAAGGACACATAGTTTTGATGAGGATGGACAATGTGTCTGCAGTGACATATATAAACAAATTGGGGGGGGGGATGGCAATTACCCCAAATTTAGCAGACCTAGCAAAGGATTTTTGGATTTTTTGTCTAGAGCACAACGTAGGGGGGAAAGTGGAATATTTCTCAGGAGTATTGAATGTGAGTGTAGATTGGAATTCAAGAAATTTGAGGGACTTCAGTGACTGGAAGTTGAACAGGGAATGTTTTTACAAGATAAACAGCGTGTGGGGTCCCTCAGAGGTGGATCTCTTCGAAAGGCATCTAATGTTTCAATTAAATTAATACTATTGTAGTGAGCGGACCCCATGGCAGCAGCCGTGGATGCATTCCAACAGGGGTGTAAAGGGAGAAAGGGCTATGCCTTTCCACCATTCGTAATGATTCGGAGGGTATTGTTGCAAATGAGGTAGGAAAGGAGTCAGATAGTTCTGGTGACATAATTTTGGGTGTCTCAGGTTTAGTGTCTGTCGGTAATGGAGCTAGCATGTGCAGAGCCGTTGTTGATGCCTGCCAGAGTGGGTCTACTAAGAAATGCAGAGGAGGAAGAGCATCCTTTGGTTTTGAACCGGGTTTTGAACCTTTTTGTTTGGAGAATGTCAGGAGATCTGTCGGTGTCAAAGGTCTTTCAGAAAGGGCTGCAGAAATACTGGAGGAGTCATGGGCTCCTGGAACCAGGAATAGATACAAAGGAATTTGGAGAATATGGTCTAATTGTTGCACGGCAAGGAGTTTTGATCCCGTGGAGGCTCCTGTAGTTGATTGTGGTTAATTTTTTGACTGAAAAATTTCATGAAGGTCTAGAATATCGTACTCTCAATTGTTATAGGTCTGCAATATCAGGAGGGCATTCACAGATGGATGGCAGGTCACTGGGAAGCAATATAATGATATGTACAGTATCTAAGGAGGTTACGGATAATGAGGCCACCTAACTCTCGTTATAGTGTGTTATGGGATGTAATTTCTATGCTATCCCCGGTTTTTGCAAAGGCCAATACCTAGATACTTGGTCTTAAAGAGGCTATCTGAGAAATTAGCGTGTTTGTTATGTCTAATGTTATGTAAAAGGGTATCGGATGTAATGGCATTAGAGGTAAGTAAGAAAATAGTGGGACCAGATGGAGTATATTTTGAGATTTGTAAAAGGACAAAGACAATGTCCACATCTGACTTTTTTCTTATCTTTACTGTGGAGGAGAAGTTATGTGTCGTGAATTGTATACAGGAGTCTGAGAAGAGAGTATTGGAGAATAGGAGGGATGGAGATAATCAGCTTCTAATTTCATATGTAAAACCTTTTTCATGCTGTAAGCACTGTACAATTTCTAGATGGGTCAAAAATGTGATAAGTGCGTGTGAGGTTCATGTGGAAAGATTCAAGTCTCATTCTCTGCGTGGTGCAACGACAAGTAAGATATATTTGTCAGGTGGCCGCTTCAAAGAAATTTTAAAAGCAGCAGACTGGGCAAATGCAGGGACTCTTGCAAGACATTATTTTAGACCCATTAGGCATGTTTCAAATGTTGAATTAAGAGGCTTTGAAAACGCATAATGGTAGCCTCCGGTCTTGTAATGAAAGGCGATTCACCAAGCTTAGTGTAATGCGAATCAAGATTTCATTAAAGACGCAGAGGCTAACATTATCCCACCATCCGCAGCCCAATTTTGGGTAGGAGTTGAGGGAGTAGGTTGTGGTTTAGTTACATATAATAATATTTTGTTTTTAAGACGGTTGTTTTTTAACTATAAAAAAAGAAAAAGAAAAAAGGAGATTTGATGGGCATAAGGGATTAGATTGATGTTTCTTGGTTTAGTTTTTAATGTAGATTGAAGGAAGGTGTTTTGCTTTGAGGATGTTTCGAACAAGAAGAGTATTCGAAAGAAGATCCAGTTCACTGCATTAAAAGAGGAACAATCTTTGGTAGAAGGAATATTTATGGACTTTTGTGGTCCAGTGTTAGTGATTTGGTATATTCTGAAGTCTTTAAAGGTGCTGCAGGAGTGGCATCAAAAGTTGTTATGCATAATGTTAGCCTCCGTGTCTTTAATGAAATCTTGATTCTCTTTAAAGCTTGCAGAATCGTCATTCCCGCCAGAAACCATGAAATATGTGATAATTATCTCAGCTGATCAATTCTGAACATCTTAGTGTCTGATTTTAAATTGATGTGATAATGGTTACATCCAACAGGGCACACTCATGGTGTGGTTCCAGAATATTGAATGGGGAATATTGTTCTACCTAGCCAAAATATCAAGGAAAAATACATTGATCCGTGAGTATACATAGACTTTCTATACCTCACCTTTATATAGCTTGATGATATGTATCTTCTAGGTACACATATGTGGAGTTACGAACAGTAAATTAATACATATCTATATGCACTCACTTTTCAACAATTTGGCCCTTAACATTTTTTACATGAATTTAAGATACCCAACATCCCCTATTTCATATTCTAGGCTACAGTACTACAAGTAATCAAGCCCTAGTTGTAGAAGTTGAGATAAAACATTTGGGATCTAAAGTACATGCTGATGAAAAACAATAGTCAAAATGCACACCTTTTAAAGTATGCTCAATAACTTGGACATTCCAAACCTGCAAGTTTGGGTCTCAGTAAGATATGCATTTGCATGGATTTTTACATATTCAACCAGTTACTCTTGATGTTTAACCAGGGTGTTAACACAAATGCCTACATGTACTGTATTGTAAGATAGCATTTTTATAGTGTTTCCTACACCTTTGTGAGCACTGAAGCTTAGGACGTATCCATGTTACACTGTTGGATTTACTATTCTGATCTGAAATCAAAGGCAACAGCTTATCTTACCAAGAACAGGGCCCATTGAGTTTGTATTCATTAGTGAATTGGTAGCTTTGAGGAATCTACGATTCCAATAAAATGTCATGGCAGCAGACAACAAAAACAGCAGTAATTTCTTTTAATGAACTGCATAACTCGCTTCAGGGATTTTCAGGTTACAAGAATACCCCATTGAATGCCACAATCCTTTTGTCAGTAGTGTTTTTAATGGCACTGCTCCTACAGCACTATTGGGATGATCTGCTTCCACAGTTTACTGTAGTTTCACATTTTTAACGACATAATACTTAGCCTGGTTAACCTCCTTCTGTGCCCGGCCGAAAGCCATGTTCAGTGGGTAGTTGGCTAAATATGATCAAAACCCACAAAAACTCAGGGAAAAAATAAAGATTAAAGTGAGGTTATACTATGGTAGTAAAATTTTAACTTACTTAAAAAAAACTCAGAATTTTAATAGAAATACCGAAGTTTAAAGAAACACAGTTAGGTATGGTAATAAGATTGTAGCTTACAATTTAAAAAAAACTCGAAATTCTCTGAAATGTGTGATGTAATATGTGAGGTAATAAGCAGTAAATGCAAAAAACCAAGGTATACTTCGCTCAGTAAACTATAGCAAGAGAATTTTTTCTTCATTTGTTATACATGTGTTTTTGAGTTATTTCACTTAAACTTAATTTTTTTAATACATATCTATCTACATGGTATGCTAACCAAATTTGTAGTAAATGCAAACTTAAGTTGCCAATGTAAATATGTGTGCTCTCCAAATGGTGAACTATACGTCTATTGTCAAGTTCAAACTAATACTATAATTTGGCCCCCTATTGAAGATCCCTTTTTTCTCTGCAATTCAGAGCACCAGGTTTGCAACGGGGTAATCAGGTCTTCCCTCATTATATTATTGTTAGAAATTGTATACATCAGCTTATGCACATCACTATCAGTCACACATATTTTTCAACATAATTGTTTTTTATTTCTATGTACCAAAAAGCGCTTCTTTTTTTGTAGAGCTCTTTTTACAGCAGGCTACTCCAACAAGTAGCTTATGAGCTACTGGTAGCTTTCCAGCTACCTGTAAGTAGCTCTCCTGTGTGCAACCCAGAATACTAAATTAAAAATGTTGGCTTGTCTGAATTAATATATGCATATCAAAATTGAAAAGCATGAACTCAAGACAAAAATATGTGCATTTTTGGCACTTTTTTTTGCTAATTTCATCTGTATTTATCCATATTTCTTTTTGGTGTTGTGAATTTTTTTTGCTGAAATTAGTATATTTCCATGTGTATTTAAATGATAAATTAGCGCTCGTGTTTAAATGCCTGACAGGTTAAATAATATGAGCACTCACATATGATGAACCAATGCACATATACTAAAACATGCACATTGTACTATCAGGCTTGTGCATATCGAGCCTCTTTCATAAATGTCTTTCTTTTTTATTCCTCTTACCTATAAATCCGCACATCTATAGACCTAGCAGTCAGGACTGATAGAATTTAGAATCACTCAAAAAAAGAACTCAGTTTCCGTTTTGATCCAGAATTTAACCCTTTCTAGGCTGCACAAATTTTCACGCAGTGCGGCCGTTTTATTGCGTGGGCGGAGTTCAGATGGCCCCGGTCGTCCTCCGCACACGCCCATCGTGATGTCGGGCAGCCGGGGGCCATCCGATGCACTAAAGGGATTAAACATAAATACAGACAGAAAAAAAAAATTTGGTCTGTATCTGTAAAAAAAATTGTAAACAGAAAGAAGGGAGCCTTAGTTATAACAAATCAAATCTAATAATCGAAATAGCTCGTAGTGATTTGTCATCGATGATCCTTAGGATGCAGGCAATGCATAGTTTCTGAGTCATGCAAAGTTAAAGATGTGTCAGAAATGAAGGTTATACGCGGCACAATCACCAATGCAATGCACTTGATCCTTGCAACAACAGTGAAACATAATTGTCTAAGGTGATATGCCGATTCCAAGTGGCACAACAGCATTGGTTCATCGATTCTCACTGAAGCAACACTTTATCCCCAATTCCAGAAACCAGGACTGGACTGGTACTACTTGATAGGACAAGACTCTCAGTTGGTAGAGTCCAGCTGCTGTACCAGGGGAGTTGGAAGTCTTTGTTGTTCCTGAGACTTACAAACAGGAGACAAGCCAGCAGGCCCTTGGATTCACTCTGAGTTTAAGTAATTCAGGTCCAGTCCTTGTTATCCAGACATGGAACAGCAGAAAGGAAGGCAGCACTTCAAAGCAGAACATGAGAGGCAGGAGTACAAAAATGCAGCAGTCCTGCCAAGCAGATTGGCAGTCCAGCAGAGGGGCTGTCCAGAAGAGTGGCAGTCCTTCAGCAGAACAGAAATTCTTCCTCGTAGTGTCTTCACAGTTACAGAAGTGTATTAAAGTTCTAGTGTCCGAGGTCCAGTACTAATTGTGCCTTTGAGGTAGGGAAAACTTGAAAAACATGGCTTTGAAGTGCAGAGAGGTCCTCCCTTCCAGCCCTGGCTTCAGATTCACTACAAGGGGTAAGCAGTCCCTTGTGTGAGGACAGGATACAGCCTATTCAGGTGTAAGCGTGAGGTTGTGCCAAGCTCCTCCTCCCATCCGGTCCATCAGTCACACCTAAGCACCCTGTGTTTGGGCTGTCTAGAGGGAAAGCAGAATGCCTAGCTGTCACCCATACCAGATGTGTATTCAGAGACAGGCAGCAGACATAAGATGGCTAAAGTAGGAAAATGACAACTTTCTAAATGTCATTTAACGCAGGAGTTAGGCCCAAAGGGGACAAGGACGAGGTAGGGCCATACAATTAAGAGCAAAAAGGGAGTGACCTGGACCTTAACAATTTATATACGTTATTGAATAAACGTGAAGACCCAACATATTCCTTCTGTTGTTTTATCAGGTATTTTTATTTTACGTTATTATAGAACCTATTTTTTATCTGATTTTCAAAAATGATTCAATATGTGAAGAAGAACACGATGTAGTCATATCAAGTTTTCATACATCAATACAACATGATAATTACATTAATTACTACACATTTACAAATGAAATGGACAGTGCAACATTGCTACATCTAAAAGACATCAACAAAAAAGGACAACATCATTTCTAGCCCCAATTTAAAGGATATAATAAAAAATGTTGAGCCTAGACACTCTTAAGAAGTATAAATGAGGTTTCTAAAAACAACAGGGGGAACACTTGAATATCTATAACAGGGGTGGATGAAATATTCCTCCATCTAAAAAGAAAATTAAGTTCACAATGCCTCCATGTTTATATTTTGCCAAAGTGTTTTGAGTCCCTGGCAATACAAACAGGGGCTCTCATCAGGGCTTTGGAATTTTAAAGGCAATGATGTTGTCTGAAACAAGTGTAAAAAAGATTTATATTAATGGTTAGCAGGGCTCCCACCCTTCTAATCAATTCTTAATCTCCATAAAACATATTGCTCTATTTACATGATAGAATGTACCTGGTGGAAGGTATTCTTTCTATTAGACTTTAGCTTCAATGAAAGGAGTTGAAGTGAATTCTGTTGCTAATAAAAGGAGAACTGTAAGGCTTTGTGGTCCAAACTCAATTTTTTTTCACCAATCACCTTTCTCAACTGCTTCCTACCTTTTAAGATGTGAATTGAGTCCTATTTCTTGTCCATTTCTGTATGCACGTCCGGTTATTGTACAATTATCTGTGGGAAATGAACTTTGTTCAAAGGCATGCTTCATAAATAAAAGCTGCAGTCATTGTTTTTAATCAGCATGTTTCTGTTGCCCTAGAATTTTTTAGGTGTACCTTAACACAGAGTGCTATCGTCAGCTTTAATTTTAAATGAGTCCGTTGCAAAGCGCGTGGCTAAATATTGCAACAGTTATCTGTGGGAAATAGTGCAGTGGCTGGGTTAAATAGCATGTCTGAGTTGTCTAAATTCTAAGAAAACTACAACAACCATAATGCACTACTTCGGTTGATTAACCAACGACAAAAATCAGCAACACTATGATGGGCAAAGTGACCTCAAACTACAATTCCCAAGTACACCGTTATTGAATCTTATGTAAGAGACTGCAGGAGGAAATGCCTGGAGCTCGTTTTTTGAACTGAGACAGCTGACAGGAAGTAGGATGCAGTAAAGGCTAATACTAATTTAGATAAGTCTCGTAGTGTTTAGGGAGTAAATTGAAACTAATTGAGAAGAATATGCCACACTTACTCTAGTCTTCCCATGCAGATACGCGAGTAGTGACTAGAATTCATTTGGTGTTCGTGACGTGAAGCGCTTCCTGACACAAGCAACTAGTGTTCAGGTACGCTTGTTCAAACATCTTTACGATGTTAGCGTGGTGATCCACAATGGTTGTTGTCCCATCCAATATTAAATAATTGTTTCATTTCCCACAGGTAAGTGCTGCAATATTTAGCCGCGCGCTTTGCGACTGACTCATTTAAAATTGAAGCAGAAGCTGAGGAAAGCACTCCGTGTTAAGGTACGCTTAAAAAATTCTAGACCGACAGAAACATGCTGATTAAAAACAATGACTGTAGCTTTTATTTATGAAGCATACCTTTGAACAAAGATCATTTCTGACAGATGATTGTACAATAACCGACCGCGCATACAGGAACGGACAAGATATAGGACTCAATTTGCATCTTAAAAAGTAGGAAGCAGTTAAGAAAGGTGGTTGGTGGAAAATAATTATGTTTGGACCACAAAGCCTTACAGTTCTCCTCTTATTACCAGGAGAATTCACTTCAACTACTTTTATTGAAGCTAAAGTCTGATAGAAAGAATACCTTCTACCAGGTACATTCTATGATGTAAATAGAGCAATATGTATCATGGAGATTAAGAATTGATTAGAAGGGTGGGAGTCCTGCAAATCATTAATATATATATTTTTTACATTTGTTTCAGACAACACCATTGCCTTTAAAATTCAGAAGCCCTGATGAGAGCCCCTGTATTTTTTGCCCATGACTCGAAACACGTTGGAAAAATATAAAACATGGAGGGGTAGTGAACTTGATTTTCTTTCTAGACGGAGGGTTATTTCATCCACCCCTGTTATACATATTTAAGTGTTCCCTCTGTTTTTTTAAGAGACCTCATTTATACTTCTTAAGAGTGTCTAGGCTCAAACAAAAGGAATTATACCCCTTAAATTGGGACTAGAAATTGATGTTGTCCTTTTATTGTTGAAGTCTTTTAGATGTAGCAATGTTGCACTGTCCATGTCATTTGTAAATGTGTAGTAATTAATGTAATGATAATGTTGTATTGATGTATGAAAACTTGACATGACTACATCGTGTTCTTTTTCACATATTGAATAATTTTTGAAAATCAGATAAAATATAGGTTGAATATTAAGGTAAAATAAAAAAAACCTGATCAAACAACAGAAGGAATATGTTTGGTCTTCACGTTAATTCAATAAAGTATATAAAATGTAAAGGTCCAGGTCTCTCCCTTTTTGGTCACAATTTTATGACCCTACCTGGTCCTTGTCCCCTTTAGGCCTAACTCCCATGTTGAATGACTTTAGAGCAGTTGTTTATCCGCCAGAGTTTGAACATCAGAAAGTAGGTGCCCTACTCTAAATAGCAATTAATTCAATACAGGTGGGTGCATACCCCTCTGCAAAGAATGGCTGAAGAAGACATGTTGTCTTTCACAGAGATTCACATTCAAGAATGAATATCTGCTCCCTCCCCCTTTTCCACAATAACATTAAGTTCTTCTGCGAAACAGCAAAACGAGGCAGAAAAATTAACTCACCTCCATAAGAAACATATCTGTACAGAATTGCACAGGCTTTTCCTCTTGGATCATCTCAAGGCAGATACTATGCTGTGGGGCCTCCAGGTTAAAAATACGCTGGTCATATTCATAAATGACCAAAATAGGCTGCAGCTTATTAATACAAAATGTAGTTTGAACCTAATCGTCCAAACGATAGAGATAGTCCAAAGATTGTGCTAAAAAGAATTAGACGAATTGGAACAATTGCCTTAACTATTAAAGATAACCAGTCAACATCAGATGCAAAGATACTTCTAGAAAAAATAGGTAAAGAGATCCAAACCTTTAAAGATAATACCATGAACATAAAGATTGCCATGTTTGAAAAAGACACCAAGACGTTCAATATTGAACAGGTTTACCCATTTCTTAAGGAAGATGATTACACTTTTCTTGAATCTCGGAAAGTGCTGTCCACTTACCAAAGACGTTCAAGAAATCGTTTTACAACATTTTCAGAGACCTTGTCATCTGATTCCTCAGAAGACACTGACCCTAGAGAAGGCACATCAAAAAAAACAAGTGTCTTTTTTAGAAAAAGGTGCACAGAAGCCAAAAGGAAGGTACAAACCATCATGGGAAATGCGAACCAGGAACCGATTTTACAAATCATAGAACCAACTTCGATTGTCATTCTGTCCCAAAAACAACTAACTAGGGAGGAAGAAGCAGTACTTAACTTAGGTCTTACATTTCTCCCTAATAAACCAACCGACTACACAAAACTCGAATTGGAGGCTATGGAGTTTTGTCGAAAGATCAGGTTGAAGGCCTTTTTGGAGGCAAAGAAGTCAAAAACTCTAGAGAAGTGACAGGCTTTAAGAATAAGTCAAAGTTTGTTCCCTTTTGCAATATTCCTAAAGAGATTAATGTCTTTGAACACATTTTGCTATCATCTATCATTCAACTAGAAAAAAATAATAAATATGTACAGTGAAATATATCGTCAAAACAGCAGGCTGCCATAAAAGACCTTAAAGACAACATCTCAGTGGTTATCAAGGAGGCGGACGAGGGTGGTGCAGTGGTAATCTGGCCGGGAGATATGCACTTGATTGAGGGCAGGAACCAAGTCAACAATCAAACATGGTATCTGTAAATGAAGATCCAACCCGATCAATACAAGAAATAATATCTAAGTTACTATCATTTGGTTTTAGCAGAGGGCATTTTGGGACCAAAAGAGTTTTAATTTTCAACAAAGAAGTTTTCGAAGAATCCGGTATTGTATTTTCTGCCGAAAATACATAAGAGATTTCAATGACCCCCCCCCCAGGGAAACCAGTAGTCTTGGGGTGTGACTTTGTTTTAGAGCCAATCTCTAAATACGTTGATTTTTTTCTAAAGCCCTTCCTCTCAGAGGTCCCCTCATATTTGAGGGATACCACAGATTTTATCACAAAACAGAAGGATTACCATTTGACAATCAGGCCCAATTGATAGTGACATTTGATGTCACATCCTTTTATATACAGATACCACAAGAGGAAGCCCTGCAGGTGATCGAATGGTACCTAGAGAATAGAATTCGTCCACAAAGGGTGCACACATTGTTTATTCTGTAACTAACTGAAGTTGCCTTAAAGAAAAATTACTTTAAGTTTGGAGATCAATTCTACATCCAAGTGAAGGGGACCAACATGACCTGTCCCTTCGCTCCAGTATTGGTGGTCCTCTTCATGGCTCAATATGAGGAGAAATTCATTTTTAACAACAACCCCTTCAAAGGAAAAATACAACAGTGGCTACGATACATTGACGACATCTGGTGCCTGTGGCAGGGGGACCAGGAAGAGTTAATGATGTTCCATGAATGGTTTAATACACGCCACAAAGATATAACATTTTTGGTTAATTCCAGCAAAAGCAGGTTGACTTTTTTAGATGTTGAAATTTCTCCGTTTGAGAATAAATTGATATTGTCCATTCACCAAAAGCAGACAGATAAAAATACCATCTTGCACCATAGGAGTGCTCATCCAAGGAGTCTTAAAGAAAATCTTCCTTATGGACAACTACTAAGAATCAGAAGAAATTGCTCCCGAAAATCCAATTTTGAGGAACATGCAGATATCTTCTGAAAAGAGATGGCCAAAACAGGTTACCCTAAAAAAATTGCAAAAGCATTCTCCCAAAAGGGCCAGATTCACACCATTGGAGAAATTAGTGTTTGTGTCCCTATACAGTCCAGATAGCAATAAATTCCGACAGATCGTATTGAAAACCTGGCATCTGTTAGAAAATGTTGAATACCCGTTTCCAAAACCTCTTTTCGCCATGAAAAGAAATCAAAGTATAGGACAACAAATTGTGTGAGCTGACATCTTCTCTACTAAAACGAAAAGAAATTTGTTGGCAGAGTGGCATCTAAAACCTATTGAAGGACAGCAGAAGTGTGGCACTTAATACAACCATTGAAGGAACTGAATTTGTTCCCAACACGGTCAAACGGAAACACACAGATTTCACCAACTGCAAAACCAAAAATGTGGTTTAGGCATTCGTGTGACCTTGCTCTAAAATATATTTAGGCAAGACGAATCAGCAAATCAATACCAGGATTACAAAGCATCAGTCCAGAATTAATAAGAAAATCACAACTGCACTCATGGTTGAACACTTTATTAAAAAGACACATACTGAAAACCAATTCAAATGGACAGTCTGGGTATCTTTGAATACATCAAAACATTTGATGGATGTCGATAATGTATTGCTTCACAAAGAAGCATACTTGTTTCTGAAATTTATAGTGTAGCGACTGGTTTAAATAGCATGTCTGAGTTGTCTAAATTCTAAAAAGCTACCCATAATGCACTACTCGGGTTGATTATCAACCACAAAAATCAGCAACACTATGATGGGCGAAGTGCCCTCAAACTTCAATTCCCAAGTACACCGTTATGGAATCTTATGTAAGAGACTGCAGAAGGAGATGCTGTGACCTCATTTTTCGAACGGAGACAGCAGACAGGAAGTAGGATGCAGTGAAGGCTAATACTAATTTAGGTAAGCCTTGTAGTGTTCAGGAAGTACATTGAAACTAACTGAGAAGAATATACCACACTTACTCTAATCTTCCTGTGCAGAAACGCGAGGAGAGACTAGAATTCATTTGGTGTTCGTGACATGAAGCGCTTCCTGACATAATCAACTCGTGTTCAGGTATATTGTTTAAACGTCTTTACGATGTTAGCGTTGCGATCCACAACGGTTGTTGTCCCATCCAATATTAAATAATTGTTTCATTTCCCACGTATAACTGTTGAAATATTTAGCCACGCGCTTTGCGACAGACTCATTTAAAATTGAAGCGGAAGCTGACGAAAGCATTCTGTGTTAAGGTACGCTTTAAAAATTCTAGAGCGACAGAAACATGCTGATTAAAAACATTGACTGTAGCTTTTATGTATGAAGCATGCCTTTGAACAAAGTTAATTTCCCACAGATAATTGTACAATAACTGGCCGCGCATACAGAAATGGACAAGAAATAGGACTCAATTTGCATGTTAAAATATAAAACATGAAGGGATTGTGAACTTAGTTTTCTTTCTAGGCGGAGGGTTATTTCATCCACCCCTGTTATAGATATTCAAGTGTTCCCCCTGTTTTTTTCAGAGACCTCATTTATACTTCTTAAGAGTGTCTAGGCTCAAAACATTTATTATTATTATATCCTTTAGATTGGGGTTAGAAATTGATGTTGTGTTTTGTTGATGTCTTTTAGATGTAGAAATGTTGCACTGTCCATGTAATTTGTAAATGTATAGTAATGAATGTACAGATCGTGTTGTATTGAAGTATAAACACTTTATATGACTACATTGCGTTCTTTTTCACATATTGAATAATTTTTGAAAATCAGATAAAAAATAGGGTGAATAATGAGGTAAAATAAAAATACCTGATCAAACAACAGAGGTAATGTGTTTGGTCTTCACGTTACTTCAATAACTTATATAAATTGTTAATGTCCAGGTCACTCCCTTTTTGCTCACAACTTTCTAAATGTGGCATTTTTAGACTTGCAAATTAAACTCCGACTTCACCATGTTATTTTAAATTGTAAGTCCAGAGACACCAAACTGAAAAGTCTATCTCTTCACAATTGGGAATTACATTTAAAAGATGTCATAAGGTAATCGCAATGTTAACCTCAAGAAGAGATAGGCCTTGCAGTAGTGAAAAACAAATTTGGGAGCTTTTCACTACCAGCGCATTTAAAAATTATATTTGAAT
The DNA here is from genome assembly GCF_964263255.1 of Lissotriton vulgaris. NCBI lineage: Eukaryota > Metazoa > Chordata > Amphibia > Caudata > Salamandridae > Lissotriton > Lissotriton vulgaris. Next base: position 1,356,615,071 of record NC_141687.1, read on the forward strand.
GCCCTACCTTTTAAATACATTGCACCTTGCCCCCTGGGTTGACCAGGGCCTACATTAGGGGTGGCTTATATGCATAAAAGGGAAAGGTTTGGGCCCAGCGAGAGGGTTAACCTGTCAGAACAATATGGCAGTTTAAAGCTGCACACGCAGTGGCAGGCCTGAGCTATGGTTAGAGGGCTACTTAAGAGGGTGGCACAATGAGTGCTGCAGGACAATTAGTAGCTTTTAATTTACAGTCCCTGGGCACAGGTAGTGCACTTGTCTAGGGAATTATAAGGAAATTAAATATGCCAATTTGGGTTGAGGCAAGATTACCAGGTTTAGGGGCAAAAGCACAAGCACTTTAGCACTGATTAGCAGTAGTAGAGTACCCAAAGTCCTAAAGCCAGCAAAAGCAAGATTACAAAAATAGAGGAGGTAGACAGAATGTTGGGGGAAGAACAACTTAAGACTGTCAGGTCTGTCAGTTATAAAATTAAATTAAACAATAATTTACATGTGATTGACGTTAATTTAAGATCTAAATGGGTTGTCACCCTTGCTATGTAGTATGACAACATAGAGCCACAATATTTAACATTTATCCCTTTCTCCATTTCAATGGCAGGAAATAATGCCCTGTAGTGTCGTAACCAAGGATTACCCAGCAGTGGTCCAAACTGGACACAATACGCTAGGAAATGGCCTTTCACAATTATGTACGTGAACTATCTGGAGATGTCTCCTCATTGTACTCTTTATTCAAAGAATGGGTAAATGCCAAGGTTTTCAACAGATCTAATGAAACCAAAGAAAGAATGTAAATGAAGTGAAAGGAAGTGGAAGGTAAGCTATGATTACACCTGTAAACCTACCAACAAAAAAGTCCTGAAAAAGTATCAACTCGCAATCTGGAAAGCCCGGATGGATGGCTTTGCGGAAAGGATTGATAACTCCTCTAAATCCTTGAAGGAACTTTATAGTAGCATCAATTCCTCCTTAAAACCTGTCACTTCAGGAGGAGGCCCTCCTTTGTTCGAGAGCTAGTGTGAGCTATTAGTCAACCATTACCATGCAAAAGCAAGGCTTATCTATGATGCGCTTGTAGGGACATCAGACCACCAATGAGACAAGCATAGCCGACAGAACGAAGGGTGAACTTTTCCCTTTCCAACTGCTGTGAAAGGATGAAATTGTAATTGTTAAATTAGGCTGCCCACTCGACCCTGCACCCCTATATATCCTCCTGAAAGGGGGGGATGTCATTTTGGCAGCACTCACTGACATATACAACTCATTCCTGGATAGCTGTTGTGTGCCTGATGCATGGAAGCATGCTATCATAAGTTGTTTATTAAAGAAACGATTGTTAGACCCTGAGTTGGTTGGAAATTATAGACCTATATCCTTTCTCCCTGGTGCTAGTAAAATCCTGGAAAAGGCAATAGGTAGACGTTTCTTGATGTTCCATGAATCCAACAAATATTACACCCCACTTGTTAGAAATGGGGGTCTCTAGTTGGCAGTGGCTTGCACCCTGTACAAGTATGGTAGTTAAGCACCCAAGGAAACCCCTGCTCACCCCCTTGGTAGCTTGGCATGAGCAGTCAGGCTTATCTGAGAGGCAATGTGTAATTATTTGTACATACACACACAGAAACACTGTGAAAACACTACAAAGGACACCACACAAGTTTAGAGAAATAACCAATATTTATCTGAATAAAACAATGATTTAAAATAGTTCCGTCCATAGGAAACTATGGGTGTGTCACTTTTATCACAAAGTACCTGCGATGCTTCAAAATCAAATACGAAAACAGGTGCAGGGGAGATGAGGTGCCAGAAAAGCAAAGCGAAATGTTGATTCCTTACTTCCTGGGGAGGTCATGAGTCGATTCCTTAATGTAACGCAGGGGAGGTGATGCGTCAATTCCTTACTGCCATGGGTGTTGATGAGTTTATTCCTTGAATCTTAACTGATGCCTTGATTTCCTGACACGAGGCCTCAGTTCCTTACTGCTGGGCCACGTCGATGATGTACCTGGCACCCAGGGATGATGCGTTGAAAATCCAGGTGCGCTAAGTCAATGTGGTGGTGGCGCAACATGCACTATTTCCCAGCTGTGATGCAGGTGATGCATTGATTTCTTCAAACGTACAGCAGGGCCTGTGTTGGAGAGGTAGCATGCACCACATACATCGGTAACAGGGTGTGTGGGACTTGGGTTTCAGCAATCTTTCTGCTGTATGGCAGGTACTGTGTCGACTCTTCTGCCGCACCACAGTGATGCGTTGGTTTTCATTTTCCGCAGATCTACCTTAAAGGGACCAGAACTGGAAATGGCACCACCTGACAGGTCAGAACTCGCAGCAGGGGAGTTCAGGGACTGCAGATAAAATCTTTGATGGGACTACTAAACAGGAGCCAAACACACAAATGCCCTTGGAGGGCCTTGGCAAGCTGGACGTACAGAGCAACGTTCAATCCTTTCACTGCCCAAGAAAGAAGAAGCAACTAGCAGGTCAACACAGCAAAGCACACAGCAGAGTGGCAGTCCCTCCTGACAGCTTCTCCGGCTCTTCTTCTTGGCAGAATGCCCTTTTAGTGCAAATGTGTTCTTAAGTTATGGTGCTACAGCTCCACTACTTATACCAGTTTCTTGCTTTGAAGTAGGCAGACTTCAAAGGAAAGTCTTTGTAGTGCAAAAGGCCTTCTCTTTGCTCCCAGAGTAAAAAGAGCCAGATGCGGGGACCCTCTTGCCCTGAACTCTGGAATATTTTGTTGCTAAGTCTCAGGCATCCTAGCCAACCGACACTTGAAAGCCCTTTCCAAGTAGCCATGTGCTTAATAAATGCTTTGAATTGAACTGAATTTACAATATGTTTTGCTGTACATCAGCATCTAATGATGTCAGGAACGGGCGATTCAAGAACTAAACTGTACATTTCATTGAACTTTTCATCCAGAGAAAGGAGATAGCATTGTGGGAGCTTCTATGGTTATTTATGTGTGAATGTAGGACAATTCTCATTACATTCCATCCACCCATATCTATTTTTCAAATAAACTGTTTAGTGACCTGATCTCATACTCTTTTCTGCTTGGAACCTGATAGCAACAGCAGTGTATGTTTTTCCAGATAGTTATATTAGAACAGCTTTATAGTTAGAGATTTGTTTACTAATTTTACCGCCATCTGCTCTATTCCTTTGTAGCATTAATAGGATATTTGCTGTTTCACCCAACTAATAAAGTTGAGGTAAGCTCTGCTCCACAGTCTGGCTACCGCACTGGGAACAGCTCCAACACCCATGACCACGCACGCAACCTAGGGGTCATCCTCGACTCCACCCTCTCCATGACTAAGCAGGTCAACACCGCCTCTTCCTCCTGCTTCAACACCCTCCGCATGCTCCGCAGGATCTACAAGTGGATCCACACCAAAACAAGAAGATCGGTCACCCAGGCCCTCGTCAGCAGCAGGTTGGAATCTACGCAGGACCCTCGGTCAAACTCCTGAAACGCATCCAGAATGACTCTGCGCGCCTGACCCTTGACATCCCTTGCTGTAGCCACATCACACCCCACCTGAGAGACCTGCACTGGCTCCCTGTCAACAAGAGGATAACGTTCAAACTCCTCACCCACGCACACAAGGCACTCCACAACAACAGACCAGCGTACCGCAACAGATGACTCAGCTTCTACACCCCTACCCGCCAGCTCTGCTCCATTGACCTCACCCTTGCCACATTCCCCCGCATCTGAAGAGCATTCTCCGGTGGCAGATCATTCTTCCACCTCTCTGCCAAGACCTGAAACACCCTCCCCACTCACCTACAGCAGACCCAAGACCTGCTGACATTAAGAAGACTTCTCAAGACCTGGCTTTTCAAGCAGTAGCAGCATTCCCCACCCCCCAGTGTCTTGGGACCCTCACGGATAAGTAGTGCACTTTATAAATGCTATGATTGATTGATTGATTGATATGAATTATTTTACACAGCTTTCCTTATCAATCTTCCAAATGGCACCGAAGTGCAAGCTAGAATGTTTAGCAATACAAATAGCTCTGAATGAATATGAGTTGTTGACGAATAGCGGCAATATTCACATTTGTGATGTCAGGAATTGCTGATTCAAAAATATAATTTATTGGAATACACTCATTTTCTAGAATACCTAATACTACCATTTGAATTTCCTGAACATTTTTCTGACTACTCAAATTACACTGTTTTGTACAGCTTCAAATATTGTATACTCATTACAGAATGGAATGCATGTTTCTCAAAATGCACGAATCTCAGTTGAGTTGACAGTGCTCTGCATAATGGCTTGTTTGTGTTTTCTTCAATTAGACCATTTACTACTAAATTGAACTGACAGTTTATTCCAAAACATTTGAAAACCTGTGATCCTACACTACTTGGTGCTTTTTCTACTTTTAACTTTTTGTTCACCCCCTGCTTCACTTTACCTACTCTTTTACCACCGGCACTTCAATTTAGCGCACCTGGATTTTCAACGCATCATCCCCGTGTACCGGGTACATCATCGACGTGGCCCAGCAGTAAGGAACCGAGGCCTCGTGTCAGGAAATCAACGCATCACATCGCCTTTTTTTTTCTTCTGAGGTTTTACAAACTTACTCTTTGCACAGATTGCACATTTTTCATAGATTAGTAATTGGCCTAGATGAGGAGCATAGAGCCTTCTCAGTTGAGCTTTCTGCATGTACCTTCTCTCCTTAAATCCTACAAGGTACAGTCTTGTAAGTGACCTAACCCATGACAGTGCCACAAAAGGCATATTCTCTTTGAATTACTTTGCTTTGGGCCTGTATTTATCAGTGCTGCTTCCAGACGTAATCATTGAGATTTATTGATGGTGACAGCATAGGCCAAATACAGGGCACTCTTTCTCTGTGCACTTTTAAATTTCTAATGAACAGAAACGTAGTAGTACACCTACTTATTTGTTTTGACTCCTCAATTTAGTCATATCTTATCAAACCATAGTCAAACTAGTTTTAATGGGATATGTGATGAAGTACACCACATTTCCCAGGGCTCCATTGACTAAGCCCAACTTAACACTCAAATTTCCTCATAATATGGTTCTACTATTTTTACAGAGGCTTAGAGTTTTCTCTAACACAGCTCTACATGACACTTATATCTAACTGCTTCAGGTTTGAAATACTGATAAATTGAAACCTTAATGCTTATAGCTTCATCTTACCTTTAGAGGGAATATTCATAATTTCAGGTTGCTCTAACAAGAGCATTTCATTATTAAACTGTGCCCAAAGGTCCAATGTTGGCATAAGGCATGCAATCTGTTTGTAAGATTTAAGGAAGTCCTCCACTAGAGCTGTGCAGACATTTTGTGCTGTAAAAAGTATTTAAAGTGCAACTCTCAAGAGTCAACTTTGCTTTTTCAGACAGTATTTCTGTTCCAATATCTTTCAATATTTGTAGTGAAGTCTTTCTATTGGAAAGTTAAACAAATGTTAACATTTCCAATTCTACCAAACAATTGTTTGTTTTTATCTGAAGGACTTGGGTAAACACAGACTGACCTTTGACAGGGGTCAGCTGAAGAAAATCTCCAAAGACTATATGATGCTTGACACCAAAGAGCCTGTCATAATCAGCTCTGAAAACCTCTTGCATTCTGTTGTAATTTAGTAAGTGATTAATGCATCCTCTCTGTTGTTGCCCTTTGCCTTGCTGCTCAGTCTATGTGATGTCATCAGAATGTTGAGAGTGTTTGAGTGGAAGAAGGAATCAGTTGGTGTGGAAGGGCTGAGCATCAAGAAGGCTGCTCCGGCTGGGGCATTGTATGAGGCATAGTATGAGGCATAACTTGGATCCTATCTGAAGAATAAAGCTGTGATCCTAACGTTCATCACTGGACTACCTATCGTTCATTTAAATGTAACACTGGCAACAATTTTAAAGAACCTGCATGCTATTTCAATGGAGATTGGACTTTTGAAACTGAAGAAAGTACAACCTGTGGATTTGAACAAACCTGGCACCCCTAATGCCCCACAAGTGACCATTTCATCGGTTGCCCCAACCAGTAAGTGCCAGTTTGTCTTAGACATTCCTTCATTATCTTTGTCTGCTTGTCTTTGCTGAACTGTTCCTGTCCTGTTGACAGAAAATATCATCTGTGACCTGGACATTATTTGTGTGTACTAGTGAGTACTGTACATTTGGATTTGGGTTGGTTCCTGCTGCCTGTTGGATTTTGGGAACGTTTTACCAGTGATCTAAGGTGCCAGTTCCGACCTGCCTGCCTACTGTCCACTGCCTGCCTGTCTTGGAGGAAGTCTGCACTCCTGCTTTGGTTGAACTGTCTTTGCCTTGTTGCCTGTGCAGTTGCATTGGAAATCCTAACCCCAGGATTGTACTTGCTGTGACTCTAACTGGGTGTTCTAAACTCAGATGTGTCCACTTCAACTTAACTAGGTCTACAACCACTGCTTGTTTTCTACAACTGCTTTCTGGGTCATTTTGCAGTGATTTGCTGTATTACTACTTGCACTGTGTCTCTCCATCACTCTGTTGGATTCAGCTCACTGAGTCTATTGGACATTTGCCCAGGTAAGTTAATATTTGTGAATATTTTACATTTAACATTGGCACTTGGTTGGCAGTTTAACTGCAACATTGTCATTTAAAATCTGTGCGCCTGTCACTAATAGCGCGCTCTTACCTTCACAAGCCTGTTTCCCTGATGTCATTGTGTTCCCCTTTACCCAAAAACTGAAAACTGACCCTGAACCCTAAAAATACCCCTTTACCCAAAAACTGAAAGCTGACCCTGAACCCTAAAAATACCCCTTTACCCAAGAACTGAAAACTGACCCTGAACCCTAAAAAATACCCCTTTACCCAAAAACTGAAAACTGACCCTGAACCCTAAAAATACCCCTTTACCCAAGAACTGAAAACTGACCCTGAACCCTAAAAATACCTCTTTACCCAAAAACTGAAAACTGACCCTGAACCCTAAAAATACTCCTTTACCCAAAATTAATTAATATTATTTAATTACCAATTAATTATTAATTAACAATAACAATAAAGTAAATATATTAGCACATTAGCTGTAATTAATTTAATTTAATAATTAATATTATTTTTCCCAATTAATTAATTAAGAATAACAAAAAAATATATATAAAAAAAAAATTACTCTAATTAATTAAATTAACTAATTAATATTAATTAATTACCAACTAATTAATAATTAAAAATATGTACAAAATTATATTAATTAATTAACTAATTAATATAAATTAATTACCAATTAATTATTAAATAAAATATGTACAAACATATATTAATTAATTAATTATTATTAAATTACTTCTCACCCTATTCCCCTATAAACCCATAACCCGCTACAGAACATATTTATCAATTAATCAATTAATTAAAAATAATTAAAAATTAATTCTCAATTAATTAATTAATAATTCCTATTAATTAATAATTAATTTAACATAATTAAATTACTTCCCACCCTATTCCCCTATAAACCCACAACCCGCTACAGTAGTAAAAGACAATATTTAATTAAATTACATTAAAAATAAATAATAAAACATAATAAATACAATATAATATACACTAAATGTATTTAAAAATTGATATTAGTAACATCGAAGTTATTTATTTCGATATTATTGACATCGATATTTAAAACTTCGATATTACTGATATCATACTAATATCGATATTAAGACTGTCGATATTACTTACTTTCGATATTTTGTCCCATCGATATTTAAACTTCGATATAATTGTATATCGAAATTTAAAACTCGATATTTTGTTTTTGTACCGTCCTGGGACCCAGCATTGATGTACAAATGGCTTTTAACGACACAACCAGCTCCCCGTATTAGCGCACACTTCCTCACTCTCCCTCAGTGTGACTGTAGTAAAATGATATTCTCCTCCTTGATGATGTTTATTTCTTGTTAACACCAGCAGTGGAGCTACCAGGCTGTCCGCACACTAAACAGTTCAGATTGGTGAGGGGAACGCTGTCTGCTCAACTTATACACGGCTCCTTCTACAAGAAATTCCCAAACAAACTTCAATTAACAGACCTTTGGAAATCTTGTCAGTTTCACCGTCGAGCAGAGACCACTGAAGGAACTTCCTTTTCATCTGTGAACAGCACAAATATCACCACAGCACTCGAGCACTGATCGGAGAGAGTAATGAAAGGGGAGGTGACAGTATGGCCCCCTGCGCCGTTTCCCGTCGTCGCCAGTGTTGCAAAGAAAGTACTTGAGGCAGGAAGTATAAGAACTGTGTTTATTCTGTCACCCACTCTCCAAGACTGCCTGGTGGCTGTCAACATTCTACAGTAGACTCCAGTGGAACATACCATCAGGAAGGGGACAAGGGGGGGAAGGAATGTACCACTATAATTATACATAAAGGTATGGGCAGATTACAACAAACTCCTTTTCACAACTCATCGTGTGGAGTCTTCATCTTAACAAATTGGCAACGATTGCCGTGCTGGGGACGGTTGGATCCTTTCCCCAGTTTATCTTGCCATCTACGAAAGTCGAATTGATGGAGGAAAGGCGTGCTGCTTTATCAGTTCATTGAAGGGTGGTCTAATCCTGAACTGTTAAAGTTTGAAACCTGGAAAGCAGAGCTGTTATACTGTAAAGGACGCGTTGTTCAAGAGAAGTGCAAGAGGCTGACGGTTTCCTGCTGTTTCATCGATCGACGTTGCATCCTATCAACAGTCCTGTGTTTCTCTCAGGAAGCCGAGCTGATTGTTTCCTGAAGTGTTTCCAGGGCAATGGGACACCACAGCCTTCTTCTATTTTCTCACGTTTCAGTTCGTCAGCATTCATTGACGGACCGCCTCTGCAAGAAAGCGTCGTGACGAGGTAGGGGTGTGTGTGCTCCACTTTCACGTCACTGCGGCGATGGTCCTGAGGCACGTCTATTGATATTCTCCTCAGCTCTGCCCTTCTCGTCAGTGCTGCGCATGATCTGTGGCACCGTCTGGGGATTTCCTCCTCAGTTCGTTCCGGAAAGAATCTGTGGAGGATGGAAGGGTTTTTGAGCGCATAAGAGGTAGGAAATCCAGTATCAAGTTTCTGACTGAGTTTTTTTCCACCGTCGAGGGTTAGTTTTATTGACTGAGATTCTCCTCATCAACTGTTCTCCACACGCTGGGAGCGTTTTTAACCTCTAACGAGGACATTCTGAGTGAGACTGTCTTTCACTCGCTTTCATCTGAGTGAGTTTGTTACCCGGTCAGCCTGCTTTAACCCTTTTGGCTCTTGCCTGTTCGCATTTATTATGTATGACTAAAGCAGTAGTACTTATGTTCGGGTTTGGAGACTACTAAGAGGTTGCAGAGGATATCTTCTGGGGCATTGGCGATTATCAGCATCCTCTCTCTCAGTGAGATTTTGGCCGTTTGTGGGCGCATCTTTCTGTCAGTCACCCATACTGCTTAAGGAAACACTATTCCAGCCTCCCCATTACTCGTGAAGAATCTTGTCTGCGGGGTGGAGAAGAATAACCCAGTGTTTCCTACATATCCTTTGATCTTCATGTACATGCATTTTAGGTTAGGCTAAGTACTGTGGTAACCTGACTAAGAATATTCATGTCAAAGGAGCCATCTGACTTTTCCTTCGCTGATTGGCTCAGCTTTGGTCTCCCTGATCATACCTAAACTTTTGCACTGCTTCGGGACTGTGTGTATTTACATATTGTACCATCTGTCATAAGTTTACTGAATTTCTCCCTATTTCTTTTTCTTTCTTTCTACTTTTCTCTTTTCTTTCTTTAACATGACAGCTTTAAACATGTCCCAACCACCGCCATTTTTGGACGAGGCAGGCGATCCCCTTATTTCCTGGAAAAAGTGGTTTCATTTATTTGAATCATATCTCATTGCAATTGGGGGAAATAGATTTTCTTCATTAAGGAAGCAACATATTCTACTTCACAATTTAGGTAAATATGCAAGGGATGTGTTTGAGGATTTGCCTGAGGTGGTTGATGGAGGCGCAAACATCAATGTTGGGGGAGATGGAGTGGCCCAACCTGATGTGTATGAGGCTACAGTTAAAAAATTGGCGGAGCAGTTTGGGGATCGAATGTATATAGTTTTGAAACGTCACAAATTTTTCTTACGTGCCCAGGGTAAAAATGAAAAAGTGAAGAACTACATTGCTGTTCTGAGGGATTTAGCAGCCACGTGTGATTTTGGAGTGATTACAGAGTCTCTAATCAGGGACCAATTGGGCAGGTGTAAAAGCGAAAAAAAAATTCAGGAGAGACTTTTAGCAGAAGCCCCAGATTTACAAAGAGCAATTGATATTGCTATTAGCATAGAGCACACAAGCTACTGCATGAGTGAAATGAAGGAAACCCACGAAGTGAAACAGGTTTGTGATAATGGTGTGCACAAGGTGGTTCAAAAAGATGTCTACCCAGCCCGAGGTGAATAAACATTGCACGCAGTTTAATAAGCCTAAATGCTATAGATGTGGTAACCCAAACCATTTAGCTAATGATGTAAAGTGTCCAGCAAGGGGTGTCACTTGTAGCAATTGTAAAAAAAGGGGACATTTTTCGAGGGTATGTCATGAAAAGAAAAGTACTACTCACATGGTGGTCCAGGACCCTGAACAACCTTTACAGGGGGATATTATCTTCCAAGTGTTGAATATTGATGAAAAGAATGTGAATTGTTATCCCAAATGTGAAATAGGTCTTGACAATGTTGTTTATCAGGTTTATGCAGATTCCTGTTCACCTTATACTTTGATAAATGAGACTTATTTCAAACAAAATTCAGGCCATAAAGACTATAATCTGTTGCCACCTGACATTAAACCTGGGGGATACAATTACAATCCTATACCACTGGTGGGAATGTTGATGATGCAGATAGATTTTAAAGGTAGAACCACTCTGGGTAAAGTGTATATCACAGAAAAAGGTTCAAACTTGTTAGGTTGGAAACACCAAAAGGACCTGGGTATTAAGTTAGACCCAAATGCCCCTGAACCTGTTCTACTTATTGATCGGCCTACAGTGGGAAAGGAAGTGTGTGAAAAATTCCCGGAGGTGTTCACAGACAAATTGGGACAGCTCAAAGGGTTTCTCCACAAAATCAAACTCAAAGCTAATGCAAGGCCGGTAGTACACAAAGCCTGATCCATTCCATTGCTTTTGAAAGAACCTTTGCAAGAAGAATTGAATAGACTGGAGGAACACAGGATAATAGAGCGCATTGAAAGTTCAGAATGGTTGGCCCCCATTGTCGTAGCGGCAAAAGGGGGGGAAGGGGCATCCGCCTCTGTGTTGACCTCAGGGATTTGAACGCTAACATCTGGGTGGATAGACACCCCCTCCCCAACATCAATGAGATGTTGATGGCCATCAATGGTGCTAAGTTTTTCTCAGTCTTAGATCTGTCCTCTGCCTACCACCAGGTCGTTCTCCATCCAGAATCTAAGCACCTCACGTCCTTCATAACCCAGCGTAACAGTATTATGCAAAACATCTTGCAGGGTCTTGATAAAGTAATCTGTTTCCAAGATGACATTCTGATCTATGGAGCAACTGAAAATGAGCATAATAAAATCTTGGAGGGAGTGTTGTCAAAACTCAGCAATGCTGGTGTCACTACTCAGAAGGATAAATGCAAGAGAGGCATGGAAACAGTGGTGTACCTGGGGCACATGATTTCAAGTGAAGGAATTAAACCCAAATTCGAATGGAGCGGGAAGCACCAACAAACTTTCAAATTCATCAAAGAAGCCATTTCTGAGGCACCCATCTTACACACTTTTGATCCGAATGCCAGGACCACGTTGTCCACAGATGCAAGTAATAAAGGTCTAGGTGCCTCTTTGATCCAATGGGTAAATGGCGAAGAGAGAGTAATAGCTTTCGCTTTAAGAACTCTGAAGACTGCTGAAGTGAACTACTCCACAATTGAGAAAGAAGCATTGGCGTGTTACTGGGCTATACGCCATTTCAAGTACTTCCTGTGGGGAATTCCGTTCTGCTTGAAAACGGATCACAAGCCATTGATTCCGTTGTTTGCAAACAAACACTTAGAGAACACCACTCCACGCATCTCTAAGTGGGTTTTAGGTCTGCAGGGGTTCAACTATTCCATTGTGCATGTTCCAGGCTCAAGAAATTCTTTGGCGGATTGTCTTTCGCGCATGCCGCTGAAGGTTGATGTACCAGAAGAAACCGAGGAAGAAGAAACCATCCTGCTTATCGGTATTCCAGCCATTAAGAAAGAAGAATGGTTGAAATCCATTCAAGAAGACGAGGTTTTGGGAAAATTGAAAGACATGATCACCGCGGGCTGGCCAGAAAAAAAAAATGAAGTGCCAGAAGATCTCCAGGAATTTTGGAACGCGAAGGATGAGTTGTTCATAATTGAAGACCTGGTCTGGAGAGGGAATAGAATAATTCCCCCGACTGGAATGAGGGATCGCATCATACAAATCGGTCATGAAGGTCATCCGGGACGAAGCTTAACCAAAAGTAAAATTCGTCAAAACTATTGGTTCCCAAAAATGGACACACAAATTGAAGAACTAGTAAAGGAATGTATTGCGTGTGGGGGCCAGTGATAAGTCGAAGAATGTCCGCAAGGCTCCATTAATTCCGGTCACTGTTCCTTCCAAACCTTGGGATAAACTGGGTATGGACATTATTGGGCCATTGAATTTATTAAATCAATCTAAAAAATGTATGTTCGTCTTGATTGATTACCACTCGCACTGGATAACGACCCGGTTTGTCCCTTCAATTTCCACTGTGTATCTCATTGAGTTTTTAAAGGATACCTTTTCAAAAGAAGGCATACCCAGCGAGTTAATTACGGACAATGGCGTGCAATTTACTTCGGACGAGATGAGAGAGTTCCTGAACAGTTTGTCTGTTATTCACATAAAATCTCCTCTGTACTCCCCCAAATCCAATGGTCTAGTGGAAAGGGCTAACAGAATGATTAAGGACTCCTTCCAACTTGCCTTGTCAAACAAGGAGCCTATTGAGGACAGCTTAAGGAAAATTGTGTGGTCCTATCCCATCACCCCCAATTCTGTGTCAGGTGTATCCCCATTTACTTCTCTTAAAGGAAGAAACCCCGGTTCCAAACTGACTCCTAACTGGCTTAATGGAGGGTCCCCTGTGTGGGTAGACAGGAACACTGTAAGGGAGAGAGTCAAAGAACATCAAGTCAAGTACAAGAATGATTATGACGCAAAATGGGGCACATCTGATAGGGAGTGGAGGGTTGGGGATTGGGTGGTGGTCAAAAAACCCCCCCTGTTAAAGTCCAAATGTTCCTCCTTCTCAAAACCCCTTAGGATCAAGGAAGTCCATAATAATTCTGTCCTGTTAGAAGATGGTAATTTATGGAGCATGGATAGATTGGCTCGTTGCACTAATGTTCATGTTTCCCAACCTTCTAGCAACAATGATTCGGGAGAACAGCCGGTTGATCCTAGTATGGGAAGAATAGCACGTCAACGTAGGTGTCCGGCATGGCAAGCTGATTACAGCATGTAAAGTATTGATTCTTGTCACATGTATTGCTTTTGTATTCTCTGTAAACGTACCCTGGTGCAACAGACTTAAGAAGATATTTAACTCATGTTCCATCTTATGCACTGTTTGTGAATCTTCTGCTTGGTATCTTAACCTGTGTTTCTTTCCAGGTTATTTCCATGGTTTCCTAACCACTTATGCCCCTTGTAACCCCTTATCCCAGTTCTCTGCCCTTACATAGGGAGGTGTGTTGTAACTTGGCACGTTTCTTCCCTCCCCGGTGCCCCCCTTCCCTTTCCCCTTGGTTGGTATAGCCTACCTTAAAATGTTGGAGTGAAGCTCACATTAGAATGTTGGTGAGCTCACTCCAGTGGATGGCACTGAAGGATCTGGTTATAATAAACTCCTTTTCACAACTCATCGTGTGGAGTCTTCATCTTAACATCTTGTTTTTGGTTGAGGTATTTGTATCACCCCGTGGTGATAATGATTAATGCATCCTCTCTGTTGTTGCCCTTTGCCTTGCTGCTCAGTCTATGTGATGTCATCAGAATGTTGAGAGTGTTTGAGTGGAGGAAGGAATCAGTTGGTGTGGAAGGGCTGAGCAGCAAGGAGGCTGCTCCTGGTGGGGCATTATATGAGGCATAGTATGAGGCGTAACTTGGATCCTATCTGAAAAATAAAGCTGTGATCCTAATATACATCACTGGACTACGTATCATTCATTTAATTGTAACACATTCTCAGACAAACAAAGACTAGCAGAAAGTAGGAAACCATGCTAACCTCATCTGAACTCTGGCTGCCTTTTGAATTGTCTTTTGCACTCTCAGCTCCTGTTGTCTCCTCATTCCGAACTTCATCATTTAGCATTATGGGATAGGTAGGGAACACAGGGGAATCAATTTGGTTTGTGACTGCATAATCAGCATCCTCATAGCAGTCCAATTTACCTGACAGTTCTTCTTCATTATGCCGAGGTTTAAAAAATTTCTGAAGAACCATGTAAAAAAAAATCCCTTTTATCTGCAGCTTACAATGGTTTTTAATGCTTGGTATATTGTGTCTCACTAAATACCCACTGCTACCGGAGACTTAAAATTTGCCATGTTCCTTGTTTCTGTATGTGTAGAACCGATCTACTACATAAACAGCGGTTTCCTAACTGAACACTACGACTGAGGTAATACGTTTCCATTATGTTGCTTCTGACCATCTCAAGTAGTCAGGATCAGAGTAAAGAAGACAATCAATCTCAACAAAGGACCTCAACAAGTAGAAACTGAGCCTAAACTAATCCAGATGATCAATTTGCTTTTAATAATATAGGCAAGACAAAATCAATTGGTCACAGACCTCAAAATAAATTATTTACTTGTGGGAAAGCTTTTTCAAACAAAAACTATGCAACTTCCTAGTTAAAGATTTCTCTTCTGAAATCTCGAACTACACCTCTTTCATTTCTTTTTTTTGCAGACATTTATAAACATATAAAGTATTTTTCTTTTCCAAACTTTGAAATGTATGAGGTAACATATCGAGCAATGGGAATGAAATTATCTGCTACAAACTGAATATCTATGTATTTATTCCACATAGTCAAAATAACAAAAATGTGGTCACTGATTAGTGTTTAAGCCTCACTTCTCTTAATATTGTATGTACTCTTTGTAGATCTTCCAGTGACTGTATGTCTGACTACAAACATGAAACCGTTTAACAAACCTTTTGAGATAAGAGGCCTAGGTAAACCAAAACCATCCCTTGTGTAGTATTTCTCCATGGCTCTTTACCTTCTGTGGTACTAAAATTGTTATACTTGTTCAATGGTTCTGTTCTGAGACTCATTTTTAATATCACATGTAATATACTGCTCAATAAAAGACAAAACATGTTCATCAGTAACTTGACCAAACTTTTGTGCGTCTTTTAACAAAAGCAACATATTAATATGTGGAGCACAGCTATCTTGTTATTATTTTCTCCAAAAGAAATCAATTATCTCACCTAGAGGAGGATGTGTTTTGTCACACGTGAATGAAGTATAGCTTGAAATCTATGGTTAAAGTACCTACAAACATTTGCTGGATCCAGAGGACACAATAATCTTGGCATTTGAAAATTGATATCGGTAATGTTTTTGTTAACTTGACTGAGAAAGTCGTGCAAGTCATCCCAGGCATACGCTGCATATCTGAGAGTTATGAACCAGGTAGGTGAACCTACGTTACGCAACATATACCTTAGCTCAGAATGACGATGAAGCTAATATCCATTTGGTCCACATTGACATCAGATTGCTGAGGTTGCACCTAAAAATGTTGTTTGCAATGCACTTGGTCATCAAAATCTCTGGCAGTGGCATTTAAGAATCGATTGTCTGTTTTCACAGCATAAGTTATAGCATATGATAAAACAGACAATTCACAAAGGTAAACAAATTAAGGGGTTGTTTGTCTGAACAATGGATCTTCAGAATAAATTCTAGTTGATCTGTACTCTTAATCTAAAATAGGCATATAACTATCATCATACTGACCCCTCTCCCCAGTTGGAAACAGACATGGAAAGCAGTGAGCTTCCAAAATCTGTTCCAACACACTAATACGTTTAAATGTAGCTTTTTTAATTTGGGATATTTCCAATGTGTCACCCATTACATCTCTAGAGTATAGAGGGTGAATACTGTAATGTTCATATATTTCTCCTACTTTGGTAGAATCTACTCTTTCAAACGTTTTACCATCACTTGACGTTGAAGAGTGTGGTCCTAGTGAAGTAACATATGGAACTTCATCTACATCTTTGTAAATATTTTCTTCTTTAAAGTATTGTAAGACCTTCTTTACTTTCTGAACATTAGGTATTTCCTGGCAAATATTTGTAAATACTGTCGGCACGCCGTTTAGTAGAACCACTAGTGGGGTTTCTAGTTCTAGATCTTCACCAAGAGTTTCAATATTCTGATTAAATCCTATGGGAGGATTTACAACCTTCCCTTTTACTTAGTTGATGGTCGAGAATTTTCCAGATGTTTGCAGCAGTTTAGCTTGGAATCGTTGTTTTGTCTGGATCAGGATACGCTCACTAACATTGGGCTTCTGAGGTTATGGTGGAATTTGAAAAACTTCTAGCTTATTGTGAATATCTATTGCAGACATTTTGTTATCCTCCCATTTTTTTATACAATACTTGCACACCACATGGCTGGAGCATAGATCAAACTGCTCCTCAGCTATTAAATATAGTGCACGTTTAAAACACTGGATAAGGTAATTTTCTTTAGTATTTGCACTAATATTTACACTTCTTGTTTGTACTTTGTGGTGAGTATGATCTCAACACACATATTTTGTTAGACACATTTATCAACTCTGTTTGTTTGTGCATTGTAGTCAGTATGACCTCAACAGACATATTTTGTTAGAATTTCTGCTCATGTTACATAAACATCAGTCTATCTTTTCCTAAGGTTATCTAAGACAATGTCTGTGTTCTCCCTATCATTACTACTACACACTACCACTAAACTGTCTTCATTTGAATTTTCATGACCAATGTAAGTCATTCGATTATATTATGCAACATTTGTAACATCTGAATGAGAACCATGTACAAGAGCATGATTCATGGCTCCTAAATGCAGAGCTGGATGTTTTATAAAATAATTCCTTCTAACAATATTGCACATTTTGTTTGATGAAGAAATGGCATCTGAATATGATGAAAAGCGATGTCACATATCTGTTTAGATAAGACTGCTAATGATAGTCCTTGAAGGCCTGATAGTTTATCTGCATGGGTTAAGACTTTGCATAACTCTCATTTTTTTTCTTTTACTGTTTTGTAGTTCAACTGAACATTTTTAAGCATATCCTAAGCTTATCAATTGAATCATATTTTATGTTATAAATATTGCAGCACTGCCCCACACAAAAAGATGGGGGACATTGTTGTACAATCCCATCCTTAATTGAATTCAATTTTTTTCTATGTACTAACTTCTCCTTTGCTATTGTTGTGCATTGATGCACTTCAAATGCGCGACCGTCCGTTTCAACTGCAAATACTAAACTTTAGTCTTGAAAATAGCTTTTTTCATTAAAGAAAACCTCCATGCTGGAAGTGTGTTTGCACTCCTCCTAAAACATGGCACAAATGTTTGACCTATTGATGTGTTGTTTTGGAAGACACTTCTATTTTAGAGCCGTTTCTAACCTGTCCAAAGTTCTCATTCGGTAGAGGATGAAAATAAACAACTTCCTTTCAGCAGCAATAGCCTTCTCTAAAACATTTCTACATACTCTTTCTACCAAATTCTAGCTGTTCTTCTCTTCATTTGCTTCATAGATCTCATAATATGTTGTACTACCTTTTTGTGGAAAAATGTCTGTCATAAATCCTTGAAGTTTTATTTGTTGCAGAAGAATGCCCATAAATCTTTTTCAAAACAGTATGTACTTTTAATGTTTCACTTTAACCTACTTTCAATTTAGGAGCTCTGTCATTCTCACGGATGCCTTCACAGCTAACTGTAGTTTTTTAGTTACTTCATTGAGTACTCTTACCAATATTCTTTTTTCTTTACATTTTTGTTCTTTACATTATTAACTTTTCACTAGGAAACCAATATTAATACCTTTTTTATAACTGGACACAAGGATGAAGTTATTCTTGGTAGTTGTTTTGATGTGGTCACCAAGTGGCCTTTGCATGAAAAGCTTGATACAAGAGGAAAGATGTACATAGTAGGAGCTTGCCCAATTTATGGAGGATATCGGTTGTGAGATGATGGCTTTTCTGTGAATATCTCAGTACAGGAGAAACCCTGTGGGTAGTACGAACTTACAGAGGTATTGGAGTGTGAAAAGAGACAGGCAGGCATCTTTGTGTGGAGTTCTGTATAGATTCACAGCTAAACATACTACAAAGTTAATTTGTACTAGGGATTTTCTGTGAAAAGGACTTGGCTATGCTCATAGAGAACTGCCTAGACAGCAGAAAATAGCTCCACCCTTAATTGAAAAGAAACATGGATATCAATTAAAGCAGTGCTAAAATGCTTTCTGAAACGGTTAGTAATTCTCTAGGTAGTATAGAAAGTTGTCTGGATCTAAATAGCTCCCCCAGTGTTACACTATTATGCTTTACAAATCTATTGGATAATATAAAAAATGCACTAACACAGTATAAGCCTGATAGACCGTAAAAGGCCAATGGTTCGTTGGATTCCCCTGCACAAAATCCAGAAAGGCCCTAGTAACAGCATTAAAGACACAACCTAGGGATGCAACACTAATCACCTCCTTAAGTAGGGACTATAAATCAGCAAACAAATCTAGGAAGAGGGTAAGGAGGGAGGAAATCTGGGCTAGCTTAGAGGATGCCTCAGATTCAGGGAACAGCAAAGAGTTTTGGAACCTAATTAATGCTCCCTACTTTAAGACCCAAGGAGATCCTATCTTAGACTCACACATTATTGAAGATGATTGGGTGGCACACTACTCAAGCATTTGCCACCTCACCTCTTCTCATCCCAGTCCTCCCTTCGCAGTATGTTCTAATCCCCAAGTAAATCTAGTATTCACCCTGTTGGAGGCAAAATGTGCACGAAAGGCCTGTAGCAAGGAGAAAACGCCGGTCCTGGATGGGGTTCCCAATAGACTTTTTCTAGTCAGACTAAGAGCTCTGGGTCCCCTTGATGACAAATATTTTTAACTAGATAGCGCTATTGGGCCCCCCACCATCATGGAAGACAAGCCTAATTGTTCCAATTTTTTAAAAAGGGAGACAAGGGTAATCCCAAAATCTACAGACCCATCTCCTTTATTGACACAACTACCAAACTGATGGGTCGCCTTCTCTTGTTTAGGCTCGAATCCTGGGCGCAAGAAGGAAATCTTTTAATGCAGACCCAGTACGGTTTCCAACTGGGGAAGGGCACTGTCGATCAGTGCCTGAATCTCTTTCTTATCATGGATAAATATGTGAGGGCTAAGGGTGGGAAACAATTTTTACCTTTTATGGATTTAACAAAAGCGTTTGACTGCGTTTCCCACCCAAAGCTCGGGGACATTATGTTAGAGATGGGAATGGACCAGCCCCTAATTGACTTTATATGACAACTGTACTCAGATGCCTCTGCATCTGTTTGATATGGGAGAAATAGGTAGCGAACCCGCCCTTTCAAAATCCTAAAAGGAGGTAGCCAAGGGTGTGTTCTCGCACCTTTGCTATTTTCTATTTATACAAATGGTATGGAGGATGCGCTGGCGGGGGCATCCCTGGATGTTCTCTTATGTGATTCCTAACGGCTCCCTATCTTGGCATATGCCGATGATTCCGTACTCCTCTCCAGAACTGGTGTGGATCTCCAGCATCTGATAACAGCATGTACAGCTTTTATGAGTAGGCTGGACCTAAAAGTTAACCAGATTAAGACATTTATACTAATTGCTGGGGCAGGGACAAAAGATAAAGTACCATATTTTCGTATGGACTCAAAAAAAATCGAGGTGGTAAACACATTTTCATATTTTGGAGTCCTCTTCGACAAGAATCAATCTTGGACACAGCTAGTAGAAGGAAGAGCAATGGCAATAGATAGGAGTCTAGCGGCATTAAAAACATTCACTAGGAGGTTGGGTGCCAGACCTCTTGACCCCATAAAAAAGATTTATCAGGCCAAAACAGTATCAGCTGCGATGTATGGGGCAGGTGTAAGGGGCATGACCCACTCTGAGCCATTACAGATAGCTGAAAACACATTTTTGAAATCTCTAATCTCTCTTCCACAACTCAGATTATATCTCTCATATAGAATTGACCCTTCCTTTTATTACTGACTCAATTTGCTTGGCACCTCTCATGTTGCGGTTGGTGATTTGGCGTAGGGACACAATCCCCCTAAAGCAAAGGATAATTACAGACCTGCTCAAAATGGAGAACCATAGCAGGAGTTGATGGTTAAGCTATGTTGAGCAGGAATTCGGTGCCTTAGGCTTGTTGAATCTTTTTAAGGTGCCAATGACATGCCTGAACTTTTCCAAGTTGAGGTTGGCCGAGACTTTCAAGCTGAGGACACAATACGACCGTAGAGAGAAGAATTTTGGTACGCAGATGGTTCAGTTGTCTCAACTAACACTCCCAATAGAGATGGGGAAGTTTTAATATTTAGCAGAGGTCCCATTTTCTCATCAAATGTTTATTCTAATGCGATTTCGCCTAAATCAGATCCCGTTGGTGTTGGGGTATCCAGGTAGAAGATTTAGGCACTCTGACTTACCTCTGTGCCCTTGCGATTTTAAGTCACCACAAAATGATTTGCATTTAGTATTTTTCTGTAGCATGTATGCTCAAGAAAGAAAGTCATTTATTGTACCAATTTTAAAAAGACATAAATTTCATCAATATCGGGTCCCAATATATATTTTTAAATTACTCCCGAACCTGTTTGTCTGCTTTGAAGTCGCATCTTTTTTATGGGCATGTATGTGTAATAGGAAATATGCGATCCATTAATGAATTATGAGGATCTTTTATTTGTCAACTATTTTTACTAATATTTAAAATGAAGAAAAAAAAATATATATATATATATATATAATTTTATACCAAGTAATTCTCAATGTATTTACTAAAATGTGTTTTATATGGAAATACACTTTAAACCTGATGAAGGGGGCTTGTTTAAGGAAAGATTTGTGATTGGTTGTATTATTAAAGTTTTGTTTTATCTATTTTTATGTATTTGTATGATCTGAACAAAAAAGATCAAATAAAGTTCCTAATGAACGAAAGACTTGGCCTCTGTGCGAACAGCTCAGTGCATGTGGAATCATGTGTGTAGTGGAGTCTTCCCCAAGTAATGGGAGTAGTTTGTGGTAAAGGAGTTGACTCTCAGCAAGCACCTACTCTATGTAATGAGTGAAACATGCCCGTTGTAGGCATTCAGCACATAATGTAAGTTGAATGGGCTAAGTGACTGGTAACTTCACGAAGAACTCTGCACAGAGCAATCACTGTGTACAATAGGTGTTTGGTCACAAAATTGAGCTTGTGGTAAAGAGCTGATCTCTTACTGAAGAGCTTGATACTGGCTCAAGGCTAAACATAGTAGAAGCTTGCCCAACTAATTGGGGATGTCTCTGGTTGGAGTCTGTTCCCTGTGTCAGGAGCTCTGTACAAGGCAAAGGCAGTATGTACTAGACATTTGGTCACATAATGAAGTATGATTGTCCTGGGGAACTGCCATCTCCTTGAAAACCCCTGTACAATGTGAACACTGTGCGAAGCAGAATTTTGATTACATTATGAGGCTTGGTTTTGGCGAAAGAGTAGCCATTCTGTATAGAGCTCAATACAGGAGAATCCCTGTGTTTAGTAGGGCCTTGCCCACATATTGACAGCAAAGAGCTCTCAGGTAAACATGTTCATAGTACGGGCTTTGCAGCATAATGAAGGTTGACTGGGCTGAGTGACTGCCATCTTTCTGAAGAGGCGTTTACAGGGTAATCACTGAGTGTAATAGCTGTTTGACCACTTACCTGAGCTTGATTGTGGTGAAGGACTGGTCTCTTTGAAGAGCTTCAAGAAGAGTATAAGATGTACATAGAAGAGCCTTCTCTAACTAAAGGGGTGTACCCAGGGACTGACATGTCCCTCACGAACTCTGCTGAGGGTGACCACTTTAGATACTGCATGTTTAGTCACATAATGGTGCTTGATTGTAGTGAGGTACTGGTCTCTCTGTGAAGAGCTCTATTCAGAGTGTAGACTGTGCGTACTAGAACCTTGATCATAAAATGAGCTTTAGTGAAGTAAGGGATGGGCCTCTCTACGAAGTGCTCTGCACCAGCCAAACCAATAGAAATTATTTGATTTTGATCACATCAGAGCTCAAAAAAATGTACAATGAAAGGGATATTACAAAAAGAAAGAAAATACATTTTATACCTACAATCACAACACATATCCTCAGCACTTAATACATTTAAAAAAATGATTTTAAAAACGTGAAAGATCAAAGCAAACACTCCTTTGGAAGAGTCTTTGATATAACAATTGATTAAATAGTTTTAAAAAAAGATTTTGGGAATACACCAGTTTCATAAATCAATTTCTAGCTTCAACTACCATCACATTCGGAAAAGCAAGAATCGCATGCTTCAATTCTTGGCCCCCACCAACTCAGAAATCATAAATTCCAGTTGAGTTGTCAATACCAGGCCAGTGCCTTTTATAAACATTTAAGGGTAACCTAGCCAGTCTTAACATGAGTATTAATCATCTGATACTATGTTTCAGGGGATACATTACATATTTTTTGGTCTGCTTAAAAGTCATGCTATCAGAATAGGATTTAAAAGTTTTTAGTGATGAACAATAAGTAATGTAATTTTTTTGCTTTTTAATTGAAGGTTTCCTGCTTTAAATGGTCTCTCAGGGTTCCATCTGAGGAATTTAATAGAGAGTATGAACATGTAATTATATTTAACAGAGCCTTTATGCCATTCTGCACTCCCACGATTAGCTGGTTGCCATTTCCCAGCCTGGAGGAGGGCCCTTAACGTACTTAGTTGGCTCAAGAGAGCCGATAAAAACAAGGAAGGTGTCCCGCAGCATGTGAGCCTTTGCACCTTGCTGCAATGCCACAATCAGCTGGTTGCCATTTTCCCAGCATGGAGGAGGGCCTGTGACATCTTTAGTAGGTGCAGGAGCACGAATAAAAACAAGGAGGGCAGCCCGCAGCGCAGGACGAGCCTGGGCTTGGCCCTGGCCAAGTCGGGCCCATCTTAGCCTGTCATAGCCCCGAACAGGCTGGGCTGGGCCACCCCCTTGAGATTTAATCTTGGAGACATTGGGGCTTGGACAATGTCATAAGGATACTTCTTCAACTAGAGGTACTGTGTGTTTCCATTTTTTGCATGCTGTTTGTTTTGAAGCCTGTGTGTCTCTGCTGTCCCTTCCACACTGATTTGATCTACTGCAATATTTGAGCAGGGGATAAGGGAAGGGTATTTTAGGTGTTCCTAGTGTTATACAACCACTTGGTACTCACTCTACACTTGTTACTTATTTAACCCGGGTTGTGAATATGGTCACTAATGAAATAAGATCAGTGAAGTGACACCTTTCACATACTACAGAGGAATATGCTCTACCTCGACCTTTGCTCCAGTCTTAAAACCAAAGCCCTCTCGAGCTCCCTTTGTAAAGTGAATCTAGTGTCTCAGCATCAAATCTATCTGCTGGCTCAATTGGTCATGCTCATGCAGGGGAGAGAGGCCAGACCCTCAATGATATAAAGGTCTGTCGGGGTATGTGTCATTTTGACCAGCAACAGTTGGTGGAATCGAGCATAGCTCTTTTGGTATGATGGGCACTGGACAACATTGTTACTCTGATCCAGAGTGTGGTCTAAAACCCAAGCACAGGAGGAAAACCGCTAAATTCACGAAAAGCAAATTCTCTGCAGCAAAGGGTAAAAAGGCAGCTCGTAATAGGCCCTGTAATGAGGACGTGCTAATGCAAGCTGCAGATGAAAATACCTGGTATCAATTGAGTATGTGTATAGGTGACCTACTGGATTCCAAATTGTGCTCCCTTATTGATCGCCTAGTACTAATTGAAGCCGCACTAGTGAAGTCACTTGCCGCTAGGGACATTACTTGCTCCCAGGAGACTCAATGTACCCCTATCCCCATCCCAAACAAGTTCTCTAATTACGAGGGTGAAGGGACTGTTGACAATCAAGCCACCGGTACCGACATTTGCCCAGTCTCTAATAAAGCCGCCCAGAATATTGATGTTCATACCACAATGGACAACCAAACCATCAAGTAATATGTGATTCCAACCCGGTTCTCCTACCTGTGATCAAACTTCCAACGCGTCTCTCCCTTATGTTCTTATCCTGGTGAATGTTCTCAGACTCCCTGCTGGATGAATGGAAACTATTAGGGCCTAATGAACAAATCTATAGACTGGCTGAATACTAATGTGACTGGTAACTTGGACATATATAAAGAGATAGTGTTGGCAAGATGTGTGGGGGGATTGGTGGGATGTGAAAAGGCACTATGGCGATGTAATTGTGGTCAACCTTCATAACCCCATGTTTTATAGGAAATACTGAGTCCAGCAGGTGCAGGAATAGTCAAATCTAGCCCTGTTAAGATATTGCCACTTGGTTTCTTTTATAAGCATCTTGTTACCTCACCACGCAATACTAATGGGACGATTGTTCTAAAGAATGCCCCCTCTTTCCAATCAACAGTTCCCCTGAAAAATAGATTTACAGCCCTGGCTGGCTTGAAAGATATAGATTGCCGGTTCAGCGAGGAGCATGATTGCTCCTGCGCTTTGGAAGAGAGAGGTGTTCCTGATAGTATAACTTCTGCTGTCCAATTGATCAGAAATCCAGTTCAGAACCGTCCTTCCAAAGGGCCAGGAGTGGGTGTATCTAAAAAAGAAGGTGGTGCTGATAATGCAGTTATACATTTTTTAGGTTGGATTGTTGCAGGCTTAGCTTCCAAAATCTTGGTTGAATGCTGGCAATCCTTGACGATATTGTTTTTCTGCAGGAAACCTGGGACCTAAAGAGATAGTATTTCATGGTTTTTGGTGTTTTAGTTTGCCTGCAGCACCGTCGCCAGTGGGTAAAGCCAAAGGGGGGCTGTCCGCCTGGTTTAAAGTTGTTCTATTTTTCCTCTTTTCTTGTATCAGGGGGAGGTGCAGGTGTTTTGTCTTAGTTTGAATGATAACCAAATGATCTATATAGTGAACTTTTAAAATAACACTTTCGCTACTAAGGGCGATTGTGATTTTTAGGGACTTTTTGGAGTAATTGAAATGCTTTTGGAAAAAGAGGATCATGCTGAGTGCCCCCTGACTTTGCTGGTGGCAGGTGAACTGGGGCACCTGCTGTCTATATCACCAACTACTTGGCTGAGGCCTGGCTGGCGCAGTTCACTGGGCTGTATTCTACTGATAGCAGGGCAGACAAAGCATCCCTATCGATGGTTTTATCATGTCCACACCTTGTGATTAGCAAGGAAGAGGTCCTTAAAGCGATTTTAGATAGCAGGTGTAAGAAGGTCTCGGGACCAGATGGCGTCCTGCTTGACCTATTTAGGTTGGAGCCAGGGTTTTGGACTCAGTCCTTACTTCTGTTTTTATTGCTGTCAGCAGACGGGGCATGCCTAAGTCATGGCATACATCAATAATTGTACCCATTTTAACAAAAGGAAGCGTGCATGATGTTAAGTGCTATGGCCCGATATCCCTCCTAGACTCCACAGCTAAATTTCTTGGGAGAGTAGTTTTGGACCACCTACTTGACTAGATTATTAAAAACAGTACACTTTCCCCAAGTCAATATGGGTTGAGAAAGGGGCTTGAGACTATTGAGCAGTGCCTCAAGCTCCCTCTCATTGTGGCAAAATACAAATAAGCCAAAGGAGTCTCGACCCATCTGGCAATTATGGATTTGTCAAGCACTTTTAACTATGTATTCAGACACAAGTTTTGGACCATTTAAGAAAGTATGGGTGTCAATGGGGGCTGGTTTAATTTTTAAGACTCCTCCACCACGACCTTACAACAGCAGTTAGGTTTGGGAGGGCTGGCACATGTACTGAGCTTCAAGCGTGGGGTGTGCAATGGTTGCGTCCTTGCCCCAATACTTTTCCACCTCTGTACAAATTATCTGGCGAAGCACTGGTATCCGCTTGGGCAGACGTTCCGGATGTGGAGAACAAGGCTGTGCCCGAACTGTTATATGCTGACAATGCGGTGCTCTTGGCAAGGATGGCCAATGGCCTCAAGAGACTTATTTCTAGCTATGTTGGCTTTGTGGGAGACTAGGGCCTGGAGACTAATTGTAAGAAAACATTCACTATGGTATGTGGCCTCAGAAACACGAATACCCGTACCCTAAATATTGATGGCAACATTTTGGATAGGGCTAGCCCCTTCCCCTATTTAGGTTTGGAGTTTGGTGGTGATTGTACTTGACTCACTTGCATTAAAAATAAAATATCACGTTATACTCAAGCTTTAGGTACCACTTCCTTGCTTGATTTGCCTATTGGCAAAAAACCTATTGCCCCAATTCTAGAGATATACAACCGGAAATGTCTGCCAATTTTAACATATGGAATGGGTATCTGGGGATGTTGGGATGTTCACACGATGCAGACGGAGGAGTATAGATTCTGCCGGCGGTTATTAGGCGTTCCTCCTTCAACCCCGCATTTCCCCCTCCATCTGGAGTTAGGCATGGAATACGCCCAAGACACCATCAATGCTGCCCCTCTGGATCTCTGGTGCTCCATTTGGTATAACAAAGAAGCCAAACTTATCCGGGCAGTCATTAGAGACTGCTTTACTTGTGCTCATGGACTGGCAATCCCATGGCTAAAATATTTCAAAGATTGTTTCTTGGCTCTCGGCTGCACCCATTTGTTTGATCATCCGGAGTCTATTAAAAAAAAAAGATAAATACTGGGTTTTGGACAGTTTCTGAAAGCACAAGCAAGCTACTAGGGAACTAACAGAAGTGTCCAAACCTTCAGTTAGAGATTACTGTATAATTCAAATGGTCCCATCTATTGCCCAATATATATTATAAGTGACCAACGTATATGAAAGAATACTGTTGGCAAGATTTAGGATAGGCTCCTTCCGCTGGTTAATATGTTTTCCCTTAGGCCAGTACTCCTCAGACTCTATTGGCACTTGCCAATGATGATGAGCAATCAAGCAAAAACATTTTATACTTTGTTTTCTTTTGTCAATTTTATTTGCCGTCCTCTAGGAAGTTTTTATTACCCTTGCTACATAGACATAAATTCTCCAAGTACAAAGCCGCTCTATTTTATACATTGCAATTTAATGACTGTAATGTGTGTTATGCAGTTGCTAGTTTTTTTAAGTGCATTTTAGTCAAAAGAAGGAGCATGCTGTTCTGATAAAAATATTTTATATCCTTTTTAATATGCATTGCTGATCTTCCACCTTATAGTGAATATTATTGTGTGCAGCAATCATTAATTTGGCACATGTTACATTAGATTTGATGCTTTTGGTATCAACTATATCGCACTGTCACTTTATCAAATGTAAACCAACTCAATGATTTCTTCTTTTTAATTGTGGTTGTTTTTAACATGTATGTTTTATTTAGCATGATATTTTTATTGTGTGTATCTTTTATGATCTGCCTCCGGAGGATCAAATTAAGACAATGAATGAATAACAATGTTATAGAATACAGTGGCGAGAGAAAATTTCAGTTGTAAGGTTCGGACGGGGATTGTTTGACTAAGAGAAATTAGTTTCAGAAGAAACGTTCCTTCATCCAGATTCAGAGATGACCATTTACAGAGGTGGGTGTACTCGAGGGCATAAGACAGAGTGTGAGGAACCTTTACTCCATACATTTCCAAGAGAGCCTTAAAGTGGCATCTGCCAGACAAACTATAAAACTTATTAAGAGCACAAGTGTGGGCGAATGCCTTAATAGATATGTTCAACCAGTGACCAGTTTTCTAAACACTGAGGAGAAAACTTTATTTGGGCACATTTATAATTTTACAATACCTAGAGAGATTTTACAAACATTCCAATTAAAGGTGTGGCACCATTTGTTTCCTCTGAAGAACATTACCCTGGTCTTAGTAATTTTTACTTTCAACAAGTTGTCCCTCAGGTATTTAAATAGAATGTTCAGATTTCACTGGATTTCTCTGGGAACCAATGGAGGTACAGTCAAAGACAACAACATTGTCAGCATACAACAAAACATGCAAATATTGAGAAGCAGGGGAGTACAATTCTTAACATAAGTAAAATGAGCAGGTAAATCACAGAGATAAAAAGAAAACAAAAGGGGAGCTAATATACAGCTCTGCTTCAATCCATTTTGTGTTGGAATCTTCGCACCCATCAAACCTTTAAACCTAGTGGACATACTAAATGCAATATTCAATTTAATAAGTTGGAAGGTATCCCCAATCTGACTAGATTCATCCAAATGGTTGGTATGTCTATCTTATTGAATGCAGTTGAAAAATTTCCAAACACAGAATATGATAACTGCGATTTATACTCCACGGGGTATATTCTCAAGAATGTGTGATAATTGCCGCAAAATTAGCTTAACCCAGCTCTCCTTATCACACTCTATTGCGGGAAAATAACGCTGTGTTAACGTAGCGTGCACAACACAGCGGTACCATGTGATAGGCTCACGACGCGTAACATTTCTGCGATAAAGCCAATGCGATGCCGCAAAAATGCGAAGCACGAACGCAAAAAATTGTTGCGATGAGGCCAATCGCACTACAAAAATCAGCGAAAACCAACAACAGGCCTGCAATTCACACAAGTCAGGTGGGAAAAATCCCCTTAAAAGAAGAAAGAAAACAGACAAAAAAATACCATACAACAGCCAAGCACAATGGATGTTGCAGGAGCAAGTACGGAGGACATTCAGAACCCCACAAGCCCCCCGGAGGACCAGCCAGGTACCTCGGGGTCAGGGAAGGGCAAGGAGAAGAAGAGTAGGAAGAAGCGGTTCAGTCCGCAGGAAAACAGGGTCCTGATAAGGGAGGTGGTAGAACACCATCAACAAGTGTTCGACACCTCCACTGTGTCATTGGCAACAAAAAATGGACTTTGGCAGTCCATTATGGACAAGGTGAATGCAGTCGGAGTGCTGAAGAGGACAATGGAAGAGGTCAAGAGGCGCTGGAATGATCTGAAGTGCAAAACCAAGCTGAAACTCGCCAACAACCAAAAGGCAGCAATGCAGATAGGAGGTGGGAATCCTGGCCACAGGAGGACTTGGATGAGATGGAGGTAATGGTGTCCACAGTCATCAGTGGGGAGACGGTGGCAGGAGTTGGGGGACCGGACAATGCTCAACATGACCAGACACAACAGCACCAGGGTGAGTAACAACCAGGGCACACATGTACAATTAAGTAGAGTACATCTGCGGACAAACCATGCCCCAGCCCCCCAACTCCCACCAGGAGACCAATGTACCCCAGTACGCTAAATCTCAGTGCAGAAGTCAAAGGCACACCTCATGAATAGGCAGAAGGGGCAGCAAAATCAGACCTGCAGGGGCGACTCCCTCGAAATTCAGCACATACACATATAACATGCAGAGCACATCAACACTGACAACAATGTGGTACAAACTACAACACATCAAAACAGAACACAGGACACAACTGGTGCCACTTGTCTGTAGAACGTGGCCAATCACATTTGACATTGCAGAAAAATGTTAGTTGATTATGTACATGTACAAACACACATCCGTTATGTTGTCGAAATGTCCACTGTCCCCATCAAATAGACAGCTCCTCCCAAACAGCCACAATGTACACAGTCATGCAGTCTGTATGAAAACATGTACAATGCGACAACATACATGTGAGCACATTGTTAAACTGCATCTCCCCTTCAAATTGCTGAGGGACAAGCAACACCACCTGCAGAGCAGCCTGAAATTCTCTTCTCTGATGACGAAGAGGACCACCACAGCTTCAACTCAGATGCTCTCAAACAGCTCGTGGAAAGCCTTGCAGCCAACCTCCAGGAGCAGGGCAGCCCAGCTGCTACGAGGAGACCCAAACCACTGCACAGACCACACAGCAGGCAGCACCCACCACTGCCGCTGCCTCCCAGGACCCCCACAAAGAACACATGGCCTTCCAATGCCGTGTGTTGGGGTGCCAGGAGAATCTGGCTGAACAGGTGGGATGGGCTTCGACTGCATGGTAGCCAAAATAGATGCCATACGTGGGTGTCTAAGTCCTATCAGGGACCACTCACTGTCCCTAACGGACACCCACAGTCCGCTCCATGCTCTCCAACGGACCATGGCTGAAATTGCTGGAGCCCTGACTCAGAGACTAGAACAACTGTCCAGTCAGAGCGGCTCTAGCACTGTCACACGGAAGTTGGGACACATGCCGAGGTGAATGGAGACCATGGAGAGGACGCAGGTGGAATGAGTGGCTGCCATGGCATGCCATGGTAGCTGGGTTTCTCATTGACCTCAAGATCATCCTCATGGCATTGCTGCCACAGGGCCTGGTGTTGATGCATGCTGCTGCTACCACTAAATCCACATCTCTGCCCCCTGAAATGTCAGTGCCACACAGTGCGACAGACATTCAACCTCCGGCCACTGATGTGTCACTGCCACACAGTGCTGGAGACAGAACACACCACCCACATGTGAGGCACATGAAACTGCAGAGGATGAAGATGCGTATGAATCTGCCATTGTAGTAAAAAGGATGCAGTAGCATGCATCTCCGCCATAGGGCCTGTTTCTGATTGGTTCTGCCCTCTGCATCATCACCTTCCACTGTCCCCCAATACACTCTGCGACACTCACCTTGGACCTTGACATGGACTGCCATATTCTGTTTGAGTGCCAATGAAACATCAATCAGACTGTGTACTGAACTCTTCCTCTTCCTTTGGAATTGTCATTCCCTAAAGGACTCTGGCTAAGGACACGGGCCACCATTGTAAAGTGGGGTTTGCATGGCCCTGTATTGCTCCAGGTGCAACACTCCACTGAATGTGCATTAAACATTCATAATCACAAAGATGTTTCATGTCTATGATCTTTCAAGTGTGGAAGTATGGATGAATGTAGGCTCACTGATTCCCCCTTACGTCCATGTTGCTCATGTCGTTGGACTTGGGTCACAGGGTGACACATTGCCGATTGCGGTCCGGGTAGCTGACACAACAACATGAACACACACATTAGTTACTTCCTTGTCCAGCCCAGTATGGAACCACGCCCAGAGCTCCGGGGTCATTGTTCAAACCCTTACGCTGGACTGGCATACACCAGGCCAGCCCACTCCACTCCACTCACAACAACGCTTCATGTGCCAGGTCTTCGCTGTAGTGATCTGCAGATTACAGGTCTAGTTGTCCATGACTTGCAGGGCACAGACTTGGTGGCACCGGATACGCTGCGGCCGGCACAGGCACATCACCATGGGATGGTGACTTTCGGTGCACTGAGGTAGAGGCACCTTAAGTGCTTAGCGGCTGTGCAGCCCTGCAATGATGCCCCGTCCTGGCGGTCCGGACAGGTGACGATCATTGTGAGCCCTGCTAGACTGCAGTGTAGGCCTGAGCCAGCGGGCAGTGCGTGCCTATCACCACGTGGCATTGCCTCGCAGGTCACAGAGTGAGCAGCGCCTCAAGGGCTGAGCAGGTATGCAGCCTGCGATGATGCTGTGTGCACTGGTGTGTCCTCTGCCATAGCGAAATCATGACCCAGAATCAAATGTGAGACCTGGTGGCCTGCGGGGCTGCATGATGTGGAGGGTGCCATGTTCACTGGCCCTGGGTTTGGGGCTTGCACTGGCACGTGGTGATCCCTCTTGGAGACACACCAGTGGCGGAAGGTGAGCAGTGAGGCCTGGGTGCGCAGGGGCGGGCATGCACCACTGGGCAGCAGGAGGAGCTGGGGTGCAGCTGCCTGGATACGCAGGGGAGGACAGGCGATGATGGCGTGTGCAATTGTATGTACTTTTCCATTCATGTATTTGGACTCTGTTTCGAATAAGGGATCTGTTTCAGATGTGGAACCTGGTGAACTGCACTCCATACTGGCACATGGTTGGAGACACACTGGTGGCAGCAGGTGAGCAGTGAGGCCTGTGTGTGCAGTGTCAGCACTATCTCTCCCTGTCCCTCTCTTCTTTTCTCTGTGTCTATCTCCCCCTCTCTTTCCGTCTTTCTCTCTCCCTCCCTCTCTTTCTGTCTTTCTCTCTCGCTCCCTCTCTTTCCTTCTTTCTCTCTCACTAACTCTCTTTCCGTCTGCCTCTCTCCCTCCCTCTCTTTCTCTCTCTCTGTATATCTCTCTCTCTCTCTCTCCTTGGCTCTCTCTTTGTCCTTTGATGAGCTCATGACACACCTTCTTATCTGGATTTTTGTCTTGCAGGTTGTGACCTACAGATTTTGCCGAGGACAGCCGCCATGTGTCTTCATTTATGTTCTGAGGTTTTTTTAATACATTTTCGTCTGGCAATTCGAAGGTAAATGAGTGATGATCATTTTTGTGACAACACATGCATGTTACCTGTTGTGATTGTGCGAGATCAGGGGGATTCTTTGGTACATGATTTTGTGAAGTTGGTGTGACATGTCTTTGCCTGGGGGGGTGCCGGGTGGTGTCTGGGGGGTGGTGGCGGTGGGTGTTGTGGCCTCATTGGGGCTCGAGCTGCATGATCAGTGACTCAATGGCATCTGTTGTTCTTCAGGTGTGGCTCTGGGCTGGGCTCCCTTTTCTGGTGCAGGCTGTCGTCCAACTTTACACCAGGTCAGAGCAGGTGTTTATTTCCTGCTGCTAACATGCCTTATCGCCTGTTTTTGGTTCTTATCACCAATCTGGCTGGTCATAGAGAATGTTGCGGAGTGGTGTTGTTGTGGCTTTTTTTCACGGGAATTCCTACTCTGCATCTCATTAGTGATAGTTACCGGGGTCATCTGTGGTTAAGTTTTTTGCGGCTGCTATCGCAGGTAAACTAGTGATATGGGCTGTTAGCACCAGCTTGTGAATGTGGCGATAAATGTATCGCCACTTTTGCTGATGATAAAATGTCATTAACTTGGTGATAAATCCTTGAGAATATGGCCCCACATATTTGTCAGTAAGGGTTAGAACTATTGCAATGTTGTCTATCACAATGTTGGGGTCTGAGGCCCACCTGGATTTGTGAAATCAGTCCAATTGAAAAAACCCTTACCGCAAGGAGTTCAAGAATACAGGACACAAAGATCTTGGGTGGGGGATCAGGGTGGGGACTGCCTATACTCCTTGTCCATGAGTATGGAATTTACCTGATGACATAACAGAATTCAAAGAGAGGAACAAAGTGTTTGCACCAAAGACCAGGGCCCTTATTCATCACTTTTATTGAAACCTGTCAGAGCCCATAGCTATAAAGGCTCTTGTTTTATTTCTTATAACTATCTCAGTCTGTTTTGCCTTTGACGCTTTTATTTGCCAATTAAGCGTGATAGTCTTTTCAAAGGTATTTGAGGTTTTTTTTTATAAATGTTTTGTGACTGCATTTTGTCCATCAACTTCTGAGAAGTAATCAATCCATTCAGAAGGAGGATTGGGAATCGCAGAAGGACTTGCTTACAACTTGTGTATAGTATACGGTTCACAGTAGAAAATGACGGACTGCGTATTAGGACAACCAGACTTCAGGATGCAGGGACTCAGTTCATCTACACCATCAGAAAGTGTCAGCCCAATTCCTAGCTAGCTCAAAGTGCTGCACCCAAACCCCTAACCCTTCTTGAGTTGTAGGTGAATATTGCAACTTCAAACATTACACTTTGATCTCCAAGGGAATTGTGGAAAGAGATCTTACCCCTTTCGTTGTTTACACATGCATGCCCATGGTAAAACAC
Organism: Lissotriton vulgaris; assembly: GCF_964263255.1. NCBI lineage: Eukaryota > Metazoa > Chordata > Amphibia > Caudata > Salamandridae > Lissotriton > Lissotriton vulgaris. The sequence goes on from NC_141687.1 coordinate 1,356,649,124, forward strand.
AGGAAAGATACAAAGAAAGTGTCCAATACATTTATTGAAACAATTGTAGTCTTGCATAGAAAGAATGTGCTGGGATTATTATGCAGATAAAACAAAGCAAGGTAATCAGCATTGTGAACCTGGTGAAAAGAATAAACAATCCAACCATGGCAGTCTGCTTTCTGTACATCTATATTCCTACCTAATGCTACCACTATTCTTAGAGCATAGTGGGTGTACCCTCTGCCCGATCTATTAGGTTAGCCTGAGACTCCATACCTGAATGACTTGGTCCGGAGTTGGGTTGGCAATCCCTCGCTGCAGGATCAACACGGAAGATCAGCATTTGCAGAGCTGCATGTCAAACATGACAGTCGTCCCAGGACCATTGTGACTGGATTGCCCCCTCTGACCCACAAAAGGACAATGCACTGTTTATATAGTAAGACCACTGTGTTAGAGATACAGCTCTGATGCCATGATGTATCTAATTGTTAGAAGCTGTGTCTGAGTTGAGAACACAAGCACTAAGATATATGATTCTATGTTCCTAGCCTTGAACGCAGAGTACACATTATGAGGCAGGAAGGGCTTTCTGAAAACAAGCAGTATGTGTAACGTTACTTAGCAGCATATTGTGAAAATAAGATATGTAAAGGGTAACAGGGCTAAAATAAAGTGTGATAAAATGTGAAAATGAAAAACTAAAAGGAGAACCATTGTGGGTCGAGAAGGCCTCAATACATGAACTTTGCAAAGAGCTTCCAAAGGTTTTGTATTTTTTCTTTCCCTGCTGCTTGTTGAAGATCTAACCTGTTTTGATCAGCTATTTTTTTGATGAATGTAAAACAAATGTTTCTCCTTTTTCTATCTTCAAATATTTGGATGGGATTTCCGTGTGGTGGATTTTGGTCCCTGAAGGAGGTAATTCATGTATTTATCTTAATTATGGTGGGGAAGAGCTATGTATGGGTAAAACAGTGTGAGCACTATGAGCTTCACCATGTAATGGGTACAGAAGCTGGACCATATAATAGGTATGCAGGGTGGTGATAGACCTTGAAGTGCCCTGTAAAGGAACAAACTTAATGTGTAGTAGAGGCTTACCCATGTAATGAGGCTTAATTAAGGTGATGGACTGTCCTTTCTGTGTGTAACTATCTAAAGGATACATGTTCTACCTACTCCAGAGTCTATCATCTAGAGTTCCTTGACTTTCTAAATAGGGTAAGTATTCCATAAACTGGCATTCATTGATTACTCCATTACAGTATAAAACCCTGTACGTAAATTGGACACCATCTATATGTGTATATTTGCAGATATTACATATTTATTTAGAAAGGACCAATCCTTTAGAGTATACTGTAGCATAAACATATTCTAAAAATATTATATATCTCCTCACTCTCCACAGTTCCAACTACACACATAGTACACTATCTTACCTATAGTGCTTAGTATGTTAGAACTTTAATTCACCTTATTAAAAAGAATAATCATGTCATTACTAATAATCATTCAATTGACACTATTGCTACAGTTTTTCTTTCTCATGACCATCTTTAGTCTAAGTACTCGACCACCTTCCATGTACGCTGCATTCTAAAAAATTATTTTAAAACCAGTTCTCACAGATATGAGCACTTAAAAACTCAAGAAAACATCATTCACAAACAAACTAGTGAAAGGTATCTCACTTCTATTTGCAATAAGTTGCAATTGCCAACATCAACCCTAAACAATATTATTTAATATCTTCAAAAGCATACTAATAATCATAGATTTCCTACCATTTAAAGAGATTTCATAATTTTTTATGCAACTTGCTGAACACACATACAATGACCAGCATTTTCAGGAACATCATCATATATTATTATTCAAGTTTTTAAAACATTTTCTAACCACACTTTTTATAGTATTTATTGTTTCAATATATTCATCTGTACATTTGTAAAAGTCGGAAATCTTTAAACTCAATTCCTTTACCTGTGAAAGCAGCTCAGTATGAATTATAAAAGAATGAAAGGATTTCAGCAATTCTCATTTTAGCACACTTCAGGTAATCAAAAGTAAAAGAGAGTTCACCTCCTGCACCTCTCCACACCCAGAGATAAACTGAACAGGCAAAGGTATACAAGTTGTATATCTGTCTCAAGGCTTGTACGCCTCACCCAATTAGATTTATGGTTCTTAAAAAAAAATTACTTGGAACATCACCCATTTTGTTGCAGACCTGAGTTTCTATGAATGCTTTTAGCATAGTACAAAACCAAACCGTAGAAGTAGGAGAAAGTGAAAGCGTAAATTTGATAGTATTTTAGCCCAGGTCGCAGATTACATTTCTTTTTTTTTGGGGTGTCACTGGTTCCACTGTACCTCCATGGTGCTCAGCGCAGCCCGATAGTGTCATCCATGATGGTACCACAGATCTCATTGACAAGTGACTTTGAATAAAGATCACATCTCAGATATGCAGAACTATATTGAATAACACTAGGGGGCCACACTGAACACTGCAGAGGTACAGAGGAACCAGTGTCACAAACAAAGGAGTTGTCTATGGGTAGAGGAGTTTAATATGAACAGCTATCTAATACAATCCCCTAATGTATAACTACAATAGACATAGCATATTCTGATATTGAAAACCCTTAAAAAAGTATTTTTTATTTAGCATTATACACTCTGCCTCACACCCTTTCCCCTCTAACTAGTGCTCTGCAGTAGTTTCATTGACAACCTATTTGCAACATCTTGAAAAAATACCAACAGGTCAAAAGTTCAATAACCATAGCTTGCTTTCCAGTAATTAGAAATCTCCCCCTTGAATGTACTCATGCTCTGATATAAAGTGTAAACCAATTACAGGCAGCAGTGCACTGTAGACACTTTTCTTCCAGAAAATATTTAGCAAAAAGGGAGGCAGATGCTGTCAACCTAACCTGCTACTTTAACAAATTAGCTGCATGCAATCACAAACTTTGCTCTGACTTTTTTTGAAATCCTCTTCAATCCCCATGCTCTTCCTGAAAACTTCATATGCTGCTACTGACTAATCCTATGCCTTGCGCCAGCAGACCAGCATCATAGTTTGAGTGTGGATTGTGGGTTAAAGCTTTGTCTTCTGGGCTCAAAAGTATGCCAATAATTGTGGCATAGACAGGAATCTTGGATTTCCCCAAGTAGATATTATTTGGATTTAACAGAGGTATGAAATGACAACAACTGTTGCCTATGATTGATAGAGTTTCAGATTGAGAGCACAGAGACCTCATGATTGTGCACATACAATGTGGGTACAATCACAGGGGCAGTGTTGAAATTTGAAATTAATGAGACACAATTGATGACTTTTCAGTGAATTTCAAAGGTTTTTTAAATGCTATTTCCTAACTATAACATGTCTGAAACCTATGGTTTTCTCAGTGTATTTCAAAGATTTTTTAAATCCTAATTTGTAAATATTTTTATTGTTTTTTTTATATTTTCTAGATACATTTTTTTTATCTTTTTATTTTTAGATGTTATTTTTTAAATTACATTACGCATTTTTTATTACATTATTGCATTATTTTATATTGTTTATAATATACTTAAATTATTTTTATTATTTTTTTCTTTTTTTTGCAGTTGTGCACCCTACGAACACCCTGCTCATTTACTGTGCGAAACGTGTCTGCCATTTTTGGGTCGCTGTCTAGGATCCGCGAAGGGTGTGCGACGGGTACAACTTTTCCCATGCGGTTGCTATGCAACTTGTGCGCGACGCCTTGCGCATACGCGAGCTGTACGTATAACGCGACGTGACGGACGCGCGGTAGCGCGTGATGTCATGTACATATCAGACGCAGTGTGTGCGTGACTTCGGTGACTTTTTCAATGTTGAAAAACGTATTTATATATATTTGATATAAATATTAAGACAAGAGGTTATCTGAGGTTATTATTTTAATAATTTTCTTTAACTTTCTAAAAAAGTACATCACTGGTATCCTATGGGTAGAAATTCCCTTAGCAGGTAAATAGTGTTATCGTTACCTTTTCTTACTCAGTGAGGGATCCTGGATACAGCACTGCTGCATCTCCTCTAAACAGTTGAAAGAATGCAAATTACCAAAGACGCGCGGAAGTCCACGTCTTCTTTTTTTTTTAAATATCGCTAGAATGCGCAGATCATACACGCACCCTGCGATTTTTCCCACCAAAAATAGGGGTCCTGGGAGACCTTGTCGGACCCCCTGAGGAGACCTAGAGGATCAGGGTGTGTCTACCCTCCCCCTTTTCATGTTTTAAACACAAATTTCACACTCTTCTTCAGCCTCCCTTGTACCGAGACATAAAATGGCTGCCAACAGTTTCTAGTTTTGAATTTTGACAACCACTTGACAGCCAATTAGCCTTCAGCGCATGATCGGAAGGGTGCACTTATGGTACGATGACCATAAGCGGAGTATACGTATTCAATTTTTTTATGGGAAGTAGGCCGCGTGGCCCCCCTCCCGTGCCCAATTCCGGGCACGGGGTCCCCAGCCCCCGGGGCATGGCTAATTATATATAATTATTTTATGGAGGAGGGCTGCAAAACCCCCCTCCTGAAGCCACTTCAAGACCACAGGGACATCCAAACTCCATCTATGTATGTACCCCGTAGGAGTTGCCTTCACTTTGCGCATACATGTTTGTGGTAGTGCATGCGTGTTAATGTTATGCAAGCGCACAATACGTCCCACCCTCTGGCTATGTACCCCTAACGTATTTCATTTTATTTGCGCATGCTCAATTACAACATGCCCAATCACAGCTCTCATACCCTGAGACATCATGCTCAACCAATCATCCTTCTGCAAAGCATTTATAAGCTGCCAACCTTCTTGAACTTTTCCTATTCCGCATTCACAGCCATTGAGACTGTTCGTATCCACTTCTTCGTAGTTGAGCACTTTATTTAGGAGTAATTAAATTTATAAATCTGAACAATCGTTAAATACAGCGTAAATGCAAATTTATGTTCGATTTGGCAATGCTGTTTTTAAGCACGCTTTCCTGCTTTTTTATATCGTTAAAGTTGACTTCGTAACTTTTGTTTTTGTGCAAATCACGTAATCCTGGTGCATTTGTTTAATTTGCCAAGTGCCAGGTGGCCGCTCCTACAGCAGTGTGCTACGTGCTGTTCAAGTGAATACGATGTAGTTTTTCTCATGCAAATAGTACGTCACGTGCCCCATGCATTGCAAAAGTAATGTTTTCGGCAAAAGTATATTTTAGCAGGGTTTCCAGCTCTTATAACTTAAATATTTTGCCTTGGTAGGCGATGTTTCTGAGCAAATCACTTAATCCTGCCGCATATAATTTTTTAAGTAGTGCGTCACGTGCTGCTTCCTCCCCATGCACTGCACATGTAATCGATTGGGCAACGTTGTATTTTAGCACGCTCTCCATGTTTTTTAATAACCTTAAACTTCATTTGCCCCCTGCTCTATCTCATTATACGGATAACTCAACCAAGAGACGTACTGGTCGCCACAAGCTGTCCTGCCCATACACTATACCACGTGGTAGTGAACAACTCAACACACCAGATCCACTGACTGCTCTCCATATGTTATCAGCTGAAAATTGCAATGGACCTAATGGAGTTATAGGGTTTGTCTACAACATTTCATGATCGGAAACCATTCTGAGATAAGCACTTGTATTTCATCTGTTTGCAGACGAATAACTGTGTTATTGTCATGTTTTACTAGAATTCGTAGGCATTCTAAAATTAACCAAACGTAAAAAAATCATGTCCTCCCGATTTTATTGCCCAAATATGTGATTTAAAATGTAACAATGTATGAGTTATAATTTTTCTTGGTTCTATAACTATTTTTATAAAATATAATTCTGCATTTTGATAGTCCTATAGACGTTTCTTTCTGAACCCCATTTCTCATTTTAATGCTCGTTACAAGTTTTCAGCCTGTACTTCAGATACAAAGTAAAAATGTTGTATTTTTTGTTTTGTTTTTTGTAAACTTGCTTTTAATTTTCCTTGCTATTTATTTCTGAATTTCTAAATCATGGAAGTCCAAAAAAGGTTCTATCAGATCAAGCCCAGGAGTTTGTGAATGAAGTAAGTGACCAATCTCGGCCAAACATTTATATAATGCAATAACATTTCCTATTTTGCTGCCCAAATACAACCTCTGATGATTACTTTCCATCCCCAATCCTATTGAGAACAATTGTTTTTTTTATGAACATGAAAATTAATCTTGAACATATGTACAACATAGACATTTTTAACTCTTTTTTCAGTTAACACAATGTTACATAAGTCAGCAGCAAGTTAGCAACATTGAAGAAAGTATATCTTCCTGTTCTAGTAGATTTCACCGATGTCTCAAATATGGCATGAACTAGTTGTATAAAGCCAGAGAGATTCACACATTTTTAAAGGTAAATACTCACGACACAACTACTCGACTCGGCGAAGTGAAAAAGTAACCGATATAAGTACTTGTGTGGTTTTTGGTGGCAGATAATCTCAAATTCAGACTTGTACAGATAGGTCTGATGCAGGGTAGATCTCTGTATAACTAAAAGATGATTAGGTAATAGGATGGCATACAGAGCTCCCAACCTTCTTACTTTTTTTCTTTAAGGGTTCCAAATTGGGGACGAATATTAGGCTGTGAAGTAGAGGTTGACGGTGTTGGTCCACTGGTACTTTGTCCTCCTCATGAAGCAGGAGGAGCCTTTCTCAATCTCCTTAACTCTTCCCTTGCAGAGTTGACCGGATTCTTAGTCTGCAAGTGCTTCTGCATACTTGCAGTTCCACACCAGTCCTCTTTAGTGGGGTCTCCTCTTGAAATCAGTTTTGCATATGTGGCAAGTAACTTTTCTTGCATTCACCTTTTTTAAGACTTGTGAAAATTAATTTCAAAATATTCAATAAATACGGTGTCATTTTGCATTGTGTCAAATGCTTTTTTTAAAATATTCAGAAAATGTTCCCTTTAATTGTTGTTAACCTCTTTACAAAAGAATTTGAAAGGTGAAAGTAAGAGATGAATGACAGAGGTAGGACCTTATATCTGAATCTGCAAAAATTGATAAAAAGGGTGGACCAAAGTCTGCATATACAATGCCAGTGGAAGCGTTTCAGGCACACTGCAAAGATTTTTTAAAATATAAATATCGTCAAGTGTTACTTTGACTTGTAATGTTTGACCTCATTTAGTCACATCAATCTAATTTTAAACACTATTTTTTTTGTTTTGCAGATTAACTACAATACTTTTGGACTCCATATTATATGTTATTTATTATATTGTTTTGTTAGTTATAGTTATATTTATTTATTGTATTGTTATCTTTTAGTTATAGTTCCAGTTATTGTTTTAATAAAAGTTCATTAAAAAAGTACATACGTCTGTTTTTTTTGTGGTGGTAGCAGTCATCAATAGAAATGATATTTATAATTTGAAGTATAATTCTGAGGCTAACTCATTAGCAACATAGTGTGATGAACTGTTAACCTCTTTGCTCACGTAAGTGTTCCATGAACTGTTACTATGGTAACAGGCAGAAAGCCGTTTGGGGGTAGGGTTAAAAGTTACTGGCTGTACAAAAAATGTTATATTTACCCAGGATCTTCTACATCACAGAAATGAAAGCAAAATAAAACAAAACACTGTGTACCAGATATACAGCCCCCTTGACCCACTTTAGCATCCAACCCCCCTACAACATTACAAGTATGTGGTCTTCAAAGATCCCCCTCAAGCCCCAGGAACCATCACTCCCTGAAATTTGTATATTACGAGACTCAAACTGCGTGGCCTATGTTTATATTTTTTCACATGCCACCTTGCGTGATGCACCACTAGGATACCGGAGGACTTCAGCCCCAGGAGCCGCAGCGCCAACCTGACTGAGACCAGGGATAAAAGCTGAAAGATTAGAATCAGAGCCTAAATATCCAGAATCCGCTGTTCGGAGTGAAAAACCCAAAACTGCGCCGAGTCCAGAACCGCTCCGATGAAGAGGAGCTTCTGAAAGGGGCACAGGTGTGACTTTGGCACGTTGATGGACAACCCCAGCAGGTGCAAGAGGTCAACCGTAGCCTGGAGGTGGGAGACGACTGTCTGGGGTGAGCCAGCCTTCAACAACCAGTCGTCGAGATAGGAGAAGACTGGAACACCTGATCTGCACAGATAAGTGAATAAACATGTTAATAAATCTTTCTACTTTTCTATGAGACTATAGAATATTGTCCATATACCACAACAATCTGCGTTTCAATATGCATGGCATCTATTAAAGAGATAGTGTACATTTTACAGATGAAGGAAACCTAGTCTTCCTCATGAACTTTAGACTCTGCATCAGTACTTACTTGTAATTACTAAAATCTCTCAATAAACACAAGGGCTCTTTCTAGAACCACCCAACATCTATACACATATGCTTGATATATATATCTCAAAAATACATGCTTCGTTTTTTTCAGCGACCAAATGCACAGATCCTACGTGCATCTCCTGACTTTTTACCCTACGGGTCCCTATGTCACCCCCTGAGCAGGCCCAGGGGGTCAGGGTGTGTCTAACCAGCCCCTGTTCACGTTTTGCCAACATATTTCACAGACTTCATCACCCTCGCTTCTACCGAGGCACAAAATGGCTGCCAACAGTTCCTGGTTTCGAATGTTTACAACCGCTTGACAGCCAATTAGAATTCAGGGCGTGATCAGAACGGTTCTCTTATCCTACAAGGCCAATCCTCGCACAATCCGCTGATCCTCTGCGCCCATAGATATATAAATGACTTTAACCGTAATTTTCAAAGAAACTACTGAACAGATTGACACCAGATATGACAAAGGCACAAGTCGGAACTGAGGACTACCTCTCTGCCATTTGGTGTAATTCCGTTCAGCCATTCGAGCTGTAGCCGTGGCTAAAGGTCCTATGAGAAATTGCATGGGGAAAACGTGTTTTGGGACCCCCTTTTTTCTCAGCCCCATGCTTCACCAATCACCTCCAAGCTTTCAGGGAAGGAGCGGAACTGAGCTGGTCAAAAGTTTGCAAAGTTTCAAGAAGATTCATCAATCGACGCCAAAATGTTGCGGTTTTCATCAGTGATATCATCAGTGATGTCATTTGAGATGTCGTGAGTGATGTCATCAGTGATGTCACTGACCATGTCATGAGTGCTGTAATATGTGATGTCATCAGCAGTGAATTGAGGGGGCACCAGTTATACTTAGCTCAACTAACTATAACAGACGAATTTCTTTGGTTTTGTACGAGTGAAATGTGCATCTAACTATAACATTCCCTGAAACCTGTGTTTTTTTTCAATGAATTTCTAAGGTTTTTTAAATGCTAATTTCTAACTATAAAGTCCTTGAAAACTATGTGTTTTTCAGTGAATTTCAAAGGTATTTTAAATGATAATTTCTACCTATAACGTCCCTGAAACCTATGGTTTTGTCAGTGAATTTTGAATGTTTTTTAAATGTTAATTTCTGATTATTCCTACAGAGGTAGGACATGTGCAGAAAGAGTAAGCAACTTGCAGAAAGAAGCAAGAGAAATGCAGAAAGAGGCAACAGAAGTCCAGAAAGACGGAGAGAGGTGCCGAAAGAAGCAAGAGATATGCAGAACGAAGCAACTGAGGTGCAGAAGGGGGCCTTAGTGTAAAGTCATCCAGTGCCCCCAACTTTTTGCTGACTGGTATTTGTGGTAAATGACTCTGACTAACTAGGACTGGAGCCAGTGCTATCCTGAAAGGCACATAGAATACTGTGATAACACTTACATACACTAGGGTACCCTACGGGTTGGGTTACCCCCGTGAATGGCATGATCTCCCCTGTAAGGCCCTAGTACATAAAAGGGTAGGGGGATTAAAACTACCTCTAAGTCAGAGGTGCAGAAAGAGCCAAGAAAAGTGCAGAAAGAAGCAACAGGGGTGCCAAAAGAGGCAAAAAAGGTGCAGAAACAGGCAAGAAAGGTGCAGAAAGAGGGAACAGGGATGCAGAAAAAGGCAAGCGGGATACAAAAATTTGCAACAGAGGTGCAGAAAGAAGCAAGAGCAGTACAGAAAGAAGCAAGAGAAGTGCTGAAATAAGCAAAAGAGGTATAGAAACAAGCAAGAAAAGTACAGAAAGAGGCAAGAGAATTGCTGAAAGAAGCAACAGAGGTGAGGAAAGAAGCAAGAAAAGTGCAGAAAGAGACAAGTGAGGTACAGAAAGAAGCAATAGCAGTGCACAAAGAACCAACTGAAGTACAGAAAGAGGCAGCAGAGGTACAGGAAGAGGAAAGAGTGGTGCAGAATAAGGCAAGAGAGGTGTTGAAATATGCAAGAGAGAGTTGCACAAATAGGGAAGAGTGGTGCATAAAGAGGCAGGAGGGGAGCAGAAAGAAGCAAGTGCAGAAAGAGGCAGCAGAGGTGTAGAAAGATGCAAGAGAGGTGCAGATGCAGGCAGAAAGGGTGTTGAAAGAGGGAACAGGGGTACAGAAAGAGGCAAGAGAGGTACAGAAAGATTAAGGAAGGATGCAAAAAGAGGCAAGAGGGGTGCAGAAAGAAGAAAGAGCAGTGCAGAATGAACCAAAAGAGGTGCAAAAGGAGGGAAGAGGAGTGCAGAAAGAGGTAGGAGAGGTGCACAAAGAGGCAAGAGAGGTAACAGAAGGAGGCAGGAGGGGTACAGAAAGAAGGAAGAGAAGTGCAGAAAGAAGCAACAGAGGTTTTGAAAGAGGAACAAAGGGTACAGAAAGAGACAAGACAGCTGAAGAAAGAAGGAACAGAGGTATAGAAATAGACACAAGTGGTGCAGAACAAGGGAAGAGAGGTGTCTAAAGAGGCAAGAGAATTGCACAAAGAGGGGTACAGAAAGAGGCAAAAGGAGTGAAGAAAGAGGCAAGAGAGGTAAACAAAGAGGCAGGAGAGTTACAGAAAGAGGCAAGTGAAGTACAGAAGGAGGCCAGAGAACAGAAGAAAGAGGCAATAGAGTTGCAGAAAGAGACAAGTGAGGTGCAGAAAAAGCATGATAAGTGCAGAAAGAGGCAACAGAAGTGCAGAAAGAGGGAAGAGGGGTGGAGAGAGGGGGAAGTGGGGTACAGAAAGAAGCAAGACAGGTGCGGAAAGAAACAAAAGAAGTGCAGAAAGAAGGAACAGAGGTGCAGAAAGAGGCATAAAGGGTGCAGAAAGACATGAGAGAGTTTCAGAAAAAGGCAAGGAAGGTACAGAAATAGGGAATAAGGGTACAGAAAGAGGCAAGAGGGGTACAGAAAGAAGCAAATGAGGTGCAGAATAAGGCAACAGACGTGCAGAAAGATGCAAAAGAGATGTAGAATGTAGAAGAGATTTGCAGAAAGAGGCAAGAGAAATGCAGAAAAAGAAATAAATGTGCAGAAAGAAGCAACAGAAATGCAGAAAGAGGCAACTCAGGTGCAGAGAGAGGCACAGAAGGAAGCAAGAGTGGCTTGCACACCATCAGTACCAATTTAACACCCACATTTAGCAATAAGTAGCAGGTGACCATTCTAGGTTTGCAGAGGGCCTTCCACCACGCTGGAACACGTGTTGCTGCATTTCTGGTAACGTTTGAGACGTTTGAGCTAGAAACAAGTATTTTTTTGTTCAAATTTGCAAATTAGGGAGCAGATGATGCATTATGTGGCAAATGTATGTTTGTGTGGAAGTCGGTGCCGCCAAACAGTCGCATAATTCTAGTGGCCCTGCTCATACCTCTGACTAGGTCCACAAGTGCTCCTCTGTGATTCCTTCCTATTTTGTCTCACTGAGTTCATATTTGAGGTTCGCTGGAGACGAGGAAGACTAAAAGTGAGGTTACCAATCCACAACACAGACTACCTTACCACATAATTATTCTCCATAACACATAATCTCACTCTACACAATTCCTATACACTAAATACCAGTTACTTTCTATCCTCATAATTTCACTGCACAACATACCACATAATTCCAGTACACATGTATTACAGTTTTTAAAAAGTGTTTTAATATACAGAAAAGCTCTCTTAATGTGAACATGTAACCAAGAATAGAATTCAATTCAAATTTCTTTGCATACACTGCAATTATGATGTGCATTTTATTATGTTATCTTTTAATTATGATGATGTGTACTATTTTGTGCTTTTATCTGGAAAGTACGTTTGGCTGGGCATATGTTCTCATACAATGCATCCATTCTATGGAACATGCTTCTGATCCAGCTTAGATCAACCATTCAACCACATTTGCAAGCAATTAAAAACGTGGCTCGTCCAGAAACTGCATGGAAACTTCTTATGGTTGCGTCTAGCGCTGGGATGCCTAAGGGTAGCCATGCGCTTTATCAAGAATGATTTAATAATAATAATAGTAATAATAATAATAATAATATGATTGACTACAAAGAAACTGCGTAAAGCTTGGTTTGATTTGATTTTGATAATTATATATCCATTCAAAGTGCATTTCTTATTTTTGGCATTTGTGACTATTTAAATGCAGAACCTAACTGGGTTTCCTTGTACATAATAAAATTAATTTATGTTTGTCTCAGATGGAGTTATAATGTACCTTGTCTTGAAGGTATAGTTTAAATTTCAAATAAAAAGCAACCACAAAAAAGGCTGGTCGCAGATTTTGTAATCAATGTACTGGGTTTGAATTTCACCCCGTGGCCTGTGGATTACTGATGTCAGAGGTGTCTACAGGAAGTGCTGTAACCTTCCGAGCTGCATCACCAGTAGAATTTGAAATCGAGCATTGTGTTTTCGCCCACGTCCTGGGTTTTCTTCCTGGGTTTGAAAGGAAACGCCGACCTCTAGATCACCCTGAGATCCATGCAGCTGGACGGAGGCCCACTCAGCTCCCTTGCTGCATTGATAACATCTGCTGTGCCCTCTCTTGCAGGTGCTGTGTGCCAGCCTCTACTTTGCACCAGAGGAAGATGAGGAGGGCAGTGGGGGCAGCGAGAGGAGGTGGAGAGCTGTGGCTGCCATAGGCCCTGGGGCCGGGTTCCTGGACTACTTGGGCCCTCTCTGCCTCATTGCCATAAGAAGAAGGAGGCTCCAGCTTGTCTCCATCATCACTTCAACACCGTCCACAGTCATCGAATGACTTGTTAAAATTCCACCCAGGCCCCCTTGGCACCAGAAGGGATATTGATTGCACGGGAAGCATTAGACACCTGACGGGCCGCTCACATCTTCACTTATAATCACAGTGCCTATTTTGCAATGCCCCCCGGGACCTGGCCCCGCCGGGGGCTTACAAATAAAAAAGCACGAAGCCCGGGCTTCATTTAAGAAAAAATTCTCAGCAGGATTCATGACCCCAGCGTGAATTCCGATGATTTAAAAAGTAAAATGCTTTTTTGGCCCTGGGGTCCATGTGGGACCCCCTGAGCAGGCCTCGGGGGTCAGGATGTTTCTACCCTGCCCCTTTTTCCTGTTTTTCATCTTTTTCATCTTTTTTTCTGTTTTCTTGTTAATCGGTTCTGCCTAATCACAAGATGGCTGCCAACACTTCCTGGTTTGGTGTGTTGGTAGCCAATCAGAGTGAAGTTTGTGTCAGGGAGGGTTCACAAACCCTTCTCGGTGCTCAGATATCGATATTTTTCATTTTGATAATATCTCAAAAACTACTGAACAGATTTACACCATTTAAAAAAAAGGTCTCTTTCTGAACCAAAGGCTACCTTTTTGCCAAATTTGATGTAATTCTGTTCAGCAGTTCGGGCTGTAGAATGATCCAATTTTTGGACCCCCTTCTATCTCTTTTGTCCTGCTTGATGAATCAACCCAAAACTTTCAAGATAGGAGCTGAGCGGAGCGCTCCCCTAGTTTTAAACATTTCGCAAACATTCGTCAAATGGCGCCAAAGACATTGCCAAAAGAAAAAAATGCTATTTGAATAGAAATGAAGTCCTAACTATAACTACCTACTGGCAACCACCAGTAGGTACTATATATATATATATTCACTTAAAAAACCATAGGTTTCAGGCCTTATATAGTTAGAAATTAGCATTTTAAAAACCTTGCAAATTCACTTAAAAAACCATAGGTTTCAGGCCATATATAGTTAGGAATTAGCATTTAAAAAACCATTGAAATTGCTCCTTTATAGTTAGTTGTACTAACTGTATTTCGCTCACCCGCAATCCACTGCTGATGATGTCACATATTACATCATTCATGAAATGGTCAGTGACATCACTGATGACATCACTGATGACATCTCAAATGACATCACTGATGACATCACTGATGACATCTCATTTGACATCACTGATGACATCATCCAGTGACTGTGTGTTTCTGTAAAGTTTAAATATGTTTTACATATTGAAGAATGAGTGGATGTATAAGTGTCTGGATGAAGGATTTAGTAGGTGCGTGACTGACTGTATGAGTGAGTGATTAAATGTGTCTTACTAAATGCATGGGTTAATGACTAAACTGTCTGAATGTGTGCATGAGTATGTCTGTTGTTGTGTAAGCTGCTGCATGTGTTGATCAGTAGCTATATGAGTGGCAATATGAGTTATTGATTGGTTGCCCAAGTATTTGAATGGGAGACTGAGTGTGTGTGTGGGTGGCTGGGAGGTGTGTGACTCTGTGCATAGATGTGTGAGCAGTTGATTCACTAGGTGTGTGAGTTCAAGAGTGCATGTTGAAACAGCTATATGGGCGGTTGACTGTGTGCATGGGTGTGTTGGTGAGTGAATGGATATCTCAGTGCTACATGTCCAAGTAAGTACATATGTAAAATACAGTGCATGTGAGAGTTGGCATATATAAATGACTATACATGAGAGCCAGTGAATGTGCGAGTGGCTGTATGGATCATTGTGTACTTGTATCAGTGATTGTATAATTGAGTAAGTATGTGTTAGTATAGGTTTGAATAAGTAAGGTGTTGTGTGTATAACTGTATAGTTGAGGAAATGGAAGTTTGATTGATTATTTGCTTGACTGACTAGGTGTGTGAGTAACTCCATGGATGAGTGGCAGTGTGTGAGTGTCTGTATAGGTGTATGAGTGCATATGATAGTGTTGTATTGATGAGTGACTGTCTGTATGAGTGATTCTATAGGTGAATGAGTGAATGTGTGTGTAGACCTAGGAATCAGTGAGTGCGTATGTAGTAACTGGTATTGGTGTGTCAATGGTTTCAAGAATGGTAGTCTGTATTTAACAGTGGGTGTATCAAAAGTTATATTAGAGTGTGAGGAGGTGCATCGTATTATCACATGAATGATATCATCAGTGATGTGATCAGTGATGTCAAACGAGATGTCATCAGTGATGTCATCAGTGATGTCATTTGAGATGTCATCAGTGATGTCATCAGTGATGTCACTGACCATGTCTTGAATGATGTAATATGTGACATCATCAGCAGTGGATTGCGGATGCGCGAAATATAGTTAGTACAACTAACTATATAGGAGCAATTTCAATGGTTTTTTAAATGCTAATTCCTAACTATATAAGGCCTGAAACCTATGGTTTTTTAAGTGAATTTGCAAGGTTTTTAAAATGCTAATTCCTAACTATATAAGGCCTGAAACCTATGGATTTTTAAGTGAATTTGCAAGGTTTTTTAAATGCTAATTCCTAACTATAAAAGGCCTGAAACCTATGGTTTTTAAGTGAATTTGCAAGGTTTTTTAAATGCTAATTCCTAACTATATAAGTCTTGAAACCTATGGTTTTTTCAGTGAATTTGCAAGGCTTTTTAAATGCTAATTCCTAACTATATCAGGCGTGAAACCTATATTTTTTTCAATGATTTTCAAAGGTTTTGTAAATGCTAATGCTATTAGCGGATAATGTTTATATATGTTATTATCCTTCTGGGACCACCTGAGTAGCCATCTTGTTTCTCAGGAGAAGTGAGGCACAAGAGAGCACAAAACAAGAGTGGAAAATGCAAAAAGGGGGCAGGGTTGAGACCCCCTGACCCCCTAGCCCTCCTCAGGGGGTCCCAGAAGGACCACGAAGTGCAAAAAAACATTTTTTTTTTAAATCGCGGGGTACGCGCACGGTCCGCGTAAAGTACGCGTACGGTGCGCGTACCCCGCAATTTTTTTTAATTTAGTTGGTTTTTTTTTTGGCCCCTCGGGGTCCTTTTGGGACCCCCTGAGAAGGGCTAGAGGGTTGGGGGGTCTCTACCCTGCCCCCTTTTCGTGTTTTCCACTCTTGTTTTGGGCTCTCTTGTGCCTCAGTTCTCCTGAAAAACAAGATGGTGGCCAACACTTCCTGGTTTGGACAGTTTGAAATGTTGACAGTTGACTGCCAGCCAATCAGAAACTCGCTCGTGCACGTAAGGGTACGCGCACGTACTGTACGCGTACCGTAGCGTACAGTGCGCGTACGGTGAACACATATAGATATATAATTTGCTCAAATTCAATTTTGTCAACAACTACTGTAGGGATTTTCACCACATATAGAAAAGGCACTACTGCATACCTGTCCCTACCATTTTGCCAAGTTTGGTGTAATTCCGTTCAGCCGTTCGGGCCATAGCCGTGTCTGAAGGTCCCATGGAAAATGCCATTTGAAAAATTTCAAATTCAATTTTCTCAAGAACTACTGGAGGGATTTTCACCAAATGTAGCAAAGGCACATCTGCATACCAGGCCCTACCATTTTGCCAAGTTTGGTGTAATTCCATTCTGCCATTCGGGCTGTAGCAGTGTCTAAAGGTCCGTATGGAAATTAACATGGGGAAAACACGTTTTGGGACCCCCCTTTGGCCCCTGCTTGACGAATCCCCCTACAAATTTCAGGGAAGGAGCGAAGCGGAGCTGGCCAAAATTCTGGAAAATTACACACAGATTCCTCAATCGGCGCCAAAGTTATTCCCAATAGAATGTTGAGCACATATAGATATATGATTTGCTCAAATTCAATTTCTCAAAAACTACTGGAGGGACTTTCACCAAATATAGAAAAGGCACTACTGCATACCTGTCCCTACCATTTTGCCAAGTTTGGTGTAATTCCGTTTAGCCATTCAGGCTATAGCCATGTCTAAAGACATAGAAAATGCCATTTGAAAAATTTCAAATTCAATTTTCTCAAGAACTGCAGGAGGGATTTTCACCAAACAAACAAAAGGAACTGCTGCATACCAGTCCCTACCACTTTGCCAAATCTGGTGTAATTCCGTTCAGCCGTTCGAGCTGTAGCCTTGTCAGAATGTCCCTAGGGAAATTAACATGGGGAAAACACATTTTGGGACCCCCCATTTTTCTCGGCCCCCGCTTGACGAATCCCCCCGACACTTTCAGGGAAGGAGCAGAGCGCAGCGAGGTAAATTTAAGGAAAATTGCAGGCAGATCCCTCAATCGACGCCAACGTTATTCCCAATAGAATGTTCGGAATTTCCTATAATAACTAGGTCCTAACTATATATACCTACTATCTATCGCCAGTAGGTAATATATATATATATATATATATTACCTACTGCCGGTTGCCAGTAGGTACATATAGTTAGGATTTTTTCTCTATGGAACTTTTGAAAATTCTATGTCTAATAACTTTGGTGTTTGTGGACGGAATCGGCTGAAATTTTCTGGAAAATGGCACATTTTGTTTCTGAGCAGCCCCTGAAAATTTGGGGGGGTTTCGTCAAGGGGGGGCCGAGAAAAAAGGGGGATCCCAAAAGGCGTTTTTCCCATTCATTTTTCCATAGGGCGTTTGGCCTCACTTTTAGCTCGAACGGCTGAATGGATTTACACGAAACTTGGCAAAATTGTAGGGACTGTTAGCCCGATGTGCCTTTGATGGGTCTCAATATATGTGCTCCAGTGTATTTTGAGAAATTAACGTTTAAAAAAACAGATATATCTGTGACAGCGTCCCGGATAGCGCTCCAGATCGCGTACTTTTCGCGTAACGGAGCTTTGCGAAGCGAAGCTGATTGGCTCTCCGGTGTCTGTCAACATTCTAAACAGTCCGGTGCGGCCGCCATCTTGTCTCTCGGTAGGATCGAGAGACAAGAGGAGGAGAAAAACGAAGGGGGAATTTAATGAAAGGGGGCAAGGTAGACCCCTCTTGACCCCCTAGGAATGATGTTGGGGTTATTAAAGGGTCCCGTGGGGCAAATAAAAAAAAATTGATTTTTCGCGGTAGAAGCGCTTCCCGGTTCGCGAACCGGGTCGCAAACTGGAAGCGAAACGGGAATTCGCCATTTTGTGTTTCGATTTAATTAAATTACAAGATGGAGGAAAAATAATGTGAGAAATGGGTATAAGGGGGTACGGGAGACGTATCCTGACCCCCTATGTTTTCTGAGGGTGGTTGAGGAGGCTCATATATGTTGATACTTGTCTTCCAGCGGCTGCGCGTGAGCGTTTTTTTTTTTTTTTTACTGCGTGACGTCTGTTAACGTTCGATTCGAAGGAAATCAGGAAGTGTTGACCGCCATTTTGACACTACGAGTAAATATATTGTTAAAAATAATTGTTATAAATTAATCCGTATTGATAAACATTGTCTGCGCCATCTTGCTTTTTTTCCAATGCCACACTTTTGTCGTGCACGGCAGCCATTTTAGATGCCTTGACCAGACCCACTCTCTGCACGCCGCCGATCGTGACGTCTGTTAACGTTCGGTTCGAAGGAAATCAGGAAGTGTTGACCGCCATTTTGTCAGTGCGAGTAAATATATTGTTAAAAATAATTGTTATAAATTAATCCGTATTGATAAACATTGTCTGCGCCATATTGCTTTTTTAACAATGCCACACTTTTGTCGTGTACGGCAGCCATTTTAGATGCCTTGACCAGACCCACTCTCTGCACGCCGCCGATCCTCAGCATGGCTCCCCACCTTCGCAAGCATCTCCCCCATGCACTGGTCACACACACTCTCTCTCTCATGCATGGGCCATAAACCTCCTCCCATATGCGCTGCTCTTCCCTGAGAATCACACCCCGTGCTGAGGAAAATTCAGCCCAGATTACAACCGATGCCCAGGCTGCTGGCACAAGACGCCACTTAGTTCCCATCTTGAACGGTTACCAAATAAAGAGACGGGCGCTGGAAGTAGGAACACAAGAACAGAGTTTTATTTCTCATGAGGAGAGCCTGTCATTTCAAAACATACATACATACACACAAACTCGGGCGGGGGGAGACAGTACATGTATTATATACAAAAATCCAAGACAAAACATAGAACAGTTGCTGGCCAAAAAGATCTCTTCCTGCATGTTGCGCATCCTTAGCATCCTACTTAATTCATCTGGGGGCTGAGCTCTTTTTACCTTTTTCTTCTCTCTTATCGTCTGCTGCCTTCGCTGGTGGCTTTGGTTGCAAATACTTACACCTTTGCCAATTGGTCGGGAACTAACCTGGTCGGGCTAATACTCAGGGGAGATCTTCGAATCATTTTTAGCGAATGGGTTTCCAGGCTGAGGCAACGGTAGGTGTCAGTCGGGAGAACAATGGGGCAGCTTTGAGTTTCATGTCTATGAGGGTGCGAGAAGGAGGTGGTAAATCTTAAACATTGGCAACATTCCTAGTCCTCCAGACGGAGGGTACTTGGGTAAACCTCACCTCGGAATATTCCTTAAACTTTCCCTATTTAGTTAAACGTAGGAATTTATTCATTGGTGCACGTCATTCTTGGTTGTATCATTCGGGGTGCCAAGCGAAGTCATATTTTGTCATCCTGTAATAACCCGTCAAGTTTCTGCTTCAGGCTGCCCTCCCAAGCGCTGGGTTCAGAGAGAGACATAGTCATTGTTTGCTCGTCGTGTATAGGCACCATATTCAAACCCTTTTTCTCATCCCATCCCATTTAAGTCACCATTTTTCCGTACTATAATCGACGTTCCGAAGTGACCTGCAGAAAAGAGGGAAAAAGAAGGGGCGGGGGCAGCGTTTAAAACACATCAGCGCGCATAAACCCGAAAAGGCTTTTACTTACTACATACTCGGCCTATCTCCACGGGATGCAGTCCCTACCATCTCGGCGTTTAAGCCCAGGGGGGACCGGTAATGTGGGAGAGATAATTATCGGAGGCCTGTGGATAGCATAGGTCGCCCAAGTGTGGCATTACGGATCGTGTGCAGGGGAGGGTCAAAACAAAGGGCAGTCGGTGTAAAGTGGGGGCGAGCTCGTGCTCTCCTTTGAGAAAGAGAGATAACCTACAGTGGTACGGGGTCGTTTTCGTTCGTACTAGGGGGGCCAGGTGACATTCCTTCGGGGTGGCTTAGGGGCATTTAAAACAACTTCCCTGATACAGGTAGCATATAAAGTAGAGGCTAAATACCAGGATCTTTATTGATTGCTTTATGCTGTACAAAAATGAAAAACACATACAACAAACCTGGACCATTCATATTTGCAATGTTTCTGCGTATTATAGTTTTTAACCCTTAACTAATCGAGCTGCTTCATTTCACCTGCTTTTTTTTTTTTTTTTTTTTTTTAAATCGGAAACAGTGGCCATTTATTTGAAACTTACCAATCTACGCGTTACAACTACGTTTGCTTTTTCAAAAACCTTTAATAAAAATGTTGGTGCACAAATACGGGCCTACAACCCCGTGGGCCGGCCACTGAGCAGGCTGGAACTGTAAATGGGGGGGGGGGTATTTATTTGTGGAAAACATAACAGAGTCAGTGGTCGTTGATTTCATAGTAAAAAGTGTGACAAGTGCAACAAAATCATATCGATAATTCATTGTGAGCAAGTACAAAAAGTGTCGACAATTCGAACCTTTAATAAATACAGTAATCAATGATGCATTAGAACTTAATATCAATTCATTGTCCGAACGTGTAATCAGTACCCGTCCCATGTCAATTCATTGTTCGAACGTATAATCAATACCCATCCCGGATCAATTCATTGTCCGAACATATAATCAGTCTTATCCCATATCAATTCATGTGCTAAAAACATATCTCATGATATCAAGGCTGAGCAATCGGGGCACAACAAGGAGTTGAGAGTTTCATTTGTACCGGCGCCATTTTGGGTGAGGTCAGGAAGGTCCAAGTATAGTCAAAATGTCTCCACCAACTCGTGGTTGGACCGGGACCTCTTTCGGCAGTCCAAAAGTTTTCGTTGAAGGGTAGCAGAGGGGACTGGCGACATGAACCATCAGTCAAAGTGGGGAGGGAGGCAACAATCTCTCCTACCGGGTCATACTGGTGTCCCACCGGAACTGATCAAGTTGGTAGTCTTGCAGGATTTTGGTCATTTCAAGACTGAGGCCGGCGCCGGCATGAGCGCGCCGACGTCCCGCGGCTACGTCGTGGTCGTTCCGTGAGTGATCATGGCAGTCATTCCCCATCGGGGGTTTCTGCGGGGGTCGGGGGCCCCCGTGGCTCCTATAGAATCTTCAAAGTTGAGGAGAACGTTTCTGGACGCAGGACTCATTTTCTAGCTGAACTCAGAAGCGCTGTTGCACCGCAACAGTGGACGAGACCCCCGCTGGGTGAGCGGAGCATCATTGCCTCGCAATAGTGGACGAGACCTTTTGTTGGGTGAGTGGAGCGTTAGGGGTGCAGCTGAGGGGCGGGCCGCCTCTCCCTCCCAGCGCACCCCACGCCGACACCTGGCGTTGATATCCGTGATGTCCGGACCAGGTGATAAGAGGGGGGGGTCGGAGGCAGAGGCAAGACATCCCCCCCGTGGCCTGCAGGGCGCCGCTTCAGGACCGAACGGGGAGCTCATACCAAGCCGGGGCCAGACCAGGAGATACGAGGGGGGGGGTCGGTGGCATGTGCAAGACATCCCCCTCGTTGCCGCAGACATTATTGAAAAAAGAAGAGGGATCCCGTCGGCCTCGGCTCCTCTCCTGGCCCACCTTACGCGACGACCTCCCCGGCCGACGGCTGCCAGCAGGACCCGCCCTACACGTGCCGAAGGCCTCGTCTTCCGGATGGGGGTAGCCGCGAACCTGTTGCACTTTGGGAGTTTCCGGAATGGGGGTAGGTATCTGCTGATTTGTATCTATTTCATGTTACCGTTATTGGGCGTGGCGGGCGGTGGGACAGACATGCTTGGAGCAGTGGGGGGGTGGCGGAGCCTAGCTACCTCGTGGCTGCCGTAACGTCAAGCTTGGCTTCTCTCACCACTTTCATGTTTCTTATTTCTAGCGAAGTCAAAAACTCATCAGTGGCCTAATGATTTTGTTCGATTTCTTTCCCTTCCTTTTCAAGTGTGTTTCATGCTAAAGTTTCTGTTTAACAGGATACAGTGATTACTTCGTATTTTACATATGTCTTCTTTATTAGGGGTACCCTCCGGTTGAGCCAGATGATGTACCTCTAATAAATGGTCCGGGTGGAACTAGTTTATCAATCAGTGGGGAGTAGATTGGCATGACAGATTACAACGGGGGACAAAGGTCCGCATTACCCAGCCTTCACTACTTGCAAAGACTAGACAGAATATTTCTATTCCACGTTATTAGCAAACAGAGAATACCTCGAAAGAACTATTCCTTGAACAATAAATGTACAGCCAATCAATCAATCAGTGGGGAGAAAAGCAGGCATGACGGATTACAACGGGGGACAAAAGTCCGCATTACCTATCCTTCACTATCTGCAAAGGGAGACAGAATATTCCTATTCTTCTCTGTTTGTAGACAGGGAATATCTCAAAGAGCAATAATCGATAAAAAATTAGTAGGATTATAACACTTTAATAACTTATAAATACATACATCGCAATAAAAACAGTAAACACCTTAAATTTTTTTTTATTAAAACAGAAGCAACAATGACAACTAACAGTAGTGATATCCTGGGCGGGTGATGGAACTGGGATTGTTAATGGAAAAACATCTACAGAGAAAGCTATTGGTGAATTATACTTCTCCGGAAATTTAAAACTCACAAATGTTTCATTTGTGTAATCGTTTCATAAACATGTACATTGAAAAACTAAAAATACGCTCCACTGTTTTAGAAAATCTTTACAGCTTGCTAGATCACCCTTTAAAGTTACAACTACGAAAACCTACTTACTTAAGCTGTTGAATTCGGCTTCAAATGTAATGCATAAGTTCAAGCTAGCATATCATATGTCTAAAAGGTTTAACATAATTGATATGCAAATTTAAATACTACCCTTTCTTAATGGTGACACCTGATCTCTCCTATATCCCACAATTTCCATGAGCAAAGCAAAAGAAATTCTGAGGCCCTGAAGAAATAAGGCTTACTGTGGGGTTCAACTCAATCTGGTGTTTGGGAGATTCCATGTTTTAGGGTGATATTCTGTGACAGGGTGCAGGCACCAGAATAATTTTAGCCTAGTTCATCACATTGGAGAATGAGGGTCAGGGAAAATATCTAATCTGGTGAAGAACCATCCCTTCTTTAAACCCCATGGTGACCAACTATAGTTTATTCTCTATTTCGTTCCCTTGCCATAACAAAATAAAAGTCTTGGGTTATTTATGGAAGGGAATACTTTTTGTTTCTTCCAATTTTTAAAAGAAAAGAGGAGGGGGGGGCAGCGTTCAAAGCACATCAGCGTGCATAAATACGAAAATGTTTTTACCTACCACGTACTTGACATTTTACAGCTTTTCATATTTGCTATTAAAAAACCATTGAAATTCACTGAAAAAACCATAGGTTTTAGACCATATATAGTTAGGGATTAGCATTTACAAAACCTTAATTTACTCGCACAAAACCATAGAAATTCGCATATATAGTTAGTTGCAATAACTATATATCGCGCACCCGCAATCCACTGCTGATGATGTCACATATTACATCATTCATGACATGGTCAGTGACATCACTGATGACATCACTGATGACATCATCCAGTGACTGTGTGTTTAAATATGTCTTACATATTGAAGAATGAGTGGATGTATAAGTGTCTGGATGAAGAATTTAGTAGGTGAATGACTGACTGTATGAGAGAGTGATTAAATGTGTCTCACTGAGTGCATGGGTTAGTGACTAAACTGTCTTAATTTGTGCATCATTATGTCTGTTGTTCTGTAAACTGCTGAATGTGTTAATCAGTAGCTATATGAGTAACTATATGGGATATTCATTGGTTGCGAAAGGATTTGTATGGGAGACTGAGTATGTATATGAGTGGCTGGGAGGTGTATGACTCTGTGCAAAGATGTGTGAGCAGTTGATTCACTAGATGTATGGGTTCAAAAGTGCATGTGGAAACAGCTGCATGGGCGGTTGACTGTGTGCATGAGTGTATTGGTGAGTGAATGAATATCTCAGTGCTACATGTCAAAGTAAGTACATATGTAAAACACAGTCCATGTGAGAGTTGACATATATAAATAACTGAGCATAAGAGCCAGTGAATGTGAGAGTGGCTTTATGAATCATTGTGAACTTGTATGAGAGATTGTATAAGAGAGTAAATATGTGTTAGAATATGTTTGAATTAGTAAGGTGTGTATAACTGTATAGTTGAGGAAATGGAGGTGTGATTGATACTTTGCATGACTGACTAGGTGTGTGAGTAACTAAATGGATGAGTGACAGTCTGTGAGTGTCTGTTTACACTGAGTGGATCTAAGGTTATATTAGAGTCTGAAGAGCTTCATCGTATTATCACATGAATGATGTCATCAGTGATGTCATCAGTGATGTCATTTAAGATGTCATCAGTGATGTCATCAGTGATGTCATTTGAGATGTCATCAGTGATGTCATCAGTGATGTCATGTGAGATGTCATCAGTGATGTCACTGACCATGTCATGAATGATGTAATATGTGACATCATCAGCAGTGGATTGCGGGTGCGCGATATATAGTTATTGCAACTAACTATATATGCGAATTTCTATGGTTTTGTGCTAGTAAATTAAGGTTTTGTAAATGCTAATCCCTAACTATATATGGTCTAAAACCTATGGTTTTTTCAGTGAATATATATATATATATCCACCGATTTGGCTCAGTTTTGCAATCCCATGGCGCTCTCTCCACCGGTGCCGCGACTCCTAAGCAAAGCCCCGCTTCCAAAATATTTTACACAAATCCCTTTCACCAAGAGAATGAGTCGGCACTCACGGAACAGGTTACTTTCCCAGTTCTTTATTTTCTTTGTCAATACTCCAGCATAAGTACAAACCAACGCGTTTGGCAACAGCAGTTGCTTGTTCACGGTCAAATTGGCAATGTACATACTCCTCCTATATTTCAAAGGACCCGCCAAAGATTCTGATCTCACTTCCTGTTTGTTGACAGGAAGTAAGATGGGAAATGTAGTTTTTACAATTTTTACAATTCCTAGATCGTTACTTTGCATTTGGTATGGTTCACGATACAAGTTAAACAGTATTAGGGGTGATAGTCATCTTCCTGCCCAACGTATATGTGTGTGCATAATTATTACTCCCCTTCATGTGAGGTATTTCAATTTAACCAATTCCGTTAATCTACATTTGTTAAACCAGATAGCGTCATGTATTCTAGCCCTCTAGTGGGCAAATTAATTAATACAATCTCTACAGAACTGTCAAAACATTCTTAGACTTAGACTTAGACTTAGACTTAGACTGCAGCGTTTTCAGAATGCTGCAGCCAGGCTAGTATTAGATATTCCTAGGTTCAAATCAGTCGGCTTAAGAGCCCTCCACTGGCTCCCACTGAAAAAAAGGATCAAATTTAAATCCCAATGTTTGGCCTTCAAAGCGTTAGAGGGTACAGGGCCGCAGTTCTTGACAACGCACCTGAAATGGTATGTGGCAGCCAGAATTTCAAAGATCTACCCTTTCTAAACTTCTGCTGACACCCAAGTTTAAGAAAGCTGTTGGGGTGGAAGAAGCTTCCTGCTGGGAACAGTGAAGATCTGGAACCAGCTGCCCACCTCCATAAAGAGCAGCCCTTCCCTTTTATCATTCAGAAAACCTGGCTCTTCAACAACTAATCCATCTTGCCTATCCTGCCAGCAACGCTCAGATCCTTTGTTTCAAGCGCCAAGATGCCCACAGGCATTCGGTGCCCTCTACAAATATGCCAATCAAATGAAATCATAAAAACACACACTGAATAGACAAAAAGTTAAACAGCCATTATAGTTAGGTGAAAATGTCAGTTGAAACATG
The DNA here is from genome assembly GCF_964263255.1 of Lissotriton vulgaris. Taxonomy (NCBI): domain Eukaryota; kingdom Metazoa; phylum Chordata; class Amphibia; order Caudata; family Salamandridae; genus Lissotriton; species Lissotriton vulgaris. The sequence continues at coordinate 1,356,675,211 of NC_141687.1, forward strand.
TTTGAAAATTACAAGTTCACTAGTTGTAGTTATCTCAATTAACTATAACTCATTCCCTAAAGTAACAATAATTTGTGCCCCGCCATGCAGAGTGTTGACGTAAATTATGTCATTTTAGATGTTGCAGTGATGTTATCAATGATGTCATGAACATGCCATGAATTATTATGTGAGGTAATTATCAGTGCAGGGATTTATCAAGAGGTCAGCACATCTATATATATAAAACCGGCCTATTGACTTTCAGAAAGTCACAAATAGCATAATCTAGTCTAAATTTCATAAATTCAGTTATAGAAATGTTTAATAGTAGTGATTGTCACAAAATATTTAAATAAAGCATTATTTAAAAAAGAAACATCAAACATGTCTTTGTCAAACATTTTTCATGCCATAAAGTGGAAAAAACATAAGGTATCTCTGCACTCCAACTGAAGGGCATACATATCCAGCTCAGAGAGCTTAAAGAAAATGTGGTAAGCTCTCCTGAGGTTATAGATTCAGTGATCCAGAAGACTTACTTTTTATTATTGTTACTGGGGTTCTGCTGACTGCAGCGCTCCACAACATTAAAACAAATGGTTAGTGGTGTCCCTGCACCTTCTGTAGGCGCCATCAGGAAGAAAAATATCTTACTTAAAAACATTATTGCAGGACACTAGGGGGTGCTTCTTGCAAGGAGAAGTGAATACAAATAGAGCACTCCTGACATTCATTTATTATTCTTTTTTCACATATTTTTCATGGGTGCTCCAGTGCCCATCCCGGGTAGCTACAGCAATGTTTTTTAATTTGGGAGCTGCAGGGGGAGTTCTAAGGTTCCTGTGGTGCCTGATGACCCTGCTGACCTTCCATCCAACACCCTGGTGAGAGCCAAACATCAATTTTTAACTGTGTGTGCTGCAGTGTCCTCCGGGGTACCCTCATATATTTTTCTGAACGTTAAAGTACACAACAATGTTAATTCCTAAACTTATAAATTTAGTTTACAATTTATACAACACCTTCAAATTTTTATAACATATGCACCTTCATACATAGTGTATTCAACTCAGTTCCCACACAAAATTAACTGTATCTTGTGCCTTTTCTATGCACTGCTTATATGTTTTTATATAAAATCAGTTCTACCATTAATTTCTTTTTTTATTTGCAATAATATTTATGACACTACAATATATTTTTTTTGTGAGAATGCATAACATGGTACGGTGGTGAGTTACAGTTCATATCAATGAATGAATCAAGTAATATTTGTATTGCACGGCTAATCACACGGGGGTATCCAGGTGCTGTGCTGCAATTCTCAGTCGAAGAGCCAAGTTTTGAGTCTTTTTTTAAGTGGGTCAGCGAGGTTACAGTGTGGAGCTGAAGGTGTTACAGGTATTCCAGGCTCTGCCCGCAAAGTGGGAGAAGGAGCATCTCTTCTGGAGTGACGTGGCATCTGAGCAAGGGTGAGGTGTGTGGAGGGAACATTTCTGGTTGGCTGTTGGAAGATCATGCGGTGGTTCATGTAGGCTGGTCCTTGGTTGTGGACGGCTTTTTAGGCATGGGTCAGAAGCTTGAAATGTCATATTTTCTGGATGGGGAGCCAGTGGAGGTCTGTTAGGTTCCGTGTGATATTTGATCTCTTGGGCAGGTTGAGGATCAGTCTAGTTGCTGTATTCTGGATTGTCTGGAGTCTCTGCATGAGTTAAGTGGTGATACCTGCATAGAATGCATTGCCGTAGTCGAGCCAACTAGGGAAAGGGCCTGCGACACAGTTTTTCTTGTGTTGATGGGGTTCATATAGTGTGGCTATCAAGTTGATACAATGTGTATGGAGGAGTGTGAGCTATGATCATTTAAAGGTGACAAAGGTTTTATCTATGATTTTTTCACTGAATGTTAATAGTTTTAACATTTTTATCATTTTTTGGGTTAAATCGTGGACTTTACTGTAACCAAGTGGAGCATTATTAAGTGGACTGTGGTGCAGTACTGTGGAGGAGTGTGTCGTAAAGTGTCCTGTCATAGAGAAGTGTGTTGGAGAGTGGGAGGCATAGAGTGGAATGCTGTAGAGTGGAGTGGTGTAGTGTGGAGTTGCATAGAGTGCAGTGTTGTACAATGCAGTGCGATACAGTGTGGTGGCATAGAATGGAATGGCGTAGAGGGGAGTGTATAGTAAAATAGCGTACCGTGGAGTGGCTAAGAGTGGAGTGGCACAAGAGTGTAGTGTGATTGAATGTAAAAGCAAACAGTGGAGTAGCGTAGAGTGCAGTGCCGAAGTAGGGAGGTGTACAGTGGTGTGAGGTACAGTGTAGTGGCAAACAGTGGAATAGCATGGAATGGAGTGTTGTAGAGTGACTACTGGAGTGCCGTACAGTTAGTGGCAAAGAGTAGAATATTGTATAGTGGCATACAGTGGCGTGGCATGGAGTGGAATATTTCAAAGTGTAGAGTGTAATGACAAGAGTGGAGTTGCATACTGTGGAATAGCATAGAGTGGAGTAGCATAGAAGGAAGTAGCTTTGGGTGCATTGGCATAGACTGAAGTGCTATTGATTGAAGTGGTTCAAACTGGAGTGGCACAGAGTGGAGTGGTGTGTAGTGGAGTTGGACAGTGTTGAGTGGCGTAGAGTGCAGTGAGGTACAGTGGAGTGCTATACAATGGAATACCGTATATTAGAGTTATGTTCAATGGTGTGGCATTGAGTGGAAAAGCATACAGTGGAGTTGCATGCAGAGGAATAGTGTAGGGTGGATTGGCATTCACTGTAGTGCTGCTTAGTGCAATGGGGTATAGTGGAGTAAGTTAGAGTGGATTGGAATACACTGGAATAGCTTAGAGTGGAGTGGCGTACAGTTGAGTGGTATAGAGTGGTGTTACATACAGTGGAGTGTTTTAGAGTTGACTGGCATAGAGTGGAGTGAGGCACAGTTTAGTGAGGTACAGTAGAATAGCATATACTTGAGGGGTGAAGAGTGGAATGGCATATTCTTGAGTGGCATACAGTGGAATAGCGTATATTAGAGTATCATAGAGAGGAGTGGCACAGTGTGGAATATCACTGAGTGGAGTGTCATACAGTGGAGTTGAGTAAAGTGGAATAGTGTAGAGTGTATTGGCATATAATGTAGTAGTGGAGTGCCATAATAACCTGGAAAATCTTACAGTTGAGCAGCATGCAGTGGAACAGCTTACAGTGGAACAATGTTCAGTGTAGTTGCATGCTTTGGGGTATGTAAGAGTGGATTGGAGTACAGTTGAAGTAAGTGGTATGCACTGAAGTGTTGCACAGTGGATTGGCTTAAAGTTGTCTGACATACAGTGATGTGGTGTACAGCTGAATATACATAGAGTTGATTGGCATAGAGTGGAATGCGGTACACTGGAGTGGCATAACGTAGAATAGTGTACACTGGAGTGGGGAAGAGTTTTGTGGTGTAGAGTGGAGTGGAATAGCATACAGGTGAGTTGCATACAGTAGAGTAGCGTAGAGTGCCATAGAGTGGAGTAAGGTACAGTGGGATGTCATACAGTGGAATGGTGTAGACTGTAGCAGTGTAGAATGGAGTGGTACACAGTGTAGTCGCTTGGAGTGGAATAATGTACACTGGAGTGGGGAAAAGTGAGTGGTGTAGAGTGGAATAGCATACAGTAAAGTGCCAAACTGTGGATGTTATAGAGTAAGCGCATGCACTGGAGTGTTACACAGTGGAGTGGTATAGAGTGGAGTGAGATACAATGAAGTGGTATACAGTGGAATATGCATAGAGTGGAGTGTTGTACACTGGAGTGACATAAAACAGAATAGTGTACACTGGAGTGGGGAAGAGTGTGGTGGCGTAGAGTGGTGAGGTGTAGAGTGGAATACCATAGAGTTTAGTGGCGCACAGAGGAGTAGCATAGAGCAGAGTGTCATAGAGTGGAGTGAGGTACAATCTGGTGGCGTACAGTGGAATATTGTAGACTGTAGCAGTGTAGAATGCATGGCATACAGTGCTGTGTCCTATAGTAGAGTGGAAAACCATAGAGTGGAGTGTTTTAGAGTGGAGCAGAGTATAGCGTAGTAGTGTAGACTATGGTGGCATACAGTGGAGTAGCATACAGTGGAATGGTGTAGAGTGGAATAACTGTTATTGATGTATAGTGGAATGATACATAGTGGAATACCTTACAGTAGAGTGGTGTAGAATAGAGTATTGTACAGTGGAATGGGGTAGAGTAGAGTAGGGTACAGAAGTCTAGCATTGCGTGGAGTGGCATACATGGGGTGCAGTGAAATAGAATGATGTACAGTGTAATAATAGATACTGCATTGTCACGCAGTGGAGTGGTATATAGTAGAGTGTCATACATGCAGTGGCTTAGCCTGGAGTGGCATAGAGGGGAGTGCCATAGTGTGGAGTGGCATATATTAGAGTGGCATGGCATAGAGTGGAGTAGCATGGATTAGAGTTTTGTACAGTGGAGTTGTGTACAGTGGAATAGTTTAGTCTATTGGCATTTAGTGGAGTAGTATACAGTGAAGTGGTGTTGACTGTAGTCCACACAATTGAGCATCATATAGTGGAATAGTGAATAGTAGAGTGGCTTATTGTGGAATACCATAGAGTAGAGTGGCATAGAGTGGAATATTCTGGAGTGGACTGGCATAGAGTGGAGTGAGTACGATGTAGTTGTGCACATTTGAATAGTGTAGAGAGGAATGGCGTATCCTGGAGTGGCAAACTGTGCAATAGTGTACACTGGTGTGAGAGTGGAATGGTGTTGAGTGGAAAGGCATAGTGAGCAATAACATAGGGTGGAGTGGCATAGAGTGGAGTGGCATAGACTAGAGTGGCGTAGAGTGGAGTGAGCTACAATGTAGTGGCGAACAGTGGAATAGTATAGACTGCAGTGGCATAGAGTGGAGTGGCGTACCGCGTAGTGGCATAAACCGCTGTATTGTACAGTGGAGTACTTTACAGTAGAGTGTTGTAAATGAAAGCAGGGTGCAATGTAGTGGGGTACAGTGTAGTGGCACACTGTGTAATAAAATATAGTGGAGTGGCATACAGCGGAGTATTGTAGAGTAGAGTGGCGTACAGTGGAATAGTGTAGATTCTAGCAGCATAGATTGGAGTGGCATACAGTGGAGTACCATACAGTTTAGAGATGTAGAGTGGAATACCATTGAGTTATGGCATACAGTGTAGTGACATTGAGTGAAGTGGCTTATAGTGAAATAGTATAGAAGAGAGTGGTGCAGAGTTGAGTGTTGTACAGTGGAATGTTGTGTTATGTAAATTGAATTTATAATGCACATGAATCAACCCAGAAGGGGTATCTCAGCGCTGCAGTGAACCATAGGTAGGCAGCAACAATATTGGAATAGCACAGTTTTGAGAAGCCTTATGAAATGTAGGTGGTACGTGCACTTCTGTACATGGAAGGGTAGTTGATTCCAATGGTTAGGGGGCCAGGTAAGAGAAAGTTCTACAACCCGGAGTGTGTTTTCCTAATATGGGGCATAGTTAGAAGTTATTGTACCCTGGATCGCAAAGGTTTGATCGTCTGGTATGTAATACGATTCTCTGCCAGGTATCTAGGGCCTCTGCCATTCAGTGATTTGTGCGCTATGCAGTAGCTCTTGAATGTAATTTTCTTGCATATGGGAAGCCAGTGGAGTGAGTGTGAGGTGAGAGAAGCTGTTCTGGTCTGCATACTATGAATGAGGCCGGCCGCGTTGTCTTGGACCACTTCGAGTTTGTTAAGCAGCATTAGTGGCAGCTAAAATGTCATTACAATAATCAATGCGGCTGATCACTAGTGACTGTACTAGGGTTTTCCGCATCTGAAGTGGGAGTAGAGGAAAGACTCAGTGCAACAGATTCATCATATGAAAGCAAGTGCTAGTGGTAGCCACTACCTGACCTTTCATAGTAAGTGTCTTGTCCAGGTGAATGTCCAGATTTTTAACTGTCGTTTTGGGGTCAGGTGCTGCACCCAAGTCTGTTGGCCACCAGTCCTGGGGATAGAGCAGTTGAGCCTTACCAAAGAGTATAATCTCAGTTTTGCTAGCATTCAACTGGAGAAAGCTCTCTGTCATCCAGGCTAAAACATTATCGATTGTATTATATCTATTTTTATACGTTTTATCAAAAATGGTTGGTGACTATAATTACGTGTAATTGTTTTATGCGGTTGCACATATATAATCATTTTTAGTAATCGATCATGAATAAAATAAACACTAGTGGAAATCTAGCAAACTCACACTTTTCATACTTAAGCCTGAAATGGTTCCTCAGGCAAAAATCCTAGTCCCAGCAGTTAACACCACCAAGGTATGGCTATCTTGATGGGCTCTATGAATGAAGCTAAATAGAGTTTACTAATGGTGCATGCAAAAAGAATGTGCTAAATGGTCTATACACTCTGTCAGGGGCAATCAGTAAATTATTACTACTTGAAACTTCACCATGCAGCATTATGTATAATTAGAAGTGGTGTCGCTATTTGAGACTGCACAGATACGAAGGGCCTTAGGCCCCCCGTTCCCAGCCCCGCCCCTGGCCCACACTTGTGCCTGGATTCGAATAGCCCCTCTGCAGCAGGTGAAGGGTGTGACTGTGCTGGCCCCAAGGGGATGAGCCACAAGGAGCTCGACCCATAAGACTGCATGGAGTGTGCACAAGTGCGGTGGGGGCTCAAAGACCGGAACTGGTGGTCACCAAGAAAGGACAAAGCAGGAAACCAGCAACCAAAATATAAAGAGATAGATATTGGAGAGTGTTGGTGTATTTTTCCTCTTTTTTTAAAAACACGAGGTTCCCAGTGAGTAGATTGGAACTACTGCCAGTCAGGAAGCATGGACTGTTAAGGATTATCAGCCATTATAAAAATTGTTTAACAACAAATGAAGTAAGTGAACAGTCCAAGCAATATGATAGTACTGGATGCAGGCATGCAGGAACCTATGGATAAACAAGGGGCTGCTATTTGTTTAATCTGTATACAATGACTGGGTGTAAATATGATAAAGTGGGATTATTCTATGAAAGGTAACATTCTGTAATATATGTATTTTACATAGAAATAATCCTCCAAGAATTGGATGAGAAGAAAAACTGAGGAATACCTTTGAAGAAAGATTTGATAAAACACAAATATTGAAGTGTGTCTCAAATTAATGTATAGATCATTGATGAGCAGTGAAGTGGGTCCTGCAGATCACAGTAAGAGTGTTAAAATATGAGGACAATGGGGACAGATAGAGTGTTCCGAACTAGGAATATCATGATATTTATAAATGGGGGTCAATGGAAATAATCAAGCAGCACATGATATGACAATATGATGTTGTATGAAATTCACTTAACATCCTGGGCTCAGGAAATTTGTGAAGATTGGATATAGACAGGCTTTTTTCAGTTATTGTTGATTCAAGATATGAATATATTTTGATGTTGTTTGCATGTATTGAATAAGCACAGGTGTCAAAACTGATACACATATTCTTTCCTTTCTTTTCAGCCCTGATGATCTCCAAGTGAGGATGAAACGCGTTGGCTGATTTAATTTATGTTATATACGTTCCTGGATCAAGTTTTTTGAAAAATATATGTTTACAAATAAACTTAAGAATTTTTACATGAAGAAAGCTTGCCTAGGGGCTTGATTCTTAGTGAATGCAATACTTGATTGTTCACACTAGACAACTACTAAACGCTCCTTTCTATGAGCTGTTGATTATAATAGGAAATAGTAACAAAGGACCTTAGACAAGTGGGCTTCCCCCAGAATGACAAAGGGAATAAAATAACAAAGGTTTTGATGTACTCAGGGTTGGTAAAGGTGGCTATTGTAAAAGCAAAGAAAGAGGTACGGAAGGAAGGGATAAGATTAATCCCAGAAACAAAACTGGATGTGAAAAGAAACCAAGGCATAGCCTTTATGAAACACCATGCAGGTCTAAGGGTAAGACAGGTCATATTGGTAGACCCGGAGTGTAAGGAAAAAGCAAATATTGAAATTACCATAGGTACCTCAGAGGCAAGTAAACATTGGAGTAATTGGAGCTTTGAAAACAGTTTAGCAGGCCCCCTCTCACCAGTCCCAGAGAAGGTGGGTTGGTTAAGTGAAATCAGGTCATCGCACATGCTTGAATATTACCACATAAATGGGCTGGACGAATAGCAAAATTAGAAAGCCTTAAAAATCTATCTATTAGCTTGGAGATTATGGGCCTCATTTATGAGGCCCCTTGCGCCATCGGAACTTCACTTTTCATGAAGTTCCGTGGCGCAGAAGCCTGCGTGGTATTTAACAGGCAGCAGTACGCCAGTTTTTGTGGCGTACTGCTGCCTGATAAATATCAGTCCCTTTAACGCAGTGTTCTGCGTTAAAGGGGCGTGCAATGGGTGTTGCTGGGGGCGTTCCCAGCAACATCCATGGCCTTTTGACACTGCCCCAGGTTTACGAGAAATCGTAACTCTGAAGCAGTGCCAAAAGCTTACGCCTCCCCAGGGGAGGCGTAAGGGAGGCGCAACAGGGAGAAATGTCTTTATTTCTCCTCGTATTTCCTTTTTCTATGTGTGCTGCATTCTGCAGCACACATAGAAAGAGGAAAAGCCTCTTGTGATTATTTTTGTACAGAAAGGTTTCCCTTCCTGTACAAAAATAATCTTCCCCGCAACGCAGGCACCCTTGCACCATTGTGCAAGGGTGCCTGCGCTGGCGCAGGCAGCCCATTGTGCGCCGGCGCAGGGGAAAAGGACAGGAATGCGCCGTATCTTATAGATACGGCGCATTTCTGCCCTTTTCTTTTGCCGTAGGGAAGCGCAGCAGGAAGGCCTGCTGCGCTTCCCTACGGCAAAAAGTCATAAATGAGGCCCTATGTGTTTACAAGAAGCATGGCTGTGCACTGAAACCCCCATAATCTAAGGGTTTGTTCAACTAAATAGGTGAGGGAAAAAAGTGCAAGGACTCTCTGCCAGGGGGATTCTGACTTTAATATTGACCATGATTGCGAAAAAGGTGAAACCTTTAACCGTAAAATGTAAATGGTTATTGGCTTGTAGAGTAAGCCTGCTTCAACCCCGCTATCAAGTATGATAATATGGTCATTATGAATGTGTACATGCAGTGGGGGAGCCCAGAAGACTATAGGACAGAGATGGGGAATTTTAAGGAAGTTATTGACTGTCTGTGTGAAAACTATGACAATTATATGCTTATACTGATGGGAGACTTCAACTGAAATATTAATCAAAAAAGGATAGATCCCTGGTTTAAAAAAATATTATGCTCATATAATATAAGTATGGCTAGCTTTCACGATAGTACACCATCCTCATGAGACACAGTATTAGGAAAGTATTAGGGCACAAACGGTTTTATGGTCTGATTGGCAGGATAGAGACCGACTACCGTGCTAAGCAAACATTTAAGGTAGGCACATAACTCTGCCTAACTGACTACATTTTTCTACATGCCTGGCATTTTGAAGAAATAAGGGGAATTCTTGTAACACAAAGAGGAGGACGTGACCACGACCCGCTGAAATTAGAAATAACTAGGGGCAAAACGAGCTCACGCAATACAAAACATCCTCTACAATTAGATTACCCTAAATGACTAACTACTAGACTAACAGAGGAATACTTGACACAAGTGGCTAATTTCCAACAGAATTTAAGCCTGGAAAACGTCAGGTTACAAAAATGGGAAGGGTACAAGGGAACAATTAGTGCAATGTCTTAGGGTAAAATTTCAAAAACGAAGGACCAGGGGTGAAGAAGAACCGAGGTAACTATGGAATGAGAATAAACTAGTTTAATGAGGAATATAGGAAATTAAAGAGGTTGATAAGGAGAGGTGAGAGTAGCCTCAGAGTTAGATATGACCTTGGAATATAGTTAAAATGAGTAAAGTTTATAAATTTTAAGAGAAATTCTGGGGGAATCTGCTAGAAGCAATTGAATCAAAAAATGCACAAAAATTCTGGAAGTTAATACAGGATGGCTCAGGCAAGACAAAAGGGGCAATGAGTTGTGTGGTTGGGGAAGCTACATGAGAAGAGTATTTGGGATACCTGTATGGTAAGAGAGCAGAGACTTAATATCCTGGGTCGGGGTTGATGGAGACATAAAAGTATATTATTTGGTAGGCAAGGAAAAACTTATTATAGTCAAATTAAAACTAACCTGTGCAGCTGGCCCAGACAACCTCCCTGCAGTTATAATAAAGATACGATCTGAATGGTGGGCTAAAGTACTATTTCAAATGTTTTCACTTATATTAGATACAGGACAAATCCCTGATAGCTGGAGAGGTACCATAATTAGACTGATACATAATAAAGTAGATATGAAGCCCCCAAAATACTATAGGCTGATGAACCTCCTTGATGTGGGAGAAAATGTATTTGCGAAAATAGTCTTGGGAATACTGAAGGAATGCGTTGAATAGAGGTCAATTGTGCCTGTAGAACAAGGTGGTTTTAAGGAGGGCACTCCACAGTTGATCTTTGCTTCGCCCTCTTGTGAATTGCACAGATATCAGTTAAGCAGAGAGGGAGGATGTTGTGTTGTTTTTTTAGATTTCCGTGCAGCCTTTGATTTGGTAGACCAGAGGTACCTATTGGAAACTCTAAGAAAATATGAAATTCCAAGAGTTGCATAGGTAAAAGTTGGTCATTAAAGACATTGAGGGGCCATTGACACGGAAAATAGCGATTAACAATGGATTAAGACAGGGGTATGTGTTGGCCCCACATCTCTTTGCCATATTTCTGGCTGATTTACCAACTGCCCTTGGGGTGGATAGAAGAGTGAGCCCCTGAATGAATGATAAACAAATATCATGTTTGCTGTAATGCAGACAACTTGGTAATTTTAGATCAGACAGAGATGGCTCTTCAGAGAAAGCTGGATTTGTTCAGTGAAAATTGTAGGCCTACACATCTAACTATAAACATTGATAACACTAAGGTGGTATGTTTTGGGAAAAGAGTAGATAAGTTTAAATGGTACCTGGGCCCCACAAAACTGGAAACAGTAAATAAATATAAATAGCTAGTGGTCTTTTTAAAAAGGTCCTGAAATAGCACATCCATATGGAGGCCCTAATGGTTAGGGCCTTTATATTGCTGAGCGGTTTGAAAACATTTAATTATGACCATGGAGAGATCTCTCACAGACCTATGATGAAAGCTTTTAGCACTATGATACCCCCACCATTACAATATGGATTAGAATTACTTTGCTTAATTGGTAAAAGTGGGTGAAATACTGAGGAAGGGAAGTGTATAAGGACCCTATTGACCCTACCAGGTTTCTCAATGACACAAGCAATGAAAATGGAGACGAGTATGTCCTTGTGGAATATACAGGCTCAAGTGGCATTATTAAGGTTTTGGAAATGACTGGGCTTCGAAGAGGAACAGAAAGATTCCCAATGGTGTAAGAACGAGATCCAGCAAAGAGTTTTCAAATGGAACAAAGGAGTTAGAAAGATATTGGAATCTGTGTGTGGGAATTTGAAGGTAAGAGTATGCAAACTGATGTTACAAATAAAAGTTTCTACGGGAGAACTAAGAACTTTAGGGAAAGAATAATCTCGGTAATGGATTGGCAGTATTTGACAGAGAAACAAACCAGTGACATTTATTCTAAGTACTTGGCATAAGGAAGCTTGGTTCACATATTTGGATGTATTAACAAATTGTTGGCTCAGGTGTGAATTAATAAGAATTGGTAATAAATGAGAGAATAAAACTAGCAATGATTCAACCCAATGGTAAATGTAAGTTGGGTACAAAATGTGATATTTTGCACACATTAGTGGAATGTTTAAAAATGCTACCTTTGCGGAAACTGATCCTACGCCCCATTTTTTAAAAATAAGGAATTAAGAATCGTGCACAAGCAGTCGAACTCCTTGTCGATAAGTGCAACCTGGATATTGCTATAGCTATTGGAAGGTTCATGACCGCAGTAAAACGCTTTTGCTTGGAGAAATAAGATGATTTATGCACTTGGGTAACTAAGAACTCAAAGCTATAGTGAGAAATGAAGAATATAAAAATAAGCAGGGTCTTTTGCAAATGGTGTAGGATTTTAGTATGATTCTGGTAGAAGAACTTTAGAAAGGTAACCTCCTGTAGAAAATGTGTAATGTCTATAATCTGACTGTGGCCACGTGGGCTGCATAGGGTTATGAGAGCACAAAAATAGAGGGATAGGTGGTTTTCTTAGCTTTTTATTAGGTCAGAACCTGAGGAGGTGTTTGTGTGAGGGTTTAGAGTTTTCACAGTTCCATCCTCTGGTTTAGGATTTTAAAGTTCAATCCGGTGGTTTTAAAAGGCAACAAACAAACAAAAGAAAGGAACCAGTCTTCTTCAGTATGGACTGTCAGAGTCTCCTGTGGATCTCCCACTGGTCTGCTCTCTCAGGCCGTCGGGTAGGGAAGGGAAAAAGAACAAAAACGAAGGTCGGGTCACTGTCCACTCCTTTTTATCCAGTATTTGTGCTACCTTCACCAGGAATACTTATGTGTGATAGGGGAAAAAGGGGGTGTAGGGACCTTTCCTCCTCCTTAGCACACCTGATGGAGCAAGGTTTCGCACAATTAGCGACTTGCTTGTATTCATGAACCTCGAATAACTTTAACTATGTAATCAACCTGTTTCGTGTTACTAATATTGCACATTTTACACTACACAGGGTGTCCCAGAGAAGCTTGCTTATGTGTTTATTAATCCTAATACGCTTACTCATTAAACTGGTCGCTGCTACGCGGGAAATTAGTCTGCGCATGCGTCAGTCACCCCCATGTGATGTGACGTTCTGGTGGGAATTTGTTGCTCATGCGCAATACAGCTAAAGATGGCTGCTTTGTGTTCTCACATGCTCTGAGTTTGCATTGCTGCTTTTGCAAAGCTGTTTGTTCTGCACTTACCCTAATGCAATAGTTATTATAAAGTAGGGGATATAGTATAGCCATTTCATGGTATACAGTGTAATCTTTTATTCTGTGTTTCTAAAAAATTTTTTGCCCTTGCTTTTCATGTATCGTATTCTTTGGGCCTGGGAGGTGCTTACTACTCCATCTTTGAAACCTGTATGGTACCAGTCACGTGATGGGGGAAAAGAAAGCCATGCAGCAATGGAACCCAGCCAGCTGGCAGCCTCGCCCAAGATGCTCCTGGGAACCGACCTGTAACCCAGCAGGACGAAGCTGATCTGTACCTGAAATTGCTACATTTGTAATAAACTGCTATGTACTCTATTGATATCTATAAGACATATGCCATGGGAAACTAGAATGTAAGGGGTGGGTACAAAGACTGAATATTAAGCCTGAGAAAGTCTAAAATGTAGGTGGTGTGATGACTTAACCTCCTCCTTTGTCCAATCAAAATTTGGGGATCCTTACAATTGCAACATTGGGGGGTGGTACACTGACCCAAAAAACAGTATAACTAGCTTAGGTTTAGCTAGAGAAATTGTCTGACTTGTCTGAATAGCTGACCTGTCACTGACCCAACGCACTCTATAGGTGACTGATACAGAGAGCTGCGGAGCACTCTGTCCGAATTTCCACAGACCCACTCGGGGTTTTGGGGAACCTTTAGTGCTGGCGAAGCACTTTACTGGGAGATTCGAAAACCCAATCGGGGTTACTGGCAGATTCCTTGCAGAGAGGGAGTAGCGCAGGCGTTGCAACCGAAGCTGCGGGTGTTGGGCGTACCCTTTGGTGAACCCGGTCCTGATCCAAATTCAGGGATTATCCTGTCCTGACTGTCCATGAGCTGTACCTGCTCGACTACTGGCAACCTAAGTCCTTGAGGGTCCTTTCCCGTCTTTCCAAACTGACCTGTGGCCAGGGTTGGTCTTCATTCTATCCTAGGTAAATATAAGTCTGTGTGGGTGTTTGTTTATCTAAAATTTCTTTCCTCTCGTCTCGAATAAAGCATAATTGCATACGTTCCTTTTCTTCCCTGTCTCTCAATAAATGAGATTTTTATGTATTATTTGTCTATTAGCATGTTCCACTTTTCTACCTACCTTTAGTCAAATGCAATTGTTTTCTTATATAGTTTATGTTCCATTCTTACCCTCCCTATAGAGAATAAGCACGTCTAGATAAATCAAATTGCATGTTACATTTTCCTTTGAACCGTTAGTGAATTTCGAAAGTCTACTTTGATTAGCATGTTCCCTTTATTTACCCACCTTTATTGAAGTTGTGAAAGTCTGTTGATCTAAAATAGCGTGTTCCTTATTTTTCCTTCCCTTTAATTTCCGATTTCTAAATGATTCTTTGCCTCATTCATAGCTATACGATATTTCTTATCCTAGTTATAGACAGTTTGATCTGTGTTAATGTTTGGCTCATGGCATATGATGATGATGATGATTAGATAAAGGTTTTCAAAACTTCCTGAGTTTGTGGTTAATATAAAGAGTACAACCATATTTGAATTTTGTATATTGTATTGTGTTGTCTACTTACTCCACAGCTAGCTCCTTGATCCATTGTGATCTTAGGTACCTGTGACGAGGATTGGGAAGTCAGGTACACGGGAATGAATAGAAAGGAATAGGGTTACTGGTAGTAGTGTGTAGGTTACCTGAATAAAGTGTAATGAGAATATTATTATCGGCCCAAGTGTGCATTATTTGATAACAAAGTTAGTTGGGTGACCTGCGCGCTCTATCACACCCGAGTGCCCTATTTCCCCAGACCTCCCCAAAACCCCCACCCCTGAAGGGTACCCGCCTCAAGCAACGACCCATGTCCTGGGCCTTGGCGTCAGGACCCGGGGCGTCTTCTCCCTTCACCAGCCCGCCTGGTATGGTCACAGTGTACAATGCTCCTCCTCTCCTCCTCGGATGCTGTCCTCCTCCACCTTGCTCCACTCCTTACTCGTCTTCCGCACGCCTTCTCTGATGTCGCTCCACTCCTCACTCGTCTCCCGCACACCTCCTCCGATGTCGCTCCACTCCTCACTCGTCTCCCGCACGCCTCCTCTGATGTCACTCCACTCATTACTCACCTCTGATTCAGTCCTCTCCTCGCTTGTCCTCCACACGCCACCTCCTCCACCTTGGTCTGTAGTCCGTCCTCCCTTTTTGGCATTCTTCTTGCGTGGACGTCGACGTCGCAGGCCCCTCCTCTGCTTGCCCGGCCACTAGACCACTGTTTACGTCCGCCGCAGTCGAGGGTGTCGGTTTGTTTTCACACTTCTGGTCCGCCCCTGGTGAGTCCTCCTCACACTGACATTTTTAAAGCATACTGTTTTAAATAAAGATCTGTTGATTCAATTATTTATGGTAATAGAATTGTATATAAATCAATATGTTTTGGCATTGTTTAAAGACTAAAGGTTTAAATAAACATTATTTTGACTGACTAACACATGTGTGATTCCTTGATCATACTTCAGGTATTACAGCAACATGAAACTTCATGTGCACTATAAGAATATGAGTAACTCCTAGGTAAAAGAAATGTATTTCACCAGATACAAACCATGATCTCCCGGTTTAGAATTTATCAAGTGGGATAAATTGTACCTATTCCGAGTTCTTGGGGAATAACGTGTATTTTAATGCTTACAGCATAAAAATGTGCATGTCGCAGTAAATAGCAGACACGTTTCCCCATTTAAATTACTGTAGATTTGCCATGCCAAAATTAAATGAAGGTTCAGAACGTTATTATTTACCATGTGTGGTAAATTCTACACAAACCGGAAGTATGGCAAGTGCACAAACAAAGGTTTGTGCAGTGGTCAGAAAACTCTGATTCACTCATAATTGCTGCTCTCTCTATATGATTGTTTGATGCTGTTACCTTGTTATGCATGAGTTTCCATTTTTAGTTGGTTTATTGGCACATGCACACACGTCTTTTCACTAGCTTTTTTTAAACATTTTGCTGTGTTTCTAAAATTGCACTATTCTTTTTGACTAACTAATGTGCAAAAAGTAAAGTGCATAATAATTTTTTTTTGTTCCTCATCTCCACCATGGCTCTAATCTGTCGAACCAATGGACAGAGAAGAATGGCATATGGTGAATTGACATGCTGTCTCAGTCAAAGACTGGTAGGGGTATAATCGATGTACGGATCCGCCAAAACCCTTCAGCTATTTCTTTCTCTCATCCAATCTTTACACCTTATTACCTGTTAGACAGATATTTACCATTAGCCAGTTACCACCATTGCTTTTATCACCAATTCGCCTAGAAAGAGGGCGAAGATGTTATAGCAGAAAAAGTGTATCATGGCTTCGTAATCATTGGAACTGGAGGGGAAAAGAAAAAAAAAAAACCCAGCTCAAACTAGTGGGACCAATCGAGTTTCTGCCAAAAAGCTCTTTTATCTGATTTTCCGGCCCTGGAAAGATCCATTTTTGATATTTGTAACATGGAGGAACACCAGTCATGTAACGACGGAGGAGAAGCCTCTTTCCACCGCTTGCAGATTTCTCGTCGGGCCACCAATATAGAGTAGAACAAAAGGTTATTAGTTGAACTTCGCTTCTGGTCTACTACTCCAAATATTACTAGCCGGAGATCTATAACCACGGTGGAGCCTGTTGAAGATGTTAGTTTGTTGCTTATTGAATGCCAATAAGACGTTAAGTGTGGACAGTCGTAAAACATGTGTGAATCCAAGGCCGCCACTAGGCTGCTCCGGGTGCACGCCACCGGTTCCCCTGTTGAAAATTTAGACAGTCTCTGGGGGGAGTAGTAAGCCCTGTGAAGGGTATACAGGTGGTTTCTACAGAGCCAAGCTGGTTTGACTATATCCCAGAGAACGTTGCAGGAGGCTAGCCATAGTTCATGCAAATTAAAAGAAGGCAACAAGGAGCCCCATAGTTGGTCTGGAAGATGGAATTCCCCATCTTTCTCCTCTAAGATTAGGTTGTAGAAAAAGGAAACCTCCTTGGGTGCAAGTGTTTTATCAAGTAAAGAAGATTCCAGTTGGCTACTTCCTCCTAGGGGCATGTTTGGGCGACGGGGAGCCCCAGCTGTTTGTGCTTGTGTCCAACTTGAAATTTGTAAAAACTTCAATCTAGAAAAAATGGGGCCCACCTTGCTCGCTAGATGTTCCCAGGAAAGCATGTCCCCTTCCACAAACAGGTCACCCCATGTTGAGATTCCGGCGTCTATTAGTGGACTTATCAGTACATCGTTAGCCCAACCAGGAAGAGCAGGGAGATCCCATATAGGAGATCTATTCAAGTGGTATCCTATTTTAGTAGTAACTCTAAGATTGTACCAAGTTCTTGCTAGGCCCTGCAACACCTTCAGTTTGATCTTCTTGAAAAATGTTGGGTCTCCAAACTTAAAAAGAAAACCCAACTTCCCTAGTCCTTCACACTGTAGTAATGTTGTAAACATCAACCCGATGCCTTGGTCTGATGGAGTTTTTAGCAACATTCGGGCATGTGTCATCTGAAAGGCCCAGACGTAAATCTGGAGGTCTGGGCCGGCCAAACCACCCTTCTCCCTGCGACGCCTTAATTTCTTCCAGGCTATTCTTACATTTTTGTTCTTCCAAACAAATGAAGAGATATCACTCTGCATCTTTGCAATTAGTGATGTTTCAAAATATAGTGGTATACTGTTAAAAATAAAAGTCAACTTGGGTAAAATGGACATTTTGACTAGGTTTGAATGACCCAGGAGTGTCAATGGGGGATGTCCCCAAGAGCCCATTAACTTCCTGCACTCTTTAGCAACTAGGGTGAAGTTAGTAGAGGCGATCAGGTTGATATCCTTAACGATTCTTATGCCTAGATATCTCATGTTACCGCAAAGTTGCACAAAAAGCCCAGTTGCTACGCTGTTCCACACCATAACCTCGGTCTTGGTGGCGTTTACTTCATACCCAGAGATGTTACCGAATTCCAATGCTAGATTTATGGCTGCCGGGAATGCAGTGCTGATATCTGAAGTCATAATCATAATATCATCAGCATACAGGAACACCTTTTTTTCCCAGTCTCTATATTTAAAAGGTATGATGCTATTGTCCTCCCGAATTTTTGGAGCAAACGGCTCAATATAGAGATCAAAAAGCAGGGGCGATAGAGGGCAACCCTGTCGTGTGCCCCTGGTAATAGTAAATGGTTCCAACAAACCGCCATTAACCAAGACCGAAGCAGATGGATTATGGTATAGAAAATCCACCGCTCTGCGGAAAGCCCGACCTACGCCGAATTTTTCCAAGGCCCCCGACAGGTACAACCAGTGGACCCTGTCGAAGGCCTTGGTGGCATCCAGCGTGTGAATAGCCAAAAGTAGTAAGGAGCTAGTTGCCTTATCGATTGCTCCTATCAGGTTGTACGTCAGCTCGAAGAGCTGGCGACCTTTAACAAAGCCCTTTTGGTTGGAATGTAGGACTGAGGGAGCGACCTGACCCAACCTCTTAGCCAAGAGTGACGTGAAGATCTTATAGTCAGCGTTGAGTATTGAAATAGGGCGGTAAGAGCCAACGTCGGTAGAAACCTTGCCTGGTTTAAGAATGAGTGTAATTGATGCTTTATTCCAAGATACGGGTGGTAAATCACCCTCCAGCAGAACTTGATTAAATAATACGGTACGAAAAGGAGCAATATCACCTGCAAGGTGTTTGTATATCTCGGCGGGCAAGCCATCTAGCCCTGCCGCCTTACCGCCTTTGCTGTTATGTATAGCAGTCACTACCTCTTCTTCCGTTATTGCCTGATCTAAAAATGCACTTTGTTCTGAGGAAAGTGATGGCAGTGAAATGTTGCTCAGCCACTTCTTTATATTTTCAGAGGAGATGTTATTGTCCTCCTGATAGATAGTCTGAAAGAAGTCTTTAAAGGCTGATCTTATTTCTAAGTCCGAAGATATAGTACCAGAACTAGTTGTTATAGACCCTATATTATTGCGGGTCCGATCAGTTCTAGACTTCCAAGCTAGAAGTTTACCCGCCCCTTGTCCAAATCCAAAATGGGCTAGTTTGCTTGCTTCCCACCTTTGAAGAATACGCTGATTAAGTACTGAAGCTAGTTGCCCTTTAAGTTTCAGCAGCTCCTCCTGTTTAGCCAGTGTGACAGAATCAGGAGCATTATTGGAAGTTTCTAGTTCAGTTTGGACTAGCAATAGGTCAGCCTCTATAGATGCAACTTCTTGGGTGTACTGCCTCCTTCGGAATGTGGTTTTGCTCTTAATAACCCCTCGCAAGGAACATTTAAAAGCGTCCCATACAGAGCTAGAGCTCGCAGAACCGATGTTAACTTGAAAGAATTCTAGCGCTTCTGCTCTAATATACTCCAAATCATCTGGAGATGTAAGGAAAGACCTATCAATAGACCATGACCTGATCGGAGGTTGAATCAGTACTTCAAGATCTAAAAGGACCGCTGAATGATCCGACAGATGGGATGGTAGGTAGGTGACACTCTTTGCTGAATTAAGCAAAGCTCTACTTACTAAAAAGAAATCGATCCTGGATCTGTGATGATATTTGTAATTTCGGAAAGAAAAAACAGTTTTCTGCCCGACCTTACTCTCCAAATGTCTATAATTCCGTATTGAGACATAGCTTTAAGTAAAAAATATCCGGATTTAGACAGAGTATGTTGCCGACTTGAGGTAGTCTTGCCTAACAAGGGGTCAAGTACAATATTAAAATCTCCTGCTATTATGACAGTTTCTGGGAAGTGCAAAAGCTCAGAGAATAATGATACCAAGGCAGAGGGGTCATCTCGATTAGGCCCATAGTACCCAGCTATTTGAAGGCGTGAGCCACCTATCACGACGGTCGCGATAGCCCACCTACCTGTGGGATCTACTTTTGCTCTATGAGTCTAGTAGTGATTGTTTTTTAAAACAAATGGTAACCCCTCCAGTATTAACTGCTTGAGAAGTGGTAACAGACAGATCTATCCATCTGTTTTTATTTACCATATCGAGTACTTCAGCCTCAACCAGATGTGTCTCCTAAAGTATAATGACCTGCGCGTCAAAATCACGTATTTATTGTAGAATCGTGTTTGATCTGGGTCTGGTGCATAGGCCATTAACATTCCAGGAGAGAATCTTAATAGTACTCATGGCTAATATGCCTAGTGAGGCTAGACCTTACAAGCTTACAACCCTTAGTATATGTCTGAGATACAAAGTCTGTCCATTTTTTAAAAATAGAATTGTCAACAACCAATTCAGAAATGAGAAACATTTTATACTTTTTTACCCTAACCCTCATCCACGTGAACCCCGCTCACCCTCCCTTGAGGAACCCTTGTTTGTCCAACCGGAGCACGTCCGGTTTGTGGTACCCCTGACCCATTCTAAGCCCCCACGAAGCGTTATTAATTATAGTGTTGAGGACTGAATAAATCTGCTGATAGTTTTACCTATGATAGTTACCTATTGTGGCTACACTCGAAATCAGGAGAAATTCCTCAAGGTATGAGATGCAAAAGTTTGTGATTTTTCACAAGTTAATAATATCAGTGTTCTATTATATTGTAGCTCTGCTAAAGATTTTAATACTTTTTAAGGGTTTTTATGTTTTTTTTCCTTATTATGTGCTTCTAAGAGTAAGAAAAACAGAAAGCTGGGGAAGATCAAGATAAGGTTATAATATATAGTCTCTATACTCTTTGCCTAAGTGCAGAAAGAGTAGACATGCCCCCAATCTCTCAGCCCAGACCTGACCTGCCCTCAACCCTTGGGTGTACCAATATTCATCAATAGCTCATCTCATGTTGAACATTTTATTATTAAACATAATCTTCAAAGCTGCAGGAAAGCTCAACTGTACTGACGCACCCAGATTCCTAAAGGCCTCCATTCTCCTGCCCAGTTCCCACTGCCTATCCAGGGTTGCCCTTGAAAGGTCGGATCTTATTTGAAAAGTAAAATCTCCACCAGATAGGGATTTTTGTTTCAGGGCTAAGTTGAGGATATTATCCTTCAGTAGGAAAGTATGTAAGTTAACTAGTACCTTCCGGGGCTTCGTCCGCTGCAGATTACACCTGAAGGGGTCCCTATGAACCCTCTGGATGTCTACATTCAATTCCTCCTCTGTGTGGGTTAGATTAAGAGATTTTTTAAGGAGTTGGATGATATAGGACTTGATGTCAGATCCTTCACTTCCTTCGGGGACATTTAGAATGCGGATGTTGCAACGCCTCGCATTATTTTCCAGGACCTCCATTCTATCAGCCAGAGCGGTGTCGTCTCTTTTGAGTTTAACTATATCCTCCTTAGCATTTTCCAATCAAGAGACATTGCAGCCATTGTTTCTTCCAACACCCCAGTTCTTGAAAAAAGCCCCTCTATCTTGCTGTCTAACGACTCACAGTATGATCTGATCTCTCTCTGGATTTTTGATGACTCCTCAAACCCCCGTTTAATGTCAGCTGATAGATTAGAAAACATAGATAATATTGAGGAGAGTGAGAGATCTGGGGGCATATTGGTGGCAAAGGCAGGTATTCCAAAAGGGATGTCAGAGCTAGGAGGGGGGTTATGGGCAGTTTGCAGCTGAGTGTTCTGGTTTACATTTGGAAGGGACTCTAGTTGTCGATTCCCTGACTCTTCTGGCTCAGGGCATGTATCAACCTCCAGACATATACACTCGCCTGGGAAGCTACAGACTTCTGCTTCAGCAGAACTGATTGATACCATAGCAGTTGTGACAGCCTCGCAAAGAACTGGAGAACCGCTAAGACTGTTGTTATTTTCAATGCCCTGCTCTGCTGATGTTTCCGTAGACAGGATAGCTGAATTAACATCTATCAATATAGTATCAGTGTATACACATCCCTTCTCCCCAGGTTGATCTTCATTGTGGGCCTCCTCCTCATATTTTGTGAACTAGAATCTAGAGAAGCCATAAATCCAGATATAGCTTTGATCGGGGTTATACCTGGAGAGGCACAGACTGCAGAGGGATTGCTCTGCACCAGATTCAAAACCTGAGGAATGACCTTAAAATAAGATTGCAATGAAGACGTTATCTTAGAGCCTGGATCTAGAACTGTTTTTACTAACTTAGATTTTTTCGCTCGTTTGGGTTTCGCCTCAGAGGAGAGGTAGGAAGAAGTTTTAGATGGCGTTTTACTGGCGCTATTACTGTCGTTAGTACTGTTTGACTTAATCAAATCAGGTCTCACTGCAATAGTATCCTGGGCCTCTCCCCCAGACTCCAGCCTGGTTTCCAGGACAGGGGGCCTACTCGCGCCCCCTTTATTTCCAATTGATCTTACCTCCCCTTTTTTGAGACGAGTTTTGATGCATATTAGCTTTATTCCCTCTACGGCCCTCATTAGTGGTTGCTGAGTGGAAGTTTGGGGGAAACTCGACTTGGTTTAAATAATGGCTTCTAAGGGTAGAAGAACGTGGGTTTTTAACCAAGCTACTTTCTCTCTGCTTTTCACTAGGACCCTCGCCCGGATCCGACCCCTCTTCAAGTATCTCTTCTCGTACCTTCAAACTTTTGCTGTCGACTGCCTTCCCCCCTCCTTGTCTCCCCTTCACCTTCTTTGCCGCTGATTCCAGTGGATCAAATTCTGCTGCTGCTGCTGTAGCCATTGTAGATCCCAAAACAGCTGCGGCTGGTACTGCAATATCCTTTTGTGCGGTTTCACTCCCCTCCCTCGCTATACTCACAGAGCGAAGGGACCGCAGTTGTCTCCCACGACGGAGCTCCAGGGCGGCTCGATGCCACTTCCACAACACCGCTGGCGTCTACGTCTGCAGTGACGGCTGACCCGCTAGAGAGCTGTGCGAAAGGGCTCCGACGGACGCTGAAACAATCTGGAACACGCCCCCCTGAACGCACATGGAGAGCGAGAAGAGACCGCGCTAACGGTCGGAGCAAACTTTTCGTCCGAAAAAAAGGTTTTTCTTTTCCTTTGTCTTTTGATATGGATTTAGAAGTATAAACAGCTAATAGCTCATCTTTACGTTACGAGAGTTACGAGAGCTACAAAAATCTTAAGAAGTACTCATTTTGCCAAAATAAACAAACGCTCCGCTAGAGCTTAGAGCCGAGTACCGCAGCAGTTAGCCTACTGCCGCCATGTTCCCCCAAAGTGCATAATTATTATTCCATTGTAAAGAGAAACATATTGACAAGAGTTGATAATTGGAATATTGCCAGACCCCTTTCAGAGGGCCATATGGCAAACAGGGGTTAAGCCTCAATCGTGGTGGTTGCAGTTGTTGGGTCCAACTTACTTTGAATCCGAAAACTAGGCAACTACCACACCAAATACACTTTACTCTCAGGTAGCACAGGGTGGGCAATTGCAGACACAATAACGTCAGTATGCATCCCAAGGCCTTTACTTTTGCAAAAATGAAGTATTTTTAATCCCATAGCAGTGCTAAATGTTACACAATTCAACTTAAGGAACAAATCAGACCCTGATATAACCTTCAATGTTGACACTGTAACCGCCAATCCCCCTTTGCTCTGCTTACACCCGTGGTGATTCCCGAATGGTTGCCTCCCCTCAGAGGTGAAAGGTGAAGCAGAAATCAAGCATTTATTAACACAGCCACCATTAATGTGTTTGACATCATGGAACATAGCAGGGCTGAACAAAAATTAATTGATAGTGAATGGCAGGAGTATATCAACCGTAGTGAAATCTGCCTGTTGCAAGAAACTTGGGCATTGGAAAGCCCTCATAAGCTTGGGTACAAACATTCAGAATTAGTTCTGTCCCCTCAGTAAGAGACAGACAGTTCGGTGGTCTTGTATTATGGGTTAAATCACCATAACTGTTGAAACATCTCCGAAGGAATTTCCATCACAAGATATACTGAGGATAAATGTATTAACACATGATTAAGCTGACAATAATATAGTAAACATTTATATTAGACCAAGTCCATCCAGCAAGGAATCTCTAGTGATAGAATTATTAGACAAGTTTTTAAGTACAATTGACTCAAGGGCAATGGCAATTGTAGGGGGAGATTCTGACTATAAATTTGAACCGGTAGTGGGATTGGATAATATCTTTGCAGAGGAGGACATGGCAAATAATATTCATTCTCTGGAGGCTGGCCCTACTGTGCCCTGTACAGCTGCAGTCTCCCAACGTATTCGATTACTTTCAGGGCAGGGACTTAGGGCCTGTAATGGTAAGTTGCCGTCAGACAGACGGGCCCCTAGTTTTAATAGGGGAACTACTAAGAGTAGTATTGATTACATAATGGCAACTGCTAACTCCTGGCCTAATATGCACGATTTAAAAGTCGAAATTAGAGACTATTTCGATCATTTCTCACTGTGTTTAACATAGCAAGTTCCCTCTTCGAATCTACTAATTGGAGAAAAAATGATAATAACCTAAGTCCAATTCAACCTTTAGTCAGTAATATTCATAGAGCCCTGAAATGGCCATCAATAGTAGGTAAAGATAGAAGTTATGACAAGTATTTATTACACCTTTACAGATGTCATCTCCCCTTACATTGAGCTGCCTATCTCAGAGATTGCTATATTGCAGATCCATCACAATATGACAGACAAAATAAAACTGATCCTGAGTAAAATTCCTAGAGAAAATAAGGCAGAGAATGTATCTACCTACCCCTCAGCTAATCAGTGGTACGATAGTGAGTGCCATAAAGCAAAGAGTGAACTAATACTGAAAGCGAAATCCAATTATGTTAATGCACTAAGGGACAAAAGGACCAAGTACAAAAGATTACTAACCTAAACAAAGAGAGACTGGGAAAATTCTGTTTGAGCCGAACTGATTAACACAGCCAAAATGAAGGACCATGCGGGTTTCTGGAGATTGTTAACCAAAGGGAAACAAAACAGGAAGACGTGGTTTGGATCTTTTCTTGGTCCCAAGTACTTAGGTAAATCATTTTTCAAAGTTATACTCAGAGGTTACTACTGAACTTACAAGCAAACAGCAAACAATCACAAAAAACCCTGCAGCAATCTCCAAAAAGGGACAAACTTACATCCAATACTTTAGTACAGATGAAACTTTGGCAGCTATTGATGCTACCTGTTGAAACATGATAAAGCTGTTCAGGGGTCGTACATCAATCTTCTCTGTAATGTTGTGACGGCAGAAGCCCCATTACCAGAGTCTTGGAAAGGGGCCGAAATCATTCCAATTTTAAAAAAGGGAGGACATCAAGATCCTGCACATTACTGGCCAAGAAGCCTTATCCACTCCCTACAAAATATATATATATGCTAAGCAGTCAAAACCTAATGACTGGATAGAGGAGAACAATATTTTATCACAGTACCAGGCTGGGTTTGGAGCTAGAACCAGTACAATTGATCAGGCCTTCAGACTCCTTTGTATGGGATGGAAATACACTATTTGAAAGAAAGAGCATTTGTACAGAGTTTTTATAGATTTGAAGGCCGTCTTTGACCTTATCCCCAGAGATTTGCTTTGGAGCTCCCTAAAAAGCCAAGGTGTACCCGATAACCTCCTTGTTCAAATAATGAGATTACATAAAGATAACTATGCAAAAGTCAGATGGGGACCCAGGGAAGAACTCACTGAGGCAATCCCTATAAGAAGGGGTGTAGGACAGGGGTGTGTGCTGGCACCCTCCATCTTCTCACTATATGTAAATGACGCTCTGAAGCATCTTTTGGGGTGCAGACATAATTCACCGAAAATTAGGAGGGGTGCCAGTACCTGCTCTTTTATTTGCTGATTATACTATTTTATAATCACTTTTAGTGACTACTGTGACTCAAAGGGACTTGAAATAAACTCCAGCAAAAAAAAATATATGGCAGTTAAACCTCACAAATCATTTAAGAAGAACATTACTACACAAAAACAGAAGCTAGAATATGTGCCGAATTTGTATACCTAGTTATCACACTGAACACTAAATTGACTTGGTTCCCACATCTGCTCCAAAAATTTTCACCAATATTAAAAAACACCAGAACAGCATAACCAAGGCAATGTCTCCTGCATTTAAGTTTTCAAATAAAGGGCACAATCCGCAACCCTCTATGGTGCAGAACTTTGGGGGGCTCCTTGCAGGAATACATTTGTGGGCAGGGAAAACACGTTTTGCAGGATGCTGCTACGTCTCCCTGTACGCACACCGATGATCCCTATTATTATAGATTAGAACATGAAGTGCATAGACCATTAGGCTATACTGAGACCATTGTTATTCTGGGTGCATTTGTGAATCACCGTAGAACGTACAAGTTATAAAGAAGGGCGAGAGGAGATGTTAAGGCTTGATCTTGGAACTAACCTTCAGTGGGTAAAGCGTGTGCATCCCACTGTATTGACACCATCTTCTTAGACGATCCTGAAAACCATATTCTGGTCATATAATCAAAATAGTGTCTCCCATAATTCAGATACAGGCAGGTTGACATCTCAGTTTCTCCTTATAAAACCACTCCCTTTTTTCTGGCAATATCTGGACGAACTCCAGCAGCAATTGGCAAAATCCCTATCCATAACGTTTTGCTATGATGTTTTGCATGTACATTCTAACACAGCAAAATGGGGTCGCAAACTACTGTCCCCTATGCCAACGCAATGCAGTAGAAAATGATTCCCATATACTATTTTTTTGCCCAGTTTATGCCATCCCAAAGCGAAAATAGATTAAACCCAATTGTCGGAACTTGGGAATTAGGTCTAGCTCTGATGGCACAAAAATCCTAAAAAGAGATACCTCACAGAAAATAGTTTTTAGTGTTAGCAGATATTTATTTGCTGTCAATTTATTAAGGAAAGAAGAAGGCATAAAATTCAAATGCTGCAATCTTCATGTGCTCTTTTAAGCACTTATATGCACTTTTCTTGCATTTGAACTTTATTCTTTGGTCAAAACCCATGCAGAAAGTTTCAGATACCCATATGCACTTGTTTGCATACTCTACTTGTTGCTTTAAGTACCTATATACAGTATTATACCATTTGCACTTTATTCCTTGTCTACAATCTATGTAGAAAGCTCTAAATATCTACATGTATTTTTTTAGCATTTGCACTTTTTTAAATCTCTGCCCAGAAATTACATTTCCATGTATGTTTTAAATTTACTGAATAGCAAGCTTAGTATTTTTATCGTATTTTATTTGGTTGATCGAGTCATTGATTTTATACTGTAAAAGCAAAATGGTATCAATTACAATTGCCCAAGGACGTATTAAGGAAACGATTATTGTAACTCTGTTTACCTACTAAGTATGAACTGTTTTATCTTGTATCTTTTATGTTTTTTTTGGATCACTGAAATAATATCGAATGCCAAAATATCGACCTGCAAGAATATCGTGTAAAAAATATCGACTGACAAAATATCGAGTTTCTATCTACAAACAGGTAAGTACAAAAATATCGAGTTTAAAATATCGTTTACAAAAATATAGTTTTAAAAAATATCGACTTTACTAAAAACACTATTAAATTAAATTAAAATTAAAAACTAAGTACTAAAATATACTTAAGAATACTTAAATTAACTAATGATAATTAAATAATTAATGAAAGTAAAAAAATTAAAAATATTTAATCATATTTCTTAAAACATATATATAGTAACAAAATATAATTAAATAATAGCCAATATTATTAACGTACAGTAACAAAAGAATAAAAATTACTATTCCCACTCCAGTGGGTGCAACAGTAGGGAAAGCGTTGGATAGCGTAGGGGTTAAAATTACTATTCCCACTCCAAAGAGTGCAACAGTAGGGAAAGCGTTGGATAGCGTAGGGGTTAAAATTACTATTCTCACACCAGTGGGTGCAACAGTAGGGAAAGCGTTAGATAGCGTAGGGGTTAAAATTACTATTCCCACTCCAGTGGGTGCAACAGTAGGGAAAACGTTGGATAGCATAGGGGTTTACATTACTATTCCCACTCTAGTGGGTGCAACAGTAGGGAAAGCGTTGGATAGCGTAGGGGTAAAAATAACTATTCCCACTCCAAAGAGTGCAACAGTAGGGAAAGCGTTGGATAGCGTAGGGGTTAAAATTACTATTCCCACTCCAGTAGGTGCAACAGTAGGGAAAGCATTGGAAAGCGTAGGGGGTAAAATTACTATTCCCACTCCAGAGAATACAACATTAGGGAAATTAAATAATTCATATATTATTCAAAAATCTACTAAAAAATATCTATTAATAATTAAATTTTTTTTTTAAATTAACAATAATTAATTAAATTAATCACCTATTAATACTAATTATTTAAACATTAACAATTAAATAATTTATAACTTAAACAAATATAACAATTATTTCCAAATAAATAAATTGTAATTAGTTTTATTATTTAATTAATAATTAATAATTTAATTTCCACCCTATGCCCCTATAAACCCACTACCCGCTACATAAATTAAATTAGTTACATCTACATAATTACCAATTATTCAATTAATATAAATTAATTAACAATTTTAAATTAATTAATTAACAAATATAAATTAATTAACAATTAATTACTATTTACTATCAATAAATAAATGTACATATTTAATTAATTATAAATAAATTACTTCCCACCCTATTCCCCTATAAACCCACAACCTGCTACAGACTAAAATTACGCAAAAATTATTGAAACAAAATTTGTTAAATATAATTATTTATAACATAAATACACAATGTTCACACATATGATAACATAAAAATACACTATAAAAAATTATATATTATTAAAAATTCGATATATTGTACTATCTATATTATATACTTCGATATTTTAACTATCTATATTTTTTACAGTGGATATTACTTCACGTACCTTAAAAACGATATTTTTGTAGTCGATATTCTGTCCTGTCGATATTTTGTCCACTCGATATTAAATACACAATATTATGTCCAAACGATATTTTGGACTCGATATTATGTCAGTGCACCGTTTTTTTTCAAACCGAATAAAGATTAATGAACAAGTTAATATTTGGACCATTGTCAGACCCCTTTCAGCGGGCCATATGACAAACAGGGGTTACTGAGCTCATTCGTGATGGTTGCAGTCGTTGGGTCCAACCACCTATGAATCTGCAAACTGGGCAACTACCACCCCAAATCCACTTTACTCTTAGGTAGCACAGGGTGAGCAGTGGCAGACAAAATAACCTCAGTATGCATCCCAGTACCTGTATTTTTGCAACATAAAGTATTTTTTATCACATAGCAGTGCTAACTGTTACACAATTCAACTTAAGGAAGAAATCAGGGGCCCTGATATAACCTCCAATGTTGGCGCTATAACCGCCAAACCCCCTTTGCTCTGTTTACACCCTTGGTGATTCCCTAATGGTTGCTTCCACACAGAGGTGAAGGCTGAAGCATAATCCAAGCATATGTGCAGTCTATAGGTCCCCTCACAACTCAAATGAGCACAGAGTTCACTTAGGTTCAGAATTCCTGCCTTGGGATCTAGTGGTGATGCAGCAATGTATAATGCTCTCTGCAGAGCAGTCTTGTATTTCCTTCTGCTGCAGGCCCATGGTGAGAAAGGATAGCCTCGCGGATTGCTTTGGAAGCCTGGCATTGCTGCATCTTTAATCACACAGCCACCAGCTTTGTCTTGCAGTGCAGGGGCTCAAGCATCTGAAGTGCAGATGTGGCCCTGACTGTGGCAGTTCTGGTTTCACTATCAGTCTCAAAAAAAGATGTATGTTGCCACCACCACTTTATGTGCTATACTCATGTCTGGGACAGTAGTGCTCTGCCCATCATAAGGGGACATTTGGTGCTACCCTCCAGATGACAGGACACATCCAGAGCCACACATAGTCAGAGACAGGCCTAAGTCTCTGCTCTCATGCCCTTATTAGCATGATGTTAGAACCAAAATACAAGTCAGGATACCAGATACAGACACAGTTAGACACTCAGGGCAGTGGAACACACCCACATACCATACAGGGGAATTTCCTGTCCCAGTAACTATTCAGTCTGTCACTATGCACTGGAGGACAAGGAATCCACATTGAGCTACTACTAATGATCTTAAAGAGACAATATAACTCCCCACCAAGCCAGCTTGAGAGTTGAGACTCTCTGGAGAAAGGTTGAATAGCACTTGCAAGTCTCTTGCCTCATGGTGACCAGAGCTAACATTTCAGTGAAACTCTCAGACATATTGGGCTTTGTTGAGAGTTCACTTAAGCACCAAAGTCATACACAACACAATGGAGGTGGGCATCCCTGACAGCTAGCATACCCTATGGCGGTATATTGCCTATGCGGTTGAGGTCTCCATTTGAAGCATCATGCTCTGACTGAGTTTTTAGTCTCCCATAAACTTGCCATCTTCAATTTGCGTGATACACAAAATCTGTGTGTGAGGATTGGAGATTTGCTCACAGAATGGTTTAATAGGTGGTGGGATCTGATCTAGAATCATTGCACTTGGTGGGTGAGGGCTTGAGGTGGAAGGATGGGGTTTGTGTCAGAAACCTGTATCTCAGCATGGTACATTACCAGTGATGTCACCTGATAGTTGAGAGGGTTTCTTCTGTCTCAGACTGGCCAGGAATGAATTTTTCACATTTGCAATTAATCTTAGTTGTTCTTTGCAGATCTTAAAACGCATTGTTTACAAGTGATACAAAAAATATCTCTGCGGGCATCAGGCTTCGTGGAGCTCCATGTTGTTCCGACAGCCAGCTTTAATGTTACACTATAGATCATCTGAGATGGATTGCTAACCTTTGCATCTGATCACAGTCATCTTTCTAAGTTTGTAATAAGCTCATTCAATGTTATAAATTCTGAACAAGTTCACAAGCAGAGCTGTTAAAATATAGTTGAACATACTTTCAATCTGTTCTGCTCAAAAACAGGGTGTGAGCAATATTGCCACTCTCTCTTCATTTTGTACGATGCATCAGTTTGAATCATGTGGCGCATACTGGCAATTGAGCGTTTGGATTAGGAGCCCTTTTATTAAAAAATAATTCATGCACTGGCGTGCGTTAAATTCTATGCAATTAAAAAACCTTGTTCGAAACTGGCACTGGCTACGGGAGAACGTGTCTGACATAATGTAGATTGACATCATCTTTGTGAGATGTCAACAGGTCTTTTAACCAACTGCAAATGGCTTGTTTACCCCTTGCTGGCTCAACAACAAAACCAGTTGATTAATGCTTTAGAAATAACATTTAATCTGTGAATGCCCATCTGCTACATGGTTAAGCAAAATAATACAAATTGTGATTAAACAACAGGGTGTACCTTTTCCCCTGTTCTCTTCTGCACTAAAGTTATCTATGTGTGCCAAGCATTTGCTGGTACTTGAAGGCCATGAGTTTTCAAAAATCTTGCTAGGAATGGGAAAATGGGCAACGATTCAATTTCTCAGCAGTGGTAGATTGAGGAGCGTGTTGATAAAGCAAAGTCTCTTGGCGTTCTCATTTTACTGTAATGTGTGATTTGAGGCTGTTTTTCCTGGCTTTCTTTCCATACAAGTGGAGAAATCTACGTCTGAAGTAAACACAATTTAC
This sequence comes from Lissotriton vulgaris, assembly GCF_964263255.1. NCBI lineage: Eukaryota > Metazoa > Chordata > Amphibia > Caudata > Salamandridae > Lissotriton > Lissotriton vulgaris. The sequence goes on from NC_141687.1 coordinate 1,356,706,688, forward strand.
CAGTACATCTTTGTGCTAACATTTTTATACTGGAAGATAAAAAAGGACATTGGCTCATATGTATGAAATTCAGAAATTGTGACTCCCAAATAGTAAATCCGTAGAAACCACTATTTGGGAATCTCAAATTGTACGTAGCCTGCAATTTCCTAACAGTTACTCCTACAGATTCGCATTTGCTATTAGGAAATCGCAAATTAGGAAAAATTTAACTTGAGATTTCCTAGTAGGAAATCGTAATTTTGGAAACTGAGCTTTGTGGAAGCAGGATGATGTTGTCAGAGCCCAGGTGGAGTATAATTACAGGGTGAGGCCACAAGCCAGAGACCTAAAACCTACTGGAAGCAAGTAGTGTCCCTGCATCACTGCCAGTACAACACACCGTTTCCAGTGAACACCATGGCTGCTGAAGAGGGGAACAAGGACTCTGGGATCAGCAGGAAGAGAAAGGTGAAGTTCTCTGAGAGGGAGCTTGAGGAATGTGCTTCCAACATGGACCAACTGTTTGGGAAGGCCGCCTTTCAGTACCTGAGTCACAGAAAATGTGGGTCTGGAATGGAATCCTGGAGGAGGTGAACTCCCTAGCAGTAACACAGAGGACCATCCTGGAGATACACAAGAGGCGGTACAACCTTAGGTCCTGCACCAATGAGAGGCTGGCCAACAGGATGGCAGAGAGACTTGGGACAGGTAGATGGCCCTCACAACATCCCCCTCTGACTCCCATGGAGACTCTCATTGAGGGGACCCACGAACCTGAGAGTATTTCAGGGGTGACTGATATTGACACCTCCATTCCATCAGGCACCAGCCAAGGTAAATCATCTACCCATTATGTACCATGCATAACATAATGTTAACCAATCCACATATCATACATAACAGCATGAATTACTCCAATTAGGTGCTTGGCCTACCCAGGCAATGTATTATGGGTGCCGTAGTGCACATCATTAGCATGCAGTATTGAGTGTTGTTGACCACACCAAACGTGTAGAACACAAACATGTCAAAATCAAATGCAGCTGAGTCACAACAATAATTCGGCAAAATATTAACCATTTGATTACTCTAACTATATATATATATGCATTTCCACAGATCATAGTCCAGACATGTCAGGACCTGTGGCAGCAGAAGGGGATACTGGCAGTGAGGCTGTCCTTGAGTCCACAACAACTCCATCCTCTCAGCCCATTATCCCAACTCCAGCTGGCAGGAGAGGCACCATCTACCCACTGCCAGAGTCTAAGGACAGTGATGAGGGACAGTCACAAAGCAGGGACCTCACAACATCTGAGCCCAGGTCACTCCGGCTCTTCGGGCTGGACTGTTCCCATGAGGCACAGGGTCAGACTGATTTGCATATAACCATGTCTGAACTGGGGTGGCAGAGTGGGCTAAAGAACGGTGATGGATTAAACCCAGATCTTTTGACTGGGTGTGAGTGTTTGATTGGTTCAGATGCTCTGTTCATTACCACCCCATTTTGTACCACTTTTGGCCGCCATAAGTGTGGCAGGGTATGCTCAGACGTGAGTCCCTTGCTCACTTTGCACCTGGATTCAAGCAAGCCGAGCTGAAGACGGCTGGAATGCCAGAAACCGGTCCTCGGAAGCTTGTTTCCGGTCCAGGGAAGGCATGGCTTGGCAGTTCGGGTGGACTGTTCCCATGAGACACAGGGTCAGACTGATTGGCATATAGCCATGTCTGAACTGGGGTGGCAGAGTGGGCTAAAGAACGGTGACATATTAAACCCAGATCTTTTGACTGGGTGTGAGTGTTTGATTGGTTCAGATGCTCCGTCCATTATCACCCCCTTTTGTACCGCAGGTCACTCCGAAGGCACTGAGGCCAAATCCCAGCATGGTATCCAGAAACCGTGTAAGACACATTGAAAGCACATACCATATATGATGGCCTGGAGAGGTTGATCCTCAACACACAGTGCCAGCAGAAAAAGGAAAATGGGCACAGAGAGTAGGCTTCTACTACGAATGGCAAAGTTCCTGCAGAACATGGAGAAAGGGCAGGAACTGTGGCTAGTAGAAATTGAGAGGGAGCACAGTGTATTGTCAAAGGCCCAGGCAGTATCTGGCCCAGTTTGACACATTCAACCGGTCCATCAACCAGCTGGCAGCCACAACATCATTGACCCTGACAAGCTGGACAGTCAATATCCAAACAGTCATGGCACATGATAGCAGGACGTCGCACATGGGCTGGTGCAGGTCACCACTGCATTAGAGAACATCCAGACTCACAACCTGTGTATCCCCAACATCCCGGCCCACCTGAGAGCCAGGAGGGCTCCAGCCTCAGTGGCTAATTCATTCACAAGCCATGCACTACCAGACGTTCATGCCACAATCCGTATGGCAATGACTTGCCATGAGTCCCACAACCCATTGCTGCTGACAAAGCACCCAACCCAAGGGGCCGTTGGAAGTAGCTCCCTAAAAACTCAGTGGGATGAGTTGTCTTTGTTTATCATTCCCCTTATTCACTTTGTTGTTCTTATGATAGCAATGTACAATCCATAAGGATGCAGTTGCTTGCTATAATGTTGTAGCCAACAGAATAAAATGTGGTCACTCAGTTGTGCACCAAGCAATACTATCATGTTTGATGTTTCATGTCTATGATGTTATGTAATCCATTTCCTCCATAATAGGTGTTGGTTAACTCTGTGCGTCATACACATTCCTCTGCTGCACATGTCCCCTACTGCTGCACCCGTAGTGATGTAAATTAATCATCAGAGTCGGACTCAGGCTCTATGTAGATGTTGTGTGGATCCTTCATCATTACAATATTGTGCTGTATTGCATTAGAGGTTCTTATATTGCAGCGTGTATCCAGTCTATACAGTAATGCCCCTCAGGTCTTCTGGAGGCAGCGGAAGCAGGACTTTAGGATGCCAAAGGTCTTCTCGACAATTGAGCACATTGTGCAGTATACCCTGTGGTGATGCCTATCACTTGTTGTCCTCGGAGTCAGGTACAGTATGGGTAGCCAGGGACGTAATGCATATGCACTGTTACCTTAAGAGCATGAGAAGGGAAACCATTAGATCACATCACACACACTGTCCTGGCTACTGTATTCATTGCGTTTGTAAGTCTTACCAAGTAGGAAACCATTGCCAAATTCATCCTGTGCAAGTTGGTTCTGTTTTCCACTCTGGCGGAACATGAATGATTAATGGGTGCTGCCTGTGTATTTGGCCACAAGATCTGTTATGATATAGGAGGTATCACACACTACCTGAGCATTGAGTGAGTGTGAGTTTTTCTTATTCCTATATGTATTCAGTTGCTGCTGGAGGACATATGTCAATATGTGTGCCATCAACACAGCCAATTACATTGGGGAACTGTGCTCTCGTGTAGAACATCAATTTGGTGTGTTGCAATGATTGGGGTTTATTCGTGAATGATATATGTTGGCTGATTCTTCTCACCATAATGTCCAGGAGCCTGTGGAAAAACCTGGAAAATGCACTTTGGGGAACCCCCTGCCACTTTAATGACTCCCCGGAAACTGCCGGATGCTAGGAGGCGTTCGCAACACAATACCTGGAAAATGGGGTGGGACTGTGTTGCTTCTGAGTGTTGGAGCCTTTAGCTGAGGCTCTGACTCAGCAATTAAATCAAGAATTACCTGGCTAATGAGTCTGTACCTCTCAATAATCTCCTCCTCTGTCTGTTTAAAAAGGGTGAACCTCAACCTAAATATCCTATCCAGTCTCCTCCTCCTTCTCTGCCTCTCTTACAAAAGCCTCATCATCCTTGCCAGAATGTGAGGGGGCGTGGCTAGTCATCTAAGATGGCGGTTGTGGTCTGATAGAGCTCCGGACCCTCCGGGGGGGAACTGATTAATACACGCCGTACACCCGGCTGCGGACTTTAGGGGGTGCAGATGATGAAGTGTTGAGGCCCGGCAGCAGCGGAGCGACTCCACCAGTGCCGAGAACAGCCATGAAACTGCCACCACAGACCGGGGCCTACCTGACGCCTGTCACTACCAGAAGCCGGGGCCTGGCGTAGAGCGAGGGCCCATTTGCAGTCTGCCAGGCTGATCGGGCTGTGGTCCAGGCCCTCCCCGCGGACCGGCGGACATTGAGCCCTTACCGAGGTCTTCGCCCCAAGCCCATTCCGGAAGGAATGGAGCCCTGACCGGGGCTCCCTGAAGAGCTGACAGGCGAGACGTACTGTCTGGCCCGGAGTCGGCCTGATGACTCGCGGCCTATGAGTGGAGGTGGTGTGCCGCAGAACTGCGCTAAGGACCACCGCGGCATGCTGGGAGACCATGGGGTGCTACAAAGAGGTTGGCGGCCCACCCCAGTTCCTATTACCCAGCGAAGACAATGGAGGTACAGTGATTACTGGAACTGGCGCAATACAGAGCTTGTGTCCGTGTTGGGCATGCATGCGGTGGGACTGCATGGCCGTGTTGAGAAGTGCGACTCACCGAGACCTACATTCGGTCCGAATCCTCCGACTTGTACACTTGGCACCCCACCTGTGTCCTGCAGTGTCCCTGGGGAGCACCTGTACTGGAGATTGTGCCTATGAGCCAGGGTCACACAGCGATACCCGCTAGGTACGAGAGCAAGGTCATGCCAGGACTAGGAGGTGCTGGGTAAGATGACCCATGCGGGACTGCGGAGGTGCATGGTGGCGGATCATGGTCCCCCACACAGTGCACTGAGGTCTGTCCTGAAGCCTGACACACCGGGGGTGCAGCTGGAGACCACTTCTTAGAGCAGAGCACTGGCCGACTGCATTGCGGGCGCGGCCTGAGAGCCCGCGCAGCAACTTGAATACACCGTGACCCACCAACACTAGATCCACCGAATTGTTTGACCACACGCAGGGGGGCACAAGCTCATCTGACCATTTCCCCCCTTGCAGAGGCCTGCCCTGGGTGCACTGCAGGGAGATAGGAATGTGCCATGCCACCATCGCCGGCACTACCGGCCTCCTCTTGAGCCGCTCACAGGAAATGCCTAACGGAGGTCTGGAGGTGACAGTAATGTCCGCCGAGTCCTAGGGATTTGGACCGCAACGAGTGTGTGAGGTACAGATGAGAGGAGAAGACCCCTGCAGGAAAAGAGGAGGAAGGGGTGATGACCCATAGCCCCACACGGAGCACCGTAATTTACTCGGTCCCCGGCACTGGGATCGCTACTGTCCTCTAGTGCCACACTCCTCGGATCGGCCTGGGTCCACACCCCCCTCCCTCAGGGCTTGCCCGAGGTCCATTGCTGTGCCCTGCTTCTATTTGTGACATTACAAGCACCCTCCTGAGACTGACCACGGGGGCGGCCCGACGAGTGATCCAGTGGAGACTTTGAGACATGGGCAGAAACCGGGCGAAGACATTGGAGGCACAACAAGGCCCTGACCCTCCTTCTACCATGTTGGGCCATGCTAGTAGGTCTCCCTCGCCTGGGGCGGATCTGACAGACCATGTAGAAGGGATACCGGATAAGCTGGACCTCATCCTCAAAGAAATTCGAAACTCTAGAACGGCATTTGAATTACAGATGGGCGCGCTCACCACAAGATTAACGATGCTGAAGGCGGACCATACCAAACTGGCAGACACAGTTAAGGAACACGACCGATCTATTGCTGACCTCACCCCTAAAATGGCGGAAAACTCTTCCTCCTTGTAACAGCTCCAACAGCAGGTAACCACACTCATGGACCGGGTGGCGGATGCAGAGGGCAGAAATCGTAGCGATAACATCCGAGTTATTGGGCTGCCGTAACGCTGTGAGGGGAGCAGAGTGGATGACTTTATGGAAACATGGTTCCGGGAACATGTGACCTCTGAGGGGCTCTCCCCGTACTTCTGCGTGGAAAGGGCCCATAGACTTCCGATGGGACAACCCAAACCGGGTGTGCCGCCTCGCACTCTGATTGTGAAAATCCTCAACTATAGAGACTGTGACATCTTGCTACAGAAAGCTAGGTAAAGGGCACTAATTCATTACGAAAACCGCTGCATATCCTTTAACCCCGATTACACAGTGTTGGTGCTGAGACAGAGATCGTCCTACCAGGCAGGTAAAAAAAAGCTACAGACTGCACAACTCAAATACGCCCTCTTGTATCCTGCCCGACTGAAGGTCATACATGATAAGAAGACTCACTTTTTCGAAAGCCCGGCAGATGTTTAGGAATGGATGGAGGTGATGGGCATTGGCTCTAGCCAAATAAGTCACCCGGATGTCTCCTTGCAGGACTCGGACGCACTCCCGAAGCGATCCTATCTACGAACTCAGAACCCCAACCGGGGTAAAGGGGGTGTGGGCCCATTGCGGGAACAGCAACAATGTGACCAGGAGGGAACGCTGGCGGTGACTGGTTCCTTCCGCGAAGATTTGAACAAAATCGCTACTGACTCGGAGGACAGTACTCTCCATTCGGATTCCGTCCCATAGTGCAATTCTTTTCCCCACCATCACACTGAGACTGGCTGATGACCTGATTGACATTTGAATGAGGTGGATGGGTCAAGGACACAACATTGCTGCTGCTGGTTTTGTCCTTGCAGTGGGCACGAACCCGGCGCCGGACAGACTATCGTATCCTTTCATTGGTATAGATCACTGTGTAAACTGGCAAAGTTCTATGTACGGTTTGCCATGCAGCGCCACAAGGCACCTAGGTTATCCACTGCTTGCTGGGGGCTCTGCAGCTTACACTGTTGTACTTGATCATGCTACTAGCATCGTCCCCACCACCCCACCGCACAATCCCCCCCGGGAGATAGGGTACTGTTGAGCCATTGGGGCACAGACCATTCTAGGAATATGCCAGGACATGAGGTTGGCTACCTCCCTATTAGGGTATGCACCGTTATTTGTTCTGTACCACTTGCACACCATTGTTGGGCCCAGCGCAGTTTAGGCGCTGTGCCGAGTTATGTTGAAGTTGTTGGGGAATGGGGACTCGTGGTCAGATCTGCCCTGTTGGCACCATGAAGAGATAAGTACAGCTTACACACAGGAACATGACAGGGGCCGCTAATACAATAGGGTCATACAACCTGCTCACATGGAACGTTCGGGGACTAGGAGCAATCCAGAAAAGACACTGTATAATGCATTTCTCCTCAGACGTAAAACACAGATGGCGTTCCTCCAGAAATCCCATCTAACTGACTCCGAAACACGAAAGATGAGGAAAAAATGGAGAAGACATATTTACTCCACTAATTATTCTGCTTTTGCTAGGGGGCGACTATTTGGGTGTGATATGGGGTCCCATTTGTGGAATTTGAGCACTGGGTGGACGACCAGGGTCGATACATACTATTGAAGGGCACTCTTGACGGCTCCCTGGTGATCCTCGGGAGCATTTATGCCCCTAACTTCGATCAAGACCGATTCCTGAGTAAGCTGAGTGCGGTCTTGGCGGATTGGGTACGGTTTCCCCTGGGTACTGGGAGGGGATTGGAATGCGGTGCTGGACACTGGGTTGGACATGTCACACCCCCCCTACACCGTACAACTGCTGGCAAGCTAGCGGACCAATTCACTGCGTGGGCAAACGGGTGGAAACTTTCTGGCGCATGGCGATGCCTTTATCCAACCCATAAAGAATATTCCTTTTACTCTCCGGTACACAGCCTCCATACCAGAATTGACAGGTTCCTATGCTTTAACTCCATCATGCCGAAGGTCCACCGCTCCACATACCTGGCCAAGACGTTTTCCGACCATAAACCACTAGAGCTCACACTTTGTTGTGACATGGTACCCACTCAGGTGCCCACTTGGAAATTGCACCCACACTTGCTTCAGGAGGGCCCCTTTTGCACGACCCTGTCCAATACCATTACTAACTACCTAGATGAAAACTGGAACAAAGCGTCCTCTAATTTGATCGAATGGGATGCTTTGAAGGTAGTGGTGAGTGGGGTGACGATCGGATAGCTGGTGGGGGCCAGACAAGAGATGCACCAACGGTTACTGGACACTGAGAGCATGTACTGGAGAGGGAGGCAGTATCTGACCCAGATAAACGGGAGGAACTACAATTCACCCACATAGACCGTGCGGAGACATTGCGGACAATAGACTACAGGGCGTATCTCCAACGGAATCACACCAAGGCAGATAGATCCCATACACTGCTTGTCCGCATAGTCAGAGATAGACCTGACTCGCCAATCATTTCCAGCATCCGCACTTTGGCAGGACATGTAGTCCCCACACAAGGCAAAATAAATGCTGCCTTTCATAAACACTTAGGTACGCTCTATGCACCCCCCGCCCCAGTAGAAAGCTCTTTGATTACCAACTTCTTCCAAGATCTTCCCTTCCCGGTACTACCGGAGGAAGTACAGAAAGATATTGACGGCCCTATTAATCAACAAGAAATCCACGCTGCGATTAAGGGTCTAAACCGTAACTAGACGCCTGGAATGGACGGGCTCCCCATTGAATTTTATCTTACATACTCGGAGTCCTTAGTACCTACACTGGAGGCTGTCTACAAGACGGCTTTTGAGAGTGGCCGTCTGCCAGACTCCACCATGCAGGCACTAGTCATGTCTATACCCAAACCAGGAAGGGACGGTTTGGAGACCCCTCTCTATGCTAGCCACTGAATCCAAAATCCTAAGCAAGGCCCTTGCAGACCGTATACAACTGCACCTTAGTGCGCTAATTCACAGCGATCAGTGCAGCTTCCTCCCAAACCGCAGCACTTCTCTAAATACCAGATGGTTACATTCTGTAATAACAGCCGCCCCGAGAGCTTACCATCACGCAGGATGTATTGCACTGAACATTAGTCAGGCATTCGATTCCCTCTCCTGGGACTTCACGTTCGTGACGTTGCAACGGTTTGGGTTCCCGGACACATACTTTAAATGGGTTCGCTTATTATACACGTACCCTACAGCTAGGGCCCGTACTGGTGGCTATATCTCCAACCAATATAATATTTACAGAGGCACAAGGCAGGGGTGCCCTCTATCTCCCCTGCTGTTTGTATTGGTGTTGGAACCCCTGGCTCTGGCTCTTCGGAGATCGGCAGACCAGCTTGGCATCCACATTGACTGGGTACACCACCTAATATCTACCTATGCGGTTGACATACTCCTGTACCTACGGGACCTGACTGCTGATAATGCCCCTCTCCCGGGTATATTCACTATCTTTGAATGCCTATCAGGACTAGCCATAAATCCGGAGAAGTCGGCTAGCTATTTCTTCCACGAAACACAGCACATAACCCACCTGCAATTCGGCACTTATGCCCTGCCAGTGGCCCACACCACCTTTAAATACCTAGGCGTCCATGTATACAGACCACAAGAGGACCAAATAGAGGGCAATATACTGCGGGCCATAACGGGGCTCTGTGCTAGTGTTGGGTTCTGGTCTTCCCAACCCTTATCAGTAATGGGGCGGATCGCCATCTCAAAAATGGTTATGCTGTCTCGCCTCTTATACTACTTTGTGAATCTGCCTGTGATCCTCCCACAATCCATTTTTGTACAAACTGAACACCATACTGTCTACTCTCATCTAGGGCGCTGGTCGGAGAGAAATAAGTCTTCGGAAGCTCCAGCTGGCAATGCAGAATGGCGGCTTGGGAGTCACGGACTTCCTAGGTAACTATTATGCCAGTCAGCTCCAGGGGCTGTCCTATTGAACTGCAGGCAGGAACTTACATGAAACTGGGTTTAGGCCACAGAGGCTGGACCAGGGTGAGCTGCACTCTCTGCTACTGCCCAGGGCTAAGATCCCCCCCAGAGTGCCCCCCCTCTGTTACGGACAGCCCTACTCTGTTGGAGGAAGGCCCTATCATACACGTCCACAGTGGCCCCCTACGCCCGAACTTCCCCATACTAGGCATCCCTACACCACAGGGGAGACTCACGCAGACCAAAATACAGGCATGGACGGAAAATGAGGTAGAGGACGTGGGAGCTTTCTTTGGGGATGGCACTATGTTGGATCACAACTCCTTTTTACAGGCCACTGGAACCCACCGCATCTGTACCTTTTACACGCCACTGTGACACACTATATCAGAACCACATGGGCCCCACAGAGGACTGAACCCCCAAAACATACCTCAGTACACCTCTTATACTACATGGGACCTGGAGGGCATTTGGTGCATTGGCTCTACACTGGAATATGGGCACATGCAGCAATCACACTTACCTCCCTTAGGGCATAATGGGCGGAGGACTCCAGGGAGGAAATCACGGACCAAGCAGGGAAATGTATGCCGGAACACCCCAAAAAAGTGTTGCGTAATGCGAGGCTCAAATTTATACAGGCGATGATACTCCACAGGTTGTACCTTACACCGAAAAGAATACACTGTATGTTCCCAGACTCCCCCCACTACTGCCCCCGTTGTAAAGGAGATGAGGCAGACTTTATCCACATGCTGTGGTCTTGCCCTCGCATAATTGGGGAGAAGTGCGCCACTCTCTAACCACAGTAAACTGCCTTATAGGACTACGTAGACGCTCAAAAGTCCAAAAGGTGCGGCTAAAGTTCTTAGACCTGGCACTCATCTTGGCGATCAGGGTGCTCACTATGAGGTGGAATTCCCCCAGATGCCCGACAGTCACTGTCTGGCAGTCTGACATGCTTCAATGGGGGAGGGCAGAGGGTGCAGCTCTCCGAAGTGAGGAAGAGAGAGGGCTTAGGAAGCAACCCATCTCGCTGGATTGGGAGGCCATGTTAATTGAACTGGAAGATCTTGATTTGTCTCCTGCACAAGATACTGAGACCCAGTAACATACAAGGACGCCTAGCTATCCCCAGGCATTAGGCCCTGTAGACCGAGATGTCGGGACTCCACCCGGTACACTGCTTCCTTCAGGAGGATGATTATAGGATGACCCCCGGCAACCATAGTGGCTGCTAAGATATGACTGACCAGGAGAGGGTTGGGGGGGTGGAAGACGAGGTTTGTATAAGTTACCACTAGTTAAATATAAATATGCACAACTTTGAGATGTCGCTGAGGATACAACATGTCCATCGCTCATTTGGTAGCATTTCCAGCACCGAAAATTATCTTGGTTAGCCTGCTCTACCATACAGGATAATGAGAGACAAACTCCTATGTAATACATGTAATGTGATTGTTGAAATGGGGGGAAAGGACTGTATGTAGAAGAGTATTTTTCTAACGTACATGATATACTGCGGTCATCAATAAAGTGTGTTAAAAAAAAATCCTTGCCAGAATGTAAAAAGCCACCCTTGTTGATGTTCCTGATGAATTTTGCATGCATGGCGAAATGTTTGCACCGGGTAACCATCAGATCCGATTAGATGGTAACTGCATTTCCTAAATGGCCATTTATCAACTTGTTGCAAGTAGGAAATCTGCTGTACATGCGGATACCAAATCGCGAATAGGAAATCCCTATTTTTGATTCCCTATTTTGAAACACTGTATATGCCTTTTGTACACACCAAAAGACCAATTTGCATTTCCTAGAGACCCAACATAGCAATTCAGACCGTTAAGAAATGTAAAATGTGTTCATACATATGGGCCTAAATCTTTAAAAACAGAAATGCAAGCTCACAATAAAAATTACAAAAGCTGACTTTCTCTTCAGATAGCAAAATTAATCTTAATATTAAAATAAAATTGCATTTTCTGGTTGTAGGCTCAAAGGTCTTTTTGTGAGCAGGTGTGGATTACCCAATGAATGAATACATAGGTACAGATTACATGGATTGAAAGTGTTTTTTTCCGTACTCTGCCGAATAGGAATTTAGAACATGTGCAATAAATATTATATGATATAAATACTGCATGTTGGTGGATTTCACATGTAAAAATGATCACTTTAAAAAAATAAAAAAATAATTATGTGCATGTGCTTAGCACTCAGACAATTTGATGTGTACTCAAATGGACCACCCTATAAAGGTTACCATGTGTCACATCTGAGCCAGCATGAGTATATCTACCAAGCCCACCAGCTGTCTATGAAAGAATACATACCCAACAGCCCAGGACTTGGCCATATTGTGTGGCGCATACTACTGTGAGACAACTCTGCATAACACAGTTCAATTTGTAGGTTCCAGTAATCAGTAGGAATTGCGCTTTTGTGGATGACATAAACTTAGAATGGTGCCAGACTGATTCCATGCAACCCCGCTGGATATGCTGTCACTTCGACCGGCTAGCGTGCAGTGCCACCATTAGCCCCCTAAATTAAACAGGGAGCAAACAGTTGAGCAACCACTAAACATGACAACTTTGTTCCCTCAGTAACTGTGCTGACAAACTTCGAAATTTTGCTCAGTCACTTGTGCTTTCTTTTGCTCAGAGAATATACAAAAATCACACAAAGGGACGTTTTCATTATTTATTGCACCATAGTGACTCTTGTATAGAATATATGGGTTGCGATGATTAATAGACAGACGCAGATAAAGGTTACGTTGAGTGTCAACACAGAAAACAATAAAGAGATCCACCATCTTGTTGAGACAGGTTATACATGCATACATATACCAATCGAGCGTAACCCTACAATGCTAATCCTAACCTATGTGTTTAGAGCGTGAATGTATGATTTGCCAAGAAAAGTCCAGTCTGGATGCTCTCACTCCTTTACCTGGTGGGTGAGAGTGTAATAGTGTATGACCCTGTCTTGGTCACAAACTGGACACCCCTCACAAAGATGACAGTCGAAAGCTTCAGCATGGAGGCCCCTCGAGATCAGCAGAAGTGTCTCCTCAGATTGTGTTAGGGAACAAAAGGCTATACATAGAAAATGGCATCCTTGCTCAGGCAGAGATTGTAATCGGGCAACCATTATTTGAGTTCCACAAATAGCTGTGTCGCCATTTGGAACGAATAAATCCCATTTGTATTACACGTGAGAAGCCTTGCACCAAATGCTAAGCAGTGTGATAGGATTTTTATGAAGTCTTCTGTCAGCAAGAGCGGTGTTTCTGCAAAACCAACCTAAGTGTTATGAATGCACAATGTTTGTCAAATGTTAATGTGGCAAAGAGAAGGCAACTTTAGGAAAAATGATTCCTGTTTGTGCAAGAATTATACTAATTCCTACTGGGCCTAACTCAGACACATGACACATTCCCCTTCAGCTTGCAAGTGCCACAGTGGAATGGTACCCAGTCTTCACTTAGATAGCCAAAAACGAATGGCTTGTTATACTGGCTCATCATTAAGAAACTATGAAAATACAGCATAGCAACAGATTACTAAAATAAATTAATGCCATGCAACCCTGTCAGACCATGCTCAAGGGCGACAGGCCCCACAGGGGCTATTGGATTTCAACATTGGTGGTTGAGGCCGCGACTGGACCTCAACCGTGGTGGTTGAGGTTGTTTACGACTAGTGTCTAGGGCACCATCCTACTCTGAATATGTAAACTGAGCCAAGTACACCTTTTCCCTATTTAACTCTCAGGGTAGTGAGGGCAAGCATTCAAAAAGTTGTCAAGGAGATAGTGCAGGGGGCAAGAGCACATAACTCAGCAGTCAAACAACAGACAAAATAATGAATCGTCCATCCCTGCTCTTATCTTAGTAAAAATAAGTACTTTAATAGCACATCACAACATAGTGCTACATAATTTATTGGGTTCAGCTGCTGGGTTTTAATACCAACTATAATTCTAGCTAAACATGAACAAACTCTATGGCACCTCTCTACCAGTTCTAGGAATCTATATGGTGCCTATGAGTCTTCTACTTAAGTGTAGGCAAAGACATAGATTAGGCACAGTTGCCATTCACTATCAGGCTGTATTTGGCTGTATGTGATTCATTACCAAGGCAAATTACAGCTGTACTTTACCAGGATCACTGTCAGCATATCGGAAACAGAAATATCGTGTGCACCGATTATCATGTCAAAAAATATAGAGGAACAAAATATCAAGAAGGTGCAAAAAGGTAAGTATAGATTTAGGTCCAGATATAGGACCCTATTTTCTGCTCGCTGATGGCCCAATTAGCAGAATTGGGCCATTTGCGTCCAGAAAAAAGCATTTTCTGATGTACCAAACTCTACTTGCATTTCGGTAACCTATTACCAAATCTCAAATAGGGTTTGCGATCAGTGTTAGGAAGGGGCATGTTTAAGGTGTCCCTTCCTAATACCAGATTGCACAGATATATAAGAATGTTTTGCGACAGAAATGCAGTCACAAAACATTCACATTTTACCACCAGCTTCAAGTTGGTGGTAACCCTTAGTGAATGGTAGTACAAACGTAATTTCAGAACATGCAGTGGTCCCCCGTACCTCTGCCTGCTCTTAAAAAATGAAAGGAAAACTTTTCATTTTTCCTTTTTCAAATACACCTACTTTCCTGTAAGGAAAAAGAGCTGCATTAAAAAAAATAAGATTGCTTTATTTAAAAGCAATCACGGACATGGTGTTCTGCTGACCCCAGCAGAACACCATTCCTGTAATTTTAGCGATTCCCAATGGGTCTCAAATTGCGACCTTCTTCATAAATATTCATGTGGTTGGTTGATATGCGACCCTCTAGGAATTGATAAATTAAATTCATGGAAATGAAACTCATGGAGGTACATACATTAGGAATAGAGATTACCTAATTGCGATTTGCAGAAAATTGCAATTAGGTAATTTCTATTTCCACTATTGATACATGTGGTCCCATATATTCCTAACTTCCTGTTTAGGTACCTCAAAGATATACATAGCGCCATAGTACATATGTCAATCAGTCATTAGATTTGTTATGCATTGCTTGTCACCAAAGAGGGTATCCAGGTGCTGACAGCGTTCCGTTGATTAGCTGAATAACCAGGTCTTCGGGGCATGGGTATGTGGAGTTATATATAGTAAAACTGTGCTTACCTATAGGAATTTACCTTCACTATATCTTTGTCCTCAATATCGTTGACACAATATTTTATCCGCATGATATTTTTCTTCTGATATTTTTTCTAAACACCACTCAACGCATTATCAAAGAGGAATACAACAAAAATGTGAATGTTATGTATAAAGGCTGTATTTGACTTATTAACAAGGAGCATTATGGCAGTATTTGATCAATAAACAAAGAGGCACAGGATAAGACACAACACTGTGATGTTTAAAATACAAAAATAAAAAAAGCAAAAACAACCATATTCATGAATTGTGGAAGCAGCTCCAATGAAGATTTTATTACCATTTTCTTTAGGAGCATACTTCCTTTATTTAAGTACATAAATATGCCATAAAATATAACACAATGGGCATTTATAGGGCATGCTGCTACTCCCAAAATAGCGTCCCAGTACTAGCAGCAGGATAACCCCAAAAACTGGCTAACAACCTTGACCATTGGCCTAAGCATTAAACAAAAGGGCCTTTAAACCTTACCTAAAGATCATTTCCAATGCTGCAAAATGGAGAGCAGTCGTAAGCGAATTCCAGAGTTTTGCCATAAGAAAATTAAAGGATCTCCCTCCATGTTTAGCCCTTTGAGCCCTCAGGATTTGCAGAATCTTCAATGAATTGGACCGCAGGAATCAACCCTGACAGCAGGCCTTAAGTCTGCTTCTCAAGTAGTGTAGTTCTTTATGCTCCAAATCTCTGTAGGCGAAGGTTAAAGCCTTGAAATTGAAACGACTAATTACAGGAAGCCAGTGCAACTGGTGAAGATGAGCAGAAACTGAATAAAACATACAGAACTTATGACTAAGGAGTGCGGCTGCATTTTGGAAAATCTGTAATCATTGCAGTAGGTGAGCTGGCAAGCCCAGAAAAGACTATTGGCATAGCCCAATTTCGAGGTAACGATGGCATGGACCATGGTCGTTCAGGATGTCACAGGAACCAAATGTGGCATCCTTGTCAGGCTTTTCAGGGGCTTCAAAGTAGCAAAGCAGATGGCCGAGAGCACATTGACCTGCGGTTCAAAAGACAAAGCAGAATCAAATTTAACACCCAGGTTTCTCACACGAGCGGGGAGTGGGAAGTACCCCCTGCTCAGACATCCACCAGTTGAGAGATTCAGAGATCTTGTGTGTACTAAAAAAAATAATTTCAGTTTAATTGGAATTCAGTTGGAGGCAACTGAATCACCCACTGCCTTTAGGAAGTTCTTGAATGAATTTAAGGTGTCAGACGTCTCATCCTCGAAGGACAGGAGATGATTGTCATCAACATAAGAGATTACCTTCAGATCCCATAATTCGACCAAATCTTCCAGGGGCTCCAGATACACCTTAAAAAGATTGGGGCTCAAGGCTAAACCCTAAGGAACCTTATACTTAGGAGGCTTAGGGCCTGAGGTAAAGAGAGCAAGAAATACTGCATGAGATCCGTCCTCCAGATAAGATTTAAGCCAAGACAGCGCTGTCCCTGGTATTCCAATCTTCCCCACTCTGTGGGGTGCAAGACTGTGTCAAATGCTGATGACCAATCCAAGAGTACAACCATAGCCGAGGCACCATGATTGAGGTTAGGCTTGATAAATACAGAAATCTCCAGTGAGATGGACTCTGTGCTGTACCCTGGCCAGAAACTAGGCTGCAGATCATGGAAGAGGGAGTTAGATTTCAAAAACATGCAGAGTTATTTGCCTTTTCCAGCATCATGGCTGCTAGAGGAAGAAGAGAGATCAGTCTAAAATTGATGTGTTTTAGGATCTGCATTAGGTTTTTTTTAACAGAGGTAGCAGGAGGGCCTGTTTCCACCTCTTCGGAACAATTGCAGACTCCAGAGAGGTGTTCAGCAATTTATTCAAAATGGGTTGACAATCAGCAAAACTGACCTCAAAATACCATGGGTGCAGCAGTCCTGGGGCGAGTCCGGCTTAGAATTAACCAACAGCAAATTTAATTTCTCCAGCTCGATAGGCTCGAACTCCATCAACACCGAGCCAGTAGAAAGCACCCTCTCCGGGGTTGCTTCTGTCATACACTGACAAGGGTACCAATCATAGAATATTTTAATTTTGTTAGAAAAGAATTCTGGATGCTCCTCGCAAAGGTGGGCAGAGGGTGTAAGTGAGTTTTGCATAGCCCTCAGAGAAAGAAAACAGTTGACAATGCTCACGAGTCTCAAAGGTTTATTAGCAGCCGCATCAATGGACGATGCAATAAACCCTTTCTGAGCTCTGCAGGAGGATTTGCAAAAACTGGCAAGTGCATTTTTATACAACAGATTTAAATCCCTATCACAAACAGTATGTCAATCGCACTACAGCCATTAACAGTATGTCTACGCCTCCTTTAAAGCTTCCGTAAACGAGGTGGTGGACAGCCTTGAATTGCTCTGGGACATCAATTTCACCGGGGTAACATGATCTAGAGCTTCAGAGATCAGAACTGCTCAACCAGCTCCAATTTTCAATTGACAGGGTCAGTGAAAGCTATGCGGGTCATTTGCAGCATCTCCGCTAGCAGAGCTTGTAAAATGTGCTGCCATGGTCTGACGGATTTCTGACGGGGGCCACCTGCTTTAAGTGAAAATTAGTCGAAATCTTAGAAAAGGGAGCAAGAGGTCACCTGACCACAGTAACTCATTTGCTGGCCTCATGAGAATATTCAATAAGCGTGAGAAAATAAGGTCCAATGTCTGACCAGCAATTTGAGTAGGGGGGTTTTAATTTTTTTCCAATTTGTAGCCCTCCAATGTGTTCATAAACTGCAAAGCACCAGGGCAGTTATTGTCACCAACATGCAGATTAAAGTTGCCCAAGTCTTAGAAATTAGAAAGTTGGCCATGCAGTTACAAAAACTGATCAAGGGGCTCAAAAGAGCTGTTAGAAGGAGTGTATAGTAAAGAGCATTGATCTGCAATAGATAGAAAACCTACAAGTTGTGATTCTATATCTATACAATTTCAAACTGTGTCCATTGAATATCCTAAAAAGCACAATAACTCTGTGAAACACACACTCAAAATATTAAACTGCAATATGTTTATATGATGCTGAGTATTTTGTAATTAATTCCAACAGTTCATACTAAAATGGAGTCTTCCGCATATGAGGCCCTGTTATTTGTTTACAGTTGCAGTGGTGGTGTGGTTGTGATGGGTGTTTTCCTTGCTGGCACTCTCAGCTGTGACTCCAGTGAAACATACCTGCAACTGAGCCTTCACTCTGGGCTTGGGCCATGACAATTGAGCAGCAGGACAAGTTTACTTAGTGGGCACACGTCCTGGTAGATACAGCCTAATCGCTGGTACCTGATGAGTGCTCATTCATTGTTGGCTTTTCTGGCCTCCAGGCCAGGATCACACAGGCCACTATGTTCAGTTTCCCTGCGGGTATCAAGCTTCTCCTTCTGCAGGGATGGCATGTCCTCCAATACATTCACTTAAAGTTGGTCAATAGAAGCAGGGCTTCGGGAGTTACAGGGGTACTGGACAGCATGTGATTACTTCACTGCCTTAGTTTCTATACACTGGCCTCAAGCACACCCCTCAGAACCTGAATAAGCTCTTACTTTGTTCCTAAGTGCAGTCAGCAACTACTGGGTGCTCTACAAATTGAAAACACGGCTGACTTGTCCTTCCGGGCAGTATTTCTTCCAGCAGGACCCAGCACTCTCCTTCCCCCTCTGAGCAGTCTTCCTTCCAGCAGGACCCAGCACTCTCCTTCCCTCTCTGAGCAGTCTAGCATAATGGCACTAGGAAGTCACACAGCTTCTCCAGTAAGTTGTACATAATTCAGGTGAAATTTCATCTCATCTGTAGAACTGGCTGTCATGCAGTCACCCAGTCTGGTCACACAACAATTCTTTGAGTACACTGCGAAGCACTGCTTTCCTGGGTTAACAAGTACCTTGAATTGGAATAGCTTTGGGTGATTTAGACAATATTTTATAAACATTTTTAAAAAAGGGGATGGCTATCTGCTGGTTAATGTTTAAGAAACAGCACGGAGTGCTTCAACTTTAATTTCATTTTTTCAGTTCTCTATACAATGCTTTTCTGCAAATAGATGTCTCTCACAGCAGATACAAGCAAGGCCAGCTCCAGGCAAGAGTTTCCAAAACAGGAGCATAATGAAGCATGAGATTTGCACCTGACTGTCATCAAATATCCCGAAGCAGTAATCAGGAAGAGTTAGAAAGGCAGGTCCTCATCTTACATAACAGAAAAAGCAGCCCCACCCTTCACCTCTACCATCTACCAAATAGCAGTGCTCTGAAAGAACTATTCAGCAGCCTTTTGATAGCAAGGCCATCATTGAATTTCTAGAGGCAGCCCTGTCTCTTTCCTCCAGTTATAGGAATGAAGGTAGTGTACTTCCGCTGTCTTGGGAAGCTGCATCAATCTCGATCTTGGGTCAAGCTGAATGAGGGGCTGCCCATAATGGATCCCACTTGTCCCAGCACTCATATTACACATTGAATCCTACTACCACTGCTAACTGTGGTACACACTCACAACACATAAACTCACCCGACACATACACTTGCAATTTCAGTGAAAGGCACTGGGGTTCACCTAACAGTGGAACCTCACACAGGAGGAGTCAGTAGTCTCTCTTCTTACTGACGAAGAGAAAATGTTACGGTCACCTGTTTACAATACAGGAGATATTCCTGTTCCAATAAATTCAACTCTGAAGATGTTGGAGATTTAAAAAAAAATGCATTCATGACCTCAAGAGGAAGATGCAGAATGACAACATTCACTGCTGAGAGTCCCAGAACAAAGATGGTAGACCACCACCCTCTTTGAATCAATGTGAGCAAAATATGCTGTGCATCCCTGACCCCTGCGATCTTCAGTGGAGGCACAGAATGTGGTGGCATTCAGGCCACTAAGGGGCACAGTCATTGATACGCATTGCAAGGAATACTAAATGCAGAATTGAATGAGCTGATTTGTTTATCGTGATAGGTGCTGCTCTGTATGAGTCCCGGGAGTGGTCTGTCTGTAGATGACAGTGCATGGGACAATGTACATTGTGTTCCACTACTTTTGTGATGCAGACTACATGTTCAATCTAGAGTAAAGCGAAACAACAAACATTTGGGACGTGTACAATAGATAATGCCCAAATGTGTTGGCATGATACATGTAGTGTCATGTCCAGGGGGGTCTCATCACTTGTGGAGGGAAAATAAGGAAATTAACATTTTGACGTACAGGTGAGCAGTCATGTGTAAAATGTCTGGGGTCCTTGTGAGAAGGGCAGTCATAAGGGCTTTGGTGCAATGGGAAATATCACTCTAGTGAAAGTGAAGCTGTAAAGGATTTGAAAACGCATCTGTGAGTACAAAACTCTTTGGCAGTTGTCAAACACACACTCATGTTGCCGAAGAAGTACAAAAGTTGAGTAAATGGTGTGAATGGTTGCCTGATTGGCAATTTAGTAAAGTACAGCAGATTTTTAAATACAAATTAAATGTAGAGGTAGGACATCATAAAATGTGCGTGTCAGCTCATGAGGTCATAGCCACGGTCTTCCAGATTTATTTTACCTATATAGGGTTTTTATTCCAGCTTATTTCAGCTTCTACATGTAGGAACCATCATGTCCATGTCCCTAAAGACTCCATCCCATGATCTTTATTAGTGCAGAGATTAATGTTGGACTGTAGATGATAGTGATGTACCCACAACTGCAACTGATACTCTTATACAAATCTCCAACTAGAGGTGACTCACCCCATGAAATCTCACATTTGATGAGGCCCCTCAACCAAGCTTGTCTGCATGGGTTAGAGCAAGAACCTTTGGTTACAATGCAGCTGCCATTTCCACTGCACCAGAAGGTGCTACCTCAGCACCCAAGTGCAGCACGATTGGCACCTAGATAAACTGCTAAATATATAAGTGGCAATCATATTAAAAAGAAACAAATGCACCAAACAGTGCTGGCAAAATACTTGTACCCAACAGTGCAGTCGCCTCTGCAGCTACGTCATCTGCCTCATCTCGACACATGGGAACCTCACATGCACCAGCTCGGCCACTTCAGCTACACAGACCCTATCATCACCATCACCTACCATTAAAGCAGCACAGTCAGCTGCCAGAAAAGCAGAAGTTTCTGCTGTCACTACAGCAGCACCATTAGCTTCCACAAAGACTGCACCCTTTATCCTTCCCCTACCCTCACTCTTATAGTTGTGATGGAGGTTATGGAGCAGGGTGTATTCCAACAATCAGCTGAGGAAAGCTGTGTAACAGAAACAGGTCTGCTGTCTTATGTTATTTTTTTTTTACACTTTTTTGTCTGCATTCTGACTGTGTCCTGAATGCAGGCATGTTCGAATTCATGAGAAATGACAAACTTGTCAGCAAGATTAGCAGGTGTGCTGGTCATGATAGCTTTTCAAATGATGCAGCTGGTTTTAGAAGATGAGGAGGGTCAACAGGGGAGCAAAGGATGTCCTTCAGGATGGGGGTGATGTAACCATATTTCTTCAGGCCCTGGATGAGACATGATGAAGCATGTAGGATGCGCCTAAAGGGAGCCAGTGTGGTGTCTGGGAGGCCATGGATTTGGGCATCACCATCATTCAGTTGCGAGAGTAGAAAGGCTTGAACAGCAGATCTGAAGTAAATATGTATTTACAGCAGCTCTGAAGAAAGGCTACTCGCATGAAACGCATTGTGCAATGTCAGTCAAATATGAAAGACATGACAAGAGATCTAATTTAAAATAAGTGTATGTGCGACTTCAAATTATAAACAATCTTGCAATTAACCCTAAAGAAATATTCATAAAGAGAAGAGGACTAAAGGGCCACACTCAGTGCTGCTAGCATAGCAGCTGTTTACTAGTGACTCATAAATGTAATACTATAGAGCTTCAAGCAATTTGGGGAACACTGAAAGTCATAACAAAAACTTAAATCAGCTAACCTATCTGGAAAAGTTTGTATGGGCAATCCCTAGCTAAGTGGGATATAAAAAACCTGCTTCTTTGTGGATAGGAACATTATATCATGATAAATGCTTAATCAGTAAAAGAATAAGAGTGGGGGTGGGGGGGACCGAATACCAAGACGATAGAGTGTTCATTCCACCTGATGCCTCCTTAGGACTCCCTCGAGGTTTGTCAAGCCTATGGGATATGGAATTTATTTGTCGTAAGACTAATATTTCATAAGGCAGAGAAAGCCTGCATAAAACTACATGCCTTTTAATATTCTAGCAATAACTTGGGAGCGTTAGAACATCATCAAACCGAAGAGAGTTGCAGTGAATGTAATTGTTGTAGAAGACAAATATAAGTACAAAGTGACATCGATGAGGGGCACCTGTTATTGACGAAAGTGATTGAGATGTCAAAATGTGAACTGGCGATTGAATCAGGCTAATTGATGTTCTCGTTTAGGTATTAATGCTACACATATTAAAGGTGCATAGACGCGTGCCAGAATACACTGGTTCCCCCCAAAGTAACCAGCTAGAGTCACATACACCCTTAGTTACAAACATGAGCATTCATGAAGGGATATTGGTATCTTACTGGGCCCATGGGGGTCTTTGACATGGCACTCTTTGTCGACCTCCCATTGCAAACCACTAGGCAACATGGGTATTGCCCACAAAATGCTGGTAGAGATGACTCGCCCTTGACCTACTCTCAATTAGAGTTAATAATGGCCATATCAGACGTTTTGAGGCTGGGTGGTAAGATTGACATACTTCCTGAAAAAGCAATGTCTGTTCCCCAGGCCTCCCAACATCTGCCTATTCTCAAATCAATGCCAAATGTCAGTCTGGTCCCAAGTGATTTTTGTATCTGCTCCTATTCCTTCCAGAATGCTGTGACTGAGATCTAACAAAGTTGAGTGTGTTTTTGACCCAGTGTCACTTTTACTTTTTGTCGCTCCCTAGTATTCCCTGGTGCTCTGCTAAAGTAGTATTCCTAGGGCCATACATAACAAGATATATCTCCTTATGGATAACTCCAGCTATTCAAGAAAATATTTGTATGCTTTATATTTAGGGGCCAATTAGGATGGTGACGGACTTTCGTCCGCCCGCCACCCTAGCAGGGCTGGGACCGGCCGCCAGTGGTGCGGCGGTCCGACACCAACGATTAGGATGCCACCGCCACGGTGGCAGTGGCATCCTCCATTCCCAGCATCGTGGTGAGCTGTGCTCACAGCACCGCTCACCACAATGCTGGGAATGCACGTCGTGCATTGTCATGCACAAGGTGACAGGCACCGCGAGGTGCCTGCCACCATGTCCATGACAATGCAGGGGGGTACCATAGGTACACCCCATGTGCACCTCCCACACCCTCAATATCATGGGGGCCCGCAACGGGTCAGTGAAAGTAAAATCTACATGCCGCCACGGAAAGGCTGTTTCCCACTCCCATGCTAATATGGATGGCGGTGTCTAGCAGACACCACCACCATATATAGCCCCTTCTCCGCCCGGTCGACTGATCGACCGGCAAAAAATGGGGTCTCCCCGCCATACTAATATGGTGGGGGAAATGGGTGGCGGGCAGGGTAGGATGTAGGGCAGATCGCCACCATCATGCCGGCGGAAGTAATCCACCCTACATCATAATGGACCCCTTTGTATGCATCCTAGGAGGGGTTCTCTCAGTCCTTGTGTACTGAACACATAGAGCTGTGACTAAGAAGTATAGATATCAATCAATCAATCAGTGACACTTATAAAGCGCGCTACATACCCGTGGGGTCTCAAGGCGCTGGGGGGGGGGGAGCCGCTACTGCTCGAACAGCCAGGTCTTCAGCTTCTTCCTGAAGGAGAGGTGGTCTTGGGTCAGGCGCAGGTCGGTCGGGAGGGAGTTCCAGGTCTTGGCGGCCAGGTGGGAGAAGGACCTTCCTCCTGTAGTCGCTCTTCGGATGCGGGGGACGGCGGCGAGGGCGTGGTTGGCTGATCGGAGGTGGCGTTTGGGAGCGTAGAAGTTGACTCGGCTGTTGAGGTAGCTCGGGCCTTGGTCGTGTAGGGCTTTGTGTGCGTGGGTGAGGAGGCGGAAGGTGATTCTTTTGTTGACGGGGAGCCAGTGAAGGTCTCGCAGATGTCCGGAGATGTGGCTGGTTCGTGGGATGTCGAGGATGAGTCTGGCTGAGGCGTTCTGGATCCGCTGGAGTCTCTTCTGGAGCTTGGCGGTGGTCCCGGCGTAGAGGGCGTTGCCGTAGTCCAGTCGGCTGGTGACGAGGGCCTGGGTGACGGTCTTCCTGGTCTCGGTGGGGATCCACCAGAAGATCTTCCGTAGCATGCGTAGGATGTTGAAGCATGCCGAGGAGACGTTGTTGACTTGCCTGGTCATGGAGAGGGAGGAGTCCAGGATGAAGCCCAGGTTGCGTGCATGGTCTGTCGGTTTGGGTGCGGTGCCCAGGGCGGGAGGCCACCAGGAGTCGTCCCAGGCGGAGGGAGAGGAGCCCAGGATGAGGACCTCCGTCTTGTCCGAGTTCAGTTTCAGGCGGCTGGTCGTCATCCACTCGGCTACCTCTTTCATCCCTTCGTGCAGGTTGGCTCTGGCGGCGGCGGGGTCGTTGGTCAGGGAGAGGATCAGCTGGGTGTCGTCGGCGTAGGAGATTATGCTGAGGTTGTGTTTGCGTACGATGGCCGCGAGGGGGCTCATGTAGACGTTGAAGAGGGTGGGGCTCAGAGATGATCCTTGGGGGACGCCGCAGATGACTTCGGTGGCCTCTGACTTGTACGGTGGTAGGCGGACTCTCTGTGTTCTCCCGTCGAGGAAGGAGGTGATCCACTCCAGCGCCTTGTCCTGGATTCCGACGTTGCTGAGGCGCCGTACTAGGGTGCGGTGGCAGACCGTGTCGAATGCCGCGGAGAGGTCTAGGAGGATGAGGGCCGCTGTTTCTCCATTGTCCATCAGGGCTCGGATGTCGTCGGTGGCGGCGATGAGGGCGGTCTCGGTGCTGTGGTTGGCTCGGAAGCCGGACTGTGAGGGGTCGAGGGATCCGTTCGTCTCGAGGAAAGCGGCCATCTGCTTGTTGACGGTCTTCTCGATGACTTTGGCTGGAAACGGGAGGAGCGAGATGGGGCGGTAATTCTTGAGGTCGGTGGGGTCCGCTGTTGGTTTCTTGAGTAGGGCGCTGAGTTCGGCGTGTTTCCAGCTCTCGGGGAAGATGGTGGTGTCGAGGGATGTGTTGATGATGTCTCGCAGGTGGGGTGCGATGACAGCGTCGGCTTTGTTGAAGACGTGGTGAGGGCAGGGGTCGGTCGGTGATCCGGAGTGGATGGAGTTCATCGTGCGGATGGTGTCTTCGGTGCTGATCGGGGTCCAGGCGCGGAGGGTGGTGGTGGGGGGTGGTTGTTCGGTCATGGTGTGCGTTGGTTGGTTGTTGAAGCTGTTGTGTATGTCCGCGATCTTGTTGTGGAAGTATGAAGCCAGGGAGTTGCAGAGGTCTTGTGATGGGGTGATGTCGTTGTTTCCTGCGCTGGGGTTGGAAAGCTCTTTGACGATGTTGAAGAGTTCCTTGCAGTTGTGTGCGTTGTTGTCCAACCGGTCCTTGAATGCTGTTTTCTTGGCGGCGCGGATCAGCTGGTGGTGTTTCCGGGTGGCAAGTTTGAAGGAGGTCCTGTTGTCCGGTGTCGGTTCCCTTCTCCAGACTTTCTCGAGGGCTCGGCAGTTCTTCTTGGAGCTCTTGAGTTCGTCGGTGAACCATGGGGCTTTCTTGCTGCCGGGTCTGCTGGGCGGGGTCCTCAGTGGGGCGAGTTCGTCCGCGCAGTTGCTGATCCACTTCGTGAGGTTGTCGGCGGCCTGGCTGGGGTTCGCTGAGCTGGCAGGAGGGTGCTGGCTCAGGGAGGTGGCGAGCTGGTCTGCTGTGATCTTGTTCCAGCTTCTGCGGGCGGTCTGTTGCTGGTGGTGGTGGGTCGTTGTTTTCTTGAAGGTGAAGTGGACGCAGCTGTGGTCCGTCCATTGAAGCTCTGTGGTGTGGCTGAAGTTGATGTCCTTGCTGGATGAGAAGACAGCGTCGAGTGTGTGTCCGGCGAGGTGGGTGGGGGTGGACACCAGTTGCTTGAGTCCCAGGTTGGTGAGGTTGTCGAGCAGGGTGCTGGTGTTGCGGTCGTTGTTGTTCTCCAGATGGAAGTTGAGGTCTCCCAGGAGGATGTAGTCAGCGGAGGGGAGGGCATGTGGGCTGACGAAGTCGGCGATGTCCTCGCTGAATTGTGTGCGTGGTCCAGGGGGTCGGTAGATCAGGGTGCCTCTGAGGGTGGTGTTCGGGTTGGTGTGGATCTGGAAATGCAGGTGTTCGGCGGTGGTCAGGGAGTTGTCGGTGCTGGTCGTGAGACGGATGGTGCTCCTGTGGATGATGGCGATGCCTCCTCCCATCTGGTTGGCGTTTCGGTCCCTCCGGACGATCTTGTAGCCCTCTGGGATGGCGATGGCGATGTCGGGAGCTGAAGAGGCGTTCATCCAGGTCTCCGTGAGGAAGGCAACGTCTGGAGCTGTGGTGTCGAGGAGGTTCCAGAGTTCGATGGCATGTCTGTGGATGGAGCGGGTGTTGAGCAGGATGCACTTGAGGTGGGTACTGCTGGTGTTCGGCTTGGTGGGTGCTGGTGCGAGGCAGGTCCGGATGCAGGTGAACTTGCAGGCGTGGCAGCTGAAGGGTCCGTGGGTACGTCGTGGAGAGGCTTGATGGCATTCTGGGAGTCGGCCGGTGTTGAGAGCGGTGAGGGTGGCGGCGGAGTACGTCAGGCGGGTCGGTCGGGGTCTTCGTGGGCCAGGGGTCCTGGCGCTGGTCGCGATCCGGTCGCGGACGGGCGTAGACGGGCTTACCTTTGGCGCGCCTTCGGCGCACAATCGGCGCGCCCGCTGCGCGTGACCGCTGTGCGTCCGCACGGTCGCCATTTAAGGCGAAGTGCGCGGGTGGGCGGAGCAGCTGGGAGGCGGGAGCGGGGAGGGAACAGAAGAGAAAAAGGGGCGGGGCCAATGTCGGTGGCGGGAAGCGAGAGCGGAGGGCGGCGAGGTAGGCGGCCAATCAGGAAGGAAACTGGACACGGCACAGGGGATACAAAGAAATTAACAGGCACAAATTTAGGGCAAAACAAATAAAAACGGCAAAATACGCGAGCAGACGGCAGAAACAGACAAGCACAAATTACGGGCAAAACGAGGAAAAACAGCAAAATACGTGAGCAGACGGCAGAAACAGACAAGCACAAATTTAGGGCAAAACAAGGAAAAACGGCAAAATACGCGAGCAGACGGCAGAAACAGACAAGCACAAATTACGGGCAAAACGAGGAAAAACAGCAAAATACGCGAGCAGACGGCAGAAACAGACAAGCACAAATTTAGGGCAAAACAAGGAAAAACGGCAAAATACGCGAGCAGACGGCAGAAACAGACAAGCACAAATTTAGGGCAAAACAACTGGGAAACCAGAGGGGAGCGACCACGGCGTCAGCGAGGCAGAAGGCAGGCAGAGGGGAACACACGCAGCAGCTGGTGGCCGTGCGGCGCGGGGGTGTCCTCCAATCTGTTTCCCAATCTAATCAATTACTAATGAAACCTGTATGGTAGCAGGTCAAAATGAATGCATCCTTCTATAGTGCAACTGGCACTCATGTAAGGCGCTCTGATACCGTCTACAGTAGTACAATAAATTGCTTTGATCATTCTGGCAGTACTACGTCTTTGAGTCATTGGCAGAACATCTGGGGATTGCGACTTCAAGAGAACTCCTGTCCCAACAAGAAATAGGTAGATGTCAAAAATTAGGCTTCTTGCTACTTTGTGGAAATTCAATAACTTTTCCCTTCACTCTTTTAACAAACTTAAGAACAAGGAGCAGTAACAGGGGAAATGATGGTGACTAAAGTCACCATAGAAAATCCTATAACTCTTAGATAACAAATACTTAAGTGTTAGCCACCTTCTATAGCAGGTTGCATTGTTATGGTCAAATAGGAAAAACATGACTACAGTTGTTCTATTATATACAGGTGAAACAGGCATCTTCCTAGATGTTACCTTAGCAGGAACCCTTAGAATACAATCTATTATAGGTAAAAGTAAAGGCTGTTAACATTTTGGCCAGTACACTTAAAACTTTAGGGCCAATCATGTTGTATACCATTGCAGAAAGTTCTTGAGTCTGAACAACATCAAGAAAAGAACTGATATGATCTCAGTTACAAACCTAGAATTGTGCATTCGTTCAGCACCCAAAAGGCCGTCATAAGTAGATTGGATGAGTGTTTTGTAATGTTATGACTTGCTCTTTACAGAATGTTCATTGCTCATGTTCTATATTCACTTGTTCTGTACATGGGTTCCATTCACCAGCAGTTGCTTGCTGACCAGTGAAGGGGCACCACATCCATGAGTCTTTGCCTTATAAATAAAGGCCTTGATCAAGATACCCGGTGTTCGACCTCATCACTTCATTTTGGCAACGTTGTAGTAGGTGTGTATTTAACTTTTATATTATGTATGTCTTTAAGGCTAGTGATGTAGATACATTCTTAGATTCTGGAATGTATTCCAGAATCTAAGAGTGTGGATGTCATTTGTGAAGGGGATTTGCCTGATGGATGTCGTGGGTTCATTTCTAAACGCGAATTTGGAAATTATTTAGACACTGCTCTTAGAGATCAATTGGTTTTTAACTGTTTCAATAAAAAGATTCAGGAACGCATTTTGACATGCAAGAACCCGAGTTTAGATGAAGTAATGGTTATAGCCAAAAGTATCGAGTGTTCAGTCACTTCTTCAAAAATGTTGGCCGATTCATCTAACAATTGTGCTATTTCAAAGCTTCCAAGTACTACTGTCATGTGTTTATCTAATGATAATACAAGGGAAGTTGATGTGAATATTGTTAGTGCTCGTTCTAAAGATAAAAAAGTTTTTGAAAACAAATCTAATTATTTTTGTTACAGGTGTGGGTCAAAATCGCATATTGGTAACAACCCTAAGTGTCCTGCCCTAGGTAAACGTTGCAACAATTATAAAAGAATAGGTCATTTCTTTACCATGTGTAGGGGATTCATGTGAAATTAATTCTCATTCTACATTGCGCTCTTCTGTTCCTCAAAGAGGGGAGGGTGAGTGCGGTAGTAGAATGAATGGTGTTTCTAGAGTTAGAAATGCACCTGTTTGTTTTCGTGATTATGTTATGCATTAACAATTTTAACAATTTATTTAAGCTCATTGTTATTACATGTATTTAGTTTTGTTAGTAGTGTATATTTCTGCAATTTTAATTTGTAGAATGCTTTTATTAGTTCATTTTGGTTTCCAGCTATTTTCTGTGATAAACGGAGGATGTGTAGTAGGTGTGTATTTAACTTTTATATTATGTATGTCTTTAAGGCTAGTGATGTAGATACATTCTTAGATTATGGAATGTATTCCAGAATCTAAGAGTGTGGATGTCATTTGTGAAGGGGATTTGACTGATGGATGTCGTGGGTTAATTTCTTCCCTTGGAATAAACACAATCTATATTACTGATCCTGCCTGGAAGTCATCTTTATTAGGAAGAGCTTACTACAAACGTCTGGCGGGTCACGCAGGTGTGAGAGGGACTCGCTCTGGTCATGGTTGCTGTGAATCATTTCAGGCAAGTAAAAGGGTGATGGTGAATGATTTATGCGAAATAACCTTGCTTGATCAATTCTATCTATGTGTGTTTTTTTTACAAAACAAATGACTAATAGAGTGAAAAACTATTAACATGTGTGACTTTTTACAAGTCTACGTGAAAATGTGCAAGACTTAGCACAACACGTTTAGTAATGAATGTAGCATTAGACATGCAGAAAGGATGAATAATATAAAATATTCTTTTTATATGGATTGCAACTTTACGAGAAGAGAGAGAGAGTTTTTTTCTTTTACGTGTACTAGATTTTCACAAGTAGAATAATGTAGTGCAAAATAATGGAAATGCTTTCAGAAATGTTTGCCTAAATGCATATTCTTTTCTTAAAATGAGAAAGCATTAATCATCATAATAAATAGTTAGGAATAATTTATATACATGGGTCTAATATGAATGATGAAGAACTAAAAAAATTATTTCTTATGTATTCTTTTGTAATCATTTAACTGAAATGTGTTTGATTTTCTTTAGAAGAGAAAAGATGATTTTCCAGTTACTCCAAAAAGGCCTCAAAAAGCTGCTAAAGTTATTTCCCTTTCACTAATGTAGGCCTTGGAAGAAATGTGTTTTGTCCTTCACTAGTTCTGAAATGCACAAAGTAATCGTTAGGAATTCCCTCTCTGTGCTAAATAATGATCCTTCTATGGATGATACTGCTTGCAAATGTTGCAAGCTGTCATGGAGTGGCATGAGGATGTGGATAAAGTTGCAAGATTCTTTTCCTGCTTCAGCGGAAGGATGGCATCTTTCATATTAACAATTGACTGCTTTAAAGGAATCTGTATGAACTGGATGGGATGATGGTCACCTCATTTTGAAAGCCAATGAGATTGTGAAGAATTTGTGAATGTAACTTTAGGAGGTTGGACATTTAACATTCTAGGCTTGATTCTGATGCGGGTTGGAAAGCTTCCTGACTGAATCGGTTTGGAAATGGTTTCCGACCCACTCGGATTGGGAGAGTCCAGCCGACGGAGTATGATGCATCCGGATGCTTCCAGAAACAATTTGGTTGGACTCCCATTGACTTCAATGGGAGCATATGTTCCTAACCGCATCATAATTGGGCCCTGAGTCGGAAAGACACGTTTCAGATCCGATTTGGAAGGAGAAAATGCCATTAGGAGGCCTTCCTACCCGCATCAGAATCAGACACTAGGTGGGAATGCTTTCCAAACCGCATCAGAATCAGGCTTTAGAGTATCATTACTATTGTATGAAAGACATATTATGGAGTACCTGCTTCTATGAGAGTTGCTGTTTCTCTGTGCTATTCTGGCTGGCTGTTGTCTTTGCTATACCTTACTGAGGCTGTCCTGATTACTTTGCACTTCATAGGCTGGTGATGTTGACTTAAGCTATACCTTTTTGGCCAAAGGGTTAGCTCCTCTTAACTGTGCATTAGTTCTCTAGGTGTGTGTGAAAATCGAATTGCATATTGATATTTGCAATGAACTATTTCCTTTTGTTTCTTCTTCTCTCTACTCATACCCGTAATTGATATTGTGATACATTTATTATAAACTGTATTTCTTTACTTGTGATTTTACCTATAACATTGAACTAATGAAGAATCTTATGTTTTTTATTGTATTAGTGCAATAAACATTCATATTCTGAAACTATTAGATAAAAGTGACTTGATAGATAATCAAAGTTTGTCATTATTGATGAGATACTGACATATTGCAATATTTTGACTATGATTGTTAGTTAGTGATTTCCTTCGTAATAGGTCCTCATGAAGGGAATATTATCTGTCTTTTCATTATCGAGTCCCTATTAGCTCTACAAAAAGGTTCATCGGAGGACCTGATAGTTGTAAGTGATTGTTAAGTTCTCTTGGGCCTTAACTCTTGGTTATAAATTGATCCAGTATAATTCCATAAGTGATATTATAAATGGTTACACATTTTTCCCCACTTCCACTGGATCAAGGGCACGGCATGGGTCAGTGTCCCACTTGCCTAACATTTCCTGTTGTACGTGGACTTGCAGTGTATGTCACAGCACAGAACTGACAGGGCTACAACTGTATTTTCGGCCTATACTTTCTAAATCCTGCAAGTGTGACCTATTAGCCATCTCAGGGCCTATGTGCCGCATGTTTTACAGTTCTCGACTTTGTGGCAAGTCGTTTGTGACAGAGTGGCAAGTCACAGGAGGCTTGTTAAGGTTGCTGTTGTTGGAGGTGTTGGTGTTTTTAGCTGGCAACAGCTGTGCCTCGCGCTACAGGGTGCACTGCAGTGCTGCATGCGGATCACTGACAGAATATCGATTGACAGAATATCGACATTTTATTTCTATTAAGGTAAGTGCAGAAATATTGAAACCAAAATATCGTTGTTTAAAAGATTGTTGTATAAAATATTGTGTTTTAAATGTCTTAAAAATAATATAATAAAAACATAATATAATTTTTAAAAGTAAAAAATGATAAATAATAAATGTAATATAAAAAATTATTAAACATACATAGTTAAAAAAGTATATCTATATTAACTTAATAATAATAAATAATATATATATATATATAGATATATAAAAAATAAAAGGGTAATATAAATATACAACTAATATATATATATTTAATGAATTAAATGATAAAAATTTATATTTAGTAGTAAAAAAATATTTGACACTACATTACCTATAACAGTAGAGAAAAAGTTGGATAGCAAAGGGGATACAATTACTATTCCCACTCCAAAGAGTGCAACAGTAGGGAAAGTGTTGGATAGCGGAGGGTAATAATTTACTATTCTTACTCCAGCAAGTGCAACAGTAGGGAAAGTGTTGGATAGTGGAGGGGAATAATTTTCTATTCCCATTCCACAGAATATAACAGTAGGGAAAGTGTTGGATAGCATAGGGATAAAATTACTATTCCCACTCCAGTAATTAAAACAGTAGGGAAAGTGTTGGATAGCAGGAGGGTAAAATGTACTATTCCCACTCCGGTGAAGGCTCCAGTAGGGAAAGTGTTGGATAGAGGGAGGGTAAAAATAACTATTCCCACTACAGCAAATGCAACAGTAGGGAAAGTGTGGGAATCTTCAAGCGTTCTTGCATTGAGGTCTGCGGCTCCTAACAACTAGCATGCACATATCAATGCCGGTGTTGCAGCCCATCGGAAGGAGGTCGATATTGCTTTGCATCAGCAAACAACGCAGGAGTCTTCCAGCTGTCTGGGGTTCAATTGTGCATTTGCAGAAGATAAGCTGGTGCACTGGAGGATTGGTACACTTTTCCACAGGAATGGGGTTAAACTTGTCAAAACTACTAAGCCATTGTTTATGATGAAGAGACTTCATACTCTTATTAGTCAAACGTGGTAATTTCTATTTTTTTATTGTTGAAAAGTTTTTTGATAAATTAGGTCAAACGTTACTATGTACTGTCTAAGATTCTTTTGCGTTTGGAGTGTGGGGATCTTGTTGGATGTGAGATGATAGAGGTAGCTACAATAACTCTGCCATCAGCATTTCTCAGTCAGCCTGGGAATCCACCCATAGAATGGGAAGAAAGGGTGGATATTTTGATAACTACTTAGAAGCGTTAGATGGGTTGGAATGTTCAGCAAACAGGAAGAGAGCAATTTTATTGAGTTCATTAGGGAAGAAGGGGCAACATATTTTCAAATATCAACCCAAAGTGGTTGATCAAGGAGGGCATGCTATCAGTGATGTATATGTAGAAGCAAGAAGAAGATTAGAGTTGAGGTTTGCTAGGAGCACAAATGTAGTTATGAGGAGGTATGAGTTCCACAGTTAGCCACAGAGGGCAGTTGCATCAATTGATGAATTTATAAAATGGTTGTGGGAGCTTTCAGTCAAGTGCAAGTTTGGCACTATGACTGATGAAATGATTAGGAACCAACTCACTGTGCAGTGCAAGAGTAGGACGATGTAGGAAATGCTGAAGGCTGCCATAGAAATTGCGAAGCTGGTAGAGGAGTCAGAATACTGTGTAAAGGAGATGTACCCAAAGGAGGAATAAAGGTTACAGGGGATGTGTCTTTGGTGGAGGGTGAGGTTGCGGTGACGTCTAAGGCAATGACAAGGAATGCACCTAAAAGTTTAATGGGTAGCATACACTGCACTACGTGTAGGAGGTGGCATCATGCCTCTGATGCATAAAATTGCTATGCTGTTGGTAAGGAGTGTAAGAGGTGTGGGCGTAAAGGTAATTTTGCCCACATGTGCAACGATAAGGACAATAAAATGGGAAAAGCAGCAATGGTAAAAGATAAGTGTCAGGAGTAGGTGGGGTGTACTCACGGACAGGGTGTTGTGTGTTGGTGGGGAGGTCTACCATGGTGAGATCTCTAGAAGATCCGAAAGAGCCAAGGCTGAATTCTCCACCAAAAGCAGGATGGTAGAGTTAATGGTGGTTTAAGGGTCACTTTACACTATCATTCCTTTTTTTTAAAATTATATTTTTAGTGAAGCCTTTAAGCCTTTTATTTTAATTCTGCCCTGGGCAAACGATGAGTGACCAAAAAATCCATCAGTTAAGCATAAATACAAATTCATCTCTATTCCAAATGATTCATGTTTAAGATTGACAACGTTGATGATTAATAATAAATAGTGTTACATCTATAACATTCAACAGTGTCCCTGTTAACTGTATCAACATTTTGAATAAAATATATAATCAATCATTAAATCCATCCAAACAATTTTTTAGCCCAACATTGGTTTACTTATGAGACTACATCCAGTCCAAGAGGGCCCCCCAAATTATTCTACAATTTTGTGTTGCTTTCTTTCCCTTGCACTCATAAAGTGCAGTTTCAAGATTATAAAAATAGAGAAAGCACAACTGCCATTGGTGAAATCATGGGGGTTGGGGATCGTGCCAAGCTAAAGCTATGCATTACTGGAAAACTGCAATTAACATGAATAATAACAGAGCCCAGGTCCCCAATTCTGAATCACATGTCCCAAGCAGGATATTCTGTGGGGTCAGGGGGATATTTAGATTAATAATCTCCCCTAAAATTAGTGTGATATCTGATCTAGGTGCAGCATAGCAAGGGCATGAACAACACATATGAACCAAATCCACTCCTAATTACTGACACCGAGAATAGTGTATCTCAGCAACTGCCTCCCATTTAGCAATTTTAGAAGGAGGAAAATATAAATCAAAAATCGTTTTATAATTCTGGGATTGTAAACTAGATGAACAAAGCACTGCATGACTTAATTACAAGGATACAAAAAAGCTGAGATTGTCCAAATCAGGACTTTCCTGCCACTTGGTATTTTGTTTTTTAAGGTCATGTGTTGTCCCCATACTCAGACATCCATACAGTTGAGAAATCGTACATTTGCCATTGCTTACTAAAACATCTAACAAGGATATCCTAGAAAATCCAAGCAACCCCCCCACCTTTTTCTGTGAGAAATCCCTAAGTTGAAGATATTTAAAAATCACCATAGCCCGGATCACTGACATAATATTGACTACAAAAATATAGGCATTTAAAATATCGACTACAAAATATCGACTACAAAAATCTCGAAGTCCTATCTACAAACAGGTAAGTACAAAAATATTGAATCAAAAATATTGATTAAAAATATGTACTTTATAAAAATATCGGATTTATTATAATTAATGTACATTTTTTTTTAAATTAAAAATAAATAACTAAAATATACTTAAAAATACGTAAATAACCTTACAATTATTAAATAATTAATTTAAGTTATAAAAAAATAATACAATTTTATTTGTTAAAACATATATATATATATATATTTAAACATATTATTAAAAAATATACAATATTATTACCGTAGCATAGCAAGAGTGTTAAAATTACTATTCCCACTCCAATGAGTGCAACAGTAGGGAAAGCGTTGGATAGCGTAGCGGTAAAAATTACTATTCCCACTCCAAACAGTGCAACAGTAGGGAAAGCGTTGGATAGCATAGGGGTAAAAATTACTATTCCCACTCCAAAGAGTGCAACAGTAGGGAAAGCGTTGGATAGCGTAGGGGTAAAAATTACAATTCACACTCCAGTGAGTACAACAGTAGGGAAAGCGTTGGATACGTAGGGGTAAAAATTACTATTCCCACTCCAGTGAGTGCAACAGTAGAGAAAGCGTTGGATAGCGTAGGGGTAAAAATTACTATTCCCACTCCAGTGAGTGCAACAGTAGGGAAAGCTTTGGATAGCGTAGGGGTAAAAATTACTATTCCCACTCCAAAGAGTGCAACAGTAGGGAAAGCGTTGGATAGCGTAGGGGTAAAAATTACTGTTCACACTCCAGTGAGTGCAACAGTAGGGAAAGCGTTGGATAGCGTAGGGGTAAAAATTACTATTCCCACTCCAGTGGGTGCAATAGTAGGGAAAGCTTTGGATAGCGTAGAGGTTAAAATTACTATTCCAACTCCAAAGAGTGCAACAGTAGGGAAAGCATTGGATAGTGTAGGGGTAAAAATTACTATTGCCACTCCAGTGGGTGCAACAGTAGGGAAAGCGATGGATAGCGTAGGGGTAAAAATTTCTATTCCCACTCCAGTGAGAGCAACAGTAGGGAAAGTGTTGGATAGCGTAGAGGTAAAAATTACTATTCCCACTCCAGTGGGTGCAACAGTAGGGAAAGCGTTGGATAGCGTAGGGGTAAAAATTACTATTCCCACCCCAGTGAGTGCAACAGTAGGGAAAGCGTTGGATAGCGTAGGGGTAAAAATTACTATTCCCACTCCAAAGAGTGCAACAGTAGGGAAAGCATTGGATAGCGTAGGGGTTAAAATTACTATTCCCACTCCAAAGAGTGCAACAGTTGGGAAAGCGTTGGATAGCATAGGGGTAAAAATGACTATTCCCACTCCAGTGGGTGCAACAGTAGGGAAAATAAATAGTTCATATATTATTTAAAAAAATATTAATTAATATCTATAAAAAATTTATTAAAAGTAATTACCAATTTAATATAATTTAATAATTAATCAATTAAAATTATAAATTAAAAATAATTATTACAATTAGTTACCTATTAATACAAATTAATTACAAATTAACAATTAATTAATTAACAAATACAAATTAATTAACAATTAATTCAAATTAAATACAAACAAATAAATTGAATTATTTAATTAATTATAAATAAATTACTTCCCATCCTATTCCCCTATAAACCCACAACCCACTACAGAAAATAAATTAGTAAAATTACCATAATTAGCAATTAATCAATTAAATAAAATTATTGGGCAATTAAAATTGTATTAATTACCCATAAAAAATTAACAATTAATTCTAAATAAATATCAATAAATAAATGTACATATTTAATGAATTATAATTAAATTACTTCCCACCCTATTCCCCTATAAACCCACAACTTGCTACAGAATTAAATTACGCAAAAATTAAAAAAACAAAATTCATTAATTAAAATGAATTCTATCATAAATACACACTTTTCACACATATAATAACATAAAAAACACTATAAAAAATGTGATATTATTAAAAATTCGATAATTTAAATAATCTATATTATATACTTCGATATTTTAAATTTGTATGTTTTTAACATTCGATATTACATTACTTACCTCAAAAACGATATTTTTGATGTCTATATTCTGTCCATTTGATATTTTGTCCATTCTATATTTTAAACTCGATATTATGTCCGTTCGATATGTTTTTGCTCAATATTTTGACTGTTTACCCCCTAGCCCCTATATCGATACTAACCTGAAGCTCATCTAATGGTGCCACGTGAATTCCTTAAGAAGATCCCCTAATCTCTCACGCCCCAGTCTCTACTAATTTAATAAACACCTATCATGGAACATTTCAGGTTATTGAGTATTTCGATGAACCAGAGTATTTCAACTATATCTCCCTATTCCCAATTTCCTCCGTAGCCCAGACCAATTTTTAAAAGCAGCCATCAGGGTCTTGTACTGTATTTTCTTTATAGTATTTAGGCTCAAATATTTTTAGAAAACCTCCCTTTGTGGACCTGCCAATCAGAACTCTAAAAGCAGCCACCAGGGACTTGTACTGCATTTTTTTAATAGCAATTAGGCTCAAACATTTTTAACAAACATTCCTTTGCGGATCTGCCAATCAGCAGCTCAAATATGGATGGAACAAAGTCCTCGGCTCCACCTTCCACTACTATATTATCAAAAAGTGGACACATATACTGCAAAGCAGCCACTAAATAGTATAGCTTAAAGTTAGATAGAGCCCAAGCCCCTCTTTTCCTAGAAAGGGTCAGGAACTTATTTGCCCTTCTGATGTTCCCATAAGACCATATAAACCTAGAGACCATTGTGTCCATTGCTTTAAACCAGAAACTCTTAAATCCAAGAGGGAATGGTCGAAAGATATACAGCACTTTCGGAAGAAACAGTATCTTAACTAGGTTACACCAACCCATAACTGCCAAGTGCAGATTTTCCTATCTTAGGAAATCTTTTTTTGTTTTATCAATGACCAGAGACATATTTATCTCTACAAGTTTTCCACCTTAGCAGTAATAATGATCCCAAGATATACCATCTAATCTACCACCAGATGGTCCAGGGTTACTATATTGCTATTCACTAATAGTTGCATTTTATTGCCAGTCAGAAAATACCTCAAGAGTTCTCCAAATTATTTGGTTGCCTCTCCAATTGCCTGAAGAGCTTTATCCTGGTCTATTATAACTATCGCAATATCATCCGCATTAGCTAGCATTTTCGTACCTCAGCCATGCATCCTAATTGGCATGATATCGATAGTAGCTTCTAGCCTACAAAGAAAGGGATCTATATACAGGGCTAATAATAAAGGTGAACAGGGACACCTTTGCCTAGTTCCTCTTTCAATCACTATTTGCCCTGATTCATTACACATGATCTGAAGATGTGCTATTGGTTTGTGGTACATCGCCAGATTTGCTTGGAAAAAATATCCACTGAGTATCAAGTGAGTACCTACCACCTTCCCTGAAGGGAGATAATGCAGAGACTGTTGAATTTCATTTAGCAAAAATTCTCCCCCTAATAGTTTGCAATCCTCTTGATTTGCTCTTCTTATGATTGTTGGCTCAAGAAATTGCTCTAATTCCTCAGATCCTGCAGACATCTGTGCTTTAAATAATGTGCTGTAGTAGGTATGCAAGGCTTCTCTAACACTATCTGGATCTGAGACTATTATTCCCTGATCATTCGTAATTATGTTAATATATCAAGCGCCCACCTTCTGCCAAGTCATGAAAGCCACTGGTTCATTATATCAGAACACTCTTGTTTTCTAATAAGACATTTTCCAGCTGTCTTTTTAGCTGTAATGTCATTAGAAGTTGATTTTATAACAGCTATTTAGCTAAGTAAAGAAGAGCATTCTAACCCAGCTGACACAGCTACCACAGCTACCACCAGCTCTGGTTCTGCATTGCTGATATTACTCTTTAATTTGAGATGGAGACTCCTTCTGAATAGCTACACTAAACCTGAGCTTTTCCCCTCTGACTCCAGCTTTATAAGTGTCCCAGACTGTTCCTAAGGGAGCACTTCTATTAATTTTAGAAAACTCTGGAATCCAACTCTTTATTGGTGTCATATATTCTGGGTCTGTTAAAAAACTCTTTTCAAACGACCACCTTCTAGTATTTCTTGTGAAACCATCAAGCAAGAGCTCTAACACTAAGGGATTTATGATCTATCATTAACCTCAGAAATAGTTCTATCCGGCTTCCTTTAACCAATGTTTGTGTCACAAAGAAATAATCAGGTCTTGCAAAAGATAAATGAGGAGCTGAGTAAAAGGAACAACCAGTATTAGAAGCCTTTAATTTGGCCAACGCATCGACCATGCCCACTTACACTCCCAGACTCCTAAGGGCTCTAAAGGATTGTGGTTTGTGCCCATTATAGCTCCATCCACATCTCCTACCTTTCTTCTACTCCCATTCAAATTTAAATCCCCAAAAAGCACATACAGAGAAGGCCAAAGTGATAGCTTTGTAGACAAAAAATTAAATAGACTGGGGTCATTTGCAACTGGGGAATATGTTGAAGATATTGTAAAGGTCCCTGCTTGGTACTGGTATTCCACCAGTGCCCACCTCCCATATTCCTCTGCAGCCCTGCTGCCATAAGTGAGCATCTTACTTTTACCCCAAATAGCTGCTCTCTTAGTTTTAGTATCCTGTGTACTGCAAGTAAGTGAACTTTGCCTATTGCTTCTAGCAAGCCCCTGTCACCACCAGTAATGTGGGTTCCTGGAGACTGTATATAATTGCCCGTAAATTTGATGGTCTTCAGAAACCCTCCTTCTTTTAGCTGTATCGTTCAAGCCACAGATATTTACTGTAGCTATGCAAAGTGTAGCCTTCAACAGAGTATATAACACAACTACAATCTTACATTCCCACATAGTTGTTCCTAAATAGAGCTGATGAAGAAATACCCCACAAGGGCTACCCCTCTTGTACCAATCTTGTGCAAATCTTTTAACGTAGAGTGGCTAGAAATTCTCTCCCTGATCTTATCATGAAATGTATTGTGTGAAAACCCTTGTTGCCCATCCACAGTGTTTAAGATCAAGCTCCCAAAACCCCCGCAAGGTTCCCCTCACAGAACCCCCAAAATCCCCCTGACCCCTCCTCCCACCTCATCACCTGCCCCCACCTCCCCACTAACCAAATGAGATACACAGACCACCCATGGTCTGTACGATAACTTCTTGACCAGGCATACCACTAGCTCCTCTCCACCCCTGCAAAAACACCAATTAGAAAAGAAAAAAAAGAAAAGGAAAGAGGAGGTGATAACAAATATACATGAGAAAAAAAGCCATTTATCACCTCCATAAAAAATTATTTCCCCATTTTCGAACCTCTAACTCAATAGAACCCAAGTGTCCTTTCAAACATCAGGAGAGCTCATGATACCCATTGCCTTTCGCTCCACCAAAACAATGTGTGTTAGACATCATGTTATTCACAATGCTTGCTAGCTCTTCCCCCAACCTATGCACCATCTTAAGTAACAGTGAGCCCACTAAAGAATTTGTTAGGCTGTATTTCCAAGGTGAAGGTCTTGATCCCACCCTCGACAATAGTTTTTAAACGTGCAAAGACTAATATGTAGGCTTCTCCTCCAACCTCCTGGAGTGGCTTTATTAGTTGTCTTAGGTGCCATCTGCGCTCAACTATAGTATGACAGAAGTCTGTG
The DNA here is from genome assembly GCF_964263255.1 of Lissotriton vulgaris. Taxonomy (NCBI): domain Eukaryota; kingdom Metazoa; phylum Chordata; class Amphibia; order Caudata; family Salamandridae; genus Lissotriton; species Lissotriton vulgaris. Next base: position 1,356,747,465 of record NC_141687.1, read on the forward strand.
TGAACAAAATACATATCTCTATATTGCCTCTGAGCCTCAGGATGCGCTTTTTCAAATATGACTTGACGGAGCAAAAAATTGCCAAAAAATACTCGAACAGTCCTAGGTCGAAGTTCTTCTGTATTCTCTGGTCACTCTTGTTTGTTGATTATTGGGAATCTAGGCATCCTCTGAATTTCTGGGTACCCAATCCATCCTGACAGTTCATGAAATGCATGCTTAAGGAGGTCTAGCATGAATACCCTGATATCACCAACTTCCACACCTTCCTTAAGCCCAAGGAAGTGCAGATTATTCCATATTTGACAGTTTTCAAAGTACTCGATTTTCCACAGTACATTGGTCAGCTGCACTCACTGTGAATAAACCTTCTCCTTCAGTGCCACAACCTCTGTTTCCACAATTTTCTCCCAGCTTCAATGCAGTTAAGTTCCTCCCAAATCTCTGTACAGGATTTGCCAATCTTTTTTAACGGCCTCTTCAAGTTGCTTAGGTGCAAGCCTTGCCCTTCTGCTTTCTGCTTGGGTCTCCGCCTCATTTTCATTTATGGACTCATAAATCAGCTCCAGTGAAGGGCCTCCAGCCTCGCCGCCCAACTGATTTTGAGTTAGCGTTCCAGTCTGCACTGAATCCTCAAGTTGGCCAATCATTCTAGTGTCTGAATAGTCCCACTTAACCCTGCTCTAGACAGCATTGACTTGCTGGATCATTCACAGCAACGAGTCTAGGATAATTCTCAGGTTGCGTGTGTAGTTGATGGGTGTTGGTGCAGCTCCCAGTATGGCCGGCCACCAGGAGTTGTCCCAGGTGGAGGGGATGGAGCCGAGGATGAGGACCTCCGTCTTGTCCGAGTTCAGTTTCAGGTGGCTGTTGTTCATCCATTCAGCAACTGTCTTCCTTCCTTTGTGGAGGTTGGCTTTGGCGGTGCTGGGGTCCTTGGTGAGGGAATGGATCAGCTGGGTGTCATCGGTGTATATGATGTTGAGGTTCTGCAATCGGACGATGTTGGTGAGTGGTGCCATGTAGAAGTTGAAAAGGGTCGGATTGAGGGATGGTCCTTGGGGTACGACGCAGATGGTCTTGGTGGCTTCCGATTGAAATGGAGGGAGGCTGACACTCTGGGTTCTGCTGGTGCGGAAGGAGGTGGTCCAGTCCAGGGCCTTGTCATGGATACCTTCGTTGTGGAGGCCTGTTCGTAGGGTGTGGTGGCAGACGATGTTGAAGGTGATTTAGAGGTCCAGGAGGATGAGGGTCGCAGTTTCACCATTGTCCAGCAGGATCCTGATGTCATCTGTGACTGTGATGAGGGCAGTCTCGGTGCTGTGATTGCTGCGGAATCCGGATTGGGACGAGTCCAGAGCGTTGTTCTCCTCGAGGAAGCTTGTCATTTGCCTGTTGATGATCGTCTCGATGACTTTCGCCGGGAACTGGAGCAGGGAGATGGGACGGAATTTCTTGAGATCTTTCAGGTCCGCCTTGGGATTCTTGAGTAAGGCGTTGATCTTGGCGTGCTTCCAGCTCTCCGGGAAGGTGATGGTCTCAAAGGAGTTGTTGACGATCTTCCGTAGATGGGGTGTGATGATTGAGCTTGCTTTGTTGCGGGCAGGGGTCGGAAGGGGAGCCGGAGTGGATGGTGTTCATTATTTTGATAGTGTCAATGTTATTGATGTGGGTCAAGGAGAGCGGAGGTCGGTGTGGCTGAGGGGCAAAGATGTCTGAGGTGTTGGCAGCTGTCGGGAGGGCCTGGTTGTTGAAGCTGTCATAGATGCCTGTAATCTTGCGGTAAAAGAAGGTGACTAGGGAGTCACAGAGGTCTTGCAACGGCAGGATGTCGTTGGAGTTGGAGCTGGGGTTAAAGAGTCCCTTCACCATGTTAAAGAGCTCTTTGCTGTTTTGTGCATTGTTGTTGATGCGTTTCTTAAAGGAGGTACTTTTGGCGGTTCTGATGAGTTGGTGGTGCCTGCGGATGGCGTTCTTGTGGGCTGCATTGTTGTCCGGTGTCTATTCGTGGTGCCACTTCTTCTCCAGTTTTTGGCAGGTCTGCTTGGATGCCTGGAGGTCGGCAGTGAACCAGATGGCTTTTCTGTCAGTGCGTTTGTTTGGGAGTTTCTTAATCAGAGCGAGGGTGTTGGCACAGTTGTCGATCCATTGCCAAAGGTTGCGGGCGACAGTGTCAGTGTTGGCGGTGTCGATTGTTGGGTTTCGGGCGAGGGTGGCGATTAGCTTGTCTTCGGTGATCTTGTTCCAGCTGCGGTGGGGGGGTCCGTTGTGGGTGGTGGTGCGTGGTAGGTTTCACAAAGGTGAAGTGGATGCAGCGGTGGTCCGTCCAGAGGAGTTCAGTGGTGTGGCTGAAGGTGACGTGGTTGCTGGCGGAAAAGATGGGGTTGAGCGTGTGTCCGGCGAATTGGGTGGGAGTCGTTACGAGCTGTTTGAGTCCGAGGTTGGCAAGGTTGTCGAGCAGGGTGATGGATTTGTTGTTGTTGGCGTTCTCGAGGTGGAAGTTCAGGTCGCTGAGGAGGATGTAGTCCATGGATGCAAGGGGGTGCCTGCTGACAAAGTCGGCGATGGAGTCACTGAACAGTGGACGGGGTCCAGGGGGTCTGTAGATGAGGGTTCCTCTGAGAGTGGTGTTGGGATCGATGTGGATCTGGAAGTGCAGGTGTTCAGTGGTGCTGAGGGTGTCGTTGGTGCTGGTTGAGATTCTGAGGGTATTATTGTAGACAACTTTGATTCATCCTCTTGCGCCATTGGAGTGGCCCCTGCTGGTGATCTTGTAGCCATCCAGGATAGCTATGGGGATGTCGGGCGCCGAGGAGATGTACATCCGGTTTTCATCAGGAAGGCAACGTATGGGGAGGATGAGTCAAGTAGGTCCCAGAGTTCGATGGCGTGCAGGTGGGCGGACCGGGTGTTGGGAAGTATGCATTTGAGGTTGTTGCATCCTTCTCCAATGGGAGGGGTTGTGGCTTGGAGGCTGGTGATGATGCAGCTCCGGCAGGAGAAGGGTCCATGGGTGCGCTTCAGGGTTGCCAGGAAGAAGGTGGACTATCTGCCGGCGTTGAGTTCGTGGAGGGTGCTGGCATCGTAGCGGCGGTGGGCGTCGCATGGGCCATGGGGTCTGGAGCTGGGCTTGCATTTGGCGTGCCTTTGGCGAGCCAGTGGCCACCATAGGAAGGGGAGGTCAGAGGGAGGAGTAGCTGGGAGCCATAATGGCAACAAATGGGCAAGCGAGGTGGAAGGCCACAGGGGACACAGTGGAGGGAAGGGGCAGGCAAAGCTGGAACGCTGGAAGGGGTACTGAGAGAAAATGGGCAGAAGAGCAGAATACAAGGAAATAGAAATAGAATGGAAATAACAGCAGACAAGTACAAACAGAGAAAAAGGAACAGAGAGAGCAGACAGATACTTATGGCTCACCACTGGGCCACCAGGGCTGAGGCGCAGGAGGGAGCTTGCAGATGGAGGAGGGCCTCGAACTCGCGGCAGCAGTGAGGTCAGGGAGCAGGGACATAGGCACAATCATATGGAGCTGTGCGGCGTGGGGAGCGACCTGCCTGGATCCCCAAAGATCTTCTATCCCAAAATAGTATTGTTGCCAGGAAATTTGATTCAACAAGGGGACCCAGATTGCTGACATCTCCTTTGGCCTGAAAGAATGCAGTTATCACATCTGAGGGGCACTCAATGGGAATGCTAATTCATCAGGCAATCCAAATCCTGTAGCATTTGTTTCTTTGCTGTACCCCCAAAAAGATCTAACATGTTAATTTTACACGCCCCCCCAGGTAATCTGGCAAAGGCTTGGCAAGGAAACTTTAAGAGCGCTTACCTGCAGCACTACCAACCTGATCCTGGGGTGGGTCTGGCTTCTGGCAGCCCTGGCTGCTCATATCCTGCTGTTGGTAGCATCCCCCTTATCTCAGACAGTTTTAGAAGCTTTTGGCACCATTGCAGTAAACTTCCCAGCTGAGAGGTTATTCCTTCTGTTTTGCTCACTGTGGTGGTGATCAGCAATCCAGCTGGCAATACAACTGACAACATCCACATGTTTTTTGCCGAAGCTGCAGCCTCTCTGCGTCATTAACGCAATGATCAACACTACCACACGGGTAAGCCCTCTAGGAGCTCCTGTAGTGTAGTTCCTATTTTCCCAATCGGCTCTGCTCATTGGAATAACATAAACAGCAGTGTAGTTGTAGGACTGAGGTCACTAGGTCTCTTCTGACTATGTTAAACTTAAATTTAGGTTTGCGCCAGCTAGCTCAGAGGTCACTGGAAACTTTCTTGAATGAATAGGGAGGGACAACCTCCCCTGGCTCAGACAAGAGGGGATTCAGTTTCCGACAACCGCATAAATATGACAACTTTGCTCCCTCAGAATAAGAGTATATCTCTAGAGTCGTGTGAAAACAGTAGACAGCTATTTCACTCAGTCAGCAGTGCATACTTAGTTTCACCAGAGTGCAGAGAAATAGAGAGACGGGCGTTTTCAATAAAAAGGTGTTATTTATTGAGCCGTCTTCTTTCTCATGCAAGAGAATTGCCACAATTGCAATACTTAAAGTAAAGTAAAGTGCGTACAGTAAAAGTAGTATTATGAAATAATACTGTAAAAGCATTGATATGGTTTCTTAGCCATATGATACTTTAAAATGGATAAAATATATACATACATAAATACATTGACTAACAGACTCAACTGGTGCTTCTAATTAAGCCTACCACAGTGTACCTGACCTAAGCCTAATACATGGGAAGGGATGAGTAAGTAGCAGTTTAAGATAAGTTAGTTAAGATTATTTTGCCAAGAATCTGCATCAAGAATTCTCTTAAGGGTTTAGTCAGCTCCGTACCTTGGTAATAGAATGTGGGAGGTCTGTTATCTCTTTCCTCGGGATTCGATATTCCAGCAACCCGCAAGGGTAGGCTGCAAACACCGGAGCTGGATTTTCTCGGCTGGAGAAAAAGACAGCGCCTCTCTCAGTGCATCAAACAGGAGGGGCGGCTTCCATGGTCACTCGCATCAGCTGGGCTCTCGGGCAAGTAGATGGCCGCTCTGCTCCAAACCACTGCGTGTTTGCTTAAGGCAACTGTTGGTATTTTATACCTGGAAGGTGCCGGGTTTAACGTAAGGTTGGTCATAAGACGCCACTAAGAACTAACAGTTCTTTCTGGACTTCAGAAGTTCTTGTTCAAATCAAAACAAAAGCAGGGGGGGTTTCTCTGGCTGCTGGAGGCTTGGTTTGTTTAAAGAGCGTGTTGTGCTTTCTAGGAGTCGATGGGAGTAGCTGAGCTGTGCTTTGGATTGCATGGGATATTACTGAATATGAATCTGATTCTTATGCCTTTATCAGGATATTATTGATTATAACCTCACAAGGGCATAAATCGGGAATATAGAATTAGGGTCCTAGATATGAACACAACACTCCATTAACAGTCTACTTCTGAATGCTCCTCCACATCCTGTGTTCCTACACACGCCCCGTCTCGAAACATCTGAATCCAGCCGGTGCTTTCACTGAGTGGGGAAAGAAGCGAGCGAGCCGTGTCCTCAATCAATCGCCATCTTGCCTACCCCCTGCACTATAATTCCTAAGGCAATATTGTTGAGGGAGTGGCCAAATGTATGGTTGCTACCAAAGGATATTAACCCTTGTGGTTATCAGCGTAAACAAATTGGCATCATTGGATAGATGCATACAGACATCACATTCAAATATAAGTGTGTAAGGGGCAAGGTGTATGTGCCGGAGTCTGGTTCTCAAATTTTGGGGTGGCATCATCAATAAGACCTGCATATCATCATAAAGCCAGATGCACCTGCCCAAGTTATGGTGGTGAAAGAGGCAACACTTGGGGATATATTGCAGGGTGTAAATAAGGGCTTCAGTGATGAGATGGGGCTATTGAATAGCTGTGTTCATTAAATGAAATTATTTCAAGGTGGTGTTCCTATGCAGCACAACATCAGGAAGGTACCAATTTTGTTGAGGGAGGAGGTTTAAAAGTTGTGGGGTGAAATGCTTTGAAGTGGTGTCATTAAAACCTATTGAAATGTCCAGTTGGATCTCCCCAGTTGTAAATGCACAGAAGAAGGATGGTTATCTGAGTTTTAGTGTGGTTCCAAAGGGGTTCAATAAGAACATTGTGACTGAATATTTTCCAGTTCCCAAAATCAACAAACTAATTTTGCTGCTTAGGGAAGGGAGGTTCTTTTCCAAACTTGACCTTAGACATGCTCACTACCAAATTCACCTGGATGATAAGTCCAGGACCTTGACATTGTTTATCACCCTGGAAGGCATCTATCACTTCACTCAGTTGCAGTTTGGTGTGGCCTCACCTGCTAATGTCTTCCAGAGGATGATAAGTGAAGTTTTAGGGACTTGGACAATGTCATTACTTTCGGAATGACATTTTGGTATTTGCAGACCCTGTTGAAAATCATAATGTGTCCTTGAAAATTGTGTTAGGCTGCCCCTTTGAGGCTGAGTTAACCTTGAGACTGGAGAAGTGTGCATTTTTAGTGGAACTGTTAGACCTGGCATCTTTGGCGTGGTTTCCCCCCATCTTTTTGCCTCTACCTCCTGTATTTCTGATGCTGTGCTGGATTTCGTTTTTGCTGGTGTAGATGCTTTGGGCACTTTGCCACTGCTGTCCAGTGTCAAAGTGCAAGTAATCCCTGTGTAAATTGTTATTGTGATTGGTTATCCATGATTGGCATATTTATATTATCAATAAGTCCCTAGTAAAGTGAACTGAGTGTGCCAGGGCTGGTGATTCAAATGCTACCAGTGGGCATGCAGCACAGATTGTGGCACCCAAATGAGTAGCCCTAAAATGGTGTCTCAGGCCTGCCACCGCAGTGCCTGGGTGCAGTCTGTGAACTGCTATGTTGTCCTGGCAAGTGCCCACACTTGCCAGGCCCTACCCTTCCCTTTCTGTGCACATGGGACACCCCTATTGTAGGCCTGTAGTGTAGTTCCTATTTTCCCTATAGGCCCTGCGCATTGGAATAACATAAACAGCAGTGTAGATGTAGGACTGCGGTCTACTGACTATGTTAGACTTAATTGGGTTTGTACCAGCTAGCTCAGAGGTCACTGGAAACTTTCTTGACTGAATAGGAAGTGATCAGCTTCCTTGGCTTAGACAAGAAGAGATTCAGTTTTCCAACAACCGCATTAACATGACAACTTTGCTCCTCAGAATAAGAGTCAATCTCTAGAGTTGTGTGAAACAATAGACACCTACTTCACTCAGTCAGTTGTGCAGAATTACTTTCACCAGTATGCAGAGAATAGAGAGACGGGGGTTTTCAATAAAAGGTATTATTTATTGAACAGTCTTCTTTCTCATGCAAGAGATCTGAATTGCCACAATTGCAAGACTTGTTATTATAAAAAGTGCGTACAGTAAAAGGAGTATTACGAAATAATACTGTAAAAGCATTGATATGGTTTCTTAGCCATAAGATGGTTAAAATGAATAAAATATATACATTTATATATACATTTGGCTAATGTCCTCAACTGGTGCTTCTAACTACGCCTACCCCAGTGTACCTGACCTAAGCCTAATACATGGGAGGGAGTAAGGAAGTAGCAGTTTAAGTTAAGTTGGTTTTGCCAAGGGTTTGCTTCAAGAATTCTCTCTAAGGGTTTAGTCAGCACCGTACCTCTGGAATAGAATGCAGGAGGTCTGGTATCTCCTCTCAGGACCCGATATCCCAGTCACCCACAAGGGTAGGCTGGAAACGCCGGAGCTGGATTTTCTCTGCAGGAGAAAATACAGCGTCTTTCTCAGCGCATCAAGGAGGAGGGGCAGCGTCCGTGGGCTTCTCGCATCTCCTTTGCTCTCTGCAAGGGACAGCTATTCTGCTCCAGTATTCACCACCGTGTTTGCTTAAGGCAACGTTGGCATATTTATACCTGAAAGGTGCCGAGTTTGACGTACGTTTTTGGACATAAGACGTCAATAAAGATGTCACTAAGAACAGGTCGATCTTACAGTGCTTGCAAGAGTTCTATTACTAATCAAAACAAAGCAAGCAGGGCTTTCCCAGGTTGCTGTGGGGTTTGAGCTGTCGAAAGAACTCGGTGTGTTATCTAGGAATCTAAGGAAGTGGCTTCTGCTGTGTCATGTACTGTAATGAGCTGCAGAGACGAGTTACTGAAATATGGCTCTGATCGTTTATGCCATTATAATGATATCTATTGATTATAGCCGTATAGGGGCATGAGGTCACAATATTGATCGGGGTCCTAGACAGAAAACAACACCCACTCCACGAATTTATGTCCAACAAATTACTAAAACTAAAGCAAATAGGATGCGCGTGTATTCCTACCCACCCCAAAATACATATTGCATTTGAAATGGCGTATATGAAATACATGAGAATATAGGTACTGTACGTTTTCAAGCATAGTAATCATTCAAAAATTATTTGCATATGTAATCAGTTATGAACGATTTCTGCGAAAAAATGACACCTGAAATGTCTCTTAATACAGAAAAGAAGGGCGAGACTATTTCATCACATATAAATACAATTGCTGTAAAATGTGCTGAGGCTGAGGTAAAGTTTTTGTCTCTAGATCTACTAAAAATAGAAGCTCTGTTCTTTATGAATAGTTCTACTTTAAGCAAAAGTATTTGTGCCAGAAAAAAAGTAAATATTTTGAAAAAGTGTCTGATTCAAAAAAATATTTCATGGGGAGCGGAAAAATAGAGTTCCAAAACGCTTTTCAGTAGATTTTGTTTATCAAAGCTGAAGGCCGAATTCAGAGTTCATGGGAACGCTGTGCGCCGGATTGTTTTCCAAAATTCATTGTTTCTGTTCAGGGGAGAACATCATATCAGACAGGCTCTCAAAGAATAGGTCTACATATTCAGGTGACAGTTCTACCAGGTTTGATAGTGCATTAACCTGGCAGTTGTGAGAATGATTGCTATCATCGATGTCTGGATCAGCAATGCTCACAGAAGGTCGTACCTGGGTGATGCTGCTTTAATTTTTTGCTTCACTGCCGCCACCTTGTCGTAGCGCAGGAGTCTCAACGAATGCCGTCATCAGGATTGGTAGCCGCTGGGGACAACACGATGCGTGAGCCGTTACAGGACTTAGCAAAGTATCGATATCCATTGGTACTGCTGATGGTAGTGCAAGACAGGTGTCTAACACGCATTCTTCTCCGCATAGCATACATCGAAGCACAGGTAAGATGCAGGTCTGCCACATAGGTCTGAATGAAAGAAACCAGGTCATGTTCAGATCTCTCAGCCGGGCCAATCCAAGGACCTTAGTTATGCGGTCCCGGTAGCGTATTGCTCGGGTCGGTTCTTCCATCCTTGCCGGAGTCATGTCTGTGTTTTGGCTTGCCATATCGGAGCAGGAGGGTCAAAAATAAAATGCCTGCTACGAGTCCCAAAAGTAGTGGTAGGCCGCCAAAGACTGAATGGACAAAATTGGGAATAATGCCCAGAACTGCTTTGAATGGTGTTAACAGTCCCGAAAAAATTGTCTTAAATACGTTTGAGATACCAATGGCATCCGACATATTTAGGATTTGGCTGATCATTTCTGTGAAATGCACGGGGCAATTTGTTGATAAAAGTTCATGTATCTCCGATGTTGTCCTTGCAACTTGGAGATCATATGTTTCTTTCGAGGACCTGATGGGCACTGTTGTCTGCAAAAGCACAGACTTCATTCTGCTTAAAGTATCAATTCGTATAGAAGAGATATTCAAAGGAGGCCAAATCGGCGTCTCAGAATCTCTAGGGTCGTTTGGGAACAATGCTTGCATACAGCAAGTGACCATGGAAGTCACGCTTACGAGATATGCTTTCCCTGTCACCAAGCCACAACAGCTGTGATCCGTTATTAGAATGTAACTCCCGTTAGAAAGTTGCCTAAAGAAGGGCTCTATCTGCGTTGCAGGTGTGACGTGCTGGTGACATGAAAGGTTGTTTGAAGTCCCTTCACAGGCCCCATGTAAATTAATACCCTGGCACAAAAGTATACCGCTTAGTGAATGTATGCAATTTTCACCACTAAGAAATACATTTTTGTCGTTGTCACTGTAGCATGTGTGTGTATATGGTAATTTCCATGATGACTTAATGTACCCTTTACCCAACCTTTCATACTGGCCTGTCGGTATATACTCAAGGCAATTTTTAAATCGGAAAGTTGTTATCGGAATTGTGATAATCCTGTGTATTATCCATTCAATGACAGGTCTTTTTGACATTGTCAATGGTAATCTCTCAAGTTTTTCGATGCTCAGGATTGTATAGTCTGCTCCTTTCTGTGCCAAACTGATTTGTTTATCAGTAAGGTTAAAGATGGAAAACAATGACGTTGTGTTGATTAAACGCCATGGCACATAGCCTGAACGGAGATTTTGCAACGTCCATCCTAGCTGTACAATAGAACGTAATTGGGACTGTCCATGTTGTAACATTAGCAAGTCCTGGTCTACTATATCAATATCAGACTATACAATACTGTCCAGTGAATATATTCTGGAGGACAGAGTCATTAACCCATTGTCCACAACAGAAAGTGATTTTTCCAAATTAATACGATCAATTTCTCATATTTTCTCGGCTGTTTCAATTTGAGTTTCTTTCCAAGCCTCGTTGTATGCAGCATACATGCTGGCCGCTATGAAACGTTTTTGACACTGTTTGTGTGGTCTCATAATGAAATCGCGCAAGTCAGCACCATCTTTAGGTAAAGACAAGTGTTGCTTAATTTGAGCCAGTGTGGATGTTTGTAGCCATTCAAGGCAGAGTTTCCCTACACTGTATGTTGTTAATATCCCTGGATGTTGTCTCTGGGAGTATCTAGGGTCTGGTCTGGTCATTTTTAACCCCTGTAATTTGTTCAGGAATCTATCTTGACAGTTATTCGTGTCCCTAGGCCAGATTAACCACTTTTTCCAATCAGGATGTGTTCTGTTTTCATTTCAAATTTGGGTTACGTCTATATCAATATCTGTGGTTGCATTATCAGGTATTGGCTTTGGAATAGATGGTTTGTTTAGGTCCTTAATCTTAGCTAGGCCAAGACAGGTTGTTTAATGAATCGTGTCATTTAAGAACATTATTTGTTCTGGGATCATGCAGGCTCGAAATAATGCTTCTAGGCCTTGTACCTGCCAATCTTTTGTACCCCAGATTGTTTTTGTTTCAATGTTGTTTTTCCAGAAATCAAAACCAAATGTAATAATTTTTTCATAAAATGCTTCTGAATATATCAATTTAGTATTTGTCAGCATGGTTTTCGTCCCTGTTTTATCCAACAGTTTATAATAAAATGTTTCTGCATTACTTGTGTTAAACCCTGAGAAGTATTGGAATTTCTCATAGAATGTTTTTGAACTGCTTTTAGGTGGAGTAGCACAATGTTCCCATTGGTTATATTTAAAAACATTTCTAGTTTGAGCAGATTTATGTAAATACTGATCTGCGTAATGTGAAAAACAGCACATTTGTTCATAATTAGATGAACCTTGTAAATAATCATGTTCTGTAAATTTTGCTGACAATACTAAATCCGACATCATATTACTTATACTTTCAAAATCCCAATCATCAGAGAATGTACTTGGTTTTACAAAGTCACTTAATGAAACCTTGAACTGGTGAGGATATTTCAAGATCTCCACCGGGCCATATATTTCATAGTCAGTCTTGTCCCACACTACCCCGCTGGGTATTGGAATGGCTGTGACATTTACTGATGATAGTTCTTTTCTTGACGTGAGATGATTTGTGACGTTTCAGAACTAAGTTGATGTTCTGACTTGCTGTGTCCATTGAACTGTAATAAACTTCCCTAAAATGAAAACTAAAATTAGGCATAGCAGTAGTATAAGTACCCCTGATATAATCCAATGTTCAAACAAGGGTGCATTCAGAAATGTTTCCTTGAGTTGATGAAAGAGTTCTGTTGCCTGTTTCTGGCGTCACTTCAGGGTCGCTTTGATCGTCAGAAAAATTATCGAAATTGATGAAGTAGCCAGTTGGCAGTTCTGTCAATTGTTGGAATTGTTTTCTCCATTTGTCTTTCATTAGCACATTCTGATGCCACATCATTGTAGACTGGTGTTTCATGATGAACTGTTTTAATTTGAGTGCCAATAGGCACGAGTTCCGTGGCATTATTGCTTAGTCCTTCTCTGTGCACTGCAGGTTTATCAAATGTGATTAGTCTTTCAGTTTGAGCCTCTTGGATTGTTGCAAATTTGGGTATTCTGTTATTTCTTGGGAGTCCACTTGGCCTACTGTTGATTATAGGCCACATGCTTGTGGTTTCACCAGGTCGATTGATACAACTCGGTTCTCCTTTTTACCAGCATGGGGCGGTAGTACTACTGATCTTGTTCCGTTGATTGCTAAGACAGGTACTGCTTTTCTGTAAGAAGGCCCAAATTCCTTCTTCACCGCTATTTTTTCTCTGACCAGATCCCCAATCTTTGGAATCCAGACAGGTCTTGCTGGGACAAGTGGTGTGTCTTCAGTGGTAGTTGGCTGGTGTTTTAACTTTATGTTGCTTAAGGATTTTCTTGTTTCATTCAAGTCCTGTAAAACAGCCAAACGATCTTTGATGTCAAAGTCTTTATTTTTATCTTTCACCACTGAAGCCTGACTATCAAGATCCTGAACATACATTCTAGTTCCGAACAATAGTTCGTACGGGCTGAAACCTTTTAGAGAATTTCTTGGCAAATTATTAAGACTACATTGGACACTTGTTAAATGTTTGACCCACCCATCTCCCGAACCTAACACCTTCGCTGTTATAGATTGCTTTATGTCTCGGTTTTTTCTTTCCACTACACTGTTCCCCTCAGGGTGGAATGGACAAGAGAGTCGCAATCCAATGCCCATACTGGTCATGGCCTCCTTATAAGCTCGAGAGCTAAAAGCAGGACCCTGATCAGAATGCAGCATGCCAATTGCGTATGTGCCGATAAAGACTCGCAGATCTTTTATAACAGTTTTGGCGTCAGCCGAGCGCTGGGGCCACATTTTTATAGTGAATTTAGTCTTAAACAATTAATAGGACGCTGGATTGCATATAGACAGCATTATCCTGTCCATAAAGGGTATCTGGGCAACAGGCTGGACCGGTTCACTGCTGCGATCTCTGCTGCAGTCTTGACAGTTTTTTGCAAATATTTGATGTTGCACGCTCATCCCCTGCCACCAGTATACTGCTTGTAATTCAGACAGAGATTCTTTGATCTTTTTGTGCCTCGGACTCAGACCCATGTGTGCGTCTGCTATTAAAAAGATTCTCCGATTCATGTTTGGAATTACCCTATCCCCCACTCCAGGGATTCGAGCAAAAGGAACGGAGTTTGCATCAATTACATATGTATAATTGAGTGGATAGTTCACGAGTAGTGCTGCACAGTCGCCTTTTAAGGACGTTTTTACTGCCAGCATGGTTTCCCCGTCTATGTATTTTTCTGAACGCTTTTTTGTGGCGACGGAAGCCGGTTTACTTGCTTCCGCTATGGCTGTATTAGCCAATGAATTCCCTGCAACGTGAACGCCATCACGTTGATGACTCAGAGTGTGTATCACGTGAGGCTTTTGTAGTTCTTTCTGTAAAAGAACTACCTGTTTCCAAAGCATTTTATGCTTGATTGTGGCACCTGTGTCATCTTTGCAATCATTTTGAACCCAGCTCTGCAAATCATTATTGTAGGAGTTGACGCAAAAATGCGAATCGCACACGATTAGTGTTGGGAATTCACGTTTGGCATTTTCAAGCGCCATCTTTAAAGATCTGATTTCAGCTCGCTGAGCCGAACATTTTCTCAGTGATTCAGTTTTTGTTATTTTCGGTCTAAATTACCGCAGAGCCAGCGACCTTTAACAATCGCACAGGCTGCATCGTAGGATTTATTTTCTACATTGTAATGCTATACAAATCTGTCTGTATAGATTATACAGGAGTACTGTTCTAGAGGGAGAATTTCGATTGGCAGAAGATATTCTTTTTCATAATTTAAATCATTCAGTTTTTTCATGTGTGGGGCGAAATAGTATTTCACGTCTTCCGCTGCAAGAGAATTTTACCACTGTATCCATTTAGGATCGAGTGACACTGTAGGCAGGTTTACTGGGCTGAATAGTGCCTTGAAGGCGGATTCCGCTGTGAGAACAGTGATCCTTTTACCTTGTGCTAATGCTCTTACTTTACTATAGCAGTTTGCACTGCCTTCACAGTATTTTCTGTGAGACTGAATGTTTTTTCTGCTTGTGTGTACAAATGAGATTTGTAAGCTATTGGTACCGTTTCTCCCTCATTAGAGGTCAGGTACGTGAATCCGCATCTTCCTGGGATTACTCGGATTACAAGGTTGCGTGTATTGTCACGTGTTTCTAATTTTGTTTTTGCTAACATGTCTGTTTGCAGTGATCTCAAAATTTCCGTGTGTTTTTGAGTCCAGTTGATTGGTTTATATTCAGGTTTAATTAATTCGTAGAGACGTTTAATCCTCTCTGCGTAGTTTAGAATGTAAGTTCTTCCGAAATTCAGGAAGCCTAGAATCGATTGTAAGTTCTTCAGCATTTTTGGTGCTTGGAGTACAGCGCACTTCTCTAAGAAGTTGTCCGCTAGGCTTTTTCCTTCACTTGATAATTCGTATCCTAAAAATAAGACTGTCAGATGGGCAATTCTTGACTTTTTAAAGTTGAATTTGTAACCCTCTGCTGCGAACCCAAGTATTATGGTGTTCACCCTTTTCAAGTGAGTATCCAAGTCGTCATCTGTGAGATAGATGTCATCAACATAAGATAATGCCTCATCATCATATATTTGTAGTAACTCTGTTACTCTGGCTGAGAATAGTCCTGGGCTGTTCTTGAATCCCTGTGGGAGCCTACAGAAATTTTTCTGTGACCCCATTATTGAGAAAGCGGTCAAGTACCTGCTTTCTGGTGCAATATGTTGACAAAAGAACCCATTAGATATGTCTAATGTTGTTTTGTATTTTTTCCGAACTATGTTATTCATCAGTGCCGCACTGTGCGAGTTCTGTACCGCAAATGTTTTGCAACATGAGTTAAGGTGTCTGTAGTCCAAGACTAGACAATACGAATCATCTGGTTTGGAAACAGGAAACAAAGGATTGTTCATTTGAGAGGTGCATGTTTCAATCACCCACTGGTATTCAAGTTGATCTAAAATCTCCCTGAGGTGTTTTTTAGCTTCTTGCTTAATAGGGTACTGCCTTTGTACAGTAGGTTGACATTTTAACTGGATCTTGTGGGGAGGACAGTCCTCATCCCATCCTACATGATTTTTATATAATGCCGGTGCCTGGGCTACTGCCCATTTCCTTGCATATATATATTTAGTGTGAATTGGAATGTTATTTGAGAAGGCAGGCATAATCATTTCTTCACCATGAGGGCACTCCCTGACAAACTCTGGGGGCCAATCTTTCTCAGCTAACAGGATGTCATAGCCTTTTGAGAGGTTATCCCAAAATAGACCCTTTATTTTTTGAGTCTTATCTCCCTCTAACCGCTGTGTTATTCGTATATCTTATGAGGGTCACTAATTCTGCTGTCTGCAGTTTCTACTGGAATGTATTCATTCGTGTCCACTGTCTCCAGATGACTCATCAGGATCTTGCGAGCTATGCTGATTTCTGCTGCACTGTCTAGCATTGTCTGCGCCCACTCTCCGTTTTTCAGCTGTGTCCTCAGTATTCTCGGCATGTTCGATTAATCTAATACTGGCTACCTTCTTCCTCGGGAATTGTAATTTTTTACTTTGAGCAGGTTCCTTGTTTTTGGACTTGGTGTGCTCTCCTGGGTCTGACCGTCCTCTTCTTTCTGATTTCTGCGAAAAAGATCGAGAGGGACGTGTATCAATACTTTGATATCTATCAGGCTTTTTCAAGTTATCCCTATTTCTAAGGTTATATCTTTTCTCAGAGTGCTCCCTCTGGGGAGACTGGTGTTCTCGAGTCGGAGTTATTTCCCTCCGCCGAGGAGACCTTCCTCTGGATTGGAAGACTTTTTCCTTGGGAGTGGACTGTCTATTTCCATCCGAGCTCTTTTTAGGAGTGTTTAGATTATTTTTAATAAATAATTTTTCAGGATTTTCGAGTAGTTGGGGTTTTACTGGTTTCCCACCCAAACTATCTCTACCTAATTCTTCATAACATTTTTCTATAATTCTGGCAAGGTCAATTGGTTGATCTGTTATATCTGTTTCTTTCAATTTCTGGCGGATCGCCACAGATGCTGCTTCTCCTTTTATGTTGGCTGGTAATATAGCCGAGACCTGCTTGAAGTCTTTCAGTAATTTCATACCAAGAGTTAAAGCAGGTTCTGGACCGTATTCATTCTGAATTTGGTTTAGCACATCTGGTATTACCGCCATGGACGGAACACCGTGTGTTTTTGTGTAAATGGAAGCGAAGACTGTACCCCAAGTGTCACAGTCCTCCACGTGTGGTGCGACCCCCATTGGAAGGCAGATAGTCAGAATTCTGTGTTTCTCAATAGGGGTAATATTCGGAAATACTGCCTCTATTTGAGTAATTTTCTGTGCTAACCAGAAAGGGATTTGTTCCCGTTTTATGGGTGTTTTACCAAGACATGATTGTATGTTCTGTGGTGTAATTTTATTTGTGTTCCCCTGATGAGGGGTCAGCTGTGGAACATTAACAGCTGTTTGGACAGTTGCAGTCCGCATTACATATTGGACTAACCGTCTATGTATTTTAATTAATGTTTTTAGCTGTGCTAACAGCTCTTCGCGAGACATTTTTTCAATGTCCGGATGTGGTGTGTAGCTGGCTAGAACCTGCCACGTTGCTCCTGGTCTACCTAGTGGACCGAGCCTGGTGATGTGATCATTGTGTTTTAGGGCGCCTTTAAACCAGAGCAGGTGCTCTTGGTATTTTAATGGGATTTCAATCTCCTCGAAGGGAGCGTACTCATCCGGTGGTTCCTCTATTTTGTAATAGTGGAATTTGTGTGTTGTAGCGTTTGCCGCTGGAAAGTTTATCCATGAATAGAATACCTCTGTCTGCCGATATTCGTGTGCCTCTATCACGAAAATGATGGTACCACCTCTTGAGGTCAGTCCGTTTTCTATAAGTTTTAACGTTATAGTTTTTCTTATGTTTGCCGGGATGATAATTGCATTCGGTTCATTAATTCCTGTATCATCGGGACCCTGCTGAGTCGCGTCTGCTGCGACTTCATTGGTTCCATTGTTATTGCCGTTTACTGACATTGTATTAATGAAGGTTTGCAGAGCAGGTTTCCAAGGAAACAAAGATTAGGAGCACAATATTTTGGAACAATGTATCCTTCAACTTTGAATAAACCAGAAGCTCTACATAGGAATCTCTTCCTACTAAGTTCAGGCGGATTTTAACCTTTCACCCACTCCAGACGTCTATTGGAGTTTTTACGGGAGAAAGGGTCTGTTTGAAAAAGCACGACTGAGTTACTCTAACGTCTTGCGTTAGTTTTATCGCCTTACCAAACGTTCGGCGCCATGTAGGGTAGTTCCTATTTTCCCTATAGGCCCTGCGCATTGGAATAACATAAACAGCAATGTAGACGTAGGACTGCGGTCTTCTAGGTCTCGACTGACTATGTTAGACTTAATTGGGTTTGTACCAGCTAGCTCAGAGGTCACTGGAAACTTTCTTGACTGAATAGGAAGTGATCAGCTTCCTTAGCTCAGACAAGAAGGGATTCAGTTTTCCAACAACCGCATTAACATGACAACTTTGCTCCTCAGAATAAGAGTCAATCTCTAGAGTCGTGTGAAACAATAGACAGCTATTTCACTCAGTCAGTTGTGCAGAATTACTTTCACCAGTATGCAGAGAATAGAGAGACTGGCGTTTTCAATAAAAGGTATTATTTATTGAACAGTCTTCTTTCTCATGCAAGAGAACTGAATTGCCACAATTGCAAGACTTGTTATTATAAAAAGTGCGTACAGTAAAAGGAGTATTACAAAATAATACTGTAAAAGCATTGATATGGTTTCTTAGCCATAAGATGGTTAAAATGAATAAAATATATACATTTATATATACATTTGGCTAACGTCTTCAACTGGTGCTTCTAACTACGCCTACCCCGGTGTACCTGACCTAAGCCTAATACGTGGGAGGGAGTAAGGAAGTAGCAGTTTAAGTTAAGTTGGTTTTGCCAAGCGTTTGCTTCAAGAATTCTCTCTAAGGGTTTAGTCGGCACTGTACCTCTGGAATAGAATGCAGGAGGTCTGAAATCTCCTCTCAGGACCCGATATCCCAGTCACCCGCAAGGGTAGGCTGGAAACGCCGGAGCTGGATTTTCTCGGCAGGAGAAAAGACAGCGTCTTTCTCAGCGCATCAAGGAGGAAGGGCAGCGTCCGTGGGCTTCTCGCATCTGCTGGGCTCTCTGCAAGGGACAGCTGTTCTGCTCCAGTATTCACCACCACCGTGTTTGCTTAAGGCAACGTTGGCATATTTATACCTGAAAGGTGCCAAGTTTGACGTAAGTTTTTGGACATAAGACGTCAATAAAGATGTCACTAAGAACTGGTCGTTCTTACAGTGCTTGCAAGAGTTCTATTACTAATCAAAACAAAGCAAGCAGGGCTTTACCAGGTTACTGGGGGGTTTGAGCTGTCGAAAGAACTCGGTGTGTTATCTAGGAATCTAAGGAAGTGGCTTCTGCTGTGTCATGTACTGTAATGAGCTGCAGAGACGAGTTACTGAAATATGGCTCTGATAGTTTATGCCATTATAGGGATATCTATTAATTATAGCCGTATAGGGGCATGAGGTCACAATATTGATCGGGGTCCTAGATAGAACACAACAGGCCCAAGGTACATCCCTGGGCAGGGTGCAGTGCAGGTGAAAGCTAGGTCATGTACTGATGTGTATAACATGTCCTAATAGTGAAATACAGCCAATTTAGTTCTTCACTATTGGGAGGCCATCTTGCCCATAGGATACATTTGGGAAGCCTGTGTACCATCATACCAGCCTATCTTCCCATAGGAACAAAATGGAGACATGGAGTCTGGTACCCTTGAATTCAGAATTTAATAGCACATCTTTTTGTGAAGATGCTTTTTAAATCCTGCGTTTAGAAATGGCACTTTTGGAAAGCTGCTGTTTCTCTGTTCAAACCTTCCTGTGTGTCTCTGCCTGGTTTTGGATTGACTGTCTGGCTGTGGGGGGGGGGGGGAACAGGGGCTGGGGAGGGGTCCTGCTTTCAGGAGTCTGGGTGTGTAGTCCTAGGCTGAAAAGGCCCATCTGCATTTAGAGAGGTGGGTGGGCAAATCGCTGTTGCTGAGTTGGGCTGTGCCTGCCTCCACAAAGGACTGGCTCCACCCCCTGCTGGGCGTCTGAGGACCCTGGCCCCCTGTCTCAAAGGAAAAAGTTGGGCACTGGCAGAGTACCCCAGGACTGGTTTGAACTGGGTCCAGAACCCCCAACACATAAAGAACAAAGAATTTTGGGGTATAAAAGTAGGACAGAGACCCCTTGAAAATCAGACTTCTACAATCAAGTGGAACCTCTGCCGGAAGAAGAACAGCTGGAGAAACTAAGGAAGACTGCCCTTGCTGTGTGCTCCAGGGCTGACCTGTTGTTTTGCTGCTTCAACTAAAGGAGAGAAGAAGGGGACTTTGCTGTGTGTTGTGCTCCCCCCACCTGCTTGCAACAAAGACTTTGCTATGTGCTGCTTCTGCTTAGAGTCTCCAAGGGCCTGAGAAGAGCTGGCCTCCTGTTCCTGGAACACAGGGTTAAAAAGTTCCCAAGAAGAACCAAGACGCTGTAGGAACCATCTTTTTTTTCCCCTCTGTGCTGTATTACTGACTGCCTGCCGGCCGTGGGACTGCTTGGCCTCCCTCATGAGTAATTCCCCCAAGCGACTTGCCAACATCGTGAGTGGCCTGATTGCCGCCTACGCCCTGTGAGGGGGACTGTCACGTCCCGAATCGCCAGGTTCTGAAAATCACCGCCGCATCTCGAGCTATACAGTCCGAGACCGGGTCCGCTGTGGAAAGAGGAGTCGCCGTTCAGCTGCACCGCTGTGACGCGATGTGATTGGCCCCAGCTACCCTGGGATTCCCTTCATGTGGTAAACAGCCTTTACAACGAAGCTTTTACAACGCACTACCATTACGACGCAACCATTACAACGTAAACCATTACAACGCATTGCGCTGGGGGCGCTCTAGGATAGGGAAGAGATTTTATTTACTATCCAACACCTTCCCTACTATCCACGGGGACTGGAGTTGGAATAGTGAATTAAACTATTCACTATCCAACACCCCAAAGCGCTATGCGTTGTAAAGGTATGCGTTGTAAAAACTGCATTGTAACGGCATGCGTGGTAAAAGCATGCGTTGTAACATCATACATCCCTTCATATCATCGAAGGGTCGCGCTGGGATTGGTTCCAGTGCCCGGGGGTCCCGCAACATCATCCGCGTGCCGCTCTGCCATTGGTCCAGCCAGTGCCAGAGACCAGCAGCGTCATCATCACGCCGCGCTGCCATTGGTCCTAACCTGAGGGCTTCCCCTGCGTCCAGCCCGGAGAAGGAGAGAGCTAAGCCTTCGGCCGAGAGACAGACGAGATGACTCTCACCTTGAGGGTGCCCCCGCTTCGGCCAGGACAAGGGGATCTGCATCAATACATTAATTCACCAAGCAATCAAATTCAAGTCCACTTAAAGTTCACAAAGTAAGTAAGCTTCTTGAAATCTTTTCTTTTCTTTATTCGGTCATCAAATTCAATCGAATTCTTGAACAGCAATACAGCCAACACGTGTTTCGTCTAGTCTTTGTTTGACAATTAGACTTCTTCAGGGCTGCAAGTAATTACAATAACCTATGTTCAAGTTTATAATATCAACAATTATGACAAACCACAAATTTATGATACTAACATAGTTCAAAATTATCACTAAAAGTAACCGAACCGTGTAACATAGAGAAAGCGTAAAAAAATGTAGGAAGTCCCAAATACCAAGCGTGAAAATATGAATCACCACAGCGTAACAGAATATTTCGCCAAGTCGGCAGTCCAAAGTGTGAAGCCCAACAAAGGGTAAAGAGATAAATCAGGAACGTAATAAAACATACCAATGAATATACGACCCAAATATTCAGCAATCCTCCGTATTAATGCAACTTCATCTGTCTAAGAAAACATAACACCCAATTCACAAGCCATTCTCAGGGGTTCAATGGTGACTACAAACACAAACAACTAACTAGGCAACTCACCCAGTAGGGTACACAAATCTCTTGTAGCACGTCTTAATATCATCACCATCGCATGTTTGTGAACTTTAAGTGGACTTGAATTTGATTGCTTGGTGAATTAATGTACTGTTATTAGCCATCCTTTGGCTATTATAAGAGTCTTGGTGACAGACTCTTGTTCGCTTTGAGCACCTTGTTACATTTACGATTTGATTGACTTATACACGCTGTGCGCTCCATGTAAACTGTCACCTCTTTGTGTGGGATCTGCATCAAAGCCCGAGAAGTGCTGAAAATAAGGAGCCTGTCCTGTAGGGATGCCCCATTGACCTTCCGGACTGCCCCGCACACGCCTCTCAGGTAACAGGATCTGATCCCTTTTTTGTAGCCGGCGTCTGCCGCCGTGAATCCTGTGAGCACTGCTGGTGGACTGAGTGGTGGTGCGCTGGGTGTTGGGTGTGAACTGGCAGCGGTATTTAGGCATTGGAGTCAGTGGGGGCTTAAGTAAAGTGTGGAGTCCCCTTTTGAAATCACGCAGCGTTCCATACTCGCTGCGATAGTGGGACACAGACACTGCCTTATCATTTGGAACTGAGCCCCCACCTCCACCCCCCCCCCCCTTGCTGGGATTGTGTTCTTTTTGTGAGACATGCAAACTATAAGTTCAGTTCAGTTCTTTATTTATTTCGGTGGTCAAAAACCATCATATAAATTTACAATGCATTACAAATACAATAATTTTACATTGTTACTCTGAACATTACAATATTAAAAACACATTTTAAAAATTATTATTTACAAACATTAATCGAAAGGAGGGAGCAGTTAATTCATTTCATCCTACATCAACCCCTGGTATTTCTTAATTTGACCACAATTTAAAAAAAACTCATAATAGTACACAGAGTGCGCATCTCAGTTGCTCTTTGCAAGAATAATAAAGCAGTTTTAGCATGGTAACTTTTTGACTCCTTTAAAATGTCCACCAGAAATCTTCGGCACGGGATTTTATAAAAAGAACATAATAATACAAAATGAAGGGTGTCCTGCGGAGACCTATTGTCGTAGCCGCAGGCACCCTTCTGCTCAATTGTTAACGTAAAACCAGACGGGTAAGCTAATATATTATGTAACAAATTGAGCCTAAAACGAGTCATTAAAAACCTATCATGTTGACTATAGATTAAAAAGAGATACGGTTCCATACCCATTTCGTTACTCACAAGAGAGTGTGCTACTACAGATGATTTGTTAGAGTCAAGATGATTCCTCCTGAAATCATATTTTTCCAATAACTGCTTTTGAACACGATATTTGCAAGAGCTATCAATATTTGAGGGGTCAGTAAATAACATTTGCTGATCAATAGACTCTAGGGTTTCTTTAATGTATTTTAGCCAAGGGATTTGCAGCCATCTGTCTTTCTGAAGACAATCATCAATGATCTGTCTAGTTAATTCAGCGTTGGATTTAGCCAAATTCGAAACCAGGTCAGAATTGGTCTCACTTTAATCAGGTCAGATATATATGGGATGCCAAGCTCCTTGTGTGTAACTGCTGCCGGGATGCTCTGTGGTAACTTTAGCAGTTTCTTTAAGAATTTATCTTACTCTGCTTGTATCTGGTGTGCATCCCTAAAGCCCCACACCTCTGCCCCGTAGATAGCTTTAGAAGTACTGACCGCTCTATACAATGTCATTACTTGCTCAGGAGACCAACGACCCATCCTTCGCGCAAAGTTTAATATGGCACCATTCGCTGAGACAAGTTTCCTGGACCTTTCCTCAATCAGTGGGGCAAACCTAATCTTTTCATCAAACAAGAGACCCAGATATGGGAAAGTATTCACAGTGTCCAAAACGTGAGTTCCTATTTTGAACACAAATCTCTTGGGAGGTTTTTTCCCTGCCACCATGATAAAAGACTTAGTCAGATTAACAGAGAGATCTAGATTCTTCATGAACCTCGCAAAGCCACTGATTAGCTGCTAGAGACTTACTGCTGTACGAGCGAGAAGGACCGTGTCATCCGCGTACAAAAGTACCGGTATGTGACGCGATCCCACTCTTGGGCAGTCAGTCCCCAGTGTCAGCAGAGCACTCTCCAGGTCGTTTATGTAAAGGGAAAATAGGAATGGAGCCCGGACACACCCCTGCCTCACCCCGCTAGTGCACGGGAAGGGATCAGTACTCACCCCCCCCCCGAGCTATAGCGGACCTTGGCAGTGGTGTTCCAGTGAAGTTCCTTAAGTATGTTAATCAGGTCTTGATCGATTCCCAATCGAAACATAAGTGCCCAGAGTTTAGTTCTATTTACATTATCAAATGCCGCTGCAAGGTCCATGTCCCTTTGTCTGATTTAGTATATTTAGCCGCTAGAAGGTATAAGTTGAGACATTGGTCACTAGTTGACTTGCCTGTTCGAAACCCATACTGGGTATCCACCAAGGTGTTATGTGCTTCAGTCCACTCTGTCAGGCGGTTAAGAATTACCCTACCTAATAATTTAGCTGAGACGTCAATCAGCGAGATTGGCCTGTAGCACTGTGGATTATCCCTTCAGCCTTTCTTGTATATGGGAACAATCACTGCAGTTGACCAAGATCGCGGAAGACCAGATTTGATTGCAGCATTAAGTACTCTGGTCATAATCGGTGGCCATAAGTCGGTATTACTTAAAAATAGGTCTGGGGGGTGCCATCCGGGCCTGGTGCCTTATTACGCGTCAGCCCTAGCACAGCCTTTAGAACTTCCGGCAAAGAGAATTCTAACTCAGTTGCTCTGGGGCCCTCCCAAATTCCATCCCCGATAACTACCTCCAGTTGATTATACAGACTTTTATAGTGGTTAGTCCATTGTTCTGGGAGTATATTGGTACTGATTACTGGGGAGCTTGAGTCTTGGAAGCAGGGTCTGTTTACAATTCTCCAAAATTGGGCATAGACCCTGTTTTCTCCTGCTTCTCTGAGGTCTGCCCAGACTTCCTTTTGGAGTGCACTCTTCCTTCTCTTAACCTGCATTTTTATAATTCTGTCTACAGAGGGCAATTTCATTCTTGTCTCCCTGGGACTTCTTTAAGCTCTGTTTTAATTCTCTCAGTGCCCCTGAGCAATTCGAATCGAACCATCTTGGGGAAGATAGTTCCTTAGTAGGCCGCTTAGTTTTAAATAATCCTTCCACTATTTTGGTTAAGGATTCAAATACCAGGACCACTTCTCTGCCCTCTATTGCAAGGTCTAAACAAGTCGCTATATGTTCTTCCCCTCTACCCACTAAGGTACTATAGAAATCTTGTTGATTAATCATTGCCCATCTTATGCGCCTCCCTTGGTCCGTTGGTTGGATTACAATATCCCCCCCCCCAGATTTTTTACTAGTAGATCATTATATTTAATTTCAAGAGAGAGGGGGTTGTGGTCACTAAAGGGGCTCCACTCCGTTCTTACATTTATAATCTGCTCTTCAGCAAAGGCAGAAATTACTATAAAGTCTATTATAGACGCACAGCCTCTTCCTTTGAATGTGGGTATGAGAGTCTCCCCTGCTTTCGTTGGCAACAGGTCCATTGTGTGGGTAAGAGCAAAGCTATCTAGAAGCTTCATCAGCAGTGTGCCCTCTCTGTTATGTTCGAAATGAGGTCCCTTTTCTACAAGACAGGAAGACCAATCAGGAGAGATAGGGAATAGCTTTGGGCACAGATGACAATTAAAATCCCCCATCAGCGGGACAATTGGTTCAGACCCCCCCTGCCCTAGGTCTGTTTCCTCATTTAGCCTACTCTCAAGCTCTAATAGTATAGGGAAGTATCCATCAGTTGGGCCCGGGTTGTAGAAATTTAAAATTAGAAATCTCTGCCCTTGACCCTGGAATATCACTGCTTGTATGGTGTCTGACGCCCAGTCTGGTTGTGACCAAGTGCCCTTTAGGTCTAAATCAGCATATATCACTAGACCTCCTTTCGCCCTCCCAGATCTCACTTCTTGGGCCGGCCTGAAAAAACATTTATAGCCCTCCAGTTGGCAGGGGTCAGAGTCTTGCGCCCATGTTTCTTGTAAGGCTATAATATGGAAGCCCCTTATGTATTCTTTCCACTCCTTATTGTTGAATTTACCCCCCAGGCCTACTACATTCCAAGACAGAAAGGCTAGTCCTGCCCTATTAACTTTCCTTACCTCTGTGCTGAGTTCCTTTATTTTGCGGTCTCCTGTTTCTTGGGACTCCGGGGCATTATCGTTCTCTTCCCTCTGTTTAGGGGGTTCTTCTATCCTCACTTTTTGCTCATTCCTAGAACTAACAGATCCAACCTCTGTTGCAGGACGTATAAGTTCCCCTGTTGCAGTAGTGGTTGCAGGCTCTTTATTTGTAGAGGGTAGTCAGTCATTTTCATCGAGCGACTGCAAAGGGGCAAATCTGTTTCTCCACTGAGAATAATCTCGTGGGGGTAGAAACTGATCGGGGTAGTTTGTGTATCTGGCTCTTTGGGTATATTGTGGCCTTCCAAGATTCCACATTACATTGTCAGCATTATTACTGCTCAATCTCCTTGGATAAAAGTACCCCAGCGGGAGCGCACAGATTGTACTGGTATGATTTCTGTTGGAATTCTTCTGAATATAATCCACCAGTCTAGTGTCTCTGAAATTTGCTACAATGCAGTCCCCCCTTATATCCTTTTTCTTACCTCCAAGCCAGTTAACTCTTCTCACATGGACTATCTCCCCCTTTCCCCATTATTTAATGGTCTGTGTATGTTCAACTACTTGGAGATTTTTGCATGTAATTGAGAATGCGATTCTTTGTCTGAGGCCCTGAGTTCCGGAACCCCCGCGAATACTATTACAAAAGGACTGGCTTCTGGGGGTAAATTTATATGCAGGGCGGGGCTATCTGGGATATAGAAAGGATCAAAGTCTGTGTTGGGTGAGCTATAGGGACCATTTCTTAAATGATTGTCTTCCTGACCCCTTTGTATTAGCGGTTGTAGGGGGGCTTTATCAATATTTTTAGAGCTCGTCTTGTGATTACATCCCCCTCTCTGCTATTGATTAGATCCCCCTCTCTGCTCTTGACTAGATCCCCCTCTCTGTTCTTGAGAAGCTTTCGGGACGTCATGTATCTGGGCAATCGTGTGTTGGGTATTGCTGACACAGTTGTTATTTGTCAATGTATTATTGTTAGTGGCCGCATTACTGGGTGGGTTAGGACCAGAAAGGGGTTTCTTAGTTGTAAGTTCTATTATCTTGCTTTGTTTGGTCAATTCACTCGAGATTTTATCCACCCTACTTATAATAGGTTTCAACTGAGCAATTATAAAAGTTTCCAAGTGTTTTTTAAGATCTCCTAAAACTTCCTCTATCCATCCTGGTGGATTTGTATTTGTGTGCACCTTATCATCTACCAGGATGACCTCTTGCCTATTTTTAGCTCGGGCGTCTCCTGTGAGTAGCTTATTTTGGCTCTGTTGTCCCTTAGTCCTCCCCCGTCGTTTTGGTTTTCTCTGGGGGGTCGGTTCGCTATGCCCTGAGGTTTCTACTCCCGGGGAAGGTGGGGGTTGGGCACAGGGAACAGCCTCTGTTGGGTTATTTGGTGAGGCTACGTTTCCGGTCACATTTGGGCTGTCCGCTAATGTGAGATCTCTAGAAAGTATTGGGGTGGCTACTATAGGGTTGGGTGAGGCAGATAGGCTCCTTTCCATGCGTTCTATTTCCCCGGATACCTTCTTCAACATCAAGTCAATGGCGGTGGGTTTTTTCACCTTATTCGGGGCGAATCTCGCGTTCGCGAATTTTGCGGATTTGCGAACTCGCAATCCGCAAAATCCGCGAATTCTCGCGAATTTGCGGATTATTTTTTTTTGTGTTCGCGCGGGTTTCTGCCAGTTCGCGAGGGTTTTGTACAATTTCGCAAACGCGAACTTACCTGTCGGGTCGCAAGTTTTGCGAACTTGTTGTTTCTACGTGTCCAGCCTGTTTGGGACACTCTTCTTCATCACTGCCACTCTCTGTCACCACTGCCACTCTCTGACTACTCATGCCACCCTCTGGCCCACCCATGCCACCCTCTGTTTCATCACCGCACCCTCTGGTTGTCCAGTGTACATTATTTTTGGCAAAGCAAAGCACACCTTCCCTGCCTCAAGTGACCTGAATTAATTTGGGGCTGATTAATGTGTCACAGAATATTTTTTTAGCTGGCACCTGCTTCATTAGTGCTTCCTGATTAGTGATCTTTTGCACTTGCTAAGTGCTTTCATTGTTGCAAAATTAGTTACAACACCTGCCCTGCCCCAACTGACAATAATGAATTAGGGGCTGATTAATGTGTCACTGGATTTGAACTTCCAGCCTGGCTCTTGCTTGTCTGCCTTAGCTGTAATTCAGGACCTTTGTGTAACTATTCTGAGGGTCAGAGCAGGGTCACATAATAGTTGCAAGTAGGCAACTGAACTCTGGAGGGGCCCCTCAGGAAGCACTACAGGAAATGGCTACTAATGATGAGCTTGAACTGCTTATGCTGTGTTGAACACAAGCTATGTGCAACAACTGACAAATGTAGGGCCCTGTGAATCATCCTGGCAGGTGGTGACCTTGTGCCTGCGGAAAGGGGTGGCCTGGGGTGGGTCACAGCTGCATTGGAAGACCCCAGGCCTGCCATACACCATTTCCTTGGAGGAACAGGTGCCTGGTAGTTTGGCATGGTGCTGCGGCCTCACCTACTTCCCACCACCCACTGGCGCTTTGAGTATATGAGGATTCGCCTTATATGGAATATTCCATGGGACACCACTGTGACTGTGAACCCCAAATTGGGCAGCTGAGCTAATGCACTTCCCATAAGAGTGCATGGGAGAAACTTGAGTTACTGCACTTTTTGAGGATCAATTCAAACTATCTCTGCTCTTGCATGCCGGTGATTGCCTTTCCTTCACACTGCCTAGACCTTGCTGTGAATCCCTAAAACCCTGCTGCACAAGCAACAACGGGTCACTTCAAAGGTACACAGCTTCATGCCACATCACTTAAGCCTCACAGGCTCAGGTCGCTTGGACAAAAAGGATAGAGTTCAATCCCTGCTCAGAGTTTGGTGGTCTGCATTCCTTTCTTCACTTCCACAATGGAATATCATGCCTTTTACAAAAACTAAGCTGCCAAAAACCTCCACCATCAAAGTAGTGCTGCAGACCCTCAGAGGCAAGTGGGCTGCAAGCCCAGGAGGACCTGGCAGCTGTCACCCAATTCGGTGCCTTGTCTTTTTTGGACAGTGACCTATAAATGCCTGTTACTAAACCTGACATTACCCCCAACAGAGTTTCGAAAGGACATACCAGTATGACACCAAGACATGACATTAGTGGTCTCTTACCTCGACCACTCTGTTTGGAGTGCAGAATTCTGAACGAACTCAGTAGAAAATTATTTTGTCACAATTTCCAGTGATCAGGAGGATCCTGCCCAATAACTGGTGGTGTGCCACTGAAAAACACCACAGTGGACTTAGAGAACCATTTGCAAGTGTTGTTTTCCTCTGTATCTTACACACCCATCCCCAAACCCATCCAGTTAGATCACACGCACAATGTATTTTCAGCACATCAGCAGCGTAACAGCCTAATCCCTGATATGCTCACCAGAGTCCACTATTACAAGGCCAAATAATCCATCCTATCTGCTGTCCATAAACAAGAACCAGTAACTTTCTGAAACTTCGTCTTCACAATCTTCCAAGATGCAACTCCAGCCAACATAGCACGCCGACGTGACTTTGCCCATGGAACCACATATCCTCTGCATGAGAAAATCCTAAACGGATGGGGATTAACCTTTGACCTCCTATTCATCCACACGGACAAGCACAATGCAATGTGAGAAGCATTGGAAGCCTTACTGGTCTTAGGCCTAGAAGGCATTGAAAGCCCCCAATGGAAGAGCAGGATGACAAAGAGGGAACAGGAAGGCATTAGCAAAGACCCACTTCCAGCAGGATATGCAAGGAGTGCAAGCGATAAAGGCAATGAAAGGAAAAAAGGAATATACAGCAGGATGAGCAAATAAATCAGTGGCTGGGTGCATTGCCCAATGGGCAATGCAATCAGCCATTGATGTAATTGCTCATCCTTGGGGGATGCCTAGACTTACAGACACCCATTGCTATGGTATTTCCCCCATAGTCACCGTATGGGCACCACACTGCCGAGGTTTGATCTTAGCTTTTCGTGAGCATGGCAGGGGCACGGTGTTTGCCTGCTGGAGCCAACCTTTACCACGATATGTGTACCTGCCATTTGCAGTGGGTCCATATTGGTGATTACAAATTATTCCTGTTTTCTCATATTATGCCTTTTTCCATATTTATTTAGATGTTTCCTCTTTAATGTTTTGAATGCCACTCATTGCATGCACTACAGCCCACACAAATCAGTAACAGAGTTACTCAACCGCCTATTGTCTTAGTATTGTACTATACACGTAGGACACTGCTCCCCAAATCATATCCACAGGGACGATCGTCGCAGCCCCTGTGCCACACACACCTTTGAGAAAGACCCCCCCCCCCAGTTGGTTCAAACCACAGTGATACTTGTTACATTGAATTTTCAGGGGCTTTACTCCCCAATTAAATGGAGGCCCCTATTACAGTGACTTAAAATGAAGGAGCTCGACCTGGCTCGGATACAAGAAAAACACCTGTTGGTCAGTGATATACTCTGGCTGTGCTCGTACTGGTTCCCAACACAGTTTCATGTAACAAACACTACTAAAATGAGGGGCACAGTTATACTTCTAAGAAGCAGACTAGCTCTTGAGCTTGCAGCTAGTCAGTTGGAAAGAGATGGATGACGGGTGGGAATACAAGACAGACTTTGTTGTTATCCATGTATGCAGTTTACGGCCCGAATTAAGAGCAGAACCACTTTTACATCGATTTTCTGCCAAAGTTAGCACATACCGCCAAAGGCCAGATTATAATACGGGGGAATTTTTGTTGCATCCTTAACCTGACACTGGACAGATCACCCACCGAACAAAGTGCCCTAAGACTCCTCCCTTGCTATCTTGATGCATTGAGGACCTACATTTGGAGGATGTATGGAAAGACAATCACGGTGACCATGATCCCACATTTTATCCCAATATCCATAGATCATACATTTGCTTAGATTATTTACTAATTTCCAGGATGTTGAGGCTACAAACAACTAACATTGATATGCTCTCGAAGGTACTCTCTGATCATGCCCCTGTTTAGTTTTCCTTGGACACAGTGATATCATACACCCAAATCCACCCTCTATTGATGCTGAATGAGGTGGCCTTGAGGGATCCGTTTTTAAGGTAATTAATCCAAGAGGCATTGCGTAATTGCTTCCAGGAGAATGATAATGGTGAGGTCAGTCCTTTCACTGTCAGGGGTGCTGCGAGGGCCATAATTAGGGGTAAATCGCCTTATCATACCTCAACCCTTGAATGAAACAAGAGTTAGAGGACTAGGTGTGAGTGCTTGCAACATATCATGAGCAATACTTAGAGCTCTACAGGAAACTACAACAGCTGTTAATGTGTGAAGCCAGCAAGTGTTTTCTATATGTAAAACAATCATATTGTTAAAAAGGGGATAACGCTGACTGATTACGTGCCTACCAACTCAGACAAGCCCATACACATTCACAAAATAATAGACATGCAAGGCATCTCCCATTCTGAAACCAAAACATCCTTCGATGTTTTTTACATCTTACTTTCACACCCTAGTTACAGGAGGGCAACTACCCCTGACCACAAAAATCAATAAATACTTAGAGGTATTTTGAACTCAATTGAGGGAGGCTGACCGCCTTCCACTTGAAGATAAAATCCCGGCTGAGGAGGTCCAAACGACCATAGGACATTTACAGAGTGGCAAGTCCATTGGCCTCGACAGCTTTCCAGACTCTATTTATTTATTTATTTATATAGCACCAGAATCGACTTCCGAAGGAGTATCTCTACGCTGCGGACAGGTAACATAGATATAATACAATTGCAGCAGAGATCAGCAGCAGAAAAGAGTTGTCTTAAGCAGCTTCCTAAATTGTAGGTGATTGGAGCACTGTCGTAAGTGCAGGGGGAGCTCATTCTAGTAACGCCGACCAAGGTAAGGGAGAGCCTTTCCCCTTAGTCTTGCCCTCTTAGCTCGGGGAACCTCTAAAAGATGTTTGGAGCACGACCAGAGAGACCTAGAGGGTCGGTAGGGTGAGAATTTCTCCTCGAGCCTTTATACACATTGTCACCGCACCACTCACAGTGGTTTTTAAGAACATCCTTATGACACTAGATGTGATGCTGGAATCTCACTTAACACTCGTGCTAAAACATGGAAGAACCAGTCGGTGTGCCCAGCTAATCATCCCATTGCACTCCTGAACACACATGTGAAGATTTACACCGTACTAGTCTCCCGACTGCACTCTATTTTGGATAGATTAATATCCCTGCAGCTATTAGGCTTCAATAGAAATTGCCATACTAGAGATAACATTAGATTGGCAAGTGCTTTGATGGAAAGCGCTGAAAGAGCGAGAACCCCACTTGTTCATCTCTCTCGCGACATGGAAAAGGCCTTTGATAGAGAACATGGGCAGTACATAATCAAGAAGTGACTAATCTTGGCAAATGTTAAAAAAACACGAGCACACAAATAAAAGTTAAAAGTGAATATCCCCCTTAGATCCCAACACTAAGGGCTCAAGACAAGGCTGCTCCCTCTCCCCACTGATTTTCACCATCATTCAATGCATACAGGATAATCCAAATCACGGTTGTTTGCAAGTGGACACACATGAGCACACGTCAGCAGTATATGCGGATGTCTCATTTCTCACCGCCCCTCACTCCTCGATCCCCACCTTGAGAGACGAGTTAGCACTTTCAGGGATTTCTCGGGCTTCCTGATCAACTATGAGAAATCTATGGGAGCCAATTAACGGCACCCCACAGCCAACATCTATCAGTGCAATATCCCACCCAGCTGAGAGTGTCATACAAAGATCTTTACCACTGAAGAAAACTTGAGATCTCATGGTTGGGGAGACTTACATCTGTGAAGATGAACTTCCTCCCACGACTGCATTTGCAGCAAAGACTCTCCCGTTACGGTCTCTGAAGCCCATTCTTCAACAGATCCACTCCAAGCTCTTCACTTTTGTTTGGAAGGTCTAATCCCGGAGGGTGGCTAGGGCTTCTCTCTCTATAGATGGATGATGGAGGAGGGCCTTGGGTTCCCTAATATAGAGGTGTAGGTATAGGAAGCCCAACCCTGTCTTGCTATGAATTAGCAATGGAGGCTGGGTATGAGTTGAGCCGCACTTCACTCGCAAACCACTACACAGCCTTCTCTGGCTCCCTCGAAGGGCTCTCTCAGGGGCGTCACATTTTCTTCCTATAACGCAGACCTTCCTGGACCATTGGTGACAAGTCACATGCATAAAGGGATTCACAACATATCCTTCACCACTTATTGCCATAGCACACAACCCAGATTTTCCAGCGGGTTCACTGGATTGACATTTTAGAGACTGGAATGATAGTAGCCACATCTCCCCCCCACCCACCCCCCAGTCCTGGGTGACACTTATCAGCAATGAGAGTTGGTCACCTGGGAAGAGGTGCAGGAGGGATGGCAACTAACAATAGCAGATGACTTTAGAATTACCCAACTTCTACACTAGGCGGGTTCTGGGACTGTGGGAGACAAGGCGGCATGTGAGAAGAACACATTGTAAACAATGTTACTAACAAAATACTTGATAAAGGGATCACCTGGTAACAATTAGCAATATCGGATTCCGGCCCCAAGCCCACGTACGGTTACATCTGCAGATGGGAGGGAGACCTATGCAGGAGATATTTGAAGACAGGTGGCATACAATTTGGCAAAGGGCTGCTACGTCGTCCATATGCAGAACACATAAAGATAACGCTTATAAACGTCTTTCCAGATGGTACCTCTCTCCAATCAGACTTTATAGGAAGTTCGGGAGCCTTCAAGCTTGTTGGAAAAATTTCAGAAAGACAGACACCTTTTTCCACATGTGGTGGCCATGCAGCCACGTTCACTATTACTGGTCTGCTATTGTCTTCCGGATTAGGGAAGTGCTGGGGATTACTCTACCATCCCTTAGTGCCACCCCTGGGCGACCCTGAACAATCCAGTGCCTACCCCTTAACTACCCTACAGGGAAAACTGGTCACTCATTTACTGGTGAAGGCCCAGGTGGCTCCTGCGAGCTCTGGAAAGAGTGTAGTGGGGATGTGTGTTTCATCTATGCACTCGAGAGGTTGACCACACTATTAGGAGATCGAATAGAGGCATTTGAGGCCATCTGGCTGCCCTTCCGAACCTTTATGAACCGTAACAAATTACTGGCCGTCGACCCTGGTCAAACATCGGACTTGATTCACAAGGCTGGCCTTCATGTTGTAGATTCCAGCTCCAACACAGTCTCCGAAATAAAAAAAAATCCCCTTAAACAAGTAAGAAATGTACCTACTTCGGCGTTTATTTTCTATATTGTGCAAAATTACTTGTATTGAGGGTAAATTGTAACAATAAGTGGCACAGTTTGATGAACAATGTTAAGGTATGTATAAAACATTTCGATTTTAAAATAAAGTGGTTAAAAAAAGAACCAAAGACAAAAAATTGTTAACAGCAATATCCAGATCTACAAATAATCATAAAAATTACAAAATAAAATTGTTTCGAAGTTGATAATCATAAGATTCAATAAAAATCTATATTATATAGACATGTCCACAGGTTTAGGCATTGGCTCTTCAAATTGTAGTAATTACAGCCAGTCAACTCAAGTTTCATGGGGTTGCTCTCCCACCTGAGGAATGACCAGAATAAAACAAGGTATCAAACATACTGGTATTATAATACAGACATGTACATATGACTTGCAATATACAGACAAATGATTATTAAATACATTTAATATTTGGTCACACGTCGTCAATTCAATAGTAACTAATCATTTGCTCAGGGTTTTATGGCTACAGTACGAAAGTGAAAAGACATATCTGTTGCTAACAATTTTATTGACACTTAAAACTTGTTTGACAATGCAGCAGTCTTCAGCACCACAAAAAATAACCTCAAAGTGAGAACTTCGATGGCTATGTTATACATTGTGATGATGGCCACCAATGTATCATAATATCTCAGGCACCTCAGGGGATTACACAGTGTCTGAAATGCTACTCCAACCATCCTTAATTAGTGTTGTTGTGCCTCCATACAACATTGTGGGTGAGACCTGATGCTTAATTTGCGCCGATGTTTGCCGGTGCTCAGTACCAGAACTTAGGGCCATATTATCAAGAAAGGGCGATACATTATTGCCGCTTTTATTGGCAGGAAACTGCATCTAAAACGGCGATAATGAGCTTGATAATATGCCCTTGTGAATTCCTATAGAAGTCCAGGTTCTGGTGTTAAACTGGGCTTCTATGGGAATTCACAAGGGCATATTATCAAGCCGATTATCGCCGCTTTAGCGGCAGTTTCCTGCCGATAAAAGTGGCGATAATGTATCGCCCTTTCTTGATAATATGGCCCATAATGATTTTTTCAGGAAAATCAACTGTTGTGTTTTGTTCATTTCATTTCTGTACTGCAGTTTATTTATTTATTTGTCTATCTTGTGTTAACTTGATCTGCGCATTACGCTTATGTTTAAGATTTACTTTTAGTTTACATGATGACTGTGTACATTTTCATTAACTTTTCTGAATTCTGTGATTTGAAGAACTAAAAAAATTAGAAACTCAGGGGCATATTATGGAGAACGGCGATAAAATTATCGCCGCTTTTGCGGCAGGAAACTTCTGCTAAAGCGGCGATAATGGGCTTGATAATATGCTCATGTGAATTCCCATAGCAGCCCAGGTTCTGGTGTTAACCTGGACTCCTATGGGAATTCAAATGGGCATATTATCAAGCCCAATATCGCCGCTGTAGCGGCAGTTTCCTGCCGCTAAACCGGCGATAATTTTATCGCCGTTCTCGATAATATGCCCCTGAGTTTCTAATTTTTTTAGTTCTTCAAACATGCCCCTCATTTCGACACTGTAGCTGCTGATTCTAAGCTGTGACTCATGAGCTTCTGTGTGCACGATTTTCATTCTCCTGTCGCCTACTTGGGAGACATTCGTAAATAAACCTCATTGGATCCAACAGAATGTTAGAAACGTTTAAAGATGTGAAATAAAAAGGCAATTTTCTGAAAACCGTATCAGCTTGTAATATAATTATTTCATAGCCTTGATGGCATTTCAATATCTTCAACCACTCATTCAATATTGTTTAGACATTTATGTCCTAGGTGCAGTCAGAAAGTGCAGCATTGTTTTTATTTCAATAGAGATTTCGGCGGAGGCTAATTCGGAATAAAGAAATTGCATTAATACACAGCACATGCATTTGCCAAAGGGACCCACACTGTCTTCGAAAACTCGGCTCTGAAACCGTATTTTCATTCGAACATCTTTCTTATCCAGCACATGATGCATAATGCACATGTACTGAACTACAACATTTTATGCTCTTAGAATGTATTGAATTTCCGTAATGTTTAATGGTGTACATGGTAGATTTTTTTTTATAGATTTGTGTAAACAGTTTAAGTTATTTTCCGTCTCTGCTTAAATGGATTTCAAAGCACATTAGAATGACTAATCGCCACAAATCGAAAAATTGTTTGAAAATAAACAGAATTTTCTTCTGCAAAATACTGCTATCAATCTTCTTTATCTTCAAAAATAAAAAGAGCAGTGATCCTGTGTACCAGAGGGGGCCACCGTTGAAGTGGTTGAGTGACCAGCGTGACAGGACTCGTGGACGCATGAGTGGTGACCTGTTATGCCATTAGGGACAGCTGTGGTGTGGGTGAATGCACCTAGGAGTCTACATTGCGTCCGGAACGTACAGTGGTCAATCTATCAATAAATCAGGATTTATACCCATAGAGTATCCTGGTGCTTGCAGGTCCCAGAGGCTTATTTGAACAGCCAGGTCTTGAGTGCCATTCAGAATTCTGGAAGTAAGGTGATAGTCTGGGGCTGCTTGGGGAGGCTATTCCAGATCTTTGCTATGATGTGGAAGAAGGAGCGTCATCCAATTCTGCTACATTTGATGCAGGGAGTATGGGCAAGTGAGAGCGATGTAGAGCATAGTCTTCTTGCCAGTTGGTGGAAGTTCAGGTGGTGGTTAATATAGGCGGGTCCTTGGTTGTGTAGTTCCTTGTGTACATGAGTCAGCAGCTGGACTTGGTATCT
Organism: Lissotriton vulgaris; assembly: GCF_964263255.1. Classification (NCBI taxonomy): domain Eukaryota; kingdom Metazoa; phylum Chordata; class Amphibia; order Caudata; family Salamandridae; genus Lissotriton; species Lissotriton vulgaris. The sequence goes on from NC_141687.1 coordinate 1,356,784,065, forward strand.
TTTCTGTACAGGGAGTCAGTGGAGTTGACTGAGGTAGGATGTGATGTAGTAACCTTGTGTGCCATGAGGGTCTGTCTGGACCAAATCACCCGGAAATTTGATCTGTTACCCGGGACTGGAGTAAGCTGAAGGACTGAATTCCCCTCGCAGGGGAGAACCCCGAAGCACCTCTTCAAAGTTTTAATTTGCTCTGATCGCTGGAGAGAGCCATCAGCTCCACTCTGGAGAGTGAGCCTGTGCTCGCCTGAAACTACTGCATGCACAGAATGCAACCTAAATATACTGAGCAGGATCTGAGTTGTGGGTGCTCCCACTGAGGGCACCAGTTGTCACGCTGATCCGGTGGTTGCTGCAGGAAAAACTTGAACTGGGCCTTGGAGGAGATTAGTTGCTGAAGGTGCTTCAGCACCAAGGACAATTTTGACTAAAATCTCGGAGTTAAAGGGAACTCTTGCGGAGGACCTAATAGTGTCCTTTCCCCTGGATGAAGTCAAGAGTGAATGGGGAGTAACTCCAAACAGGTTGTGCAAAAGAGTGTGGGACAGGGATCTGCGTGGCAACTACTAACACCCGACCTCAAGGGACGTTGTGTTGTTGCATTTGAATTTTGCATTTCTTTTCATGTGTAAAGTAAGAAATAAAATACTACTTTTTCTTATAAAAGGAAGCATTTGGCTGGAAATTGATGTATTTGTTCATACAGTTTGCACTTTGAGTAATGAGCCATGTTTACTGACCTGTATCTAAACCCCCTCTCCCCCCAGGAAGCCTTTACTGCTCGACCACAGCTACCACTGATAGTCAAGTGCAGAAAGGGGAACATGGCCCAGTTGAGCGGGATCCATAGTAATTTGGGCCGAGGGACAGCAGGAGTGAAAGGCCTCAACCATCATTATGCCGGTTCTGGTGGCTCAGTGGACTAATGTGACCATTGCAGGGGCCTGTGTTCGACCTCATGGTCATGGGTTTAAATCCTGGTGGGTTCAAATCCTGGTGGGTCCACTCAGCCTTTCATCCATCTCAGGTTGATAAAATGCGTATCATTGAGTTGGGTAACAATAAACATCTGTTATTCAGCACCAAGACACCTATTACAAATACACCTGTTATGCACCCCAGTCTACCCTGCATGTAATTCTATTTTGCAGCTTTTATGAGACCCCGCGTAAACGCTGGCTAGTTCCTCTTCTCCGCCAAATGGGCTTGAGAAGATGCAGACCTGCTCTTTTGGCACTACAATTTTTAGACACACAATTTGCTGCTAAGTGTATGGCCTGTTTCTTAAAAGCATGTCTGAAAGCCCGTTTACAATTGACTGACCCTGCTCTGTAACTTTTATATATGCAATTTACATTTAATTGACAACCCGTGCCATACTGCATAGGCGATACTCTTTTTAAAGACTAAACGTATTGTTTTGTTCATGTTTCAGTTAACATTGCTCATGTGATAACTTTTTTACAATTTTGATGTAACTGTTTTTTTTACTATGCAAAGGGATTCTGACACCTACAATGATCTGAGTTTGGCACAATTCCAACTAGAAACTATTTTCTTTTCGTGTTTCTACTTGAATCTCTATTTACTCTACCTTTTATCAAATATTTAATTTTCACAGTCTCACTGAAGTCGACCCTGTTTTCTTTAAATAGTTTTTTTATCCTACATTCTCAACCAAAACATCCTTCTCTCATCCCAAGACACACATTCCTCCTATTTCTTCACTATGTTATTTGCAACTAACCCATTGTAACCAATCAGGGCCAAATGTATGAAAGTATTTTGTATCCGCAAACAGTGCGAATCGCAAAATTCAACCATTTCTGAATGCAAAATGGCTTTCCTTATGTGTGAAAGGCTTTTGGATTCACAATTTAGGTAATCACAATTTTTAGTGATTACCTAAACTGGACATGCAAATAGGGAATCGCAATTTGCGATTCGCTAATGCACATGTAAGAAGCCTTTCCTATATGCGAACTGTGCATTTAGGAAACGCTATTATCATCAACTGTAAGTTGATGGTAACTAAATGCAAACTTTGAAAAACGTACAAAACAGCCTTTTTCAAAGTGTCATGTAGCGCACACATCATATGCACCTTTTTTTGTTAGGGGCGCTTCAGAGAGTCTAAGGCCCCTGGGCACCCTTGCCTTTGCATTACATAATTTGTGATTACCAATTAGGTTATCACAATTTAGGTAATGCAAGACTATTCTCATATATGGGCTTTTAGGCCTGTTGGAAATGGGGGTCTCAGTTGGCAATGGTTTGCACCCTTGTCCAAGTAGGGACCCTTCTTCCTAGTCAGGGTAAGGGGGATACATTTGCAGCAGCAAGGAACAAACACATCACCTTCCCTTTTCTTACATCAAAGAGACCCCTATGGTAGGCTCCCTGGAAAGGGTGCAGTGTATGTGAATGGTAGGACATGTACTGATGTGTGTGACATGTCCTGATATTTAAATACTGCTAATCTCGGTTTTCACTATTGAAAGGCTATCTTGCCCCATAGCATAGAATTGGAAATGCTTTGTAACATCTTACAAGTATAACTTCTCACTGGGACAAAATAGGTAAATAAAGTTTAGGCTCTCTGAATTCAGAATTTAATAACACATCTTTTAGTAAAGATGGTTTTTGAATTGGGCATTTGAAAATGCCACCATTAGAAAGCTGGCTTTTTCCGTTTAACTATTTTGTGTGCCTCTGCCTGTTCGTGTATTGACTGTCAGGTTTTGGAGTGACAGGGGCTGGGGATGTGCGTTCACTGTGGACAGCCACTGGGGGTTGGGGTATGCCTGGACCATCCTGGATGACTCAGAGCTGAGTGGAATAGACCATGACTGAATTTAGAGTAGTGGGAGGAGATTTCTTTGCACCTACTTAAGGCCTGTCTCCCTTGCACAATGCTGTCTCTACCCCTTGTGGTCATACTGCACCAGTGAGGACAGAACTGGTTTGGACTGGGCTCAGAGATCCTTACACAAAGATACCATTCTGGGGTATACGTATTAGACCTAAAGCCCAAGAACGTTTGACTACTTCTGGAATCAAGAGGAACAACTTCCAAGTAGAAAAGCTGAAGAGATGTGAGGAGGAGTACTGCCCCTTTTCTGTGTGCTGTGTGGGGTTGGCCTGGAGTTGCTGTTTCTGCCAAGGAGATGACAAAGACTGTAACTTTGCTTTGAACCTGCTTGAAGAAGATCTCCAAGGCCCTGTGTGTTTTGGGGTCCTGTTCTGAAATCTTAGGACACAAAGACTTCACCCCCAGCTCCCTTGAACTCTGCAGCTGAGGGTTCTGACCTGCCAGGAGGTACCTGTTCCAGTTTTGGGCCTCTGGACGTTGTGCTTGCTGCTGGGAGCTGGAAGAAAATGGAAGAACTAAGAAAATTGATGCATCGCTCTTCTTGCGGCTGTTTTCTCGATGCAGCACTGCTGTGCAAGAAGAATCTCCACGCATCGCCAAGCTGCTGCCGAAACCGACACTGCGCCTGTTTCTGCTGCAAGAACCGACGCATTGAGGGATCACAACTGAATAAACTGATGCAACACCGCTCGACGTTGCTGCATCGAATACCGACACACCCCGGATTTCCATGTATCGTACCTGTGCGGCAAGTTTTCCAGACGCTTCACCCGCAGACTAGAACCAACTTGGATTCGACGCATCAGTTCCCCCTACAGACTGGATTCAGCACATCATTTCTCTTGCGTACAGCAGAACTGCTGCATCGCCTCCCCATGGTCTCAGGAACTGATGCATCTCTTCGCTTCCCATCTCTGCAGCTGTTTGTCCTTTTGAATGTTGTCACAAATGCAAGTACTTTAAGAGCAATCACACATCCATAGTTTTATATGGACCGAGTTGTTTGAACATTTTTAAAGTCATATTCTGATTACATGTATGTTGGATTTTTGTTGTTTTGGTCTTGTTGAGTTCAGATGAAGATACTTAATTTTTCTTAAATGGTGTGGTGTCCATTTGTGGTGTTATCATTGTACTACTGTGTGTTTTGAGTACCAATACTTTACACATTGCCTTTGGGATAAGTCTGTCTACTTGTGCCAAGCTACCCAGAGGGTGAGCAGGGGTTATCTAATATTTGTATCCCCCTTATCCTGACTAGAACTAAGGGTCCCTATTTGGACAAAGGTGCCTATCTCTGCCAAGTAGAGACACTCATTTCTAACAAGGTCCATCAGAATTTCAATGTCCAGTGGCGCAACCAATTGTGATTCAAAGCATACATCCAATATGCATTCATGGCTGCAAAGCAGGCACCGAAATACAGGTTGTCAGCAGTGAAGCCAAACAGGCTTGAAGGATAAGAACCAGTGATCGTTCAGTACTTCAAGCTGAGGTGAGCCAAAGCAGCGTACTATGCGCTCATGGAACTGCAGTACACGCAGTGCTGTCTCCATTCAGGTTTGAACAGGGACATCCATTGTGAAGCAGAAAAATTTAAATCAGGGTTCCTGCCATAAGTAGCATGAAAAGCAGGGGCCCTCCAAAAATGCTTCCCAGCACGAAGTGTATGAAAGATGGTACAACTCTGAAAATCATCTGAAAGGCGCTAACCAGTCCAGAGCCAGTACATTTAAAAAAAGTGCACTACTCCCTTCATATCAGACATATTAAAGATACGGTGAATCAGCTCTCCAAAATGCAGTGGGAAGTTAGTGTGGAGTACTGTCCCTATCTTAGAAGAGGACCTTGCAACCTGGAGATCAAACGTCTCTCTGGCTGAAGTTAAGGCCACATCTTTTTGAAAAAACATGGCTTTCAGTTTTGACAGAGAATCAAAGCATATGTTGGAAACATTTATCAAAGGTAATAGCATTGCGTCACTGTGCGGGCAGGTGGATATAGTACTTTTGTGCAATAAGTGACTATGGAATTAACAGTTACCAGATAAGCTATGCCCAGTTTCATGCCACAGCAACCCTCATCATTGCATGCCCCATGAAGAGAAATGTTGTTGCGAGCTAAGGACCAGCTTAAAGCATCCTCACAGTGGGAACCACTATAGAAAACTTTGTGTCTGTGTTCCCATTCCTGCATCTAAACCTGAATGGTAATTCCCAGTACTCATGCACATAGCCTTCCCCATGCGCTTCATATCAGCCTTATCTGTTGATATTGTAGACAATATTAGAACTGGTAAGTTGTTACTGGTAGGGTGATGTAATAATGGATGATCCAGTCTGTGGATTGTGTCCCAGCCATGGTGAAAGGTAATTGGTCTAATTTTTCAATGTGCAACATGGTATATGTTGCATCTCTGTGTGCCATTACTATCTGTCTTTTCATCAGATCATATGCGGAAAACAGACTTGTACTATTGATGTAACATCCCTCTTAGTATTACAATGGACCGGGGTTGTGATTGTCCATGTTGTAAAATAGATATATCTTGCTGTTTTGTGTGAATTGCTGAAGATACTATGTTGCCCAGTGAATAAAGTCTGGGTGATAATTCAGTCAAATCATTGTCAACCACAAGCAAAGCCTTTTCTAATTTAACCCTGTTGACCTCACGCAGTCTCTCAGTTGTTGAGCAATTTTCCATAGTTCGTTGTATATGCCATACAAGAAGCACTTTTGAAGTGGGTTCCAGGGACCTGACAAAAAATCCCTGATATCCATGCCATCAAAAATAAGGGATAAGTGTTGCTTCACCTGAGAAAGTGTTGAGGTTTTTAGCCAATCAAGGCACAATTTCCCAACATTATATGATGTTACCACCCCAGAGTGTTCAGATTGCACATATTGCTGACCAGGCCAATTTATCCTTAACCCCTTCGGAATTAAGTTGGATTACTCCCTCCCATGTAATATTTAAGATCTCTAGGGCGTTCACATCTGAGACCCTAATAACATTGACCAAACATAGAAGCATTCTAATCTTCCAAGTCCACACATTCAATTGCAAACACCTATTCTCTTCCAACTGACCTACCACTCTCTAATACAGGTCCAGCTGCAGCTACCTATCTGTATCATTTTTTTTGTCTGTAACACAAACCTTTGTCACACACAGATTCTAACCAGTTTGCTGCCTCTACCAGAGGTGCATCCAGGGATCCAAATCCTTCTCCATGCACTGACATACCCATGAATTCCATGCATGTCTGTATCTGTGCTTCTGCTCTGGGGACCAAGATTCCCAGAGCAACTCCGCAGCCTTATCAAAAATTCCTCTGAATATTTTAGATTACCTGATATCTTCCAGACAAGAAAGTTTGAGCACTTCTGTCAACCTTAATGCATGTTCTTCTCCTTCCCAACCTTCAAATTGACCTTCAGTAACCAGCACTAGAAACAGTTCTTCCACCACCAACTCCAAGACCCCTAAGAACCATGGTTGAGACAACCAGAATTGGTTTACTAAAACCAGCTGACATCTTTGTCTTCTGGTCATCCCCAGTAATCTGTGGAGTGTGGAGAAAACGTATAACTGTTCCCTTCTCCAATCCTTCAAAAAGGCATCTATTGCTAAATCTACTAGATCTGGCTTTCAACTAAAAATAATGGACAACTGACTTGTCACTCTGCCGCCAAACGAGTCCAAATCTAATGCATCCTTTGATAACCTTCTGCATTCTCCAAAAAAGCAATCACAAATGAGTGAAGTCCAAAAAAGCTAAAAGCCTACCAGGGGTCACTAAACAGTTTTTTGAATGACCCTTACTCACTAGAATCAACTAGTGGCCTGCTTCGTTATCGAATCGGCACTCTAGACACCAAGGGCCTTATTTACATTGAATTGTCTTAGGGCAGTGCTGCAAGTTTTTTTTCTGCACTGCCCTACGCTGATTTGAAAGGGCAGGAATGAACCATATGTACAAGATATGGCGCATTCCTGTCTTTTCTGCCTGTGCTGTGCACAATTTGGTGCCTAGGGCGAATACAGGCACCCTTTCACCATGGTGGAGGGGTGTCTACATTGGTGGCAGGAGTGTTTTTGTGCAGGAAGGGACATTATCCTCCACAAAAACTCTCTCTTCCTCTGTCTGCAGAAGGCAGCACACACACAAAGTGGAAAAAACAAGGAAAAATAAAGGTATTTCTTCTTGTTACACCTCCCCTAGCGAGGGGTACAGTTATGATGCATTCTCAGGTTTACAGATTCTTGTAATGTGGGAATGTGTCAAAACCCATGGGTTTTGCATGGGAAAACGCACCACAACACTCATGAAACGTCCTGTGATGCAGTGCAAGGCAACGCAGTGACTTGCACTGTGATGCCTTTCACCATATCTACAAGGCCATACAAAACCACATGAAGTGGCTTTGCATGGCCTTATAGATATGAGTCTGCACTGTGCGCTGCCGGAGCATCATAAAACATATTGTACAAGTGGTGCAATGTGCTTGTAAATAAACCCCTATTGTTTCAGAATGGGCTCAACCTCCAGAAGGAAGAAGAACTTCCAAATGCTAACTTAAGGGTTTCTTTCCTTGAAATCATTAAAATTACTTCGAGTTCCCAACTGACTTTAATGAATCTTAAAGAAATCGGGTAAGATAAAAAATAAGGAAGGATGTAAACTAAGAATGAATCACTTTTGCCTTATATCAAGAATCAATCACAGTCAACATGTTTCAGCCACCCTGGCCCAGCCGGGTCGTGTGGCTTTCATCAGGACCTTAGAGAGCAGATACCAAACTTAGATATAAGAATTATGCAATTTGTATTGTCACTGTTGTTATTTTTTTAACATGTAAGCACCATCACTACAAGTTCCTAATGGTACAATAGCCCAAAACCTGAAAAAGATGAAAAAGCATGTTGCATATTGCAACCTTATTTACTATGACGGTGTATAGACAGAATCCTCCCCTGCAAGAGAACATAATACCAGAACATCTGAAAACATACACCATGCTTGTCCGATATTGTCCCACTGAATACAACCAAGTGAAAATGAACAGAAACACCACCCACGATGACAAGTAAGGTATCGCAACTTGGGGGTTTACAACATGTCGTGAGGCGCTCTTGGCGCTCTTACAATGTGTGTCCTCTGATTAGCCCCACTAAGACCATTGATCTAGGTCTAGAAAAACATTGGGTACTGAGAAGACACACTAACTGTAACACAATACATATGATATACATGATCATCTGCCCATGTAATTTGAGATATATTGGGTTGAACAGTAGGAAAATCAAGGTTTGGATGCAAAACTATCACACCACTCACCTGATTGTGACTGTCTGGTCTTTGCATTGTTATGTGTATAAGAATAAAATTCAGTTAGAATGAACTGAATATTACAATGATATACTGACTTTTCTCCATTTGTTGTTTGTAGACGGATTATTGACAGAATTCTTCCTGTCCTAATGAACATTTTATGACTCTGATTGATTCCATAGAAGATTTTCCTGCCCTACTATATTGTGCTTTTTAAAATGAGTTCCACGTGAAAGCATGTTCCAAGTTCAGTCAGTCAGCATTTTCCTGTCGGAACCAAAATTGCTTTTCTACCAGTGCCAATGGTCACATGACTGTAGTGGCTCTCCTCTGATGTGATGTGTGTCTTTCCTCAAGTAAGGGGACAAAAGTGCCTGAGGTGTGGGGTATTGAAGGACTGGGTTCTTTTGGACCCAGCGGTGCCAGGGCACAACACCTGAAACCTTCGTGGGTAACCTGCTCCGGCGTACAAGTCACAGAGACACGGGACACTTCCTTCGGCGTCAAAGAGTCAAGGTTTATTTACTGCAGGGAACACAGAAGTCACGACAAGTACAACACGTGCAACTTGGGGAGACTGCTTCAAATTGGTTTTGTGGATCGCTCCTTTTATACAGTTTTTACCCATAGGCTAACATTGAACACAAAGGTTTACAACTCAGTTCCCACATCTAGCTCCCAGAGGGGTCGCTTTGGTCGCTTTAAAACACACAAGGTCCGGAACATAAGTGCGGAAACATTTGGCGGTTCCCAACTGTAAAAACCCATCTTCCCACCATTAGCAAATTCCAATCAGCAGTAAAGTAGATCGAAATAGGAACGAAGACAGGTGCAGAGGAAGACGGAGACAGTGGGGAGATCGGAAAGGGTGTAAAAAGGGGAGTGTCGAGAAGCACGAGATACAGGCATCAAAGGGACGTGCCTAATGAGATGCACGGCTGAGACAATAAGCCCGTGCGGCAAGATGAGCCTCGAGCGGCGCCATCTGCCTTACAGTAGCATCCCCCTCGTCATAAAGACACTTACAAAGAACATGTGTCTTCCGCCATATCTTGGAAGTCCCAGGGTCGCGAAGCGGACAGCGTCCGTTCGCTGGCTACTTGAGGGCAAGAGACAAAATGGATGCCGTATCTAAGATGGAACCCGTGGGTACAGATGAGAAACCCACATAACAAACGAACGGTTTAAGTTAGCACAGCGAAACTGCGCACACTTACTAAACTCGTCATTTGCGGTTCATAGATACTAGACTCGACCATATTCGTGCGAGTCGAAAACCCCACTTACAATTGTCACGGAACCTCAGACGCTCCTTTTGCCCTCATGTAGGCAAGCACTAGTCGGAATCATATTCGATATTCATCAGACCATCAAGATGTCGTTGTAGCATAGCTCTGTCCAACCGAGTCCCCTTGGTAACAGATGGTTGTCTCATACACGTTGTAGCACAGAGGCCACATAAGGCAGGACCACACTGCACACAAAGGCAACACGTGAACAGGAACACTACCACAACCCCGATGATCATCAGAATCTTCCAACCCCAAGTCGACATCAGGCCCCAAAACCAACCGAGTAGCGTCCAATCCCCTACATCCACGTGTATGGATTCGGAGATCTTATGCAACTTCGAGATGGCTTGATAGACAGTAGGAGCATTATCAGGTATGAAAATGCAACAGCTCGAATGGATCACTTTACATACCCCACCGCGATCTGCCAAGACAACATCTAAAACCATACGGTTTTGTAACGTCATAAGTCTCTCCGCCTGAAGTTCTGTGGTGATATTACCAAGGGCACTGGCAGTAACATTAGCTGTCGATTCTACCACCCGAGTCAAATGTCTCAGGTTCCTACTATTAACCATAGGTCCCCAAAACGGGAGGAAACCCTTGAAAAAGTCTCCTGCCTCTTGACCGGCAGTATCCTCTTCGCTAATTACGCCTCGTACTACTCTAGTCTTATGATAATCGGCATCTACAGTAAACGTCGGAGGCAACAGATTTGCAACGAAACATGAGCCCATAAAGTCTGTGGGCAACCATGTGTATGCACGATCATGACAGATAAAGTACGTACCCTTGGCAGCCAGAAACACAGGGGTCGGAGACATTGGCAGAACGTAACTTTCAGTGCAAGCACTTACTCCGAGTGAGGCTTGCGTACCACGACCCACAAGACAAAGATTACCAGTGTGGGGTACGACCCATATTGGAGGCGAGCTTTTAAGCTGCTTTTCATTAGTGAACATACTATATTCCCCTCTACTTAGGACCCTATAGGCTTGTACCTCTTCTTTAGGGATGAGAAAGGCATCATGGATCTCATCCTCCATATCCTCTATTGCCATTGATAGCACCCACTGATACGAGGTAGGGCCAGGCTTGGGGGAACGTTGTTCTGGAGTGGGGTGGAAACCTAGTGCGCTTCGAAACATTGTTTGGTATGCTCGAGCTGACCCTTGGGAACTATACGGTAACACCAGATATGGAATTCCCTTACCCGTAGTATGTGGCATCAACCCACACACCCAACAATTAGTAGTGTTAACCACTAACTGATGCTGATGGAGGAGCTGGATAAAGGAATTGTTGCGGAATTCTACACGTCTAGCCTGTTCGTGTTCCGGTAATATGTGAAAGGAATGGGGAGAAGCAGTAGAAGTAATAGAAGTAAGGTTAGGGTAAGGAGTAGGAGTAGGGGTAGGAAGTAAGAAGTAAGACATAGTGTAATACACCCCACCCGCCAAAAATGCAGAAGCAGTCAGAAACAATACAAACAATTGGAATACAAAACATTTAGTACGACTAAGTTTCTGCAGCTTGACTCTATACGCTTGAGCTCCTTCCAAATCCTTCAGCTTCGAAAATGCCATTTCCCTACGACCGTCCGCAACGTTTCTTGACGCACTTCGTTCTGTGCAGCAATAGTCAATCCCCAGGAGTTCCTAGGAACCGACGGCCTTTAACCTAGCGTCAAGACCTACTGTCCAGAAGGAAGTACGCGCGCGGCCCTACGGCCCTCAATACACAATATGTATATGTAGCACAATAATTCAGCTGTGGAAGGAAAAAGATACAAAGAGTAGCTTGATATATGTACAAAACAATTCAATGATAAGATTGTTCAAAGTTGATCATGGGAAACGAAGATATTGTAGTTATCAGTTTCAGCAAAGCAAGAAAACAATTTTATTTGTCCTTAGTATGAGAACGCAAAGAATATCGATGTTTCCCGGGACGTGTCTGCTCTTCAAACAAAGGATCCGTTGAAGAGACAGCGTCCTGCTGATCAGTTCGTTGGTTTGATCTTGAGTCTTTTGCTGACAATGTTCCAACAGTGGCTTTCTGCTGCGCTGAGTGTTCACCAACAAGCTGTGCGTCGCTAAAAGGTACAAACGCCGGCAATGTCTCTGCTTCGGTTGACGCAATGCCTTTCCTCACCCACGGGTCTGCCGACAAAGGAATAGGGACTCGCTTACAGTGGGTAGCATGTACCCAATTTTTCCGCCCCTCAAGACGAACGGCAGTCCTCGTGGCCAGGAGCACCTGGTAAGGTCCGGTGAAACGGGGGTCCAGATTCTTCTTGCGTGAAAAATTTCGGGTAACTACCCAATCTCCAGGCTGGAGCTGGTGGCCTGGACCCTCCGTCTGCGTCGGCAAGGCGTCGTAAACCTGTTGATGAATTAACCTCAGTTTAGCAGTCAAGTCATGTAAGTAGTCAATCAACATCGGATATTCAAGATCAGTGAATACACCTGGCCTAGGAACCCCCCACACATTCGCAGGACGGCCGAACACTATTTCATAGGGACTAAGCCCTATTCGGGAGTGTACAGTCGCCCTAGTTGACAGTAATGCTAACGGCAAAGCATCAGGCCACGAAAGTCCATTCGTAGCCTGAATCTTCGCTAATTTTAGTTTAAGGGTGCCATTGTACCCTTCAACCAATCCAGCTGACTGGGGATGATTGGCGCTATGGAATTTCTGATTAATTCCAAGGCCCTTACACACACTCTTCATCACACTTCCAACAAACTCACTTCCGTTATCTGACCACACGACTCTAGGCATTCCATACCGAGGAAAGTATTCCTTCAGCAGGATTTTCGCAGTAGACAAAGCAGTATTGTCTTTGAGGGGATAGGCCTCGATCCATCGGGAGAATGCGCAAACCACAACCAAAACGTATTTCAGGTTATTGCATCGCTCCATATGGATGAAGTCCAATTGGATCACCTCAAAGGGATACGAAGGAGGAGCAAAACTGCCAGGGGGAGTTGGGGTTCCTTTGCCAGGATTGTACATTATACACACCATACAATTCTTCACCAACCGTTCAGCACACTTCGTAATACCATCATTCTTCCACACATCAGCCAACAGCTTGCAGATACCTTTCGCGCTAATATGTGCTAACCCATGTGCCATTTGCACAACGGCCAGTACATACGCATCAGGCAACATCCATCTTTTCTGATTCGACAAATCAATCCAGCAACCATTCGCATCCAACCTTCCCGTACTTTCTTTCCACTTCATCTTTTCAGTCTCGGTGGCCTCATTCTGAATCACTTTCACACTCTCTATAGTATTTTCACACACACTTGATTCTGTAGGCCACCTAACCGAACTCGTCACATACATTCGAGTGCTAAGGTTCCGGGCAGTCTCCTTAGCAATCTCATCTGCAAACGCATTACCACGACCAACATCATCCGTCACTTTACGATGCGCACTACACTTAACAATCGCAACTTGAGCAGGCAAAGTCAATGCATCCAAAAGATCGTTCACAAGCTGGCCATGCTGTATTTTCGTGCCATGTGACGTCAAGAAACCACGTTCTCGCCACAATCGTCCAAAACTATGCGCTACACCGAAAGCATACTGGCTATCGGTGTACACATTCACACGTTTACCTTTTGCTAATACACATGCTCTAGTAAGAGCAATCAGCTCTGCAGCTTGGGCAGAATTCTGATTCAATCTCGCAGTCTCAACAACAGTATTCAACGTCACAACAGCATAAGCAGTAGTCACATCACCATTCGGCAATTTAAAACATGACCCATCCACATACAGGGTGCCGTCAGGGTCTTCCAATGGGGTGTTTTTAAGGTCCACTCGACCTTTCGTTTCCTCCTCTGTCCGCAAGTAACAGTCATGTTCTGTTACTGCGTCTGACTCTGCACTAATTGGTAACAAAGTTGCCGGATTTAGGACATTACAACGTTTTATCTGAATATGGCTTGCCAAGAGCGTCAATTCGTACCCAGATAACCTCGCACTCGTCAAGTGCTGAGTTTTCGTACGATTCAACAGAGTATCGACTGCATGCGGAACCATTACCGTAAGCATATTATCCATGACCAATCCTGCTGATTGTCGGATAGAGACCGCAGCTGCCGCAGTTGCTCTCAAACAACTCGGCAATGCTCTAGCTACTGGGTCTAAAGTCGAGGAAAAATATGCACATGGACGTTGTTTACCACCAAAAGGTTGCGTTAAGACGCTTAAAGCACAACCTTCCCTCTCGTGAACATATAAAGTGAACGGCTTACTGTAATCAGGGGTACCTAACACAGGAGCCGAACACAATGAATCACGCAGTTCAGAAAAACTTTTCTGACATTCTTCCGTCCATGGTAAAGGAGTTGAAACATCCTTGCACGTAAGAGCCACCAATGGTTTCGCTAGCAATGAAAAATTAGGAATCCACTGCCTACAGTACGACGTGATACCTAGAAAGGCACGCACATCTCTTTGGGTTTGTGGCACAGCCATTCGCGCAATCGCTGCAATTCTCTCTGGGGTCAATCTCCTTCCCTCCTTTGACAATAAGTGACCTAGATAGGTTACTTCTTGACAACAATATTGGAGTTTAGAAGGTGACACCTTGTGATTTAACTCACAGAGATGTTGCAGCAACGATACCGTAGCAATTTTGCAAATGTCCTGAGTATCAGCAGCCACCAATAAGTCATCGACGTATTGGATTAAAGCCGCACCAACCGGCAACCTAAACGCATCCAGTTGACCCTTCAAAGCTTGACTGTAAATTGATGGACTTTCACAGTAGCCCTGAGGAGCGCGTTTGAACCGGAAGCTACGTCCACCAAGAGAGAAACCGAAAAGGTCCCTGCTCTCTTCGGCAATCGGGATGCTGAAAAACGCGTTTTTCAAATCAATCACCGAGAACCATGAAGCTGTAGCTGGAATCAGAGTCAGTAGCGCCGTGATGTCAGGCACAACAGGAAATTGAGGAACCACAATTTTATTTACCTCCCGTAAATCGATAACAAAACGATAAACAGGTGGTTTGGTAGGATCAGTACGTTTAAGAATGGGCAGTACAGGGCTGTTGCACACGTTTCCCCGAGTCTCCTCAATAACATCTTTCTCGATCAAATCATAAATGATCGCTAACAAAGCTCGTTCACCATCAAGGGAGATACGGTATTGGGGAATACGTGGCAATCGCACATTCGATTTCAACTGAACAACATAAGGGGAGATATCAAGGAGGCCCACATCATTTGGACCCGTCGCCCACAAAGACGCAGGAAGAGAATCCAATTCCGGTGGAAGCTTATCGAGGGACAAATACATGGGAGAGACTACTTTCTCTCCGAACGTAAGCTTTACACCCGCAGGAGAACAATACAAAGTTGCATACAAACGTTTAAGCAAATCCAGACCCAAAAGATTTTCACCACAACCAGTGGTTAAAATCAACGGAGCTTCAAGCTCACGAGGCCCAATTTTAAGGGGCAAAGGGCGCGAAACTGGATTGCTAACAGGGGCGCCAGAAAATCCAACGGATACATTTGTTAAGCCAGACAAAGGTGCGCCAGGGAGTTTCGAATGCATGATAGAACTTTTCGCTGCACCAGTGTCCAACAGAAAAGGCTCAACGACGCCCGATGTAGCAACTGCGACGTAAGGCCCTCTCTGATCAACCGGAACTGATACCACTCCCTCTCCTTGTCTTTGGCTGTCCTAGTAATTACTATCGTCAGTTCCCTGATCGACGTAATAATCGTCTACATTGTACTGCGCAGATCGTCCTTGCGATGATCCACGTTGATCGAAACAGTTATTAGAATTTGATGAATTGTCAGAACGGTCATTCTGAGCACCACGACCTCTACCACGTGATGTGTTCTGTGAACCACCACGACCTCCTCTAGACGAATTACCACTAGTACGGTCATTTAAAGCAGGACAATTAAATTTAATGTGTCCCTCCTGTCTACAATAAGCGCATTGATTGTACCCTAACGAAGATCTTTGGAAAGAGGAATCATTACGCGACTGCGATCGATTCGATTGCGACTGTGATCTATTCTGCTGAGGCGCATTCTGATTAGAACGCGGCGGATATGCTTGTTGTAACAACACTTTAGTTTTCAGCTCTTTCGTCTTTTTATCAGCACGGTCATTTTCCTCTTTCTCTCTATTTTCGTAATATTGTGCCGTAGCCAGAATCTGAGCTGAGGTAGAAACGGCCCACGCACTTTCTGAATTCTTCAATTTAGTGCACAAGTCGGGCAATAAGTTCGATACAAATTTATCCACAAACAGCCTTTGCCCACCCTCAGTACCCATATCCTGTCCACTATGATCAACGAATGTCTCCTCAAACCTCGTAAAGAAGTCTGAAACACTCTCATCTTTCTTCTGCTTACAGGCTGACAACTTGTCCCAATTTACCTTCATAGCTGGCATAAGCGTTTTCATTAATGTAATGATTCGTTGGGGAAGAAGTTCAATCAACTGATCGGGTTTAGTAGCAGCCGCTTGTCCAGCGTCTGCCGCTGTAATGGCAGCCCAATCACCACCTAATTCATTTGTGTGATCTTGGTGACGAATCTTGGCCCATACCGGTTGCGGTACGACATTGCCAAACAACATGTCGATATCGGCAAGATTCATTACCGTAGCATCTACGAGCTGCGACAGTTCCTTATAATACCCCGCAGGATTTTTGCGAGGATCAGGCAAAGTTTGTTTCACCTGAAGCACTTCCGATCGTTTCCATGGGAGGTGTATCCACACTCTCTGGAAATGTGCCGCTATTGGGTTATTAACATCCGTATTATCAGCAGGTACCCAAACCGGCGGAACTTCACGCATAGGATATTGGCCAGACTCAGCTTGTTGGCGTTCAAGATCCTCTACAAACAGTGCATGAGGAATAGGAGCGAGGCGGAAAGACAGCAACTGCTCGAGGGCACGTCGGACATTAGTATCGACTATCAGTCCAGTTGCGAACTGAAGCCGAAGATTAGACAGGGCGGTCAGCACCTCGTCAGGCGCAACAGCCGCTATCTGATCATGTAAAAGTTTACACATTTCGTCAAACACATATCTCTGAGTCGGTACGTTGAATTGACTAAATGTTTCAAGAACAACACGGGGTGGATTTCTCTGCGGATTGTCCATCCAACTCATCGCCATATTGTATAGCGCAGCGCGTTCCCTATTACCAGGAAGCTGACTACGCCTCTGCGGTGGGCCATCAGAACCAGCGGACCCAAAAACAGGTCCGAGCGACTGAAAGAAACTAGCCGCAATGGGAGAATTACGGTTACGAGTAGAGGGACAAGAGTAAGACACAGGACTAACAAGAGAAGGAGTAGAAACGTTAGCAACAACAGGTGTTAACAACACAGGAGCAGTAGTGTGAGCAGGAGTATGTGGAAGCGGAGGAGCAGTAGGAATAGAAACAGGCACAGGAGCAGGAACAGTCGGAAGAACGGGTGCAGGTTGAGGAACAGGTGGAGGAATAACAGGTGGAAGAACAGGTACGGCAGGGACCACAGGAGCTGCGGTACCCTGTACGTACGGAGGTGGCGACTTCATAAGATAGGACATTAAAGAATCCTCAACTGCCTCTTCCTTCTTATCCGACTCCGTAGGCAAAGCAGGATAGCATTTATCTATGGTCATACGCTGTAGCCTCTCAAACACTTCCTTATCCTTATCCTCCTTATCACGCTGAAACTGCTCAGCTTTCTTCACTATAGTAGCAACATTATCTCGCTCACTACGTTTATTCTGTCTGATCTCTTTCTGCCGGGCTTCTTTGCGCCACAACCGAAAGGCATCAAACATGGCCGGCCTTGATTTACGTTCGAACAACTTAATTTCCAAATTATCTAAGATCGACGCTTCGAAACTACCGTGAGGTGGCCAACGAAGATCGCCGTCTTTCTTTGTATATTTTATCCAATAATCGTTAAAAGCAATCGGGCCTAGCCCATGTTTGCTATACAAATCATAAGTAGGAGTTCCAACCGGAGGTATCGGACACGAGTCCTCCAGCAGGGAATCCGCACCACAAGGTCTAAAGCAACTGAACAAAGTACTGCGACCAGGCATCTTGCACACTAGCCGAGTTTCACAAACTTCAAGGGTTACGGGATTTCGGGATTTACCAAGTCCCAGCAAAGACAAAACCCTCGGTTTTTGGCGGCTGCAGTCGTCAAACAAATACAACAACAAAGTACGCTAGCAAAGTGTCACCGACAAAAACACTCATACAGCGTGTACAACAACAAAAACACTAGTGTTTACAACAAAGACACTCGCTAAAGTGTCTACAACCAAGAACTCTGGGAGCGACCCACAAATACTTAACTCAAAGATCAATGGCGTCCTCAGGAAGGCCCGCCAATCGTCTCGCTATACCAAGGTCTACGCCAGGCGCCAAAACAGGTCTACAGTCAGGGCAGCAGTCCGTCGCAGCCGTTAGGAGGCGGGAATCTTCGCGGGAAAAGTCTTCGGGCCACTTATTTCGACAACAGGATCGATGAAGCGGGGTGCACCTTCCCTCGGAGATTTCACACGAAGTTCCTCACGATCGTCGGGCTTGGACCGGTACCACTGATGCAGCCCCACGTTGGGCGCCAACTGAAGGACTGGGTTCTTTTGGACCCAGCGGTGCCAGGGCACAACACCTGAAACCTTCGTGGGTAACCTGCTCCGGCGTACAAGTCACAGAGACACGGGACACTTCCTTCGGCGTCAAAGAGTCAAGGTTTATTTACTGCAGGGAACACAGAAGTCACGACAAGTACAACACGTGCAACTTGGGGAGACTGCTTCAAATTGGTTTTGTGGATCGCTCCTTTTATACAGTTTTTACCCATAGGCTAACATTGAACACAAAGGTTTACAACTCAGTTCCCACATCTAGCTCCCAGAGGGGTCGCTTTGGTCGCTTTAAAACACACAAGGTCCGGAACATAAGTGCGGAAACATTTGGCGGTTCCCAACTGTAAAAACCCATCTTCCCACCATTAGCAAATTCCAATCAGCAGTAAAGTAGATCGAAATAGGAACGAAGACAGGTGCAGAGGAAGACGGAGACAGTGGGGAGATCGGAAAGGGTGTAAAAAGGGGAGTGTCGAGAAGCACGAGATACAGGCATCAAAGGGACGTGCCTAATGAGATGCACGGCTGAGACAATAAGCCCGTGCGGCAAGATGAGCCTCGAGCGGCGCCATCTGCCTTACAGTAGCATCCCCCTCGTCATAAAGACACTTACAAAGAACATGTGTCTTCCGCCATATCTTGGAAGTCCCAGGGTCGCGAAGCGGACAGCGTCCGTTCGCTGGCTACTTGAGGGCAAGAGACAAAATGGATGCCGTATCTAAGATGGAACCCGTGGGTACAGATGAGAAACCCACATAACAAACGAACGGTTTAAGTTAGCACAGCGAAACTGCGCACACTTACTAAACTCGTCATTTGCGGTTCATAGATACTAGACTCGACCATATTCGTGCGAGTCGAAAACCCCACTTACAATTGTCACGGAACCTCAGTATTGTGTTCTTATCCTGAACGGGATGGCCTGGGGGCTCTACTGAGCCCTTACTGAACATCAAAGGTCAGTGTGAAGGCTGTACACACCCTCTTTCTGACTTCTGACCCTGCCTACCCAGTCAATGACAAATGCAGCTGATACCTGGGCTGCCTTTACTTTGTCACCTTAGATAATTTGGATCCAAACTGAGGGGAAAGGGAAGAGCTGACCAGTACCAGTTTAGGGGTAGAAAAAGAGTTGGACTCCCACACAAAGACAGGTACTGTGTTTTAATGTGGCCCCTCATCAACACACTCCAGGACCTGTGGAAGACAGATTGTCTTGATGTCGGAAAAAGGAAGACGGGACTGGCTTGCCTTGAACCCAGGATCCTCAGAAATGATTCCAAAAGTCAGTTGGCTGACCTGTTTGAGCTACAGGGGCAGCAGCAGCTTCCAGAGGCGTGTCCTGCTTCCCAGCTGAGCATACTCTTACCTGATCTGGTTCCTTTTTCGTCCTTTGTGGGAGTGAGTCCTGACCCTCTACGTGCGGTCCTTCAGGTCCTGAACCCTGGACTGAAATCAGAGTGTTCTCCTCCCTGCTCTAATGGGGATATCACCAAATATGCTACACCCAGATAGACACAGAGACCTCACAATGCAGCACCTCGTAACTATTGATCATTGGATCCAGTGTGACGCACACTGACACAGAGCTTCTTATCTCCTGATCAGCGCCCTCACCAAAATTTTTGCACCGTGATGCAGCCCAAAGTATGGCCTTGCATCGCAACACATTGCAGCTCCTGATCAGTGGATACACCAGATCCAACGCAGAATGATGGAGGATGACTCAAGGGCCTTGTGCTGCAGTACTGTGCAGCTCTTGAGTGGCTGCTCAAAGGATGCCACACAGTGTGAACCAAGAAAAACCAAAGGGGGTGATGGACGGAGCGTTGACAATACAAATACTCATCCCCAGTCATCTGATCTGGGTTTAGTCCATCACAGTTCTTTAGCTCACTCCACCACCCCAGTTCAGACATAGCGATATGCAAATCAGTCTGACTCTGTGCCTCATGGGAACAGTCCAGCCCGAACTGCCAAGCCATGTCTTCCCTGGACCGGAATCAAGCTTCCCAGGACCGGTTTCTGGCATTCCAGCCGTCTTCAGCCGGGCTTGCTTGAATCCAGTGGCAAAGTGAGCAAGGGACTCACGTCTGAGCATACCCTGCCAACTTAGGGCGAACAAAGAAAAACCAAAGGGGGTGATGGACGGAGCATTGACAATACAAACGCTCACCCCCAGTCATCTGGTCTGGGTTTAATCCATCACCGTTCTTTAGCTCACTCCACCACCCCAGTTCAGACATGGCCATATGCAAATTAGTCTGACCCTGTGCCTCATGGGAACAGTCCAGCCCAAACTGCCAAGCCATGTCTTCCCTGGACCGGAATCAAGCTTCCCAGGACCAGTTTCTGGCATTCCAGCTGTTCTTAGCCGGGCTTGCTTGAATCCAGTGGCAAAGTGAGCAAGGGACTCACGTCTGAGCATACCCTGCCAACTTAGGGCGAATAAAGAAAAACCAAAGGGGGTGATGGACGGAGCGTTGACAATACAAACACTCACCCCCAGTCATCAGATATGGGTTTACTCCATCAACGTTCTTTAGCTCACTCCACCACCCCAGTTCAGACATGGCCATATGCAAATCAGTCTGACCCTGTGCCTCATGGGAACAGTCCAGCCCGAACTGCCAAGCCATGTCTTCCCTGGACCGGAATCAAGCTTCCCAGGACCGGTTTCTGGCATTCCAGCCGTCTTCAGCCGGGCTTGCTTGAATCCAGTTGCAAAGTGAGCAAGGGACTCACGTCTGAGCATACCCTGCCAACTTAGGGCGAACAAAGAAAAACCAAAGGGGGTAATGGACGGAGCATTGACAATACAAACACTCACCCCCCAGTCATCTGATCTGGGTTTAATCCATCACTGTTCTTTAGCTCACTCCACCACCCCAGTTCAGACATGGCCATATGCAAATCAGTCTGACCCTGTGCCTCATGGGAACAGTCCAGCCCGAACTGCCAAGCCATGTCTTCCCTGGACCGGAATCAGTGTTAACCAGCACAACAAAGTACAACACTGTGCAGTCCCCGCACTGAGGAAAAAAGGTACAACTCCCAGCTCTTGGTCCTTTATCTGGCTTGCACTCCATCATCGTCAGCCTGAATTTATGCCTTTGTCCTGGTCAAACATACCCATATTCAGCCATGAGCCACTTCACACCTTTTGAAGCTATTTTACTTTCAAATCTCATAACTCATGTTCTACTGATTGAATTTTTACTGCTTAGGGGTTGTTGTATTTAATAAAATATCCTATATACTTCTAAATTGGTTTGGGATTATTCTTGTGGTATGTTTTAACATTATTACAGTTTAAGTGCTGCATAAATACTTTACATATTGCCTTTAAATTAAGATTGACTGCTTTGTGCCAGACAAGGATTGCATTCATTGTTGTTTTTAAGTTCAAGTAAAGGTTTATTGAACAAATTAAAGTGGTTACAAAAGTTTAAGTAAAGTTCAAGTAAAGGTTTATTGAACAAATTAAAGTGGTTACAAAAAACAATATTTTATACAGACAATCGTTTACTCATGCATAATAAACAGAAAAGGATACTTAAGAATACTATTGATATACAAAAATCTTCAAGGTAATAAAAGTATAGCAAGGAAATAATATGAATACATTCAGAGGTTCATAGATATTACAAATAATAATACATGTCAAAAGTATACAGTTGAAGAGGTATAATAGGGAGTAACAGATTGAACATAATTATGTAAAAGAAAACAATAGGAAGTCAGAGAGGCTTTGTAACTTCTTGCATTGAAGGAGCTGGTGAAGAAGTTTTATTTGCTGTTGTATTTAGAAAGTGTGTAAGAGGAGACCAGAGGTGTAATCTTTTCAATCTTTTCATAGCTAAAGAGATTGGGTGGACAAGGGCTGTATCTAAACGATGATTATGACATGCAGCATACCACAATGCTAAAAAGGACAATTTAGAAGAGTCTTTCCATTTTTTTTTAAATCTGTTGAAACACTACAACCAGTAGCAGGTCAATGAGTCTCAGTTGGGATTGATTCCCCCCACCCCCCCCCCCATTCCGGTGCTAAACTACAGAGCAAAATATTGGTAAGGGAAAAGGGTGTGAAAGATAATGTTGATTTGGTGCCAAACTTGTTCCCAAAATGTAAAAACATGTGTGCATGTAAATAACATGTGTTTGAAGTCAGCGTCATCTTGGGAGCATGTCCAACATATGTTAGGATTTGTGTTATGTATCTTGTTTATGGCTTTGGAGAACGTAATAATTGAAGCATATGCAAAACTTACCACTTCAACCCCCTCACAATTCCACCCCATATTTCCATGGTACAATGTCTTGCTCATAAACCCCAAGGCCTCCAATATTTATTCTCGTCTAAAGGCACCTCCTGATAATAGACGCAAAACCAAAGTAGAACTCTCATGGGAATCTGATCTGGAAACGAATTGGCCCATTACTCTATGGAATATAATTTGGATGACGCTCAGGAAATCCTCTAGAGTGGCTAGCACAACACAAACACTTTTCTTTATTTACAATCGGTTGTTTTTCACCCCGGTCTGCATTTCTGGTTTTAATAGGACTCTCACCCCTCTCATCTAATAACCCATCCCCCATTTCGTCATGGAAAACCCGTTACTACATTTCTCTGGGCAGGTTTTTTCACCTACTAAAATGGGACCATATATATGTTACATAAACATTGTTCCGGAGCGTGTCTTTGACATAAAATGATTAAAAAGCATCCTTTCAACCGTTTCACAGCGGAACTTGTATCACTCAAAAGGCGAAAATGCTTTAATTTCTAATCATGTATTTATCATTGTATGTATTGTCAGTATTTAAACGAAACACTGATTGTCAAAAAGGCACAGGCCATGCTTTTGTGTAGCACATCCTTTCAAGAGCAGAGATTGTAAAATGATTCCTTGTCCCATGATCCCCTTTCAATTAGCACACGATAACAACAGTCTGCCCATGATGTGAGATGTTAAAATTCCCTGCAGACAGAAGTAATTCTTGGAATTCTGCAATAAGTGGTTTGGAAAAATTCAACTTACAGCGAATTAATTCACCTTTATTTCCAGTCAGCATGCAAGTGTAAAAAACAATGGCTCTAATTAAAATAATTATGAGATTAACGAGAGTGATTAACTAATGAGTCATCCCTCCCAACAATCTGGCCCAGGAGAAGTGATTAAAAATGGTTTTCTTGGCTACCATCTTGAAACTCCGAAACAAAAAACCCTCAGGTTAAACATGTAAATCACTTTTGCTGTAACAGAGAAATTATAGATTGTGAGCCTACAGAAACGGAGAGCATAAACAATACCACTTGGGAAAATCCTATAGGTAATAAAAGAAGCCAAACAGGGCCGAGAAGTGGCTGACATTGGACAGTATTTCATTTCCAAAGTTTCTGTGACTAAGGTTGTGAATGTGGCAAAGAAAGCCGGCTTCAATTTCTCCTGCCAAAAGTAAAGGTATTTCCATTTTATTCGTCCTTCGTTTGAAATGTGGGAGCGTTGTAAGTGCTGACACAACAGCCTTTTCTTATATTGCTATTGATCAAGGCGTTTTGTGCCGTAGTGATAGTTTGTTGACTATTTCATTGGATCAGCGTTTTGATTGATGACAATATAGTGGTTATTTCATTGTTGTGTGGAAGAAATGAGATGGCCTCAGAACAGTAGTTCCTTTGTTTAGAGGTCATGACTAAGTTGCCATTGCAGCAGGCTGTCTTTATTGGTTATGATTTTCGACTATGGGCACTGCAAAAAAAATATTCCTGTGACCTTGCAGGAAAGGGGGTCTAGTTGTAGACAAAGTGGCACTGCCTTGCAATTTCTAGAGCTATGCGTTTACTTACTGCTTACATAATGTAATTTTCATCCCCTTTGCATTGGCACAATGGAATTTTGTATCTCCTTCAATGACTCATGATTCAATGTCAGGACCGTAGGTTCTGATTATGCTTCTCAGTTTTTAATGCAAAATGACAGCAGACAAAGAAAAAACATTACATTCTAAACTACATTTCCCATAACCATATTTCCATTCTCATGTGACATATCTACCAATCAGACACAGCTACTACTTTCATAAATATGAGAAACACCATTTTGCCTCTTTCTTTGCTAGTGCACAGCAGAGTTAAGTTCCTTACTTTATGCTGTATTTTCCAAGTTTGTTAGTTACTAAGGGCTAGATGTAGGTAATTCCGATTTACCTACTCCTAAATACCGAATTTTACCGATTCGGTATTTAAGAGTAGGAAGGAGGCAGATGTAGGTCATTTTTATTTTACAATTACCAAATCTGTAATATTCGGTATAATACCGAATCCTGAAAGGGGGGACGGGGTGTCCCTTTGACACCCTGTAGCACCCCAATTCCAGGCTTGTGTGCCATGTGGCACATATACATACCCTAAGGGCATGTCTGTGTGTCACATGGCACAGGTGTACATGCACAGATGTGCATGTACACCTGAATACCACCGTACAAGTCAGAGGCCACCGAAGTCATCTGCGGCGTCCCTCAAGGATCCTCGCTGAGCCCCACCCTCTTCAACGTCTACATGAGCCCCCTCGCGGCCATCGCACACCAACACAACCTCAACATCATCTCCTACGCTGACGACACCCAGCTGATCCTCTCCCTGACCAACGACCCCGCCGCCGCCAAAGCCAACCTTCACGAAGGGATGAAAGACGTAGCCGAGTGGATGACGACCAGCCGCCTGAAACTGAACTCAGACAAGACGGAAGTCCTCATCCTGGGCTCCTCGCCCTCCGCCTGAGACGACTCCTGGTGGCCCCCCGCCCTGGGCACCGCACCCAAACCGACAGACCACGCACGCAACCTGGGCTTCATCCTGGACTCCTCCCTCTCCATGACCAGACAAGTCAACGCCGTCTCCTCGTCATGCTTCAACATCCTGTGCATGCTACGGAAGATCTTCCGGTGGATCCCCACCGAGACCAGGAAGACGGTCACCCAGGCCCTCGTCACCAGCCGACTGGACTACGGCAACGCCCTCTACGCCGGAACCGCCGCCAAGCTCCAGAAGAGACTCCAGCGGATCCAGAACACCTCAGCCAGACTCATCCTCGACATCCCACGACACAGCCACATCTCCGGACATCTGAGAGACCTGCATTGGCTCCCCATCAACAAGAGAATCACTTTCCGTCTCCTCACCCACGCACACAAAGCCCTACACGATCAAGGCCCGAGCTACCTCAACAACCGCATCAACTTCTACGCTCCCAAACGCCATCTCCGATCAACCAGTCACGCCCTCGCCGCCGTCCCCCGCATCCGAAGAACGACAACAGGAGGAAGGTCCTTCTCCTACCTGGCCGCCAAGACCTGGAACTCCCTCCCTCCCGACCTGCGCCTGACCCAAGACTACCTCTCCTTCAGGAAGAAGCTCAAGACCTGGCTGTTCGAGCAGTAGCAGCACCCCCCCCCCCCCAAGCGCCTTGAGACCCTCCGGGTAAGTAGTGCGCTCTATAAATGTCTTTGATTGATTGATTGATTGATTGAATTCGGTATTTTACCACCCAATAGGATTGGGTGGTAAATACCGACTCCTAAAGGGCCTGTGGCACTCTTTGAAGTGCCAGCTACATCTGGATTTACCGAATCGGTAAATATACTGATTCGGTATTTTCCCGATTCGGTAAATTTACCGATTCTGTAAATTTACCGAATCGTAAAATATAGGCTCCCTACATTAGAAAGCCCTAATACTGGTCATAACGGCTGAATTCGGCCGTTACTGACCGGTATTAGGGCTCCTACATCTGGCCCTATATTCTGCATCTGCGACCTTGAAGGCCACATTTTTACTCCCTTGAAGGGGGACCTGGTTGTGCCTCATTCCTTATGAAATGGTGCAACAGTGAAAATTCTTCTGTGCAAATTGTTATGTGAAAAAAAGTGTACTGTTTGCTGCTGCCTGCATCAGCTCATTAAATGAACAGTGGTTCTGCCACCTATTAGCTTTAGAAAGCGTCTACATTTTTTGTATACTTGGTCCCTCTACTAAGATGAGACTATCATTTGATGGAATATGTCCAATTTTAAGTCCAAACAAAAGAAACTCATGTAATTCTGAATAATTATATGATTTTATAACAAATTAGGTGAAAGTTGTGCATTCACAAACATATATATGCACACACAGATATAGGATATACGATTACATTTATCAACAAATTGGTGACGTGAAGTGAAAACAAAGAAATATATTTACAAATCACAGGACAATATATTCATCACAAATTAACATATTTTCAAGACATACATTTAAACACAGCGTGAGGTAAGTGAAATTATGTTTCAACTCAACTAGCAGTGATTATAGTTACACCTAATTGTTCTGGGTGTACATTAACACTTTATAATTATGCATTGATGTTTCGACCCCTGGACATTAACGCAATTGTGTGATCGTCTGAGGGGGGTCTTCTTCAGGACTATATATAGAGTCTGTGTGTTGCCTTAAATAAGGTTACACCTTGATACCAGATTTAATGGTTTGACAGAACGGCAGTTTGTACAATATAAGTATTTGACCTGAAATAAAAGCAGCTCTCCTTATCAGCTAGTGGTTTAAAGGTCAGTGGCACAATGTGCCTTTCACTCTCCGGCGTCTGGTGCTCGAGTCTTCTAATTAATATTCCACCTTCTCATGGGGCAGTTGTTTGTCGGGGCCGTTCGTCTCCAGACTAAACTTTCTTATTTGGCTCAGGGCTAATTAATGCCTCAGAATTCACTAGGGCATTGAATGTCCTCAAGTGGTGCACTCGAAGCTTCACTTGAGGATATTCAATGCACGAGTGAATTCTCAGGCATTAATTAGCCCTGAACCAAAGGAGAAAGTTTAGTCTGGAGGCAGGCCATCTGCGGTTGCTCATCATGGAAACTGGATGTCTCCGGTTCTAAATCTGCTGACAAATGTAATGACATTGATGACACTGACTATTCCTCGCACATGGATTCCACTGATTCATGGGGACGACGAACCAGGTCAGAGTAAGTAAAAGTGCAAATATGCCATGAAGGTCTTGGATTTGGACTCAGACAAAATAGTTCATCCTGGCTTCATGGACTGGGTTCTCCCTTCCAAGGTAGCATGGTACGTGTAAGCACACATTTGAAAGAGCTAAAAAAAAAGTTCCAACCTGGTTGTGGCTGAACGTTCCAGTCCAGCCCTCATGGGCAAGGTGACAGAGACCCCAGAAGCAGACTATAGTATAGTCACTGTTATGAACAAATATCCGAAAGGCCCAGTGAAAGGACTTAGAAAATGTTTCAGCAAAAACTCATCAGGGAACTGACACCTACCTCCAAGCTGAACTGATAATGCTTTATCGCCAGTGAGAGTGACTTTGTCACAGCTCCTTTTTTGTGTTCTTCCCGAAGTAAAAATCCTCTTCAGTGGGACCACATGGGGAAGGTATCCAGTCTTGGGGAGCCCTTTTCAGCTACAACCTACACCCTCATCCCGCTGGAGGAATCCGAGCTCTGAAAAATTGTATAAGTCTGAAATTCAAAATTTTCATGGGCTCCAAAACGACCATCACAGACAACAACCTCTTCCTGAGAATCCAGGTTTTCATGCCTGGAGCAATTCCCACAATCATTGATGGTTTCACTAAGACTTCATTTAGCCGCTTCCCATCATCAACAACCTTTGCTTCTTGACTACATCCTGCTGTCAGGAGCTGCTGAAAACTCTACCTTCTCAAGGAAATCTGAATTTAACTCTTGACCAGGGTGGATCTGGTACCTGCATCCGACTCATGCTCCATCGCAGTCAGCCTTAACTTGCGACTTTGTCCAAGACTTGCACAACATTGGGGCTTTGCTCTTTGGGCACTATTTTTCACTAAAACTTTACAAATTCATAACTCTGGTACACCTGATTGGAGCTAATTAATTTTGGTGTTCAATTTTATTAAAGTCTCAGAGGCGACGGTTATCCCACCCAAAGTCATGTATTAATGCAATATATGAATAAAGTTAAGTTACGGCAGCTTAAAATATAAATATGTTGTTTGTATACATGTATTGTTAGTTGTCCCGTTTAAATCATAGAATGTAGCTAGAGTTACAGCCACGTTTTTATTTAATTTTAGGAAACAAACACAAGCAGGTATGAGATTTCCCTGATTTGGAAAGGCACCTGAAAGGCAAATGGCAGAGCAAGCTGCTGATGAGAGTCAATCTAAACGACATCTCAGAAGCGAATATTCAGGTACAGGTGGTGGACAACAGTTTTCTGTTGCCTCACTGGATAGTTGATTCATGGACTGTCAGTATAGATGGACAGTTAATTCCTGGAAGTTCTTTGATACCCAGTTTTCATTGGATGAAAGGTCTATTTTGAGCAAAGAAAGGATAAAAAAAACAGTGTCTCTCACATTTAAGGGACAAGATGTGTGATTGATAGATGTGACACATGGCAAAGCAAAAATGATCATGGGAAAAGTAGCTTTAAATGTAATGCTTTTCACTGGCTGCTGTAATGATTGAGAAGCGTAATTATTGCCTCTGTGTCCTTAACAGAATTAAAAATTCTTGATGCATCTGCTGGAAAAAGTTTTATTGCATTCTTGTTTTAATTATCTAAACAAAGGTGAAGTATGTTTAGTTGTTCAGCCAGGATTTTTGCCTATTATTGTTTTGACTTGTGTGATTGCCGTCTTTTAGATATGATTTCCTTATTTTATAAGATAAGGCCAAATACCTTTTTTTATTTTGACTGCTTGTACAAGATACGGCATAGCATGCTTGCTTGGCGTCTCACCCTACGAGGAGAATGCTTACTTTTGCTAAGTTAAGGGAAAAAACACGGTCACATAGGAACTTAGACGAAATATTTATTCAGACCGCTCTTACTTTCTCGGTCATGAGCTGGTGCCAATAGTTCCTCATTTCAACTACTTCATTTGGTAATTTACACCTCCCTCCCAGTACTCACAGTACTCGACCCATAATGCATACTACCAACTTTCCAGAGTTGTCAAAGGCAGTAAATAAAACCCTCCATTAGAATAGTATGATTCTTCAGCAGTTGTAAGCGCGGAGGTTCGTCAGAGCACCTATATATATATGATCGCTATTATTGTTATTAGATTGCAGTGCGATCACTGTGAGGGAGTAATCTATTTCATTGGGTCTCTGTCAATGTAACACTTTTGCAATCACTCTCTGCAATGCACATCTTCCTGAGCATTGTTTCGTTTGTCCCTCTGCATAGTCGCACTGTATGCTCAATTATTTGTCCTCTCACTCCATTCATGGCCTGCATAGTGAGTCTCCCTGATGTATCTCAATCACAGTCTGCATAGTGTTTCCCTTACTGGGCCCAGAGTGTCTGCAGTGCTTTTCCTTCCCTCATTGCAGATTTCCGATAGGCTTAACCCACACTCACTGCACAGTTTCCCCACCTAACAAATCTCTGAAGGCAGTGAGGAAGAGCGGCAGAATATGTGAACCGATGTAAACAACGTTATAGTTGCCAATATTCTGTCAATGAAAGAAGGTAGGATTTTTAAGGCTTCACAAATGGGACTTACCATAACGATGGGGCGAGAAGAAATCACATCCCCTTGCCTGTGCCCTGTGGCCTGCATGAATCCTGGTGCCAGAATGACCTCTGAACGAATGGCAGTCGGTGCCAGCACCAGACTACTTCTACTGGAAGCCAGCAGAGGATCAGTCCTCCCTTCTGAATTTGGTTCTGTTGAGGAGGGGTTGTGGTACATAAGGGGTCGCTCCCAGAGCATGTTAAAAAATGGAAGGGGAGGAGCCACGCCCTCTTCTCTCACCTGGGTCCCCTGATGATCCTTCTCTGGTTCTGTTGCTGTTGCACAGCTATGGAACTACCTCTCCTGCCTCCAATGCAGTGAGGGAATGCCATACTACTCCAGGTGCAACCCCATTGAGGATGCCTTTCTGTACTAGGATAAGGTTTGTTATTGCCATAGTGCTTAGCAAGAATGTGGATGCTTCCCTAGGTTATGAGAACGATTGCAGGTTGTTCTCCATAAGCAGTTTCTGTTTGCATGGTGTAGAAGAGTATATTTTATGTCATGTTCATACAGGGTCCTCTTACTTGCCAGAAGAAATGCCTCACTTCATTTAGTGAAGGGCTGAAGTCAAGGTAGATGGACAATTTTCCATATGACAGGCTCCCATCGTCTCTGGCAAAGCGAAGAGTGGTGTATAGGCCCTGGCGAAATTGCCTTACTCTGATATAATTAACATAATTTAGGTAATATCTTGTTACTCTTGTAATGCGGAATTCTTTAAATTATGCCACAGTGTGTAGTTATGAGACATTCAGTGTAAAAATGTACAGTTTATGTGTCGGTTGTGGTAAAAAGAAATCTGCAAAGGTATTGGAACAACATGGGCAACAGAATGCAAGCCTCTTTTGTTAGTAACATATTGGCTCACATGCATCAAAGCAAAAACCGGTCAGAAATGGGCAGATTCTCAGAATCGGCCCCTTTGCGACCAGTATTTTTACATTTGGGACGCATCATCCCAATGCAAAAAACGCAATTTAAGTAATCTCTAAATTGCGATTACTTAAATTGCCATTGCATTTAAGGAATCACAAATTGAGCTTCCTTAAATGCAATGCATTAAAGCAAACAAACTAGCAATTCCACTAATAGGGGGAGCAAATAACCATGAAGTTGAACTTCATGGTAATTTGCAAAAGCTTTGAAGTTCCCTTTTACACACACATGCCCTTGCGGCATGTGTGTGTGCAAGATGTACTCATATGCAGATTTCAGGGGTGCAACAGGGTGTCCTTTTGACACCCTGGCACCTTTGAAATTGCACTCTCAATTTGCGATTCTCTAATTGAGAATTGCAAATTGAGAATGTCTTCCAATTCATTCCTATGGGCATCTAGGCCCATAGGAATGAATGGAGAGGTATTCCTTAATTGCAACTCGCAATTTGCGAGTCGCAATTAAGGAATGTTTAGAAATCGCTATTTTTTCAGTGATTTCTACATGCATAGCCTTTTGCTATTCCTTATCAGCGAATCCTTATTTTTCGCTAATAAGGAATCGCAAATGGCATTGTTGATGCATGTGCCAGTTAGTTTTTAAAATGCTAAATGCATCCTCACGTCGTAAATGGAAACAAGGATGTATTGCATGCTAAAAACAGCACCTAATGGCAGTTTTACATTCTGTATAGTTATGCATAATTTCACTGAATTTTCCTGGAATTTCACGTAATTATGCTTAAGCAAATTGCACAAAAATCTGTGGAGGAGTCCACTGAAACAAAATGTGTATATAAACACCTGGCAACACACACAATATACGGACTAAACAGAGGAGGAGTTTCCCTCAGTTTCTGTGTGTGAAAAGGATTACCTCTGCCCATATTAAATATCACTGTGTTGAGTTGAGGTATCTACATGAATTCTTTAATGGGGTTTCAAGCTCCACTGTTAATTGGCAATTTTGGATGATGGCTCACCGCGTGCCCCTGAATATTTCTTAATTGTCATCCATTTTATCGCCTTCTTCCCAATCTAGGTAATGAGGTTCCTACTCTATTTGGACACACATTGATCAAGCACAATGAAAAATTGACACCTGCTCATAAAAGAGGAGGATTCTTGACCACGACCACAAGGAAGTGAGGCCAGAGCTCTGGAGCACCGCTCAAAGCCTGCCCGCCATCACCATCTTTTGGTGGGTGCCCTGCCGACCCGCCTGCCCCCACTGACTCTTTGCATTTTCTCCTGCCTCGGGTGGACGCCAGCAGAGAATTTTCTAATAAACAAAGAGATTGCCAGACTGAAGCCAAAATTATATATTTTGTTGTGTCTCAATATGAAAAAAACCTTTTTTCAAAAATAAAAATAAAATCAAAATAAATTCATTTAACTTTGATAAAAATCTTGACTGAAAGAGTGGTCTGTGGGAATGAGCGACTTCCAGTTTGTTGCCCTTGCTAAATTTTTAACTGTTGCACAGCACTTGCAATCTCTTTGTTTATTAGTATATCGGCGCAGCCTTACTGTGCTCTAGCCAAAACCCTCGCTGTTTCTTAGCAGAGAATTTTCAGCAGTCGGCCGAGTCGTCAAATCCGCAGCTGCGGTGGGAGTCGATTTGGAGACATTTTGGAGCCCAATGTTTCAGATTGATGACATTGACTTCACCGTCCCCCCCTCCCGCTCAGCAGTACAGCAGAAGGTGGGGAATGGACTGCAACCTCTCTCCCGGATCCTTGTACTTCATTGGCTCTGGCCTGTCAGGCTGGAACAGGCAGAAGCTACAGGTAGTCTTGGCTTTCGGAAACGGCCCGCTCGATTGTGTGCGGCTTACTGTTCCCTTATTGTTGCTGCTTTCAAAAACTAGAACAAAATATTTTTATCTGCTTAAGCACTGGAGACAAACAACAGTTCACCCATTGATGACATGCTCAGGGCAGCAGTGGGCTTATAAATTCTTTGTTGCAAATAGTATGCTCATACCTCTTCCTTAACTTAGAGGTGTTCCCCCCGAGGCTTCACCCAGCAGCTTTATCCAGCATGGAGGTGAGGGGGTGCTACTTCATACTTTCCATATACTATTAGCTACTGTCAGTTCGATTTAATTCAATATAAAGTTAGAGCATTTTAGAACACCTTGTTTGAAAGATGAGTAGGGCAGGACCACAACCCCAAGCCTCAATAGTGGGAGCCAACACCCACGCCACGTAGCACTTCCGCATTCCCGCACCCGGACACACGTATTTCAACAGCCTGGGGCTCCCGCAGCGTAGCCCGTGCCCAAGCCAAGGCCGGGCCAAGAACGGACCAAGAGCAGGCCCATATGCGCCTGTCAGCGGCTGATAAAGGCTGGGCTGGGCCACCACCCTTGGTCCTTGATTGGGAGAAAAGTACTGTTGAGAACATTTGGTTGCAGTAGTCCTTCACATCTGGACAGTTTGAGAGAAATTGGGTAAGAGAATAAGAAGAAGTTAACCGTGGGTACATCAGGGGAGGCACAGCAACAACCTTAGACACTTTTTTAACCAGGACAGCAAGGGTCCTGTCTAAAAGAATTGCTTTGACTTAAAGGAAGCTCTTGTTGGAAATCATTAATCACCCTCAGGAACTTCTGATTCTTGCTGACCCTTTGACAACCGAAGATACAGGTGATTCCTGCTCCATTGCAGGCAACACTGCACCTAGTGCGTTTACTGCTTCTATAATGATTGACAGTACTGATGGTATCCAAGAAGAAGCTACACTCATGTCCGAACCCCCAGTAAAAAGGAAGAGGGGTGGGGGAAAATGAATGCACAGATACACATGAAGGATGCCTGTTTAGCAGTGCCGATCAGATGGACCTGAGGCAGGCTGCGGCTAAATTGACACCTAGAATTAAAGATATGCTAAAACTATTTCTGTCTCCCATTGTTTCACGGTTAGCAAGGATTGATGCTGTGCTTACTCAGTTTGTTCAGCCACAACCAACCCCTCCCTCCATAAGAAACCGGAGGCAGCAGCTACAGAGGTAGCCGAGGGTGTTGGGACGCAGTGGCGGTGCGTCAATTAGGACACTGGGGCGTTCACTCACAAGCCGCATGGTGCCAGCAGCTCCCTTGGCGGCTCTGACTCTGAACTGACAACAATCCATGTCAGTCAGCATGACACTGGACCGCCCACTCCCTTCAGATTCATGCTGACTGACATGCATTGTCAGACTAGGGGGTGGCGCAGAGCGCACAGTAGGCAGCAGCACAGGCAAGGCGAAGCTTGGACTCGAGCGCGCTGCCATTATGGCAGTCTTGCTGGTCTCGCGGCTCAAAAGAGGTCGGGGGGTCGCCAGATGCACTAGTGATGCGGCGCCCCACCTCTCCTGGGTGGCCATTGGTAGTGGCCAGTAGAAGCAGGAACCAGAAGCACTTAAGTGCTTCCGGTTCAGCGGGCAACTGAAACGCTAGGGCAGGCCGTTCTAGACCGGTATCTCAGTACCCCCTCTTTAAAAGGGGCTGGGGGGAGCTAGAGCATTCTCTTGTTTGCTTGCCCCTTCCAGCCACCTGCATCTCCTGCAGTTCCGGGCCACCTTCGGCCCATAACTAGTTTTTAGTTTTTCTCAGTTTTCAGGTTGCGGAGGTGTTCCAGTGTGTGGAGGATCAAAGAAGTTTCGTTTGCAGAGGATTGGTCTTTCAGGAGCAGTGGGCGCAACACAGTATCTGTCCAATAAGGAGGCGCTCAAGCAACTGCTGGACCCGATTGGGCTAGACGGTGGAGGGCACATAGACAGCGCTTGCCTCTGTTAACTGCATCGCTGCGGTGGTTATTTTTCCGCTACGCTGCTTTTTTCTAAAAGCCGCGTTAGATGACAAGCTCAGCTCGTCATCCACACACGACCACCGTGGCTGATGACGAGCTGAGCTCGTCATCAGCATCCAAGGGGTTAAGTAGACCCGCGCTGACTGTGGGGATAATCGCGAACTGGTTTGTAAGCGAGAGCGACTTGATTGGGAACAGTCAGCATTGTTCTGGGGATGCACGATTGAAGAGCAATTGATTTCAAAGGGCGGGCGTCGGTGCAAGCAACTGGTACGCGTGCATGCTGCTATAATCGGCAAAGATTCGCTGTTTTGTGAGGTGAAGTAGCATTTTAAAGGGAAATAGCATTTAGAGGCTGGTACAAGTGCTCGCATTGGTTTTTTTCTTCTGAATGGGCACCAGGATTCAAGGTGTGGTAAAGAGCACATTGTTTTTTTCCTAAGGGAGTGTAGGTGCAGGCAACCGTGGGAGATGTCTTTCCTGGTGGGGATTGGTGGGATTTAAAAGCGTTCATTTTTTCGACAATTATTCCGTTTTAGTAATCCCACAAGCTGCTGTTTTCTCTGGTTGGGAGAGGTGTGATTTGAAGCCCTTTAGTGGCAGAATTTTTTCTATTTGGTTGCCAAAACAAGAGTTTTTTACTCCTCAACTGCAGAAAGTTGAATCTCATACAGGGATTTCCGGAAAGAACAGACAGCACATCGTTGAAGTTTCCCAAAGGCACAGCTGATAAGTGATGGAGGCCCAGTTGAAATGCCGGGAGCGAAGCACTGGCAAGCCAGCATTCCAACGCTTCCAGGAGACACAAGGGTTGGAGTGCATACTCACCTGACCCACTGGGCTAGCTGGTGGGCGTGGCTCTGGTTGCTTGGGTGCAAGGGCTGGCTGGTGGCTGCTACTTCTTCCAGGTAAGGGTTTGGGCAGTGTCCCAGACCGGTGCAGAAGGGATTGCGGTTGTGGTCTAATAGTACCCACAAGATCACTGTTTATCCGCAATGGCCCCTAAGGTGAATCAGAATGAGAAGCGTTCACGCACAGACGTTATGGTGGAGGCCCTGATGCAGCAGGTCCAGGTCATGGGTCAGGCTCGAACACAAATACAAGAGAAGGTGGATGGTTCTGATAGGGTTGAGGTAAGGCCCAGGCGACCAATTGTTCCTCCAAGGACTTTCTCTCCACCTTTACCCAAAAGAAGTAGAGCCAGATTTGGCGGGAAAGGGGAAGGGTTGCTCCAGGGCCGGCTCCTAGGGAGGTGATACCTCAGCCAACTGTCCCTACACCACAGGGCAGTGGAAAGCCTCTTATGCCAGTGCCCATGTTGTCGGTAGGGGACCAGCCTCAAGCTCCATCCGCCCCTCCTTCGGAAGCACAGGGGGTGCCACGCCTGACCAGCCAGACATCGTGTCCAGTCCGGCAGCAGTGCCCCTGTGGCTGAGACAGTAGGGAAGTGCCCACAGCAGGGGCATCAGGCAACAGGGTGGATGCCATTGAGAATGCCAGGCAAATAGTAGCACAGCTGGGTAAAGCTAAGCCTAATGGTGGGCTGGCAGTCCGGTGGGGGGAGCAACGCCTGTGGGCGTGGCACCAGCAGGTGGTGATGGAGTTTTAGCACCCGTAGGTGCACCAGTGGATCCACGAGCCTCAAAAGCATCTGATACAGCAGCACCAACAGGTATACCTAAACCATTGCCACCTTTAGGCTTGGGTGAATTGTGCTATGGTAGAGAGCAGTTGGGGCATCACAGGAAACTAAAGAGAAAATTTGGAAGGGGGCATATGTGAGTATGTTTTCCCTATTGATTGATGAGGCATAAAGGGAGTAAGCTAAGAAAAACAAAGAGTGGACGCATCCTAGGGAGTGGGCTAACATAATTCTAAAATAAAGGGTGGAAGAGACGTTAGCACATTGGGTGCAAGATTTTACAATCTACAGGGCAATCATGCTTGAATTTTTTCCAGCTCTGGGGTCAGAGATGGCGCGTTAGCAAAATAGAATTACTACTGTACATACCTGGTATGGGGGCATTGGGTGGAAGGAATATGATAAAGAATTTAGGAGGGCAAAGGCAATGGATCCATCATTAGGGTGCAATCAAACGGACATGTTCATTTATTTGACCCACTTAATACAAGGGTCATCTGATAGCCACAGGGGACAGGCGCAGGACAATGTTAGGTTCCATCCCTTTTGAGTAGGCCCCTCAGGAAACTCAGGGGCCACCTCAGGAAACGCGGGGGTACAGGAAAGTAAGGGGTGTGCTTTGACTTCAATAGACAAACTTGTACTAGAGCCGCAGGCACGTGTAGATTCAAGCACAACTGTTCCTTCTGCGGCAATACATCACACCCCAAATCCAAGTCTTTCAAAAAGTACAGAGAGAACGGAGGTAAAAAACATGAATGAGAGAGTGCTCCATATGAAAGCCAGATTCCCCCATAAATATCAATGGCATGATCCCTTGGTTTAGCATTTACAATTGTCCAGACGCTAACAGAGTCAGGGAAGGATTCTTGGATGGTTTTTGGATCCCGGTGCCGGATTACAATAGGGTGGCACATTGCAGGAACCAACTTTCAGTCAGGACGAATGAGGGTGTAGCAGCAACAAAGATTGAAAAGGAAGTCAGGTTGGGCAAAGTGGCAGGTCCATTTGACGAAGTCCCAATGAAAGACTTTGTTTGCTCACCACTGAGGGTGGTTCCTAAAAAAGTACAGGGTGAACTCTGATTGATTCATAATCTTTCGGCACCTAGAGGGAGTTCTCTAAATGAGGCAATTGCAGACACATTGTGTAGTGTAAAATATCAATCTTTTGATAAGGCAGTGGACATGCTTAGAGATCTGGGTCAAGGGGCATTGCTGGCCAAGTCCAACATTGAGTCAGCTTTTCGCATACTGCCAGTGTACCCACTGGATTTTCATCTGTTGGGTTTTCAATTCCAGGGGAAGTATTACGTGGACAAGTGTATGCCAATGCGTTGTTCGATCTCCTGCGCTTACTTTAAGAAGTTTAGCTCTTTCTTGGAGTGGGTTTTCAGGCGTGACACTGGCCACCGATGGATGCTACATTACCTCAATGATTTCCTCTTCCTGGGGACTCCAGGCTCAGGAGATTGCAGTGCAGCATCGGGGAGGTTCTGTGCACTCATGCAGGAGTTCAGTGTGCCACTGGCATCAGGTAAGACGGTGGGCCCTAGCACTCAGATTGAATTCCTGGTATTGTACTGGATTCGGTACAGGGGTGTCTAGGTTACCTGCTAAGAAGGTGACTGATTTTTGTACAGCATTGCAAAACTGCCTTGTGAGGGAGAAGAATATTTACAACAAGGAGTGGTGAGGGACAGAGTCTCTGAATTAAGCAGAAAGCTATCACCCAGTCAAGAGATCAGGGCTAGATCCAACACCGTTTTTTAGCTCACTGCACCATCCCAGTTTCAGAACCTGGCTGTATGCAAATTAGTCTGTTCCTGTCCCAGTGCATGATGGGAACAGGGCAAACCAAACTACAAAAGCCAATTCTTACACTGGGAAGGAAACAAGCTCCCGGGGACCGGTTTCTGGCATTACAGCCGTCTTCGGCCCGGTTTGCTTGAATCCTGATGGTGCAATGAGCAAGGGTCTCACATCTGAGAATACCCTTCCACGCTTAGGGTGGACAAAAATATTTACAACAAGGAGTGGTGAGGGACAGAGTCTCTGAATTAAGCAGAAAGCTCTCACCCAGTAGAGAGATCAGGGCTAGATCCAACACCGTTTTTTAGCTCACTGCACCATCCCAGTTTCAGAACCTGGCTGTATGCAAATTAGTCTGTTCCTGTCCCAGTGCATGATGGGAACAGGGCAAACCAAACTACAAAAGCCAATTCTTACACTGGGAAGGAAACAAGCTCCCGGGGACCGGTTTCTGGCATTACAGCCGTCTTCGGCCCGGTTTGCTTGAATCCTGATGGTGCAATGAGCAAGGGTCTCACAACTCAGACATGAGTCCCTTTCTCACTGCTCCATCAGGATTCAAGCAAGCCGGGCCGAAGACGGCTGAAATGCCAGAAACCGGTCCCCGGTAGCTTGTCTCCTTTCTGGTGAAGAATTGGCTTGGTAGTTTAGTCTGCCCTGTTCCCATGATGCACTGGGCCAGGGACAGACTGATTTGCATATAGCCAGGTTCTGAGCTGGGATGGGGCAGTGAGATAAATAACGGTGATGGTTCAAGCCCTGATCTTTGGACTGGGTAAGAGTGGTCTGCTTAATTCAGACACTCTGTTCATCACCACCCCCTTTTCTGAATCGTTTTTGGCCACTATAGGTGTGGCAGGGTATACTCAGACATGAGTCCCTTTCTCACTGCTCCATCAGGATTCAAGCAAGCCGGGCCGAAGACGGCTGAAATGCCAGAAACCGGTCCCCGGTAGCTTGTTTCCTTTCTGGTGAAGAATTGGCTTGGTAGTTTAGTCTGCCCTGTTCCCATGATGCACTGGGCCAGGGACAGACTGATTTGCATATAGCCAGGTTCTGAGCTGGGATGGGGCAGTGAGATAAATAACGGTGATGGATCAAGCCCTGATCTTTGGACTGGGTAAGAGTGGTCTGCTTAATTCAGACACTCTGTTCATCACCACCCCCTTTTCTGAATCGTTTTTGGCCACTATAGGTGTGGCAGGGTATACTCAGACATGAGTCCCTTTCTCACTGCTCCATCAGGATTCAAGCAAGCCGGGCCGAAGACGGCTGAAATGCCAGAAACCGGTTCCCGGTAGCTTGTCTCCTTTCTGGTGAAGAATTGGCTTGGTAGTTTAGTCTGCCCTGTTCCCATGATGCACTGGGCCAGGGACAGACTGATTTGCATATAGCCAGGTTCTGAGCTGGGATGGGGCAGTGAGATAAATAACGGTGATGGATCAAGCCCTGATCTTTGGACTGGGTAAGAGTGGTCTGCTTAATTCAGACACTCTGTTCATCACCACCCCCTTTTCTGAATTGTGAGGGAGAAGGTCACTTTGCATCAATTGCAGCAGGTGGTAGGACAGTTGAATTATGCAGTACGCATTATTCCAATGGCACGCTCTTCTTCACACACCATCGCACAGGCCAAGTCAGGACTCAAGGAGAAGCACCATCACACCAGGCTATATGCTGAGGTCAAGCAGGACATGCTCACCTGGAAGGCAGTTCTGCGCAATTTTAATGGTAGGGTGGTGTGGCCTAGCCCTCCCAGGTCCCGTCCCGAGATGGAGTTGATGACCGATACGGCGGGTAGTGAGGGGTTCGGTGCTATTCTAGGGTCAGAATGGGTCATGCAGGGCTGGCCGGGCTGGTGGATAGACTCAGGGATCAAAAGCAACATTCGCTTCCTGGGGCTCTTCCCCATCCTGGTGACGCTGTCTGTCTGGCCTGAAGAATTTAGGGATCAGTTTGTGATATTCTGGTCAGATAACATGGCGGTGGTGGAGTGTATTAATAACCAAACAGCAAAATGCAAAATGAATCTGCGATTACTAAAAGAGATTGTATTGCGATGCATGAAACTGAATGTACTCTTTAGAGCTAAGGACGTGCCGTGGCTACTAAAACATGCCGCTGACGCACTCTCTCGTTTCAAGATGTAGGTATTCAGGTCCCACCTCCTAGACACAGCAGAGAACCCAACACATTTCCCAGAACAACTGTGGCTAGCCTAGCACCCAGGACCAGGAGAGCTTATGAAGGGGCATTCTGGTCATATTGTCAGTTTTTGGGGATCAGTTGGGAACACAAATGGCATGACTCAGGGTCGGTGGTCGCTTATCTGAGGTTCATGAAGGACGAGGGATGGTCAGCGGCGGTGGCTAAGCGTCACATTACAGTCATCTCCTTCTTTGCAAAAACTAAGGACGAAGGGGATCCACCATGCAATTTTGTAGTGCGAATGGCTCTGAAGGGGTGGCAGCACTTACAAGGTGTGCAGCTCAATGAGAGAAGACCCATAGGGTTGCAAACACTAGCATAACTGATGGAAGCTCTGAAGCAAGTTTGTAATTCTGCTAGGGAAGCTACTCTGTTTCAAGCAGTGTTCTGCCTGGCATTTGATGGCGCTTTCAGTGTAGGGGAGCTGGTGTCAGGGAACAAAAGGGACTGGCTGGGGGGATTACAAGTAGGACATATCCATATAAACAGGGACTCTGTGCTGATTTCCCTACCTAGGTCCAAGACTGATTAAGTAGGAAAGGGCGAGGGCATAGTGCTCCACAGGGTTGCAGTTAGTACATGCGGCCCCGTTGCCAGACTAGAGGCCTTTATGGCACAGCGAGCGTGGGCTACAGCAGGCCAGCTTTTAGTCCATATGGATGGTTCACCTCTCACTGTTTTCCAGTTTAAGAGGGTCATGGGTTTGGCCATGCTGAACGCCGGCCTAGATTCAGCTAACTTTGGGACTCAGTCCATTAGGATTGGGGCTGCCACGGAAGCAGTGGCCAGAGCTTTTAGGGAGGATCAGGTAAAAAGGATCTTTAGGTGGTCCTCTAACTGTTACAAACATTGTGTGTGACTGCATATGCTTTAGCCACCGGTAGGAAGGTACACTGACACAAAGTTTTATTTCTTGATTTATTGGCAGTTTCGTCATCCTGTGACTCAGGGGAAAAGCTGGCAGCTGTCCGCCATCTAGGAGAGAAGACGTCACCATGTCACTCAGGGTCAACGGTTCATGAACGTACAACTCGGGTGATGGCCCAAGTTCACTCTTGGGCCCAAGAAGAACAAGAGATCTGGATCGTAGGTCATTCATATGTTCCGCGACTAAAAGCTTTCTTTGCAGGGACCTAGGAGCCAAGGCGCGTCAGTTGAGAGCAAAAATTGTGTTTCATGGTCAGGGTGGACTGCGCATTGGGCAATTCAGGGAACCGTGCTTTAAAAGGAAATAAGGGACCACCTGAAATCTGGATCTTACATTTAGGTGGTAATGGCTTGGTACACCTGGGCCGGAGGGTAGTCATTGAGGACCTGTTCACAGAGGTGGGATGGTTAGCAAAGAGATGCCCCGATGCTGTGATAGTCTGGTCTCACATGATCCCAAGGATTCAGTGGAGAGTGGGGGAGTCGGTGCGAGCATGGATCAACACTAAGTTTGAGAAGTTGTTCAGGCCCCCCAAACCGAAGTCAATAGGAGATGAATGCATCCGGGGCAAGCAGTTCTTTTTGAGGGATGGGGTGCACATCTCGACAAAAGGGAATCAGGTTTTCATGGAGGACATTCTGGTATGTTAAGAAGGTGCAAGGTGCAGGACATGACCTTCAGGCTAGTGGAGGGGGAGGCCAGATAGTCGGGCAACTATTTTGGCCTGTGGCGATAAGGTCATGATTGGTAAGCATAGTTTTTTGGTCCTTAGCGGTCAGCACCATGGAATTCCAGGGACAGGTACAGCCCGTCAGTAGGCTAAAAGGCTACGGGCCGGGGAGTCCCTCTTCCAGTAGGCTGGTCATCCAACCCGCACGCGCATGCGCAACAGCTCACAAGGATGCTAATGCAGAATTGCAGTACCCTGTTATGGAGTTAAGGCTCAGGACATAGGGGGGCCCGGGGGAGATATCCATCCGATAAGCTGTACCCTTTACGCAATCTTACTCCAGTGTGAGTGTTTGTAGCTACCAGGACCTGGGGTTGCCAGTCACTGACCTTGCTGTATGTTCTAGCAGGGATACACAGAAAGTAAATTATATCATGTTTTAGATTATGGTAGGAATGGCTATGTACTAGAAATATGTTAAGGATTGCCAAGAACATCTTGTACCTATCAATGTAACTGGACTATCAATCAATCAGAATACTTGTAAAGCGCACTACTTACCCGTGAGGGTCTCAAGGCGCTGAGGGGAGGGGGTGACCCTACTGCTTGAAGAGCCAGGTCTTGAGGAGTCTTCTGAAGGCGAGTAGGTCTTGGGTCTGACGTAGGTGGGTTGGGAGGGTGTTCCATGTCTTGGCAGCGAGGTAGGAGAAGGAACTGCCGCCGGAGGTCATTCGTTGGATGCAAGGGACATCGGCGAGGGCGAGGCTGGTGGAGCGGAGGTGGCGGGTTGGGTGTAGAAGTTGAGTCTGCTTTTCAGGTAGGCTAGTCCGGCGTTGTGGAGTGCTTTGTGTGCGTGGGTGAGGAGCTTGAAGGTGATCCTCTTGTCGACGGGGAGCCAGTGTATGTCTCTCAGGTGGAGGGTGATGTGGCTGTGGCGGGGGATGTTGACGATCAGTCAGGCGGAGGTGTTTTGGATGCGTTGTAGACATCGTAGGTCTTTGGCTGGGATTCCTGCGTAGAGTGCGTTGCCATAGTCCAGTCTGCTGCTGACGAGGGCCTGTGTCATCGTTCTTATTGTTTCAGTCGGTATCCACTAGTAGATCCTGCGGAGGGTATTGTAGCAGGAGGAGGAGACGGCGTTGACCTGTTTAGACATGGAGAGGGAGGAGTCGAGGATAAATCCTAGGTTACGTGCATGGTTGGTGGGTGTCGGTGCTGTTCCCAGTGTGTTCGGCCACCAGGAGTCGTCCCTGGCTGAGGGGGTGGGTCCGAGGATGAGTACC
This sequence comes from Lissotriton vulgaris, assembly GCF_964263255.1. Lineage (NCBI taxonomy): Eukaryota > Metazoa > Chordata > Amphibia > Caudata > Salamandridae > Lissotriton > Lissotriton vulgaris. The sequence goes on from NC_141687.1 coordinate 1,356,827,083, forward strand.
TCCGTCTTGTCCGAGTTCAACTTCAGACAGCTGTTCTGCATCCAGTCAGCGACGGCCTTCATTCCCTCGTGGAGGTTGGTTTTGGCGGTGTGCGGGTCCTTGGTGAGGGAGAGGAAGAGCTGGGTGTCGTCGGCGTTGGAGATGATGTTGAGGTGGTGTTGGTGGGCCACTTGTGCAAGGGGGGCCATGTAGACATTGAACAGTGTCGGGCTGAGGGATGAGCCCAGGGAGACGCCGCAGATGATGTCGGTGGTCTCGGATCGGAAGGGCGGGAGGCAGACGCTCTGGGTTCTGCCGGAGAGTAAGGACGTGGTCCAGTCAAGGGCCTTTTCTTGGATTCCGGCTTCTAGGAGGCATGTCTTTTGAGTGCGATGGCAGACCGTGTCGGAGACGGCTGACGGGTCCAGGAGGATGAGGGCTGATGTTTCGCCGTTGTCCAGTTGGCGCCTGATGTTGTCTGTAACGGCGATGAGGGCTGTTTCGGTGCTGTGGTTTCGTCTAAACCCGGACTGGGACGAGTCCAAGATGTTGTTGTCTTCCAGGTGGCAGGCCAGTTGCATGTTGACGATTTTCTCGATGACCTTCGGGAACGGGAGCAGGGAGATGGGCCGGAAGTTCTTCAGGTCCTTGGGGTCCACAAGGGGCTTCTTGAGGAGGGCGTTGATTTCGGCGTGTTTCCAGCTTTCCGTGAATGTTGCTATTTCAAAGGAGATGTTGATGACCTTCCGTAGTTGGGGTGCGATGGCAGCGTCTGCTTTGTTGAATACTTGGTGTGGGTACAGGTCTGACAGAGATCCTGAGTGGATGGAGTTCATGACCTTGCGTGTCTCGTCGTCATTGGCGTTGGACCAGGAGGTCAGGCGGTTGGCGCAGGTCGTGTTCACAGGGTTGGGTGGGTTCTGGCATAGTCGGACGGTCATGGTGTTGAAGCTGTCATGGATGTCAGCGATCTTGCGGTGAAAGAAGATGGCTAGTGACTTGCACAGTTCTTGTGAGGGCGGTATGTCATTGGCGTTGGCGCTGGGGTTGGAGAGTTCTTTTACGATGCTGAAGAGCTCTTTGCTGTTGTGTGCGTTGTTATCCAGGTGGTCTTTAAAGGAGGATCTCTTGGCTATTCTGATGAGGTGGTGATGTCTGCGGTTGGCGTCCTTGTGGGCTGCGCGGTTGTCGGAAGTAAGTTTGTGGAGCCATATCTTCTCCAGTTTCCGGCAGGCGCGTTTGGAGGTCTGCAGCTCGTCGGTGAACCAGATGGCGCTCTTGCTGGCGTGGTTGTTGGACGGTTTCTTGAGTGGGGCGAAGGTGTTGGCGCAGTCGTCGATCCAATGTCTGAGGTTGCCGGCTGCGTCGTCTGGGTTGGTGGGGTCGGTGGGTGGGTTCTGGGCGAGGGTGGTGATCAGCTGGTCTTGGGTGACTTTGCTCCAGCAGCGGCGAGGCAGCCGTTGGGTGCGGTGGTGCGTTTTTGGTTTGTTGAAGGTGAAATGGATGCAGCGGTGGTCGGTCCAGTGGAGTTCGGTGGTGTGGTCGAAGGAGACGTGGTTGCCTGTGGAGAAGATGGGGTCTAGTGTGTGGCCAGCAGCATGGGTGGGCGCGGTGACGAGTTGTCTGAGGCTGGCAAGGTTGTTGATTAGGGTGGCGGAGTTGTCGTCATTGTTGTTCTCGAGGTGGCAATTCAGGTCCCGAGGAGGATTTAGTCTGTGGAGGCGAGTGGGTGGGTGCTGGCGTGGTCGGCGATGGAATCGCTGAATTGTGCTTAGGGTCCGGATGGTCTGTAGATGAGTGTTCCTCTGAAGGGTGGTGGTGGGGTTGGTGTGGATCTGGAAGTGCAGGTGTTCGGTGGTGTTAAGGGTGTCTTCTGAGTGGATGGCGACCTTGAGGGTGGACTTGTGGACCATGGCTGTTCCTCCTCCGATTCTGTTGGCGCGATCCCTGCAGGTTATCTTGTAGCCGGCCGGGACGGCTATGGCGATTTCGGGTGCCGAGGATTCGTTCCACCAGGTCTCGGTCAGGAAGGCCACGTCTGGGGCGGAGGTGTCGAGCAGGTCCCAGAGCTCAACAGCGTGTTTGCGTGCGGAGCGGGTGTTGAGGAGTATGCAACGGAGGTGTTTGGGTCCGGTCCTTGGAGGTTTGGTGGTTCTGTTGCAGGTGAAGCTGCAGGTGTGGCAGGTGAAAGGTCCGTGAGTCCGTTTAGGTGTGGCTTGGAAGCAGGTATGGTTTCGGCCGGCGCTGAGTACGTAGAGGGTGCTGGCGTCGTAGAGGAGTCTGGTGCTGTGGCGTTCGCGGGGTCCAGGGGTTCTGGCGCTGGGTGCGGTCAAGGCACGGACAGGCGCAGATGGGCTTGCCTTTGGCGTGCCAGCGGCGCGTCCGCTGCACGCACCCGCTGCGCGCGCCCGCTGCGGGCCCTCCATAAGAGGTGGAAAGGGAGGAAGGAGCAGCTGGGAGGTGGGAGCAGGGTGGCCAATGGGTGTCAGGGGGGCGGGGCCGCAGGGACGCAGCGGCGGGAACAAGGGAGCATGAAACGGTGGCGGCAGGCAGGCAGGAGCAACGAGGCGCTGGCGGCTGTGTGGTGGCGTGGGGAGCGACCTGCCTGCGAGCATGGTCAAAGGTCGCTCCTACGCCACTGTGCAGCCCCCTTAAGAGGAGGAAAGGGAGGGAGGAGCAGCTGGGAGGCCAGAGCGGGGTGGCCATTTGGTGTGAGAGGGGCAGGGCTGCAGGGACGCAGCGGCGGGAATGAGGGAGCGGGAAACGGCGGCAGCAGGCAGGCAGGAGCAACGAGGCAGCTGGTGGCTGTGTGGTGGCGTGGGGAACGACCTGCCTGCGTAATTGTTCATAATGTATGTAACTAATACGTTTAATGGTTTTTATTTGTTTGAATAAAATACAGCCGGGGTTTACTACCCCAAATCCAAACAAAAGTCTTAGTAATTGCCTTAGAGGGGGGGAGTCCACAGTCAAGGGCGGTCTTGGGTCAAAGTAAAGGGGGACTTAGGTAGTACCGGGCCATACGGGCAAGGCGAAGCTCGGACTCAAGCGCACCGTCATTATAGCGGTTGTGCCGGTCCCCTGGCTCAGAGGAGGTGAGGGGTGACCGGGCGCACTAGTGACGTGGTGCCCCACCTCCCCTGGGCAGCCAATGGTAGTGGCCGGTAGGGGCTTAAAGTGCTTCCGGTTCAGCGCGCAACTGAAACACTGGGGTAGACCGGTCTAGACCGGTCTGCCCACTACCTCCTCTTTAAAGGGGCAGGGGGAGCAAGAGCAGTCTTTTGTTTGCCTGTATCTGCTGCGGGTCCGGGCCACAAGTGGGCCCTAACTAGTTTTTACCCACCCACCATCCCCTAAGGCAGGCAGTTCATATGAGGTTATTTTCATAGGTGTTATGCTTTGTAATCTAAAAAATTTAATTGCAGGTATGTCAGTAGAATGGTTGTTGTAAATTTGTTTTTTTCAGATGCTTTGGTATTGTGTAATAAAAGTGTCAGTATATATTTTTTCATTTACAGGTGATGTTAATGAAAAGTTGTGTGTTTATCCTTTGGTAATATGTGATAAAAATATCAGTATATGGTTTTTTGGTTTGCAGATTTGTTATACTTTAGTATGTGCTTCCTTGGTCAGGCGGTATGGTCATGAATGATAAGCATAGTTTTTCAGTCCTTAGCGGCCAGCACTGTGGAACTCCAGGGACAGTTACAGCCGGTCAGTAGGCTGAAAGGGTGCGGGGGCCGGGAAGTCACACTTCCAGTAGGCTGGATGGCAACCAACGCACATGCTGATGCAGAATTGCAGCATCCCGTTATTTAGGTAAGGCTCAGGGCATAGGGGAGGCCCAAGGTAGATATCCATTCAATAAGCTGTACCACCTATGCAATCTTACTCCAGTGTGAATCTTTGTAGCTATCGGGACCTGGTGCTGCCAGTCACTGACCTTGCCATAGGCTCTAGCAGGGATACCCAGAAAGTAAATTATATCATGTTTTATAATACGGTAGGAATGGCTATGTACTAGAAATATGTTAAGGTTAGCCAAGTAACATCTGTACCTATCAATCTAACTGGACTTTCTGCGTAATTGTACGTAATGTAAATAATAAGTTTAATGTTTTTTATTTGTTTTAATAAAATTCAGCCGGGGTTTACGACCCCAAATCCAAACAAAAGTGTGGTTTGTTAGTGCCTGCCTTGGAGGGGGGATGGAGTCCACTGCCAAGTGTGGTCTTGGGTCCAAAGTAAAGGAAGACTTAGGCAGTACCAGGCCATACAAGTGTGCATGCTGGGTTTAGATCAGAGAATTTTTATGACCAGCCCAGTCATGTGCACTAGTGTTTGTGCTCTGGCTGGAGGCTGCGCACTAGGAGAGCAAGGGTTGATCAATGCCTCAACCCTCGATCTCCTAATGGGTGGCAGGGCGGTGAGTATCCCTGCTAAGCCAATCCTGACATTGCTGGAGCAGCGTCAGTATTGACCGAGAAAGGGTTTGCACTTGCCAGCAGTGACACGGCTGTTCCTGTATGTGCCAACGCGGGAGCCCGGCCCAGGAGCAGAGGTGGCGAGGACCCGGTCACGTCATGTAAGTTTTCTTTTAATTTTTATCTCCCCCTGCCCCTTCCTGACCTCCCCCTCAAATATTGCGAGCCGGAAATGTGATTAAGCAATATGTACCCTTCGGAATGTTAAAGTGCGTTAGCCTAAATTGCAGTGGAGAAGAGGCTGGATAGTCTTGATAAACGTTGTTGTGTGGCGACATGATTTTACAAATGTCAGGGCATGCAGTGCAGCGCCATGCCACTCTCTGGTAATCTCGTGCCGGGGCTCTGCTTGCGTTCCTAGCCAAATGCACGACCTGCATTTAAACTGGTATTGTGTCGTCAGGCATTTAAACCGCCTGGCCCTGGTGTGTAATATCTATATGACATGATAGATCATTTTTAATTAGTGATTGCTCAGGGTTAGAATTTTATGTGTGTGCGGGTGGGGGTAGTTGGCACCTGGGGAGTTATTGAAACGCCGAAGTGGGAAAGCACTGCACTTCTGCACACTGGCCCACACGGGCTTGCATGTTAGTACAGCAGATGTTTTACTATTGGGAGGACTGGCAAGGAGCTTATGCAATGAAATGTCGACTACACTCTAAAAGGTGGCACCAATATTTTAATTAATATTTCAGCCAAAAAAAAAGAACGGGAGGTCTGCTGAGCAGAGCAGTGGAGTGAGAGGCAATGGGACAGCCCTAGTCTGGTAGCCTGTGAACCTGACACAGGCAACATAAACATTATGATTTAAATGCATGTGGTCCAGGTTTCAGGGCATGCAACGTATCAGAACAAAGCTGAGAAATGGATGAAACAAGTCCTGACAACCCCTGTCAACACTTGCTTTCCATACTGCCCCCGGCTTGCATTACGGTTTGAGAACATAAAATGACGTATGGATTTTCTAAGGTTGCCCATTTAAGACAGATCAAACAGTACAGTATGTTTAAAGGATTCTTGAAAACCCTAACGCTAAACGGACCACTATCTGCTCTCACTTTATTAGATGCTGAAATAGCTGACCATAATCATGCAGAGCATGAGACGCATATCTAAACACACACAGCACTTTGATTTTCACGCTTTTCTTTAAAAGGGACAGTAAACGAATTTAGTTATAGAGCTGATCGGGTCCTCACATGGTGAAATCCGACAGACCATAGGGTTGTCGGATCACACTCATTTCACATACGAGTGAACGCATGCACAGAAAGCGGGGCGGCTGGCAAAGACTGTCTGTGATGTATCGCACACTCATTCAATCGGGACCACTCTGTTTTTGTTTTCAGTGTCTGATGTTGGACTTAAAATTCAATGACAAACCATGAGTGGCTAATGCGCCCCCTCTCCGTGCGGCTGCAACCACACAGCACAGTGGCACGGCCAGCCAACCATGTCCTCACACCCTCTCCAGAGCAAACAAGCGTGACAAGGAGGGGGTGCATGTGTGTGAGGTAGTGAGAAGGGGAGAGGTAGCAAGGGGAGGAGTTTACTGCTGCTGAGAAGAGTGTTGCGGGCTGTGTGGGTGTGAAAGGCTAGTACTAGTGTTTGTTTTTGGTTATTGGGCAGCGTGTGGGCCTCATGGGACACTGTATTAGAGTGATATATTGAGGTCTGACAGTGCAGAAGCCCCAGCGTTTAGAGGTACTAAGGTGGGCGAAGAGGTGTTTTGAGAAACTGGAATGTCTTTTCTGTGAACATTCGGTGAATGGTACGGTATCTGGGGTAGGGCGATGGGTGCGATAGTTTTATGGGGTATCTGGATGCATGTTGGAATGTGGGGGTCACAGTTTGTGGATGTAGAAACAATAGCATTTAGGGGTTCTGTGATGTCAGTGTTTAGGCTGTGTGGCAGTCTCTGCAGCTGTAGCTGGTGTGGTTTGGTGGCTTTATGGTTGGGTGGTAATGCCATTGCCTTTGAGGTGGATCAACGATTCAGGTGGATTCCGGTGTGGCGGTGATATGTGGCCTCCTAGGGTGGCTTGCTGCATGCCCTGATGATGCTGCTGCGTGCATTTCCAACAGCTCCCCCACCCGGTCTGCCACAGCATTTGGGGGTTCTGTGCCAGTGATCCTGCAGGAGGCTGAACGTTGGAAAGCAGAAGGGACTAAAAGAGGTGCTTAGAAAATGAGTATTTTTCCCTAGCACAATGCCAAAATAATGGCATATTATATGGCAAAATATAATAAATAAAGAATGCACTGGGCTTAGTGTGATTGGAAGGAAGTGGGGATAAGACAAAAGTGTGGTTGTGAGTTTAGGTGGCAGTGGCTGGGTGATAGCTCCGCGTTAGTACATTTGAAAATAAATAGATTAATTTCCACTGGTGGAACAAAGCAGATTGAGGCACATTTTAAATGGAATAATCTCATGTAAGAAGGAGTGGTGAAAATGGTCTGAAAGAGCAGTAAATTAACAATCAAAAATAGGAGTAGGAAAACTCGTTTTGTGCTCACTTCAGTGTTTGCCCAGAATGCTTAGACATTCATACTGGCAGGAAGGGCGTACAGTACAACTTTGATTTATAAAATTTTCTTGAAAATGCACCTTTGCTTTCTAAAATTTGCTTGAAAATGCACCATTTGCCTACTCTTATTTCAAAAATATCTTTAGGGGGAGAACCCCCCAAAACCTCCCTTAGGTTGTTAGGGCTCGCTCTACGCCACTTTCAAATGTCACTAGTCGCCACTAGTGGGGAGCACTCAGATGGCTGGACCTGCACCCTCAGGTCACTCAAGAAATGGCAGTAAGTTTTTGGACCACGGATATACCTCACAGCTAGGGGTCAAACAACCCAAGGGGTCAAACAACAGTTACACGATCCCATAGGGATCACCCCAAAATGTGGAGACAGACAGGTTCAGTGTAGTCCTAGTTTCCCAGAGAACCCTGGATGCAAATTGGGATGGCTTTTGAGATGTGCCCAGGCCTTGTCCACATGCTTCTCATTTTACTGGATCCCTTCCAAAAATAGAGTGAAGAGTGATTATTTAGATCTACCTCCAGAGTCAACCCACTTAGTGGCCATCCTGATAGGTGTCCTACCCATTAAGTAGGGTACAAGGGAGTCGACAATAGATCTGCTGCATATGTTCACACATTGGTGTGATAATACGATGGCAAACGGACACTACATATCTCTCCACATATTATCATGGTCAGGAGAGTGGGCTGGGTGGGATCCAGTGTAAAAAAAGAGAGGGAAAGCGACTGCATTGTGGTTACTAAAAAGCCACGATTAATAGCTACTGTAGACAATGGCCCAAAACTGGAATAAAACTGTCTCACTTCACTTCTTCTATCCTACTGGGGTGTTACATCAAACATTTTCCAACAATAAATGGGACCTTTTACCAGTGAGGTTGTTACAATGCCTGAATACAAGCACAGCCATCCCCTTGGTCAATAGATATTCCCCATTGAGGGATTTAGATGGTCTAGATTGACAAATGTTCCCATCAGAGGTCCAAAATACCTTGTTAAAGTCTGACCTTACCCTCCCGAGTACCCCAAACATTAAACTAATGTCTTGGAATATTGCAGGACTGAGGGCCAAAAAAGACGATGAACATAGTAGCTAGCAAAAATAAGGTCCTGTCACATAGTTGAATTAAAAGAAACTTGGGACACATCTGACTCTTTTGTACTGGATGGTTTCATCCCTTTTTTAAGGTTGCATCCCCCTCCACAGCAGGATGTGCAAAAGAGGCCTGCTCACTTTGATATCGCTAAAAATGTCCTATAATGACTAAGATGTTGACCTGCCACTCACCTCACCTGTTGGCTAAAGAATTAACTTGTTTCAAGTGCCCTACTCTGTTGGTGATTAATTTTGTTTAACTCATTTTGCAAGAAAACTGTCATTGAACATATCGCCCTACTCAAGGCTTTTCTTGAGCACTATGGAGAGGAGGGATTTTTTTACCAGTTCGGGAACGAGAACTTGCGCATGCGGTCGCAACGGTCGTGAACATGTCGTTTGCACCTAACCAGCCTGCTCGCGATGCCTTTTTCCTGTTTCGGGTAACAATGACGTGTTCGCATTTGCAATTTCCTCTTTCGGGACGCAATGACGTGTTCTCGTTTGCAATTTCCTGTTTTGGGTCACAATGACGTGTTCGCGATCGCGGCGTCGCTCGGCCAGCTACCAAAATCTCACAGAGCATGCGAACATGGAGGAAAACTCATCAGCGAACGCAGAATCATGGTACGTTAATGCAGCGCGCGCGAGATTGTATTTTTGAAGTGCAAACAAGAAGACAAAAATCCACCAACTCGCAAATTGCGGATTTTTGGGCAATTTCGCGCGGATCGCGAAATTGCCCAAAATTTGCAAATTCCGCGAGCGGAATGAATTTTCTGCCCACACTTACCAGGAAGCCCCTGTGGATGGCCTCCACTAGCCTGGTGGATGCAGTGATGGCCTTTTCTACGCTCTCAAGGAAGGAAAGAAGCCTTGCAACCTTATTGTTGGGGTCCTGGACCCCTCGCTTTAAGGTGACTAGCCATGACAGTACTGGACCAACTACGAGAGTCTAAATGAAAGTGATGCCATGGGAGGACCATCTTGGTCAGAGGTTGAGGACACCAGGCCCTAAGAGGGAGATGTCCACACCCAAACTGGAACAGAAGGATATTGGCATACCTTGGTCCGTACCTAGTATATGGTACACATATACCCAGGGCATAGGTACCCTAGAGGCTTCCCATGGGCTGAAGCATGTATTATGCCATTCATGAGAGGCCATATAAAATGGAACTACAGGTGTGTCATTGCATCCTGTGTAATTTGGTGCATGGACCACTTACTTAAGATATAGGTTTACTATATCTAAGTTCACTACACTTAAAACCTATAAGTCATCCCTGTAGCAGGCCTTTACAATCCTGAAGGCAGGGTGCTTGGTTCTAAGTGAGAGGGTGCCCTTGAATGTGCAGGACACCCCTGCATCCTACAGAGTCTATTCTCCCTGGTTGTCAGTGAAGCAGCCATATACACAATATAAAGAGGGGCATTTTGCGACTGCGTGTGGACCAACTCTAAAACGGCTGAAACAAACGATATTGTGTTTGGTGTCAAACTTTTTGGAATCATACCTCCACACCGGTAATCGGTGTAAGAGGTATGATTCTACCCCTCAGAAGCGAGCTTTGTGGGGTCCCTGGTATTCCTGTTACAAGCCTTCTAACTCAGGACAGCACAAAATTGTTGCTGTCGAGTGGAGATACATTTGTGCCCTCCTGCTGCTGAGCCAAGCTCAAGCAGGGGAAAGCAGAACAAAGGCAGAACAATAGGTATCCTTTCACAAGGAGGTGTAACCACCTCCCAGACAGGATTTAGTGTATTAGGACTGGGTGGGTGTGCTTGCCAGCGAATAAAAGTCTCTATCACTGGAGGGTAACTGTTCCTAGTAAGGTTACTTGCCCATTCGGCCGCCTGAAGTGTAGGTGAAGGGATACCTAACTTCTTTATTAGTTACAGGTTGGATGCAAAGAAAAAAGGTGGAATTCTCCTAATTGGAGAAGTGCCCTCACACACCCATAAGGGTGTCACGCTTCCTCATTGGGCGTATGCTCCTCGTAGGGGTGTCACTGCTGTCCCCCATGAGTGAGGGCTCTTTGAGAGAGATCTTTATACAGGAGCACCACAGTGGTGAGTGTGGGTCCATGCGGTATGGTTAAAATAAAGCAGAGAATGGTACTTGTGACCTAGTTGTCAGTTTCGGGAGTGTTACCCTTCTGCGATTCTCAGTGATACATAGTGATAATGAAAAGATTGATAGGTAGTGAGAATGGTCTAATCAGGATGATATGTTTCACGCCTGTGTGGTCCCTAGTGGATCCAATGGCATTTCGTCAGGACCGTCCAAGTTGTATACAAAGATTTGTGACACTGGGGTTCGAGACAGCGACACTCAATATGCCCTGGAAATGGTATGTGGATAGGGCTGCTCTGCACCTATTGAATATCGACCACCTTTGTAACTGTGTCCAACCTAAGAAAACGAAGAGAAAAGCACAATGCATAGGTTCAAATACATACTGTTAACAATGTTATGGGTAAGTCTAATTGTCGATAACGCAGAGTTGTGACATGTCCGAAAGAACATTGCATGCACGCAGGTGTTCGACTACGAGTAGTTAGCACGGTAGTCATCAGCGCACAATCACAACATTATGGCAGTGAGTGAGTAGAACACATGAAAACAAACACCACATAACATGTAAACCTTACCCCAAATTTTGTTCAGGGAAGCTTCAACAGCAGGGACAGCGACTCATGTGGTTACCTGGAGATGACAACGTGGCATAGTGGGAGTAAGGTAGTGGCCACGAGTGCTCCTAAATACAGAGTTTCAACTCGCAGGGTGCGGACAAAAATGGTCAGCAGTACTTACATTGATCTCTTCGGAAGCAGAACAGATACATGTCCTCAGCCACTTGCTCACCAACGGAAATGGTGGTCGGTGGCACCCGATTTAAATATGCACGGCCCGCCCCCTTGATTTCTCTATGCTACGGAGTGGTGTCGGTGCGTAAAGGGGTACTTGTGGATCACTGGAGGCTTAGTTGGGAGGCCATGTTGGGAGAGAAGAAGAAGTGAAAAGAGAACACAACTGGGATCCTAATGCTGGGTGTTAGTACTGCCTAAATGGAGCCCAAAGGTCCGTAAAATAACAGGATACATTGCCTGAACAAGGACAGGAAACAAGAGGGGTGGGCGACTAGGACCGGTTTCGGGCTTTCAGCCCTCATCAGCCCGGATAGCTTGGTTCCAGTGGCATGGAGAGCACAGGACTAACGTCTGAGCATACCCGTCCTACTCGGGGTGACAAATGCAAAAACAACAGTTGATGGACAGAATGCATAACAATGTCATACGTTCACCTCAGTACAGAGATCTGGGCCTAAATCCATTCTTTTATTGCTCACCATGCCATTCCAGTTTGAACCCAGCCATAAGCAAATCAGTCTTGACACTGTGCCCCATGGGAACAGTCCAGTCCGAATTGCTAAGCCAGGTCCTCCCTGGACTGGAATCAAGCATCCTCGGACCTCTTTCGGGCGTTCGGCCCTCATCAGCCAGGATAGCCTGATTCCAGTTGCATGGAGAGCAAGTGACTCACGTCTGAGCATTCCCATGCCCACACGGGGTGACACATGCAAAAACACTAGTTAATGGACAGAATGCAGAACAATGTCATACATTCACCCCATTACAGAGATCTGGGCCTCAATCCATCGTTTTTTTGCTCACCATGGCATTCAGGTTTGAAACCAGCCATATACAAAAAATCAGTCTTGACCCTTTGCCCCATGGGAACAGTCCAGCTCGAACTGCCAAGCCAGGTCCTCCCTGGACTGTAAACAAGCATATTAGGACCGGTTTTGTGCTTTCAGCCCTCATCAGCCAGGATAGCTTGAATCCAATGGCATGGAGAGCACGGGACTCACGTCTGAGCATACCCGTCCCACTCGGGGTGACAAATGCAAAAACAACAGTTGAAGGACAGAATGCAGAACAATGTCATACATTCACCCCAGTACAGAGATCTGGACCTAAATATATCTTTGTTTTGCTCACTATGCCATTCCACTTTGAACCCAGCCATATGCAAATCATTCTTGACTCTGTGCCCCATGGGAACAGTCGAGCCCTAACTGCCAAGCCAGGTCCTACCTGGACTGGAATCTAGCATCCTAGGACCTGTTTTGGGCTTTCAGCCCACATCAGCCAGGATAACTTGATTCCAGTGCCAAGGAGAGCACAGGACTCACGTCTGAGCATACCTGTCCGACTCGTGGTGACAAATGTAAAAACAACAGTTGATGAACAGAATGCAGAATAATGTCATACATTCATCCCAGTACAGAGATATGGGCCTAAATTCATTTTCTTTTGTTCACCGTGGCATTCCAGTTTGAACCCAGCCATATGCTAATCAGTCTTGACCCTGTGCCCCATGGGAACAGTCCAGCCCGAACTGCCAAGCCAGGTCCTCCCTGGACTGGAAACAAGCATCCTAGGACCATTTTCAGGAATTTAGCCCTCATCAGCCAGGATAGCTTATTCCAGTGGCATGGAGAGCAAGGGACTCACATCTGAGCAAAACCATCCCACTCAGGGAGACAAATGCAAAAACTACAGTTGATGAACTGAATGCAGAATAATGTCATACATTCACCCCAGTACTGAGATCTGTGCCTAAATCCATTGTTTTTTTGCTTACCATGCCATATTAGTTTTAACCCAGCCATAGGCAAACCAGTCTTGACCCTGTTCCCCATGGGAACAGTCCAGCCCTAACTGCCAAGCCAGGTCCAGCCTGGACTGGAACCAAGCATCCTAGTACCGGTTTCGGGCTTTCAGCCTTCATCAGCCAGGATAGCTTGGTTCCAGTGGCATGGAGAGCACGGGACTCATGTCTGAGCATACCCGTCCTACTCGGGATGACAAATGCAAAAACAACAGTTGATGGACAGAATGCAAAACAATGTCATACATTCACCCCAGTACAGAGATCTGGGCCTAAATCCATTGTTTTATTGATCACCATGCCACTCCAGTTTGAACCCAGCCATACGCAAATCAGTCTTGACACTGTGCCCCATGGGAACAGTCCAGTCCTAAATGCCAAGCCAGGTCCTCCCTGGACTGGAATGAAGCATCCTAGGACCGGTTTCGGGCTTTCAGTCCTCATCAGCAAGGATAGCTTGATTCCAGTTGCATGGAGAGCATGTGACTCACGTCTGAGCATACCCGGCCCACATGGAGTGACAAATGCAAAAACAACAGTTAATGGACAGAATGCAGAACAATCTCAAACATTCACCCCAGTGCAGAGGTCTGGGCGTCAATCCATAATTTTTTTTGTTTGCTCACCATGGCATTCCGGTTTGAAATTAGCCATATGCAAATCAGTCTTGACCCTTTGCCCCATGGGAACAGTCCAGCCCGATCTGCCAAGCCAGGTCCTCCCTGGACTGGAAACAAGCATCCTGGGTCCGGTTTCGGGCTTTCAGCCCTCATCAGCCAGGATAGCTTGAATCTAGTGGCATGGAGAGCACTTGGCTCAAGTCTGAACATACCCATCCCACTCGGGGTGACAGATGCGTAAACAACAGTTGATGAACAGAATGCAGAACAATGTCATACATTCACCCCAGTGAAGGGGTCTGGGCCTCAATCCATAGTTTATTTTCTCACCATAGCATTCCGGTTTGAAATTAGCCATATGCAAATCAGTCTTAACCCTTTGCCCCATGGGAATAGTCCAGCCCGAACTGCCAAGCCAGGTCCTCCCTGGACTGGAAACAAGCATCCTAGGTCCGGTTTCGGGCTTTCAGCCCTCATCAGCCAGGATAGCTTGAATACAGTGTCGTGGAGAGCACTTGACTCAAGTCTGAGCATACCCGTCCCACTCGGGGTGACAAATGCAAAAATAACAGTTGATGAACAGAATGCAGACAATGTCATACATTCACCCCAGTAAAGAGAGCTGGGATTAAATAGAATTGTTTTTTTGCTTGCCATTCCAGTTTGAACCCAGCCATAGGCAAATCAGTCTAGACCCTGTGCCCCATGGGAACAGTCCAGCCCTAAAGGCCAAGCCAGGTCCTCCCTGGACTGGAATCAAGCATCCTAGGACCAGTTTTGGGCTTTCAGCCCTCATCAGCCAGGATAACTTGATTCCAGTGGCATGGAGAGCACGGGACTCACGTCTGAGCGTACCTGTCCCACTAGGGGTGACAAATGTAAAAAGCAACAACAACGTCCTGACTCTATCGGAAGCCGTCGCTCCCCACGCTCCCTGGTCTCCCTTGGGTATCGTTGGGCTTCGCTCGCATTGCTTGTTGCTTTAAAGAATTGCTGCCTGCTTAGATTTCATAGCGCTCTATTGCTCATTTGTGCATTGTAATCTCATAGTGCTCTATTGCTCATTTGTGCATTGTAATATCATAGCGTTCTATTGCTCATTGGTGCATTATCGTAGCGCTCGCATTGCATTACAGAAAATAATTATTAGTGCCTGATTGTGCCGTTGCTACTGCGAACAGCGTAATCCCACTTTGTTCCCCAACCTGTTTCGGTTTTGCTTTTGCTGCCATCCATTTTGTTGTTGTGCCTTGCAGCCCGTCCTCTCCACCCCGCTACAGCCTCCCAGCTGCTCCTCCCTCCCACTGACTGCTAAGGCTCGCCCAGTCTCCAGTAACGCTGTGACCGTCCTGACTCTATCGGAAGAGGTTGCTCCCCACTCTCCCTGGTCTCCCTTTGGGTATCGTTGGGCTTCGCTCGCATTGCTTGTTGCTTTAAAGAATAGCTGCCTGCTTAGATTTCATAGCGCTCTATTGCTCATTTGTGCATTGTAATCTCATAGCGCTCTAATGCTCATTTGTGCATTGTAATCTCATAGCGCTCTATTGCTCATTGGTGCATTATCGTAACGCTTGCATTGCATTACAGAAAATAATTATTAGTTCCTGATTGAGCCGGTGCCACAGCCCACAGCGTAATCCCACTTTGTGCCCCAACCTGTTTCAGTTTTGCTTTTGCTGCCATCCATTTTATTGTGCCTCAGAGCCCATCCTCTCCACCCCGCTCCCGCCTCCCAGCTGCTGCTCCCTCGCTCCGCCCCCTCCACTTTCCACTTATGTCAGAACAGCTGACGCGCAGCGTCCACGCGCTGCGGACGCGCCCCATGCGCGCCAAAGGTGCGCCAAAGGTAAGCCCGTCTATGCCCGTCCCCGCCTGGACCGCGCCCAGCGCCAGACCCCCTGGCCCCCGCAAAATCCACTCCTCCCGCATAACGTACAACGCCGCATTCCTCTTAGCACTCAACCCCGGCCGACTTCCTGATTGCCACCAAGCTTCCCCCGGACACACCCATGGACCCTTCACCTGCCACTCCAGCAAGTTCGACTGCATCAAGACCCACACCAAATCCACAAACTCCAAACAGAGCTCCGACACTAGCCACCTGAAGTGCATCCGGCTCAACACCCGCTCGGTCCACAGACACGCCATTGAACTTTGGAACCTACTCGACACCATATCGCCGGACGTCGCCTTTCTTACAGAAATCTGGATGAACGCCTCATCAGCGCCCGACATCGCCATAGCCATCCCGGACGGCTACAAGATCATCCGAAAGGACCGCATCAACCAAACAGGAGGAGGCATCGCCATTGTTCATAAGAACACCATCCGCATCACGACCAGTTCCGACGATCACCTCGCAGCCGCCGAACACCTTCATTTCCAGATCCCCACCGACCCCAAGACCACACTCAGAGGCACCCTCATCTACAGGCCACCAGGACCCCGCACACAATTCAGCGAAGACATCACCGACTTCATCAGCCCACACGCCCTCCCCTCCAAGGACTACATTCTACTGGGAGACCTCAACTTCCACCTGGAAAAGATCAATGACAGCAACACCACCACCCTTCTGGACAACCTCGCCAATCTCAGACTCAAACAACTAGTTGACACCCCCACCCACTATGTCGGGCACATGCTCGACCCAATCTTCACCTCCAGCAAGCACATCTCCTTCAATCACACCACAGCTCTCCATTGGACAGACCACAGCTGCGTTCACTTCAACTACAAAAAGACTACGACCCACAACCACCCACAACCAATTCCTCGCAGAAACTGGAACAAAATTACCACCGACCAACTCTTCACATCGCTTCACCAAAACCCTCCTGCAAAATCATTGGACCCAAACCTTGCAGCCACCAACCTCACACAATGGATCACCCACAGCGCTGACGAATTAGCACCCCTGAAAAAACATCAAATCAAGCAAGGTAGCAAAAAAGCCCTCTGGTTCAACGATGACCTTAAGAAATCCAAGAAGTTCTGTCGCACCCTCGAGAAAGACTGGAGAAAAAACCCAACCACTGACAACCTGGCCACCTTCAAGAACGCCACCCGCAAACACCACCAACTGATCCGATCCAACAAGAAATCAGCATTCAAGGATCGACTCGACAACAACGCCCACAACAGCAAGGAACTATTCAACATCGTCAAAGAATTTACCAACCCCACCGCCGGCACCAATGACATCCCTCCCTCCCAATACCTCTGCGACTCCCTAGCCTCATTCTTCCACAACAAAATCACTGACATACATAACAGCTTTGATAACCAGTCCGGAGACCAGTCCACCCCACCCACCTCCGAACTAAAAGCCCCCTCCAACAACCTTTGCGCCTGGAACCCAATCACCACTGAGGACACCATCCGCCTGATGAACTCCATCCACTCAGGATCGCCAACCGACCCATGTCCCCACCACATTTTCAACAAAGCAGACTATATTATCGCACCCCATCTCCGAGACGTCATCAACTGCTCCCTCAACTCCGCTACCTTCCCGGAAAGCTGGAAACATGCCGAACTCCACGCCCTTCTGAAGAAACCCACAGCAGACCCCACTGAACTTAAGAACTACCGCCCCATCTCGCTCCTCCCATTCCCTGCCAAAGTCATAGAGAAAGCCGTCAACAGTCAGCTCGCCGCCTTCCTCGAATCCAACAAATCCCTCGACCCTTCACAGTCCGGCTTCCGAGCAAAACACAGCACCGAGACCGCCCTCATCGCAGCAACAGACAACATTCGAACACTACTGGACAACGGAGAAACAGCTGACCTTATCCTACTTGACCTTTCCGCAGCCTTCGACACAGTCTGTCATAGCACCCCTATACAACGCCTCAGCAACGTCGGAATACAAGGAAAAGCATTGGACTGGATCATCTCGTTCCTCACCGGAAGAACCTAGAGAGTCCGCCTCCCCCCTTTTAGATCAGAGGCCACCGAAGTCATCTGCGGCGTACCACAAGGATCATCACTCAGTCCCACCCTCTTCAACGAATACATGAGTCCCCTCGCATCCATCGTGCGCCAACACAACCTCAACATCATCTCCTACGCAGACGACACCCAGCTGATCCTCTCCCTCACCAAAGACCCAAACACCGCCAAAACTAACCTACACGAAGGGATGAAAGAAGTAGCCGAGTGGATGAAGAACAGCCGTTTAAAACTGAACTCGGACAAAACGGAAGTCCTCATCTTAGGTTCATCCCCCTCCGCCTGCGACGACTCATGGTGGCCACCGGCCCTGGGAAACGCACCCATACCTATGGACCACCCACGTAACCTGGGCTTCATCCTGGACTCCTCCCTCTCGATGACCAGACAAGTCAACGCCGTCTTATCATCATGCTTCAACATCCTACGTATGCTCAAAAAAATCTTCTGTTGGATCCCCACCGAAACAAGAAAGATGGTCACCCACGCACTGGTCACAAGCCAACTGGACTAAGGAAACACCCTTTACGCCGGAACCACAGCCGAACTACAGAAAAAACTCCAACGCATACAAAATGCCTCAGACAGACTCATACTAGACATCCCCCGCCAAGCTCACATTTCCTGTCACCTGAAAGACCTCCACTGGCTCCCCGTCAACAAGAGAATAACGTTCCGTCTCCTCACCCACGCACACAAAGCCCTCTATGACCTAGGTCCTGAATGCCTCAACACGCGCCTGTCCTTTTACACCCCCACCCGCCAACTACGATCGTCCAATCAAGCCCTTGCCGCAATTCCACGCATCCATAGGTCCACCATGGGGGGAAGATCCTTCTCCTACTTAGCGGCCAAAACCTGGAACTCTCTCCCCACCCACCTCCGCCTTACATAGAACCACCTCTCCTTCAGAAAACAACTAAAAACTTGGATATTCGATAAGTAAAGTACCCCCTCCCTCAAGCGCCTTGAGACCCTCTGGGTGAGTAGTGCACTATACAAATGTTAAACTTGAACTTGAACTTATGAACAGAATGCAGAACAATGTCATACATTCACCCCAGTACAGAGATCTGGGCCTAAATCCATTGTATTTTGCTCACCGCGGCATTTCAGTTTGAAACCAGCCATATGCAAATCAGTCTTGACCCTGTGCACCATGGGAACAGTCCAGCCCGAACTGCCAAGCCAGGTCCTCCCTGGACTGGAAACAAGCATCCTAGGACCAGTTTCGGGCTTTCAGCCCTCATCAGCCAGGATAGCTTGATTCCAGTGGCATGGAGAGCATAGAACTCATGTCTGAGCATACCTGTCCCACTCGGGTTGACAAATGCAAAAACAACAGTTAATAGACAGAATGCAGAACAATGTCATACATTCACCCCAGTACAGAGATCTTGGCCTCAATCCATCATTTTGTTGCTCACCATACCATTCCAGTTTGAACCCAGCCATATGCAAATCTGTCTTGACCCTGTGCCCCATGGAAACAGTCCAGCGCGAACTGCCAAGCCAGGCCCTCCCTGTACTGGAAACAAGCATCCTAGAACCGGTTTCGGGCTTTCAGCCTCCATCAGCAAAGATAGCTTGATTCCAGTGGCATGGAGAGGATGGGACTCACATCTGAGCATATCCGTCTCACTCGGGAGACAAGTGCAAAAACAACAGTTAATGGACAGAATGCAGAACAATGTCATACATTCACACCAGTACAGAGATGAGGGCCTAAATCCATCGTTTTTTTGCTCACCATGGAATTCCAGTTTGAACCCAGCCATATGCAAATCACTCTTGACCCTGTGTCCCAAGGGAACAGTCCAGCCCAAACTGCCAAGCCAGGTCCTCCCTGGACTGGAAACTAGCATCCAGGACCGGTTTCGGGCTTTCAGCCCTCATCAGCCCGGATAGATTGGTTCCAGTGGCATGGAGAGCACGGGACTCACGTCTGAGCATACCCGTCCTACTCTCGGTGACAAATGCAAAAACAACAGATGATGGACAGATTGCAGAACAATGTCAAATATTCACCCAAGTACAGATATCAGGGCCTAAATCCATTGTTTTATTGCTCACCATGCCATTCCAGTTTGAACCCAGCCATAAGCAAATCAGTCTTGACACTGTGCCCCATGGGAACAGTCTGGTCCGAATTGCCAAGCCAGGTCCTCCCTGGACTGGAATCAAGCATCCTAGGACCGGTTTCGGGCTTTCAGCCCTCATCAGCCAGGATAGATTGATTCCAGTTGCATGGAGAGAACGTGACTCACGTCTGAGCATACCCAGCCCACATGAGGTGACAAATGCAAAAACAACAGTTAATAGACAGAATGCAGAACAATGTCATATATTCACCCCAGTGCAGAGGTCTGGGCCTCAATCCATCATTTTTTTGTTTGCTCACCGTGGCATTCCGGTTTGAAATTAGCCATATGCAAATCAGTCTTGACCCTTTGCCCCATGGGAACAGTCCAGCCCGATCTGCCAAGCCAGGTCCTCCCTGGACTGGAAACAAGCATCTTAGGTCCGGTCTCGGAATTTCAGCCCTCATCAGCCAGGATAGCTTGAAACCAGCGGCATGGAGACCACTTGACTCAAGTCGGAGCATACCCATCCCACTCGGGGTGACAAATGCAAAAACAACAGTTGATGGACAGAATGCAGGACAATGTCATATATTCACCTAAGAACAGAGATCTGGTCCTAAATCCAGTGTTTTATTGCTAACCATGCCATTCCAGTTTGAACCCAGCCATAAGCAAATCAGTCTTGACACTGTGCCTCATGGAAACAGTCCAGTCCGAATTGCCAAACCAGGTTCTCCCTGGACTGGAATCAAGCATCCTTGGACCGGTTTACGGCTTTCAGCCCTCATCAGTCAGGATAGCTTGATTCCGGTTGCATGGAGAGCACGTGACTTAAGTCTGAGCATACCCGGCCCACATGGGGTTACAAATGCAAAAACAACAGTTAATGGACAGAATGCAGAACAATATCATACATTCACCCCAGTGAAGAGGTCTGGGCCTCAATCCATAGTTTATTTTCTCACCATAGCATTCCGGTTTGAAATTAGCCATATGCAAATCAGTCTTAACCCTTTGCCCCATGGGAATAGTCCAGCCCGAACTGCCAAGCTAGGTCCTCCCTGGACTGGAAACGAGCATCCTAGGTCCGTTTTTGGCTTTCAGCCCTCATCAGCCAGTATAGCTTGAATACAGTGGCGTGGAGAGCACATGACTCAAGTCTGAGCATACCCGTCCCACTCGGGGTGACAAATGCAAAAATAACCGTAGATGAACAGAATGCAGACAATGTCATACATTCACCCCAGTAAAGAGAGCTGGGGCTAAATCCATTGTTTTTTTGATTGCCATTCCAGTTTGAACGGAGCCATAGGCAAATCAGTCTAGACCCTGTGCCCCATGGGAACAGACCATCACTAAAGGCCAAGCCAGGTCCTCCCTGGACTGGAATCCATCATCCTAGGACCAGTTTTGGGCTTTCAGCCCTCATCAGCAAGGATAAATTGATTCCAGTGCCATGGAGAGCACGGGACTCACGTCTGAGCATACCTGTCCCACTAGGGGTGACAAATGTTACAACAACAGTTTAAGAACAGAATGCAGAACAATGTCATACATTCACCCCAGTACAGAGATCTGGGCCTAAATCCGTTGTATTTTACCCACCGTGGCATTTCGGTTTGAAACCAGCGATATGGAAACCAGTCTTGAACCTGTGCACCATGGGAACAGTCCAGTCCGAACTGCCAAGCCAGGTCCTCCCTGGACTGGAAACAACCATCCTAGTACCGGTTTCGGGCTTTCAGCCCTCATCAGCCAGGATAGCTTGATTCCAGTGGCATGGAGAGCATAGAACTCATGTCTGAGCATACCCGTCCCACTCGGGTTGAAAAATGCAAAAACAAAAGTTAATAGACAGAATGCAGAACAATGTCATACATTCACCCCAGTACAGAGATCTGGGCCTCAATCCATCATTTCTTTGCGCACCATACCATTCCAGTTTGAACCCAGCCATATGCAAATCTGTCTTGACCCTGTGCCCCATGGAAACAGTCCAGCTCCAACTGCCAAGCAAGGCCCTCCCTGTACTGGAAACAAGCATCCTAGAACCAGTTTCGGGCTTTCAGCCTCCATCAGCAAGAATAGCTTGATTCCAGTGGCATGGAGAGGATGGGACTCACGTCTGAGCATATCCGTCTCACTCGGGAGACAAATGCAAAAACAACAGTTGATGGACAGAATGCAGAGCAATGTCATACATTCACACCAGTACAGAGATCAGGGCCTAAATCCATTGTTTTTTTGCTCACCATGACATTCCAGTTTGAACCCAGCCATATGCAAATCACTCTTAACCCTGTGCCCCAAGGGAACAGTCCAACCCGAACTGCCAAGCCAGGTCCTCCCTGGACTGGAAACAAGCATCCTAGGACCGGTTTCGGGCTTTCAGCCCTCATCAGCCCGGATAGCTTGGTTCCAGTGGCATGGAGAGCACGGGACTCACGTCTGAGCATACCCATCCTACTCGGGGTGACAAATGCAAAAACAACAGTTGATGGACAGAATGCAGAACAATGTCATACGTTCACCCCAGTACAGAGATCTGGGCCTAAAACCATTGATTTATTGCTCACCATGCCATTCCAGGTTGAACCCAGCCATAAGCAAATCAGTCTTGACACTGTGCCCCATGGGAACAGTCCAGTCCGAATTGCTAAGCCAGGTCCTCCCTGGACTGGAATCAAGCATCCTAGGACCGGTTTTGGGCGTTCGGCCCTCATCAGCCAGGATAGCCTGATTCCAGTTGCATGGAGAGAAAGTGACTCACGTCTGAGCATTCCCATGCCCAGACGGGGTGACAAATGCAAAAACACCAGTTAATGGACAGAATGCAGAACAATGTCAGACATTCACCCCATTACAGAGATCTGGGCTCAATCCATCGTTTTTTTGGTCACCATGGCATTCCGGTTTGAAACCAGCCATATACAAAAAATCAGTCTTGACCCTTTGCCCCATGGGAACAGTCCGGCCCGAACTGCCAAGCCAGGTCCTCCCTGGACTGGAAACAAGCATATTAGGACCGGTTTTGTGCTTTCAGCCCTCATCAGTCAGGATAGTTTGAATCCAGTGGCATGGAGAGCACGGGACTCACGTCTGAGCATACCCGTCCCACTTGGGGTGACAAATGCAAAAACAACAGTTGATGGACAGATGCAGAACGATGTCATACATTCACCCCAGTACAGAGATCTGGGCCTAAATCCATAACTTTTTTGCTCACCATGCCTTTCCAGTTTGTACCCACCCAAATGCAAATCAGTCAACACCCTGTGCCCCATGGGAACAGTTCAGCCGAACTGCCAAGCCAGGTCCTCCGTGGACTGGAAACAAGCATCCTAGGACCTGTTTCGGCCCTCATCAGCCAGGATAGCTTCATTACATTGGCATGGAGAGCAGAGGACTCACGTCTGAGCATAACAGTCCGACTTGGGTGACATATGCAGAAACAACAGTGGATAGACAGAATGCAGAATAATGTCATACCTTTACCCCAGTACAGAGATCTGGGCCTAAATCCATCGTTTTTTTGCTCACCATTCCATTCCAGTTTGAACATAGCCATATCCAAATCATTCTTGACACTGTGCCCCATGGGAACAGTCCATTCCGAACTGCCAAGCCAGGTCCTTCCTGGTCTTTTATCAAGCATCCTAAGACCGGTTTCAGGCTTTCAGCCCTCATCAGCCAATATAGCTTGATTCCAGTTGCATGGAGAGCACTAGACTCACGTCTGAGCATACCCGTCCCACTAGGGGAGACAAATGCAAAAAAAAGGTTGATGGACAGAATGCAGAACAATCTCATACATTCACCCAAGTACAGAGCTTTGGGTCTAAATCCATCTTTTTTTTGTTGACCATGGCTTTCCAGTTTGAACCCAGCCATATGCTAATCAGTCTTGACCCTGTGCCCCATGGTAACAGCCCAGCACGAATTGCCAGGCGAGGTCCTCCCTGGACTGGAAACAGGCATCCTAGGACCGGTTTCAGTATTTTCAGCCCTCATCAGCCAGGATAGCTTGATTCCAGTTGCATGGAGAGCACAGGACTCACGTCTGAGCATACCTGTACCACTCGGGATGACAAATGCAAAAACAACAGTTGATGGACAGAATGCAGAACAATGTCATACATTCACTCCAGTACAGAGCTCTGGGTCTAAATCCATCTTTTTTTTGTTCACCATGGATTTCCAGTTTGAACCCAGCCATATGCAAAGCACTCTTGACCCTGTGCCCCATGGGAACAGTCCAGCCCGAACTACCAAGCCAGGTCCTCCTTGGATTGAAAACAGGCATCCTAGGACTGGTTTTGATCTTATCAGCCAGGATAGCTTGATTCTAGTGGCAAGTAGAGCACTGGACTCACTTTTAAGCATACCCGTCCCACTCGGGTTACAAATGCAAAAACAATCATTGATGAGCAGAATGCAGAACAAAGTCATACATTCACCCCAGTACAAAGATCTGAGCCTCAATCCATCGTTGTTTTGCTCACCATGGCATTCCGGTTTGAAACCAGCCATATGTAAATCCGTCTTGACCCTTTGCCCCATGGGAACAGTCCAGCCTAAACTGCCAAGCCAGGTACTCCCTGGACTGGAAACAAGCATCCTAGGACCGGTTCGGGTTTTCAACCCTCATCAGCCAGGATAGCTTGAATCCAGTGGCATGGAGAGCACGGGAATCACATCTGAGCATACCCGTCCCACTCGGGATGACAAATGTAAAAGCAACAGTTGATGAACAGAATGCAGAATAATGTCATACATTCACCCCAGTACAGAGATATTGGCCTAAATCCATTTTTTTTGCTCACCATGCCATTCCAGTTTGAACCCAGCCATATGCAAATCAGTCTTGACTCTGTGCCCCATGGGAACAGTCCAGCCCTAACTGCCAAGTCAGGTCCTCCCTGGACTGGAATCAAGCATCCTAAGACTGCTTTCGGGCTTTCAGCCCTCATTAGCCAGGATAGTGTGATTCCAGCATCATGGAGATCACGGGACTCAAGTCTGAGCATACCTGTCCCACTCGGGGTGACAAGAAAAAAACAACAGTTGATGGACAGAATGCAAAACAATGTCATAAATTCACTCCATTACAGAGACATGGGCCTAAATCCATCATTTTTTTTTCTCACCATGCCATTCCAGTTTGAACCCAGCCATATGCAAATCAGTCTTGACCCTGTGCCCCATAGGAACAGTCCAGCCCCAACTACCAAGCCAGGTCTTGGCCTAAATCCATTTTTTCTGTTCACCATGGCATTCCAGTTTGAACCCAGCCATATGCCAATCAGTCTTGACCCTGTGCCCTATGGGAACAGTCCAGCCCGAATTGCCAAGCCAGGTACTCCCTGGACCGGAAACAAGCATCCTTGGACCGGTTTCGGTTTTCATCCCTCATCAGCCAGGATAGTATGAATCCAGTGGCATGGAGCGCACGGGACTCACGTCTGAGCACACCCATCCCACTCGGGGTGACAAATGCAAAAACAACAGTTGATAGACAGAATGCAGAACAATGTCATACATTCACCCCAGTACAGAGATCTGGGCCTAAATACATCTTTTTTTTTGCTCACCTTGGCATTCCAGTTTGAACGCAGCCATATGAAAATCAGTCTTGACTCTGAGCCCCATGGGAACAGTCCAGCCCTAACTGCCAAGTCGGTCCTCCCTGGACTGGAATCAAGCATCCTAGGACCTGTTTTGGGCTTTCAGCCCTCATCAGCCAGGATAACTTGATTCCAGTGGCATGGAGAGCACAGGACTCACGTCTAAGCATACCCGTCCCACTCGGGGTGACAAATGCAAAAACAACAGTTGATGAACAGAATGCAAAACAATGTCATACATTCACCCCATTACAGAGATATGAGCATAAATCCATCGTTTTATTGTTCACCACGGCATTCCAGTTTGAACCCAGCCAAATGCTAATCAGTCTTGACCCTGTGCCCCATGGAAACAGTCCAGCCCGAACTGCCAAGCCAGGTCCTCCCTGGACTGGAAACAAGCATCCTAGGACTGGTGTTGGGATTTCAGCCCTCATCAGCCAGGATAGCTTAATATCAGTGGCATGGAGAGCAGAGGACTCACGTCTGAGCATAACAGTTCAACTTGGGTGACAAATGCAAAAACAACAGTTGATAGACAGAATGCAGAATAATGTCATATATTCAACCCAGTACAGAGATCTGGGCCCAAATCCATGTTTTTTTTTGCTCACCATGCCATTCCAGTTTGAACCCAGCCATATGCAAATCAGTCTTGACCCTGTGCCCCATAGGAACAGTCCAGCCCCAACTACCAAGCCAGGTCTTCCCTGGACTGAAAACTAGCATCCTAGGACCGGTTTCAAGCTTTCAGCCGTCATCATCCAGGATAGCTTGATTCCAGTGGCATGGAGAGCACGGGAATCACGTCTGAGCCTACCCATCCCACTCAGGGTGGCAAATGCAAAAACAACAGTTGATGAACAGAATGCAAAACAATGTCATACATTCACCCCATTACAGAGATATGAGCATAAATCCATCGTTTTATTGTTCACCACGGCATTCCAGTTTGAACCCAGCCAAATGCTAATCAGTCTTGACCCTGTGCCCCATGGAAACAGTCCAGCCCGAACTGCCAAGCCAGGTCCTCCCTGGACTGGAAACAAGCATCCTAGGACTGGTGTTGGGATTTCAGCCCTCATCAGCCAGGATAGCTTAATATCAGTGGCATGGAGAGCAGAGGACTCACGTCTGAGCATAACAGTTCAACTTGGGTGACAAATGCAAAAACAACAGTTGATAGACAGAATGCAGAATAATGTCATATATTCAACCCAGTACAGAGATCTGGGCCCAAATCCATGTTTTTTTTTGCTCACCATGCCATTCCAGTTTGAACCCAGCCATATGCAAATCAGTCTTGACCCTGTGCCCCATAGGAACAGTCCAGCCCCAACTACCAAGCCAGGTCTTCCCTGGACTGAAAACTAGCATCCTAGGACCGGTTTCAAGCTTTCAGCCGTCATCATCCAGGATAGCTTGATTCCAGTGGCATGGAGAGCACGGGAATCACGTCTGAGCCTACCCATCCCACTCAGGGTGGCAAATGCAAAAACAACAGTTGATTGACAGAATGCAGAACAATGTCATACATTCACCCCAGTACAGGGATCTAGGCCCAAAATCCATCGTTTTTTTGCTCACCATGCCATTCCAGTTTGAACCCAGCCATATGCAAATCAGTCTTGACCCTGTGCCCCATGGGAACAGTCCAGCCCAAACTGCCAAGCCAGGTCCTCCCTGGACTGGACTGGATTGGATACCCATTTGGTATCACTTTGTTCGCCACGGCAGGGTATGGCCAGACGTGGGTCCTTTGCTCACTTTGCCACTGGATTCAGTCTAGCCTGTCTGATGATGGCTGATTAGCCAGAAACCGGTCCCAGATCCTTGTTTCCGGTTCAGGGAAGACATCGCTTTGCTGTTCGGGCTGGACTGTTCTCATGAGGCACAGGGTCAGACTGATTTGCATATGGCCATGTCTGAACTGGGT
Organism: Lissotriton vulgaris; assembly: GCF_964263255.1. Classification (NCBI taxonomy): domain Eukaryota; kingdom Metazoa; phylum Chordata; class Amphibia; order Caudata; family Salamandridae; genus Lissotriton; species Lissotriton vulgaris. The sequence goes on from NC_141687.1 coordinate 1,356,854,086, forward strand.
TGGCGGAGTGAGCTAAAAAATGATGATGGATTAAACCCAGATCAGTTGACTGGGGGTGAGTGTTTGATTTGCTCAAACGCTCCATTCATCATCCCCTTTGGTATCGCTTTGTTCGCCCTAAGTTGGCAGGTAATTCCCAGACGTGGGTCCTTTGCTCACTTTGCCACTGGATTCAAGCTAGCCTGGCTGATGACGGCTGATTAGCCAGAAACTGGTCCAAGGATGCTTGTTTCCGGTCCAGGGAAGAGATGGCTAGGCAGTTCGGAGTGGACTTTTCCCATGAGGCACAGGGTCAGACTGATTTGCGTATGACCATGTCTAAACTGGGGTGGCGGAGTGAACTAAAGAATGATGATGGAATAAACCCAGATCAGTTGACTGGGGGTAAGTGTTTGATTTGCTCAAACTCTCCGTCCATCATCCCCTTTGGTACTGCTTTGTTCGCCCTAAGTTGGCAGGGTATGCCCAGACGTGGGTCCCTTGCTCACTTTGCCACTGAATTCGAGCTAGCCTGGCTGATGACGGCTGATTAGCCAGAAACTGGTCCCAGGATGCTTGTTTCCGGTCCAGGGAAGAGATGGCTAGGCAGTTCGGACTGGACTTTTCCCATGAGGCACAGGGTCAGACTGATTTGCATATGACCATGTCTAAACTGTGGTGGCGGTGTGAGCTAAAGAGTGATGATGGAATAAACCCAGATCAGTTGACTGGGGGTAAGTGTTTGATTTGCTCAAACTCTCCATCCATTATCCCCTTTGGTATTGCATTGTTCGCCCTAAGTTGGCAGGGTATGCCCAGACGTCGGTCCCTTGCTCACCTTGCCACTGGATTCAAGCTAGCCTGGCAGATGACGGCTACTTAGCCAGAAACCAGTCCCGGGATGCTTGTTTCCGGTCCAAGGAAGGCATGGCTTGGCAGTTTGGGCTGGACTGTTCCCTTGAGGACTGATTTGCACATGGCCATGTCTGAACTTGGGTGGCAGAGTGAGCTAAAGAAAGATGATGGACTAAACCCAGATTAGTTGATTGGGGGGTGAGTGTTTTATTTGCTCAAACGCTCCGTCCATCAACCCCTTTGGTATCGCTTTGAAGTTCTTTAGGCAAGGCATAGTTCATTTATCTCAGATGGGGACCAGGCGGTATCTGGCACCGGAGAAAGAAGCACTGGAAGATTGTAAAAATGGGTAGGCAGATCCATGGATGGATAAGCGGGACAGAAGTACCACCTCAAGGGAAGGGGTCTCCTTGTGGTGTTTGGAAGAGCCCTAAGGATGATATTAGGGGTAATAGGAAAGAGAACAGTGGAAAGTAAAGACAGAAGGAGGGAAGGAGGCTAAGTGCAGGGCCGGGTAAGCCACTGAGGTGAAGAGCTGTGCAGGTAAGAGAAAGGCCATAAGGTCCGTAGCAAATCCTAAATGGAAGAGGTCAAGTTAAATTTGACCTGTCAATAGGAGTGGGAACTGTTTATGGGTGAGGAATGGATATACTTTATAAATGTTATGATTGTTAAGGCATTTTAATTTGTGTGCCAAAAAGCTAAAGGTGAAATTGTTTGCACCCAGCTCCCTCCCGAATAAAGCATCCTTTTGAAAACTGACAAAACAGTGCCTGTGTCGATTTTTCCTCGCAGGCAGTGTACCACCCTCTCCGTCCAGTTCACCTTTGGAGGAGAACGCAGGTGTAGTGATGTGGCAACCTTGTGGCTTCAGCAGTTAAGCCATTGCATCACCATCTGAGATTGGAGATGCTGCTCCCTGGTGATTAAGTCCCACCAACTCTCCCTGGGAGAAGGGGCAAGTAGAGCAGCAGCTGTGTGTCTGTTTTTAAAATAGGAATAGATGGAAGTAAGGTTGAAGGATAGGGTAGGAGTTGCTGGAAGCAAGCAGTTTTATTGGCGCTAAGAATGAGATAATGTTCAACAAGAAAGACAACAAGGAAAATATAGTAATAAAGAAGGAGAGAAGGAATGGATGACAGGCTTGGTCCATAGGAGGACAGACCACTGATGTGAAAAGTAGTGAGGGCAGAAGAAAGAGGCCAGACGGACCTAAGGACCGGAGCAAGGCATAAATGGAAGAGGTCAAGTTGAAATTAACATTTTAATGGGGCGAAGTGAATTGCTTAGGGTAGGGGGGTGAGTTTAGGTAATAATGACTAGAACATTGTGAGAGCATTTTAGTTTGTGGATTAGAAATATAAGAATGTTATTATTTGGACCCAGCTTGCTTTTTGTGCTAATAATACTAAATCTCGCCCATTAAAACACACGTCCATTAGCTGAAAACCACAGCAAGTACATGTGAAAAGCAATAATTGTGCTGGATGAAGGATAAGCAGTAGAACAGGGGCAGTCAAAGTACAGATAATAAAACTTTTAAAGATACAAATGAGGCTTGCTGTACCAGAATCTCTTCCTTGTTTTTGCCATTCGGAGGATGAGGGCTCGAATGCATGTGTAGGTGGAGAAATCAAGTATCACATCCAGTGGCGTAACAAAGGCCCCCACAGCCCCCACAGAGCAGGGAGTACCCCGAGCTCTAAGAGGCCCCCTTAGCACAGTACTCTGGCCTGAGAGCCCCTAAGTGAGTCCGAGGGGGGCTCCATTTACTTTGCAGGGGGCACCTCAAGTTTCATTACGCTATTGACCACATCAGGGGCACTTAGGTCATAATGCTCCTGTGTAAAGTGGCCTTATGACAACAGACAAAACGCAGTGCATGAGGTGGTTCTCCGTCCCCAAGGAAAGGAGTACCTAGACATTGTGCTAACACATTGCTCCTACAATGAGGTTGTCATTTCACAGTGACATCGTTGTCAATTGACCAGAACAGGGAAGGATAACTTACCCTTTCCACAAGCAACAAACAGAATGAAGGGAAAGACGGGAAAGACGGTAGGAAAAAACGTAGGAGCAAAACTGTGTAATGAAATAGAGGGCACAAAAGAGAACCGAGCTATCGAAACATAGAGCTGTAAACAAGTTAATTAAGTGAATCTATCCTTCCCCCCGACGTCGGACGCGAGGCCCGCGCCTTCAGCTCGTAGTGAGGTAAGCGGATTAACAGGCCTCCCCCCCGGCCCCCGTCCTCGGTTAAATCCGAGTTGACAGGGCCCCGTGGCTATGCCATGGGGGAGGTCAAGATATCCGTGTCGGTGAACGTACAGGGTTGTGTGTTATGTAGGCCAGGGGACAGAGGGTGCCGCGTGGTGTCCTGGCGGGAAACTATAGAACTGGTAGGTGAGCAAGAGCAGCGAAATACAGCATGCGACCTTCCGTGAGGTTTGCGGGCGTCCGCATTATTCGGCGGTTAATTAACAAAAATTGGGGGCAGCGAGGTCAAGGTTGCGGGGAGCGTCTTGTGGATCCACTGTTACCTTGAGGGGCAGAAAAGGCATGGTGGCGCGTAATTCGGCAACTGCCTCCGTGTTGTGGGTAATAATCGGCGGTTAGTTTATAAATTGGTGGGCTGCGAGGTCAAGGTGGCGGGGAGTGCTTGTGGCTCCGCTGTTACTGGCTCAGCGTAATGAGTAATAGCGCGACTGTTACATGATAGCAAGGGCAAAATGCGCGTACCTCCGTTATTCGTTGTTTTGAAGCACTAATATGCCGCGTTGCTCAGGAACACAGTGTCGCTTCAGGCCAACTAAGAGGGCTGCCATTGCGGTCGTAGGCAGAGTGGAGCTTGCAGCGGGTGAACTTTTACTGCGTGGCAAGGCATTTCCGGGGGGGGACTGGGTGTAGCTTCCGACGGGGGAACTTTCTTACTGTGTGTTCCGGTGGAAGACATTTCCGGGGGCGGGCACTGGGTGTAGCTTCCACCGGATGAACTTCCAATTGTAGCTTTCGCCGGATGAACTTCCAAACAAGGACGTGGAGAGCGCGGTTCCGGAAAAGCATTTCCGGGGGGAGGGGGGAGGGGGGGGGGGAGGGTTGACTGGTTCCGCTCTAGGTAGGAAGGGCGTTTTCGGCAATGCCGCTTTACGTACGGCAGTCCTCGCCTGCCACCCCTACCGCCGGACTTCATAGCGTTCATGGCGGCACTGCGTTCATGTCAGGACCACGCAGATGCTTGTGTGTCCCCGCGCGTTCGCCGCTATGGAGGCCCAAACTAAACACTGTGACAATATAAGGGGGTCTTTCCTTCATCTGTGTATCTTTATGTAAGCGGAAGAAAGCCTTTAAACGAGCGGTCACCGTGCAGGCAAAACCGTGCAATGTTACCATATACGGGGTCGGTCCTCCCTCTGTGTCTCCCCAGGTAAACTGAAGCAAACCTTTTAACGAGGTTTCATGACATTACAGATGCCAGCACACTCTCACGGCAATCGAGGGTGGCTGCCAGCCAGCGCCTAGAGTTGGCGCACAAGTATTTCTCCCTAAAGCGGACCTTTCTAGGACTAATAGTACGGTAGCTTGCACGCTAACCTTGTCTGCGCCACTTCGCCTCTGGAACTTACTACATTCACTATTGGCAGCAGGTATCCAGCATTCAACAGAAGTGGTAACGCACAGGTTAGGCGCATGAGTGTAGATGTCGTATAGGAGTTTGGCAGGGCGGCTCTTAATAAGTTTGACAAATATTCGGCCCCCCTTATTACAAGGCTGCAAGGTCAGTTGTACAAATGCTATTTTTACATGTAATGTTCCATTTCGGTAAACGATCTATGGTTACTTGAGTCACTTCAGTCGAATTAGTCGGGATGCATTGTTGAGTCGCATGGCTGCATGTTAACCCGTGTTCCTCAATTTTAGGCAATAAGGATTGTGACCTAAAGCAGCAAGAGCACGGTGCCACCCCCCCCCCGCAATTCAAAGGTAAGAAGGGGAAAGTGGGGGTGCCGGAAGGAAGGGTCCTTTAATGCTGCCCGGGGACCAGTGTTTATGGTCTGGCCTCCTGGGGCCTGCGGACAGGACGTGGTAGAGGGCTAAGTGACCGGTGGACCGGTGTTAATGGTCTGGTCTCCACGGGCTTAAGGTAGCAGGACTGTTGGGGAGGGCTAAACCTTAACGATGTTTATTCAATTAATGCAGGAGCGTGGCGCACAACGACGAACGGTGCATTTTTTGTGGAATAGTGAGGCCCTCCTTTAATCAGTCAGTGTGTGAAAGTAAGTATGGGAATGATCACGAGATAAATGAGTAAGAAAAGGCTCAAGTTTAGGGATTTAGGTGAAATTCGCCTGGTAGTCATTTCAATTTTTCTTGCAGGGATTGGCCCACCGAAATGTCAGAAATGAAATCAACTGGCAAGAGAGCAGGGGCGGGCACAGACGCTCAAGCAGCACACACGGCGATTTTCCTACAGCTAGTGGAGACAAACGGTGTAGCATGGGCTACCAATTTGCTCAAGGGCAACATGGCGAACGAATGTTTGAACAATTACATCATAGCACTGGATGATGAGGACACAAGTAGTACAAACCACGCTAGAGCGTCTAAAAGAATAAGGGTGCCGACGAACAAAGACTTTCCGCCTCCGTCTAAAAAGAAGGGCAATGCTAAAAGCACGGTCGCAGTAGTACATGACGTTCCCAGCACCTCCAACTTGTCGGGAGTAGTTCAGGAGCTTCCTGGACCATCAAACTTGCCTGCTCATGGGCAACCAACAATGGAATATGCCACTAGAAGTGATCTGGGTAAGATCATGTCCACATTGGAAGTTTTTATGAGAGAGATGAGGGAGAGTGTGACGCATGGCGCTAATGGTGGGGTAGGTCCATCAAACGTGTGGGGGAACGGCGCTGCTATCCCGGGCGCTGACCTGTCCAACCTGCCATCTGCCAAAACCAACAAGAGAGAAAGGGTATGAATGTTCACTCTTATACCCCTAGTCCTGGTAACTTAAATCAACAAAAGAGTGAATCAAAAACATATATAGCAACCTCGTAATGAATGTCCGAGGTGCAAAGGAAAGAAAATGGATGTAGTAAAACATACATAGAGGAGTGGGACACAACACAGTGATTTTAAGAACCCTCACTCACCAACCTGGTGGTGACATGCTTCATCACTGGGTTCCCACTGGAAAGACAGAGTGTCTTTCCAGTGTGCTTCAACGCCTAGTTACAGCGGAGCTGGATCTTGTGAGTGTTGAGGGTGTGATTGAAGCCAAATTCAGCTGAAGTGAGTGCAAAAATGAAGAAAAAATTAAAAAGTGCAGATTCGTGACTTTCAACTATTTTATTAATAGTCCGATATGCACTGGTTAAAAACAGATATAAATGGACACATAGGTGTGGTCTCGGTTATTAAAGACCCCTAGTCCATAGTGGAAGAATTGGTCAACATGTTTCTGCTTAGTAAGAGCCCGAGTCGCTCAGCTTTCGTCAGGACCATAAAGTGTGATCCTCCGGTGGTGTACACGCCCTAAGGTGCACCCTGCCGTGAGGAGTTTGTGTGAAAAAGAAAAAGTTTTTCCCTTTCCGGTGAATATTATACTTACGGCTAAAAAGCCGTTCAAGACCCACGCAGCAATTTTGCTGGAGTCATGTACCTGTAGGGAAAGAATGTTTCAGTGGTTAGAGCGATTCAGTCCCAACATTGTATTGCAGTATCACATAATACTACTACGTCCCATCACCCAGACAAAGAAAGGCACCCATCTGGTGACTTAATCATAGTGGGTATAATTTGAAGGGTGTTCCCCTTTATCAAGACATGCATGTTATTTCATAACAGTCTGCTAGGAGTTTCATTAATTCACACAACTTTGTATATCCTCAAATATCATGAGGGTTCAACAATCTGCCTGACCTGTTAATTATAGTGGCAGATTGGGAGTGGTGAAAACAATAACAAGAAACTAATGCTTGCACTTGATTTACTCATTCACACAGAAGTAAGAGTCATTAAAAGCTCTATGAGTAGAAGGATTGCTGGAGCAAAACAACGGAAACAAATGGAAGACAGGAAGGCCCCTCCTTAAACTTACAAGAGGTGCATCAATGTGAGACCCCGTGGGCAAAACGCGGTGTGGGGCAATTCTTCACGCCGCAATTCTAAACAGACGGGGAAACCAAAATATGAAAAGAGGGGGTCTGATTACTATAGACCATTGCATTAGCGATTTTGTGGCGGCCCCGAAAAACACGGAGCGCCTACGTATTGTTAGCAGGTACTTACATGTTTGCAGGCGACTCGCCACCAAGTACCTATCTTAGCACAACCGCGGCCCGGACTGAACGCCGAGCTAGCGGTAGAATAGTGATGATTCATAGCGCTCTAGGAAGGACTTTGTGCTCACAGCATATTACTGCAACTCTGCTCTGTTTAATTCTTTTTTAATCGTCCCGTTTTTGCCTATTTTGTTTTGGTTCTTAGTTTACCTTTTTCCCCTGCTTTTACTTGAGGCCATCTGCAGACTTGCACGGCTGTCACGCTTACCCCCACTCTAATTGTGAGAACACCGCATTATCGCGGGTCCCTTGCCCACTGTCTCGTTTGTGGTGGCCATTTTGGGAGGGGGTACACTGCCGGCGGCGCGGTCAGCGCTCTAGTTTATTGACGCTGGGCGAGCATAAAGACAGGCTCTTCCCAGGTGAGCGCCCTTAACATCTTGATTCATAGCGCTCTAGGAAGGACTTTGTGCTCACAGCATATTACTGCAACTCTGCTCTGTTCAATTCTTTTTTAATCGTCCCGTTTTTGCCTATTTTGTTTTGGTTCTTAGTTTACCTTTTTCCCCTGCTTTTACTTGAGGCCAACCGCAGACTTGCACGGCTGTCACGCTTACCCCCACTCTAATTGTGAGAACACCGCGTTATCGCGGGTCCCTTGCCCACTGTCTCGTATGTGGTGGCCATTTTGGGAGGGGGTACACTGCCGGCGGCGCGGTCAGCGCTCTAGTTTATTGACGCTGGGCGAGCATAAAGACAGGCTCTTCCCAGGTGAGCGCCCTTAACATCTTGATTCATAGCGCTCTAGGAAGGACTTTGTGCTCACAGCATATTACTGCAACTCTGCTCTGTTTAATTCTTTTTTAATCGTCCCGTTTTTGCCTATTTTGTTTTGGTTCTTAGTTTACCTTTTTCCCCTGCTTTTACTTGAGGCCATCTGCAGACTTGCACGGCTGTCACGCTTACCCCCACTCTAATTGTGAGAACACCGCGTTATCGCGGGTCCCTTGCCCACTGTCTCGTTTGTGGTGGCCATTTTGGGAGGGGGTACACTGCCGGCGGCGCGGTCAGCGCTCTAGTTTATTGACGCTGGGCGAGCATAAAGACAGGCTCTTCCTAGGTGAGCGCCCTTAACATCTTGATTCATAGCGCTCTAGGAAGGACTTTGTGCTCACAGCATATTACTGCAACTCTGCTCTGTTTAATTCTTTTTAGGTCTCGCCTGTCGATGCGCATGCGCATCGAGCAAGCGAGACTATGGGGGCTTATCCACTCTTTATCCACTGCAAGGAATCGTGGCGATTCCTTGCAGTGCCCGTGACTTTTAAGCTCAATGCGCATGCGCATTGAGCTTAAAAGCGCGTGCACGTCCGTCTTGTTTTACCCGCTCCGCCCCCTCCCCTTCCCGCCGTGTCGCATTTCTCCTCCCCCCTCCCCTCTCTTCCCTCTGTCTTGTTTGTTTATTTTACCCGCTCCGCCCCCTCCCCTTCCCGCCGTGTCGCATTTCTCCTCCCCCCTCCCCTCTCTTCCCTACGTCTTGTTTGTTTATTTTACCCGCTCCGCCCCCTCCCCTGCCCGCCGTGTCGCATTTTTTTTTTAAATCCCCACTTCCCCCTCTTCATACTGCGTACAGGATGTTGTTCACTTCATCCACTGCACTGATCTATAAGGCTCCGTTGCCCACATACATGTGGAAGCCCCCTCTATCCTTCACTCCCCGCCTCAGTTTCCGTCGACCCTGAACCCGCCCCCTGATGTGTCCATGTCCGTGTCCAGCATGTCTAGCTGCCCTTCAGAGAGGTTCGTCTTCACGTCCTTGGCTCTGTGCTTGGTGCGGTAGGTGTTGGCGAAGATCTCTGGTTGTAAACCGGGATGGCCACTGTGCCTGTCTGAACACACTGACTTTCTTCCGTTATGCTTTGCAGTCCTAAAGAGCTTACCGTTCTTTTTCCACTTTAGCTTCTGTGACTCGTAAAGATAGTTCTACGTTTAGTAGTGAGTGAGTAGTAAAAAGTACACTGTGTTACTGCTCACCAACTCCTAATTAGCAGGTTGAAGTTTCTGCTACTCTTGGTAAATAGCTTTGTGCATCCGGCCCCGGCCCCGGCTCCTCCTTTGACGCGCGTCATTCGTTTTGGACTGTCCGGTACTCCGCTGCTGCGCTCTTTTGCCATTCGAGACCCACTCCGCACTCTTTAAAACTATGAAGTGCAATGAGTGTTCCGCGAAGGGAAATGACGCGCATAATTCATGGCTGCCTCCTGTGATCGACTATGGTCCACGTGTGTCGACTGCCGGATTCTCGCCCGCAGCTGCAGTGTAAGGTCAGATCACAAGGCAGAAGGACGTGGAATCGATTGAAAATGTGTCCCTGCTCAGTCGGTGTCCAACTCTCAAAGCATTTCCTTTGCAAACCGCTGGGAAGACAAGGCAAGGGGAGGTCGACATGACACGTTCAGCTGTTACCATGACCTCGCTCTGAGCACTGTCTCCCCACTCCAGTGCCCGCCGCCTATTCATGCCTCTCAGTTCACTGAGTACTCTACGCTCAGACCTCATATGTTGACCACCTCACTCACCCTCAACCCCTCACCCACTCACCCTCAACCCCTCACCCTCAACCCCTCACTCACCCTCACTCTCACTCATCCTCACTCAACCACCCTCAACCTCACTCACCCTCAACCCCTCACCCTCACTCACCCTCAACCCCTCACCCTCACTCACTCACCCTCAACCCCTCACCCTCACTCACCCACCCTCAACCCCTCACCCTCACTCACTCACCCTCAACCCCTCACCCTCACTCACTCACCCTCACTCACCCTCAACCCCTCCCCCTCGACCCCTCCCCCTCAACCCCTCACCCTCACCCTCACTCACCCTCAACCCCTCACCCTCAAACCCTCACTCACCCTCAACCCCTCACCCTCAACCCCTCACTCACCCTCACTCTCACTCATCCTCACTCACCCTCAACCCCTCACCCTCACTCACCCTCAACCCCTCACCCTCACTCACTCACCCTCAACCCCTCACCCTCAACCCCTCACTCACCCTCAACCCCTCACTCACCCTCACTCTCACTCACCCTCACTCAGCCTCAACTACTCCCCCTCACCCTCACTCACCCAAAACCCCTCACCCTCACTCACCCTCACCCTCACTCACCCTCAACACCTCACTCACCCTCACCCTCACTCACCCTCAACACCTCACCCTCAACCTCAACCCCTCACCCTCACTCACCCTCACTCTCACTCACCCTCAACCCCTCACCCTCACTCACCCTCACTCACCCTCACCCTCACTCACCCTCACACAGTGCAATAGTTCTCAGACCATTTCAGTTAGAGCTTTTAGAAATGTTTATGGCTTTTTTTATTTGTAATACTTTCGCATTGGCTACAGGAAACAAAAATGCTAAACATTTACAAAAAAACCCATAAACAATTCTAAAAGCACTAACTCTAATGGTGCGAGACCTATTGCATTTCCAATGCTTGTTTAATCGTCCCGTTTTTGCCTATTTTGTTTTGGTTCTTAGTTTACCTTTTTCCCCTGCTTTTACTTGAGGCCAACCGCAGACTTGCACGGCTGTCACGCTTACCCCCACTCTAATTGTGAGAACACCGCGTTATCGCGGGTCCCTTGCCCACTGTCTCGTATGTGGTGGCCATTTTGGGAGGGGGTACACTGCCGGCGGCGCGGTCAGCGCTCTAGTTTATTGACGCTGGGCGAGCATAAAGACAGGCTCTTCCCAGGTGAGCGCCCTTAACATCTTGATTCATAGCGCTCTAGGAAGGACTTTGTGCTCACAGCATATTACTGCAACTCTGCTCTGTTTAATTCTTTTTTAATCGTCCCGTTTTTGCCTATTTTGTTTTGGTTCTTAGTTTACCTTTTTCCCCTGCTTTTACTTGAGGCCATCCGCAGACTTGCACGGCTGTCACGCTTACCCCCACTCTAATTGTGAGAACACCGCGTTTTCGCGGGTCCCTTGCCCACTGTCTCGTTTGTGGTGGCCATTTTGGGAGGGGGTACACTGCCGGCGGCGCGGTCAGCGCTCTAGTTTATTGACGCTGGGCGAACATAAAGCCAGCCATGCTGACGCGCAGCGTCATCACGCAGCGTCATCGCCGGAACGTCGCCGGAGTCTCGCCAAAGTTAAGCCCGTCTGTGCCCGTCCGGGCCCAGACGGGCATAGGGCGCATTACTCTGCCCAGCTCGACCGGACTCACGGATCCTACTCGCAGGTACTCCAGTAACACTTTACTTTCGCTACGCGTTCCTAGAGACACTAGTTGCGGCTACCAATGGGCAGAAGGTGTCCCCTTTAAGAACTGCTCCTTATGTTGCTTCGGTAGTTCATCAAAAGATCGCATTCAAATTTCTATGGCTGTGCTTAATTGCAGGTCATTGCCCTGTCACGCCACGGAAATTAATTTGTTGATTCTGGACCACAGCTTAGACGTCTTGCTTCTTACTGAAACTTGGCTAACCCCTTGCTCAGGACCTGATATTGTCCAAGCCCTTCCTCCTGGATATCTTATGTTTCATTTAGATAGGCCGGTCGGGAGAGGGGGAGGAGTGGCCATTTTGTACAGAGATACATTTACGTGTAAAGCCTTAGATAGCGGTATTGATAACTGTGAAGGCTGTCAATTTTCGCTACTTATCTCTCCCACCATCTCTATTGCGGGCCTTCTCGTCTATCGGCCTCCTGCAGCGATAGGGAATTTCACTGATTCTTTTCTTGAGTCGGTTATACAATTAGCCGCCGCGTCTTCCAACTTTATAGTCCTTGGGGACCTCAACCTGCATTTTGAAGATCCGAGCGATGCAGTGGCGAGAGACCTACGAGGCATGTTGGGAGCACTTGATCTGCAGCTCGTTAACATCGGAGCTACCCACAACAAGGGTCACCAGCTGGATGTGGCTTTCTCTAATTCAGAGAACCTACAGGCCCTGCCGCCCCTGGCGCTTCCTTGGACAGACCATTGCCTAGTCCCCCTTAGGTGGCAGTTGGAGAAGGGGAGAGATCCTGGACCCAGACGGTATACAGTTGAGCGGCTATGGTCTAGGCTGCCAGTGGACAGCTGGGCGGTTGAGTTGGCGAGAACCTGTCCCCCTCCGTCTCTGACCCAATTACAGCTGACCAGCACGTGGAAAATTGGCTGACTAGTTCCCTTGATCTAATAATACCGAAAAAGAAAAGGCCCACCAGGGAAAGAAGAACTGGTTCCGCTCCCTGGTACACTCCTGAACTTAGGTGTCTGAGAACAATCTGTCAAAGATTGGAACGGGCATGGAGGAGAGAGTGGAATGAAGAGAGCCGGCAAGACTATAAGGTAGCCATGAGGAAATACAAAGTCGCTTTGAAGGAAGCTAAAATTAGCTACTTCAGTGACAGGATTGATAGGGCGAGTAACTCCTCAGGGGAATCCTTTAAAATCTTTAAGGATCTTCTGAAGGCTCCGGTCCCTCCAGTCGTGCATGGTAACCCTCAGGAAAAATGTGAGGAGCTGGCAGACTTCTTTCACTCTAAAATAGAGAAGATCTTGTCCTCTTTGCCGGTGACGTCACAGAATTTGGAGGTGGGTTTTGGCCCAGTAACATGCCCTTTTGAGCTGTCCTCCTTTGGCCCTTTTACGGAGGAAGAGGTTGTAAAAGTCCTGAAAGTGATGAAGAGTGGGTCGCCTAGTGACCCGGTGCCTATGAAATGGCTCAAACAAGTGGCCAACATTCTTTCCACCCCGCTTACGGACCTTATCAATCTTTCCCTCTCTCAGGGTACGGTCCCCCAGAGTTGGAAAAAAGCAGTTGTTAAAGCACTGCTGAAAAAAACGGGCTTGGACCCTTCCAATTTGGCCAATTTTAGGCCCATTTCACTTTTGCCCGGGTTTTCCAAAATTGCTGAAAAATTTGTCAATCGCCACCTCTCGCACCATCTTGAATTCCATCGTTTGTTGGGAGACTCCCAGACTGGCTTTCGCCCTGGTCAGGGGACGGACACGGCCTTATTGGCAGTGGTGGAGGAAGCAAGGAGCATTCTTGATTCAGGGGGGTCAGTGGCAGTGATCCTCCTGGACTTGAGTGCTGCCTTCGACACCGTTAGTCATCAGGTGCTCCTCCAACATCTGTCAGAGGTGGGCATTACGGGAATGGCCCTAAAGTGGCTTGAATCCTTCCTCTCAGACCGTTTTTATCAAGTCTGGGAAGGGGCAGAGCAGTCGACCTCGTTCCCTCTTCAATGTGGAGTCCCCCAGGGCTCATCTTTGAGCCCTACTTTATTTAATGCTTATATGACTCCACTTGAAAGAGTGGTCTCCCCTTCAGGTGTGAAGATCATCAGCTACGCTGATGATACTCAGCTGGTAGTAGGTTTGACCCAGCTGGCGGAACGACCTGAGGTTCTTCACGACTGTCTTGCCAATGTACATCGGTGGATGTCCCACTCTGCTTTGAAGCTCAATGGAGAAAAAACTGAGCTGATGTTGCTTGGCAAATCCAGGCCTTCACTCATAGCTAGTTGTTGGCCCCGGTCCTTGGGCGTTCCACAATCTCGTAAGAAGGAGATCAAGAGCTTAGGAGTATGGTTGGAAGAAGATCTGTCCTTCAGGACCCACGCCAGGAAGACAGCGGGGATTTGTTTTGGCCTGCTGCGGTCAGCTCACAAGGTGTTACCGTTGCTCCCTGATTCATCAAGGAAACTTCTGATCCGTGGTCTTATTTTGTCTAGTCTCGATTATGGGAACGCGTTGTTCCTCGGTGCCCCGGAGTCGACTTTTAAGACCCTCCAACAGGTTCAGAATGCAGCCGCTAGACTGCTGATGATGGTCCCTAGGAGACAATCAGCTGCTCCGGCCCTGAAAACTCTTCACTGGCTCCCTGTTAAGGAGCGGGTGAAATTCAAATCCTTATGCACTGCACACAAAATCCTGCATGGGAGGGGCCCCTCCATTTTGATTATTATGGCACGTCCATATAAGTCCACACGGGCTCTTCGCTCTGACCAAACACACCTGCTTCAGTCAGCCAGAGTTAAAAGAGCTTGTTCGGGTGGCCGGTGTTTCTCGGTGCAAGTGGCGGCACTGTGGAACTCCCTGCCCCTTAAGATACGCTCAGAGCCTAACATCCTGCACTTTAGGAAACTCCTCAAGACCCATCTGTTTCCGGTGTAGCGGCTGAGTTTGAGTCTTTTTCCTTCGCTGTGTTCAGCGCCGGGATGCCCCTGGGTAACTGAGCGCGTTATAAATTTCACAATACTGTGTCACCACGTGACCGCTTGTAAGGTCACATGATGTATGATGGAAGACCTAAACATTAAAGGGGACAGCAATGTTATTATTCCCAAATGGTTGGATATCGGAATGCGATTTTGAATATCAAATCGCACAGTTTACGCGTTCGATTTTCGAATCGTGTGAAGGTGCATATTGTGCACGGAAATCCAATTAGCCACGGTTCTTGACTATTTGAAAAACATTTTTTGAAAGAGAATTTGTTATCGCTTGTATGCAGGTCTGCTTAAATTTTGGGTGAAAGTTGTATTAACCACCCACCGGCAACCCTCCCCACGAGCAGGATTTCGGTTAGGTTTATTCAAACCTCCCTTATGAGTGAACATTAATGGGGCCTAAACCAATTTCTCAAACAGCTGACCATTACGAGACCGGTCATATTTACAACAATTGCTATCTACATGGGATTGTTTAACCTAAAGTAGATCTTAAAACCCACTAGGGGAAGAGTGTGTTATGAAATGAGGTTTTCTCCAGGGGGTTAGTACTACGACGTTGACCACCGTCTCATTAATAGATAATACATGAGCCCTTTGTTGACATCATTATGTAATCTAGAGACCTCATCAATAGGTGCTCACTCTTGTATTTCTACGAGCCTAACATTAACAAGGATTCCAGGGCCAGAACACAAATAATTCAGAACACATCGTGTCCCCCTGGAGAAAAATTTAAGCAGACCTGCATACAAGCGATAACAAATTCTCTTTCAAAAAATGTTTTTCAAATAGTCATGAACCGTGGCTAATTTGATTTCCGTGCACAATATGCACCTTCACACGATTCGAAAATCGAACGCGTAAACTGTGCGATTTGATATTCAAAATCGCATTCCGATATCCAACCATTTGGGAATAATAACATTGCTGTCCCCTTTAATGTTTAGGTCTTCCGTTATACATCACGTGACCTTACAAGCGGTCACGTGGTGACACCAGGAAGTATCATTACTATTCCACCGCTAGCTCGGCGTTCAGTCCGGGCCGCGGTTGTGCTAAGATAGGTACTTGGTGGGGAGTCGCCTGCAAACATGTAAGTACCTGCTAACAATACGTAGGCGCTCCGTGTTTTTCGGGGCCGCCACAAAATCGCTAATGCAATGGTCTATAGTAATCAGACCCCCTCTTTTCATATTTTAGTTTCCCCGTCTGTTTAGAATTGCGGCGTGAAGAATTGCCCCACACCGCGTTTTGCCCACGATGTCTCACATTGATGCACCTCTTGTAAGTTTAAGGAGGGGCCTTCCTGTCTTCCATTTGTTTCCGTTGTTTTGCACCAGCAATCATTCTACTCATAGAGCTTTTAATGACTCTTACTTCTGTGTGAATGAGTAAATCAAGTGCAAGCATTAGTTTCTTGTTATTGTTTTCACCACTCCCAATCTACCACTATAATTAACAGGTCAGGCAGATTGTTGAACCCTCATGATATTTGAGATATACAAAGTTGTGTGAATTAATGAAACTCCTAGCAGACTGTTATGAAATAACATGCATGTCTTGATAAAGGGGAACACCCTTCAAATTATACCCACAATGATTAAGTCACCAGATGGGTGCCTTTCTTTGTCTGGGTGATGGGACGTAGTAGTATTATGTGAAACTGCAATACAATGTTGGGACTGAATCGCTCTAACCACTGAAACATTCTTTCCCTACAGGTACATGACTCCAGCAAAATTGCTGCGTGGGTCTTGAACAGCTTTTTAGCCGTAAGTATAATATTCACCGGAAAGGGAAAAACTTTTTCTTTTTCACACAAACTCCTCACGGCAGGGTGCACCTTAGGGCGTGTACACCACCGGAGGATCACACTTTATGGTCCTGATGAAAGCTGAGCGACTCGGGCTCTTACTAAGCAGAAACATGTCAACCAATTCTTCCACTATGGACTAGGGGTCTTTAATAACCGAGACCACACCTATGTGTCCATTTATATCTGTTTTTAACCAGTGCACATCGGACTATTAATATAATAGTTGAAAGTCACGAATCTGCACTTTTTAATTTTTTCTTTATTTTTGCACTCACTTAAGCTGAATTTGGCTTCAATCACACCCTCAACACTCAGAAGATCCAGCTCCGCTGTAACCAGGCGTTGAAGCACACTGGAAAGACACTCTGTCTTTCCAGTGGGAACCCAGTGATGAAGCATGTCACCACCAGGTTGGTGAGTGAGGGTTCTTAAAATCACTGTGTTGTGTCCCACTCCTCTATGTATGTTTTACTACATCCATTTTCTTTCCTTTGCACCTCGGACATTCATTACGAGGTTGTTATATATGTTTTTGATTCACTCTTTTGTTGAATTAAGCAACCTGCCATCTGGCCCCCCTGCGTCCGAGCCAACACTACCTGCATTAACCCCGGCACCTCGCATGACACCGATCACTCCAGCACTGCCAGCCCCTCTGGCACCACAGCCACCGAACTCCGCGCCCCCTCCCTTGGCGGTCCCAGTGCCTCTTTCTAATACAGCGATTCCTGCTCCCACATTACCAGTTACTTCTCCAGCACTGCCATGCGAGGAGGAAGAAGTGGTGCTTGATGCCCCTTTACTGTCAGGCCGTTCCTCATTATCCTGGGAGGTCCCGCTGGCAGCCAAGGAATTAATATGGAAACGAGAATTCATAGATATTTTTTCGTTGCTCATGTTAGGACAGCAAGGTGCTGATGTTCGCAAGGCAGGGCTTAAGGAGGATGAAAAGAAGGTTAGATTCCAGCCCTGGCCGGAAAAGAACATTGACACATGGCTTGAGGCCTTTGCTATACTGTCCACTGTCATCATGGAGAGGTTTGCCGATCAAGGGCCGGCTTTAGTTCAATACGGGAGGCTCATTCACAAGGAAGCAAAAAAGTGGGGAGGCGTTGGTTGGTTAGAATATGATAGAGAGTTCAGGAAGAAAATGTCTAGGTCTCCTAAGATGCGCTGGGATCACAAAGAGGTGCAGCTGTGGATGGACCATACGGGGTCTAGGGCGCTCCAAGGCAAGGCTACAAGCAGTATAGGGAAAGATACGCCGGTGGCGTCTAATGATAAAATCAGTACTACAACCCAGGTGGAACAAAGGACGCCGCCCTTTCGAGGGGGCCAGAGGGGGAGAGGTCAGAAGAGAGGAGGTGGCAGGTCATCCCCAGGGTCCTGCAGATTGTTTAACGGCGGTCACTGCCATTGGGGGAGATCATGTAAATTCGCGCATACATGCAGCAATTGTGGAGGGCAGCACCAGGCAGGAACGTGTAGGACGAGCAAAGGACAAAAGCAAGGTGGTTATCAAGGGGGAAGGGGTGGGTCCTGGCAGAATAAGTAACCCGCTCACAGTCCCCACACCCCCTCCTCCTGCCCGGCCACCCCCGCCTTGCTCCCCGCTGCCCAGCGCGCCCCCCTAGCATGTACTGCCCAAGCATTGCCACCAAACCCGCGAGAATTAGGCGCAGTAAATGGACCCTCACCGGTACGGTTGGAACGACTGATTGCACTGCTGAACAAATATCCCAACAGGCTGGATGGGAGATTGCTACTGGGGGGGTTTGCAGAAGGTTTTGTGATACCATACATAGGGGTTCCGGCAGCGCGAGAGGCAGACAATTTGAAATCGGCTAGGGACAATCCTGAGGTGGTAAGAGCCAAAGTGAATAAGGAATTAGAGCTGGGGAGGGTGGCTGGCCCATTTTCAAGACCACCACTAGACAACTTCGTGGTATCCCCACTGGGGATAGTACCCAAAAAAGAACCCGGGGCGTTCAGGCTGATACACCACTTGTCCTACCCCGAAGGAGAGTCAGTAAATCACAACCTCGAGGAAGGGGTGTGCTCTGTCTCGTATTGTTCGTTTGATGTGGCCATGGACCTTGTACGTCGAGCTGGCAAAGGGGCCTGGCTGGCAAAAGCTGATATCGAGTCTGCTTTTCGCCTCCTGCCAGTGCATCCTGGCAGCCAAAACTTACTGGGTTTCAGGCTGGACAATGAATATTACTACAACAGATGCATGCCCATGGGTTGCTCTATCTCCTGCGCATTCTTCGAAGCCTTTAGCACCTTCTTGCAATGGGTACTTCAAAACATGGAAGGGGTTGAGAACGTGACTCATTATCTGGATGACTTCCTTTTTGTAGGCAGAGCAGATACAGCGGATTGTGCAGTGGCGCTGGCAAAATTCCCAAAAATGACAAAGTTTCTGGGAGTGCCACTCGCTCCGGGGAAGACTGTGGGTCCAGCGCAGGCTTTAGTTTTCTTAGGCATAGAAATAGACACGGTAGCGGGTGAGGCTAGGCTTCCAGCAGACAAGATCACCGAGTTAACATCCCAGATCAAACAGGTGCTGGGGCAAGATAAGGTGTCATTGGACGACATACAGAGCCTTCATGGGAGACTGAGCTTCGCCACAAAAGTCATTCCAGCGGGTAGGGCTTTTGCGCGCAGGTTGGCAGGACAGTAGCAAAAATAAAGCGCAGACACCATCAAGTGAGGTTGAGTTTTGGGGTTAAAGAAGACCTTAAGTTGTGTGGGGGGATTCCTTGAGCTGTTTAATGGATCCGTGATATGGAGGGAACCCTGGACCAGCAGCCAGGAGCTGACGTTGTTTACAGACGCGTCAGGCAGGGAAGGCTTTGGGGCAATCCTTGACAGGGACTGGTGCGCGGCGTAGTGGCCTAATGCATGGAGGAAGAAAAAGATCACTAACAACATAACTGTCCTAGAGCTCTTCCCAATCGTGGTGGCTTTCCATCTTTGGCCCGCATTACTCTCTGCAAAACGAGTGGTGCTATGGTCTGACAACATGGCGGTAGTCCAGGCCATCAACACCCAGTCGGCCTCTTGCGCGCTTGTTTTATGCTTGCTCAGAGAACTTGTTAAAGCATGTTTATACAATAATGTGGAGTGCAGGGCTAGGCACATCCCGGGAGTCCAAAATACGGCTGCTGACGCACTTTCACGTTTCCATTGGCAGCGGTTCCGAGAGGCTTGGGCGGGGGCGAGGGAAGAGATGACGCCTTTCCCGGCTCAGCTTTGGCATCTGTTGCAGTGGCGCAGCGCATCAGGGAACTAGGCGAGTTGTCTTTGGCACCTCGGACCATGAGGAGATACCAGACGTGTGTTAAAACATTCTGCGAAGTCATGGGCCCATGGGAGCGGGAGGCCTCGAGACAAGTGGAGAAGGTGCAGGCATTCATGGTCTGGGTGAAGGATGAGGGGAAAAACCACTCATGGATGGCCGGGCACTTGTCGGCCATCGGGCACCATGCCCGCCTGTTGGGTCAGAAGGACCCAACGACGTGGTTTCCAACAAGGGCAGCACTCAAAGGCTGGGCGAGAGTGATGCCCAAAATAGCAGATCAAAGGGCCCCCATAGACTACGAGACTTTAAAAAACCTGATAGACGCCCTGCCTACGGTCACACATTCTGCCTACGAGGCAGCGCTCTTTGCAGTGACTTTTAGCTTAGCATTTTTCGGAGCCTTTAGGATAGGCGAACTGGTAGCTCGGTCCAAAAAAGAAGTCAACTCCAGGGCCCTGATGATGAAGGACGTGCGTTTGACAGCCGATTCTGCAGAGATCCTCTTGCAATCTTCCAAGATAGACCAGACAGGCAAAGGTAGGAATATCTCATTACAGCGGCTTGGCAACGACAATTACTGCCCGGTGGCTCTGCTCGCCGCTTTTCTGGCCTGCCGCCCACGTGCAGCAGGGTTCCTACACATACGCTCTGATGGCTCCCCGGTCACAAAGTACCAGGTAGAGCATGTGATGCAGGGGTGCCTCTTCCTGGCGGGATACACTGCAAAAGGGGCCAAGTTTAGCTCCCATTCCTTCAGGATAGGTGCAGCCACCACTGCATTTAGGGTAGGTCTCCCAGCCGAAGCAATCAAAAAAGTAGGTCGGTTGGAATCCAACTGCTATAGAAGATATGTTAGGCCAATGAGTATTATACACCCTGTGAGCAGACATGGAGTTGATGACGTGTAAATATTGGAAATAATGTGTAAGACATTTCTGGAATAATACGATGTGTATTTCAAAGTTTGTGCCACTCGGTGGTGTTTGTTTTGCATTGATTTTATGTGTGTCAATAAACTTTAATCTTACAACAATACTGGTTTCATTGCAGGGACAGAGGTATGGGTGATGGGGCACACTTATGTCACAAGATTGGCGAGATGGGTGCAGGCCACCACCTGGAGGCACGGCTTTATCAACACCAACATATCATGGTTGGGCTTCCCCGGGATGCATTGGGCAGCACTGATAGGGACCCTGCGTAGATTATTGAAGGAGAGCAGGCGAAGGCCGGACATTCTGGTAGTACACTTAGGGGGAAACGACCTGGTGGCACTAGGCAAGAGTCGATTGTTAGATACAATGCAGAAAGATTTGAGCATCTTGAGCGGCGAATTGGGGCAGTGCTACATATATTGGTCAGAGATATCCCCTAGACCGATTTGGCATGGAGCAATATCGCAGGAAGCATTAGAAGTCACTCGCAGGCGCATAAACGCGGCAATGGGCAAATTTAGCGAACAGAGAGGGGTAGGTTTCATCAGGCATGGCCTGCTGCACGCTAAATCCATTGGCTGCTGGGAATCTGACCGGGTACACTTGTCCAAGGTAGGCATGGCAATTTTCCTATTAGATCTAGGGGAGGCACTAGAGATAGCGGGATGTAGATAAGAGAGAACTAGGGGCTAGGTAGTGGGGGCTCTGGGCGCAGCGGGTGCCACGCCCAGTGCTGTGGAAAATACAAGGCGATCCCCATACAGGACAGGCGCAGGAACAGGACCTGAAGCCCCGGTGCGAAACGCACCGTGATGAGTCATACATAAAGCCAAGGGGCCCTTCTTGGGGACTTGGTTTCGACGGCACCCCGTTAGTCCTTAGTGCGGTTGTAAGCCTGAGCAACCGGGGGTTTGCTAATAACGCCACGCCTGGCTGGGCAAGGTGTGAGTTGACTCTCCCTTGTCTGGGGGGGCGGGGCGGGTGGACGATAGGTCCGCCGGTGGGAGGTTTTTCTCCCAAATTCCACACCGGGGTATGGCCGCTGGTGTCCGCTTCTTTGGCTCAACTTCAGGCGCCCTGCAACAAGGGGTTGCGGGGCACAGGGGGTCGCCTGCCAGTTAACCCGTTCTGTTATTTGTATCACAAATAAACCTGCAACTTCTTCATCCCAACATGCTTGTTTGTGTATCATTTGGGTGTGGAGGGTTGTGGGATGAGGTGTACCAATGCAACTACTATGCGGGATCCCCGAGGTCCCTGCAAGGGACCCCATAGGAGGGCAAACCCCGTAGTAGGGCGTAGGAAACCTAGGCCAGTCCAGTGGAGGTGGGACAGGGGGGGAGCGGGTTACGAGGTAAGACCACCCCCCCTTTGAGTTAGGATTTAAGGGGACTCCTCCCTCCTGGCGCCCTCTTTGCTGCTGCCCACGTTACCAGTCGGTCGTCATGCTGTCCTCGCCAGCCTTAGGTCCATCAGGCCCCTGCCCCCCCCCCCCTTCATCTATCCTTCCCCCCGACGTCGGACGTGAGGCCCGCGCCTTCAGCTCCCCTCCCTACCGCTCACCCGCTGAAAGGGGGGAAGTGGGGAGGGGGGAATTTTAATTATGTATCTTGTGTTTTCTAGGTTGCAGGAGAAGTTACAAGGCGATCCCCATACAGGACAGGCGCAGGAACAGGACCTGAAGCCCCGGTGCGAAACGCACCGTGATGAGTCATACATAAAGCCAAGGGGCCCTTCTTGGGGACTTGGTTTCGACGGCACCCCGTTAGTCCTTAGGGCGGTTGTAAGCCTGAGCAACCGGGGGTTTGCTAATAACGCCACGCCTGGCTGGGCAAGGTGTGAGTTGACTCTCCCTTGTCCGGGGGGGCGGGGCGGGTGGACGATAGGTCCGCCGGTGGGAGGTTTTTCTCCCAAGTTCCACACCGGGCTATGGCCGCTGGTGTCCGCTTCTTTGGCTCAACTTCAGGCGCCCTGCAACAAGGGGTTGCGGGGCACAGGGGGGGTCGCCTGTCAGTTAACCCGTTCTGTTATTTGTATCACAAATATACCTGCAACTTCTTCATCCCAACATGCTTGTCTGTGTATCATTTGGGTGGGTAGGGTTGTGGGACGAGGTGTACCGATGCAACTTCTATATGAAAACGCTCTAGCAAAGCTAATAGGTGTAGCATTGGCCTTCCAATGTTTGCTTTATTTTGTCATAGGTTTTAAAAAACATTTTAGTTTATGAAGCTACAGAGCCCTCATCAATCTTGAGAAAAACGGCTAAAAACTAAAATAGGTTTTAGTCTCAACATTGTGAAGGAAGGGGCGGCTCTTCCACAATTGCGGAGTAGCGTTGCCCTACTGGCTCAGAGCCAGCAGGTGAAAAATAAAACGATATTCTATCATTGTTTTATTTTTCATCTTCTAGCTAAGCCAGCTTGCATAGGGAGGGGCGGGAACAGGGCCATGGGAGGGAGGAGGAGGACTGGTTTGTGCTCTTCTAATTGTGCATGTGTTTTTGGACAGCTGCCCCATGCCGGCCAAGCACACATGCTCCTTTAGGTTTCTTGAACCCAGCTGTATTGAATAGCTGGGTTGGAGAAACAGCGCAGATTTCCTGTACTGAGTGGAGCATCAATGCAGCCCACACAGACCAATCCCTGTGCTGCTCTCATAGTATGAGAGCAGTACGGGATTGGACAGGGAGTCTGTGATGCTACAAGGAAAAAAAACACCAGGCGCAACGCAGGAGGCAGCCAGCAGCTACAAGAAAGTCTTCCTTTTTTTAAAATTATTTTTAAACTACCAGCTTTCTGTGCTTCCCCTCCTGTACTCCCCCCTCCTCCGCACCCCACCACGTTTTGTTTGTGGCAGCTGCCACTGTTTGAAGGTGCTTCTAATGAAAGAGCACAATGCTGGCAAGCACAGTGACATCAGTCAATAACTCAAGTGGTTTGACCCATTGTAAAGTGCTGTATACTACAGTGGGAAGAAGAAATATCGCGAATGGCACAATAACTGACAAATGGACAAGGCAGAGTGGCTGAAAGACCCTATCAGCAAATATTTATACATATATTTGTAATAAAATCGATAGTTCTTGGCTATCACTAGACCGAAAAATTGCATGATTCCTTATGGTTTACAAGGACATAAGAAAGTGGCGATGGCAAATTCATAAACTAATCTGAAATGTTTGAAAATGAATCCAAATTAATTCAAATAAGATAATTATGAGCAAGTACATGTACTTGAAATATTATGCACATAATTAATTACAAGGTCAACGAGTACTTTGATCCAGCTCTTCACCTATCTTCTGTGGAAGTGCTTCTATGTGTGCATTCATGTGGTGGTCAATTACAAGCACCTTTAACATGTGCAATGAATTTCATAATCCATACATGTTCTAACACTTGGTACATTGCAGTAAGAAAGTCTACTTAATTGAAGTTGAATGCAATAGAGTATCATTTGCGGTGACGGTGGCATTTATTCTCCTTGCTCGTCTCATACTTAACCTGTGTTTTGTGTTCATCAGTTTAAAATATCATTTTTAATTGCCAGTGGAAGCCTGCTGAAGAGGGACTGTTAGAGTTGTGGCTAACAGAATATATCAAGGCTGTGTTTAATTGCCCCTTCGTCATTTAGCTCTTGAAACAGAATCCATTAATCACTTTGTGTGCTAATAATACTAAATTTCACCCATTAAAACACAAGGCCATTAGCTGAAAACCACAGCAAGTACGTGTGAAAGGCAATAATTGTGCTGGATAAGGGCCAAGAATAAGTGGAGCAGAGGCTGCCAACGTGCAGATAATAAAAGCTTTAAAGATACAAATGAGGCTCCTTGTACCAGAAACTCTTCATTGTTTTTGCCATTCAGCGGATAAAGGCTGGAGTGCATGTGAAAGTGAAGAACGAAGCATCACGTCTGGCACTTAACCCTCAATGCTAATTCTAAAAATGTATAA
Source organism: Lissotriton vulgaris (assembly GCF_964263255.1). NCBI lineage: Eukaryota > Metazoa > Chordata > Amphibia > Caudata > Salamandridae > Lissotriton > Lissotriton vulgaris. Next base: position 1,356,878,458 of record NC_141687.1, read on the forward strand.
GCCACAAATTTGAATTTTGAACTTTAGACCCTTTTCACAGAATAGTAGTCAAGCATAAACAACATGAGTAGGAACGTGCACAATGCACACAATTTGCTCTTGAGTAAGTACACATAATTCCAGAAAAATTATGTTAAATTACATGAAATGCAAAACTGGCCTTTTGTGTTATATTTTAGTGCAAAATTGTCATGAACAGCACATGCTTGCATTCTGGTTATTTTCTCTCTCATTTCTGTGACTGCAGCCGGATAATGCTACATGACGTAATCAGGCAATTTCAGTAGTTTGCATAAAAGAGTAATGCGAAATTCCTAAAATTACACGAGTGTACGCTGTTGTAGCAGAAAGATCATCCGAACCGTATGAATTTAAAAATGTTGGGGCATATTACCAAGCAATAGCGATAATTATCGCTATTGCTTGGTTAGAGACAAAAATTTACCGCTTAGTTGCGGTGATTTTTACCGCAAATAAACCTTGGTATTACCAAGGTTTATCGCAAGTGCGATAAAAATCGCCGCAATGCATGAATATCGCTGAAAAGTCAGCGATATTCATGCATTAGCGAGCTAATGCTCTTAGCCATGTTATCCACCTCCCATTGGATAACATGGCTAAGAACTTCTCAGGGCAGGTGTTAGCTTTTGGAGATATTCACGCTTAGCGCGAATATCTCCAAAAGTTGGTAATAGGAGATAGCGATGTTAGCGACTGTTTTCAGTCGCTAACATCTTGGCACGCCCACTTTGCATGTCATTAGTGATAAATATCACTGACATGCAAAGTGGGGCCCAAGATGGTCGCTATTTCCTACTAGCTGTCGCTAACTGGTGTTAGCGACAGCTAGGTAATAGGGAGATAATTTCATCTCTGCTTTCTTGGCTTTTAAAGCCAAAAAAGCGGAGATAAACCCCCTTGATAATATGCCCCCAAGTTACTTTCCAGGGTACGCCCTTCACACTAACCATTTGCCTTTGGATGCTCAAACAATGGTGCAAATCCTCTGTCGTAGGGGGTAGAAGGTGGTGCAGCTCAGTTCCAAATCCTCTGATTAATGTAGTCGACTATGCATCATGTCCAAGAGCAACAAACAGGCACCTGGCGAAATATCAGTTGCTTGTGAGCTTTGTACTAGCGAATTATACAACTATCCGTCACCTTCCTTGTGGCAGAGATCTCTCTATGGTTAAGCATAGGCAAAAGTAAAAAAGTGTAATTAACCTTAAATAAAATCGTAAAACAATGTTTATGTTACATCTTAATGTAAATTATTTTATGTAATCATTTTAAGTGGGAGCCTCTGTATACAGCCTGGGAGACCTTCGTGGGACGCTGTCATTTACCTTCCTGTTTGCCACAACGACTGGCCGCACCCGCTTCGCGGGTGCCGCTGCGCGGTCAGAGACACCGCCTGGAGAAACTGCCCTGGGTCTTGGAGTGTGCGTGGGACGAGAGGAACTTTTACCAGCACGGGAGAGTAGCGCTGCAGGGACTCGCTTCCCCAGGAGTCCCTGCCTGACCTTTGACAACAGGTCTGCGCCCCCTGTTAGCCCCGCCCACCGGTCGCCTTGATCTCCAATATAACCAAGCCAGTCGCTCGCTGCGGAGGGGCGCGGGAGCGCCGGGCTAAGCCCGGGCAAAGGGCGGGCCCTCTGTGGCCCTCAGAGGCCAGAGGAGGACGGGACGGGCCACCCCCCTTGGCCTTTAAGGAGGAGGTAAAGCCATTGATTGCCTATTCCATTGACTACTACTTTCGCCTAGAAACTGTTACATCCTTCTGGTTGAACTTATGCCTTAATACATAAGACGGGCACGCAATTGACAATTTGGCAATAACGAACGTATAGTACAGTTGTTATAACTACTTCTACAGTTCAGCTCATATATACCTTTACTAGCATGGAACCCCCTTCAAAAACATCCAATACAGCGTCTAATCTCTCTTGGCTAGACAAATTAAATAATATGTGCAATATTAGGTATACCCCTGTTACATCACCCCATTCGGCAACAAACATTAGTCCGCAAGCCTGCAGCGTTAGCATACCGGGGTGTCTATCTACACCCATAAAAGCTAATGCCCAAAGTACAACACCTGTTAAGGCTAAATCTGCTAAAAGGAAACACGACGGGATTGGGGAAAGTGGGTCCCAAACCAAAATATCGAAATTACAGAATGCGCCCCCAGATATAAACCTGCCTGTTATTACTGCTCTGTTAACTCCAGAGGTGGGTAAAAAACTAGATGATTCAGCATCCTCTTCCCAATTGGCTTTATTGGCCATGATCGAACAACTGATCCAAACTATTATCCATCCCCTGATCGAAAAAATTAACACCCTGGGGGATAGACTGACGGGGATTGAGGAAACCGTTAAACTCAATCTGGCACAATCTTCCTACACTGTAACATCTAATTGTCCGCCCCATGTTGGTCTTCTTAATCCGCCCAACCAAACTATCCAAAATATAGCTCCCCCAACACAAGTAACAGTCCCTACTAATGTGTGTCCACTTGTTCCTAAGGCACCACCCATACTTGTTATGGATCGCAATGCCAAGTCCAGATCAAAATGTACTAAGACTCCTCGCATTAATCTTCCCCCAGAGGCCGCTCCATTTGTGTCCATCCTCTCGGGGGTCCCTCCACTGAAACATGGAAAACCTGAGAGAACTACCGACCTGCTAAACAAAGTCAAGTTTTGGCTATCGAAAAAAAGACCCTTACCCCATAACCTTGATGGCAGGATAGTCAGTGTGAGGAGAGTGGGTTGGTTGGGTCCCCTTCGAAAAGATATTTGCGGCGACTTGGTCCTAATTAGATTTAGGTGCAGACAAGTTGTTCCCTACCTCCAGTCTTGGCAGCCTCAAGAAGGTGATGGTCCCATAACAACTTGGGACCTACACGATTTTTATCCAAGTGAATCATATACCCCCTCTCGGAAACAAACTGTTGATAACAACACTGAGCTGGGTTATAGATTTTGCCCACCAAATGAGTACAGTATCGTTCCCTTTAACCAATATGTTTTACCGCAAAGCAGTCTTAACTATAGCAACTTTTCCCAATTCAACCCTTTCACGTTACATCAGAACTGTCTTTATTAGGCCGGTGCTTATATGTAATCCATTTAGAAAATTATAATCTTAGGGTTAGCAAATTCTGTTTAACCTATAGATAATATGTTGCTTTTTAAAACGTATGTTGCTTGTACAAGGGCCAACGTAACAATGCTGTTTTATAATTTTGTATAACATTTTTTATTTATGAAAAGTTTGGTTCCCCTGATTTCTTTTTTTAAAATGGTAAAATTTTTCTTACAATCTATTTTAATGAATTGATTAAATGTATTGTTGTATATTTCTATTTTACTATGAATGCTTGTATGATATTCTTTGAAATATCGAATAAAGCTTATTTGATTTGATTTGATTTGAAGTATAGAATGAAACAAAAACTAGTTACAGAACCGTTAACTTAATTTAAAGAAATTTTTAATATCCTCAATTAACTTTACATTATTTTAATTAGGTTTAAATTGAAAACAAATCCCACCTACAGTAAAAAATGTATCCTTTATTATGCAAACATTTTTTGTGATGTACGGAATTAAAAGTAATTCAATTATTTGTTTTACAAATTAAGCTTACATTAATTTTTAAATTCAGAAAATGTCATTAAATTATTGAAAATAAAATAAGAAATGTTATTCTTTTACATTTTTTTACATTAAATTAAATGTATTTATATGTTTAACTAGTTAAAATATTTTAGTTTAAAATAACATTATTGCCTATAAAGTTTTACATAAATTCTATACCTCCATTTTTTTTTTTTGATGGTTTTACAGTACAAGTGGTTGGTCATGTGTGTTACCGGAACTCTGAGAAGGGTCCTTTATGGCTGTAGTATCTTTAGATGTGCAGTTTGTGAGCAAGAATGTGCTTAGTGTTTTGTGAGTGGGTGCACTTTGTTCCCTAAACAACCTTTCCTTAACCCATCCGTGCTCCTCCCAAATCCCCTTGCATTTAGAAATAAGAATGCCCTCTTTTCAAGCCATCCTCCAGCCAATCCCACATTTACTGCTTAGGGGCCGAGTACGGTCTCGTTAAGAAAGCATTCCCACCGAATCGGTTCCAGATTGTTTTCCAAACGACTCAACCATGAGCTGCCCGAACGACGGATTATAATGTAATGCATATTATACTCCCACCGACTCGTTTGGAGCGCTATCCGTCTGACTGAAACGTCCGGAAAGAGCCCGATGAGACTAACTTGTTTGAAAACACTGAAGAATACCATTCGGTTTATGAATCAGCCACGGTTTACCCCGCAAACAGATGACGATGAATCCGACGCTATTTCCGAACTGTGCTGGTTTGTGTCACAAATGACAAGTGGAAATTGTCAAAAAATGTCAAAACAAGCATTGGCAAGTCCAAAATAAAAACACAAATAACTACAATATTAGCCACACCCACCAATCCACCTATGTAAAGGTCCAAACAGATGACCATGATCCTTTGCTCCGACTGAACTGCTGAGAGGTCACAGGATTAGCCACACTTTACCTTCCATCTGCCTCATACATTCACACTTCACCCACCTCACAACTTGCACAGATTTTTATTTTGCAAAGCAATTCTATCAAACACACACTCTTTTACTTATTCACAATCCCCCTCACCTTAACACACACCCTCACCCTCATCTCCATCTTCACACTCACCCCACCATGGCCCCAAGGAAGCAGCCAAGGTTCACAGAGAAGGAGTTGGAAGTGCTTGTAGATGAAATAGTCAGAGTAAAGCCACAGTTATTCGGGAACCTAGTCCAATAGACCCCCCTGTCCCAGAGAAATAGGATGTGGACAGGATAGTCAACAAGGTGAACGATCAATCACCTGCATGGCGCACAGTGGATGATATCTGGAACAGGTACTATGATGTGCTAAGGAGGGTAAAAAAACTGATAGCAAAAGAACACGTCCAAAGTCAGCTGACTGGTGGTGGCCCTCCTGCACCACCTGTCCACTTCACTTCCTTAGAGGAGAAGGTGCGTGACATCCTTCCACCGGAGGGCATCTATGGAATACCAGGAGCATCAGCGTCTGGTGAGTATCTACTCCACATTCCAATAATGTTACCAATTACATATTCACAGACATCACTTTGAAGGATACAGTGATACAAATGACCGTTTTAAAAGTTACAAAAATCTAGTGTAAATGAGCATGTGAATATGTATGCCATATTGACCAATATACCTGCAATGAAAATGAAACTTTATTAAATTACTACCTTGTATATACCTCTTACAAACACAGCGCAAGGCTTTGTGCCCCAAACACCAGTCACCAATGTCAGCCATCTTGCCAACACAGTTTCATTCACTCCCAGGAAAGCTAAGTCACAGGTAGGCTGGTTGGGATGGTGGGAAAGGTGGTTGTGTGCACTGGCCTAATCAGAGATGTAGTCACAGCTAACACTCCTCTTCCCACATAGCCCAACAAGCCCACCTGGAACTATGTTTTCCTGACAGTGAGTTGAAAAGTACTCGCAAGATGGTTGACACTGGTGACTGGTGTCTGGAGCACAAGGCCTTGATGGGAGTTGTGGTCAACTCACACACCAGTGTCAGACATCTTGCCAGCACATTTTCACTCACTCTCAGGAAAGCTGAGTCACAAGTAGGCTCTCTGGGCTGGCTGGGAAGGGTGAGGGCACAAGCCTGATGGTAGTTGCAGTCACAGCAAACACTCCTCCTCCCCCACACAGTCCAACAAACCCACCTAGAACTATGCTTTCCTGACAGTGAGTGGAAATGTGCTACCAAGATGTCTAACACTGGGGACTGCTGTCAAAAGCACACAGCACTGATGGGTGTTGCAGTCAAATCAAACAGCAGGCACCAGTGTCAGACCTCTTGAATGTACACTTTACTCATTGTCAGGACATTACTCTTCCTGATGGCCTGGTTGGGCTGCCTGGGAGGAGAAGTGTCTCTACTGACTACATTAAGTATGGGCAGAAAAATCCTTCCTCTCACGGAATTTGCAAATTTTTGGCAATTTCACGATCTGTGAATCTCGCGAAATTGCCCAAAAATCCGCAATTCGCGAGTTGGCCGATTTTTTTTTCTTCTTCGCACTTCAAAAATACAACCTCGCGTGCGCAGCATTGACTTACCATGACTTAGCGTTCGCTGATGAGTTTTCCTCCCTGTTCGCGTGCGCTGCGAGATTTTGGTAGCTGGCCGAGTGATGCCGCAATCACGAACACGTCATTGCGACCGGAAACAGGAAATTGCGAATGAGAACACGTAATTGCGCCCCAAAACGGGAAAAAGGCATCGTGAGCAAGCTGGTTAAGTGGAAATAACATGTTTGCAACCGTTGCGACCGCATGCGCAAGTTCTCGTTCCCGAACTGGTAAAAAAATCTTGCGAACTCGCAAATTTTTTTTTTCCACAATCTCGCGGAATTTGGCAGATTTTTGCAATCGCGATTACGAATTTGCACAAATTTGCGTATCATGAATTCGCAAATTCCGCCCATGCTTAGACTACATCTCCCATTAGGCTCTGACCTACACACACCTTCCAACCCAACTCAAACAGCACACCTGGGACCATGCTGTCCCTGATGGTGAGTGGAATTGTACTGGTAAGATGGCTGACAATGGAGCCTGGTGTGAGGAGCACAAGACCATGATAGGAGTTGTAGTCAACTCAGACAAAAGGCACCAGTTTCAGTCATTTTGATAGTACGCTACCCATTATTGTCAGGATACCACTCTTCCCTGTGTGCTTTATGAGCTGTGTGGGAAGGTGTGTGTGAGCCCAGGCGTGATGGGAGTTGCAGTGACAGCAAATACTCCTCCTCATAACCATCCCAAATATCTCATCTTGGCCTATGGGTACCTGACAGTGTGGGGAAGTATACTTGCAAAATGGCTGATACTGCTATATGGTGTTGCACTTGAAGCCAAAAACCATCATGGACATGTGCTACAAACATTAGGCACCAGTGTCAGCCATCTTGCCACTGCATTTCTGTTCACTGTCAGCAACTGGATAGTTCCAGGTGTGCTGTTTGGACTGTCTGTGAAGGTGCGTGGAAGACAGACCCTTATGGGAGATGGAGTTAGGACAAACACTCGCTCTCTCAACCAGCATAAATAGCCCATCAGGAACCATGCTTTCCTGATAGTGAGTGGAACTGTACTGGCACAATGTCTGACACTGGGGACTGGTGTTCTGGACTACAAGGCCCTGCTGGGAGTTGTGACAAATAGGCACCAGACATCAGTGTTAGACCTCCTGCAAGTACATTTGATACGGTCGACCACCAGACTTTGCTCATGAGAATGAGGGAGGCAGGGATAGGAGAAGTAGCCCTGGAATGGATGACCAGCTTCCTTTTCAACCGCTCCCAGACCATTAACCTTGGACCATTCTAGTCCAAATTGCAAGAACTAACAAAGGAAGTACCCCAAGGTTCATGCTTAAGCCCAACTATGTTCATATGCAGAAGACACCCAACTAACTTTCTCCTTCAGTAAAACTTCCCAGACAGCCCAATCCACCTTTTCTTCCGGCATGCTAGCAATATCCCAATGGATGGAAAACAACTACCTCCACCTGAATTCCGGAAAAACAAAGGTTCTGCTCTTCGGAGATTCCCAACTTTTATGGACACCTCAGTGGTGGCCTCCGGAACTAGGAAACGCTCCAACCCCTACTACTACAGCTAAGAACCTGGGAATTCACCTCGAATAGACCCTCAACATGAAAAAGCACATAACACACACTGTGGGCTCATGCTTCCACATATTGGGCCTACTGAGAAGAGCTTTCCCCTACTTCCCGACTCCAATAGGAAGACCTTAACTCAGACCTTAGTACTGAGTAAGCTAGACTACTGCAATGCCCTCCTGATTGCAGCCAACTAGTCCTCACTAAACCGCCTCCAGATGATACAAAATACTGCCTTTTGTCTAGTCCTAAAAGCCCCTCATAGATCAGTCTCTCTCCTTCTCCTTCACCAACTGCATTGGCTATCCATACGCCAGCGTGTGAACTTCAAGATATGTTTTCTAACTCACAGGGCGATATGGGGAAATGGGCCCTCCTACCTGGCGGAGAAGCTTCACCTCTACACCAACCATCGGCCCTGCGTTCCAGCTCCAAATCTCTACCCAATATCCCCAGAATAAAAAAGACCCGAATGGGAGGCAAGTCTTTCTCTTACCAAGCTCCACTCTTATGGAATCAATTCCCTCTTGCCTTAAGACAATGTCAGGACCATCAAAAATTCAGAAAAGCCCTGAAAACAGCTCTGTTCCCAGAATTGCCCACAGCCATTAAATCAAATCAAATAAAAAATATCTTTATTTAGATATAAACATATATCTTTTAAAGAAAATTACAAAGTTCACATTGTGTAGCAACTGTTAAAAAGCGAAGAAAAAACAAGTAACAGTCAATTACCCAGCCGTAATAAAAGTAGAAGTTATCCACTCTTGGGCCTCCTTGTTCCATAGCAATTTAAAAGGAAAATAAAAACACAGGGTGGTAGTGATAAAAATTGATACTTGTATAGCGCACTACTCAACCGCAAGGGTCTCAAGGCGCTTGTACGAATACCGCTGTGGAACCCATCCTGGCTTTCCCTGTGAGACGTCCACTCCTGGGCACCCCCAAGGTGGAGGCCAGGCATCCTTAGCGTTGTGGGGGCCGTTGTGGAGATTAAGCAAGCTATTGCCCAGAGTTGCAGAGTGGGACTCCATGATGGGAATAGGCACCGAGGCAAGAAAAATCAGGTCCGTGGAATTTTGAGCCCAAGACCCGCCGAGGCAGGGAATTGAACCCTGGTCCCGGGCTAGACCTCTGCATCAGGGTCTGCCACTCTAACCATTGAGCCACACTTCTCCACTGATAAGAGAAAGGATAGCTTAAAACATATTGTGCAAGAAACTTTTCTCATCAACCCTTTTATGATATACCCATTGTCGATGATACCATACGTATAAAAGACAACCAGCATTCCTAAACCTCTGTATTAAAATTTCATTTCGTCCCCCCTTAAAGTTAAAATCTGTTGTAAAGTGCATTAAAGATTAAAAGGAGTAGGGGGGGCGAATTAGCAGGACCCATTTTGAATAAAACTACGGTATGCTAGCTGAATGAATTTTGTGAGTTTTATATTTAAGACAGTATTTTCGGGGTTCAAAGCCACCATAATCGCTTGCCTACAGGACCGGACACCCAGCCTATTCCATTCAGCTTTGAGTATGGACCTGCGTTCAGAGTTAAGGGCTGGGCAGAGACAGACCACATGCAAAAGAGTTTCAGCTGTTTTGCCACATCCTCTGCAAGTTAGATCCTCCGCCGTGAGTCGCCATGTGGGTAGATCTTGCAGAAATCGCCAGTCACCCATTCTGATAGCGGTAAAACTACGTTTTAGTTACAATGAATATGTACAGGCCAGGTAGGTGGCAGGGGCTAGCTGACTGTACGAATTTAAAAGAGCCCAAGCATGACTGCGTTTTGAAAAATGTGCTTTATCCATAATGGGAGATTTCATTTTCACACATTTTTTATCCCGATTTTAAAAGCTGTCTGACTGGGGTTGAGGGCCCATAGGTCACTCCATGACATTTGCTGGATTGCGTCCTTGAACAGGCGACCAAACGTTTCGCCTGAATTTTTCTGGGAGATTTCTAACCAGACTAGGGATTCTAATGTGCCAGGGTCCGCCTGCCTCAGTTTATGACAAAGGTTCAGGTATGCCCCGGTGTCGGAGGCATCATAGTTTAGTAGCCCCATCTCTAGTCTTATCTGTGCAGCAGATGCGGACTTTGGAAGCTGGAGAACCTTTTTATACATTTTAGTCATGTGCCTATTCAAAGCAGTGTTCATTTTTCCCCTGAATGTCTCTATGCCATATGATAATGTGGGGCCAATTTTCGCTCTCATTACTTCTAGTAAAGGAGATAAGGTTGGTCCTGAGAGTTTTTTTGAGAGCTTGCCTACTGACACCGCAAGGGTCATGGCTTTGACTGTGATCTCACTACGCTGTTTTGTGAGATTGCGTCTAGAATCCAGATGGACAGCTAGGTATTTATACGACTGACCTGTGACGAGGCTTGCGTTGTTAAATGTCCACCCGCCACCAGCGTAACGTTTCTTACCGAAGGGGACAACTCGCGTTTTCTTTAGGTTGACCTCTAGCTGGTTCATGAACGTATAGCTAAGCAATTTATCCAAGAGCCTTTGTAGCCCGACCCTCGTAAGACTAAAAAGAACCAGGTCGTCAGTATACAAAAGGTTGCTTAGTGCCAAGCCTCCCACCTTTACAAGATGACTGTTTGTGTCATCCAGGGTCATTGGCAGGTCTGCTATGAACAGGTTGAAGAGAAGGAGGGCCAGCACACATCCCTGATTCACGCCTCTAGTTGTCATAATTTTCTGCGAGAGATGTGTGCCGGACCCCAACTTCACCCGGACCCAGGTGCGGGAGTATAGTTGGATAATTGCCTCTAACAAATTCTCTGGAATCCCCCACTTCCTTAGTTTTACCCATAAAGCCGCCCTGGGGACTCTATCAAATGCTGCTTTGAAGTCGACAAAGCAGCAAAACACTGACCTAGATGTTAAAAATGCTTTGTCGACAATGGTTGATACTGCTAACCGATTAGTCCTGGTCCCTGAATTGGCAACGAACCCTGTTTGATTCATCGGTATCAAGTTGTGGTCTTTTACCCATAGTCTCAGGTCCTCCAGAAGGAGGCCTGCATAGTGCTTGGCCTCAATGTCCAAAAGAGCGATGAGTCTGTAGTTATTCGGCGAGGCGCGTGATCCTGATTTATGAATTGGATGGATGATGGCGCCCCGCCATGAGTCGGGGATTGTTGCTGTTCTCAAAGCGCAGTTGAAGAGGTTTGTTAGCGATCCAGACCAGAAGGAGATGTCTGATTTAAACAGGCTCTGTGGCAATCCATTGGGGCCTGGCGCGCCGTCAGCTCTTGCTTTTCATATAGCTTTGACAACCCTTTCTTGTGTCACCTCGAGATCCTCATAGGCGGGGTGTGAGCACTCGGTGGGTGTACTCCGCTTGATACCAAGGCCTGTATCAGTCTCTTTAGGGGTACTGCTTCCTGTGAGGCCTAGATGTTCTGGAGACTTAAAGTGATCTGTTAGAAATGATGCCCAGTCTGATTCCTGGATATTTGCAGATCCAAACGTCGATGTGCTACAATTGGAGCGGTTGATTAGGGCCCAGAATTTTCTAGAGATTTTGCTCTTGCTCTCCCACACCAGTGAGCACCAGAATTGGTTATCGTGTGATCGTTTATCTTTTCTAATCGCCAGCTTAAACGATTTTTGGGCAATTTGGTAAAGGATTAAACGCTCACTATTCCCCGGGGATTTTGCCAGTGCCCGCAGGGCGTTGTTTCTAGCTTTCTTGAGTGACTTGGTCAGGGGTGAATTTGTAAACTGACAAGCCTGGGTTGCCCTTTGGAACTGCTGTTTTGCGGGGAAAAGGGTGGTCAGATGGGAACAGAGCATCGACCATGTTGCGGTCGGAGAGACCTCTTGCTCGATTACCTCAGTTGCATCTCCCGAACGCTGAGATACCCTCCAGAGGGTGATTCAAGCCCTATATAAGACTGTAAATCAAATCAAATCATTCCCACTCACTGTCAGGGAAGTAGAGTGACAGGGAGGATTTTGGTACTGTGTGGGAAGGTATGTGTGGCACCAAGCCTGATGGGCGTTTAAGCGATTGCAAATACTCATTCTCACACCCAGGCCACAGAACTCCTCTGGGCCTATTCTTACTTCAAAGTGAGGGGAATTGAACTGGCAAGGTGGCTGACACTGCTGCATGGTGTTGAACTTAAAGCCAACTCCCACCAAGGTCCTCTGCACGAAACGCCATGCAACAGTGTCAGCCATCTTGCTAGTACACTCCCATTCACCCATTCACCGTCAGGTAGCCATACACCCAGATGGCTCGGTTGTGCAGGCCAAGAATTGAACAGTTGGCTGAGCAGTTGACACCAGATTTGATGCCTTGTCGCACATATACGACTGCACTGACCCTCAAGGTAAAGGTTATGGATGCCTTACATTTCTTTGCCGCTGATTCTTTCCAGTACACTGTGGCAACATCTGGTGGAATGTCACAGACGATGTTCAGCCATGTCCTGCGTGATGTGTTGGAGTCATTGCTACATCACCTGGAACAGTATACCAAGTTCCCCACACAAGGTGACTTATCTGACATCAAGGGCGAATCCTATGCCTTGGGACATATACCCCACATCATTGAAGCAATTGATGGAACCCATATTGCTTAGGTATGACCACAGGCCAATGTCAACAGGAAGAACTTCCACTCCATCTATGTCGAGGTGGTGTGTTTGTCAGACATGTCAATCTCACATGTATGTGTATGTTTCCCTGGCTCGGGCACATGATGCCTACATCCTGAGGAACAGCGTCTTACCCCATATGATGTCTCAGCTGCAACGTGACTGTGCCTGGCTTGTTGGTAGGTGATATTTTATGTGTATGTTGTAGTGTGTGTCAATTGCATGTCGGATAGTGGTCTGTTGTCAGACAACAAAACTTTTTTCTGTGTTCTATGTAGGTGACTCTGGATACCCCAACCTTCCCTGGTTGCTGATAGCTCTGTGCATCCCAATCACCCCTGCAGAACTCTGGTTCAATGAGGCGCAGGGTAGACCCAGGTGAGTGGTTGAGCGTACATTTGGTCTACTAAAAACAAGGTTCCGGTGCTTAGATCGCACAGGAGGAGCACTACAATATGACCCCTTGAGGGTGTGCAAGATTATCACAGCATCATAAATGCTCCACAACATTGCAATCTGGCAGGAAAACCCATTATTACTGGATGGCAGCTGAGTCAGGACTGGTTGTAGAGGATGTTGATGCTGCTGCTGTGGGGTGACCCAAACCTGATGGGCCAGGTCTTTCCTCGTTGTCCGAAGATGGCTGAGAGACTTCTACCCTGGAGAGCTCAGGGTCGACCAGAGCATGGAACTAGCTGTCCTGGTTGTTTCAAGAGGATTTCCCAGCTCGTCCTGTGGATACGGAAATGACACAATGATTGATGTGAATGTCCACAGCCACTCAATTCATACCCATTACATAGGCTACTGAACCTAATGATGAGTTAATGTACATATATTGGCCTCCTTCATCCATGATGCTGGCCTATTTTTGGGGGGGACAATGTAATTCAGACAAGGTGAGGATTAATGAACATGTCAAGCTATGTGCATAAATGGGCATGTTGTGTTTAGTTTGCATTACATGTCCAAAGACATTGACTGGTTTGTGACATCCTGTGAATGACACAGGTACGTTGCTGTTTTCCACGTCTTTACTTTCACAGGGGCATACGTACTCTTTCTCTCCCAATTTAGTTATTTTTTAGGCCTGTGTACTGGGCTTGGTGCATGCCTTTAGTAGTCACATTGGTGTAGCTCATTACACACTCACAGTCTGGTATTTTTCACAGATATTTTTGGGATTGGTGTGAGTGAGGTGCTTCTTGTTCTCATCTCATTATACACATGTGAATGGCTGTGAGTAGCGAAATGTGTTACTACTTAGCTTTTTGCCTACACAGATCATGTATTTTGTACATTGACTCCATAGACAGAGGAATTCCCAAACTCTGCTTTCTGCCATTTTGTGGCAAAGAACTTTTATGAACAGAGTATTGAGTGCTTGTGTTCTAATTGTGAAACACTCCTCCTCCCACCCAGCCCCACCAGGCTACCATGACGAGTGTTGTCTAGACAATGCTGGGAAGTGTACTTGCTAGATGTTTGTCACTTGTGATTGTAGCATAGAGGCAAAAATATTAGCTGTGATAGGTTCAGATATCAGTCACAGTGTCTGACATCTTGGTACTACACATCAACTCACTGTGAGGTAGACATATGCCAGATGAAGTGATTGTGCTATGTGTGTGGAGGAGTGTTTGCTTTTATTCTGAGTCTCATCAGGGCCAGTCCTACATACACCTTCCCACTGAGCCTACCCATCCAACCTTGAAGTATGATTTCCTAACATTGAGTGGCAATGTACTTGCGGGATGTCTTACACTGGGGAAAGGTGTCTGCTTTTAGACCACCTCCCATAAGTGCCTGGTGCTCCTCATACCAGTCCCCAGTATCAGCCATCTTGCCAGTACATTTCCAATCACTCTCAGGAGAGTGGATTTCCAGGTGGGCTTCATGGGATGGGTGAGAAGGTGTGTGAAGGGCCTGTAGACTGGTGATACCTATGTGTAAAGTGTAAACACAAATGTTGGTAGATACACATATACAATATAACATGCATTAATACAAACAGAACATGAAATAGTAGCATAATCTATAGTATAGAACATTTCTAATACATGTTTAAATGATACGGTTGATCTTAGATACATATCACAGCATTATGACCCTTGCCAGATCTTTTACTGCGGTATGGTCACATAGCAATTTGAGTGCCATAGTGACAAATTTACTAGTGTCCTTCACTGTTCATGTCCATCAAGCATCTTATACTAAACAAATGAACACAAAATAGGCTGTGATATAGGTGTGCTAAAAATTACATGCTTAAAATGTACCCGCATAAGGATCAAGAAATCCCAGATATGTGGAACACCACATACATACAGCGTCCCACTCTGAAAATTATGCACGCTTCTGTCCAGGGTGGACACTGTCATGTTGTCAGGTCAGCATCACACATACAATTACATACACAAACCATTACCTATGTAGGAGTTGCATATATATACTCATGCACTTGAGTCTGGGACAAAGATACACTGGTAAATCACAGAACAAACACATTATTTTTTGGCTGCACATTGTCACGGTCTACTCATTCAAAGGTAAATGCTTTAACCATGAATTACACACAATTTATTTATAGTCAGAAATCACACTGATTGCACGCTGGGTCACACACTCACCAAATTCAATGAATATGTAAAAAACTTGACTTGTACATTCCCATAAAGTCATAGGCTATGTGACCAAGCCTAGGAGGGTAAATGAAGAACTTATGAATATTGTTAGTATTAGCCTCAAATTCAGTGTGTCATGTGCCCCTCAAAGGTAGCTCCCTATGGGTGTGTGAGCTATTCATATAAAGGTCCATTTTATCTTGAAAAATCTGCCTCCACACATGTAAGGCTGTTGGTTGTTCTGGTGAACGACACGCATTACCATTCCTATTGTCATCGCGTGGAAACTGACTCAGTAACCCCCCATCACCAATGTATCAAAGTCACATGTGGTCCGATGATGAGTTTTTGAACATCCCGGGAGGCGTGTTGTCTGCAAGCAATGTTATGCATTGGTCCGATTCAGGTAATCTGACCAAAACAAACCTATCGCTTTGGCAGCATGGAATTAAGGCTGCCTCTGCAAATTAGATATAAGTATATCTGTTCCCCCGAGACTTCACATGCCTGCACTACCTGTATCATTCCTGCACCTCCCCATCACTCTGCTGATGCTGTGTCCACATCCACTGGAAGCTACTATGGCACGTATAGTAGACAGGGCCCCAGCTTTCAGCAAGGAGGAGAACCAGGCCCTGTTGAACACCCTCCTGCCACTGTACAGTCAGCTTTCTGGCAAACCAGAGGAGCATTAGAGTGATAATCACACTGCATTTTCATTGGACATGCGCTCTCACCATGTACTACTAGCATTAGGAATCTCATTGGCAAGCATGTAAACTGATTTATGTTAGTTTAAAAGTGTGTAGATGACTGTTCTGGGTAGGTATACTGTTGTAGAAGTGTGTGTACTGGGGCAAACACCTTATCACTGTTCATATGGGATGGAGTCATCATTAAACACAGGACAACTGCACCAAATGCCATATGCCTAGCCCTTAGACATTGTTGACAAACTTACCATGAGCAATGTGCGCAGGTGTCTGAGTCAGAAACATGTTGCATGTGAACTAAGGGTGTGTCACCATGTCATACTCACAAGTCAACGCATATGAAAAGGGCAAGCCATCGCCCTGAAGGTGCGCAACATGGGGTTGGAAACTCGGCAGGTCCATAATTGCCACAAAAGGTGGCGGGACCTTTGTGGCTGGACCAAATAGATCACTGAAGTCCAGCTGGGCCTGTTACTTCCAGGCAAGAGGGGCAGGCACCAAACCCTGACCCCCCCACAAGCTCCGCCTCCTAGCAGTGGTCTTTCCTGACCTGGATGGGCAGTTGAAAGCCACTCAGCAGCAAGAAGGGGGTGAGCATGTACCTTGTTACACACCTTTGTTTAACATGCATATTACAGTGTCGTAGCCTGCTGCCCCTTTTACAGGTTGTAAGTCAGCCAAACCCACTGTTCAGTGTTTTAAGATGCATATGCACAAGTATAATTCGATCCCCAGTTATGCCCCTTTCATCAGGGAGATGTGAGCGAGTTATGTTTAGGAAAGTGACAGTAGTGCCATGCTCATGTGATCAGCATAAAGTACAACAACTTGTGCATGGAGGTAACCTTCTGGAGTAATGTAATTGCACAAAATGTGCCAGCACATTGAGTAATGTATGACCTGTTCTCTGTGTTGTTTTAAAAAATCTATTAAGTATGTTGTTATTGGAGCACACAAGTGTGAAGAGGCCATACTATACATCCCTGCTGCCGGTGACATCAATGTAGAGGCCTTGGTGAGTTTTGCTTGCTCATTATGCCAATGTTAGGTCCCTGCAGTGGTGCTCAGTGTAATCAAATGTATCCCATGGGCCACTTACAGGTATGCTAACTCCGGTCATCTGTCACACTGGCCTGTCACATGATTGTGTGGAAGATTCCATTCTCTACATTCAAAAGAGTGAGTCCATGTGTCTGACTGATATTGTAGTGTAGTTCCTATTTTCCCTATAGGCCCTGCGCATTGGAATAACATAAACAGCAGTGTAGACGTAGGACTGCGGTCTTCTAGGTCTCTACTGACTATGTTAGACTTAATTGGGTTTGTACCAGCTAGCTCAGAGGTCACTGGAAACTTTCTTGACTGAATAGGAAGTAATCAGCTTCCCTGGCTCAGACAAGAAGAGATTCAGTTTTCCAACAACCGCATTAACATGACAACTTTGCTCCTCAGAATAAGAGTCAATCTCTAGAGTTGTGTGAAACAATAGACAGCTATTTCACTCAGTCAGTTGTGCAGAATTATTTTCACCAGTATGCAGAGAATAGAGAGACGGGCGTTTTCAATAAAAGGTATTATTTATTGAACAGTCTTCCTTCTCATGCAAGAGAAATGAATTGCCACAATTGCAAGACTTGTTATTATAAAAAGTGCGTACAGTAAAAGGAGTATTACGAAATAATACTGTAAAAGCATTGATATGGTTTCTTAGCCATACGATAGTTAAAATGAATAAAATATATACATTCATATATACATTTGGCTAACGTCCTCAACTGGTGCTTCTAACTACGCCTACCCCGGTGTACCTGACCTAAGCCAAATACATGGGAGGGAGTAAGTATGTAACAGTTTAAGTTAAGTTGGTTTTGCCAAGGGTTTGCTTCAAGAATTCACTCTAAGGGTTTAGTCAGCACCGTACCTCTGGAATAGAATGCAGGAGGTCTGGTATCTCCTCTCAGGACTCGATATTCCAGTCACCCGCAAGTGTAGGCTGGAAACGCCGGAGCTGGATTTTCTCTGCAGGAGAAAAGACAGCGTCTTTCTCAGCGCGTCAAGGAGGAGGGGCAGCGTCCGTGGGCTTCTCGCATCTGCTGGGCTCGCTGCAAGGGACAGCTGTTCTGCTCCAGTATTCACCACCACTGTGTTTGCTTAAGGCAACGTTGGTATATTTATACCTGAAAGGTGCCAAGTTTGACGTAAGTTTTTGGACATAAGACGTCAATAAAGATGTCACTAAGAACTAGTCGTTCTTATAGTGCTCGCAAGAGTTCTATTACTAATCAAAACAAAGCAAGCAGGGCTTTCCCAGGTTGCTGGGGGGTTTGAGCTGTCGAAAGAACTCGTGTGTTATCTAGGAATCTAAGGAAGTGGCTTCTGCTGTGTCATGTACTGCAATGAGCTGCAGAGACGAGTTACTGAAATATGGCTGTGATCGTTTATGCCATTATAGGGATATCTATTGATTATAGCCGTATAGGGGCATGAGGTCACAATATTGATCGGGGTCCTAGATAGAACACAACACCCACTACACGAATTTATGTCCATCAAATTACTAAAAACTAAAGCAATAAGGTGCGCGTGTATTCCTACCCACCCCAAAATACATATTGCATTTGAAATGGCGAATATGAAATACATGAGAATATAGGTACTGTACGTTTTCAAACATAGTAATCATTCAAAAATTATTGCATATGTAATCAATTTGAACGATTTTGCGAGACTATTTCATCACATATAAATATAATTGCTGTAAAATGTTCTAGAGGCTGAGGTAAAGTTTTTGTCTCTAGATCTACTAAAAATAGAAGCTCTGTTCTTTATGAATAGTTCTACTTTAAGCAAAAGTATTTGTGCCAGAAAAAAGGTAAATATTTTGAAAAATGTCTGATTTAAAAAATATTTCATGGGGAGCGGGAAAATAGAGTTCCAAACACTTTTCAGTAGCTTTTGTTTATCAAAGCTGAAGGCCGAATTCAGAGTTCATGGGAACGCTGTGTGCCGGATTGTTTTCCAAAATTCATTGTTTCTGTTCAGGGGCGAACATCATATCAGACAGGCTCTCAAAGATTAGGTCTACATATTCAGGTGACAATTCGACCAGGTTCGATAGTGCAGTAACCTGGCAGTTGTGAGAATGATTGCTATCATCGATGTCTGGATCAGCAATGCTCACAGAAGGTCGTACCTGGATGATTCTGCTTTCATTTATTGCTTCACTGCCGCCACCTAGTCGTAGCGCAGGAGTCTCAACGAATGCCATCATCAGGATTGGTAGCCGCTGGGGACAACAGCCGTTGCAGGACTTAGCAAAGTATCGATATCCATTGGTACTGCTGATGGTAGTGCAAGACAGGTGTCTAACACGCATTCTTCTCCGCATAGCATACATCGAAGCACAGGTAAGATGCAGGTCTGCCATATAGGTTTGAATGAAAGAAACCAGGTCATGTTCAGATCTCTCAGCCGGGCCAATCCAAGGACCTTAGTTATGCGGTCCCGGTAGCGTATTGCTAGGATCGTTTCTTCCATCCTTGTCGGAGTCATGTCTGTGTTTTGGCTTGCCATATCGGTGCAGAAGGGTCAAAAATAAAATGCCTGCTACGAGTCCCAAAAGTAGTGGTAGGCCGCCAAAGACTGAATTGACAAAATTGGGAATAATGCCCAGAACTGCTTTGAATGGTGTTAACAGTCCCGAAAAAATTGTCTTAAATACGTTTGAGATACCAATGGCATCCGACATATTTAGGATTTGGCTGAGCATTTCTGTGAAATGCACGGGGCAATTTGTTGATAAAAGTTCATGTATCTCTGATGTTGTCCTTGCAACTTGGAGATCATACGTTTCTTTTGATGGCGTGATGGGCACTGTTGTCTGCAAAAGCACAGACTTCATTCTGCTTAAAGTATCAATTCGTATAGAAGAGATATTCAAAGGAGGCCAAATCGGAGTCTCGGAATCTCCAGGGCCGCTTGGAAACAATGCTTGCATACAGCAAGTGACCATGGAAGTCACGCTTACGAGATATGCTTTCCCTGGCACCAAGCCACAACAGCTGTGATCCGTTATTAGAATGTAACTCCCGTTAGAAAGTTGCCTAAAGAAGGGCTCTATCTGCGTTGCAGGTGTGACGTGCTGGTGGCATGAAAGGTTGTTTGAAGTCCCTTCACAGCCCCCATGTAAATTAATACCCTGGCACAAAAGTATACCGCTTAGTGAATGTTTGCAATTTTCACCACTAAGAAATACATTTTTGTCGTTGTCACTGTAGCATGTGTGTGTATATGGTAATTTCCATGATGACTTAATGTACCCTTTACCCAACCTTTCATACTGGCCTGTCGGTATATACTCAAGGCAATTTTTAAATTGGAAAGTTGTTATCGGAATTGTGATAATCCCATGTATTATCCATTCAATGACAGGTCTTTCTGACCTTGTCAATGGGAATCTCTCAAGTTTTTCGATGCTCAGGATTGTATAGTCTGCTCCTTTCTGTGCCAAACTGATTTGTTTATCAGTAAGGTTGAAGATGGAAAACAATGACGTTGTGTTGATTAAACGCCATGGCACATAGCCTGAACGAAGATTTTGCAACGTCCAGCCTAGCTGTACAATAGAACGTAATTGGGACTGGCCATGTTGTAACATTAGCAAGTCTTTATCTATTATATCGATGGCAGATGATACAATACTGTCCAGTGAATATATTCTGGAGTAAAGAGTCATTAATCCATTGTCGACAACAGAAAGTGATTTTTCCAAATAAATAGGATCAATTTCTCGTATTTTTTCTGCTGTTTCAATTTGCATTACTTCCCAGGCCTCGTTGTATGCCGCATATACACTTGCCGCTATGAAACGTTTTTGACGCTGTTTGCGTGGTCCCATAATGAAATCATGCAAGTCAGCACCGTCTTTAAGTAAAGATAAGTGTTGCTTAATTTCTGCCAGTGTGGATGTTTCTAGCCATTCACGGCACAGTTTCCCTACACTGTATGTTGTTACTATCCCTGGATGTTGTCTCTGGGATTATCTAGGGTCTGGTCTTGTCATTTTTAACCCTTGTGTTTTGTTCAGGAATCTATCTTGACAGTTATTAGTGTCTTCTTGCCAGATTAACCACTTTTCCAATCAGGATGTGTTCTGTTTTGATGTAAAATTTTGTATACGTCTATTTCAATATCTGTGGTAGCATTATCAGGTATTGGCTTTGGAATAGACGGTTTGTTTAGGTCCTTAATCTTAGCTAGGCCAAGACAGGTTGTTTGGTGAATTGTGTCATTTAAGAACATTATTTGTTCTGGGATCATGCAGGCTCAAAATAATGCTTCTAGGATTTGTACCTGCCAATCTTTTGTACCCCAGATTGTTTTTGTTTCAATGTTGTTTTTCCAGAAATCAAAACCAAAAAAACAATTTTCATGAAATGCTTCTGAATATATCAATTTAGTATTTGTCAGCATGGTTTTCGTCCCTGTTTTATCCAACAGTTTATAATAAAATGTTTCTGCATTACTTGTGTTAAACCCTGAGAAGTATTGGAATTTCTCATAGAATGTTTTTGAACTGCTTTTAAGTGGAGTATCACAATCTTCCCATTGGTTATATTTAAAAACATTTCTAGGTTGAGCAGATTTATGTAAATAGTGATCTGCGTAATGTGAAAAACAGTACATCTGTTCATAATTAGATGAACCTTGTAAATAATCATGTTCTGTAAATTTTGCTGACAACACTAAATCCGACATCATGTTATTTATACTTTCAAAATCCAATCATCAGAGAATGTACTTGGTTTTACAAAATCACTTAATGAAACCTTGAACTGGTGAGGATATTTCAAGATCTCGACCGGGCCATATATTTTATAGTCAGTCTTGTCCCACACTACCCTGCCGGGTATTGGAATGGCAGTGACATTTACTGATAATAGTTCTCTTTTCTTGACGTGAGATGATTTGTGAGGTTTCAGAACTAAGTTGATGTTCTGACTTGCTGTGTCCATTGAACTGTATTTTCCCTCAATGAATTTTTCCAAACAAAGTACCATGATGATCCAAAGCAGGAGGAGAAATACACCTAGCCCAAACCAAAATTTTAACCATGGAGAAATAAGATAGGTTTCTTTGAGTTGATGAAAGAGTTCTGTTGCTTTTTCTTTAAAAGTCTTTGTTTCTGGCGTCACTTCAGGGTCGATTTGATCTTCAGAAAAGTTGTCGAAATTGATGAAGTAGCCAGATGCAGTTCTGTCGATTGTTGGAATTGCCTTTCATTAGCACATTCTGATGCTACATCATTGTAGACTGGTGTTTCATGACGAACTGTTTCAATTTGAGTTGCAAGAGGCACGAGTTCCATGGCATTATAGCATAGTCCTTCTCTGTGCACTGCAGGTTTATCAAATGTGATTAGTCTTTCAGTTTGAACCTCTTGGATTGTCGCAAATGTGGATATTCTGTTATTTCTTGGGAGTCCACTTGGCATACTGTTGATTATAGGCCACATGCTTGTGGTTTCACCAGGTCGATGGATACAACTTGGTTCTCCTTTTTACCAGCAAGGGGCGGTAGTACTACTGATCTTGTTCCGTTGATTGCTAAGACAGGTACTGCTTTTCTGTAAGAAGGCCCAAATTCCTTCTTCACCGCTATTTTTTCTCTGACCAGATCCCCAATTTTTGGAATCCAGACAGGTCTTGCTGGGACAGGTGGTGTGTCTTCAGTGGTAGATGGCTGTTGCTTTAACTTTATGTTGCTTAAGGATTTTCTTGTTTCATTCAAGTCCTGTAAAACAGCCAAATGATCTTTGATGTCAAAGTCTTTATTTTTATCTTTTACCACTGAAGCCTGACTATCAAGATCCTGAACATACATTCTAGTTCCGAACAATAGTTCGTACGGCTGAAACCTTTCAGAGAATTTCTTGGCAAGTTATTAGGACTACGTTGGACACTTGTTAAATGTTTGACCCACCCATCACCCGAACCTAATACCTTCGCTGTTATAGATTGCTTTATGTCTCAGATTTTTCTTTCCACTACACTGTTTCCCTCAGGATGAAATGGACAAGAGAATCGCAATCCAATGCCCATACTGGTCATGGCCTCCTCACAAGCTCCAGAGCTAAAAGCAGGACCCTGGTCAGAATGAAGCATGGCAATTGCGTATGTGCCGATAAAGACTCGCAGATCTTTTATAACAGTTTTGGCGTCAGCCGAGCGCTGGGGCCACATTTTTATAGTGAATGTAGTCTTGAATAATTAATAGGGTGCATTCTTGCATATAGACAGCATTACCCTGTCATAAAGGGTATCTGGGCTACAGGCTGGACCGGTTCACAACTGCGATCTCTGCTGCAGTCTTGGCAGTTTTTTGCAAATATTTGATGTTGCACGCTCATCCTCGGCCACCAGTATACTGCTTGTAATTCAGTCAGAGATTCCTTCATCTGTTTGTGCCTTGGACCCAATCCCATATGTGCGTCTGCTATTAAAAATATTCTCCGATTCATGTTTGGAATCACCCTATCCCCCACTCCAGGTATTCGAGCAAAAGGAACGGAGTTTGCATCAATTACGTATGCATAAGTGAGTGGATAGTTCACAGGTAATGCTGCACAGTTGCCTTTTGAAGACGTTTTTACTGCCAGCATGGTTTCCCCGTCTATGTATTTTTCTGAACGCTTTTTTGTGGCTGCGGAAGCCGGTTTACTTGCTTCCGCTATGGCTGTATTAGCCAATGAATTCCCTGCAATGTGAACGCCATCACTTTGATGACTCAGAGTGTGTATCACGTGAGTCTTTTGTAGTTCTTTCTGTAAAAGAACTACTTGTTTCCAAAGCATTTTATGCTTGATCGTGGCACCTGTGTCGTCTTTGTAATCATTTTGAACCCAGTTCTGCAAATCATTATTGTAGGAGTTGACGCAAAAATGCGAATCGCACACGATTAGTGTCGGGAATTCACGTTCAGCATTTTCAAGCGCCATCTTTAAAGATCTAATTTCAGCTCGCTGAGCCAAACATTTTCTCAGTGATTCAGTTTTTGTTATTTTCGGTCTGAATTTACTGCAGAGCCAGCGACCTTTAACAATCGCACAGGCTGCATCGTATGATTTATTTTCTACATTGTAGTGCTGTACAAATCTGTCTGTATAGATTATACAGGAGTATTGTTCTAGAGGGAGAATTTTGATTGGCAGAGGATATTCTTTTTCATAATTTAAATCATTCAGTTTTTTCATGTGCGGGGCGAAATAGTATTTCACGTCTTCTGCAGCAAGAGAATTTTCCCACTGTATCCATTTTGGATCCAGTGATACTGTAGGCCGGTTTACTGGGCTAAATAGTGCCTCGAAGGCGGATTCTGCTGTGAGAACAGTGATCCTTTTGCCTTGTGCTAGTTCTCGTTCTTTCGCTATAGCAGTTTGCACTGCTTTCACAGTATTTTCCGTGAGACTGAATGTTTTTTCTGTTTGTGTGTACAAATGAGATTTGTAAGCTATTGGTACCGTTTCTCCCTCATTAGAGGTCAGGTACGTGAATCCGCATCTTCCTGGGATGACTCGGATTACAAGGTTTCGTGTGTTGT
This sequence comes from Lissotriton vulgaris, assembly GCF_964263255.1. NCBI lineage: Eukaryota > Metazoa > Chordata > Amphibia > Caudata > Salamandridae > Lissotriton > Lissotriton vulgaris. Next base: position 1,356,902,777 of record NC_141687.1, read on the forward strand.
CACATGTTTCTAATTTTTGTTTTTGCTAACATGTCTGTTTGCAGTGATCTCAAAATTTCCGTGTGTTTTTGAGTCCAGTTGATTGGTTTAAAATCAGGTTTTATCAATTCGTAGAGAGGTTTAATCCTTTCTGCGTAGTTTAGAATGTAAGTTCTTCCGAAATTCGGGAAGCCTAGAATCGATTGTAAGTTCTTCAGCGTTTTTGGTGCTTGGAGTACAGCGCACTTCTCTAAGAAGTTGTCCGCTAGGCTTTTTCCTTCACTCGATAATTCGTATCCTAAAAATAAGACTGTCAGATGGGCAATTCTTGACTTTTTAAAGTTGAATTTGTAACCCTCTGCTGCGAACCCAAGTATTATGGTGTTTACCCTTTTCAAGTGAGTATCCAAGTCGTCGTCCGTGAGATAGATGTCATCGACATAAGATAATGCCTCCTCATCATATATTCGTAGTAACTCTGTTACTCTGGCTGAAAATAATCCCGGGCTATTCTTGAACCCCTGTGGGAGCCTACAGAAATTTTTCTGTGACCCCATTATTGAGAAAGCGGTCAAATACCTGCTTTCTGGTGCAGTATTTTGACAAAAGAACCCATTAGATATCTCTAATGTTGTTTTATATTTTTTCCGAATTATGTTATTCATTAGTGCCGCACTGTGCGAGTTCTGTACCGCAAATGTTTTGCAACACGAGTTAAGGTGTCTGTAGTCCAGGACTAGACGATACAAATCGTCTGGTTTGGAGACAGGAAACAAAGGATTGTTCATTTGAGAGGTGCATGTTTCAATCACCCCCTGATATTTAAGTTGATCTAAAATCTCCCTGACCTGTTTTTTAGCTTCTTGCTTAATTGGGTACTGCCTTTGTGCAGTAGGTTGACATTTTAACTGGATTTTGTGAGGAGGAGAGTCCTCATCCCATCCTACATGATTTTTATATAATGCTGGAGCCAGGGCTACTGCCTATTTCCTTGCATATATATATTTAGTATGAATTGGAATATGATTTGAGAAGGCAGGCATAATCATTTCTTCACCATGAGGGCACTCCATGACAAACTCTGGGGGCCAATCTTTCTCAGCTAACAGGATGTCATAGCCTTTTGAGAGGTTATCCCAAAATAAACCCCTTATTTTTCTAGTCTTATCTCCCTCTATACGCAGTGTTATTTTGTATATCTTATGAGGTTCGCTAACTCTGGTGTCTGCAGTTTCTACCTGAATGTATTCATTCGTGTCCACTGTCTCCAGATGACTCATCAGGATCTTGCGAGCTATGGTGATTTCTGCTGCACTGTCTAGCATTGTCTGTGCCCACTCTCCGTTTTTCAGCTGTGTCCACAGTATTCTCGGCATATTCGATTACTCTAATACTGGCTACCTTCTTCCTTGGGAAGTGTAATTTTTTACTTTGAGCAGGTTCCTTGTCTTTGGACTTGGTGTGCTCTTCCCTTGGGTCTGACCGTCCTCTTCTTTACGATTGTTGCGAAAAAGATCGAGAGGGACATGTATCAATACTTTGATATCTATCAGGTTTTTTCAAGTTATCCCTATTTCTAAGGTTATATCTTTTCTCAGAGTGCTCCCTCTGGGGAGACTGGTGTTCTCGAGTCGGAGTTCTTTCCCTCCGCCCAGGAGACCTTCCTCTGGACTGGAAAACTTTTTCCTTGGGAGTGGAATGTTTATTTCCATCCCAGCTCTTTTTAGGAGTGTTTAGATTATTTTTAATAAATAATTTTTCAGGATTTTCGAGTAGTTGTGGTTTTACAAGTTTCCCACCCAAACTATCTCTACCTAATTCTTCATAGCATTTTTCTATAATTCTGGCAAGCTAAATTGGTTGGTCTGTTATATCTGTTTCTTTCAATTTCTGGCGGATCGCCACAGAGGCTGCTTCTCCTTTTATGTTGGCTAGTAATATAGCCGAGACCTGCTTGAAGTCTTTCAGTAATTTCATACCAAGAGTTAAAGCAGGTTCTGGACCGTATTCATTCTGAAATTGTTTTAGCACATCTGGTATTACCGCCATGGACGGAACACCATGTGTTTTTGTGTAAATGGAAGCAAAGACTGTACCCCAAGTGTCACAGTCCTCCACGTGTGGTGCGACCCCCATTGGAAGGCAGATGGTCAGAATTCTGTGTTTCTCAATAGGGGTAGTATTCGGGAATACTGCCTCTATTTGAGTAATTTTCTGTGGTAACCAGAAAGGGATTTGTTCCCGTTTATGGGTGTTTTACCAAGAGATGATTGTATGTTCTGTGGTGTAATTTTATTTGTGTTCCCCTGATGAGGGGTCAGCTGTGGAACATTAACAGCTGTTTGGACTGTTGCAGTCTGCATTACATATTGGACTAACTGTCTATGTATTTTAATTAATGTTTTTATCTGTGCTAACAGCTCTTCGCGAGACATTTTTTCAATGTCCGGATGTGGTGTGTAGCTGGCTAGAACCGGCCACGTTGCTCCAGGTCTACCTAGTGGACCGAGCCTGGTGATGTGATCATTGTGTTTTAGGGCGCCTTTAAACCAGAGCAGGTATAGGTTGTAGCGTTTGCCGCTGGAAAGTTTATCCATGAATAGAATACCTCTGTCTGCCGATATTCGTGTGCCTCTATCACGAAAATGACGGTACCACCTCGTGAGGTCAGTCCGTTTTCTATAAGTTTTAAAGTTATAGTTTTTCTTATGTTGACCGGAATGATGATAGCATTCCGGTCAGTCTGTAGGAGACTTGTGTCTTCCTCTAGGAGTTGATTTGCTAATCTCAAGGCCTCCGTTTCTTCCGCACCTTCTACCATTCTACTGGAGAAGTTTTTGTTGCAGATCAGGTTTCAAGGAAACAAAGATTAGGTGCACAATATTTTGGAACACTGTATCCTTCAACGTTGAGTAAACCAGAAGCTCTACATAGGAATCTCTTCCTACTAAGTTCAGGTGGATTTTAACCTTTCACCCACTCCAGACGTCTATTGGAGTATTTACGGGGGAAAGGGTCTGTGTGAAAAAGCACGACTGAGTTACTCTAACGTCTTGCGTTAGTTTTATCGCCTTACCAAACGTTGGGTGCCATGTAGTGTAGTTCCTATTTTCCCTATAGGCCCGGTGCATTGGAATAACATAAACAGCAGTGTAGACGTAGGACTGCGGTCTTCTAGGTCTCTACTGACTATGTTAGACTTAATTGGGTTTGTACCAGCTATCTCAGAGGTCACTGGAAACTTTCTTGACTGAATAGGAAGTGATCAGCTTCCCTGGCTCAGACAAGAAAGGATTCAGTTTTCTAACAACCGCATTAACATGACAACTTTGCTCCTCAGAATAAGAGTCAATCTCTAGAGTCGTGTGAAACAATGGACAGCTATTTCACTCAGTCAGTTGTGCAGAATTACTTTCACCAGTATGCAGAGAATAGAGAGAGGGGCGTTTTCAATAAAAGGTATTATTTATTGAACAGTCTTCCTTCTCATGCAAGAGAAATGAATTGCCACAATTGCAAGACTTGTTATTATAAAAAGTGCGTTCAGTAAAAGGAGTATTATGAAATAATACTGTAAAAGCATTGATATGGTTTCTTAGCCATACGATAGTTAAAATTAATAAAATATATACATTTATATATACATTTGGCTAACGTCCTCAACTGGCGCTTCTAACTACGCCTACCCCGGTGTACCTGACCTAAGCTTAATACATGGGAGGGAGTAAGTAAGTAACAGTTTAAGTTAAGTTGGTTTTGCCAAGGGTTTGCTTCAAGAATTCTCTCTAAGGGTTTAGTCAGCACCGTACCTCTGGAATAGAATGCAGGAGGTCTGGTATCTCCTCTCAGGACTCGATATTCCAGTCACCCGCAAGGGTAGGCTGGAAACGCCGGAGCTGGATTTTCTCGGCAGGAGAAAAGACAGCGTCTTTCTCAGCGCGTCAAGGAGGAGGGGCAGCGTCCGTGGGCTTCTCGCATCTGCTGGGCTCTCTGCAAGGGACAGCTGTTCTGCTCCAGTATTCACCACCACCGTGTTTGCTTAAGGCAACGTTGGTATATTTATACCTGAAAGGTGCAGAGTTTGACGTAAGTTTTTGGACATAAGACGTCAATAAAGATGTCACTAAGAACTGGTCGTTCTTACAGTGCTCGCAAGAGTTCTATTACTAATCAAAACAAAGCAAGCGGGGCTTTCCCAAGTTGCTGGGGGGTTTGAGTTGTCGAAAGAACTCTGTGTGTTATCTAGGAATCTAAGGAAGTGGCTTCTGCTGTGTCATGTACTGTAATGAGCTGCAGAGACGAGTTACTGAAATATGGCTCTGATCGTTTATGCCATTATAGGGATATCTATTGATTATAGCCGTATAGGGGCATGAGGTCACAATATTGATCGGGGTCCTAGATAGAACACAACAAATACAGACAAAATATCGAATCCAAAATATAGAATAGCACTAATATCGAAGTGAAAATATAGAATGGGCAAAATATTGAATGGACAGAATATAGTCAACAAAAATATTGATTTTAAAGTAAGTAATTTAATATCGATTTTCATAAATATAGAAAGTAAAAATATCGAAGTATATAATATAGTTATTAAATTTATCGAATTTTTTATAATATAACATTATTTAAAGTGTTTTGTATGTTAGTATATGTGAAAAGTGTATATTTATTTTATAATTTATTTTAAATAATGAATTTCATGTTATTTAGTTTTTGCGTAATTTCATTCTGTAGCGGGTGGTGAGTTTAGGGGAATAGGGTGGGAAGTAGTTTAATTACAATTAATTAAATATTTAAATTTATTTGTTGGTATTTATTTTGAATTAATTGTTAATTAATTTTTAATTGGTAATTAATTACATTTTAATTGGCAATTAATTTTACTTAATTGATAATTATGTTAATTGTATTAATGTATTTTCTGTAGCGGGTTGCGGGTTTATAGGGGAATAGGGTGGGAAGTAATTTAATTATAATTAATTAAATATTTTAATTTATTGGTATTTATTTTGATTTTTTTGTTAATTAATTTTTAATTGCTAATTAATTAATTGTTATTTGGCAATTAATTTGTATTAATAAGTAATGAATTTTAATAATTAATTTTAATTGTATTTTTAATTGATTAATTATTATATTATATTAAATTGGTAATTACTTTTAATTAATTTTTTTATTGGTATTAATATTTAATTTATTTTGATTAATATATGAAGTATTTACTTTCCCTACTGTTGCACTCACTGAAGTGGGAATAGTAATTTTTACCCCTACGCTATCCCACGCTTTCCCTACTGTTGCACCCTCTGGAGTGGGAATAGTAATTTTTACCCCTACTATATCCAACGCTTTCTCTACTGTTGCACTCTCTGGAGTGGGAATAGTAATTTTTACCCTCCCATTATCCAACGCTTTCCCTACTGTTACACTCTCTGTAGTGGCAATAGTAATTTTTACCCCTACGCTATCCAACGCTTTCCATACTGTTGCACTCTCTGGAGTGGGAATAGTAATTTTTACCCCTACGCTATCCAACGCTTTCCCTACTGTTCACTGTCTGGAGTGGGAATAGTAATTTTTACCCCTACGCTATCCAACGCTTTCCCTGCTGTTGCACTCACTGAAGTGGGAATAGTAATTTTTACCCATACGCTATTCAACGCTTTCCCTACTGTTGCACTCACTGGAGTCGGAATAGTAATTTTTATCCCTACGCTATCCAACGCTTTCCCTACTGTTGCACTCACTGGAGTGGGAATAGTAATTTTTACCCTTAAGCTACCCAATGTTTTCCCTTCTGTTGCACTTTCTGGAGTGGGAATAGTAATTTTTACCCCTACGCTATCCAATGTTTTCCTTACTGTTGCATTCTCTGGAGTGGGAATAATAATTTTTACCCTCCCATTATCCAACGCTTTCCCTACTGTTGCACTCTCTGGAGTGGGAATAGTCATTTTTACACTTACGCTATACAACGTTTTCCCTACTGTTGCACTCTCTGGAGTGGGAATAGTAATTTTTACCCCTACGCTATCCAACGCTTTCCCTACTGTTGCACTCTCTGGAGTGGGAATGGTAATTTTTACCCCTACCCTATCCAACGCTTTCCCTACTGTTGCACTCTCTGGAGTGGGAATAGTAATTTTTACCCCTACCCTATCCAACACTTTCCCTACTGTTGCACTCTCTGGAGTGGGAATAGTCATTTTTACCCTCCCATTATCCAACGCTTTCCCTACTGTTGCACTCTCTGGAGTGGGAATAGTACTTTTTTACACCTACGCTATCCAATGCTTTCCCTGCTGTTGCACTCACTGGAGTGGGAATAGTAATTTTTACCCCTACGCTATCCAACGCTTTCCCTACTGTTGCACTCACTGGAGTAGGAATAGCAATTTTTACCCCTACGCTATCCAACGCTTTCCCTACTGTTGCACTCACTGGAGTTGGAATAGTAATTTTTATCTCTACGCTATCCAACGTTTACCCTACTGTTGCAGTTGCTGGAGTGGTAATTAGAAATTTTACCCTCCCGCTGTCCTACAGTAAAAATATTGAATATTAGTAATTAATATTATATTTATATATACATATGTGTTAAAAAATGTAATTGTATGTTTATTATTTTTAACTTAAATTGATTATTTAATACTTTTAAAGTTATTTAAGTATTTCTAAGTATGTTTTAGTTAATTATAGTTATTATTTCATTAATTTTAAATAACTTTTAAGATATTTAAAAAAAATCGATATTTTGACTAACTATATATATTTTTCGATATTTTTGAGTCAATATTTTTGTACTTACCTGTTTGTAGATAGGACTTCGATATATTTGCTTTCTATATTATAACTTTGATATTTTTAGTATTCTATATATTTGTATTCTATATTTGTCAGTGATCCGTCTGACTCTATGACAGTGACAACACATGCCATTCATTGACAAACACAGATGGTCACTGGTTGAAACATGGCTAAAAATGTGAGGTCTGTTGTTAGATACACATTCACAACAGCTGACAAGTGTGTAAATGCTGTTGACTATACATACTTGAGTCTTTGTAAACCGCGTGTATGATGCATCACTGTCAAACTGAGAGGTGTAAAATATGCATCATTTTGAAGTAAGTCAAAACAATGAGATGGGAAAGAAGAGCAATGTAAGCTGTAGAAAATATGTGATATGTCTAATAAAAGTGAGGGACATTCAGACTTTGACCATGCAAATGGGGACTGCAATATAGTAAGTATGGGCGAAAGCAAATTCATGGTCCGCAAAATTTGCGAATTTGTGCGAACTTGCGATTTTTTTTATTTTGGCGTGTTGGCTGGTTTTTTTTTCAGTGCGGCTACGGCTAACTTACCTATGCGGTCGTTTGTGGGCACGGCCATCTTGTTCGCGGGAGGGAAACAACTCGGCAAACTCAGAATCAAGGTAAGTCAACAAAGCGTGCGCGAGATTGTATTTTTAAAGCGCGAACAAGCAAAAAAATTTGCGAACTTGCGAATTGCGGATTGTTTGGCGATTTCACCCGATTCGCGGATCGCGAAATTGCCAAAAATCCACTAATTTCGCGAGCGGAATGAATTTTCAGCCCATGCTTGCAATATAGACAGGATTGGTTCACAGGGTTGACTGGACTCATGAAGTATGGAAGTTCAGTACTAATAGTCTGTACAGACAGTGCAACCAGATGGCCAATTGGCATGGTGTTCCACCAGAAGAATTGTGAAGATGCAGTCATCAGACTTGAAAGTGTGTTGACCAATGTTCACATCTGAAACTGGTGAGCTGTCTCCAATGTGCACAACATTCTGCTTCATCTTCATGACACTGTGCATAGATGACACAAGACAGTGGGCCACGTGCCTCTCACCCTAGCAATGCCTACTACCTTGGTGAATCCACAATTGGAGTCAGATGTATGACACAACAGTAGAGAACCTGACTTACAGGACAAATGAGCACAATCATTGTTATCTGTGTGACATGACTCATGCAATGACTACACCAGCTGAAAGTTTGACAAGGAAGTAATTTGACCTTTTATATTAGAGCCAATGGTTCCCAATTTGATGACTAGGGATTGCAAAATGGATACCATGTCTCAATTCAATTCTGTGAATCCTATTCCCATTGTGAGCTCAAAACTCCATGCAGGAGAGGAGACAGGTATGTCATGACACAAGACTGGCAGGTCCAAAAAACAATACATCACCTGCTACAAAGTGAAGTAGTTGACATTGTGGTTGTGGCAATTGATGTTGAGACACCCAATGTTGCAGATAACAACATGTGTGAGGGAGCAATGGTTAACTTGCAGACTGACAAGTGCCATGCATGTAAATGTATAAAAAGTTGATAGCACTAGTCAAAATGATATAGTTGTTTGAGCTGTGAGGACTTGTGATGTTACCTTTGTGTCAAGTACATACAGATGACTTATGTGATTCTTTTTCATTTTTGTTTACATCATCAGCACTGGCCAGTGAAGGAGACAGTTCTACAGATGTAGGGGGAGCAGTTCACCAGTCTGGATACAGTGCCTAGTCGGACGTGGAGGTATCCAGTGGCGAGGAGAGTGAGGGGAGCCACAATGAGGGCAGGTCTACAACTATATCTGAGGTATCTGAAGACCAGTCCGGCTCCAGTTATAACTCCCATGTGGTGGCAGAGGAGACAGGAAAAGATTCCTCAACATCGTAGTCTACCACCACTCCCATCTCCACCAGCCCAACTGCCCCCAGGCCCAGTGTCTGTGGCAGCTCCCATGGCTGAGGAGCCATCTCCTTTGTGCCAGGTACCTCACCCACTGCCCGTCTCCCCTGCTGCCTTCGGTGTGGAGACACCAGATCTTTTTACGTAAAAGGTCATCAACAGGTTCATTGAAAGCCATAGCAGATTGTGTCCCCTCATTCACAAACCTATTCATTCTTTCAACAAGACCATTTGATTAAGGGGTATACAAAGCCACTGTAAGATGTTTGACTTGATATGAGGCAGGAAACTCTTTCATTTTACTTGATACAAAATGTGTGCCATTATCTGTAACTAATTCTTTGGGACTTCTTTCTGAGTCACAAATTCTGGACAAAAGTGTTTTTACAGACAGCGTACTAGGTGAGGATGTGAGCTCATACTCAACCCACTTGGAGTAGTAACCAATTAAGACCATGGTGTATTTCTTACTGATGGGTAACAGATCAAAGGGGCCAGCATGGTCTAAAGCTAACTTGGACCAGGCCTCCCTAGGAGTTGGGACCACATGTAGAGGTGTTTTTACAGTCTTCCAATGTTTGTCAGAAAGAAGGCAAGTTTGACAATCATTAATCAATCATGAAACATCCTTGTTCATGGCGGGCCACCAGAAATGTTCCTTTAATTTGCTGCAGGTGCACACAACTCCTAAGTGTTCCTCATGCGCTGCCTAAATGAGTTTTTTGCAAGGCAAAAAAGGAGGAATGCAAATATCAAACCTCACAAGAATTTGGTTAACTATGGATAATTCACTAGAGATTTGGGCAAAGGATTTCAAGGGAGCAGGGAGGGACTGTTCTTTAGGACAACCATTAACAACCATATTTTAGCAGCTAATAGAGTTTCATCTTTTTCCATGACATCGATCCAATCCTTATCAGAGAAAACACTTTAAGAACCACAAATATATTCAATGTTAGCTGTTACATATTCAATGTCATCATCAACATCATCAGAAGCATTGTGGCATAATGTTAATCTTAAGAGATAATCTGCCCTGACATTGTGGCTACCAGCAATGTATTTGATTAAGAAATTTTATTTATATAGGCAGGATAAAATGCCTACCAATCTGGCTGACTCTTAACCACTCACATTGCCGTTTAGAAGATATGTCTTAAACTGTTCTATTGCCCAGGAACAGGTGAGAGCCTCCCTCTCTACGGTGCTATAATGATATTCCGCTTGATTAAGGGCTCTTGACTAAAATTCAATAGTATGTTCTTTACCAGCTACCCACTGTGATAATACAGCACCTAAACCACATTGATTGGCATCAACTGTTAAAAACAATACTGACCAGGGGTAAATGACGAAAGTACGGGGGCATCGACAATTGATTTCTTAACTTCTTAAACTTCTTTGTTTGCATCTTTGGGCCAAGAAAAGGAAGCGCCCTTCTTGAGCAATGAGCATAAAGGTTGCACTACTACAGCATATTCTGGAAAAAATCCTGAACAACACTCAGTAATGCCTAAAAAATATTTTATTGTGTCTTTGTCTTTAGGGTCTGGCACCTCAAAAATTGCTTGCAATAGAGAAAACCTAGGTTTAATACTTGAATCAGAAAGCTGCATAGCTTTGTGATATGGACTGATGTCATAATGCGGAGCAGGTGGTCTATCAAAGTCGTGGATCCCCCCGCAAGTGGGAAGAAATATGGGGGGCTTGGACATTGTACAGAGGTCTGTGATGGGATTCATGAGGTGCATTGTATTGGCTATCCTGGGAGTTTTCAGTGACGTATTCCATTGGGAGGTGTGCGGAATTAAATGAAATGTACTTGTGTGTTACGCTTTACTTTGCCTGGTAATTGCCATATCTTCAACATCAATTGTATATGTATATTGAGATTTGCTTGTATCTGAAGCTTGATCTTTAGTTCAATAAAAAGAAATTATAAAAATAAATAAATCCCTGATTCAGAAATGGTATGACCTTAAGTATTCAAGACTGTCCCTGAGGAATTTACACTTGTTCAGATCCAAGATGACTCCCGCATCCTTAACCCTTTCCATGCTCATGATGAGCTCAGCTCGTCATGAGGCACGGTGCTCGTGTGCTCATGACGAGCTGACCTTGTCATGAACAATGGAATTCATGCACTTTCAGCACAGGAGGGAAATATGCTCCGCAGCCAAGGTGTTAAAAATGTTCAACACTTTTTTCAGTATAGTCAAATGTTCAGATATAGATTTAGAAAATATTAAGACATCATCTTGATATGCCTGTACTCCAGCAATTCCTCCTAGTAAGTGATTCATGAAGTTCCCTACTCCTTTTGCGTACCACAACAAATGGAGTGAATCATTCAGAAGAGGCAGTCGTTTGAACGATACCCTCACACACCAGTTTATCCAGTGAGAGAGTGACCGATTTTACCATATAATACCCTGGGACTTTCTCATCACTCATCCAACATAAACCCCTGTGTTGGCCCTTCTGTTCAAAATATAGGCCTCTGGTTAGATTGGCCATAGTAATGCCATTTTACTGTTTAGCAGGTCGAGGGCATGTCTGATCAAAATCTTATCCAGCTCCACTCTCTGTGAGGCCTCCTGCTCCAGACTAAAGAACCCCCACCCCACCCGTGCACGAAGTTCACGAACGCTAAAGTTCAACATCCCCCCTGTTCTTTTGACATACAATAGACCACATCCTGGGTATGTTCATGAGATTAGGAAACTTGCCCACCGCAGCTACGTCAAGCTGTATGATGAATGTGGCGAAATAGGGCGTACAGAGTTGTAAATACATATAAATAAAATCCCTTTACAATAACACATTTTTCTGCTGTCCGATTCAAATTTACGACAGGCGTATAGTCTGAGATATGAAGTTTCACCTAGTGTATGTGCCACAGTTACAGGAAAGGGCAGTACAATGCATGGAGAAAAAAAGTGTGAACCAGGCCATAAGTGACGCAGGTAGGAGAAGTGGCATGGGGTGGCGTGAGTTGACGTTACCTTAGACTTCTCACTGCCTTAAAGAATATAAAACCGGGGTCCACATCATTGGACTACTCCTCATCTATACATAGGTGACAGGCAGTGAGTATTCCCCAAGAGCTACTCGAGAGCTCTCGTTCAGTTATTTTAAAGTGTACTGTTCTGTTTTATACTCTGCCATATGAAATGTTACATTTGCTATGTTCTCTTTTAACCTTGTTTTCTCCTTTTTACATTTAAAATGTTTATATTGTAAGTTGCAGGACTGCTCACTTTTAGGTAGAGGTGAGTATTCCCAGATAAAAGTGTATTTTGCATTTTGAATACATTTTACCACAAATTATAAATGTGTCTTTAAGGTTTAGACTCTCTCTCTAACAGTTTAAAAGTTTTTATTCAGTAAATGCAATCTGATCCATGTGGCTATCTGAGAATGCGGAGCACTGGATTCAGAATTTCGTAATTTTTATGCCTTTATATTGAAGTTTCTTGAAGTTGCATCGTCTCAATAAAACTGTTAACCTTTCTGCCTCAGTTTCCATGGCTCACATATCTGTTTTCTTCATTTTTAGAGCAAGCGTTCCTGGACACCCAGGCACAAATTAAGGTGCCCCTTTTGTCCCTAAATCACTTCCTCGAACATTCCGTGCAGGCTCTCGGAGCTCTGTGCTCATCCCCTACCCTTTTGCCCCCTAATAAATCTCCCTTCAACACCAGAAGTTTTTAAGATCGTCTCTCATAACTAGGGGCATGGCTTTACCTTTATGAGCAATAGGAATTGTATTGGATTTCAATTTAATCAAATGTTGAAAGTTCCTTATTGTCCCAATTTTGTTATCAAATATCTCCGGAAAATTCAATATTTTTTTTTTCTTTTCCAACCATTGAATCTGTCACACACACCACACTATCTTCATTCAATTGTACCGGATTTGCAAAACCAGGTACAAGTTTAAGCTCCATCCTGGGTAGATCCTGCCAACCAACAATGTTTTTACCTTAGATGGCCACATAAACCTTTATATAGACCCGTTTACCTAAGCAAGACAAATTTTCCCAAAAATAACCCAACATGCCAATCACCTTGTCACCATAGGCTTTTAGGAATTATGACAGTTTTCTCCAGTGCAATATTTAAATACCAATGATTCATGTACAGTAAATCAGAGGTTATGGTTACTGGACCCCAGAATCGGCCATCATGTCAATGTCAACATTACCTAAAGTCACTTGATAAAACGGACCTTTAACCTTCTGATCCTGAAGTTCACTTACTCCAGGATCAATAGTTAAAATGAACGTATGAAGTTCACCCTGTAAGCACTCTCTATGAACACAATCTCCTAAATCATTACTCTCCAGAGTTTGCTCATTGCTGACTTGAATGATACGTTTGCCCTTGTACACAGATTGAAAATGACACATCTTGTGGCATTTCTTGCCTTTTTTACACTACGCTGGACATGTTTGACTGTTTCCTATGTGTGCATGTGAACCACATCTAAAACATATTGGAGAAGGTTTCTTCTGAACATTCTGTAACCTTTGTTTTTGACTGACAAAGCATTAACCCCTTAAGTGCTGCTGACGGCCAATGGTCGTCAGCAGCGCTACCTCCCCATTGCTGCGCACGACCATTGAACGTCCATTCAGCACTAGTTCTAATGGACAGCGCAGCACTGGGGAGGAATGTGTAATAGCAGCTATGAGGTTAATGGATCCATAATCATGAATTGCCTTATTAGAGAATTACTCGAATTGTCATATGAAATACATTTAGAGGAAAACAGTAGCTCTTTCTATACTTTTGGTCATGTCAGTCACTTCTGTAAGTGATGGATCCCTGCAACTTAAAATGTATTCTTGTATTTTCTTTGAATTACAGCTGTAGACATATTAGTCCCTAATGTACATATCTAATGTACTCCAAAGTTACAGATAACAGTTAGACTCCTTAAAGCAGAGATGAACTCCTCAATCATCTTATCAGGATCCTTCTTCCTTTTCATGAAATTAAATCTCTCAAGAATTACGCTGGGCTATTCTAAAAACATTTTTGTTCAACTTCTGAACAGCTTCTGTATAGACATTCCATCCATCACCATTTCTTGCAAGTGGAATTAAAACTAGCAGATTGTCAAAAACATGTTGAACTTCACTACCTAAGTAACTAAAGATAAGGGTCAATTTCCTTCTGGGGAATAATTTTCTGCATCAATAGCCACTACAAAGGTTTTGAAGGAACAGAACCCAATCTTCCATGGCGTTTTTGGCTTTACAGCTGTTGAGAGTCAGCCATGCTTTGATGTAAATATAACAATATAAAGTCTTACCAAATATCCTGTTGTGTATAATGATATACTGATAAATGATGGCTGATGAGCATTTAAACCAATCCTTCCAAAATGAAGAAAATGGGTGCTCCTATCGAGCTAAATGCTTTTTGATGAAAATCGAGATAAATAAGTGAAGAGACGACTGATCCAAGAAGACCACCAAAACTTGCAAGCGGAGATGACGTCATTTCATTTCAGCCGGTTGTGGAACAACGCCTCCTGTTCAAAGGACATTGGGAGGGGTCTCAAGGCAATTGAGGTTGTGTGCGGTCCCAGGTGGTGTTTAGCGCATTGAAAAACTAACGTTGCACAATCTGTGATCCAAGTAGAACTTCAGTTTTCCTGGGTGTTAAACCAAGCAGGTTTGGTTCCAGCGAGCCACAGAAGAATTTCCAAACTCCAATGAGTAACAGCAGCAAAATATGAAATTTGTAGAAAAACATACACAATGGTGAGTATCTGCTCCGCTCGTCGCCAAAGGTGAAGTATGTGCCAGGAAAGAATAGCAGGAAATGATGAACTCTTGTGAGGATCCAATTGCAACTGACTAGCAGAAGCAATCATATCTCACCAGACAAACATAGCGAACCGGGACATACATTTGATTATAAACATGTTTACAACCGTAAGGAACTACTATGAGCGCACTCCACTGTAGAATGTAAATATGTAATCACATTGGACATGAAAAAAAACTCAATGTGTGTTTGTGCACCTCAGGGTTATGTCGCGTGACTATGTTGTGACATTCAGGAAGTGGTCACAATGAAAAATGTCGGAGAGTATGGAGGAGAGGTTTTCCTTGTTTGCACAGACTTGTGGCAGCAGTGCTTTGCAATCGTCACCATTTAGTTTATTGAAGTGCTCTCATCCCATGACTCCATTAGCCATTCAAGTAATTGGCATCCCCCTAACTTCTGCAATATTTCTGTCCTCTCTGGGTTAGGACTGGTTGATAGCGATTTCATAGGCCATCACAGCTGAGCTGCTGCATTGTATAGCTTATAATATGGAGAACCCAATCTTCCCTTGTCCAAGGGATTGTATGGTTTGGGCATGACCACTCTTTTCTTACCTATCCCCGATATTCATTTTCTGGTAAGTTGGTGACATTGGTGGCATAAAAAAGGGAAAATGCTTACCCCAAAGTTGGCAAGACTTTGAAAATCTAGAATACCAGTGGTAGGAGATTGACAATGGACATATATATGTGATTGAGAAAATATTGAAAAAATAGAAACAGGACCTTTTAGTTAAGTGTAGATTGGCATCTAGGTTAATAATATTTGCCATGTATTGACCAATAGTGAAATAAATAGTACAACCTTCTGATTTAAAAGGAATATTTTTTTTCATTTGTTTGCCTCTTTTCACAACTCCAAGAGTTACTTATTATTGGATGATGGACAAAAAAACATAAGGGCCAAAAACTCCTGTGGTCTTTGGAAGAATTAATATAGGTTAGAGTAGTACTGCAAAGGTGAACCACATGATGGTTCTGTTTTTGAAGGGTCAAAAGTGCAGTTTGGGCTGTTGTTTTTGATTTAATTGATTCTTGTTCAATTAGGAAGGTGAATTTTCATAAGACAGAATTGCCTTCTTAATTGAATTACCTCCAAGATACGTATAAAAAAGGACGCTATCCTGTTAGTTCTTCAAAATATATTATCTTCTTTTGCATTGTATCACATTGTTCTTTTCAAATGAGAAAAGCTAATACAGTCTTCATTTCAATCTGTTCATTAATTTCTTTGTAGGTTGCAGATGCTAACTTTTTTCACAAAACTATTGAGGGCTGATAGCTAATCATGTATTGTATGAAGACAAGAATACGTATGAAGACAAGAATACTCAAAGCTGTAATTAGCACCTAAATCAAGGAACTGTTCGCAGCTTGGGGATATCCAGCCAATATTGCTTCTTGCAAGGTTCCCATTCCCAATTGTTTAAAAAGACATGAGTAACTGTAACAGAGAGCTAAACTGCGAGTAAGTACCATTATGTGCAAAAATGCATGAGTGAAAACCACTACATTTGCATTTAGCAAGGCACAGCACACAATCCATCTTATTTACTAGAGGAACTGTAACACGAAGAAATTCCAGATATATGTTTTAAGTGATATGGGTTTGGCTGGAACATGATAATAAAGAGGGTACAGTAACACGAGTATTGCATGTTTAAAGCCTCCTAATATATTAAATGTGTCATTGCTAAACAGTTTAATTTCATCTCTATTCTTGTACAGTGCTGCATTGTCAATATTTTCATTTCTTGCTGTAACAAGAAAACACACAAACAGGCTGCACCTCAGAGATCCCTCCAAGATGAACATCCAGCAAAGTATTCATTCATTTATTGCCAATGGACACAAATTGGAGTTTGTCATTGTGTTACCGCACATTGTAGTATCCTACCCAGCCTGGGTACTGACCAATGACTATACCACACATGGAGAGTAGTTACACATGTCTTTATTCTTCAGCTTGTAAGCAAGATCTCAACGTTCTAAACCTGCATTCACTTCATTACCATATAATGCTTACGTCACAGGTAAACGGAGTCCATAAGGATCCAGAAGAATTTATGTCATTCTTTATTTACACAACACAACATCTCCTTGTTTGTTAAAAAAAAGTTACAACATTTTACAATAAATAAAATAAATTATAGTTACATACATTATTACAAATATATATGCACTTAACATTCTTCAATGTGCCTTGGTTGAGCTTGGATCACACGTCCTGGGCGGGTCTTCAGAAACTGGGAGCTGGCAGCCGAAGTGTAAGTGGTCTGCATAGGTGAGGTGAAAACAACAATAGTTGCAGTCTCATTGACTGTCTATCCGGACCTAGTCACTACTGTGACATCGATCTTTGATGAGTGATGAGCCACATGTCTGAAATGAGAAGAACATCTAGTAAGGGATTACCCATGTTGTTGGGCAGTCATCATGTGTCCTTCGGTGGTTGCAACAGTAAAGGACTCTGCCTCGAAAGGAGCATCTGATTTTCATTTTCTGGATTGTTGAAGATCTCCTCTCTTGAAAGTGATATATTTCACATGACGTCGCTTGTCTGCCATAATTTCCATTTTTCGTTTGTGGACAGATTCTTCTGTGCAAATGTCTGTCTCAGTATTTGATCATATGTTGGTCCATTAAGTAACTTGGTCATCATGGCTCTCCCAAACATTAAGGTTGCAGGAATGAGTTGAGTGAGGGATCGATTGGTAAGCTTGAAAAGTGGTATTCACAACAACATTGAGGTTAAGCTTCTCCAATGCAGCATGTTTCACAGCTTTCTTTAATGTGCTCAGGAATCATTCCTCAATGCCATTGGCCTGGGATCAAAGAGGAGTGCTTCTCTGATGCTTTACGTTGAGATGGCTAAGAAAGCCTCTGAACGTCAGGCCGTTGCCAGATTTCAAGATCACAGGGACACCCCATGTTGCAAACATGTAATTTCATATTTCAATAACATTTTCATGAGTGATGTATGAAAGATTTTCTACCAATAGAAAATGGGAGTATTCATCAGCAGTGACCATTAGATGATGTCCATTCCCAAGAGGAGAAATCGACAGCAACACTCTCCCAAACATGGTTAGTCAATTCTGACATGTTTAAAGGGTGCTGAGTAATGTGTGATGAGAGACAGTGCATGCATGACAGGCTTTTACTCTTTTTTCAACCCTTTCATCGAGATGAGGAAACCAGACTGTCTCGAAGAGCTCTCTTTGTGGCAACTATTGCTCGGTATCCCTCATGGGCTACTTTAATTATTTGTTTTCTTTGACTCTCCAGAATAACAATTTTAGTACATCACATGATGTGGCCTTACTAGGCTACAGACATTTCATCTCTGACAATCCTGAATTTTAAGTACTCCCTGTCACTGGTGAGTGGTTGAGAGTGCCAGTTCCAAGATTGGTGAGCAATAATGTCTTTCAATTTCAACATGTCACTATCTTAGCTCGTAGTAGTGACAATTTACTCTAATGACATGCAGCTGGTGTGCTTGATTTTACAATGAAAGACTTCAGCTGTCTTAGATGGGGTACAAGGCACTCTTTAAAAATAATCAGTAGGATTTGTATCTTTCTCTGAACATTGAACAAGTGTGTAGTAGTATTCTTGTAATCTCAGACCCCAACTTAATATATGCGGAGGCATCTTGGCTTTAGGATCGTCAAATATTGTAAATAGTGCTTGATGATCAGTCACTACTGTGAAAGGCTTTCCATTTAAGTACACATGGAAATATTCACAAGCCCACACCTCTACCAAGCTTTCTTTCTGAGTTTGTGAAAAGGCACGTTAAGTATCTGAAAAACGTTTGCTGGCATAAGCCATGATATGCCTTCAGACATTTGGCTGTCTATTGTTCTGTGCAGGAATGGTGCATAACCCGGCAGGGCTATCATCAATTACAACCTCTGAATGAAGTTTGGGATCAAAGTAGGCCATTTCAGTGGCATTTACGATGACTTGCTTGATTCTTTTGGATCGTTCCTCGTACTCACGTAACCAGTGGAATACCACATTCTTTTTCTCAATTCCTGTAATGGTGCACTGAGCATAGCAAAGTCATGTATGGGTCTAGAACAGTAACTGGCCAATCAGCAGCAGTGTTGAGACTGAGCAGACAGGCAGTTGAAGCTGTACATTTAAGTACATGAATAGGCACTTGTATCACTGTTTTCTTGTATTTTATTGTAGGTGCAAATGTATTGTGACTTTTTAAATGTGTTGACGCTCTCCATGTATATACTTTAGTATTCAATTGCATGAGTTGTGGTAATGGAGACAATTCCCAACATTTCTCCTCAGGCATGATGTTGATCAATGCACTGCTATCAATAATGAATGGTATTGAACTTCTATTTATCTTCAGGTAAGTCTCTGGTCATAGTTTGTAGGTCTTTGGTGCTTTTTCAAGTCGATTTTCGTTTGTCAGTGTCTTTTCTCACAGTCAATTAGTCCCACATGTGCAAGTCATGCTGAAGTAAACATCAACATTGCAGTTATCATTGTCACTTTCACTTGAAACCGACACAGAGGAACTCTTTGATGATGATTTTGATGGCGATCGACTTCGTTTGGTGTCCATTTACCTAAGTTGGTGTGACCGCTTGGCCTTGTGGGAGCTAGACAAATAACATTTATGCAGTGCTCGTTAAGCCATTTTGTCTTCACATTGTGACTCATTTACTTTTCCATTCACCCTGCAAACCATCACAAAACAGTTTGCTTTGCCACAGGTGTTGAAACTCTGTCAAACGGTGAGACATCTACCATTGTGTGGAAACGTCAATCCACAGCTGAAGCACATTTTCTTTTTCTGTGGAGACATCGCTTTACATCCCTCTGCTTTATGCTGTGACTTTCTTTACATGTCCATTACTGACCCACTCTGGGCTACTCCGGACTCCATGCCAGTCGCTTGTTGGTTAGCACAATCTCTAGTTCGGGCAGCCGTGAGGACTTGCACTAAACTCCGAAATTCCTCCAGCATTCGTCATCGAAAGGAATCTGGCAGGCATCCATCTATTACTCTGAGTTGTCTAGCTTCCTCATCCTTAAAAGCATTGAACGTACAGAGTTTTATGAGGAGATACAGTCCCTCAACAAATTTATTAACGGTTACACCTACTTTCTGGCGTTCTTGGCTGAAGCTGTATCATTCATAATCTACGTTTGGCACTGAATTGAACTTGGAATTCAAGGCTGCTTTGATATGATTTTATATCTCTTCAATATTGTGTGGTATTTTTAATGGCCCAATTAACACTTTTCAACAGCCAAGTTCTTCGGATACTTGATAATCCTTTTCTCATCCATTTCATCAAATGTGTCTATGAAATCCTCAAAAGTCTCTTTCCAAGGAGCCCATCTATTGCCAAAAATGTGCTTTTTTGGCAGTATCAAACGTTGAAGGTTATATTAAGAAAGCAGCAGCAGTATAACCTTTGGTGGGCGACAGTGGTCTCTCTAATGCTTTGTTATGAACTTGCACATGCAAACCATCTCTAGAGCCTTGTGACATGCTGGCTTTAGGGTCAATATTGACCTTTGGAGGAGCTTTGGCCTCACCCTTGCTCTCCATTGGAGCTCTTTATTTTAATTTTATTTTTTTTACATATTTTTATAGAATTTTCACTATACAGCACAGCATATGTCAATTACGGTTAGAAATGAGGAATAATTATATTTGGAAAATGTTAGCAAGGATAAACCCTGTCCAAAAAATGTCTTTAGTGTGAGAAAGGAAATGAGAATAGAAAAAAAGTAAAGAACAAATTTCCATCATATAACCAATAGGGAAGACAATTCAATTGGACAAATTTGTCGACAAAATTGTAACCCAACTACAAGGTACCTGCCTTTTTAATACATAGACCTATGGCCCAGTATGAGACAATGCTTCCTTCCAGCTGTAAATGGGAGCCTATATTCATCTACCGAGTCATTTCCCTCTCTTGCCTTTTCTATCATATATTCCCCTCTCGAGATTGAATACTGAGAGGAGCCGAGCAAGCCATAGCTGAAATGTTGGGGCGGCTTGGTCAAGCCAGCTTGTGGCAACACAGATTCATAACACTGCCATATCCAGAAAAAGAAAACGGTAAGGCACAATTTGCCTCTGGCTGTTATCAACTCCATGAAGCATTAAAACAGGAGTTAACTTAACTTTTAGACCCAGGGTATATTCAAAGAAAACCGTGATAGAGGATTTTAACATATTAAGATGAGGGCAAGTACAGAACATATGGGTAAGATCCGCTTTAGCAGAGTTGCGCCGTGGGCACCTGGTGCCCTCCTGCCCCCCTATTGTGCAATTTTTGCCAGAGTATAATAAAGGGAAAATACTGTTTAGTAGTGCTAGGCCTGAAGCCCAGCGGAGCATAAAACTGTCTGCCCCAATTCTAAAGACTGGGTAAAATTATCCGAATCAATGCTCAGCCTGTCTTCCCATTTTTTACCATGCTTTTCTAGATCATCCAGTTTAGTTGCCATTAATTCAGCATAAATTCCTTTAATATAACAACCAACCCCACTTCTAATTACATCAATGGCTTTCACCTTACTGAATCTGTTAATCCCACCCACTTTTTTACTCAAAAAGCTCCTAAGTTGGAGAAATTTAAAAAAATGCCTAGTGTCAATGCCAAATTTGTCCTGAATGTCCTTAAATTGGCAAAAGCCATCTGAGCTCAATATATCCCCAACTTTCGGAAAGCCACTCTCTGCCCACTTTGCCATAATTTGAACCGAAACAATTTCTGGCAACGTAGGATTACCATACAGTTGAGTTTAGAAATTCAACCTCCCAAGGCCTGTCTTCTTCTTAAAGGCAGCCCAGATTTTAAAAGCTGCCTGCATAGTTTTAAATTCAGTTCTCTTGTAATAGCTGGGCTTGCTAAATTTTAAAAAAACAATTGATGCTTCCTCCCCCACCAATAGGCTATATACATCGGGAGGCTTAACTTCAGAGTCAGGGTCTTCAAGTCTGCCACCAAGCACATATATTGTAAAGCCGCAGCCCAGATATAAGATTTAAAATCTGGGACCGCCCAGCCGCCTCTGTCCGAAGGCAGAGTCATAAATCATAAGGCCCGCCTTGTTTTACCATGCGCCCAGATAAATCGATTAGCCACGTTGTCCAGCACTGTAAACCACTTCTTCCCAAATTCTAAAGGTATTGCCCTGAACAATTACAATATTTTTGGTTAAAATACCATTTTAGTCATGTTGCACCGGCCAACCAACGATAAGTGCAAGTTATGGAATTTATTGAAGTAACTTTTGGCCTTCAGGATCACAGGGTCGATATTTACATCAACTAAATTATTCAGATCTTGAGTTATAGTGATCCCGAAGTATACCGCTGAGTCTACCATTTGCGGATCGGAGCGGCAAACCTTACCATTGACTACAATCTGGGTCTTATTCAAGGCGCAACCGGAGATCGCGCCGAAAGCTACGGCTATCGTCTCAGCTGCCGTTATTGCTGCTAAAGGGTTAGAGGTGACCAAGGCAACGTCATCCACGTATGCAAGGACCTTTGTTGCATTCACATGATAAATAATAGGCTCAATTTCCCAACAGGACTCGAATTGTGGAATTAATAGGTCTATATAGATAGCAAATAGGAGGGGTGAACAGGGGCACCCCTGCCTAGTACCCCATTTGATCCTGAAAGGTGCAGTATGTTTCCCATTAATCCTAAGACAAGCAGTAGGTGCTTTATACAGACTGCTGATGGCTTTGATAAACCCCTCCTCATGACCAAACCATCTCATTGCCTCCCATAGGTAGTCCCAGCAGACCCTATCAAAGGCTTTTTCTACATTCAAGAGCAGCATAGCCATAGGGTCTCCTGAGACTTCTGCTACATCAAATAAGGTTATTGCCTGACAAATGTGCAGAGTGGTCCCTCTCCCCGGAATAAAGCTGTGTTGGTACGGATGAATCCCCTTCCCTATGATGATATTTAATCTAGTTGCCAAAGCTTTGGACAGGATCTTTACATCACCATTTAAGAGGGTAATTGGCCGGTATGTCCCTGGTTCCTGAGATGGTTTCCCCTTTTTTAAGATTATTATAATAACTGCTCCTGACCAGGAATCGGAGACCGAGCCCCCAGATTGTGCAAGACATAATATTTTGACCAGGTCGGGTCCAACTTCTTCCAAGAAGATTTTATAAAATCCCTAAGGGATCTGGTCAGGTCCAGCTGCCTTTCCAGGTGGGAGGTTCTTCAGGGCACAATAAAACTCGTCTTGCGTCAAGGTAAACTCAAGTTTTATGCTATCTTCCGAGTCAATACTACACAGTATTATACTGTTAAGATGGCCCTGGGTTGGAATCTGCTGTGCTTGGGGGCCCGCATCGCATAATCGTTGATAAAACTGCCAAAACACTTCCTGAATCCAGAGTGGATCCGTGACTAACTTTCCGCATACGTCCATGATCTCATTTATCTCACTCTCAACACTCCTTTGCCTGAGTCTAGCTGCCAGCATGTGGCCCACCCATTCACAAAAATTCATGGCATTGTTCTCTTTTTGCTAGAAAGAGCTCCGCTGCTTTTCTTGCAGCACAATTTCTGATTTCTGCCTTGGCCCAAGCAAGCCTAAGCAAAATATCTTCAGTTACTACCCCTGAGTTTACAGCTGTTGCCACCTCCTCCTCGATTCTAGCTAAGTTTTTATGTAGTACTTCCACCCGTTGTACTTCCCTCTTCTGTCGGGACAGGCTAAAACTGAGTGTCTCCCCTCTGACCCCGGCTTTAAAAGCGTCCCATACAACCCCAGCACTGGCACTATATCTGTTTATATCCCAATAAGTTTTATTCCAGTCTTTCATATGGGAGACGTAATCGGGATCTGTTAAAAGCCCTCTTTCAAAGGTCCAAGTACGCTCGCCCCGAATGCCGTTTGTAAATATCAAAGTGAGGGCAAGAGGGTTGTGATCAGATAATATCCGAGGATATTTCTCTATTTTATCCCGGTGCGCTAGAGAATGCGAAGCAAAGAAATAATCAAGTCTATAGACTGCCTTGTGTGGGGCAGAAAAAAAGTACTACCTGGGTCATGACCATTTACATAATACCAAAGGTCTATAAGTACATGATTTCTAACTATATTAGTAAGGGCCTTGAAAACCTTCTTTTTACGGCCAGAATATATGTCTCCCATACTACCCCACAACCCACTGAGCCCGTTGATATTGAAATTGCCACACATTAATAGTGGGGACGTCTAGATATTCCAAAGTCTCTGGATCGTCGGCAATGGAGCTGTACACTGAGCACAGAGTAAAAGGCTCCCCTGTAAATACGCAGTCCAATGCAACCCATGACCCCATTTATCTACAAGCATTTTTTTAACGATGATATAATTCCTTCGGGTAAGGATAGCCACTTCTCTAGTCTTAGTGCCTTGTTTAGTGGCCCCCAGTAAGTGAAACCCAAGTTTTTCTAGGACCCCTCCTCTACTACCCTCTATGTGGGTCTCCTGGACACATAAAATATCAACACATATAGATTTCAAAATGATAGCTGCCCTTTCTCGCTTGGCCTGGTCATTAGGCCCGCAGATGTTGATTGTAACGATTCTAAGGTTAATAAGACTCATAGAGCAGTTTTTGGGTAAATTTCCTTAAGCGTAAATTTCTTGTGTCTCCTTTCCCTTGATACCGCCCTGAGCGCCTCTTCCTTACAAAACAAAAACCCTCCTATACGCTTCCCGGAACCTTTATTACCAAGTTTTCTCATATATAGTACTGTACTGTGCTGTAGCCGACTCCCCCCCGAACCCTCAACCCTCCCCTGATCCAAGCCCCCTTCCACCACCTCCCCCCTGCCTCCCACAAAGGCAAATAGGTCAGTCATGACCCATGTGTGGCAGCTAATCACACAACTCAAGCTACTGCATATCCCTCCGCCTCCGTGCCCATGTATACTACCACCAAAAATAAGAAAAACCAGTAGAACCCCCCCCCTTGCGGAACTAAAAGCAGTATATAACGATGTACATAATATTGATTAATAATCATTAACTCTGCTGTTACCCAACCCTAACTTTCAACATTAATATCTAAAAATTTAGCCGGCAAGCAACATCCCCCCTCCCTTTGGAGTCCTTCAACTCTGTCATGATTTCTTGAGCTTTAACTTCTGAGAAAAATATACAAACTCGTCCCTTAGCTATGACCTTAAGGCGTGTGGGGTAGAGCAAGTAGGCCTCACAGCCCAACCCCTGAAAAACGAGAATCAGCTGTCAGAGCCTTCACCTCTGCTCCACCGTGGCGTGGCAAAAATCCGGACGTGTGAAAAAAGTATGTCCTTTGAAGGCCCGCTTAGTGTCTGGACTTGCCATGTCTATTATAACCTGTCGAAGTAGGAAATTCCCAATGTAGATCAATATTGCCCTTGGACGTTCTTCTTGCCTAGCTGAGCTGGGTTGTACCTCTTCTGTACCATTGGAAATCGCAAGTCACGCTGGACCTCCATGTCCCAGTTCCAGTGTGCAAGTTCCGGGAATGTCCCTTTAAACAATACAACAATCAGCATTATATTTCCTCCTTCTGCATTTTCCGCAATCCCAAGTAATTGGACGTTGTTTCTTCGTTGCTGATTCTCGAAATCCTCAAGTTTCTAACACATGTCCATTGCCTGCTTTTCCTGCTGTCCTTTAGACTCCTGTAATTTATCCACCACCTCCTCCAAAGCAACTGCTCTGTCCTCCACATGAGTAACGCTTTCGGCCATTTCAGTGCAGAGCTTATTTGCTTTACGAATGGAGGCCTGCAGCTTCTTTGTTGCTTGAGTGACTTCCAACTTTCAGTTCTGGCCTCACTCTGCATTTGTTTTAGGGTGGTGAATACTAAATACAATGACGGGGCAGCGCTGTCAGAAGGTGCCACTGAGCCCCCTGCTGTCTCCTGCCCGTCATTCCCATAAACCAAACTTGTAGCTGAGTAATCCCATTCCAAGTTGCGCACTGTGGTGGACTCAGTTTTTGCAGAGCTTGCCGTAGATCTTACTCTACACCTTTGAGAGATTGGCTTACCGTGGAGTGCTTTTTGGACAGTAGAGGATTCTCCCGAGTCCGTATCATCTGTTATGCTGGAGTCACTAATAATTGGCGAGTCAGAGTCATCATTAAGGGAGAAGAATTTATCCGCCTCGGGGGATCTGTGTGCTGTCATCGCCGGCAGGCGTGGTGTTTGTTTGGAGTCACTATCAAGAGTGTCATCAGAAAGCAGGGCGTATTGTCCACCCACAAAAACAGCAGTGTTAATTTCCCTGTTCCTGTTTGCTCCTTCAGACTCCTCCTTGTTCTTTTCCTGAACCTCCAGTGACCCCTCTACCACCGTTTCATTCTCTCTTGTGGCCCGTGCTATCTGACAGCACGAAGTTATTCAGTGGGGAGAGCACCGCTTGCAGTGGGTCCGATAGGTTTACTGGATCTACTGGCTCTGCTGGGTCTATTGGCTCAATTTTGGTCAGCCAGAAGTAACTCCGGATCCACCTGAAGATCCTGCTCCAGTCTGGATTTTGCCTGCAGCCGTCTGGCAAATCAGGTTGAATGAACTCTCGTTTTTCTGTATCGCCTGTGTCTGCTGAGCCTGTTACGTTCTTTTCTAATGTTTTTTTCCTCAGGGCTGGGGAGGGAACAGGCGAAGACAGGAAAAAGGCTTCCACCACTGTTGACTGGCGCAGAGACCCCACCGTGGCAGCCGCTGCTTCTCTAAGCCAGGTCCCTCCAGCAGCGCCGGCATCCTTAGAAATGCTGTCTATTTTTCGCCGGCCGCCCAGCCGTCCTAGATTCAGTCCAGGCACAGACGTGGCATTATCTGGCGCTTTGGCATCAGGTGATCCTCTGCCCCCCCCCCCCGAGCCCACAAATGTATTCATGGGGTCTTTATGCGCCCCTTTAACTGCCTACTCTGCTTTAGGGGGCATGATCTTCTCCGCACTTCGACACTGCCCATGAGAGACACCAGTAGAGGAGCTGGCACAGCAAGAGTGTCGGGTCAGTAGATGAATTATGATCAACACCAGTTTTGATTTTAGCAAAGTTCTGGCACCTACCAGCCTCATATCATTTCGAGGGAGAGATTCACTAAGGAAGAATGGATTGGCTTTAGCATTCAGCTACAGCGCCATCACAGATGAGCACGAAGGTTGAGGGGCTGTAGCAACCCTCGTCAAGGTCAGTCCGCCATCTTGTCTGCGATCCAGAGCTCTTTATTTTTATTGAGATCTGTGGGTTGATATATTCCCAACTATGCAGCTTTTGGTGGAGGGTGGCTTCGTTTAAAGACAGCTCCACACGCAGAACCGTGGTCCTCTCTGTGGGGCCACTTTACAGCAGGTTGTAGTATGATGACTCTCTTTAGTAGTCTTTTCATATTCAAATGATTTGATAAGCAGATAACAAGATGAAATTCAATTGGCCTTGCACTTAAATGTCTTGTCATAACTACTAGGTTGACCTCTGCTTCATAGCACATTAGATTACAGCTTAACTTGCAATAGATTGTCACACAACTCCACTTCTCAAGACCTGGCTGCACCCTCATTGAGCATTATCACTCCCTTTAACATATAGCATTAATTTGCGTAGTAGCACAGTACCTCTGTTTGCGGCCTTTTCATTTGATTCTCAGGAACCGATGTGTTGATTTTTAATGATATTTTTCTTTGTCCACAAAAGCTTTACACAGGCTGGCATTGCGCTGAGACTCCACAGGGGCCAGCGTAGATTGTTTTGCACTTCAACTGCTGCACATGTGGCATGCACAAGTAGTTTGCTGTGCCATGGCAAACTCTCTAGGAGAGTGCTGTCAATCTGTGGGTTACGTATCCCTCCTTTGTCACCAGTTGTAATGTCCTATCCAGCCCGGGCACTCACCAATTTCTCATTTTGCCACCGGTTGCCGCCGGCCCATTGTGCTGCTAATTACTTCCCATGGGGGAGAGAGATCACATGGACCACAGTTACCAACTTGTCAAGTGGCGCGCTCACCGCCAAAGTCATCCTACTTGCCAGGAAGCGCCGAAATAGTGACCATGGCTCCCGTGCTGCGGGAGCTCATTTCTCATTTTGCCACCAGTTGCCGCCGGCCTGTTTTACTGCTAATTACTTCCTGCGGGGGAGAGAGACCCCAGGGACTACAGTTCCCAACTTGCCAAGTGGCGAGCTTGTCGCCAAAGCCATCCTACGTACCAGGACCCAGCTAAATAGCGGCCAGGGCTCCTGCTGCGCGGGACGCACACAGACATGCCCAGGCTGCGCTTGGCTGAAACCCAGGCCAAGGGCCCATCTGCGCCCGTCCGCGGCAGGACGAGGCTGGGCTGGGCCACCCACTTAGTCCCTTAAGAGCAGCTAATTACCAGTAAGGAGATACAACATCTTGTTTTGCACTTCCCAGTGATCACCTCCATGTTGGAGTATGGGCAAAAGGAAATTACCGCCCTCTGAGGGAAAGTTGCCCACGATAAGTGCACCCATCACCAAGTATTTAAAAAATGATGTGGGGTTGATCAATAGTGAGATTGTACATGTTGAGGAACAACTTGCAGCCACCAAAACCACATTAGACGCCGTATGAAAGAGTCTGTATTAGAGGGCTGCCGTGACTCCTCAGTACTTGTGAATAACGTAAGAGATAAGGAAATTGCTCCAAATTTGGCCAACCCTTGCATTTTAACAACTCCACTGGAAATCTCAGCACTGTCCAATAATACTGACCTGCTCTTCCCGGCAGCAAAAAAATCAAAACAACTATCCCAAATGAATAATGGACTTGTGGAGAACCAGGTAATGAAGGCTAAATGCAAGTCAAAACCAAAAAAGGAGAAAAACTGTTGGGGCGGCAAGGGGGGATAGTATTCCAACAAATTATGCACAAAGGCCACAAAATCTTGAAACTCTATTAAAAAAACTACATGGCAAATTAAAAAGCATTGAGCAATGTTTGATGTCAGAAATGAAACTAGTTCAAAAGGATGTGACCTATCTAACAGATTTGGTTTTTGAACTACTATCTTCAAAATTATCGAGTGACTTTTTCTGTACCACCTTTAAGGGACTGCCGAAACACACAATCTACCCAAGACATAAGGACCAATAAAGAATACACAGCCCCTTACTCCAGACCTGCAAAAATCAACTTGGCAGTCAAACTGAATATTACCTTGCAAGTTAGTAATAATATTGAGGAACCGTTATACCCCAATCCCCCCGCCCCCCCCACGGGGGCCCCATATGTTATTGTCTTCAATAACATTCCAAAATTGGCAGGTAAAAATAGTGAATCATATGAGACATTGAAAAACTAAGTGGTGCACTGGATTTCTGTAAAGACTAACTTTGACATTAACATGTTACAACAGAATATGATAATGCTAAGGTGAGTGAATTGGGTGGGCAGTTCTAGGAAACTATGTCAGGGAGACTGTGTTATGGTGAATTTCCGCAGCAGGGAGTTGGTAGGGAATCTGATGGAAATATTTTAAAATAATCCCACCGAGCCATGTTTTAACCAGAATGAATATATAACTGCCGTTCCACTTGGCTTCTTTTATAGGCCTAGAAATAGCAAAGCAAACATAACTTCTAGGTATAACTCAATCCCACTTGGTCCCTCATATAATAACTATGCATCCTTGAGAAGATGTAGTGAAATTGATTGACAGGGGGAGGATGTGGGCGACCCACTAGTTAGGAACACTGATCATACTCCAACTTGTAACAAGACAGATGCTGTTTTCAGCGTACAAAATCATAGGGAGTATCTGAGTCTAGTCACTCACTAGCAACAAGGATTATATTTTCACTTGTAATTTGATGGAAGCCAAACCTAGTATATAAACCCATGAGTCCTTATATATTATGCCTTGGAATATGGCAGGGATTAAAAATAAGATCAATGACGAAGAATAGTTAAAAACGATATGGGGGTGTGCTTTAATCCTGATACAGGAAACCTGGTGACTGAGCCCTTTTTTATTAATGGCTTTCAAACGGTTTGTACTAAGGCTAGCCCCTCTAGAATGGGGAGAGCAAAAGAGGACTATTGGCCTTAATTAGTGTAACCTCTCCTTTAATATTAAAGAAAGCCAACACTATGTCACAGTTCTATCAGCTTTTACATTTCTATTCTGAGTGGAAACAGTCTATCATTGTAATACATTTTTATAATAACATCTTTGATAACACTAGATTTAGGTTTATTAAGTTACTAGAAGAAGAGCTGGATTGTTATCTAAAGGGAAGGGAAGGGAGGGGATTATATATTCGTTTGGGCGGGTGATTTTAATTGTGACAAATGCAAAATTGTAGTGGGAGAACCATGTGGGTATTGTGACTGTTTGCGTGACCGAATTCCCCACTTCCCACATGATCTCTACGGGGAAGCAATAAACAATGCTATTCATAAATATAATCTAGCAGTTATGGAACCAGATAACCCTGTTGGAGAGACAGCTATCCAAACATATGCAGGGGCTAGGTCATCCTCAAATATTGATCATTTTATTGTATCAGCTAATTGCAGGGGTCTGGTGTAAGTTTTCTTAGCGATCTCCACCCGCTCATTATGTCTCTGAGGCTTACAGGGGTCTTCAAAGTGTGGGGCGCGACCCCCAGGGGGGCCGTGAAGTGATGTAAAGGGGGTCGCGCAGTCCCGATCACACTTCTGTCCGGACCCATCTGACTACAGGGATTCAGCCCCCGTCCTCCCCCGTAGTGTGTCTCAGCTCGAGCTGCTGTGAGGTCCGTTGGTCTGTGTCTGCAGTCTTATCTCCAGCACAGCCCGGCACCCCTGAGTTTTTCACAGGTCGTTAACGACCATTTGCATATTTACATACCTTTTGAAAACTGGTTACTGAGGCTTAGTTTTTTTTTTATAGTTCCAGTACCCCCTGGGCCCCAACTCAGCCTTTTCCTTACATTTGTATTTTACATTTACTGCAAAAGTGTGAGAATGCATTTCATGAAATGAAATAAAAAGTAGGGTTGCCAGAAGAAAAACATACCAGCCATTTCTTTTGTAACACACTGTTTGCTACCTCTCACATTTTGTTTGCTTTATATACTTGCACAAGTGCCACCATTGCCTACGTAACGTTTGTTCTTGTGTTTGAGTGTCTGCCATTTATTGCAGTATTATACCTCTATTTGTACTTTGTATGCTTTTGTAACCTACACACATATCACTTTTTCCTCCTGTAACGTACTGTTTGCAACCTCTTGTATTTTGGTTGCTCACTATTGTCACTATTGCCTCATGTGACTTAACGTTTGCTTTTGTAAATTGTTCACTTATAATTTTCTCCTCATGTAACATTACTGTTCCTATTGTGAAGCGCTCTGACACCTTCGGGTAAAGTCCGCGCTATATAAAAACGCATAAATAAATACATTTTTAATGTGACTTTTCTGTCTTTGTTCCCTTAAATTATCAGTCATGGATCATTGAGGCAGCCCTAGAACACAATTGAAAGTGCTTTCTATTTGGATTTGCTGTTCCAAGTATGCACAGATGAGTGCTGAAATATACAGCTTTATGTGACTGCTTATTTTTGTACCATCTGGGTCATCAAAATATTGAGCAGGCAACCCTAATCATAGGACTGGAAGTATGTTGCAAGATCAGCATATTATTTATTTCCTCCACCCTCGATCCCTGATTAATGTCATAATAGCAATAGTTTGACTTATATCTTAAACCCTACGCCGCCGTCATTGTTATGTTGAGTTACTTCAAGTGTCTGAAATGCACCCTGCATTCAGAGAACTCTTTTCTCATTCTCACACTTCACTTTCATGCTCACCCTGCACTCACAGTGATCAAAATGCACTCACACTGATCACCATGCACTCACATCATTCACCTTCTCACACTGCACTCACAGTGATCACCCTGCAATCACAATGCACTTGTGTTGTTCACCCTGTACCTCAGCCTGCAGTCACACTACTCATCTGCACTCATCCTGCACTCATGTGACACCTCATTCACCTGTCCTCCTCACTGCTCAATTTGCAACTCGCTCAAACAAGCCCATCATTAACCATGCATTCATTCATCCCACTCTGCACTTATATCCACACCCAAATTCATATGGCCACCCCACTCACCAAGCAGTCACTCCTCTTTCCCTACTCTCATACTGTTGCATCGCTCACCGTGCACTCACATGGGCACTCTTCTCATCCACAGAGTGCAGAGGGTTAATGTGCCTGCTACAAAGAATATGTACTATGCAGATCACAGAACTGAGTGTGAGTAAACTATGCATAGCACTATAAAAAATGTTTGTCAGAAAGGTGCTACAGAGAGATGAGGTGCATTGTTGGTGCCACTGCAACTTTAACCACCCACCCATTGCCTTGCCTGTGCGGCCAATGACAATACCTATGCAACTACCAACCATAACACTGTACAAGTGTGACTATTTCAAGCCCCCAAAGCTATAAGAATGGCATGGATGTCAGGAGTTTATCGTTTTAAATTATATTGAATTAATAAACAGCTGATCTGCTCATCTCTAAATTACACAGACAGAGCCACCATGTGGCAGACGGTCATAGTGCCTTTGTGCACAATTAGGTGCCAGTGCGGGGCACCGGAAACCACCTGCTCTAATTCAGCACTGGTGCTGAGGTAACAGGGGAGAGGGACATTTGTTCATGAAGGTGTGAAAGAACAAAGTAGAGATGTGAAAGATTAATAGGGGGACTGGAGAGGTGTAAGATACAAATAGACAACAATTTGAATGGAGAGACTTATTGAGAAGTGCAGATGGGCAGGGGAGTTGACGGGGCCAGAAAGGCCATGAGATAAATGCGAGAAACTGTTAGAGATGAGGGCAGTGAAAATACAGAATGGCAAGAGGTGATTAAGGGTGAAGTGAGAAGTTGAATGGGGAGAGTTCAGAAGTTGTAAAAAGGGGTGAAATAAAATGCCGGCAATATGAGAGAGGAATACAGGGTTGAGAGAGGGATGGAAGGGAGAGGGTGAGAGGAAAGCGGCATGGTTAAATTGCTTAACTCTGCACAAGACCGCCAGGGTTTTAGGGACCCCTGCTGCTACTGGCCAGGGCCAGGTGAGCTTCTAATGTGGCAGCACATATTCCTGCGGAGTGGAAGGCCCATCACAAAGGTTGACTAGACATCTTTCTGATGTTAATTGCTGTATTTTGGTTATAAACTGGTACTGATGTGGTGAAATCTTTCCTCTGTGTTATTGTGTGCAAAAAATGTCAAAATAATGAAGCAATTCTATCCCAAAATAATGTGGCATCACATAACATTATTTACATTTTCCTCTCACACAATTTAGTCAAGCCTTTCATGTAATTTGGTCCTCACCTGCCTCGCAATTCCAGAAGCCCTGCCTACAGGTTTAGAAATGTTTGTCAGGAAGGGGTCCTTACGACTGAAAATGTTGACAGGGGGGTCTCGGCACCCAAAAGTTTGAAGACCTCTGGCTTAGCCTGACACGACAAGAAAGGGGGAAGGCAGCGGATATAAATATCGAGACTCAAGGTAACAACGGAGTTTCCAAAAAATGGTTGGGTATCAACGCAACCATCTTCATGGATAATCTTAAATTAGAAAAAACAAAGAGATATAAATATCTGTCTGCACAGTTCCTCCATAAACTCGGCAATTATAACTGCCTTTTGTAATATCACGAGCGAAGTAGCTGGTGACCTAATATCCGAAAAGAGACAATAATCCCAGATGGTTTAACCAGGAGTGTATAAGGTTAAACGGGGAATTAAAAATATCCCTAAAAGCAAAAGCCAAGAGAAAGTGACAGGATTAGCACATTGAGGAAAGGTTATAAAAATACACTGAACCAAAGGAAAATAGAGATTTGTGAGGAGGCCTGTGAAAAATTAATGCAGTTCTATTCTGGAAAACTGTTCATCATCCTTTTTTTAAAGGAGAATATTGCAGTGAAAATTGATATCGATGTCCCCCGGGTAGATTTGAAGAGTATTTTTAATTCAGAAGCTGTTAAAGTCACTAAATGTAATAATGGTAATTTTATACTAGTGGAACCCATAAAATCACCCCCAATAATGCCAGATGAAATTAAATCTGCCCAACAAAAAAGCGCCAATGGTAAAGCCCACGGACCAGATGGGGTACCCATTGACATCTTTAAATACAATATCGATTTTTGGACCCCTATTCTATAAAAATGTTTTTAATGCGACCTTAGGAGGAGTGCTGCCTGTATCCTGGGTTGAAAGCATTATCGTACCTATTTTTAAAAAAGGGGCAGAGGGCAGGCCAATTGCCACCTTCCCATATCCCTTCTTGATTAAACCTCCAAACTGATGGGCAGAATGATGTTGGGGAGATTAGAAAATTGGACCACCGAGAACATCATCCTAACAGAGGCACAGTATGGATTCAGAAGGGGTATTGGGATGGTGGAACAATGTGTAAATTTGGAGCTATTGATAGGAAAATATACTCTAGCCAGGAAAGGGGTTCTACATCTTTGCTTTCTGATCTCACTAGCACTTTCGATCTCATTACCCACCCCAAATTATAGCAAATATTGAAAGAGCTAGGAGCCCCAATTGATATAATCATATATTTATCCCAGATTTACACATTTTTACCTTCTAGAGTACGGTTTGGTACAATTGGCGAATGTACCCGGATTTCAGAGTAACGCTTGGAATATGACAAGGATGTGTTTTAGCTCCCCTCTTATTTTCCTTATATATTAATAATGTGGATCCCATTTTACCACAACCAAACTGTTGATGCTCCAAAAGTTGGGGCGTGCCTATATGCAGATGATGCTGTCCTGTTATCAAGAACAGCAAATGGCCTGCAATGTCTAATAGAAACTTTTGTGCCGTACATGACCAAAAAAGACTTCCAACTAATTCTAACAAAACCTTTGTTATGACATGCAGGAGTAATAGGCTGAAGAAAAGACAACATCATGTGGGAGGGGCTGTTATAAATAGAGTTTCAACTTTTTCCACATCTCAGATTACTTTTTTAGAGGAACGGTACCTGGAACACACAGTTAGAATCTTGCAATCTGAAATTGTTAAGAACAATGGAGGGTATTCTCAGATTCTCTACAAAAATAGGAAATTATTGCCATGTATAGGAGCAATTGTGTTACAGGTGTCTGCTATGGGGCAGCTACATGGGGGAGAGCTAACACTGCTTCCTTACAAATTCAAGAAAAGACATTTTTAAAAAGAGTGTTGGCAGTCCCAAGTTCCACAACCAACTACAAAGTACATAGAGAACTGCCTGTACCATACCTAAGTGACCTATAAATGCGGCAGGACTCACTTTTTGGCAAGGGATCTGGGCGAAAGATGAAACCAAGTTTACAAAGGATTCAATCAAGGACTGCTTGGCCCTCGACTATGGTAGAAATATTCCCTGGCTAGAGCATATGTATACCCATTTAACACGCAGTAAGGTAGACTTTGATAGAAAGAACCCTGTGTCCATCCAAGAATATAGTAAACGTGACTTGAATACAAGATATATTACTGCTAGTGAATGTGCAAGAGAAGATTAAGTTAGTTGAAAACAAAGTGTTATTACTTAGTGTGAATGCCAATTAGTGAGGGGCACACAAACATACCTAACCTTGGTTAGAAATACCCGACATAGATTTTATCTAACGAGGCTCAGGCTTGGCACACTTCACTATATATTAACATTTCCCCGAATGGAAAAGTGTCACAATCTCCCGAATTGTCAGTGTGAAGGAAAGTCCCCCCAGTCCATGTTGCATTTTATACTTTTTTGTCGTTTTTATAGGGATACTCGGAAATCTGCCATCAAACCACTTTTTTTATCTAATATGCTTTTTTACTATAAACATGCTTTTAACTTTATAAGTAGCATGGAAAATGAAGAAATTATGAACGCTGTCATTTTGTATATACAAACGGCACTGAGGAGAAGAAAGGATTATTCACATTTGGATACACTAATATATGAAAAAACAGATGATTGTACTTAGTTGTGTCATCTATTCCTTATCCTGATACATACTAGCACCTTGCACTTTACACATCCTTATGATAAAGGCTATTTTGCAGCTAAAGTACTGTATAAATGCGTATCTTGCTATGCTGTATTGAGTGATTAAGAAATATGTTGTTTTTAACCTGCATGGATCTAAGAATATGTTTTTAATTTGTTTATTTTATATTTTAAAGAAGTAATGTTAATTGTTCTTTCTGAATAGAATGCTTTTATGGCTGTATATTTTGCACCGAATAAAGCTGATTTGACTTGACTTGACTTGACTATGCCACACACGGAGAGTAGTTATACATGTCTCTAATCTTCGGCATATAAGGAAGAGCTCAACGTTCTAAACCTGCAGTCACTTCATTATCCTCCAACGCTTACTTCACGGGACTACGGAGTCCATCAGGAACCAAAAGAGCTCCTTCATTCTTTATTTACAGAACACTACACACATCAGGGTATGTCTCAGCTATAAAGATCCTCATGCAATTAGATTTCTGTGATCAGTTGCCCTCTACTTATTAATACTGGGCAGCAGGCTGAAATATAAATTACAATTTTCAAAAAACCCAGGGAACTGTTGTGCTTTTGGTTGGTTTAAGTGTTTGTACTAGTTTGATACTGACGGGGCTGCAGATGAACCATGCTAAATGCTTTGTGCCTTTAAGACAGAACTCCAATAGACTGCAGAATGGCACTAGGCTTTTGGCAACCATATTTTTAAAGAGTAACTTTGCGTGTACACCTCTTGTTCCCTATCTCTTTTTAATTTATTTATTTTATTTCTTTATTTCGGCCAGTTGGCCATAAAAGACACACATATATACATACATTAACCAGAGGCTCATACAATGTACATACGCAGATACGTTAGAAACAGACGATTTTTAAAATACAATACAAACTTAGTTTCCAGCACCCTCTTATTAGCACATTTCGTTTGACAGTTGAGATAAAAACATATATAAAATTCCTACTCAGAGCGTCTGGCCCATTTTCCTGCGAACAATATACACAGAGTAAAGAAACCTACTAATGCTGAATACAATAAACTGGGCAGTATTGGTTTTGATAATCCTGTAAGCCGTCATACAAGATCTTGTTCCTAGGAGAGTGCACATGGGTTTCAACCATCTCTTTCGAGCTTTCGAATATGCTTTGCATATAAACAACATGTGGACCTCATTCTCCGTACAAGAATCTAAGCACATGGAACATTTCCCACTTATAGCATTCGGACATTCCATTTTTCTCTTGGACCAGCGTTCTATATTGGAATTCAGCATGAGGTTACCATACCTGAATTTCAGAAATAAAGACTTCGCAACGGGCGGCTCTATTTCGTCCAAGAAGAGTTCAAAGCAGGGTTCATCTTTAAAAGTAAAAAATTCTTGGATTAAGGACCCAGTTTTATTTTCATATACTAGCCTGTTAGTCATATAGGACCAGAAGGCTCGCTTTACTAAAGACTTAGCGAAGGGTGGTAAATTGTCTGGATTCTCCCACAGCTGTGGCAAGCCCATTATCGAGAACCATTTTTTAATATGTCTAAGCCATAGAATAGAATGGAAAGAGTCTAGGTCCAATAACTCTCGAAGGCCGTTCCTATATTCAAATAGTTCTGGGGTAGACCACAACCTTATCCAAAACATTAGTGGTCTAATAGTAGTAAAATAATCAGTTCTTTTAAAATTCAAATCAAATTGGAGAGGGATTAACGGTGTACTAGTGGGAACCCTTACAATTGCTCTCATAAATTTATTATCCAGGCCTTGGAAACTGTCCCTGGCCCAGGGTCCCCATATCTCAGCCCCATACAGGGCGGCCGATTGGATTTTAAATTTAAAGAGTTCAAGCACAGGTGTCACACTCTTACTTGTGCTAGCATTCAGTTTGCTCAAAATCGGTTTAACATTATGAGCATATGACACCTTGCTATCTCTTTTTGCATCTGGTCCAGATCATGTATTTTAGGATCATATGTATTTTTTCTACAAGTCCTAATGTAAAATTGAAAACTCATGTGTGGCTTTCAAGAGTGACCTTTTTATGACCCATGCATGGAAAAGTCAGTATGTCTCAGTGCACCCTCTCAAAATAGAGGGTCAGATTTATCATCATTGGGTTTATTGTAATGCAGAAAGACAACTTGCTGCACTGTGTCAAATAGAGAGGGCTGGAAAGTGCCATATTTAGCATAGTATGGAGCATTCCTTGCACCATGGTGCAAGGGTACCTGCATTGCAGTAAGGATTGTTTGTGTGCAGGAAGTGACACAGATGAGCTCCAGGATGCAGCACACTTAGGGCCAGATGTATGATCATTTCATTTTGTGAGTCTCTAACTGTGATTTTTTGCGACTAGCAATTAGGGGCTCGCAGAATGTGATGTAGTAAAGTGTCTCAGACACATTTTGCGATTCCTAATGGGGTCGCAAATGATGACCTATCTCATCAATATTAATGGCATGATCTAGGTCTCAATTTGCGACCCATTGGTAAAAGCCTATAATCACTGGGATGGTGGCCTGCTGGGGTCTGTTAACCACCATGTCTGTGATTGCTTTTTAAATAAAACAACTTTTTATGGACATGCAGCCCGTTTTCCTTGAAGGAAAACAGGCTGCATTTAAAAAATAAAAATGAAAAGCTACCTTTTTATTTTTTAAGAGTAGGCATTGGTCCATGGGACCACTGCCTGCTCTTAAATATTTTGGCGCCCATATTCATGAAGGGGAAATACACCCTTGGGGACCCCTTCTTGTTTGTGAATAGGATACCACCTCCTTCAGAGTCTTTAAAATATGAATGTTTTGCAACCACATCCTGTTTGTAAAACATTTATACATGCCTTTGCAACTCACTATTAGGAAGGGACGCCCTTGGCACACCCCTTCCAAATACCAGTTTGCAAACCCTATTTTGGGAGTCGCTAATAGGTTACTGACTTCCAAAACAGGTTTGGTACATGGTAAAAGCCATTTTAGTGGTCCCAAATGGACTAATTCTCCATTTGCTACTGGTAAAAACAGTTGTCATACATCTTCCTCTTAGAAAAAGGCAACAAGAAGGAGAAATAGAGCACCTCCCCAAGGAAGGTGTACCATTTTAACATATTCCCTGCTTTACCAGTCTTGGTAATTCTGGGAATACACCAAAATCCATGGCTGGATACAGGAGAACACCCACACTCCACCCATGGAACGCCTTCCCAGGGCAGAGTACCACAAGGTAGTGACTTGTGCTTCCTTGTGTTACTCTAGATTTACCAAGTAACACAGGACCACACAAGGTGGCCTTGCATTGCTCAGTAAATTTGACTTAACAATTGTTTTGCCCTTGCGACACCATGCATGATGCTAGACCTTCACAATCCAATGACGAATCTGGCCTTGAACATCTTCTTTCTGTCTCAGGAAAGTCAGGTACAACTTCTCATACATGATTCTAACAGAAAATGGAACATAAAGCCCTAAGTTTTCTAATCAAGTCATTTAGCCACTTTGTCCATGTTACAAACAGCTGATTGGACCCAATACCAGTTATCCGGGTTGGAGTGGAACAGAAAAAGATATGGCTGCATCAGCAATTCAGATAGCTAAAAAAGTGGGCCAAAGTTTTAAATCAGGGCAATTTTGAACTTGTAACATGTGAGATTGCATGCATTTGTGCTTGCTGCTGGCAAGGTTTATGGTAATATCAGGGAAATCAACATTATAAAACGGCCCACCAGACAATAAATCACACTCATAAACAGCCAGAATACTGGCCTACACAGCGACCTGTTAGACCACCTGTCATAAGGAGATTACGGAAGCTGTAGGGAAGTTTCACAGATTTATAACAGGTCTTCATACATCCACAACCAGGAACATCCGGCATCTGCAAGGCATTGCCAGCAGCTGAATTAATGTTGCGGTGTACCGCACAGACACAGTTGCACTACCTACTGCGTGTCTCATGCAGAATCATAAGAAGGTATCCTTGTGCTGCAGAATCAAATGAGGATACTTCATACTACATTTCACTCCTTTTTTCTAAAATAGGAACATATGTTATGATTTTTATAAACGGAAAATACAAGCAGGTATAGTACAATAGATGGCATTAAATCTGCAAGGAATGGAGAACATTTTAGAAGAATACATAATCATTGAATCTGCAAGGTGTCCTTCTTTGGTGACACCCCATCTCCCTTGTAACCATGGTGCTAATGGCAACCTGCTTAATAACTTCTTCCGGATGGGTTTTGTCAACCTCTAAAGACAGCTCACCTATGGAAGACACAGACCCTCTTGTGAGTTCTGCAACCAGTCAGACCAATCACAATGGCCAACCTCTTCCTCAGGAAGTTATCTCAAGGAGGCTGTGTGTACATCAGAAAACCAGAGAAGTCCCCTCTTGTTTCACTATCCCTTATCACCAAGAAAGGCTGACCATTTGCTCACTCACATGACCTGTACAGGAGAGGAGAATTTTGACAACCCCTTCAGCACTCTCCTAGGTTTTCTTATTAACACCCAGTCAGCAACTTGAAGGTCCATGTTTTTGAAACTTCTACCAGAATCAGATCTTTTTTTATGGCACTCTGCTTCTGCAGCACACGAAAATCCACGGAGACATTCTTCCCATGTGGTCTTCCCCTGCAACTATTCAGGAAACAAGCTTGTGTGCACCTTTCTCCCCCCAAAAGCGTAAAAGGAACAACACCAGTGGTGCTTTCTTGTGCAATGTGGTAATTCCAGATCTTAGTACTAATACACGCTTGTACATCCCGTCCTGATAAAGGAGCAGTCTGAATTCCTTCTTTCACTATTCTGTTCACCCTCTCAACTAAACCGCTTGAAGATGGGTAATACAAAGTGACTTTAACATGCTGTACATCATTAAGATCAAGAAGTATGCTCATTTTGTGGGATGAGAGGTGTGTTCCATTCTCTGTAACAATCGCCCGAGGCGAACCATTAACTCCAAAAACTTGTTCCAAATATTTAATGATGTTTCCAGTGCTTGGGCATCACAAAACATATGACATTTGATCACTTGGAGTGATGATCTATGTGCAAAATCAAATACCTGATGTATACCAGAAGATCAGGTTTATAATATATTGTTCTTTGACAATACCTTAACAATTAAATTGATAAACAACTCTTTGACAATACCTTAATAATAATACTGATAAACAATACATTAACATTCTAGGTATACATAGGTAAGTATTGGTTGACAATAGTTAACATATATGCATTTTGGTGATATATATATTGGTGAATTTATATATATATATTCAGTGGAAAAAACCAAAGGCTAAAGTAACATTATAGTTAGGTCAAATGTTCACCAATAACGTAACATTTTTAACTAAAAAAAAACACAGTAATTCCCAGTTATAGTTATCTCAAGTGACTATGACACCAGCCCTAAAGTAACTAAAACTCATTCCCTCATCATGCAAAATGTTCTCATCAATAATTTCATTTCAAATGTTGCAGTGATATTGTCAATGACGACATAGACTATGACATGTCACATGAATGTGCCCTAACGGCTAGGGTGTTTGACCTCAGAGCTAAGGAATCGGGTTCGAGTCTCAGCAGGGATGCTCAACATTCTGTGATTCTGGGCAAATCATATAGGGCCATATGTAGGTACATTTTATTTACTGATTCTAAATACCGAATTTTACCGATTCGGTATTTAGGATTCGGTAAATGAGATGTAGGTAAAATATCTGTAACATTTACTGATTCGGAAAAATTAGGAAAATGTGTACCGAATCGGTATTTACCAAATTGGTATTTACCGAATCGGTATTTACCGAATCTGTAAATACCGAATCGGAGATTCAAAAAACAAGCA
The DNA here is from genome assembly GCF_964263255.1 of Lissotriton vulgaris. NCBI lineage: Eukaryota > Metazoa > Chordata > Amphibia > Caudata > Salamandridae > Lissotriton > Lissotriton vulgaris. The sequence goes on from NC_141687.1 coordinate 1,356,944,232, forward strand.
ATTGAGGAATCAACCAATCCTGTGCATCCACCCCACCCCACAACCAGGATGTGGCCACACCCATGCAGAGGCATACAATCGGAACCTTCTGGAGAGCTGGGAGTGCAGAGGAGAGCAACTGAGCCACTGGCTGAGCATTGCTGAGGAGAACTGCAGGATGGCATCCGATGAATATGTGTTAGGGTTTGTGCACAGCAAAGAGCATGTTCCCTCTCATTACACTAGTGGTCTCTGTAAAAGCTCTCTTTAAACATACTATTGAAATCCTTTCTTGTTATCTCAGCCCCTCCCTAAGACTTCTGTGTATGTTGCTCAATGTATTCACAAGTTTGGACATTGCTGTCTTGTTTACACATTGGACCTTGCTTTTACCAAGGCTTATTTAGGGCACTCCTCCCTAGGCCATGTGTTACTTCAACTCATTAGCATAATAACTGAAGCTCTGCACACCTGCTTGTGAGAACCACACCCAGTTCTTCGAAACAACACCCAGCTCTTCGAACCACACCCAGCCCTGTCTATAAAAGGCAGCCCCTGAGCCTCACCCAGTGCTTGTGCTCGTCTACCTCCCACTTACCTGAGAACAGATCCTTCGGCGCTGGCACTCCTGCTCTCTCCAGACCTTCATTGGCTTCAACGGGTGCGGCTGCTGGCTCTTCCTTCTTCCGGTTTCTGGATCCTTCCTGCCTCCGCCCCTCTTCTGTCCACTGCAATCGACCTGCAAAAGAGAAAGAGGACAAGGTTAGACTGATCAGTATCCCATTTCAGCAACAAGTAAGTGCAAAACCTTTTATTACCTAAAAGAACTTTGACGGTGATTTCTGGATTCATGTAAAGACAATTGGAACAAGATATCTCCCACGAACTTTGTAGATCAAACCCCTTTGTTACAAGAATACTTTGTGGAACTTTGTGAAATAAACATTGTTTTACACGGAACTTTTAAGAATCGAACAGAGGAAACCATTGACAGCAAGGCAAACAGTAAATCAAGGACTTGCACAAATTACCTGCTGTATTTTGATGTAAAAGTACAGTATTTGTTTTATAAAAAGACTGGAAATGTGTGAAAAGTGAGTTTGCTATTAAGAATTTAGACTTTAGTTATATTAAGGTGAATGTTAGATGTTGGCAATTCTGATAAAGATATTCGTTTGATTTTACAGAAGTTTTACAGGAATAGAAAGCACATCCCAGAACAGTAACACATTCCAAACCTGGAAGCTAGAGACCAGGATCCAAGAGGTATTTTTAGAAGAGAATTTCCAATAGATTAAGGGTTAGTCAGGAACACATTTAGGGATAAGTTGCACTTATCTGTTCTTTGTTTATATTTCATTAGGCACCAGTTTCTACAGAAGTCAGAGAGGGCCGCAGATGTTAGCAGCACTTCAACAGTGGAAACGCAAGAACCGTGTTGTCTCTCTTTTTTTATTTTATCCACTTCCCCCCCTTCCCTTGAGCTTCTGGTTCTTAGTGCACTGTTTAAAACTAGTCTGCTGGAACAAGCAGTTTCAGGGTGGGGTCGGACTGTCTTCAACCTCCATCAGAACTGAACAGAAACTCAGGTGAGCTGGGCTTTGACAATATGAGAGGGAAGGAGCAGAACGGAAAAGGAAAATGAAGTTCAGTGCAAGTGAGCTTCAGGTCCTTGTGGAGGAGGTGTTGAAGCACCACACGCAGCTTTTTGGAAAGCAGTCCCTGCAGGTAGCAGAAGCAGTAAAAAGGAAGATCTGGTGGCAATCCAGGCAAAGGTGAATGCTATTGGGGTGAGCTCACAGGACATTGATGATCTCAAGAAAAGGTGGTATGACCTTCGGATCATCACCAAGAGGAAGCTGGCTGCACAGAGGAAACAGACCAGTCTCACAGGGGGAGGAAGGAGCAGAGCACCTGCCCTCACTGACCCGGAGCAGCTTGTTGAGTCAACCCTGGAGCCCGAGAGTGTGTCTGGAATTGGGGATGCAGACAGCTCAGCAGGAGCTGCCACAGAACAAGGTAAGAAGCATGCACAGCAATCCTCCCCCCTTCCCTATCCCCATTCCCCAAGGTGGCTGTGTGACTCACACTCCAGTACAGGTTTTAGTATACACCAGCAATGCATTATGGGAGATGTAGTCAGTGAAACACCCATCATGACAGTCATCACATTAAACAACAAGGTATGCCACACACATCAGTTAGAAGCAGCAGAGAACATTAAGATAGTCTGACAGGAATGTAATTTATTATTGAACTGCAGGGCTGCAGGACCACTGAGCTAATGTCCATATCTGTCCAAAGGAGAGTCATCACGCAGGACTTCCCCGGAAGGGAAGAATAGAGGATGCCAGCACAAGTGCAGGTCACAGCACTCCACCACCACCGGCATCAACACCACAGGCAGCTGCACCAACAGTGCCAGCCGCAACACTAGAGCCAGCATTGCCACTGCTGATTGACTCAACACCACAGCAAGCCTCAACACAACTCACAGCCTCACCAGCAGCAACATCACCTGTAGCAGTAAGGCCCAGGAGGCATGCTGTTCCCACTCTCCATGTCATGGAGCCATCCTCTGAGGATACAAGGGCGGGTGACACAGCAACTGGTCCACGGGAGGAAACAAATGCTGGGCTGCAGTCCACCTCTGAGGTTGCACACACAGGTGCGAGATGCCGCAGGGCCCGGGAGCACAGCACAACTCAGCAGGGTGATGGGGTCTTTGGAGGGTTGGAGACCAGTATGGTAAAGGTGCAGCGCCTGCAGGGGTAGGCGATTCAGTCAGTGCAGAGACAAATGCGGCACCTAAACCAGAACATGGTTAACATTGACAGGGGCATCAGTAAGCATGGGCGGAAAATCCGTTCCGCTCACGGATTTTGCGGATTTTCTGTAAATTCGCAATCTGCGAACTCTCGCGAATTTACCGAAAATCCGCAAATTCGCACGCAGCGGATTTTTTTGCTTGGTGATACAATATTGCGGCGTGCGGCGTTCACTTACCGTTATTCAGCGTTTGCCGAGTTGTTTTTCTCGATATTTTGCGAGTGCTGCGCCATTTTGGATCTTGCTGCGGGATCCCGCGGGAGTTTAGCGACGCATCACGAGAGTTCGCAATTGCGAACATGTAGATGCGGCGGGCAGCAACGATCTCGCACTCGCGAAATTACAAAATTTGCAATTCTGTACAAGAAATCCACCAGCAAGCAGCATAAACCTTCTGAAAATGATGATTGTTATCAGAATAACTCCTCAGGTTGACATTTGCCTGCACTTTTTTGGATTTGAGGCCTTTTTGACTTTCTTTAGATCACTTTTGGATTAGAAATCATCTTTCACAAGTAAGTTTGTTTGGGGCATTACAGTTGCTGTTCTGCAGAAAAACGAGTTTTGCAAAACTGAAAGCACTCAGCAGGTGCAAAAGTTCAAACTCATCATTAGTAACCATTCCCTGTAGTGCTTCCTGAGGGGCCCCTCCAGAGTTCAGTTGCCTACTTGCAACTATTCTATGACCCTGCTCTGACCCTCACAGCAGGCTTATAGAATAGCTACAAGTGGTCCACAAAGGTCCTGGGAAAAAAATTGCACTGCAACAGAAAGCAAATTACAGATAAGGAAGCAGGTGCCAGATAGGAAGTTTAAATTCAGTGACACATTAATCAACCCCAAATTAATTCATGTCAGTTGAAGCAGGGCAGGTGTGCTTGCTTTCCCCCCCCATAATCTACAGTGATGAATCGGAGGGTGGCAGTGATGTACCAGAGGGTGGCATGGGTGAATCAGAGGGTGGCAGTGGTGAAACAGAGGGTGCTGTGAACCTGTGATGATGAACCAGATGTATAAACAACAAAGTTGCGACCGTTGCGAGCCGACAAGTAAGTTCGCAATTGCGAACTGGTACCAAACCCTCGCGAACTGGCAGAAACCCTTGCGGATTGCGAGTTCGCAAATACGCAAATTCACGAACGCCAGATTCGCAAAATTCGCCCATGCTTAGGCATCAGCTCTATGGCGGAGGGCATCAAGGAGATGGCTGAGGGCATGCAGGATATGTCCCAGTCTGTTTTGGTGCTGAGTGACAAAGTGGACGAGGACAGGGCAACAAGGCGCCAAATTAAGAAAGGAAGAAGTGAGGGATTTCCAGGACCAAATGGAATCCCGCCAATCCTTTACAAACAAGACGTGAAAGGCTGGGCAGCAGCTCTCGAACCCCTTTTTTTGGAGATAAGACATTACAACATCTTGCCAAGCTCCTAGAAGGGTTCTATCATCTCTCCAATTTTTAGGCAGGAGACAAGGCTTCCCCTCAAAACTATCGATTGGTGGCCTTAATTGATAATGAGGCAAAGTATTTTGCAGGCATCCTCCTGGAGGAGCTGTTGGCATGGGCCACAGAGAAATCCCTAATTCCGTTCAACCAGACAGGCTTTGCCAAATCAGTAGGCACAATGACCAATATTTTGACCATGGGTATGCTCATAGATAAGGCGGAATCAAACAAAATGCCCATCCATTTCTGTTTCATAGAATATAAGGCCGCCTTTGATCGCATAAATCGGAACATTTTATGGTCTAAACTGAACGGCTGGGGATATTGAGACCTCTGTTGGATCTGCTGATCAACCTTCATACAGAGACCTGGGTACAGATAAAGTTAAGGGATGGATCAGTTCTGTCAAGGCGCATACAGACCAACAAGGGCCTCAAACAAGGCTGTGTCCTGGTGCCCACTCTCTTCAACCTATTCGTAGGTGACCTTGTACCGATCCTAAACAGCTGCAACTCCCACGCTCCTAAACTAGGAGGGCTCCAACTACCCTGTCTTCTATATGCAGATGATATAGTCTTAATAAGCCACACAAAGGTAGGGCTTCAACATCTTCTGAATGCAACACACAGCTATTCAAAAGCAAACAAACTGACAATAAATCTGGAGAAAACTCAGTCGATGACCATCAGTAAGAACAAAAGAAAATCAATATTGTTGCTCTGGAACAAGACACGAATTGGAGACACATCAATATACAACTATTTAGTAGTAAAGATTGACAACAGCGGGCAGTTTTCCACTCAGAGAACGAGCATCAGAGGAAAAGGGCTCGCTTTGGCAATCTCTTTAAAAACACTAAACAGCAAACTCTCTGGACCCTCTCTTCTGCCTCTGGCACAAGTAATCCGCGCCAAACTTCTCCCAACAATTACCTACGGGAGCGAGGTACTTAGGGGCAGAGACGCTAAGTTCCTTGATAATACAATTATAGCTGCCTACAGAATTATTTTTAGCCTGCCCAAGCGAACCTCACCAGCACAAATCAGGCTAGAATTTGGTATCCAACAACAGCTCCTGGCAAGACAGGGGCCCTATATTTCAGCCTGGGACAAAGTGATGAAATCCAAACAAGGAACTATAAACGAGCACCTATGGACGGAGCTAGAGCAACATCCATCCTCACCAGAAGCCAAGTACCTCACGAGCAGCCTGGCAAACACGGGATTAAAGCAGCTTTGGGACACCCCAGTAAACCATACAACATTTAAAAATCTGGTCAAGAAATCTATCAAACAACTATCGTGGGTTCAAGATAAGGCAGCCCTTTCAAAAAGAACGCACGGCTGGATGACCCTGCCCTCTTATTCAACGAAATAACCACAGAGCTACTTTGGTGTGGGTTATGCCAAAGCCGGTAAAATGTGTTTCTTAAAGTAGAGGTTGGGCTTGCTACCCTGCACTCAAAATTTCCCACACTGGCTAAAAGTCAAAGCAGGCTCCCTCTGACGGTTATGCGGCCTAGCGCAAGAGGACATGCTGCACTTGATATGCTCCTGTGAGAAACTGCTGGATGAACGGAAATATCTGCTGAAACACCACTTCAATCGACGAGGGATACGCACGCGAAGGAAAGTAGTTCTTGCCTGTTTTTCATCCCAGGATCCCCAGATGAACTGTAGTTTTGTGAAATTTATGAAGTTAGTGGAAAAGAAGACGCCAAAAACGAATCTCTAAAGGTTTCGATATAGCTGACAAAATATAACAGCACCCACCGTCATGGCTGACTTAAAGAGAAAATGAGGATACCGGGAAATCAACAATATTTTATAAAACAAAACTGAATCAAAATTTTAAAAGACTAATCCAACAGGATTACATTTTGTGCCTAAATGAATTGAGGAACTGTGATTGTGTTCTACTGGTTTTATCAAACATGTAGTTTTAAAAAATCTTCTTTTATTCTGTTTTTGTTTTTCAATGGTTTTAAGTAACTATGCTAAATAAAATTACTTACTTACTTACTTAAGGCGCAGGGAGAGGCAGAAAATGGAGCAGCACACCAGGGCAGTGTACCGCCTGGCAACTGCCACTTCCCTGCTCTGCAGGCCCTCCGTGGCAATGCAGGAGGGGCTTGTGCACTGCTGCACTGATGTCTCCAGGGGGATGGGGAAGTTGACATCTGCACTGGAAGTGCTGCTGAGCACCCAGTCAGCCAATGCTGGTGCTCTAGGTGTGGGGGAGAGTGATGAGAACACCAGCAGGAGCAGCATTAACCCCCTATACCAGACACCCGGAGGAGCAGCAGGCGGCATGCTGCGGGCCCTGGCTCAGCAGACAGTGAGGATAGCCAGCTCCAGACATCCAGCACTGTTGTGCGTGGGCGCAGATGTTAATGCTGCCCACACATTTATGAACATATTTAGGGTGAAGTAACCCATGACTACCCATTAAGGTTCAGAAAAGGGGGTGGTGATGAACAGAGTGTCTGAATTAAGCAGACCACTCTTACCCAGTCCAAAGATCAGGGCTTGATCCATCACCGTTATTTATCTCACTGCCCCATCCCAGCTCAGAACCTGGCTATATGCAAATCAGTCTGTCCCTGGCCCAGTGCATCATGGGAACAGGGCAGACTAAACTACCAAGCCAATTCTTCACCAGAAAGGAGACAAGCTACCGGGGACCGGTTTCTGGCATTTCAGCCGTCTTCGGCCCGGCTTGCTTGAATCCTGATGGAGCAGTGAGAAAGGGACTCATGTCTGAGTATACCCTGCCACACCTATAGTGGCCAAAAACGATTCAGAAAAGGGGGTGGTGATGAACAGAGTGTCTGAATTAAGCAGACCACTCTTACCCAGTCCAAAGATCAGGGCTTGATCCATCACCGTTATTTATCTCACTGCCCCATCCCAGCTCAGAACCTGGCTATATGCAAATCAGTCTGTCCCTGGCCCAGTGCATCATGGGAACAGGGCAGACTAAACTACCAAGCCAATTCTTCACCAGAAAGGAGACAAGCTACCGGGGACCGGTTTCTGGCATTTCAGCCGTCTTCGGCCCGGCTTGCTGGAATCCTGATGGAGCAGTGAGAAAGGGACTCATGTCTGAGTATACCCTGCCACACCTATAGTGGCCAAAAACGATTCAGAAAAGGGGGTGGTGATGAACAGAGTGTCTGAATTAAGCAGACCACTCTTACCCAGTCCAAAGATCAGGGCTTGATCCATCACCGTTATTTATCTCACTGCCCCATCCCAGCTCAGAACCTGGCTATATGCAAATCAGTCTGTCCCTGGCCCAGTGCATCATGGGAACAGGGCAGACTAAACTACCAAGCCAATTCTTCACCAGAAAGGAGACAAGCTACCGGGGACCGGTTTCTGGCATTTCAGCCGTCTTCGGCCCGGCTTGCTTGAATCCTGATGGAGCAGTGAGAAAGGGACTCATGTCTGAGTATACCCTGCCACACCTATAGTGGCCAAAAACGATTCAGAAAAGGGGGTGGTGATGAACAGAGTGTCTGAATTAAGCAGACCACTCTTACCCAGTCCAAAGATCAGGGCTTGATCCATCACCGTTATTTATCTCACTGCCCCATCCCAGCTCAGAACCTGGCTATATGCAAATCAGTCTGTCCCTGGCCCAGTGCATCATGGGAACAGGGCAGACTAAACTACCAAGCCAATTCTTCACCAGAAAGGAGACAAGCTACCGGGGACCGGTTTCTGGCATTTCAGCCGTCTTCGGCCCGGCTTGCTTGAATCCTGATGGAGCAGTGAGAAAGGGACTCATGTCTGAGTATACCCTGCCACACCTATAGTGGCCAAAAACGATTCAGAAAAGGGGGTGGTGATGAACAGAGTGTCTGAATTAAGCAGACCACTCTTACCCAGTCCAAAGATCAGGGCTTGATCCATCACCGTTATTTATCTCACTGCCCCATCCCAGCTCAGAACCTGGCTATATGCAAATCAGTCTGTCCCTGGCCCAGTGCATCATGGGAACAGGGCAGACTAAACTACCAAGCCAATTCTTCACCAGAAAGGAGACAAGCTACCGGGGACCGGTTTCTGGCATTTCAGCCGTCTTCGGCCCGGCTTGCTTGAATCCTGATGGAGCAGTGAGAAAGGGACTCATGTCTGAGTATACCCTGCCACACCTATAGTGGCCAAAAACGATTCAGAAAAGGGGGTGGTGATGAACAGAGTGTCTGAATTAAGCAGACCACTCTTACCCAGTCCAAAGATCAGGGCTTGATCCATCACCGTTATTTATCTCACTGCCCCATCCCAGCTCAGAACCTGGCTATATGCAAATCAGTCTGTCCCTGGCCCAGTGCATCATGGGAACAGGGCAGACTAAACTACCAAGCCAATTCTTCACCAGAAAGGAGACAAGCTACCGGGGACCGGTTTCTGGCATTTCAGCCGTCTTCGGCCCGGCTTGCTTGAATCCTGATGGAGCAGTGAGAAAGGGACTCATGTCTGAGTATACCCTGCCACACCTATAGTGGCCAAAAACGATTCAGAAAAGGGGGTGGTGATGAACAGAGTGTCTGAATTAAGCAGACCACTCTTACCCAGTCCAAAGATCAGGGCTTGATCCATCACCGTTATTTATCTCACTGCCCCATCCCAGCTCAGAACCTGGCTATATGCAAATCAGTCTGTCCCTGGCCCAGTGCATCATGGGAACAGGGCAGACTAAACTACCAAGCCAATTCTTCACCAGAAAGGAGACAAGCTACCGGGGACCGGTTTCTGGCATTTCAGCCGTCTTCGGCCCGGCTTGCTTGAATCCTGATGGAGCAGTGAGAAAGGGACTCATGTCTGAGTATACCCTGCCACACCTATAGTGGCCAAAAACGATTCAGAAAAGGGGGTGGTGATGAACAGAGTGTCTGAATTAAGCAGACCACTCTTACCCAGTCCAAAGATCAGGGCTTGATCCATCACCGTTATTTATCTCACTGCCCCATCCCAGCTCAGAACCTGGCTATATGCAAATCAGTCTGTCCCTGGCCCAGTGCATCATGGGAACAGGGCAGACTAAACTACCAAGCCAATTCTTCACCAGAAAGGAGACAAGCTACCGGGGACCGGTTTCTGGCATTTCAGCCGTCTTCGGCCCGGCTTGCTTGAATCCTGATGGAGCAGTGAGAAAGGGACTCATGTCTGAGTATACCCTGCCACACCTATAGTGGCCAAAAACGATTCAGAAAAGGGGGTGGTGATGAACAGAGTGTCTGAATTAAGCAGACCACTCTTACCCAGTCCAAAGATCAGGGCTTGATCCATCACCGTTATTTATCTCACTGCCCCATCCCAGCTCAGAACCTGGCTATATGCAAATCAGTCTGTCCCTGGCCCAGTGCATCATGGGAACAGGGCAGACTAAACTACCAAGCCAATTCTTCACCAGAAAGGAGACAAGCTACCGGGGACCGGTTTCTGGCATTTCAGCCGTCTTCGGCCCGGCTTGCTTGAATCCTGATGGAGCAGTGAGAAAGGGACTCATGTCTGAGTATACCCTGCCACACCTATAGTGGCCAAAAACGATTCAGAAAAGGGGGTGGTGATGAACAGAGTGTCTGAATTAAGCAGACCACTCTTACCCAGTCCAAAGATCAGGGCTTGATCCATCACAGTTATTTATCTCACTGCCCCATCCCAGCTCAGAACCTGGCTATATGCAAATCAGTCTGTCCCTGGCCCAGTGCATCATGGGAACAGGGCAGACTAAACTACCAAGCCAATTCTTCACCAGAAAGGAGACAAGCTACCGGGGACCGGTTTCTGGCATTTCAGCCGTCTTCGGCCCGGCTTGCTTGAATCCTGATGGAGCAGTGAGAAAGGGACTCATGTCTGAGTATACCCTGCCACACCTATAGTGGCCAAAAACGATTCAGAAAAGGGGGTGGTGATGAACAGAGTGTCTGAATTAAGCAGACCACTCTTACCCAGTCCAAAGATCAGGGCTTGATCCATCACCGTTATTTATCTCACTGCCCCATCCCAGCTCAGAACCTGGCTATATGCAAATCAGTCTGTCCCTGGCCCAGTGCATCATGGGAACAGGGCAGACTAAACTACCAAGCCAATTCTTCACCAGAAAGGAGACAAGCTACCGGGGACCGGTTTCTGGCATTTCAGCCGTCTTCGGCCCGGCTTGCTTGAATCCTGAAGAATACTATGTATGTTTTCATAGGTGCCCCTAAAAGATAATCGAGGGAGACTTGTATAACAAATACAGAGGGGGCTTAAGTTAAACAAACCCCTAGAACATCAATGGCTAAATAAATCCACCGTCTGAGGTCGCAAACATTCATCAACAACGTGTAAATGGACTAATAAAAACCTTAAGTAAGTGTCCTATATATGTAATACTATGCACAGTTTTAAAAAGAATAATACATGTATTTTGAAAAGGACATTTGTGTCTTTTTATGCAGACTGACTGAAAAAATAGAGGAGCAATTAATGATCCATTGCTGATAGTCAGGAGGCGTGGAATTCAACACAGACAGTCATTAGTAAGTGAGGAATAACCTGTTATTGCATGAACAGACCAAGAGATGTGATGGATCACTCCTTGAGATACCTATTTTTGTCCTCTGCGCAGATAGTCCTAATAAATAGAAACTAGGAGTGGCGATCAACAGCGCTCACAATAGAAGGGATATTAACCTGCCCAGATGTGGGTCCCATGCTCTCCATGCCACTGTAGTCAATCTATCCTGGCTGATGAGAGCTGAAAGCCCGAAACCAGTCTTAGGATGCTTGTTTCCAGTCCAGGGAGGACCTTGGCTTAATTGTTCCCTTTGGGTGCAGGGTCAAGACTGATTTGCATATTGCTGAGTCAAACGTGGAATGGCATGGGGAACAAAAAACAATGGATTTAGGCCCAGATCTCTGTACTAGGGTCAATGTATGTCATTGTTCTGTATTCTGTCCATCAATTGTTCTTTTTGCATTTGTCACCCGAGTGGGACGGGTATGCCCCGACGTGGGTCCCTTGCTCTCCATGCCACTGGAGTCATGCTATCCTGGTTGATGAGGGCTGAAAGCCTGAAACTGGTCCTAGGATGCTAATTTCCAGTACATGGAGGAGCTGGCCTGGCAGTTCGGGCTGGACTCTTCCCATTGGGCGCAGTGTTAAGACTGATTTGCATATGGCTGGGTCCAAACTGGAATGGGATGGTGAGCAAAGCAACAATGGATTTAAGCCCACATCTCTGTACTGGGATGAATGTATGACATTGTTCTGCATTCTGTCCATCACATGTTCTTTTTGCTTTATGGAGTTCCCAACACCTGATCGACACTAAGTTCTATATACCCAGAGAGCTTGTAAAAGAAGTGGACCGCTGGCTCAGCATCAATCAATCAATCAAACAATCAGGGGTTTTGTAAAGCATGACTAATCACCCATTTGGTTCACATATTGCTGGGTAAGTGGGGGGGGTCTGCAGTTTTGTTGAAGAGCCAGGTCTTGAAGCCCTTCATGAATTGAGACAGTGACGTTTTTTGCCTGAGATACAGATGCAGGGAGTTCCAGTTCTTTGCTGCAAGGTAGGAGAAGGATCTTCCTCCAGATAATGTCTTGCGGAACCGTGGAGCAGTGTCAGTGCCAGTTGGGCAGAGCAGAGGTGTCTGGTGGGTGTGTAGAAGGAGAGGCGGTGGTTGCAGTATGTAGGTTGGGTGTTGTGGAGGGCTTTGTAGGAGTGCATGAGGAGCTTGAAGGTAATTCTTTTGTTGATCGGGAGATACAGACGATCTCTCAGGTGGCTGTGGATGATGTTGAGGTGGGGGATGTTCCGAATAAGTCTGGTGGAGGCGTTCTGAATGCACTGCCGTTTCTTTTGGAGATTTTGGGTGTCACAGTCATAGAGTATGTTGCCATAGTTGAGCTTGCTTTTGATAAGCGCCTGATCGTTCTCCTGGATTCGGTGGGGATTCACTCGAAGATCTTCTGAAGCATGTGGACCATGCAGAAACAGGATGATGAGACAGCATTGATTTGGCAGTTCATTGAGAGCGAGGAGTCGAGGTTGATGCAGAGGTTACATGTGTGGTTGATGGTTGTGGGGGTTTGCGAGCGCTGCGGGCCACCATTAATCGTCCCAGGTGGATGGGTAGTTCCCCAGGATGAGGACTTTGTTTTTTTCAGAGTTGAGTTTGAGGCAGCTCTCCTTCATCCAGATGGCTACTGCCTTTATACCCTTGTGAACGTTGCTCTTAGTGGCGGTAGGAGATCGAGAATTGTTTGGGTATCGTCAGCGTAGGAGACGATTTTGAGCCCGTGGTTTCTGATGATGGCTACAAGCTTCATGGTCCATAAGAAGGTTCATGCGATTTACCCCAAGAAGGTTGGTTCACGTTCCTCCCAGCAGAGTGAGGGAGAAGACTTAGGTGACTGTAAGTAATTGGGTTACTAGTTGAGGGAATGATACCCTTCTCAAGCAGCAACCTTCTCAGGGTGAAGCCACAAACAAACCCTAAATGAGCCTGTGCTGAACCCTCTGAAAGCTTGTACACAGACCAGTCAGGCGTATCGCAGAGGCAATGTGTAAAGTAATTGTGCAACATTTCAAACAGTAAAACAGTGAAAACTCCACAAAAAATGAATTCTCCACCAGGTTAGGTTAGAGAAATAGTGATTAGTTTAATAAATAAAACAAGATCAAAATGTCAAAAATCCAATTAGTAGAACCAGAGATATTGAATTTAAAAAATGTTAGGGAAAATAGCGCCAAGTGGCGCCAAGTGGCGCCAAGTGGCGTAAAGCACTAACTGTGGAAATCTGGTTGTACTGCAACAGGACGAAGTCACAAAATCAGGCTGACACGATGGAACTTGGGCCAAATAAAGGGACCCAGTTAGGCCCCCTGAACAAAAGTAAAACGAAAATTAGTTGTGGGAGCGGCACTCCTATTTAACTAGACAATTTTTAAATCTTTACAATAATTGTTCTATGCGTGCTGTAGAGGTAGACGCAATGCCCATACTGCGCCAGTAAGTCAAAACATAACAGAATCACGTCTCCGCCCAGTCCGTTGTTTATTTTCATGATTTTACTACGTCATCAAATACAGTCGTCGCACACTGTTCAGCGTTCGACATGGCATTCAGCATTTGGCGTCCGTACACCGGGATGCGAAAGCGTGGGCTAATTTTCAACCGCTGTCGGCTGTCTCAGGTACATCGCATTGCCTTTAGAAAGAGGGTTGCTGTGCATTTAGGATTTTATTTTTCTCAGACATGTTGTTATTTTTTTGTAGATAGCCGGGTCAACTTCGAACTAGCACCATGAGCATTTGATCAGAGTCCATGAGCCATCTTGGATTTAATAAGGCTAGTTTTAGACAGACGGGTTGATAGTTATTCGGAGCGTTTTTATTTAACTTGTAGCTGGACACGTTTTTAGTAAAGTTGTCGAGCATGGTCATTAGTTCCTTTGAGACCAAGTCTTATTGTAAAGAAACAGGACTGATTACTCAGGTTTTTCTTGTGTGTTTTGCGCTTTCACAGGTTTAGTATATCAGTTCCGAATAGGACCAACATTTGACTTGTGTCTTCATTATACCCTGCCGTCACCGTACAGCCTACGTGAGTGTGAGGCTTCAGTATTTACGCAATTATTCGCACTTACACTTATTCATTTCGGTCACATCTCTGTTCTCTGTTATTTTTCCAGCACTTCGGAACGTCAGATCAGGAGCACTACGTTCTCCTTACAGGACATCTCACATACCCTATTCCTTTGCGCCAGTGGTTTAAGTTTTACAAGTGAGTTATTGCCTATACATTGTGCAGCTTTACTGCTAGCCATGACTTTCCGCATGATTTTTTGGTTCCTTTTCCCTTTGAATTCATCATTTCACATATATGAGAATACCCTTGTAATATTAATTAGTTACTGTGGTGAATTATTCAACTGTACAGTGATAGACCTACCAATGTAGTAAAAGTATGCTTTATGTTTGTCATTTCAGGTACCGCCCCTGACGAAGGGCCGTGGGGCCCGAAATGCATTGGGCAGGGCAACTTGTAAGATGAATTAAATAACCAAATGTTTGATGTGATTATAACATCAAGATTAAATGAAATTGTTGTAGCTATTCACAACTATTGAACATGATGAACAAGAATTTGGAATAAGTAAAAATACACATTGAATGAATTCCAATACAGTTTACATTTTTTTGTATCTTGAACATTTAATGATTCATATCTTGAATATGGTGTAAACCCAAAGGGGACTAGCAACAGTGCGCAGAGGGCAAGCGGTTAACCGCTGAACAAAAGTACCTTGAATCTTTGTTTGCAGCTTATTGGGTGGATCAGCACCAATCATGCATTGTGCAGCCGCAGCAGTGCATCAGTTCCAAAATGCGGCAAGGCAGCGGTGTGAGGGCCTATATTACCGTTGAGGATCCCATCGATGGTATTTGCGATGTGAAGTCTGACGTTGAGGATGTGGTGCGCAGTCGGGGCGATGTGCTGGTTCCAAAGGCCTGTGAAGCTGCGATGCAGAGTCCAGTATCATTGTCGAGGCTGCCCCTGATGAGGGAGGTGAGGGCCTGTGTCAAGGATATGTCGCACAGTGGCGGTTCTCAAAGAGTTTGTGTTTTGACAACAATGCAGGTCGTGGGACAGGCCCAATCTATGCAGTACCGAAGATGTGTTGGTTCTAATCAGGGTGGCACCAGGCAGTAGAGGAGATCCATCAGTTCTGCTAGGTCCACAGAGGCTGGTGAAGCTTCATAAGTCCACTTCCAAGAGTCCAGAACTGGGGTGGCACCACTTGATACGGTAACTAACAAATGGTTGGAGTCCAGATGCAGATGCAATGTTGCTGGAATACTGTTATGCCCCCGAGGATTCAGATCAGGAGGGCAGCCATTTAGCCCTTGTAGTTAGGCCTGGGCGGTAAATTCCGTTCCACTCATAGAATTTGCGGAATTTGGGTAATTTTGCCTTCCACGGAGAACTCGGAATTGTCAAAAATTCTGTGATCCGCTGCTTCGCATAATTTTTTGCTTCTTTGCGCTTTCAAAATGCGTGTTTGCAAGATATTTCCCCTCTAGCATGCAAACAGAGTTCGCAAACAGGAAAAAGCACCTCGAACGGGCAGAACAAGCAATTCTGCGTGTTTGCAGAACATTTACATGCTCGCAGAGATTTTTTACCGTTTCACAGAACTTTGCGTAGTGCGACTACGCGAATTCCGCCCACCCCTACTTGTAATCACTCTATGTTCTGCGTTCAAGAGCTGCAGATCCAGTCCTTCCCACCCAGGCAAGAGGGCAGCAGTCAGCAGGTCAGCACAGCAAAGCATGAGGTCAGCGGAGTACAGTCCAGCAGAGTAGCAGTCCTTCAGCAGCACAGCAGTCCTTCTTTCAGACAGTGTCCACAGGTCCAGAAGTGTACTGATGTGTTGTGTATGAGGTTCAGTATTTATACCCCAGTTGTACCTTTGAAGTAGGGTAAAGCTTCTAGAGTTTTACCTTAGATGTCCCCAGGCATCCTGCCTTCCCTGTCCTAGTTCCAGAATAACCGCAGGGAGTATGCAGCTTCTTCTGTGTAGGCAGGGCCCAGCTCCTCTCTCCCATCCTGCAAGTTGTGGCCCATCCAAGCACACCTAAGCTCCCTATTGTTTGTGGCTGTCTAGGAGGAATACACAAAACCAAACTGGCAGCTACACCCAGTCATGTGACCAGAGGCAGGCACTAAACGACAGAGGCAAGAAAATTAGGGGTGAGCAGAATTCACAGAGTTTAACTCTCCACAATTCCGCAGAGTAAAATGAAAACTCCTTGAAATTCCAATGAGTTCCGTGAACAGGCAAAAATTGGCATGTTGAACTGATTTTTAGCGCTGGGAGCTTGTTCCACACTTCAAAATGAGTGCGAACGGCATCCCACAACAGGCCAGAGGGCTCTCGTTCTTGGCTGCCACTCAAGCAGATTTTCTGCTCGAGTGGCAGATTTCTCACTGCGAATAGTCGCACCTGCCCATGTTGAGAAACCCTCACTGAGTGCCTTCTTAGCACCTAACAATTGCACAAGGGGGCATCGATTCCTGCACCCCAACTTACCCTAGGTGAGCCATGCGTGAGAAAATTCTCCGTCATGCAGGGTTGGGCGGAGTTTGATCGCAACTCCATTTTACAATCATATGCAGAGTGGCCAAAACAGCGCAAACTTCACCAGTGAAGCAAAATTTATTGCCCACCCTTAAAAAACTTTCTAAAAGTGGCCTTTTTAGAGTTGAAATTTAAAATCTGACCCCAATAAGTTATGATTTTAAATTGTGATCCCAGAGACAACAAACATGAACTTGGCATTTCTTCCCATTTGAAAATAGGCGACTCTAATGTTATGCTATGGGAGAGATAGGTATATCAATAGTGAAAAACACATTTAAAAGGTTTTCACTATCAGGACATGTAAAATTCAGAAGTACATGTCCTACTTTTTTACTAGATTGTACCTTGCCCTCTGGCTGACCATGGCATACCCTAGAGATCACTTATATGTAATAAAGAGGAATATTTGGGATTGGCAAAATGTTTATTTTGGCAGGTTAAAATGACAGTTTAAAACTGCACACACAGGCTCTGCAATCGCATGCCTAAGACATGTTTAAAGGGCTACTAATGTGGGTGGCACAACCAGTGCTTCAGGCCCACTAGTAGCATTAAATTCACAGGGCCTGGGTGCATATAGTTTCACTTTACCAGGACCTATAAGTAAATTAAATTTGCCAATTGGGGATAGGCCAATATTACCACATTTAGAAAAGAGAACACAAGCACTTTAGCACTGGTTAGCAGTGGGAAAGAGCACAGAATCCTAAGGCCAGCAAAAAATAAATCAGTAAAAATGGAGGAGGAAGGAACATTTTTTGGGTGAAAGACCACCCTAAGGCTGAGAGGTTTAACAGTGGCACAGATAGGCCCCAGAATAACATAGGGAACAGGGTTTCCATGCCCTTCTGAGAAACCCTGCAGTTGAGCAGTGGCCCATGGCACCTCATTTCCAATGCTGGTGATTGTTCCCAGTTGGGAAACAAGCAAGGCACCTTGTCTGTACCACCCACTGGTAGGAATGGCCAGTAGTGGAGTGTAGACCATGCCCTAGTCTCCCTATGTTGGCAGATAGACTCAGAGGGCAAGCTTGTGATCCCTAAGGGTGAGTGTCACCACTTCCACCAGATCATAGTGAATCAGAAACCTGTCATTGCTTTGGAAGATACTGGTGCCAGACAGTCTATGGAAGTGGAAATACTGGATTCGCAGAATAGTACATGGAACTTTTGTGTAGGGTAATTACCAGTGGCTGAGATTAATTCAAACATTACATCTATCACTGGAACCAAGCTGTAACCGGCTGATGAGCCCATAACTAGGGCAAAACTTATCCTTGGTTGCTTGTGTTCCGGCTCAGAGAGGACCTGGCTTGGCAGTTTGGGCTGAACTGTTCACACGAGGCGCAGGATCAAAGATGATTTGCATATGTTTGGGTCCAAACTGAAGAGGCTTTGTGAGCAAAAGAACAAAAGGGGTGGGAAACTACACTGAGCGATTGCCAGTGGTTAGACAAATTGCAAGCATTCCATCCATCCCTTTTTTAGTATATTTTATTGTGTTGCTCTAAGTGGAACTAGTATGACGTGGGTCCTATACACACTGTTTCACTGGAAGCAAGCTGTACCAGAGTGATGAGCCCATAAGTAGGGCAACAGAAGTCCTTGGTTACTTGTGTTCCGGTTCAGGGAAGACCTGGCTTGGCAGTTCAGGCTGATCTGTTCTGGGTGGAGCAGGGTCAAGACTGATTTGCATAAAGCTGGGTCCAAACTCCTTGCTAGTCCCAAGCCAGGAAATTATGCCTGTACAAGACACCAGTTTGGATCCTCCACCTGGCAGTGGATGACCTGGGGCATGGCACTTGATACTGTCATCTCTGAGTGGCCTCTTTTGGTTGATGTCCTTTTGCATAAAACTTTCCTTGGGTCAGGGAAAGAAGTTTGATCCAACGTGCTGAATGAGCCAAATCCCCTTGTTGGCTGTGGTAGTGCTGTCTGCCTGCTATGCTGCATCTGTGAGCAAATTAAGGCCATGAGGCTCAACGATGGGGTCCACAGATGAGGAGAAGTGTTTCCATGGGTCAGCCCAGTGGCTCAGGAGAGTGTTGACAGAGGGATTTAACTAGGTTCAGGAGGGCATAGAACTAACATGTGCCTTTGCAGAAGAGGACTATTGTCCATTTTCTATCGCCAGAGCAGGGAGACCCATCAAGATATTGTTTATTCTACCCTAGCTTTTTCCTGGGGGGGGGGGGGGTCATGTCGGACCTGGCCCTTTCTGCAGGGTCACCCCAAATTGTTTCCTCCCTTTGCCTTCCCTTGCTGAGTCAGTTTATGTTGGCTTTTAGGGCTTTGTGCACTTTACTCCTGCTAACCAGGATGAAATTTCTGTGTTCTCCCTTCTAAGCATGGTAAAATTGGCCTACAACTGATTGGTACAAGTCATTTTCTTGTTAATCCCTAGTGTATGCTACTACTTGTAACTAGGACCAGTAAATTAAATGCTACTATTAGGTTGCATGACTTATTGTGCCACCCACTAAAGTGGCATGTACAACTTGTCCCAGGCCTGTCAGTGTGGCTTCTAGTGCAGGTTGAAACCTCCATTTCAAACTTGCAAAATCAACCATTTGCCTGCCTAAATCTTTCTTTTGAAGGTGCATAAGTCATCACTAAGGTAGGGCCGAAAGACTCATTGGCAGGGTGCATGGTATTTAATAAGTAGTAGGGAACTTATGCCTTACATGTCCTAGCAGTGAAAAACCCTTAATGCAGATTTTCTTTGTTGTATGGCCTATCTCTCTTATTGACTAACATTGGGTTACCTTATTCCATTTAATACGGTCTCACTTTAGATTGGGAGCAGATAGATGTGCTGTTCATACTCAAATACATTGTAATTTAAATTGCTCTTTAATGGTGAAGTCAGATTTAAGTTACAATCTTGAATATGCTAATTTTAGAAGGTTGATTTTCTTGTCCCAAGTAACAGTTCCTTTCTGCCAGTGTCCTAGGTCACATAACTTTGATTGGATCTGCTACTGGGGGTTGTTTATTGCATTCAGACAGTAAGATAAAGGGGACTGACTTAAGAAGGTACCTCTTCAGCGGGTAGAACCTAGTCTGTATCTGACTCATGCTTCATCGTTTTAACTTCCCTAATGTCTGTGAAATCATACTGTGCAGTTTTCTGTTGTCCTGTACTAAGAGCTTTCATATTGTATCAATCTTTACTTTAAACCAGTTTAACCTGGAGATGACTGTGGAGATCAGAAAGAATACATCTAAGTCTATGTATCTCAGCATGCCAATACAATGCAATTGGCCATTTAGTAAAAAGAGCAGATTTGAAATTAGAGATGACTTTCCCTCTGCATCAACAACATTTAATGCTTTAAGCGCTGAGGGTCACCCCAGCCATTACTCCCTAGACTGATTATCCCTTTTATAAATATTGTTGCAGTTTGTGCTTATGCCTTCATATCTTTTTTTACAATAAAAGGTATTTAGGTCTAATCTGATTCCTATATTTTCCCACATTATATATATGTGAGACTTCTCCTGCACCTGTAATAAAATTTGGAGCACTGAAATTGGTCCGTGTCCGTTGGCTTCCTTCCTGGCTGGAGTGTATCCAGAGCGAGAATTAAGTGACGGGTGTTTGATATATATATAAATATATATATATATATATATGTATATATATATATATATATATATATATTTATATATATTATCACCCACGTTGTTTCTCAGGAATTCCCGAGGAACAAACAAGCAGCACACCTTAGGACTGCACAATAGTTGTACCGTGCACTAAGACCAAAGTTTTGGCAAAAGCCTTTTTCAAGTGAATTTGTGCGCGCAACCTCCCACAGAAATATAGCACATGATTCATAGAAAGTGAAAAAATACTATGTATATGTCTCAAAAGTTGTGTATGGTAATGAAATTAATTTAACTCCGGTGAGTTTTTGAAAAATGTTGAAGTGATAATAATTAACAATTAAAAATATAATGGATCCAAAATTCAACAAATCAAAAATTTCCACCGTGGCATTTCATTTGGGGTGCATAAAATCATGTTTCTGGTGATTATCATTCTTGCATCCTGTTCTTATTATTAGCAATGTACTACAATCACATTGCTGTAATTCGAGCTTATATACGAGTATCCCAGACTTTTGTCATCCTGTAACTTAAAAATGTCAGCAATTATTGTTATTATTATTAGTAATGTGCTATAACCAATCATCGCTGTTTTGATACAAGCAGACATCTGAGTATCCCAGACTTATGTCTCCCTATAATTTCGAAATGTCAGCAAAGTTTTGAATACAACAGTCAATAAAGTTACATAATTCATGTTGATACCAACTCCACAAAACACTTGTGCTTGAGTACTCTACTTGAGAATATATTTCCAATGTATTTCTCCATCATGCCACAAATATATTTCTTTATGTGAGGGACGATCACACGTTTGCGCAGCATATTAGTGAAATGAAAATGAATACAGTAGGATTTCATCCGTCATAAGTGAAAAAATGTGAGAAAAGAAGGGGGATAAGTTGGGGATGTTTAGTGCTTGTAAACACAAACACCTATCCATTTTATTCTATCAGATTAATTCAAATCCATTTCATTATCAAGATCAAAATTAGAATTGGTTATGGGTAAGTGTTCAATCCCCGGAAGTCCTAAGGAGTTCTTTCCTAGGTACCTTCATCTCTTTGAGCGTCCCCTGTTAGTGCCCTGAATTAAAAATTGTAAATCTATTTAAAAGCATACTGAAGGACATACTGAAGGAAAGTCATTATTGCTGGCATTACTTATATGGGTAGCCAACTCCTCCCCAACTCCTTCCCACTGTTCAAACCATTCAGAATTCTCGTATTGAGATCAGTTATATATCTCGATTAAAAAATGCAGAAGCGTTTTTCTCTATCTCCTCCCCTCTGGTGTGGTAGAACCCTGTCTATTCCATAGAACTGCAAAAGGCTATTGTTACTCTCATGTTTTTCAAAGAAATGTCTTGCTGTGGGGTATCTGAAATATTGACTGCCTATCGCACGTAGGTGCTGAAGGATTCTGATTTTTAATTGCAGCTTCGTGCTGCCAATATATTTCAGACCACAGGGACACTCTAAAACATATACCACATAGGGGCCAGATGTAGGTCGCCCTTCACCGATCGGAATCGGCCGAAAATACCGATTTTCGGCCGTTTCCGATCGGTAAAGGGCTAGGGAGATGTATGTGCACATATTCGGTAATTTTACCGAATCGTTATTATTACCGAATCGGTAATAAGTACTGATTCGGTAAAATTACCGAAAATGCTATGTGGGTAGCCAATTTTCTATTGGCACATGGCTTACAGAATCTGTATTTTACCATGGAATACAAATCCATGGTAAAATACCGATTCCTGTGTACATGCACATCTGTGCATGTACACATGTGCCATGTGACAGACAGACGTGCCCTTAGGGCATGTCTGTGTGCCACATTGCACACATGCCCGTTTTGGGGGTGCTAGAGGGTGTCAAAGTGACACCCCCTGCACCCTTGTGAATTCATTAATTACCGATTTGGTAAATACCGAATCGGTAATGCCTAATCATTCCTATGGGCTTCAAAGCCCATAGGAATGAATGGGCATTACCGATTCGGTATTTACCGAATCGGTAATTGAAGAATTGTTAAGGATACGGTAACGAATCCAGATGTTGGGACCTACATCCCATTTACCGATTTTGAAATACCGAATCGGTAAAATTCGGTATTTCAAAATCGGTAAATGGGATTTACCTACATAGGGCCCATAGTCACTAGTGCATGTAATGAATTTTGTGATTCTCTTCGTTATGCCTGAGTCTGTGGTGTAATTGCTTTGACTTCTGCCTTTCTTACAGGCTTTGCATGAGTTACATTTGATGAACCCCATGGAGGGGTCCAATCAATTTCTAGAAATGGGTTCTTGCTGGTAACTGTGAACTAGACGATCATTCACAGATCTTGGTCTTCTATATATGATGATTGGGGAGCTGCCTATGTGTTTCCATATGACGGGATCTGCTTCTAAGAGACACCAATGGCTTTTTATCGCTTTTCTAAGCCATTTGGATTTACTACTGAAGGTGGTGATCATTCTCGGTATTCCTCTTTCCTCTATGTTAGCTTTGGTTTTATTAACAAACAATACCTAATTTTGTGTTCTCCCACTGACCTTTTTGGCTTGTGATAGCACATTGCTACAATGACCCAGTTGTCTGAATCTTGTTTCCATGATAGTCTGCTCTTTGAAAAAACCTACATTTGTGCTGCAGTTACGATGGGCTAGTAGGAACTCGCCATAAGGAATGCTGTGGACCAGGGGTGTCGGATGATTACTTGAGGCATTCAAGATGGTATTGCCTGCTGTTTCTTTTCTGAACAAACTCATAATTATCCTGTTGTTCTCAATTGCGATCACAACATCTAGGAATTCACAGTGGCTTGTACTAATGTTATGGGTGAAACTTGGATTTAGATCGTTAGTTCCTAATTTATTGATGAACTCCAAAGCTAGAGTTTGAGGCCCGTCCCAGATCAGGAAAAGGTCATCTATGCGCCTAATCCGATGGGGATGTTCCTCCCACCAGCCTAAAAATAAATTGGCTAAGCTGGGGGCAATAAACATCCCCAACTTATCCCCCCTTTTTTTCTCAAATTTTTTCACTTGTCACATATGAAATCCTACTGTATTCATTTGCATTTCACTAATATGTTGCACAAATGTGTGATCATCCCTCACATGCTGAAATATATTTGAGGCACGACGGAGAAATACTTTGGCAATATATTTTCAAGTACAGTACTCAAGTACAAATATTTTTACGGAGTTGGTATCAACATGAATTATGCATCTTTATTGACTGTTGTATTCAAAATGATGCGGACATTTCGAAATTATAGGGTGACATAAGTTTTGGATACTCAGATGTCTGCTTGTATCAAAACAGCGATAATTGTTTACAGCACATTACTAATCATAATGACAATAATGTTGGCTGAAACTTTTAAGTTACAGGATGACAAAAATCTGGAATACTCGTATATAAGCTTGAATTACAGCAATTTGATTATAGTATATTACTATTAATAAGAACATGATGCGAGAATGATAATCACCAAAAACATGATTTTTTGCACCACAAATGAAATGCCACAGTGGAAATGTTTGATTAGTTGAATTTTGGATCCATAATATTGTTAATCGGTAATTGATATCACTAGACTTAAATTAATTTCATTTCAATCAGCAACTTTTGAGACATGCACATAGTATTTTTTCACTTTCTATGAATCATGTGCTATATTTCCGTGGGAGGTTGCACGCACAAATTCACTTGAAAAAGGCTTTTGCCGAAAAGGTGTCCTCTTTTTGCACAATAAAAGTATTGTGCAGTCCTAAGGTGTGCCGTGTGTTTCTTAAATAACGTGGGTAAAAATACAAAGAAGGCAGCTGCCGCCGTTGCAGGCACCGATACCGCAGGAGGGACAACTGCTGGGTGCAGCAACAACGCTGTTTTCATATATTCATATATGTATATATATATATATATATATATATATATATATATATATATATATATATATATATATATATATATATATATATATATATTCACATAAAAAACATAGGTTTCACACCAGTTATAGTTAGCTGGAAATTTTACTGACATAAAACCATTGAAATTCCCACGTTATAGTTAGTTGGACTCACTATAACTTGCGCGTGCAATGCACTGCTGATGACGTCACATATTACACCACTCATGACATGGTCAGTGACATCACTCATGACATCACTGATGATACCATTCTTGTGACTTAGTGACAGATCTCCTTTCACTGTAATTTTACCCATTTCAGTTACAACAACCAATTCAGTAATTCCACCATCTATATACACATCCACTCATTCACCAACAGTTCTCTGTAGTCACTCATACATATACTCACCCATCATATGAAGTGATACACCTATACATCCTGTTACACACCGACAGTCATCCAAAAGTTACTCACACACATACTCACACATGCAAATAAACTATTGATCATCCATTTATTTGCATATAGAGCAATACACACACTACCACCTTACTTCTAATGAAAATTACAAATATTTATTCTCTTAAACAATCACTTTTCGAAACACATACTTATTTAAACAGGAACTCTTACAATCTGTTACTCTCACATATACTCACTGATATGCATCAATATTCACATATTCTATATTAAAACATATGTAGTTACTGTTAAAAACACTAGTGAGACAGTCATTTACTCACTAACATACACTTATCCACACTATTCAACCATGCAGTCCTGCACATATGCAGTCTTTAAAATACATACAAAAAAAGAGTCAGTGTAGTAAGTAATTCCCACACTAAACAAAACAGTCACTCATACTGATACTAAAAAAACATCTAATAACCCATACACACACACATGTAGTTACTCACCAACCCATGCAGCCACTTATGCAGAAAGTGAAACACTGATACATATTTTTTAAACATTACTCCCTAATATATGTATTCACTAAAATACACTTAATAAGCCAGTTAACCAATCATTTTTTAAAAAAAAAAACATCCATTAAGACACTTTTTTAAAAATGTATTGTTCCATCGACCTTTCCAAATACATATATAAAACATATTTATTTTTCATAAAGTCACACATTCACTGGATGGTGTCATCAGTGATGTCATGAGTGATGTCACTGACCATGTCATGAGTGATGTAATATGGGACCTCATCAGCAGTGCATTGCACGCGCAAGTTATAGTGAGTCCAACTAATTATAACGTGGGAATTTCAATGGTTTTATGTCAGTAAAATTTCCAGCTAACTATAACTGTTGTGAAACCTATGGTTTTTTATGTGAATTTAATAGGTTTTTTAAATGCAAATTCCTAACTATAACTGGTGTGAAACCTATGGTTTTTTCAGTGAATTTCATAGGTTTTTTAAATGCTAATTCCTAACTATAACTGGTGTGAAACCTATGTTTTTTTCTGTGGATTTCAAAGGTTTTTTAAATGCTAATTCCTAACTATAAATCTCAGTTTCTAAGTAAGACTGTTAGCGCACTAGTTGTTCTCTGGGACATTCTGTTATTGGGCTATATTTTGACTACATCTGGCTGTTTTTTTGGCTACATTTTTTTTTGTTTTTTGTCTCTGGTGGCCATCTTTGGGCTACATTGGGCTACATTGGGCTACATTGGGCTACATTGGGCTACATTTTGGCTCTAATGTATATATAGCCCAATGTAGCCCAATATATATTTTTCAAAGTTCATTTTCGTAAAAACGACGTGAGCATATATCTAGAGACATAGCAAAGGCACATCGGGCTACCAGTCCCTACAATTTTGCCTATTTTTAAAAAAAATATATATAAATATATTATTATCATTATTTTTTTTTTGCCTTGGTGCGCTCCCGGTGCGCGCCCCGGGGTGCGCCCCAGAAAGCGTAATTATGTGAAGCGCCCCGGGGAGCGCACCGGGGAGCGTCCCGTAAGCGCCATTATCGTTTTCGAAAACACGATAGTGACGTATCGCGTAGCCGCGCCTGCGTGAAACGCACGGCGTAAGCGCACCCGGAAGCACTCGTGCGAATACGATCGCGCAATGTAAACTTCCGACGCGCTTACGCGACGCGACCCGGGGCGCTCCCCCGGGCACGCCCCGGGGCGCGTAGCGTAAGCGCGTCAGGTCATGTGACCTGAAAATAACACTTTTCATTGGTTCATAACAGTTTTGGTTTCATAATGATGAAGCCCCTGGTCATGTGACCTGAAAATAACACTTTTCATTGGATCTAACTTTTTTTTTTTCCTTCTGATGAAAGACCCCACCTTTTTCCTTTCTTCTGACTTTGCCCTTTGACTGAGGAAGACCTGCTTGTACCTCTCTGTACAATTTTCATCTTTATAATGGCTTCAGTAGCAGCAGCAGCTGGTGCATCTGCACCACCACAACAACCAAAAGGACCACCACGAGTTTTCATTGGTGGTCAAGAAGAGGAGGAAGAGGAGGAGGAGGAGGAGGAGGAAGAAAGGACGAGAACATTTCTCCAAGAACACAATACCCCATACCAGCCTAGACCACACATTATTTGGGAGTTTTTTTCTCTTCCACAGGGGAAGAAAAAGGTAAATGCAGCCAAGGTGACTTGCCTAATCTGTGGCATGGAACTTTCCAGAGGGAACCCTCTTAAAAAATATTCCTTTGGAAATCACACAATGATCCGCCACATGCAGCGCAAGCATCCTATAAACTATTCTGCTGCAGAGATGAAGGAACTGGCCAGTAACCCTTCCCCATCACCAAGAACCAGCTCAAAAAGAAAGCAACCCACTCCCTCAACCTTCCCCATCAACAAGAACCAGCTCAAAAAGAAAGCAACCCACTCCCTCAACACCAGAAGAAAATGAAACGATGCGTTGCGTTCAGCCACGATTTGCAGATTTCAGAATCACATGCAAATATTGTGGGAAGACCATCTCCTACGGAGAACAGAGCGTAAAGCTCATCGTCCTTGCTGGGGACAACCACAAATGCCCCAATCAACCCTAATTATTTCTTTTCTTTTTTTTCGCTCCAGTTGAGCCATTTCCAATTCCCTATTTTTTCGTTTCTCCCCATGAAAAATACAAAAAAAATATAAAAGTGTTCTGAAAAGCCAAAAAAAGTTCAAAATGTTCATAAAACATAAAAAAAATATAAAACAACAAAAAGAAGAAAAAAACCAGTTCTTTTTAGAACTACCTCCAATTTCTAATAAAAGGCTACTTCTTTTTAAAAACTGTCATTCTTTTTTCCCCATGGTAAGCTCCCCGGTACGCTCCCCGGTGCGCGTAGCGGGCGCTGCCCCCGCGCAAATCAAAAAAAAATAATCTTTTGCCCCGCAGGGCCCTTTTTTGGCACAAACATCAAACCTAGGGGTCAGGGGGGGTCTGTCCCTGCCCCCTTATTGTCATTTCCCCCTTTGTTTTAGCCACCTCTTGTGTCTCGATTTTACCAAGACACAAGATGGCGGCCGCTCCGGACTGTTTCGAATGTTTACAGACACCCGAGAGCCAATCAGCTTTCCATGCGCAAGTTGCTTAGCATGCCCGATGCGCTCCCCGGGGCGCGTACCGGGGCGCTGCCATAGATATATATATTTTTTTGAACCTAAATTACTCAAAATCCACTGGAGCACATATCTTGAGACATAGCAAAGGCACATCGGGCTACCAGTCCCTACAATTTTGCCAAATTTGGTCGAAATCCATTCAGCCATTCGGGCTAAAAGTGAAATCGACCGCCCTATGGAAATTAACATGGGGAAAACGCATTTTGGGACCCCCCTTTTATCTCGGCCCCCGCTTGACGAATCCCCCCCAAACTTTCAGGGAAGGGCCGGAACGCCGCAAGGCCATTTTGAGAAAATTTTCAGTCAGATTCGACAACCAGCGCCAAAGTTATTCCAAATAGAATTTTGAGATTTAACATTGAAAAAAATCCTAACTATAACTACCTACTGGCGACCGCCAGTAGGTAATATATATATATATATATATATATATATATATATATATAAATCCAGCCCGTCTCCAATGTGCTTGCTGCACAAAAAGGCACGCAGACGACGAAATTAGCACTCCGAGGCAAGTTGTTCTTAAAGCTGCTAAATTTATTTTCACAACATGTGGATAAAAGCTGTCATCAGATGCGTTTCGGGCACGTCCGTGCCCTTGCTCACTGATAGTGGACAGACGGCGTTCACACATTTTTAAAATCAACATGCTACACATTTCGCGCCAAGACTCAGTGACAGTAAAAAGAGTAGAAGGACTACCTGAATACAAGTACTGCTGTAGGGATGAAAATGCGGGCGCCATTTTGTAACGATGCATATAATTATTTTAAACCAATATAAAGGGTATAGCAAATAAACCTCGTTTCATCATATTAAACACCAATATAATATTATAAACATTATTTAATTCTGCACAAATGCCTAGACTATGCATGCGTTTAATATCATGATGCGAATATCGAGGTACTACCCTTGTGTTAATACTATCAATAATATGACCGCAAATACCCAAGAGATATATGTCTGCATTCGATACTACAATATAATCAGTACCAGTACGGCAACCATAACGGGAATATATATATGTATATATGTATGTGTATATATATATATATATATATATATATATATATATATATATATATATATATATATATGTATTCACTGAAAAAACCATAGGTTTCACACCAGTTATAGTTACCTGGAAATTTTACTGACATAAAACCATTGAAATTCCCACGTTATAGTTAGTTGGACTCACTATAACTTGCGCGTCTGCAATGCACTGCTGAAGATGTCACATATTACATCACTCATGACATGGTCAGTGACATCACTCATGACATCACTGATCATACAGTGAATGTGTGTCTTTCTGAAAAATAAATATGTTTTATATATGTATATGTAAAGGTCGATGGAAGAATAAATGTTTAAATAAGTGTTTAAATGGATGTTTTTAAAACAAAAATGATTGATTAACTGGCTTATTAAGTGTATCTTAGTGAATACATATATTAGCGAGTAATGTTTAAATATTTAAACTTTTGTATCAGTGTTTCACTTTGTGTATAAGTGGCTGCATGGGTTAGTGAGTAGCTACATGTGTGTGAATATGGGTTATTAGATGTTTTTTTTAGTATCAGTAAGAGTGTCTGTATGGTTTGGTGGGGGTACTACTTAGCACATAGATGCATCAATGACTGACTCACTGTTTGTATGTGTTTTGAAGACAGCTTATGTGCAGGACTGTATGGGTGGATGAGTGTGTATATGTGTGTGTTAGTGAGTGAATGACTGTCTCACTAGTGTCTTTATCAGTAACTACATATGTTTTAATCTAGTATATGGAGTATTGATGTATATAAGTGAGTAAATGTGAGAGTGAGAGATTGTAAGAGTTCCTGTTTAATTAAGTATGTGTTTCTATAAGTGATTGTTTAAGAGAGTAAGTATGTGTATGTTTCCTTAGAAGTAAGGTGGTAGTGTGTGTATAGCTGTATATGCAAATAAATGGATGTTCAATAGTTTATTTGCATGTGTGAGTATGTGTGTGAGTAACTTTTGGATGACTGTCGGTGTGTAACAGGATGTATAGGTTATCACTACATATGATGAGTGAGTATATGTATAAGTGACTATATAGAACTGTTGGTGAATGAGTGGATGTGTATATAGATGGCGGAATTACTGAATTGGTTGTTGTAACTTATAGGGAAATCTCTATGTTTTTGAAAATGTTAGTTTCTATTTTTGAATATGTGTTTCAAGGGTTACATTACACTGAAAGGAGGTCTGTCACTCTGTCACAAGGATGGTGTCATCAGTGATGTCATGAGTGATGTCACTGACCATGTCATGAGTGATGTAATATGTGACATCATCAGCAGTGCATTGCAGGCGCGCAAGTTATAGTGAGTCCAACTAACTATAACGTAGGAATTTCAATGGTTTTATGTCAGTAAAATTTCCAGGTAACTATAACTGGTGTGAAACCTATGGTTTTTTCAGTGAATTTAATATGTTTTTTAAATGCTAATTCCTTTCTATATCGAGTTTGTAACCCATGATTTTTTTTTAATTTGCTGTTTTGTGTGAGTATTAATTAGTAATGTTTTTTTTTGTAATAATATTTAAAAAAAAAAAAAATTTCACTAGTTTTTCTTGGGGCGCTCTGGGTCCGCGCACCGGTAAGCTCTCCGGAGAGCGCACCCAGAGCGCTACTTGCGTTCGTGTAAAAAATATGAATGAAAAGTAAATAATAAGGCAAGACATTTAGTACCATACATATAAAAGCAGTTTTTTCGAATAAGGAAATGAAAATAATTTTGCATTTCTGTGAAACTATCAAAACGTCACTTCGGCGCGCCGTGTAAGCGCCCCCGGAAGCACCTACAATCGCGCCGCGTCTGCGCCCCCGGAAGCGCCTATGTTCGCGCCGCGTATGCGCCCCCGGAAGCGCTCCGGTGTGCGCAGCGTCAGCGCGTCAAGTCATGTGACCTTAAAATAACACTTTTCATTGGTTGCTAACAGTTTTTTTTTACAAAGAATGAAATCCCCACCCATTTCCTTCACTTCTTCTTTCACTTTTGTGACTGAAAGACCTGCCTTTTTTCTCTTCGATCTTGCTTGGTTAATCATGGCTGCCAGACCATCCAGCAGTGAAGATGAGCCTGAATTCATTGATGAAGAGCCTCCTCAGCCAAAGGTGAAAGAATATTTTATCTGGAAAAAAATTTCCATGCCAGATGACCAGAAAAAGGTGAATGCTCCAAAAGTGGAGTGCAGGATCTGCCATACAGTCCTGTCACGGGGTGACCCCACTAAGAAATATTCATTTGGGAACTCCACAATGCTTCGCCAAGTGGAGAGGAGGCACCCCCAGAATTTTGCCCGGGAAAGTGTCAGGGCTCTGGCACAAGAGGTTCCCAGTGATGGGGCCTCTACATCCACCGGAGGAGCAACTACTTCTGTGAGGGGGCGATCGCAGGAGCTGGTTCCAAACATTTAGCCTGCATTCAACAAAGGTGTCCTGAAATGCAGATACTGCGATCAACTACTTACCTTTGGGGAGTAAAGTGTCCTGCTCATGGTTGGAGCATTGGAGAACCATCGCTGCCGTTCCCAGCCCTAATTTGTTTTGTTTTCTTTGCTCCTGTTGAGCAGTTTCGATTCCCTGTTTTTGTTTCTGTTCTAAAAAAAGAAAAAAGAAGAAAAAAAAAAGTTCTTTTCAGAACTACCTCCAATTCTCATCAAATAGCTATATTCTTAAAAAAATGAAAAAGAGTAAGTGAAGTGGAGTGCATTGATAATGGAAAGGAAAATGAGTAAGAAAGAACAGAAAGGTATGAGAGAAGAAAGAAAGTGAAGTAGGGGGACTGAAAGAAGGTGAGTGTTGGGAAGGAAAGTAAGGAGAAGGAGAGTGAACATGGGGAATGTGGATATTCAAAGAAAATGTTGAAAAGGAACGGGGGTGTGGAAGGGTAAGAAAAGATGCATTGCTGGAGTTGCATCATTTTTGTGACACACTCCAGCAATGCATCACTTTTGCGCTTACAGATACGTCTGAAATACTGACGTATCTGTAAGTACTTCCGACATAATATGTCATATATTTAATATGACGCATGACTAGAAGACTGAAGGCCTCATTTATGAGGCCATGCGTCACTTTAACGCCACCGGTGCGTCACTTTTTTGTGACGCACCAGTACTGTAAAAAATGCACCTTATTCAGTCATATTTACAAAGTGACGCATCTAGGTAGATGTGTCACTTTGTAAGCCCCTGCGCCACATTATACCTCAGGTGTAATGTATGCAAAAGGGATGTATTGACGCAAGAAAGGGTCGTAGAGGTGACGCAGTGAAATCATTGAGTTATCACTGCGTTACTTTTATGACGCTGTTGCGTTCAAATCTTGTGCCTGTATCACAACAGGCGTAAGACTGATGCAAGCCCTTTCATATGGGGCCTGGCCCGATGTGAAAGGATGCATTGCTGGAGTTGCATCATTTTTGTGACACACTTCAGCAATGCATCACTTTTGCGCTTACAGATACGTCTGAAATACTGACGTATCTGTAAGTACTTCCGACATAATACGTCATATATTTAATATGACCCATGACTAGAAGACTGAAGGCCTCATTTATGAGGCCATGCGTCACTTTAACGCCACCGGTGCGTCACTTTTTGTGACGCACCAGTACTGTAAAAAATGCACCTTATTCAGTCATATTTACAAAGTGACGCATCTAGGTAGATGTGTCACTTTGTAAGCCCCTGCGCCACATTATACCTACGTCAGCTGTAATGTATGCAAAAGGGACGTATTGACGCAAGAAAGGGTCGTAGAGGTGATGCAGTGAAATCTATGAGATATCACTGCGTCACTTTTATGACGCTGTTGCATCCAAATCTTACGCCTGTTTCACAGCAGGCGTGCAGGCCCTTTCACATGGGGCCTGGCCCCATGTGAAAGGATGCATTGCTGGAGGTGCATCATTTTTGTGACACACTCCAGCAATGCATCACTTTTGCGCTTACAGATACGTCTGAAATACTGACGTATCTGTAAGTACTTTCAACATAATATGTCATATATTTAATATGACGCATGACTAGAAGACTGAAGGCCTCATTTATGAGGCCATGCGTCACTTTAACGCCACCGGTGCGTCACTTTTTGTGACGCACCAGTACTGTAAAAAATGCACCTTATTCAGTCATATTTACAAAGTGACGCATCTAGGTAGATGTGTCACTTTCTAAGCCCCTGCACCACATTATACCTACGTCAGGTGTAATGTATGCAAAAGGGACGTATTGACGCAAGAAAGGGTCGTAGAGGTGACGCAGTAAAATCTATGAGATATCACTGCGTCACTTTTATGACGCTGTTGCATCCAAATCTTACGCCTGTTTCACAGCAGGCATGCAGGCCCTTTCACGTGGGGCCTGGCCCCATGTGAAAGGATGCATTGCTGGAGTTGCATCATTTTTGTGACACCCTCCAGCAAAGCATCACTTTTGCGCTTACAGATACTTCTGAAATACTGATGTATCTGTAAGTACTTCCGACATAATATGTCATATATTTATTCTGACGCATGACTAGAAGACTGAAGGCCTCATTTATGAGGCCATGCGTTACTTTAACGCCACCGGTGCGTCACTTTTTGTGACGCACCAGTGCTGTAAAAAATGCACCTTATTCAGTCATATTTACAAAGTGACGCATCTAGGTAGATGCGTCACTTTGTAAGCCCCTGCGCCACATTATACCTACGTCAGGTGTAATGTATGCAAAAGGGACGAATTGACGCAAGAAAGGGTCGTAGAGGTGACACAGTGAATAAACTGGGTTTTCCCCATGTTATGCTCCCCGGTCCGCTCCCCGGAGCGCGTACCGGGCGCTCCCCCCGCGCAAATCGATTTTTTTTTTTTTTTTTGCCCCGGGGGACCCTATTATAGCCCCCACATCAAACCTAAGGGGTCAGAGGGGGTCTACCCTGCCCCCTTATGGTCATTTCCCCTTTTGTTTTTGCCACCTCTTGTGTCTCGATCCTACCGAGACACAAGATGGCGGCCGCTCCGGACTGTTTCGAATGTTTACAGACACCCGTGAGACGATCAGCTTTTTCATGCGCAAGTCGCGTAGCACGCCCGGTGCGCTTCCCGGTGCGCGTACCGGAGCGCGCCTATAGATATATATATATTTTTTTGAACCTAAATTACTCAAAATCCACTGGAGCACATATCTTGAGACATAGCAAAGGCACATTGGGCTACCAGTCCCCACAATTTTGCCAAGTTTGGTTGAAATCCATTCAGCCGTTCGGGCTAAAAGTGAGTTCGACCGCCCAATGGAAATTAACATGGGGAAAACACGTTTTGGGGCCCCCTTTTATCTCGGCCCCGCTTGACGAATCCCCCCCAAACTCTCAGGGAAGGACCAGAGCTCCGCGAGGCAAATTTGAGGACATTTTCAGGCAGATTCGTCAACCGGCGCCAAAGTTATTCACAATAGAATTTTGAGATTTTGCATTGAAAAAAATCCTAACTATAACTACCTACTGGCGACCGCCAGTAGGTAATAAATATATATATATATATCTCACGGGCTGTACCATGCAATAACAGCAATGTGTTTTAAAAAAAAGACTGGTTTCAAGAGGTGGGGTGGGTGATCTGCTGCCAGGATGGATCAGCCCCTAGCCTATTGCTTTCCAATAAAATCCTTTCCCTTGTGACTAGTAGGTGTTCTGCTCAGCTGGGAATGTAAATTGGGGTTGAACAAACCCATCCTTCCACATGGCAACAGAAAGACAGAATTTGCCTTAAGAAGGGCAGGAGCCTAGAACCATGTCCAATGGTAGGTTCACCCCATGATCACCAACCACATCCTCGGTGGTTATAAAGGATCTGGGTGTCATGTTCTAGATCTGCTCTGGGACCTCAGGTTGCTGGCTCTTTTTATCAGTGTGAAAGCGTTGAGGGGCAAGAAATCGTTAGCAGGCTAATCATTTCAGTTCCAATTTACTATGATTCTTAAGAATCACAGACTCCCCATTACGTTTAGTTCATTTATTACAAAGCCAAAAATAACTGGACCTACAGGCACCACAAAATGACGGTGTAGAAATACATTGGAACTAATAAAATGCCAAATCTACGGATAACGTTAAGACAGTGCAATATGCACAAGATAATTAGTTTGAGAATCAGGATACAAAAGTTTGTCGAGCAGATATCCAGATTCCCCTTCATTGGAAGTTCATGGGTATAAAGCATAATTCTGTCCTTACAATACAACTAATGTGACATCCCTACATAGCATTTCCCAAGACAAGATCAGTTAGGTGTTAGCGTGTGAAGCCTTCCTAGGTAGTCTTTTCACATCCCTTGGGTCAAGTAGCATAAAGCTTCAGAGCTCGTACTAAGACGATCTCTCTCTCAAGGCACGACAGAAGTCCCCGGCACTTTCCCTAGTTATGATACATCAATACCACAGGTAGGATCCCAGGGTGCTTTTTAAATCACGCCATTCAGTCAGGCCACCTCATCGTAGGTAACTTTCCATTAGGCAGCGGCGCTCCCAAGCTTTGACAAGATGACCTTGAGTCCCAGGCTTACTCAGATGAGAAAGTAAAACAGTTCTCCATTATCATTATCAATGCTCAATGTATCCTCTTCTCACTAAGCCTGACATTAGTGAGGTAGCGCAGAGCTTATTAACGTCAGTTTCTATACTCAATAACTTAGGCAATGCTGAGTTCCTCCGACAAGATTTAACAAAAATGAAACAACAATTCACATGATACCACCACATCCGAGCCAGAATTCTGAGCTCCTAAAAGAAAAAGCATTGGTAATGCATCTGTTTCGCTTTCGTGATGAATAAATTACTGTTTTTATCAATTGTTGTCCAGGAGAAGGAAAGAGCTCCCTGACAAATAACACAGGAGTGTGGAGGATGTGGGCAGCAGTCAGAGCTGCTGACTAGAGAGCTGGGGATCCCAGTTGATCCTCTGCGGCAGCAACTTTCTGTTATTCTATGCAAATCACTCAATCTCCCTATTGATAAAGTGCTGTATAAATATGCTGCGAGAGTGAAAAGAGGCAAAACTGTATGAAAAAATAATTCCACCAAAGCAAATGTTAACAGTATTTCGGCAAAGGGAAACTGATAAGGGGAGTACAAGAAGAACAAGCATTGCTAAATGCAGGAAAATATGCTACAGCAATAGAAATGGAGGAAAAGTAAGTAGCATGCACAGGAACAAATAAAAGCCAGGAAAGAGACAAGTCAGGGTCAAAGTCCTTTATAAGTTTATATTTAAAAAAAACAATTTCTCAAGCACAGCCCAAGCGCTGTGCAGGCAAAACCTAAAGACAGCCTCTCTTAAATGAGGGGTACCCACACTGAAAAACTACGAAATGGCATTTAGCTACAAATATGACACATCTGAGAGGAAAATGTTTTTAAGGGCTACCCCTACCTCACCTCACTGTGTGGAAACATAGAAGAAATGGAAATATGGACTTTTTGAGTGTGGCTTCTGCTTTCTTTTCTACCTTGAGTATTGGGCCTCCAGGGTATGGAGGTGTGTGGAGGTCCAGTACCACGACTCCTAACAGAGACATGATGTGTACGCTTGCCATTTGAGTTTTTCAACCAACATTCACACAAAGAGCATTTAACATGTTCATGTAACATGACTGTAATGATAATATACTCCGATCAGATTTAGAACAATCAAAACTTGTCAAGTAAGTTCAAAGACAACAAGTAAAATAATGCCAAGATTGAAATGATTGTAAGAGATGGCAAAACACGTGTCGCCTCATGGAAGACACTATAATGCAAAACAATCTGAATATTTGGACTGAAATGTTTGAAGTAATGGTAACAACTACCTCGCAACTCCGGAGGCACACACGGAAAAAATAAAAAGTTGCTTTTTAGGAATGCTTCCACAAACCTTTTTTAATCAGGCTTGCGTGGGTGGCACTTTTTTATCAGTGTGGATTGTTGAAAGAGGCACCAACACGGAGACTATCACTATAGCTAGAACATTGGCGTGTGTCTTGGTATATCTTCGTATAGTGTGAAATTAATGGTTAGAACAATAGTCAATTTGAGAGATAAGGTAAATACTGGTTAAATGGAATTATAAACTGCTTATTTTAAGAGTCTCATGACGATGCAGAAAACTTTGTTTGTGGCAAGACAAGGCAGTTAACTAAATATAAAGTTTAATTCATTATTCTCATAATAAAATGTGTGACGATAACAAGTTAATGTCTGATGGCAATGTATTACATAACTTTGAGATTAAAACTGAAAAAGTGGGAATGAGCACACCGCCAAACAAGATGGCCGCCTAGCTGCAGAACTCCGCATCGCGGCGGGAATGCCGTGCTGATTTCGCGGCTTCACATTTCATTTTCAGTACCGAAACAGAGAGTTTCTTGCGTCGGAAGTGTCCCTGAACGGCAGTCCTTGCATATTATGGCTTCTCTTCAATTTTACAGCTGAAAACATCGCAAAACTGCTGGCGCTCCTCTACGGCAGCCATTTTGACTTTGTCTGAGAGGTTATTTTTTTTGTTTACTTCTCCACGGGTACAATGCTTTTCTCTTGACTTTTGACAAAAAAATCTACAATGCCTTCTCTTTCATGCTTGACCAGTCTTTTTCTGGCTTTAAAGGAGAATTCATTTTTTTTTATATAAGTAACTTGCGCAATTGTCTTCTGGAGTTTCTCTTCAAATGCTGTGGGGAATTTGCTGATATCTGCTGGTGTTTTCTCTTACCTCAATGCAATCTCTCCTCCCTCTGCTTTATGGGTAGGCGTAAGAAGCTCTTACTTATCAATAAGAGATTTACTGCTCATACTCCTGTGTTTGTCTCTCCACCTATTGAATCTGTGCTTTTGGTCTCGCCACCATCCTCAGCCAAAACAAATACTCCAGTCTCTGATAACAAATGTCTCAAACAGGATCCTCCCTCTCCGCCAAAGTCGGTTTCTCCAGTAACTCTAGACATTGTCTTAGAGGAAATTTGCGCTTTCTGCCAATTTAATGAAGAAACTAATTCCTGCTTGCAAGCTATGGATACCAAAGGGTCATCGATAGAATCCTGCATTACCATAATGGAGCAACAAGTTGATGACCTACAAAATGTTTCTACCAAATTGGTTGCATTAGAGAGGGAGGTCCTTTCATTAAGGAAATCAGTGGAGGACCGTGAAAATCGAAATAGGCGCAATAATCTTTGCTTGTACGGTCTTCCTGATGGTTTGGAGGGTTATCTTCCTGCACGTACAAATCTGAATATCCAA
This sequence comes from Lissotriton vulgaris, assembly GCF_964263255.1. NCBI lineage: Eukaryota > Metazoa > Chordata > Amphibia > Caudata > Salamandridae > Lissotriton > Lissotriton vulgaris. Next base: position 1,356,982,077 of record NC_141687.1, read on the forward strand.
TGAGCTCACAGGCTGGGCCCTCGCTTGTCTTCATCATCTGCTCCTTCCAAGCCACAAGGGGTGATTTTTCTATTTTTTTAATTTACAGACTTGCTACTAGTTTTAAATCCAGCTAAACATAAAAAACAGCTTGTCTGGTCAGGCTCTAAATTGTTTATCTCCCAAAATGTTTCTCCATCAACAGCTATAGGGCTAAAACAATTCCTTGATCTCCGGCCAGTTTACGTACACTTGGAGCGAGATATGGATTATTTCACCTGTTTTTATTCAAGGTGACTTTCCAGAACAATACTTCTACTTTTGATGATCCGGCAGAACTGAGGAAATTCATTCATTCGCACTCCAGGACATCAATGGAAATCTCTGGTCCTCTTTCTTCTACTTCCTCGATACCTTGACTTTCTTATCTTTCATGGTTCGATTTGCATTACCTAATGCTTTCTTTCAGGTTTTTGTGAATAAGTGTTATGTAACAGGTCATTCTTACTTCTAATTTGTTTCCTCTCCCCCTCTATATCTCTGCAGGTATTTTATCTTCTTTGACTTACTTCTTTATCGTTTCCTATTTGTCCCACATGATTACCACTGTGATGCTTCCTCCCCAGTTGGTCGTGCCGTCTTTTCCCTTGTGTCACCACTCCTCGTATTTTTCTCTTGTCTTCCCTTAGAAGGTACGTATTACAGTTGTCAATCCTTTTATTTCCTCTTTTGCATTCTTATTTGGTACTATTGGATGTCATGTACTGTCTTCTCTCACTATCTCTCCTATTACTTTTCACCTTTTCCCTTCTTTTTCCTTCTCCTCTTCTTCTCCACAACTATCTCCTTTACTCTACTGTTTCATTTACCTATGGTTTCTATGGTTGATTGTGTTATTCAGTATTTTTATCACTGTAACATGGTTGTTGGTTCTCTTGTTCTATATATATTACTTATCCTCTCACATTTAGAGTTGTTACTTGGAATGTAAAGGGATTTATTAACCCTATAAAAAGGCAGAAAATTATTTCTCATTTAGCTTCCTATATGCCTGATTTAGCTTTATTACAAGAAACGCATTTGTCAGAGGCTAAGGCTCTTAAACTGAAACGCAATTGGGTGGGTTCAGTCCTTGTCTCCTCCACCACTACAATGAAAAATTGTGTTATTATTTTATGCCATAAAAAGTTGAAATGTTCTGTTATATTGCAAGAAATTGATGCAGATGGTAGATGGATTTTAGTTAAATTACTTATTAATAATAATATCCTTTTAACCGTTTTTAGGTCTAGCCTGGCGTAAGCAGTGCGAAGCACTGCTGTCGCCAGCGAGCTCTATTGTAAGGGAATTGCCTTGGAAGTGGGACAGGAGATGGGCACGCGCAGAGCTTTCGGCGATTTCAGCAGGTGTACGCGCACGTACAGCCATGCGCTGTGCACATCTCCTGTCCCGCTTCTGAGGCAAGTCAGCCTCCTGCAATTGCCTGCACACACACACACACACACCCCCAGCCATGGTACAACTAAGTAGGCCTCCTGCAATCGCTCGTGTGAGCGCCCACACCCACACATACACACAGACACACCCCCATACAACTAAGCCTCACTCACCGGGCTACAGGCTCCTTCATGCTCAGGACTCCCCTGGTATCATCTCTGCCACATCACCTGGCACACGCTGGGCTTCCCTCACTCATAGAAGCCCCGCACTTGCATCGGCGGCCTCAGCCGCTACTTCTGCTATTCCTTACGTGTGCAGCCACCGCAGGGCTCTCCCTCAGGCATGGGAGCCCCATGTCACCACTGCTACTCTCTGCCAGGCACTCCGTGGGCGCGGGCTTCCCGCAGAAGGCGGAAGTCCAGCCCTCCGACCGGCTTCATGCTCCCGAACCTCCGGTTTTCAGGCTGGCGGCAGTGATACCTTATCTGCTCTTGTTTCCTCTGGGAATGCATCCATTATAAAGCAGATGGCTCTGGATTGGGCATGAAGGGGGCGTGCGGGGACGCTGCCAGCAGCAGCGCTGCTCCAGGGCAGCGATGTGAAGCGCCGCTGTCTCTTTGTCACCCGCCTGTCTCGGGCTGCAGTAAACGGCAGTTCTTTGTACTCCAGGCAATCCTGCGGATAGTTCATGTTGTGAATCACCCTGTTCACAGGCAGCGCTCGGAGATGGGAGTGGCAGCTCGTTCCCGGGGTTTGCTTGATGTGTGCTCTCGGTGTGTGTTTGTGTGCCTTTGGTTTCTAAAACATTTTGCTCTCTGCTTCCCAGAAGAGGAGCAGGATGCCCGGAAGCGCGGCCTCGTGAGACTGAACGCGTGGGTGCCTCACCTGCGCGCAGTCTGGTAAGGGCTCCGTCTTTATTTCACACTACACTTGTGGCTTGGGTGTCTGTACTCTTTGCTTGTTAGTCTATGAGCAGGTGGATATGTCCTAATATTGCACTGCCAGCCCACTCCTTTCCTTGCATATCTCGGCTGTGTATTTCCTGATTACGCAACTGCAACATTAAAGGCTTAATTGTATCTCCCCCGTGTTATCTCCAGGTTAGTGACACTCAAGAGAATCTTCTTACCTTTTTAATGCAACTAGGCCCAAATCACAAGGGCGAATTCCTGACTTGGTTTATTGACACAACCTGACCCCACCAGGCAGCTAAAGTTGACAAGTGGCCTTTTCCTTCTGCACGCTGCTGATGCTTAATTTGTACAAAAAAAAAAGTGCAGAAACCCAAAGGTCTTCTAATTACCCTCGTGCAAACGTCCATTGAACCATTCGAAAGTGAGTATTTTATACAGCACACTTTCTGAAGTGATTTTCTTCAAGGTGGTCTCTGATGTAATTCTTAGTTAAAATGAGCCACAGTGATATTTAATAATTTTCCTAGAATCACATAATTTAGTCGAGTATGGAAGACAGTTTTGAGCTCTGGATTCCTGTTGACATATTGTGCAAATCATCCACTGAATGAAGCTTTCCTTCTGGTTCCACCTTATCACCAAAGGACAATGCTTTGTGTTTATTTCATCACTTAAAAGTAATGAACTATGTTCATTCAATATAAATTTCATATGTTAATTCCACTTTTATATTGAGTGAAAACAGAGCAAAATCACGAAAATAAGTAAACAAGAAGGCAATATACTATTTTTATGGCAACCAGTTGCTTCCACCTGATAATAACAACAAGCATTTGCAATGCAATAGGTCGGTAAACATCGTTTACCACGAAATTTTTACAACGCGGTACCTTTACCACGCATCCCTTACAACGCAAGTCGTTACCACGACTTGCGCTGGAGGGCGCTAAAGGATTAAAAGTAGTAAATTTACTATCCCAACACCTTCCCTAGGGTCCACGGGGACTGGTGTTAGAATAGTAAATTATACTATTCAAAATCCGCACCCCCAACGCAAGTCGTGGTAACGACTTGCGTTGTAAGGGATGCGGTGTAAAGGGATGCGTTGTGACGGTACGCGTTGTACCGTCATACATCCAATAGGTCTCGCAGTTGTTAGAGTTTGAGCCATTGGCATTGTTAATGGCACTGCCTTTTATTTATGTGTTGGTTTTTAAAACGTAAATTAAAGGCATTGTCAATTACAATGCCAATAGGTTAAACTCTCGCAAATGCGAGACCTATTGCATTGCAAATGCTTGTTAATATTTATAGTCCAACTCAGCCAGATTATTCTTTCTGGCCTACTATTACAAATAAATGTTTGCAGCACAAATATGAATTTTTTTATCCTAGAGGGTGATTGCAATCAGATCATGAACCTCTTTATTGACCACAAGTCTTCGTTTTGTCCCTCACAAAGCTAACAAACAATTTCACAGTACCATTGCACAGACACACTTCATAGATGCTTGGAGATTATGTAACCCAGACCAAACAGAATTTTCTTTTTTCTCCCCTCCACATGGTTCCCTAACCCATTTAGATTACCTTTTTCTGTCTAAAACTCTGGCTCAAAATCTCATCTCATCTTCAGTTGAAACTATTTTGATCTCTGATCATGCCCCGGTAATCGCTGAATTTGATCTGCTCCCTTCACAACCCAAATCCTCCAAATGGAGGTTTATTAACTTCCTTTTACAGGCTCCAGCTTTTTATTCTTCCTTCACCCCTTTTTCTGAGGAAATCTTCTCTTTTAATTAAAGTCGATCCTTTCTTCTGCCCTAGTTTGGGACGCTTTTAAGGCTGTTGCTCACGGTTTCATCATAGACTTTGTCTCTAGGAAGAAGAAACATACTCTTTCTCAACATAAAGTCTTACTTGATAATATCAAATGCTTGGAACATCAATTCCATAACTCCTCATCAGATTCAACTCTGTAGGAACTTGTTCATGCAAAGCTGGATTTTAATAAAATTTCTACTGACAATGCTTCTTTTACTCTTCTTCGTAGTAGCGCCCGATACTATGGAGGCCGTAATAAGGTGTGTTTTTTTCTAGCTAATTACCTCAAATCTAGAACAGAAAGAATTCTGATACATTCTTTTCAGTCAGAAGATGGGAAAACTCTTTTTAATGACCATGATATTGTGGATGAATTTGCCTCCTTTTACGAAAACATATATACTCCGGAGTCTCCAGCATTGTCCGTTCTTATTGACTCGTACCTCAGCAATGTCTCTCCCTCTTCATTTTTATTCCCTTCAGACATATTGCTCCAAGAGATTACTAAATCCCTAGGCTCATTGAAGAAAAACAAATCCCCTGGCCAAGATAGTTTTTCCGTCGAATATTATCTACATTTCTCTAATATCTTACTCCCAAAACTCTAAACAAAATTTCAGTACTTTTGCACTACTGGTGCAGCAAGTGGTACTTTCCTTGAGGATTCTATCTGTCTTATTCCTAAAGAGGGTAAAGATCCAAAATTCTGCAAAATGTACAGTATTTTTCTTTGATAAATGTAGATTATAAAGGTTTTGCTAAGATATTGGCATTACGCCTTGAATCACTCTTACCTCATTTATTTGGTCCAGAACAATGTGGTTTCGTCAAAGGTAGACTAACATCTGATATTTCCCGATTATTCTATAATGTTATGAACAAAGCTTCTACTCTGCCCTATCACTTTGCTGCAATTTCTATAGATGTGGAAAAGGCTTTTGACAGAGTGATTGGTCTTTTTTATTTAAGTCACTCTGTTGGCATGGTTTTGGGCCTAAATTAAATTCTCTGATTTCATTACTTTAAACCACACCTACTGCCTCTATTGTTGTCAATGGTCTTATTTCAAAATGTTTTTCTCTTCATCATGGTGTTCGACAAGGTTTCCCCCTATATCCTCTTCTTTTTATCTTATCTCTGGAACCCTTTTTGTCTCGCATTCGTCATAACCCTTCTATTTCTGGATTTCTATATGGTGACAGTCATTTGAAGCTCTCTGCGTATTCAGATGATATTTAACTTTTTATATCCAATCCGGAATCTTCTCTTCCCCGTTTATCACAAGAAATTTCAAATTTCTTGGCGGTATCAGGTGACAAAATTAACTTTGATAAAACAGAAATTCTTCCTATAACCAAATATTTCTGTAAACATCATTTTGACCTAACAGGATTTCGCCGGAATAATTCAAAAATTAAATACCTCGGTCAATGGATTACTACGTCTATTTTGAACTAGATCACAATAATTATGAAATAAATCTTGGATCGGATTTTCAAACTACTTTCTTCCTGGAACCCTCTTTTTCTTTCCTGGTCGGGGGTCTTGATTCTATTAAAATGATGGTTACCCCTATACTATTATATGTTCTTTCAATGCTCCCCGTTCATATCCCCTCTCTTTATTTAAAAAACTGGATTCCTTGCTTTCTAAATTCCTATGGAATAGTAAAAAGTCTAGAACCTCTTTATCTTATCTCAAGAAGTTGAAATCTATTGGAGGTGTGAATTCTCCAAATTTTAGAATATATCGTAAGGCCTTTTGTCTTAAACAGGCTTCTTATTGGCCCCATACTAATATTTCCTCTCTCACTCCGTTATGGGTCAATATTGTACATTGCCTCTTCTCCCCTTTTACTTTTTCAGAGATCCTTGTTTTCACTATCAAAACCACATCTCTCCCGCTGTTTAAACACACTTGCTCATTATTAAGACCCCATTTACATCCAAAGTTAATTTCCAGGAATGCATCATTACGTTCTCCTCTTTGGCTCAACCGCTTTCTTACCAACAACAACAGACCTTTATTTGTGAGTGCTTGGATATCTAAGGGTATCATTCTGATTCATGATATCTTTGATGGTATCTCTCCTTGTTCTTTTTCCCAGTTTCAAACCACTTTTCAGTGTCCTCGTTCGTTTTTACATACATTTCTATTACTGATGGAAACCATCTTAGAAACTTTTTATTCTCTACCCCCTGAAGACCCGTACATATGAAGGATCCAGTTATATAAATTTTATAGTTACTTCCTAAGGACTCTCTTATCTATAAATTCTTCAACTCTGCCGATCCAGAACAAGCCAAATCTAAGGTGGAACTTATATGGGAAACGGATCTGGGTTGTGAATGGAGCACTGATTTTTGGAAAAAGATCTGGATCAGATTGTTAAAAATCTCCAGATCTGCATCTATCACTCAATCTATGTTTTTATGTATCATAGATTGTTTTTACTCCTATCTCATTTGCTACTTTTACACACTCTGATAAAAAAAAACTTGTTGGTCCTGTGACCATCTATTAGCTGCTTTATATCTCCTCCTTTTTTCTTGTTCTTATGTAACCTCACTTTGAAGACAAATTTGGTCTACGGTCTCAAATATTTTTAATCCCCATACTCCCATATCAAATACCATTCTCTTCATGAGCAGTTTATCAGAGTCACTTGGATTGCTGTCTCATGAGCGGGTGACTCTTCGACCTTATGTTAGCTTTAGCTTTTCAGCAAATTATACTTAATTGGAAATGCTCCAAGAAACTCTCAGTCAAATCCTGGTGGAACAACTTATGCTACTACCATAGGTTGGAAACTTCTTTCGCATCCTGTCATAATCCACAGAGAAAGAGATATATATTTTGGTTACCACTAACTGTTTACTTAAATAAAATCTCCAATGTTCAGATATCCCGTAACTAACTGTCCTGAACATTTCCAGCCTCCATGATTTTTCTACTCCACGTCTTTGCTTTTTTCTCTTTTTTTATAATATTTATTATAGTAATCCGATTTGCACATATCAACCTATATTCAATCTGCTCTGATAGATATTTATGGTTATTTGATCCTCAGTTGTAGAATATATTTCATTTACCCCCTCTTTGTCTCTCCCTCCCCCTATTTCTGTTTTCCTTATAACCCCCCAAAATGTTGTAAACAGCTTTCTACTATGTTTCAAGGCATATTTAATTTCATATAATCTAACTGAATAATACTCAGATTTTTGCCCAATGTTGTATGATATAATTTATCTCGCTAAAGCTTATTAAACTTAAAAAACGGAAAAAGTGTGGCGCCCGATTGAGGCTCTGGAGAAGGATCAAACTATAAGAAAGAACTTTTTACATGATTGTAAATACTGAGGGGGATGACACTGACATCGTTTTTCAGATTGAAAATATATGCGATAGGTCCTCATATAATTTAGTGGACTAGACTGATAATCTTCAAATGGACACAGGCCTGAATGGCGAGCCAATGGTGTTGTGCCAACATAGGCTGAATTTTGGCAAAGCTAGGGGCTGACATTTTCAGCTCAGCCTCTTGATTTTGAATCCCCTGAAGTAGTGATCTTTTTATACTAAAACATAAGACATTGCAATTGTCCAATCTCATGCCAATCAAAGGGCAATAACTGCCCTCTACCTTTTGATGTCAAGAAAGAAGGGATGGGTTTCATCCTATACGTAAGGTGCATGAGGAAATACCAGTGGAGACTTTGTCGGATCTGCTAAACTATACTAAGGAACACACAATTAAGATGAAACTGAAGGTCTGAAAACTTCACCGACCAACTCCTGTATGGGTCAATCAGGATACACCATCTCCTGGGAGCAGATAAACTCCCCAAGTTCTCATCACCGAAAGAAGAAGCACACAGCTGCTCGTCCTTGGAAAAGTACTGACTGTCCTGCCTGCCTGGTGCAGGAGGCTTTCTCCCGTTCCCATGCACTGCATGTCCACAGCCAAGCCCCAATTACTGCCCTCTAATCTAACTGTTCTAAACACAAACAAAAGGTTATTCTAACTTACAAAGTAGATAGGACACCTCACCTGCAATTTAAAGAAAACACCAGAAAATGTCTAGAAGAATGTTACAATCAAAATTCAAGAAAGATTATCAAAGGGTTTGGTCAGGCTTAAGGTATACATGCAATTAAGAGAGGGGTTAGAAATCTCACTTATGGTTTCAGTTATTTTTCAAGTGATATATTGATTGCACTTTGATTATATGAGTGTGGCCTAACTATACCATCATGCTGCCACCCATTAACACACAGTTGAACATATTAGCATATTAATTAACATATGGTTAGTAAAAGGGTAGAGCTTTTAATCACGCTACTCCAGATTCATATCCGGGTTAACGTAGTGAGCCCCAGGACTGAAATCGGAAGTCACGAGGGAGGGTGAACCGAGCCAGTCCTTGGTACACGAGCGAACTACGCCAGCTCAAACTTGACTGTAAACGCGCAGAAAGGGTCTGGAGGAAACAGTACCTAGACTCTGAGAAAATTGCATTTAGGTCTGCTATGCATAAATATAAAGCTCAAATCAAGATAGCGAAAGCGACCTTTCTTGAACTCACTTTGAATCAGGCCCCAAACAAGGCACAGGCCCTTTTTAAAATTGTTAAGGACCTTGCTCACCCTACGTGTGTGGCTAGTGCAGTCCCCTCATCGCAAGCTCTTTGTGACTCTCTTGCGGACGCCTTTGAGGAAAAAATCCGTAAAATCCTAGCAGGTCTGCAGGACCCACAGAATTCCACCACTGAGGAGGGAGCTCCGGAGGAGATGGCCAGTCGACCCCTGCAGAGGGTTATTCATCTCTGTCAGGAAGCTCCGGCCACGCCCTCCAGTCGACCCCGACCAGATGAGCAGCCTCCCAGCTCGGGAGCTCCGGCGGCGGAAGCCAGTCGACCCCAGCTGAGTAGCCCTCCTTCTCTTCTTTTGGATCAGGCCCTCAGCTTGGGAGCTCTGGCGACTGTGGCCAGTCGACCCCAGCTGGACAGCTCCTCCCTTTCAGCCCCAGACTCGGCCCCCTGCTTGGGAGCTCCGGCGATTGCAGCCAGTCGACCTCAGCAGAGTAGTCCTCCTTCTCCTTTTGTGGAGCCAGCTCTTAGTCTGGGAGCTCCGGCGAGAGAGGCCAGTCGACCCCAGATGAGTGGCCCCTTCGTTCCCATTCTGGATCAGGCTCTCTGCTTGGGAGCTCCGGCGAGTGCAGCCAGTCGACCCCAGCAGAGTAGTCCTTTCTCTCCTTCTCTGGAGCTGACTCTCAGCCTGGGAGCTCCGGCAAGCGAGGCCAGTCGACCCCAGCTGAGTAGTTTTCCCCTTCCATCCTTGAAGGAGTTCGGCGACTTAGCCCTGACGATCTCATCTGGTTCGCCTTTGGATCCTCTCCCTCCAAGACTATGGAAGGTGTTTCAAGAGGACCTTTTCCAGCCCTTGCATGCCATCTGCTGCCAGTCATTCGAGACAGCTATTGTTCCAAGTTGCTGGAAGAAGGCAGTGGTATCCCCGCTTTTAAAAAAACCTACGCTCGACCCTGCTTGTCTTTCTAATTACCGGCCAATCTCCCTGCTCCCTTTTCCGGTCAAAATTATGGAAAAACTGGTTACCCGCGCTCTGTCCAGCTTTTTTAGAAGGGAACATCTGGTTGGATGAGACGCAATTCGGCTTTCGCCCAGCGCATGGGACGGAATCCGCGTTGGTGACCGTGCTAGACAATCTGCGGACGCGGGTCGACAGTGGACGGGCAGCATTCTTGGTGCTGCTCGACATGTCGGCCGCGTTCGACACGGTCAGCCATCCCACCTTGATCTCTAGGCTGGAGGAATGCGGGGTCAAAGACAAGGCCAGGGATTGGTTAATCTCCTACTTGGACTGCCGTCAGCAACGGGTTTCGTTACCCCCCTTCAGTTCAGAGGAGCGGAGAGTGGGACAAGGTGTACCCCAGGGCTCAGCCATCAGCCCTATACTCTTTAATGTCTACCTCCGCCCCCTAGTCCAGCTCATTAAATCCTTTGGTATCTCCGCATTTAATTATGCGGATGATACCCAGCTGGTCTTTTCTCTGGAGGGACAGGATGCAGTCACACTGGAGACTTTTCACCGGTGCATGCAGGCGACAGCGGATTGGCTCCGTCTGAACTCGTTACAGTTCAACGGAACAAAGACAGAGGTTTTACATTGTTCCATCGATCGAGTTCCTCGAGATCTCCCAGTCGACTTCTGGCCTCCGTCCTTCTCAGAGACGGTGTCTGCGGCACAATCAGCGCGCAATTTAGGCGTTACTTTTGGGCCTAATCTGCAGTTGGATCTACATGTAAACAAGACCACCTCCACATGTATGATGCTGATTCGTATGCTGCGCAAGGTCCTTCCTCTCCTCCCTGAGCAAGCCAGACCAGAAGTAGTGCGTTGTACCATCCTAAGTCGACTTGACTATTGTAACGCACTACTTCTGGAGGCCCCGGTAACACTTCTGGGCAAGTTGCAAAGGGTGCAAAACATTGCTGCCAAACTCGCCCTTTCTCGCCCCTACCATAGCTCTTCTACGGCAGCACTGCGAGAACTTCATTGGCTGCCAGTCCATTTGCGGGTGCGCTACAAAGCAGCGTGTATTGTATTCAGGGCTATTCATGGCCTGGGCCCCATCCCTTTGCGGCGAATGTTTGCCTGGTATCGTCCATCTTGAGCTCTACGCTCCTCGTCATCCAGGCTACTGGTAGTCCCGCGATTCCAGAGAGTGAGGATGGGTGGCCGCTCGTTCAGAGTAGCGGCAGCCAAACTCTGGAACTCTCTGCCTATATCCTTGAGAAGCCTTGAAGATCTCTTAGCTTTTAGAAAGGCTCTGAAAACTCATCTTTTTCCCAGGATAGGCTGAGCTACTGTTTTCATTGGAGTACGGGTCAAAGCGCCAGGATGCCCTTGGTGGTGACAGGTCGCGCTATACAAGTATGCCACAATACTATGCCACAATACAATGGTTGAAATTCGATCATTGTTATTTTCCAATTATGCTGAAAAATTCAATTGAAAGGTCAATGTGATTGCAGCTGTCACTGAAATCAAGGAGCAGCAAGAAATTTAACTTTACTCTCTGGTGACTTATGAAAAGGTTGTTTTTGGAACGAGGGGGCAGCTCTGGTAGTGCTACTGGAACACCTTTATGAGGAAACTAAAAATCACACTTTCTTGCATTGGAAGTGTCACCATCTCTGTATTCTGCCAAGGATCTATCTCTTTCTTGTCCTGTCATCTTTTGAATAGGATACAAAAAAATCTTCTAACTCTCTAGTGTTTCCAGATACATTCCTGTGGTGTCTATAGTAGTGTTTACTCTGCCGTTCAGTTGCACGGCACATGCTGGTGATCAGAGCCAGGGTGTCAAAATAATTGCTGCCTCTGAACTATTTTGAAATATTGAGGGGACATAGCCCAGAACATCGGGTTGGACCTTCCCTCTGGGGCAGACAAAGTCTGATTTGCACAATATTTGCTTTCTCTAGTGACAAGCTAAAAGAAACAATGAGTGCAATGATACCTAGAGGATAACCAATGGCTCAGATGAATCAAATTATTCAATTCATATTTTATTTTATATTTCTGTATGAGTTGTGGTACAAGGGACGTCTGTGCTAGAATGTTTCCCAAGATCTTGCTGTACCATGAGACTCAAGCTCCGTCTCAATGATGATATCCAACATGGCTGGTATACCTGGGATTACTTCTGTACGAAAAAGAATGGATATAGGGTGGGTCGAAATGTCTTTTCTTGGTTGTGCAAGACTGATTGGTCACTTTCCATATTCTAGAGTGACACAGTGAAATTAAGGGCTAGATGTATCAAAGGGTTTTACCAATTCCGTCTCTATGGGAAAATGTATTCATACATATGGCCCCAAATATGTAGATTAGAATGCAGTCTAGAACAGTTGCCAGTGGCTGAGAATAAATCTGTGATTCAATCCCTCACTTTTAATTTTTCTCATTATCTGTGCTTTGTATCTTACCATGCGGGACATGAGCGAGAAGGCTAACATTTCTAAATGTGGCGTCATCACTCTTATCACCCTCTCAATGTAATTTCAGTCTAAACAAGTCTTAATTAATCAACCTTATATATCTCGTTGTTGATTAGTCAAAAAACATAGATGACCGTGACTCACCTTTGTACTTTATCAGAACGTTATTAATGACTGTATATTGTAAAAACAGACATTGAATGATGTCTCATCATGAAATTCATCAAGTTATAACCTTCTGGATAAGACATTGATGGGGGGGAGCCATCAGATTATTGTAGCTTTCCTAACAGCTTCCTATCGATACAATTCAATTCAAATGCACATGAGGTTTGTTTGACATATCATTATTATGTTGATAACGTCTAGGACATTGTACACAATTGTAGTCTGCAAAGATGTGAAAAAGGACATTTCATATTAGCTATAATTTTAGTAGGACTGGGCAGAATTATTATTAAGTGGATGTAATATCTCTAAATTCATGTGCATAGCATTACTTGCACTTCAATTTTTTCCATTTTCATGGTCGTGCAATTTTGCGATTTTTTTCCATTCTTCGAGACTGGTTCAAGGAGAAAATATCTCACTCTATTTCTTTCGTGAGGAAGTCTCCTGCCAGTATCCCAGATTACTTTCTTATGGCCTCATTTGTCAATGTTGACATGAGATACAAGCAAAGTACATTTCACATATATGCCTAACTTCATGGAATTCTCATTAAAAGTATGAATATTTCATGCAAAAGAAATTACAATTTGAATCTAGCACTGAATTCCTATTATTGCTTCCAATATATGTAAAAAAAAACAAATTTTCAAAGTCCTTCTTCTTATCCTTTCAACATGTCTAGGATCCATCAGCAAGTTGGTTGGCAGATGTGTGTAATTTCTCACTTCAACATGTTTAAATGCTTATGCATTTAAATGTTGGATGTATTATGGTAATTGGCTTGGTATACACTTTTCTTAAGTATTCTAATATAGCTTTACAGCCCGACATGGCCATTAAAGGTCCGCTCCAGTGTTGAAGGCCTGAGCCAAAGGCGATTGCCTTTAACAAGAGAGTGGGCCTTTAATGGCCTTTTAACCCCTTCCATGCGGCCGCGATTCCCCTGGTGTGCTGTAAACAGCCCGAACAGGGGCGGGCCATGACGAACCCCAGCCGTCATCAGCACACGAGCACCGTAGTGCATGACGGCTGGGGTTCGTCATCAGCATGGAAGGGGTTAAAGCCTGCTTCGGAGGGCTCTGAGGCTAAGGCCTTTCGCAGTCCGCAGGAGTTTAAATCTCCTTGGTGTCCAATAGGCCTTTGGTCACAGCAACAGCTGTGAAATTTAAAAAACGTTGTAATGTTGCTCTTCGGGCTTCTACCAGCCATTAGAAGCCTAGAGCACTTCATTGTCTTCAATGGAGCGCTCCCCATTCCAATGTTCTAATATCTAATAAAGCATTTTACTGCCCATTGTCAGTTGAAAGGCAGGCACGATCAAGTACATCAGTACATTTTCTTGTGAATCTCGTGCAGAGTCCCTAGAGAGCTTGGCAGTTCAGTAACATTTGTTTTTGATGAATAGCCTCCAAATATGCTCAGAATCGGCAGCACCATTAAGGATTACCTACAAAAATCACTACTAGCAATAACAAGCATGTTTTCCCATGGCTGGGGGATGCCTTTGATTCAGAACCTTCCTTTTCTTGGTCCATGGCATTTGTAGTGGTAGCAGTAACTGCTCCACAACATTTTCTACTTTTCCTGAAGTATGTATGTTTTTGATCAATTCCTTTTCTACAATGGTATTTTAAATGTGCACTGGGCACCATATAGGTAGCAAAGATAAATGTCACTCTCATCTCAGTGCTGTAGATATCATCTAGAAAGCAGAGACATTGAAGCAGAGACATTGTGCATATTCTATGGCAATGTGTAAGAATACACTCCCACTGGAAATGAATATGGAGGACTATAAGGAATACTACAGATCTGAACATTAGCCCATCAGTGGGATTGGCAATCTCACATGGTACCCAGTATACCCTGAGTATAACCTCGCATCAGAAGAGATAGATTGCATCAGCTTTGGGGTGGGTATTGCTGTGCATTCTAAGTAAAATGAAAACGCAGACTCCCTCGACCCATGAAGAATACATGGACTCGGTAAGAAATTAGGTTCTGAGTCAAGAGGGATGAGAGCCCCACTCAAGTAAAAATCCCATTCCTTGTCAGGAAGAGACGCAAAAGTCACCACATAAACCTGGGCTTAACCCTCTTGTAGGTTGGAACATTTGGTTTAGGCAGAAAATTCCAACTTTCTAAAAGAGGCATTTTCAAACAGCAACTTAAAATCTGACCATTAAACTTAAAGGTGAGTGGAACAGAAGGGTTGTTTTGCCAGGTAAAAAGGGCAGTTTAGAATTGCACCACAGCCTCCAGGGGCAGGTTTGAGAGATATTTCACAGTTATACTTTAGTGGGTGGCAAAATTAGTGCTCCAGCCGACTTGAGGAGTTGAATTACAGGCTCTGAGCATATGTACTACCATGTTCTAGGAAAGGATGAGCAAATTAAAAGGACCAGTCAGGTGTATACCATTTTTACCATGTTTAGACTGGAAAGCAAAATCACTTTACCACTGATTAGCAGGGGTAAGGTGCGCAGAGCCTTAATGCACAAAAAAACAGGTTCAGCAAAAATAGGTTCGGGAGGCTAAAATCTGGGGCCATACCGCACAGAAGATAGTTATTTCCAAGAGCCTCCATGGTCATCGTCAAATGCATGAAAAACTGATTTACAAGATTAATGACTAACTACAGCTCTCAGCTACATTTTGGGCTCTTTTCTGTGAGAATAAACTCATACTCTCCCTTATATCCATGATACACTTGCCACAAAATATGGAAAAATAATAGATTTGATTAAAAAAATGTAGCATGATCATTAACATACATGAGCGTTTTCACTAGACATTTACTTGCACTATTGCAATACAACAGGCACTTAGTCTGAGTTAATATAATTATTGTATTTTTAGTTTCGTAGCTTGTGGAATTGAGTATGCCTTTAAATTACAGATTATTAATCATTTCCTCAGAGTAGGCTATTAAAAATGCAGACATTTAAGCATGAGCCCTATTTCTCGAAGATAAACTTGTGCTTTTAACATCTCCGTTTTATTTAATTTACTATATGACTGATTTTTCGTTCGACTTCGGTAAACAAATGGCTCTGATGCCTCTATGTAGAATGTTCTATGGACTGAGGTAATGATCACTCAACATTTGATAGATCTAATAAAGACAGTCAAAGAGAAATGTGCACATTTTTACAACTTCTGTATTTTAGGTGTGATTTTGCAGCCTAGAAAACTTTGATTTTTGGGGGTGTTAAAGCTCATGATTTACTTACAGGCTAGACACCATAATTATACTTCCATGATTCATCAGAGAATATAATTTAGATAGAGAAGAATATATAAATGCGTTTAGACATATGTTACCCTCGTAAAAGCTCACTGGTCCCTGAACCAGAGACTCAGCAATTCTACCAAACACCGTCTGGCTTGTCAATGCCAATCCCTCATTAGATTCCTGGCAGGGGAAAATCTACTGAACTGCATTCCAGTGATATGCACCATTGAGCCTTATCACAGATCAGACACTGTCTAGCATCTGCTAGATTTTCGGACTGTGGAACAATGTACAAATGAATAGATGAGGAACAGAAACAGAATAAAATAGCAAAGGCAGTATGCACAGGAGTATGCATTTCACATCATCATTTTGAGCCGGAAGGAAAATTGTATATGGTTGGCAATTGGAGCCATTAATAATGTTTTTGGGTGCTAAAAAGTGCCAATTATTGCGGAATCATTCTGGAAAATTACATTAGCAGGACGGCAATATTGCTGCTTTCTGTAATAAGTGTCTTGTACTACACAAACTGTTCTGCTAAACACATTCTAACTTTAATAACATCAACATCCAGATTTTAAGAATCAAAGCTTGGAAGGGAATAGAGTCCCGCAAAGGTATTGTAATGTGTGAAGTGTTCTTATGAATTTCCTGAGGTAACTCCTAATCTGGCAGGCTGTCTGACTGCGACTTTGGTGATGCGGCGATGGGGCGAATCTAGCACCTCACCGCCAAGGTCGTAATTAAACCCTTAGAGACTCCTTCGGTGTTGAGCAGAGGCCAATAGCATAGTCTAGTCCAGGTTCACTTGCCAATAGTCAACTTGGCACTTCAGGGAAAATGCATCTTGCAGCTAGTTGTATTCCTCTACGTGCACACAATGTCAGCCACTTGACTCTTGAAGTTTACTTCTTTCACCTGGGAGAGAAGTCAAGCGCTTTAGGGCTCCTTTCTGGCCACAGACAGTAGGTTCAATCCTCTTTTGAGCTTCTGCAGATTCAGAAAGCATTGTCCGGGGGTACCTTGGGGTGCCACAGGAGGGAACTCCTAAATCTGGCAGTCAGTCTGACAACAACTTTAGTGGTGCGGCAGACCCGGCGCCGCACTGCCAAAGTCATTATCAAGCCCTTACAGACACCTATGGTGCAGAGCAAAGGCCAATAAAACAGTCCAGTAGGAGGTCCTGGCCTACCTACTTTTTCAGTTTGACTTACTACCAACAGGCCCACTATGCAATGTATCAGGGCAACTCTAAGAGGGACTATGTCTTTGAGCACACCAAACTTGGGATATGAGAGCCGGCTGTGTATACGGGAGTGTACTATAGAAATTATCAGTGTCATCCCACATATAACACTAAAATCCAGTTTGAAGCAGTTCCTACAAAAAATTATGAAACATAAGTTTGGTAACATAAAGCAGGGTCATTCAGCAACCAGACATGGAATGCACACGAAAATTATTCTGCTTCAGTTTAATCTTTTGCAAGGATGCAAACATTTTATATATGTCTCAGATTGATCTTTCAGCATTGTTTGGCACTGCTTTGTCAACAGGATGTTCAGCAGCCCCTGCCTTGAATGTCCAGCTAAGCCCAGAGGAGTCAGCAATGTCCATTCAGACAGAGATTCACACCTGCTCCAGGAGATTCAATCAGGGTAAAAGTAACTTGCTGAAAGTAACTTTTCCTTAATATTTATAAAAAATCCAACTTTACCATTGAATTGGATTTTCAATAGATATTAAATTAGTAGTTTGACTATTTTTCTAGCTGGTCCCAAATCTGAGTTAATAATATTAATGTTTTACTCAATATTCTGGTTTTCTGTATAGGACAGACAGGCCTACAACAGTGAAAATAACTTTTGGGGCCTCATTACTGTAGGACTTGGTGACATTAATGTTCTACATCTCCCACTTTTAAGTACCATGCTCCCTACCATACGGTCTACAAGGCCTACATTGAGGTGACTTATTAATATTTAGAAAGGAGATCTTTTCCTGACAAAAAGGGTTCTTTTGACACGTCGCATTGCAGGTTTTACACTGCAGCAGTCTGGCTACAATGCTAGCTATGTTTTGTAGGCCCATTCTGTGCATGGCACAATAGGTGTTGCCGTCCACAGTTGACATTTCAATTCCAGGCCTTGAGAATATTTCCTATACTAGGGACATATAGGCAAGATACATGTGACAATTAGGAATTAGCCAATTTAACCATGATTCAATGGGGGGCACAGCCCCTTTGTTCCATATTATTAAACTGCACAGAGTTCTAAAGCCAGCAAAAATAGGATCTAGGAAAAGGAGAACAATCTGGAGTCACCATGCAAAGAGGCATATTTCTTACAGGGAGTAAGCAGTGCTTCAGGGGACCACTGCCAATTCTCAAACCAACTTTTCAATTAAAAAAAAAAACATTTCTTTTAAAGCATATCAGCATTTCCTTTAAAGAAAAAGGGTTGCATTTTTTAAGTGTATCTTACTGAAAGGGGATCTAAGGCACTGTGTCTGCTGATCCTAGCAGGCTTGGCATAGGCACCAGTCAGAGTGAGTCGCATTTTGCAACCTACCTCATTAAATTGCATGAGGTAGGTCAGAATGAGACCCACTCCTAATTGAAATTTAGGGAACATGCCTGTTAGTCAATTGATCTGTACATTAAGTTTTTGATTGGCCACAATAATACAGATCAGTGCAAAATGCACATATGTGTCCAGGACCCTTTGACTTCCAGTAAGTATTCTTTTAGCAGCAAACAACTGCATCTGTCCAGTTTGCAGTTGAAGGAGTGGTGCTGCCAATAACAGACATAGCATGAAAACAAGCGCACCACCACATTATTACCCATTTTACCAGCAAGCCTAGATTGCTATGCAATAGTTGGAACAACAGCATAAACAATTCCATGCAGATATCTCCTCCTTTCACTGAAAGAGTCCATTGAAAATCAGCAGCCTAGTTTAAACAACGAACTTGACAGCAGGTTACCTACAGACCCATAACGTTCTTCACAGGGTACTCATCACAATGTACCCATTCTGATGCCGAAAGTTTTTTATTTTTATCTGTACAAAATCATTTATATTCATCCTTTATTATTAATATGTCCTCCTTTGTGTTGTGCTTGCCACTTAAGTGGTTAAATGCTGCTTGCCAGTATCACCCAAACCACTCCTGATATTATATGTTTATCTCAAAATCATACAAAGGCACTCTAAACCAAATGTGCAAATAGAAAAACAGAAAAACATGCAGTTAGCCCAAGGTGTTTCTATTTTTGCACTGACGCGCTACATACAGTGATAATTAGGTATTGTTACATTATTTTCGCATCGGGTTATCACACCTTGATCTTGCACTACACACTAAACAACGCTTCACTCACGGCACAGATTAAACGGTTGTTATTGGATTTAACAAACATGAATTAATAGCTTGATTTTCTCATAGAAACAAAATGTACATCTTGCACCTATTCAACGTCAAAGAAATGAAAAAAAATAGCCCTTACACCGATTAAGCGGATGAGGAGATGCACTAGACGGCTAAGGAAGGAATCATAAATAATGAATTTGATTGAGCGGCTATAGAGATGCATACTTTGCATGCCATAGAGAGTGACATGCATGAACTCATTGATGCCGTGGCTTTGGGGATAAATACTCTCGACATACTGGAAATGCAATAGATATTGATTCACTCATTTCAGGGTTGGCAAAATGCATACATTGGATGTTATAGAAATTAAATAAACACTTCATGCATCTCCGTATTTGGAACAGTGTGGAGATGTACATATTAGAAGATACTGAAGGCACATATACACTGATACACCGATTCAATGGCGGAGGTGATGCACATATTCTTCATCAAAGAAACATAATATGCACCAACACACTGGTCCGGTGGGTGCAGTGAGGGATCCAATACACATGAGTGAAATGACATTTGCACAAATGCACAGATGCATGCACTACGGAGGCTTCATAGAAATGGAATATACATGAATACACTACGTCAGTAGCTGAGGAGAGGATTACATCGGATGTTATACAAAGAAATATATTCAGAAACAGTGAATCGTTGTCTATTCAGACATTGAACCGTATACAAATTAAACACGTGCAAATCTATTGATTAATGTGCCATAGAGATGCATTGTACTTCATATATATACATTCGAATGCTTTGATTCGTGCATCTTGGTGATCTATTCATTCAACGTCATAAAAATGGAATATACACGAATATCTGGAGTCATTTTCTACAGATGCTTACACTGGACGTCATACAAAGGAAATATTTTCTCATGCCTTGAGTCAAGAAACCTGGAGATGTATTTATTGACGTCATGCACATGGAAATACAGAAATACTCAGTCATTGTCATATGTCATATGTTGAATGTCATAAAAATGATATTCCAATACATTGTTTCGTGTATCATGGAAATGTTTTCCCTGGACTTTACAGATGCTTCCCTCCTCCACTGCTCCTTACATCATCTTCAACCTCTTTTACTATTCAGATCTTTCAAACAATCCTTTCTAAACCCTTTCCTCATGTATCCCTCGTAGAAACTCTTCCCCCTCCATCTCTCCTTACTCATCCCAAACCTCCACCTACTGCTCTGATCGCTAATTACTGTCTAACCCTTCCCTCTTGTATCCCTCCCCTATCCTTTTCAAACCAACTAACAGACTCGCATATCCACCGCTCAAATGAATTTCATATTTCCCTATACTAACTCATTACTAATTCTTTTTGGGTTCTGGAGTATCGTACTACTCGCCGAAAAGTGCTTCGATGTTTCGTCAAGGGTACTAAGCGCTATATAAATGCAATTACAATAACAATATACATGCACACTGGCACACAGATTCACTACTCGCGGAGATGCATGCAGTAAAACCTCAGGAATTGTAACTTGTGGTCAGAATACTTGGCCAGGAGTTAACTTTTAACCGAGCACTGACGTTTCTAATCTGGCACTAGAAATAGAAACGTTATTCAGGCCGTGCAATTCCAGCACAGTTCTATGCAGTATTCATTACAAACTCTCATTACTGCTGGAAAAGTGAAATAAATTACAAGATGAATGGGGTATTTTAAATCCTATTTAGAGATGGATAATTACAATGCAAAGCAATACAGAACCATCCTTATCATGCTAAGTGAAGGACAGAGCCTTTGTGAAACTGAATATCTGTCTTGGGAATGCTATTATGTTTGCTGAAGGGGAAAACAAATCCCTCTAAGGAAAAGCTCAATCTTTGTCTTGAGATACTTAATCAATACCTTCGCAGACCATACAGGGCAATACTTTACTTGTGGTGTGAGAGGCTCTGTTTTTTTATACAAACATTTTCACCTTCATGTTTTTGGCGGGATTCCAACCTGTCAACTGTTTGGCGGTGACAGCCTTTTTAGCTCTTGTTTTCCTAACGTGAGTCCTGCCTTGACCGTTCAGTGTCAGCAGACAATTCTGATCAGTCTCAAGGTTACAATCCACGTTGTGGTTCAAGTCTCCAAACAAGGGGCACGGCTAACACAGGCTCAGAAACCACACTCAATGGAAACAAGTAGGCAGTAGTACAACAATATATGTATATCCGAGCAAAAGAAAAATAATGCAATCATAGTGACATTCGAGCTACAGAGATAAATGACAGAAACATACATTGAGTTAAATGCATTGAATTAGCGATATTCATTTCATATAATCCCAAGTACATTGCAATAATAAAATGCCTACTCCACTTAATGTTATGTAAACTCAGGTATGTTATAATTCGTAAAAATGCCTGCTGCTCTTACCCCCCAGCGTGCGCGGCACTGCTGGGAAGGACAAATTACCTTCTCTCGTTGCCACGTTTTAAGCGTGAAACCGCTCAGTTCAAGGTAGATGTGGCACAGAGCACTATATAAAGACATTTGTTCAAATATTTCAAAAGTAAACATTGACCCTACACCTCTAACACTTTGAATACACCTAGCAAGATACATTGTTAAGTGAAGTGTGTTGTGCAAATATTCCTAAAATAAAGTATGGGATAACAGTTATAGGATTGTAGTGTGCCATTGTAAGGCAAATTTATCGCGGTGGCATAGCAGTACTGTTGGTCTTACTAACCGTGCACCCGCTAGCAGCCACACCAGTAAAAAAGTTAAGATCCTAATTATATGTGAGCCCTTCCTCTGACATCCATTACTAAGCTGAATACACATTAGCAACTCTAATGGTACTGTTTAGACCATTTGGATACAGTAGTCAGTTATCAGTTTATGAGCAGTCTTAGACTGATGTGTGTCAACGTCCAGAGACCCAGCACAGTCACAGGCACCTCTTGGCAGGTCAGAACTCCCAGCAAGGAAGTTCAGGGGAGCTGGGGGTGAAGTGTTAGTGTCCCTGAGACTTCAAAACAGGAGGCAAGCTCTAATCAAGCCCTTGGAGATCTTCCTCAAGCAGAGGGCTTGTCCTTTTCGTGGTGGAAACAGCGTCTGCAGGCCAACCCCAGACAGCACACTAAAAAGGGGAAGTACCCCTACTCCAGCTTGTCCAGTTCTTCACCTTGGGAATGGTTACTCTTGATTCCAGAAGTAGTCTAAAGTTCAGCGGTGTTAGGTCTAATACTTATACCCCAAAATATATTTGCTGTCTTTGTACAAGTGTCTCTGAGCCCTAGTCCAAAGCAGTTCTGTCCTCACTGGTGCAGTATGACCAAAAGGGGTGGATACAGCATTGTGCAATGGAGACAGGCCCTCTTCAGGTGCAAAGAAATATCCTCGCACTACTCTAAATTCAGCCAAGGTCTATTCAGCTCAGTTCTGAGTCCTCCAGGCACACCTCGACCCCCCCACTGGCTGTCAACAGTGAATGGACATCCTGTCAGTCCAAAACCAGACAATCAATACACAAACAGGCAGAGGTATACAGCATGGTTAAACCTGTCCAAGGACTGTATGAGGCTGGGCTGGGCCAATTCCCTTGGCCCAACATTGGAATATCTTTAAACCCTTCTTGGACTACAGCTGACTGGTTACATCGTTGCACCCAGCCTCTGCCCTTGGGGACATTACAGCTTCACAGCTTGACCTCCTGCAGTATCTCCAGCGGTTGAGGACAAGGTAGGAAGGTGACTGGCCTTACTTTGAACGGTATGTGAGTCTGGTATTAAGTACACTGGCTGTAGGGGTGTTTTCCAGCTGTACACTACTGTGTTGTGGTACCCTGGAGCTGTATCTTAAAACATATTTAAGTCAATCAACTATACATAATCAGCTCCTGGGTCTTCACCCTGTTATCTAAATGCATTAACCTGAACATTCTGGATATTTTATTGGGAACGCAAGGTGACAGTAGCCCCTGAGAGGGCCTCAGTGGTTACCATGGACTCGTTCCTCCAGCGAGCGGCAGCAGTGCTGGACAAGGAGATTGAGATGGTAATTCGATGACTTTCTAGGTCTCCCGTTATTGCTCTACCCCATATCCCAGCAGACACACATTTGTCTGTAGCCAGGGCCGAAGACGTCTTATCAATCTGACAACTAATCCTGGAACGCGTGAGGTCATGCAGTATTGCACCGGGACACCCCGCCATTCCACAGCTCAACAGTTACCCCTTTCTCCTGCCATCATTATTAACAACAAGATTGATTGAATAAAATGTATACCGCGCAAACAATAACCCGAAGGCAACAAGGCGCCTAACAAAACAAATCATGAATATAAGCACGACACCTCTACAGATAAGCCTGCACAAAGAGATGCGTTTTCAGAGCGCTTCTGAATGCCTGAAGAGTAGGTAGGGATCTTATTTCCAGCGGGAGGGCATTCCACCACTTGGGCACCAAGGTGGAGAAGGCCCTGCCACCCCATTTCACTCTCCTGAATCGGGGGGCAGATAGAAGAAGTCTGCCAGAGGAGCGCAGATCCCTAGAGGGAATGTAGTGGGACAGGATGGATCCTACACCAGTGGGACTGTTTTTGGCTAAAGCCCTGTATGTCATACATAGGGTCTTGAAGTGGATGCGGTCCTCAACTGGAAGCCAATGCAACAGCTTTCTGGCCGCTGTGGCTGAGGCACGTTTGGGGAGATCCAGGACAAACCTGGCAGCCGCATTCTGGACTACCTGCAAGCGCTGCAGTAGACTCTTATTTATTCCCGCATACAGCGCATTGCAGTAGTCCAGCCGGGAGCCAATGAGGGCAACAGCAAGCTGTTTCCTTGCCTGCAGAGATAGGTAATGCCTGATCCTCCTCAGAACATGGATAATGCCCCAGCAGGTGGAGATGGTTCTGCTGACCTGTTTACCCATATTGAGGGCAGGATCAATCATGACCCCGAGATTTTTTGCAGAGGAGATAGGGGTGGGGCAGACTCCTAATGAGTCTGGCCACCAACAGGATGACCATACGTCATCTTTCCCTCCAAACACCATTACCTCCGTCTTCTCTCCATTCAGTTTCAATGAATTAAGGATCATCCATTGACCGACTGCCTCCATACAAGATCTAAAATTGGAGGCAGTCGGGACGCTAGACTGGGAGAGAGAGACAAGGATCTGGGTGTCATCCGCATAGGAAACTATCTCCATCCCAAAGGATCTAATGAGCCTGGCAAGTGGGGCCACATAGATGTTAAATAGGTCGGACTAAGAGCCGACCCCTGGGGGACCCCACATTGCACAGGTAGGGATGGAGATAGATACTCCCCCAACTTCACTCTTTGCACTCAATGATTGAGGAAAGAAGTGAGTAGATCTAGAGCTGCACCTTGCACCCCAATCTCCCTCAGCCGAGTTGTTAATACTGAAGGAGAAAGGGTATCAAAGGCCGCCGTCAGATCCAGAAGGATCAGAAGGGTGGTCTGGCCCTCATCAACACGCGTGCGGATATTGTCCAACACTATGGTGAGGGCCGACTCAGTGCTGTGTTCCCTCCTGAAACCATGTTGAGAGGAGTCAAGACAGGCCGAGCTCTCTACAAAAGCAGCAAGATGCATGTTAAGATGCGCTTCTAACATCTTTGCTGGAGCTGGAAGTAATGAAATGGGCCGGAAGTTTTTTAAGACCGAAGGATCCAGGGAGGCCTTTTTTAAAAGAGGTTTTACCACCGCGCTTTTCCATTGGGTGGGGAAGAGGCCATCCCTCATGGCTCTGTTCATAATATCAACCAGAGGGGGCAGAAGAGTTTCCCTGCACTGTTTAAGAATCCTGAGGGGGCATACATCCAGAGGAGAGCCCGATTTAGTTTTATTAAGGAGGCTATCCAAATCCTCTAAAGAAAGTGGGGGGAAGGAATCTAAAATTCCCAAAGGGAGATTTTCAGCCGGGGCATGGTCCATAGCCCCTAAGGCAGGGGGCCCACTCATGAGAGATTTTTGCAGCTCCAAGGCAGAATAGATATCTAATATTTTTGCCTGAAAGAAAGAGGCAATGTTGTTACAAAGCTCTTGGGATGCCACTACAGGATCTGGGGTTTGGAGGCGTATAAGGGAGTCCACAACCCTAAAGAGCTCTTTAGGGGAGGACAATGAAGTTGTCAGGGTCATAAAATGCTCTTGTTTGGCCTTTATGATTTCAGCCTTATACTTCCTCAACAGACTCTTATGGGCTTCCTTATCTTTTGGGTCCCATCCAGAGTGCCAGAGGCGCTCCCGCCTCCTTACCTCCTGTCTCAGGAGTCTAAGATGTTCCGAAAACCAGGGGGCTGAGGGCCTTTCTTGTCTGGCAGGGTTGGAACGGGGCTAATTCATCCAGTGCCACAGTCATGGTTCTTTCAAACTGCATGACAGCTGTAGAAACACTTTCTTCTTGAGGTAAAAACAAATTGGGTGCCCACGGGGAAAAGGAGCTATTTGAAATATCCTTGAAGTTCCTACGAAGTTCCTTTTTGCTGGGTATATTTTTGGGCGCATAAATGAGCGGACAGACTAGCTCAAATGGAACGGCCAGATGATCGGACCATGACAGAGGAATAGAGTCCTTGATCGTCAGCCTCTCGTCGTTGGAAAAAATTCCGTCAAGCGTGTGTCCAGCTCGATGAGTAGCCCCTTTAACCAGATGGACAAAGCCGCAAGCTGCCATGGCATCCAACAAGGAGCTGGTATCCTTGATGTCGTGCCTCTCTAAATGGAAATTAAAATCTCCCAGAACCGTAAAATCTTTTTGACCAAAATAGGGTTCTAGGACGTGGAGCAGCCGTTGTCCAAAATCAGTTCATGGACCAAGGGGGCGATATGCCAGGATTCCGTTAAGAAGGGCCCTATGGCCACTATTTATGGAAAAGGAAAGTGCTTGAAAGTTGTCCTTTGGGTCAGAAATAGCAACAGTATGGCAGTGGAAATGATCCCTGTAGAGAATTGCTAGCCCTCCTCCCACCCGGCCCAGTCTATCTTGTCGAGACAAGCAATATCCTTCCGGGATTGCTTTAATGAGATCTGGACCGGAAGAGTCCTTGGCCCAGGTTTCCGTAATAAAGACCAGGGAAGGCTTCCTATCTGCTATAAATTCCCTAAACAAGATGTTATTTTTAATGAGCGAGCGGGCATTTAGGAGAATACAGTCTTCCTTCCATGCCCTAACTCTAGGGGAGGTGGGTTGTTTAGGCATATGCCTGGATGGTAGGGAGGTGGGGCTTACCGTGTCTGATGTCCGGCAACCACACGGTAGAGGGCGTAGAAGATCATCAGGTGAACAAGTATGAAAACATGTGCGCCTCGGGGGTTTAAGCTCGAGCAGGGTCTGAATGGTATATCTAAGATATGGGGAGTCAGAGGTTTCAATGCCAAGCGTCCAGCTGTCTAGCCCGTCCTCAGCGCGGACAGGCGCAGACGGGCTGGACTCTGGCGTGACTCCGGTGTGACTGCGGCGCACACGCAGCGTGCACACGCTGCGCGCCATAATACCCGGTTTAAGTAGGGCTCTAGCCAGTCCACCTGACTGCTAGAGCGCCGATCAGTGCAGCGCTTCCCCAACACCCACCCAAGATGGCGCCCACCTAAGATGGGTAATCAAGCAGCTCTAAATCAAGAGCATGCAGGGATTACCTCCAGCAAGTATCCGGAAACTCTAAAAGCTGTTGGTCCAACCATGAGACGGAGCTTATTAATGGTTGAGCCGGGTAGTTTAGAGTCAGGTAAATGAAGCAAATCCCAAACAACAGGGGTAAAGCTAAAAGATCAAAACCTAACTTGTTACCTAATGTCCCACTGACTACTCAAACATTGACCAAACCAGAGTTGATGGGCGTACTAGAATCTTTCCGGGTGATAATGAAGAACATGTTGGACTCCAAATTGGGTCAGATTATCCATCGCTTGACATTGATTGAAAAGAGTCCATCGTACCTTAAATGCTGTGATACAACTGCTTTAATGGGAAGGCCTGTCGCCCAATCAGAACTAAGCACACCATCAGTCCCTATAACCTTGGACAGTCTGCCTATAAACAGCGGGGGACAATTACAGCCACATGGGAACAAGTATCTGTAAGCCACCCAGCGTCTATTTTGGGTGTAAACCAAAGAAACATGGATAGATCGGCCACGCGGGCCCAGCTATTGGTGGAGAACCATCTAACAGGGGGACGGGCCCAGGGGGAGGGGGAGCGCTTATGCAACGCCTACCAGTTATTCATCTGCCAGTGGAGTCTACCCCCTATGTAGTGATATTGGGGAATGTGCCAACTCTCTCCCAGGGTAATAAGGAGGACTTTTTCCAGTTAAAGAATAAAGTATTATACTGACTAACACCCAATATCACCCTAGGAATGAGGGTGAAGAAAAACATTATTATGGTATGAAGAGTCAGCTGGATTGATAGTTCTCCTGTATGGGTCTGTGTTATCATAAACTTTAACAGGCCTCAAATAGCAGAAACGATTTTGCTCACAGACCCACATCTAGGCCCTTTTGGCCTTAAGTCGTCCATCATGGCCCTACCACTTATTTTTTTCTATAAACCAGAGTTACTGGGGTGTGACTATAAGAACACTGCCAACATGGTTCCATCCAACGGTCCGTTGCAGATAGTTCCATCTATCAGTAATGTTCATCTGAACCTGCCTCCTTTTTTACTTTACCCGAATCAGAGGCCTGTGCGTCGACAGGATTATGGACCTCCACCTTTGGAGTTGTTTAGTCAGTTCACTTCCCTGGCTATGATGGATGCTTGTGATTGACTTGATAGTCTCTCACCTTCGGACCCAGAGGATCCCAAAGCCCAGCAGGACTCTTTAGGGCACAGCCATGGGGGTTTGCGCGAACATGACAATAACGTTGTATCCTGGAACGTCCCAGATCTAGCCAATAAGTTTTCTGACCCGCTGTGAATTGCTTCTGTGAAACAATTTTGTATGATTTGTTTGCAGGAAACATGGTTGGCAGAACGTAGCTTATTTCTGGAGGATACAAGTCCTTTTTTTCCGGCCACCCCTTCTTCAGCGGGCAGACCAAAATGTGGTCTTGTTATTTATATATCTCTAGCAGTATGAAGCCAGATACAGGTCTTGCCTACAACGAGCTTGTTCATAAAGTTTCTGGTATTAAGAAAGGAGTCAAACAAACTGGGTCTTGTTAACTTGTTATACTCTGTATCATGTCTCAATGGGTGATGTAATATTACTGTGTTTGAGTCTTTTATAAGGCAACATTGCACAGCTGTCCTCCAAAACCTCATGACTGCTGGGGATTTTAACATCCACCCATGTGGAGACATCAGGGTCTCACGATCGGCTGACCTATGTTGCCAATGTGTGAGGGGGATCCATTTCGAACATTCTGTTCAGGGTGATGCTCTGAATGATCTCCTGCACAAATTTGATCTAATGTCCCTTATGTCACCAAATGATACTTGTAGCAAGGCTGCCGTCTCTTCCTTTAAAGGGAGAGGCGATGGCACATTCATTGATTTTATAATATTCTGATTGTTTTTACAATCTTTATTTTTGGACTTTACAATACAGGAAAGTGCCCATAGTGACCATAACCCTCTGTGTGTTCAATGCTGTGGACCCTTGTTGACATGCAAAAGAGGAGTTGAACAAAATGAGTCAGTAAGACCGACAGATGGTAGAAGACTGTTAAAGTGGACACAGATTTCCCCAGATGCTTTTTATAAGTCAGTATTAGAATCATGTGCTAGTAAATTAGTCCTGTGTACATTATCTCAGCTAAAATAGGTGACTTCTAAGTGTCCCGGCTCGCGACACAGTCATACAGACCCTTAGATGGTTTGACTCCTCTTGCTCGCTGTCGGCAAGAAAACAGCGGGAAGCCTTAAATAGTAGTACAAGAAATCAGACCTTAGTCAGAGCGTGTGGTAAAGATTATGAATTAAAACTGGCCAAGCACAAGTCTGTTCTGAAGGAGGAAGTGTGGAGGGGGTTGATTGAGGCTAGCACTCGGAGGAATAGCTCTAGATTCTAGAGCATTACTAACAGCCTTTTCTTAGAGCACGACGAAGGTAGTGCAGTAGGTTGTGAGAAGTTGGCCTGGTATATAATGCTCACTAATTCTAGTGATCACTTTGTACCATGCCAAGCAACCCTTATGATGATTGGTTGTAATTCAACCTTGTAGACCAGTTATCCTAGTGGTAACGTGGACAAAGCAGTCTTAGGCTAAACTCTGAAAGGCATGTGAACCCAGCTGTATTACCATACACAACCCCCTTGAATACCAAATGAAAGGACACCACACAGATATATATTGAAAATATATATTGATTTATTAACTAAAAGTATCCCCTGGACTCTTTATGAGCACAGAAGCACAAGCGTTAAATCACAAGACAGTTTAAAATACACAAAAGTTGCACAATATGGATGAG
The DNA here is from genome assembly GCF_964263255.1 of Lissotriton vulgaris. Taxonomy (NCBI): domain Eukaryota; kingdom Metazoa; phylum Chordata; class Amphibia; order Caudata; family Salamandridae; genus Lissotriton; species Lissotriton vulgaris. Next base: position 1,357,011,501 of record NC_141687.1, read on the forward strand.
CCCTAGGGGCCACCTAAACCATATACTAAGAAAGTGGTATAAGAGATACCAATTAGAAAGGAAACAGGGAATCGCTGGAGCTATTCGAGACTAGCAGTGACTAAGTCGGGAAAGGCCCGCAGGACTCGGGTGCAGTGTTTAAAGTGCACGCACTCACCAATGTAAAGTCTATGGTGCGTAAAAAGTACAAAGTTAGATAGTTCGGAACCTTCCGAGTGACCTAGAACGCTGAAACTTAAGACACAGGCCCTTGAGATGTGTACCAGTGTAGGAACACCGGCGGAGCTGAGTTACCTCACCCACAGGAAGCTGGTGCACAGGGTCGAAGTAGTGTCGGGTTTCGTCACGCTGGTCGATGGTGCTTGGAGCTGAAGATGCTGCAGGCAGCTCGATGTGAAGAGTTCCGGTGGATCCAAGGGTGGATCTGAAGATGTGAAGACCTGAAAGCAGAGGGGACAATGTTCAAAGTCACTAGCCAGTGACTACCGTGGAACCAGATTGGAACCAGGCGATGTCGGGTGCAAACAGGCGTTGAGGTGTAGCTTCTCTCTGCAGCCACATGGACACCGGGGGATGAGGACGTCCAGGAGTTGGTCACGAGCTGTCCCACGCTGGCTTCTCGCTGTTGGCGGTGTCGGCGACCTGATCGGAGCAAACAGGCCTTGGCTAATGCAAGCCACGCAGGAATCGAAAGATGCTTAACACTCGGACCAGCAAGGTCAGAGCGGGTGCTCTTTTTCACAGGAGCTAGGGCAAGTCTTGAGCAACCAGACCCGCAGTGTAGTTTGTCGGTTTCGTTGCCAAGATGGCCGCTGACCACGTGGCTAGTGGCCGGGATGGCGCGTCGAGTAGCACAATGCAAAAGGGCCCCACGCAGATCATGGAGATGCAGCGGGGCTGATCTTCGGTGCAAGGGCTGCTCGGTGGTGGGGGTTCTCAGACCCCAAAGCACAACGTCGAGGATGCCTTGATTGCTGATCAGTCAGCTTTTCGGGTGTCTTTCAAGAGGTCCGGTCCCACGTCACTCGGTGCCTCCATGGGTCCCTTCTTTGCAGGGACTGTGGATCGGGCTGTGAGAAGTCTGGGAATCTGGGTCTTGTCAGGCTCTGGGCTCGGGCTCCGGCGGGAGGCGGAGGCAAAGCAGACGTTGATTCGCTGGTTGGTACCTGTTTTCACAGGGTGGCCACTCCTAGGCCACAAGGGAGATTCTCTTCAGTCTTCTGAGCAGCAGAATGTCGAAGTCCAGTCTTCTTCATTTTTAAAGTTGATTTCAGGATGATCTGCTGTGCAATGGCACTGCTCCCACTCTTATTCCCAATCTGAGGGGTGGATCACCTCCTAGGTCCCTCCTCTGAGAGGAACCAGGAAGGGGGGCGGTTACACCCCTTTTCCTTTGTCCAGGTCCTCGCCAGGCCTGGGTCTGGAAAGTCCCAGGACCGGTTTGGACTGGCTTATGCACGGGGACACCTTGTGTGCCCCGGGCATGCCTGATTCTATTCAGCCCTGTCCTACCCAATACACAAAACCCTGTCTGGGGTGGTGCTCGCACCTCCCAAGGCAGGAAACCCTTTGTCCAAGCCTCCCTCGCTGGAAGGACTCCCAGCAGCAGGAGGTCAGACTTGTGTCTGTGGTGGCAGCATCCATTTTGTGATGCTGAGGCTCTGGTTAACTTTAACCGGGGTTAAGGCTACACACATGTCGTGTCCCTCTAGAAGGGTGGAATGCTATCCCCCGTCGACAGAACTGTCGAGGGGATAGTATTCCAATTCGTATGACACCTTACTCGACATGTTTTGATAAAGCCAAACCAAAGATCGCATTTAACCGCGAGGATTATAATGCACTTAAGTGTATATGGTATGGCAATATCCCGGAACAGCTTAGGGAGTGGTTCCCGACAGCTGCAGACAGGCTCAGCTCATGCTAGAGCACCGTCTCACATATTTCCAAGCACTCTGCCTCCAGGATTGAAGAGGCCTTCCATAGGAGTGGCTGATAGGAACATATGTGTCCAGTTTAGGGTCAGGCATAGGGATACTATACCTAAGTAAGAGGTGATTACACCGACTTACCCCAGCTGAGTGATCAGCCAGTTGTGTCAAATATGGAGGCCAGGCCAGGGGTGGCACAATACATGCTGCAGCCCCTGGTAGGCCTTGGATGCACCTATGCCCTGGGTACCTATGGTACACTGTTACAGGGGCCTATAAGGTGAACCAGTATCCAATTCGTAAAGCACCTAGTGTGCATTGACAGTAATTTAAAGAGAGAACAGCAGGCTGTGGGTCTGATTAGCTGGCCCACAGCCACATTAAGTCATAAACCAGTGAAGCAAAAAGCAAAAATTTGGGGTGACCATAGGATAGCAGACCCTACTCTCCTACACAACCCCCCCCCCCCCAAACGCAGGGACATTAGACTAACCTTGACCAGTTGTGTCTTCATGTTTTAAGTGGAAGCACCTGGAGAGACCATCTGCGTTGCCATGGTCAGTCCCTGGGCGGTGCTCCACTGTAAAGTCCATCCCATGTAGGAAAATGGACCACCTGAGTAGTTTGGGGTTTTCACCCTTCATCTGATTAAGCCATAAGAGGGGCTTATGGTTGGTCTGAATCTTGAAGTGAGTGCCAAATAAGTATGGTCACAACTTCTTCAGGGCCCACACCACAGCAAAGGCCTCCCTCTCAATAGCTGACCAACGTTTCTCTCTGGGGGTCAGCCTTCTGCTAATAAAAGCAATGGGCTGGTCCTGGCCATCTACATTAAGCTGTGAAAGCACTGCTCCCACTCCCAACTCAGAAGCATCTGTTTGGACAATGAACTCTCTTGAGTAGTCAGGACTCTTCAGGATAGGTGCAGAGCACATGGCCTTCTTCAGGTCATCAAATGCCTTTTGACAGTTTTCTGTCCACTGAACCTTTTTGGGCATCTTCTTAGATGTCAGATCATTAAGAGGGGTCACAATGGACCCATAGTTCTTAACAAACTTCCTGTAGTACCCAGTCAGGCCCAAGAAACCTCTGACCTGAGTCTGGGTAGATGGAGGGGGACCAGTCCTTGATGGTCTGGATCTTACTCACCAGTGGTTGAACTTGGCCTCCACCTACAAGGTGGCCCAGGTATACAACCTTGCTCTGCCCTATCTGGCATTTTGTTGCCTTGATAGTGAGGCCTGCCTTTTGCAGAGCCTCAAGCACTTCCTTCAGGTGGACCAGGTGATCCTCCCAGGTGGAGCTAAAGACAGCAATATCATCCAGATAAGCTGCGCAAAAGTCATCCAACCCAGTAAGGACTTGATTCACCAACCTTTGGAAGGTGGCAGGTGCATTTTTCAAACCAAAGGGCATCACCACAAATTGATAATGCCCACTAGGGGTAGAAAATGCTGTCTTGGCTTTAGACTCCTCAGCTAACCTGATTTGCCAGTAGCCAGCTGTCAAGTCAAATGTGCTCAAATATTTGGCAGAAGCCAACTTGTCAATGAGCTCATCTGCCCTTGGAATAGGGTGTGCATCTGTCCTGGTGACAGCATTGAGTCCTCTGTAATCCAGACAGAACCTCATCTCTCTCTTGCCATCTTTGGTGTGAGGTTTGGGGACCAGAACCACTGGGCTAGCCCAGGGGCTCTCTGAAGGCTCAATAACACCTAATTCCAGCATCTTTTGCACCTCAGTCTTTATACAGTCCCTGACATGATCAGGTTGCCTGTAAATCTTGCTCTTTACAGGAAGACTGTCACCAGTGTCCACCACATGGGTACACCAGTTAGTCTGACTGGGTGTCAATGAGAACATATGCCTGTATGCCTGCAGAACTTGTCTACAGTCATTTTGCTGATGTTCAGTGAGGCTGCCATCTAAGGCCACACCATCAACTGAGCCATCCTCAGGGTTCTGAGTGAGCAGGTCTGGGAGAGGGTCACTCTCTTCCTCCTGTCCCTCATCTGTAGCCATGAGCAAGCCCATGTCTTCCCTGCTGACATATGCCTTCAATCTGTTGACATGGAGCACCCTGTGGGGGCTCCTGGGAGATCCTAGGTCCACCAAGTAAGTAACCTCTCCCTTCTTTTCCAGAATTGTATGGGGTCCAGACCATTTGTCCTGGAGTGCTGCTGGGGCCACTGGCTCCAACACCCATACCTTCTGTCCAGGCTGAAACTCAACCAGGACAGCCTTTTGGTCATGCCAAGATTTCTGTAATTCTTGGCTAGCCTCAAGGTTTTTGGATGCCTTTTCCATGTACTCTGCCATCCTGGAGCGGAGACCAAGTACATAGTCCACTATGTCTTGCTTAGGCTTTTTGAGAGGTAACTCCCATCCTTCCTTCACCAGACACAGGGGTCCTCTTACAGGGTGCCCAAACAACAATTCAAAGGGGCTGAAGCCAACTCCCTTTTGAGGGACCTCTCTGTAAGCAAACAAAAGGCAGGGCAGTAGGATGTCCCATCTTCGCCTGAGCTTTTCAGGTAATCCTTTGATCATGCCCTTTAGGGTCTTGTTAAATCTCTCAACAAGCCCATTACATTGTGGATGATAAGGAGAGGTGAACTTGTAGTTGACACCACATTCCTTCCACATAGCTGTCAAATATCATGACATGAAGTTGGCACCTCTATCAGATATTACCTCCTTAGGAAACCCCACTCTGGAGAAAATTACAAGTAAGGCCCTGGCCACAACAGGAGCTGTTGTGGTCCTAAGTGGAATTGCCTCTGGGTACCTGGTGGCATGGTCCACCACCACCAGTATGAATCTGTGCCCAGATGCTGTAGGGGGATCCATTGGACCTACAATATCAATCCCCACTCTTTCAAAGGGAACCCCCACCACAGGTAGTGGTATCAGGGGGGCCTTTGTTGTTCCACCTGCTTTACCACTGGCTTGGCAGGTTTCACAGGAGCGACAAAACTCCTTGGTGTCTTCAGACATGTGAGGCGAGTGAAAGTGAGGGACAAGCCTGTCCCAGGTCTTATTCTGGCCTAAGTGTCCTACTAAAGGAATATCATGGGCTAAGGTGAGAAGGAAACCCCTAAATTGCAGAGGTATAACCAACCTCCTGGTTGCACCAGGCTTGGGGTCTCTACCCTCTGTGTAAAGGAGTCCTTCATCCCAATAAACTTTATGGGCACCTTGAGCATTCCCAGCAGCCTCAGCAGCAGCCTGCTGTCTGAGGGGTTCAAGAGAAGGACAGGTTAACTGAGCCTGCCCCAAGTCTGCCCTAGAAGGTCCCCCTGTCCCCAGAAACTCAACCTGATCAGGTTCAAGTTCTTCAGAGACAGTTCCTTCAGGGGTCTCAAGACCAACTTCCTGTGAAGCTTGATCCTCACTTGTAGGCAGTTGGGAAGGCACAGCCTTAACCCTCCTGTTCTTCTTCTTGGAAGGTGCTTGGTCCATTGTTCCAGGATCCAAGACCTGAGGTTCAGAGAGGCACTTTTTGGCCTGTGGCCTGGTCACAGCAAGGACATGTGATGATATCCCTAACATCTCTGCATGAGTCCTGTACTCAACTTCTGACCACAGAGAGTTCTCCAGGTCATTGCCCAACAAACATTCAACTGGGAGATCAGCACTAACCACAACTCTTTTTAGGCCAGTTACCCCTCCCCAGGAAAAGTTAACAAGTGCCACACTATGTGTAGTAGTGACATTGCTGGCATTGGTCACCAGGTAATTATCACCTGGCATGTACTGTCCAGGGTCCACAAAGTTAGGTGTCACCATGGTGACACTGGCACATGTGTCCCTGTAAGCTTGAGCCACTTTGTTATTAATCAAAGGCGTCTGTCTGTATTTGCCCAGGTTACTGGGACTTATGTCAGGGGTCAAATCTATGTCCCCTTCACAAATCAGAACAGCCTGTGTAAGGGTTCTGACTAGGTCAGAATCTCCTTCAGTTCCCAAGGTGATACCCACTACCCCCTTGGTTTGTGGACCAGCACTGCTAGCTGTACTAGTGGGTGCAGTTGCCTTAGGGGCTGCAGTGCTGGGGGCTCCACACTTTTTACACTCACTTGTCCAGTGAGAGGTGTTTTTACAAGTTTTACACCAGGGTTTCTTCTGACCTTCTTTCTTCTTTTTCTTGGAAGTTTGGGACCCACCCTCTGTATCAGTTTGGGGCCCTGTTGAAGACTTCTGGTCTTTAGCTTTCTGCTCCCCACCCTTCTGGCCTGTTTTCTTCTGGTCACCACCCTGGTTCTGGTTCTGGTTCTTTTGCTTAACTCTGGTTCTAACCCATTTATCTGCCCTCTTTCCCAATTCTTGGGGAGAGGTCAAATCTGAGTCAACCAAATGTTGATGCAACTGCTGGTTCTGACAATTATTTAAAATTTGTTCTCTCATCAGCAAATTATACAATCCTTCATAGTCTGTAACCTTGCTTCCCAGCAACCATCCCTCCAAAGCCTTAGTGGCACACTCAACAAATTCAGTCCAGTCCTGAGTCTGTGTCTTCTGGGTATCTCTGAACATTAACCTGTACTGTTCAGTGGTTAAGCCTAACCCATCAATCAGAGCACTCTTCAGGACCAGGTAGTTTCTAGAATCCCCATCACTAACTGTGAGGAGTCTGTCTCGGCCTCTACCTTCAAAGGAGAGCCACAAGATTGCTGCCCACTGCTCCTGAGGGATCTGCTGTACTCTGCAGGCTCTCTCCATTGCAGTTATCCATTTATGGATATCATCCCCAGATTTGGATTTGGATTTGGATTTGGATGAGGATTTGTAGAGCGCATAGCTACCCTTGGGCATCCCAGCGCTAAGAGGACCAAGATTCTTCCGAGAGGGGTCGATGCAGGAAGGTGTTTAGGGAAAGAGCCAGGTTTTTAATTTTTTCCGGAATGATAGTAAGTTCTGTTCACTCCTCATGGGTAGTGGGAGGGAGTTCCACAGTTTAGGCGCGTTGTAGGCGAACCTGCGGCCGCCCGATCTAGCCTTTTTTATTCTCGGGATGGAGGCCAGTGCCAGTGAATCAGATCTTAGGTGACGGCTAGCTTTGTGAGGTTTCATCAGGGATCTGAGTATAGGGGGGCCTTTATCCTGTAGGATTTTGTGCGCTATGCAGAGCGTTTTGAACGTGATGCGCTCTTTGACTGGGAGCCAGTGAAGGCTCTTGAGGGCAGGTTTCGCCGAGTTCCGTGCTTTGGTTCCCGTGAGGACTCTAGCTGCAGCGTTTTGGGCCACCTGGAGTTTTTGAATGACTGATGCAGGGGCTCCCAAGTATAGGATGTTGCCATAATCAAGTCTTGAGTTAACTAGTCCCTGCATCAGTAACTTCCTGGATTGGAAAGGGATCAGGTGGAGGATTTTACGGGCCATACGGATTAGTCCGAAACACGTCCCTGATGTTTTCCTGGCCTGAGTTTTGAAATTAAGGTCCTGGTCAAGCCAGATACCTAGACTTTTGACTTCTGTTTTGGGAGTAGGGTAGGTGCCCATGCAGGCTGGCCAAGAAAGGTTTACGGGTAGTTTGTGTCGGTTGCCCAGTAGGAGGATTTCGGATTTGTCGCCGTTGAGCTTGAGTCTAGAGTCCGACATCCATTGTGAGATCCCTTCTAGGCAACTGGCGAGGTTTCCTAGACTAGAGTCAGAGTGGTTAATGGACACCACCAGCTGGGTGTCGTCAGCGTACATTACTGACTTGACACCAAAGGGAGTGATGATGTCTTCAAGGGGGGCCATATAGACATTAAAAAGTGTGGGGCTAAGGGAGGAGCCCTGAGGGACCCCACACCGCATAGGCAGGGGTTTAGACGTGGAAAAGCCGTCTGATACCTGAAATGATCTTCCCTCGAGGAAGGATTTAATCCATGCGAGGGCTGAGTCGGTGATTCCCAGTTGGCTCAGCCGGTGGACCAAGATGGAGTGGTCCACCGTGTCGAAGGCGGCACTTAGATCGAGGAGGATCACTGCCACTGATCCTCCTGCGTCTATGATGGCTCTCGCCTCTTCGACAACTGCGAGCAAGGCGGTGTCGGTGCCTTGGCCCGGTCTGAAGCCAGTCTGGGAGTCGCGTAGTAAGTGATTGGACTCCAAGAAGGAGGATAGCTGTTTGTTAGCTATTCGTTCAGCCACTTTACTAATCCCTGGAAGCAGTGAAGTTGGCCTGAAGTTTGAGGGGTCTAGAGGGTGCAGGTGGGGTTTCTTTAGGAGGGCTTTGACCGTAGCCTTTTTCCAGTTAGCTGGAACGGCGCCACTCCTGAAGGAGGCATTTATTAGATTGGTGAAGGGTTGGGCAATTGTGGGGGCGACCAGTTTCATCTTACTGATGGGAGCAGGGTCCGCTGGTGAGCCACTTTTTACAGCTTTCAGGGTTTCTAAGAAAGTTTCAGTGGAGATCTGATCAAAGGTTCGCAGGCAAGGAGCCTCCAGCTGAGGGGGTGATGCAATAGGATGGGGGGAAGCGGGGGTGAGGGGAGTGAGGTAAGTATTTTCTCAATTTTTGCGGAGAAGAAGTTGGCCATTTGGTTGCATCTCACGCCTTCAGGGTCAGGGGGGGGGGAGGGTCCTGGATTTTGGTGAGGAGCCGCACTATGCGGTATGTTTCCTTCGCTGAGTTGGCTGCTGCCGCAATCTTACCTTCAAAGAAGGTGGCCTGGGTAGATTTAATTGTGGTTTTATAGAGCTTGATAGCGCTTCTATATTCGTTTTTGGAGTCTGTGGACCAGGTTTTCCTCCAGGCACGTTCTAGTTTTTTGCAATTCTTTTTTAAGGAACGGAGTTCCTGGGTGTACCAGGGAGAATTGGTCGATTTGTTCCTGCTTGGCATAGGTTTAAGTGGCAGGATGGTGTCTAAGGATTGATGGATCCAATCCTGTAGCTGAATTTCTGCTATGGAAGGGTCTTCGTTCGGGGGGGGGGGAGGTGGAGGATAGAGCCTGAGCCCAGGTGATTTTGTCCAGTTTTTTCCAGGGGCGATCCGGGGGTTGGGGAGGGGGTTTACCCAAAGGTTCAGTGAATAGCCGTAGCTCGAATGGGACCAAGAAGTGGTCTGACCAAGGAATAGGGATAGGGGGCCTAGCTGTGAGACGGGTAAGATTGGAGAACACGGGGTCCAACAGATGACCTTTGATGTGAGTAGGGAGGTTGTTAAGTAAATCGAGGCTGAGTGAGCCTAGGTCGGCTTTGAGGTCCATCGCCGGTTTGTTGAAGGGATCGTCGAGATGGAGATTTAAGTCTCCCAGTATCGAAAAATTTGGCGTAGTACAGGCCAGGGAAGAGACAGAGTCAATGAGTGACTCGCAAAAGTGACGAATTGATCCGGGGGGCCCCTTTGTAGGGGGGCACAATCTAACTCAGGTTTCTGTTATCAAAAGACCTGTCTTTATCCTTGTGGATATTGCTGCCACCAGTGGGTTCTATTACCCCACTCTCTCTAGGCTGTCTTGCTCTAGCAAGTTTCTCTTGGGCCAGGGCAACCTCTAACTCTTGTCTCTGGATCCTCAATTCAGCCTCTCTCATTTTGGCCTCATGTTCCCTTCTCTGAGGGCTAGTCATCCCCTTTATGGAGTGACCATGAGAACCTCTAGAAGCATGGGAGTTGTCAGAGTCACCTGAGTGAGTCCTTCTCCTCCTAGGCTTCTGGTTAAGTCCACCTGGGGGTCTGAATGGCTTGTTACCAGATTCACTCCCAAATAGGCTTAAGTTAGCCTGGTTCAGTCTACTGACCAGCACCTGACTATTTCTGTCATCATCTGACTCACTGCTGCCCCCTTCTTCCTCCTCTTCCTCTTCTTCCTCCTCATCTTCCTGAGGAGCTCCAGTGATGGGGGCTTCCTCATCTACCAGGATGAGAGGGACAGGGGCTTCTACAGTGTCATCCTCTGAAGGATGGCCTCCTTCAGCATTCCCTGTGGGGTCTGCCTTAGAGGTCTTTAGAGTCTCAGACTGATCCAAGATCTCTCTTAGGTGGTCTGTAGTAGGGGATGGCCCTGTCTTCAGACCCCTTAAGACACAAAGCTGTCTTAATTCCTTAAAGGAAAAAATAGCAAATTTGGATGGTGCCCTTGGAGGGTCACTCTCAACAGAGACATTCCCAGTGGAACCCTCTGCTCCAGACATTGCTCTAGTGTGGGTGGATGTGTTGCAATCTACCTACACTGGTGTTTACCTACTAAACCTATCTAGTAGTTGTAGTCAGGGTGTGCTACTCCCTTTGCTCTACAACAACTAAGTTCAGTAGAACTTAAGTATACTATTCTTGTTTTATATGTACCTAGCAGGTACCTGTATGATCTTTCAAATGATAATCTCAAAGATTGTAATGGTAAAACAACAGCAAGCTCAGATCCCAATCCGCTGCTCACCAATGTGAGAAGTTGGCCTGGTATATAATGCTCACTAATTCTAGTGATCACTTTGTACCATGCCAAGCAACCCTTATGATGATTGGTTGTAATTCAACCTTGTAGACCAGTTATCCTAGTGGTAACGTGGACAAAGCAGTCTTAGGCTAAACTCTGACAGGCATGTGAAGCCAGCTGTATTACCATACACAACCCCCTTGAATACAAAATGAAAGGACACCACACAGATATATATTGAAAATATATATTGATTTATTAACTAAAAGTATCCCCTGGACTCTTTATGAGCACAGAAGCACAAGCGTTAAATCACAAGACAGTTTAAAATACACAAAAGTTGCACAATATGGATGAGCCTTAGGGGCCACCTAAACCATATACTAAGAAAGTGGTATAAGAGATACCAATTAGAAAGGAAACAGGCCTAGGGCCTTGGGAATCGCTGGAGCTATTCGAGACTAGCAGTGACTAAGTCGGGAAAGGCCCGCGGGACTCGGGTGCAGTGTTTAAAGTGCACGCACTCACCAATGTAAAGTCTATGGTGCGTAAAAAGTACAAAATTAGATCGTTCGGAACTTTCCGAGTGACCTAGAACGCTGAAACTTAAGACACAGGCCCTTGAGATGTGTACCAGTGTAGGAACACCGGCGGAGCTGAGTTACCTCACCCACAGGAAGCAGGTGCACAGGGTCGAAGTAGTGTCGGGTTTCGTCACGCTGGTCGATGGTGCTTGGAGCTGAAGATGCTGCAGGCGGCTCGATGTGAAGAGTTCCGATGGATCCAAGGGTGGATCTGAAGATGTGAAGACCTGAAAACAGAGGGGACAATGTTCAAAGTCACTAGCCAGTGACTACCGTGGAACCAGATTGGAACCAGGCGATGTCGGGTGCAAACAGGCGTTGAGGTGTAGCTTCTCTCTGCAGCCACGTGGACACCGGGGGTCGAGGATGTCCAGGAGTCCGTCACGAGCTGTCCCACGCAAGCTTCTCGCTGTTGGCGGTATCGGCGACCAGATCGGAGCAAACATGCCTTGGCTAATGCAAGCCACGCAGGAATCGAAAGATGCTTAACACTCGGACCAGCAAGGTCAGAGCGGGTGCTCCTTTTCACAGGAGCTAGGGCAAGTCTGGAGCAACCAGACCCGCAGTGTAGTTTGTCAGTTTCGTCGCCAAGATGGCCGCTGACCACGTGGCTAGTGGCCGGGATGGCGCGTCGAGTGGCACAAAGCAAAAGGGCCCCACGCAGATCGTGGAGATGCTGGGGGGCTGATCTTCAGTGCAAGGGCTGCTCGGTGGTGGGGGTTTTTAGACCCCAAAGCACAACGTCGAGGATGCCTCGATTGCTGCGCAGTCAGCTTTTCGGGTGTCTTTCAAGAGGTCCGGTCCCACGTCACTCGGTGCCTCCACGGGTCCCTTCTTTGCAGGGACTGTGGATCGGACTGTGAGAGGTCTGGGAATCTGGGTCTTGTCAGGCTCTGGGCTCGGGCTCCGGCGGGAGGCGGCGGCAAAGCAGATGTCGATTCGCTGGTTGGTACCTGTTTTCACAGGGTGGCCACTCCTAGGCCACAAGGGAGATTCTCTTCAGTCTTCTGAGCAGCAGAATGTCGAAGTCCAGTCTTCTTCTTTTTTAAAGTTGATTTCAGGATGATCTGCTGTGCAATGGCACTGCTCCCACTCTTATTCCCAATCTGAGGGGTGGATCACCTACTAGGTCCCTCCTCTGGGAGGAACCAGGAAGGGGGCGGTTACACCCCTTTTCCTTTGTCCAGCTCCTCGCCAGGCCTGGGTCTGGAAAGTCCCAGGACCGGTTTGGACTGGCTTATGCACAGGGACACCTTGTGTGCCCCGGGCATGTCTGATTCTATTCAGCCCTGTCCTACCCAATACACAAAACCCTGTCTGGGGTGGTGCTCGCACCTCCCAAGGCAGGAAACCCTTTGTCCAAGCCTCCCTCGCTGGAAGGACTCCCAGCAGCAGGAGGTCAGACTTGTGTCTGTGGTGGCAGCATCCATTTTGTGATGCTGAGGCTCTGGTTAACTTTAACCGGGGTTAAGGCTACACACATGTCGTGTCCCTCTAGAAGGGTGGAATGCTATCCCTGTCGACAGAACTGTCGAGGGGATAGTATTCCAATTCGTATGACACCTTACTCGACATGTTTTGATAAAGCCAAACCAAAGATAGCATTTAACCGCGAGGATTATAATGCACTTAAGAGTATATGGTATGGCAATATCCCGGAACAGCTTAGGGAGTGGTTTCCGACAGCTGCAGACAGGCTCAGCTCATGCTAGAGCACTGTCTCACATATTTCCAAGCACTCTGCCTCCAGGATTGAAGAGGCCTTCCATAGGAGTGACTGATAGGAACATATGTGTCCAGTTTAGTGTCAGGCATAGGGATACTATACCTAAGTAAGAGGTGATTACACCGACTTACCCCAGCTGAGTGATCAGCCAGTTGTGTCAAATATGGAGGCCAGGCCAGGGGTGGCACAATACATGCTGCAGCCCCTGGTAGGCCTTGGATGCACCTATGCCCTGGGTACCTATGGTACACTGTTACAGGGGCCTATAAGGTGAACCAGTATCCAATTCGTAATGCACCTAGTGTGCATTGACAGTAATTTAGAGAGAGAACAGCAGGATGTGGGTCTGATTAGCAGGCCCACAGCCACATTAAGTCATAAACCAGTGAAGCAAAAAGCAAAAATTTCTGGTGACCATAGGATAGCAGACCCTACTCTCCTACATAGGTGCACATATCACCGAGGATGAATGGGTTCTCCATTTCAAAACCATGTTTGAGAGCCCACAAGAGTTAACCTGTCAGACAGGTAGGGAGGATGCCGCCCCTGATCTGATCTTTGGCTTGGGGGAGGTCGAGGAGGGTATCACCGGGTTGACAAGCAACAAAGCCCCGGGACCCAACGGTATCCCTCCAGACCTTTTTAAATCTGATCCTACCTTTTGGGCCTGGTCCTTGTTGTTGTATTTAATGATTCAGCAAGGAACGGATGCCCTGAGTCCTGGGCTACTTACTACTATAGTGCCAGTTTTCAAAAAGGATGATCGCGATAGCACACATTACTATAGACCGATTTCACTGTTGGATTCACTGGTTAAGGCGGTGGACCGAGTGCTTTTAGTTAGGTTGACCAGCTGGGCAGAAGAACATGATATATTATCAAATGTACAGTACGGGTTCCGCCCAGGCTGGTCCACGGTGGCCCAGTGCCTTAACCTCACCATGATTCTTAACAAATATATGGTTGCATATTCTGGCACCATTTATTTAGCATTTATGGACTTGTGTTCCGTGTTTGATCACATGAATAGGGCAAAAATGTGGCAGTTCATGATAGATGTTGGGGTAGACAGGAATATTGTCTATTTTTTAGAAGACCTCCACCGTGCAACCAAGGCCAATGTTAGATTCTCGCAGGAATTATTTGTGTCACAGAACTTTGATATAAGGAGAGGTGTACACCAAGGGTGTATCTTGGCTCCTTTCTTGTTTGTTTTTTACATCAATGATTTAGATAAAGCCCTTTTACTAACAGGGGTAGACTATCCGCACGTAGGCAGACGTGGCCTCCCGGTACTTCTCTACACGGATGACGCGGTCCTTATATCCAGGACCTCTAGGGAGCTACAGACCTTGCTTTATGCCTTTTCCACCTTTATGTCGGAATGGGATTGATCTATAAACGATTCTAAATCCTATGTTATGGAGGCGGGTATTCGCCCAAAAAAATCCTTTCAATTTAGGGTAGGTTCGGCTAAGGTACCTAGCACTGTCGTTTTCTCGTATTTGGGGGTTGTAATGGATGACCAAATGAATTGGGGCCCTCTCAAACAAAGAAAGAGGGGGGCCTGGTGTTGGTGAATGCGAGCATTTTTTATTTTACCTCTAAATTGGGAAACAGACCCATTGCAGTGCTGCTAAAAATGTATCAAGCTAAGAGTGTAGCAACAGCTTCCTATGGCAGCGAAATATGGGGGCAGGTTACCACATACCTCTTTGGTACTCCCCTCTTCAAAGAAAAGTTGGTTTCAACTGGCAGCCACGTATTTCACTGCTCAGCACCTCAGTGCTGGAACAAACTGTCAGAGTTCCTTCCAGCACTGAGGACAGTGTTTTTTTGTAATTGGGTACACTGTCTGGGTCTCTGCTGGGTGCATCTATATAAGGGTGTACTAGAGTGCAGTCATGAACAGTGTGCCTGATGTGTATTATGGCTTCAGGCATTGAGCTACACCTCCTACTCATGGAGCTCAAACAATCTTTCTGCCCTTGAAGCCTAAACTCGAATTATGCAGCCATCCCTGTGGCAAGAGGACATTTAATTGCTTGATTGTGTGGGTGTAGGCTTGGCTTATGAGCTGTTAGAGGTAGGGTGAATTCCCCCATTCTGCCTTCGCTGGCTAACATCATGCAACATTCTTTTCAATACACACATTCCTGGTGTCTAGTGGGCTTTCTGCCCACTGGGTTGGAAAACTGGTGGTGAACCACTGACTCTTTGCCCTAGGGGCCAGAAAGACTATCTGGTATGTTGAGGGTAGGGCTCCAATCCTTTCCCAAGATTTACAACACCTACACCCAATTCTGTTTTTCAATTTCTTTCCGTTTGTTGTCTGATGGATTTTCTAACTCACTCGGGGATGAGTAGACAAAATCTGCCAACCCAGTGGGGCTTGACGTCCACCAGACGTCTATGGAAAAACTGAAGAAAAAAATGGGGTGGGGTGCTGGACTGTCTTGGCCTTGGTCCCACCTCTGGCTGCTTGACAGTATTACTGCTCTCAGGAGTCATACAGTGTTGGTTAAGACTACACAACAATGTTCATGTTGAAGCCTCCTGCAAAACAATGATGGAAGTGGCATCTTTTTTCGGAGCTAGTAGCTTGTCTTGGTGCCATCCTGTTACAACTCATCTAAAAGAGATGGGCTTGGAGGGCCTCTGGAAGGACCCCTTACTGACATACTTCTACTCCGCAGCCATTGCTTAATTTGAGCCTGTGGCTGTCGGGGCCACCAGCCCAGCACTCATTTGTGGGGATCGGCACTTATACTTTTTTGCACAAGACATTTATCGAAAGCAACAGAGGGAGAAATGCACAAAAGCGTAAAGACAGAGGAAGAGAAACACGAAAACACTTGATGAAGGGAGGAAGCAAGAGCCAGCAACAGTGAGATAAAGGGACAGAGAGTGTCTGCAGGCGGAGTAAAGAGGCATGATGTGGATTTAAGACTTTGTAGCCCTAGTATTTTCTGCTCCAACATGCAATTGCACCGACTACGGGCTTCCGAGGAGAGCTTCGGGCACTGGTACTCATTCCTTTACAAATTAAGCACTGTGACAGCAGCACAATGAAATATTTGTACTGAAAGAAAAAACACAAGCAAAGTTTCACGTCCACTAGCCTTGGTCTCTTGACTTCAAACTATTTGATCTACAAAACACAAGTAGAGTGCAAACTTTATCTGGGCAATAATTGTCCAGAATTCAGACGTACCCTCCACATAAAGTTCTGTATAGGCAGCGTTCCCATACAGCAATTTCTGTCAAAATATTATCCATCTGAATAGACTACAACCTGTGACGGTGGTATGGGTAATATAGATACCTTACCTCATTTTATATATTTTTTGTCTTGAATCTTTGTCTTGGCGTAAAAGGTGCTTGCTTCAGCTTTTTAGGTATTTTAACATTTTCCAGTCTGAAATGGATTTAGCCTCCTGCTATAGATCGGTTCTTTAAACGATATACAGAGCAGTAGCCTCATATCTATGGGGAGCCTGCAGATTAACTGCTATAATTTGTTGTATTTTAATATAATTGGTTTTCATATTGTTTTGTATTTTTAATAATGTTTTGCTTTTTAAAGCTCTGCATAATAAAGAGTGTGCAGGACTACCTGAGACAATAGTCGATTGCCATTTCAGTACTGCATACAGTCCTTCCCTGAGACATAAATGCAAAGAACACAAGATTGTTCTGATGGCTGTTTCAGTGCAAATGAAGACAATGGATATTAAACATTCCTTTCATTGTGCAATGCTGTATATTTACACATGTTTACTCTGAGATCTAACGCTCTCTTAATTATTTCCAAGGCAAGTGTTGTGATCTCATTAATAATCTATGTGTGCAGCCAATAGAATCCCCCAAGGCCTCGACTTCCAGCAAGTGCAACCAAATGCCGTAAGCAAACTATTGTGATACCTAAAATTATAAATATTATATTAATTCGAACCATCTTATCTAGCTCTGTGGCTGGAATGCAGCCAGAAATGGATGGATATGTCCCTCATGGGATATGGAGCTCAAGGATACTCGCCATTGCATCCTTTTCGAAATAGTGTTTTGCTCCATAAATACATGTTTAAATAAACCTTCGTTCACCATAAATTACTTTCAACTAATAAGCGAAAGCTTTGCAATGCACGACGGTTATTTGCATTTTTAATTGCTGCTATTTGACTAATTATGATCTAGTGGCATGGTTCCCTCCATTCTTATGAATCAATAGCTCCAGCAGACTCCAGGCCTGGGGACCAAGATAAACGCAATAGCTAAGCAAGTATCAAATATATTTTCTTCGAAGTCGCTCCAGGGCTATTAATGGGACAGCAAAAGCGAGTGACGAGTTTGGGAGCCACGTAATTTACTGGACCATATTTTAAGACGATGAAGAGCATCGACCTAGATTTAGGTTTCATAATTACAGATCTTGTTTCTGGAAAGCAATGCTATTGTTGGGTAGTTCACAGAGGCCGCCATTTGCACCATCACTCTGACTGCCGCAGGAAGTTCCAAATGCGGTAAAACTGTGCTTTGTGTTCGTATGTAACGCACACTAATTCTGCTTAAACTTCGGTTTTTGTCCGAAGAATTCCCTCCAAATAACACCTGGGGGAATTCTACAGCCACAACAGTTGTATTGTATTATTTTGCATCATTTACAAATGGCTTACTATCACTGTGTGGGTCCTGAAGTCTTTGCCTACATAGTTAGTATGATATACCTTGTAGGGTGTGGTTGGGAGTGTGTTTTCTTCGGTTTGATCCAGTGTGGGAGGTGTTTGCATGTTGTGCATGATGACCACCGAGGTGCGGTTATCCGGTTGTGGGACAGAGCACTTTGCATTATGATGGATGAAGAAGTGTGAGAGAAAGGCGTGGAGTTTGTGGTTTTCGGTAAACTGTCAGCTTTGAACAGCTCTGCAAGTCTCTTTATGGTATTTCTTGTGTTTAGAGTCTACTTAGCTGCTTACTGCACTGGATTGTCCATTCTGAGATATCATGTTTAAGGATGATGCTCCTGCGCAGGCAGAAGTTAAAGGCATAAATGGTGGAGAGATCTGCTGGGATGATTCTTTGTTAATGTTATCAGAGGTGTAACTTAGTATGATTCACGGGTGTGAATCTCAAATTTCCCAACTAAAAGAGCAGTGGACTGCAGGGTGGAAGGATGAGATGACCAACCTTTGGGAGGGAGTGTTTCATTGAGGAACTGGGTCAGGTGGGCCTTCGCCAAGAGTGGCAATGTGAGCTAAATGCAGTGGGTTGGAATGCTACACGGATCAATGGTCAAAGTTTACACGGTTTGCAATCTACCATCTTGCCATCTTTTGGGTGTTTTATTGCCAGTAGTATGCCTGGAAACTATAGACTAGTGTAGTTTACCAAGCCTTCTCAAGCCTTCTACTGAAAATGTTAGTGAATTCCAAAAAGTAGTACATTTGCACCCATTCAAGTAGCACTTTTATGAAGGGTGGGATGAAATAAGTTGATGGTTTGACAAAAAGGGGCATGCCATATGTAAATAAAGGCATGGCTTAACCCCTTAAGTGCTGCGTCGGGGCGTTGGCCAATGGCAGCACTACCTCCCCAGTGCTGCGCACGACCATTGGACGTCCATTCAGCACTAGTTTGAATGGACAGCGCAGCACTGGGGAGGGAATTGCGCCGCAGCTACGGTGTTAAACATGTAAACTAGTGTACCTCTATGAGTTTTCGGTTATGTATCCAGCTATATAATGCAACAACTGTAATATACCGAAAACCAACCAGGTGGATTGTGTTTGTGAATGATTGTCAATTGTTTTTGATAAAGCACTAAACAAGAGTAATATGCTGTACAGAAAAGAATACAAAAACAACACACTGGAAATAACTAACACTCATAGGGCATGAAACATTAAATGAAACATGTAAAATATAAACTGGAACAAAAATGCTGATGTGAATTACCTTAACATTTTTTACATTCATTTTTTCAGAAATCAAACAGTATTTTTAGCAGTAAGCTTAAAGATAGTGTTATAGGTCCAAATTGGATCAGTTTCAATGTCTGTTTTTATTTACTACCAGGTATGAGACTCGGATTGACCCAGCCTACTTTAATCCCTGCTTAGATGCAGATTTAATATTTTTTGGGAAAACTAATGAGTATATATATTTAAGATCCTGAGCCAAAAATAAACATGCAAAAATTCTTAGTAAAATGAGAATGACAAGAACATTTGATATAGACATAGCAGACCTACTAAGGGCCGCAGACCCAACTACCAAACCATACATGCATATGAGGGGTGTCACACCCCAAACACTCCTGCTGAAGCTACACCACTGCCTGTCCCACCTAGGCCTGGTAGTTCTGCCTGGGAACCTATGACTATGTTCACATACAACACAACAGCCTTGAGTCCCAGCCCTATGTTTACTTATTTTGAATGTATTTTCACTGCGCATGCTCGTTGTCTTTTCTACAAGAAGCCTTGATGATAGAGCTGTCAAATCAATGCAAGTAGGCAGAGATCCAATTTTTTAGTCTTTCCCATTTACAAATCATGCTATCAAGTAACTGACAGCCCCATTTACTAAACCTGAGTCACAAATACAGGAATGTGCGCAGGCACATCATTATTAGGTTGAGCCAGGCCAGAGCCAAGCCATGCGTCTGGTTTGACTCTAAGAGTTCTTGCACAAGTTGAGCCATACAAATGTTTGGCATGTATATTATTCAACAAACATACTGTAAAAATAGTATACTATATCTTCAAATTTCAAAAAAAGTGTACAAAAAATAGCAAACGCATTTCACCTTAGTACATCAATTATATCACTGCATAGATGGACATTTATTAAAAGTGATAGTTTTGAGAAACATTCATGGCTAGCTACCCAAAAACAATGCCATTACTAAATGAAGAGTCAAGTCAGTAGTCATGCAAACCCTAAATATGGTCTATATTCTTATTTTAGATTGAGCAATATTAGAGTCTATTAAATCAAATATAAAATGTGCTTTTACAGTGCACATTCCGAAAGTGCCATATTGTGATAATAGTGATAATAAAGAAAAAAGATGCTCCGATAAATATAATATGCTATGGATCACATGATTTGGACATGCAAGGAAGCTGGCATTGTTTCAAGGCTATCTGGTTTCACATTTTGAAATTCAACCACCAGATGGATCTCGCTCTCTCTCGCTCTCTCTCTCCCCTGTTTGCAGTAAAGGTCACTGTTTTGTCAGATACCAGGACTCCCAGACCAAAATGTAAAGCCAAGAATGCATTTGTTTTTTGGGGGGTGATATCACCACCCAAACACCCCCCTGAAGCTATCTATGCCCCTGAATATAAAGCTACGCCCCTGAATATCAAAGCATATTTGAATTTCACTATGAGATGTCAGGAAGCGGGCATGTGGCAGAATTCTTCAATTATTCTGTGCCTGTTCAGTTTGGGACATTTGGTTTATTTGCTGTGGACTGGTACAGTACTGGGTGATGGCAATGCCCTTAGCAGTTTTGTTTTATGTGAGTGTAACAGAGTCATTGGCAACATGGAATTAATATTCAGCCTGTAGAAGCTACAATCATCTGCTCAACTGCTGAGTGTTATGGTATTAGTATTAGTGTGGGTTATATATTGTATTGTAATGTAATTGCATTTGCATAGTACTTACTACCCCCAGGGCCGGACTGGCCATTGCCGGCACCGGGCGATCCCCCTGTAGGCGGCAAGGGTGGGGGCCGTTTTTGTTACACGCCCGTTTTTGCAGAAAAGCTGCAAAATCGGCCGTGTAACAAAATCGGGCGAAAAACTGCACTGGCAAAGAGCTCGGTCGCACCCCCAACACCCCCTGGGGGCTGGCTGAGCACTTTGCCAGGGCCGGTTTTGGTTCCCAGTCCGGCCCTGCCTACCCTGTCGCGTTCTAATCTAGGACCCCGATCAATACTGTGACCTTATGCCCCTATATGGCTATAATCCATTTATTCCCCTATAATGGCAAAAACGATCAAGAGCAATATTCAGAAACTCGTCTCTGGCCTCACACGATCAGAGCCACATTTCAGAATCTCTTCCTCTGCAGCTTCCTCTGCAGCTCATTAGAGCAAATGACACAGCAGAAGCCACTATCTAAGATTCCTAGATTACACTCCGAGTTCTTCAACAAGATAAAAACTCAGCAACCTGGGAATGCCCCGCTTGCTATGTTTTGATTAGTAATAGAACTCTAATGAGCACTATGAGACGATCACTTCCTAGTGACATCTTTATTGACGTCTTATGTCCAAAAACTTACGTCAAACCAGGCACCTTTCAGGTATAAATATTACCAATGTTGCCTTAAGCAAATGCTGATGCTGATGCTATCGCTGCCTCAACGGCATCGACGATAGCGATGGTGTGGTGAACATAGGAGCAGAACAGCTGTCCCCCTGCAGAGCCCAGCAGATACAAGCTGCCCACGGACGCTGCCCCTCCTCCTCTTCCTCGACGCGCTGAGAGAGACGCTGTCTTTTCTCTTGCCGAGAAAATCCAGCTCCGGCGTTTCCAGCCTACTCTTGCGAGTGACTGGGATATCGAGTCCTGGAAGGAGATACAAGACCTCCAACATTCTATTCCAGAGGTATGGTGTTGACTAAACCCTTAGAGAGAATTCTTGAAGCAAACCTTGGCAAAACCAACTTAACTAAAACTGCTACTTACTTACTCCCTCCCAAGTATTAGGCTTAGGTCAGGTACACTGGGGTAGGCGTAGTTAGAAGCACCAGTTGAGTACGTTAGCCTAATGTATATATGAATGTATATATGTTTTATTCATTTTAAACCATTGTATGGCTAAGAAACCATATCAATGCTTTTACAGTATTATTTCGCAATACTCATTTTACTGTACGCACTTTTTAATATAACTAGTCTTGCAATTGTGGCAATTCATTTCTCTTGCACGAGAAGAAAGACTGTTCAATAAATAATACCTTTTTATTGAAAACGCCAGTCTCTCTATTCTCTGCATATTGGTGAAAGTAATCTGCACCAAACTGACTGAGTAAAATAACTGCCTATTGTTTCACCGACTCTAGAGATTGACTCTTATTCTAAGGAGCAAAGTTGTCATGTTTATGCGGTTGTTGGAAAACTGAATCCCTTCTTGTCTGTACCAGGGAAGCTGATCACTTCCTATTCAGTCAAGAAAGTTTCCAGTGACCTCTGAGCTAGTTGGTAACAAACCCAATTAAGTTTAGCATAGTCAGTGGAGACCTGGAAGATCCGCACTTCTACGTCTATACTACTGGTTATGTTATTCCAATGCGCAGGGCCTATTGGGAAAATAGGAACTACACTACAACCCCAAATGAGATGTTGTAGAGCTGTACGCTACTCCAGAACCTTGGGTTGGTATATTTTTTCTTTGTTTTTTGTGTGGCTATTGTTGGTTATTGAGATCAGTCTTGCTCTCAAGATACCATGCATTTACTCTATGTTTCAATGTGTTAGACTAAATTAATAGGATTTAGGGGTGGGGGATATGTGAATTTATGCATTGGTTGGCAGCATTAATATATGAGCTACAGGAGATTAGGTATTGTTAGTTGTAGCAGTAATGTGAATGTTGTGTGGCAAAAGTGTAAGAAATGTTTGTTACTACTCATTACCCAATTACTGATGGGGAAGTTTTGGATCCGCTACTACTGCCCTTGTTATAAATTCAGAATACAATTCTAATCCAAGTGCAAAAAGGAACTTGCACAGGAGTTGAAGAGTTGTGTGAAAATGTTCTGGCTTTCCGTTTTCACCTGTTAGTTTCCACAGGTCAAACTGGCTGTAATTTAGTTGGGAATAAGGCGTGGGATAAAGCAAAACCTACGGAATTCAGTGTGTTTAAAAAACTATTGTGTCTGTTATGCCGCATTTTCATTTTGAAAACTCGAAATAGGATTTTTACCATACTTGATAAATATTTCACTCTGTGGTAATGGTACTAAACACGCTAGCTTATGCCACCCAAATTGTAATGATGGCCTTTGCATTAACAGTATTTTGTCCCTGTTGGATTTGGCCCTTTTGGCATAGTCATCCTCAGAATTTGGGCCTTCCTCCCCTACTTTTTCTAAATTTATGTTTGTTAGCCTTGTGCACTTTACCACTGCTAACCATTCCTAGTGTGTTTGTGCTCTCTCTTTTAAACATGGTAAATTTGGCTTGCACCCAATTGACCTATTTAATTTACTTGGTGGTCCCTATTAAACTGGTACTCCCTGTCCCCAGGGCCTGGAAATTAAAAACTGCTATGAACCTGCTGCACTGATTGTGCCACCCTCTTAAGTAGCACCTTAATCATGTCTCAGGCTTACCATTGCAGCGTGCATGCACAGTTTTTAACTGCAATTTCAACATGGCAAAATAATACCTTTTACCAGGCCCAACCCTCGCTTTGTAATACATATATGTCACCCCTAGGTAGGCCCTGGACAGTCCAGACAGGCAGGGTGAAATGTATTTTTAAAGTAGGGCATGTACCTTTCAGCTTAAATACCCTGGTAGTAAATACATCTTACATTAATTTTATAGTACTGCAAAGCTTACCTCCTCCATCGGATATCTTTGAAGTTACCTTATTACATTTAATAAGCTGTAACTCCAATTGGGACCAGGAAAACAAGTTGAGTTTGGTGTCTAGAGAATTGCAATTCATTGTAATTAAAAGCCCTCTTTAATGGTAACGTTGGATTTTTAATCACAATTATAAATATGCCACTTTTAGAAAGTTTGTATGTTCTTGTCCTAAGCATTTTGTGTCTGCAGGCTGTTCCTGGGTCACTTGAGTAGATATAGCTGGTTATTGGCCTTTGTGTATTGCTCTCAGACAGTGAGTCAAAGGGAAGATAGGTTTTGGCAAGATTGGCTACTCTGAGTTAGTCTGAGTTAACAAGGGGGACACACTTGCACATCACAAAGGTTC
The DNA here is from genome assembly GCF_964263255.1 of Lissotriton vulgaris. NCBI lineage: Eukaryota > Metazoa > Chordata > Amphibia > Caudata > Salamandridae > Lissotriton > Lissotriton vulgaris. The sequence goes on from NC_141687.1 coordinate 1,357,035,070, forward strand.
TGCCTGAGCACTCTTACAAAAGGGATTGTCACTAGGCTATTGTGACACCAGGCAAGCTGGGGCCAGGACAGGGTGGAAGGGGATGCCTGAAACCCTAGAGGGGTGGAAACCTTTAGAAAGTTCCCTAACTTTAAAGCAGGCAATGTGTATACATACTGGACCTCAGACCCCAACTTTTCAGTATACATTTGGACCCATGGATAGTCAGCCAAGTAAAAGGACTGCTGTGATGCTGAAAGGACTGGCACTCTGCTGAACTGCTGCTCTGAAAAACTGCTGGCCTGCTGTGCTGACCTGTTGCTTGCTGCCCTCTTGCCTGGGTTAGAAGGATTGGATCTGTATCTGTTATACCCAGGTCCCAAGAGGGACTCTAAGGCCAGTTAGCTGGCCTCCTGACGTGAACCTCATGAACAGAAGGCTCCCACAACCTTGACCTTAGCACCTGGACTTTGCCATCTGTGAATCTACCCTACCAAGTGGTTCCACCCAAGTACTACTTCCTTGTAAGTGGCCATAGGATACTCTGCAAGCCTCTGTGGATCCAGCGAAACTGACACATTGCCATCACAGCCCGCCATCTCAGCAGAACTGCCACTGCGCAATGCATCCTTAGCGTAGGTCCTCACATCCCTCATCAACGGCCACATTGATGATGATGCTGCATTCTGCACTGTAGCTGCACCACATCTCAGAAATGCTGTGTCTCCTCAACTGCATGACATCTCTTCAACCCAGATCCTCGCAATGCTCTGCAAACCAGGGTTTAAGGTACTTCATTCAGCGTACTTAACTAGGTCCCTATAGCTGGCCCATGCTCCCTTGTGGCAGCACAAGCAGAAACCACATAGGTGCTTTGAGCTTGTGGAGCTATTTGCACAGAAATATTGGCAATAGCATAACTCTGGTTCTACTGAGTGGAATTTTTTGTTTTGGTATTGTTTTATTTATAACAAATTACACTATATTCCTAATCTGGTGTGTTTTCACTTTATTGCTCTTTGAAGTGTTGCACAAATGCTTTACACATTGCCTCTAAATTAAGCCTGACGGCTAAGTTCCAAACTACCAGAGGGTTGAGCACAGGTTAATTTGGGGTTTGCTTGTGTCTCACCCCGGACAAGGATTGTGGTTACAGCTTGACCAGGGCTCACACCCAGAGTCAACAAACAACCAAGTTTCTCACAGTCCTCCTCACTTGTAATGACGCCAATAATGAAGCCAATAGATGTGGCAGCTTAATCCTTGGTTATACCACACTTAGTATATGTTGTTTTGCGACAAATTTAGCCTTTTAGGTCTGGCTTGACAGCACCGATTTTACATACCTACTACTACCAATACATTATTGTAAACATTGAGGGGGCTTTTGTTTCACTCCACAGGAGAATACTATTTTACTTCATGCTGTTGACTGGTGCCTCATTCCACCTCCTACACCCTCGGAAACACAATGATGGTTTTGCAAAGCATGAAGCTGTTTAACATCAGAAAGTACACGCAATGGTCATACATATGTTTATCTCATATAACCATTGTATCAAGAAACCCGTCAGTTTTGCTTTGTTTTTCCACTTGAGCAAAGGTTTAACTGTATGTTTCCCCCAGGACTTATATGCAAGCCTGGCTTTTATGGGTAGGCTTTATTCTGAGGCTGAATATAAAGACAGTCAGACCCAAGATAGACACCCATTGAAGTCTTGCGAGACCAACAACAAACCTGCACAGTCTCGAGATTTCCTGGTAGGGGTCGACATTTTGGGGTTACTCACATTCAATCCTTTTGATATTGTCTGCAGAAGCAGCTGAGCGCTAATCCCATCATCGTTATTGTGTGCATAAAATAAGGAGAACAGGCCCCATCCACTCACAGTCCACTCCAACTGCATTCCTACAGCTGGTGGGACTCATTATTTCTCAAACCTCAGTTCACTTTCTGCGTGCATCGCTATGGTGCCTTTAATGAAACCCGCTCCTTTAAGTGATTGGGGCATGGTGGAGGGACTTAGAAATTATGCCTCTATTTTGTTTTCCACTTTAATTCAACAGACCTCTGTATTTGAGTTCCTGAGCGCATACACTGGTGACTGTCCGCATATGAAAGAAAAGGGGAAACAGTTTTTGAAAGCAATGCCAGAAAATGTCACCATTCGCCAGTATATTGAAGAAATGTGAACGGGCCGAAAGTCCATACACTTCTTAATTGGAAGCTCACTCATCAAATGTTTTGCCTCACGGGTTAGTAAAGGATTTGTCTCCATCAGACGGGATATTTAAACATGAAATTCTACAGAGCATTTGCTCCACCGCCATAAGCTAAGAGCACCTGTCTGAGATGCTAAAATGAAACATTTCTGGGTCTGAGCACAGACACAAGGCTTTCAAAAGATAACGCCATAAATAAGCGAGCTATTTCACTATTAGGGAAGCTTCTACCTTACACCAAGAATTCTTTCAATGAACTTGACTGCGTTGCAGGTGCAACTGGCGGCATTCCACACTTGTTCCTCACTCCATGTTCCCTCAACGGCTGGCAGACATTGGTGTCAGTGGCCCTGAATTAGGATGGATACATTCTTTCCTTGAGGACAGAGTTATCAGTCTGGATCGCTCCTTACACTTCAGGAAGCAAACCTTTAAACTGTGAAATGTCATAAATCTAGGTGTAAAGTTTGACAACAGTCTATCTTTTAATCTTAAGGTTCTTTCGGTTGTTGAATCTATTTTTGCCTTACTCCATTCCTTCAAGAAATAATTTGATCTTCTCGTGTTAGACGCTCCCAAAACAGAGGTTCATGCCCTGATCAGGGCAAGGCTACACCATGATGCAGAGAAAGAATATTGAGGTAAAAATATCGAATTGCACAAATATCGTGGTAAAAAATCGTGGAATATCGACAGTAAAATCCTCGTGGTCAAGAATGTCGATTTTAGGTAAGTAATATTGATCTAAAAAATATCGAAGTGTTTAATATAGTTTACAAAAATATCGGAGCATATTATCAAGGGGGTTTATCTCCGTTTTTTTGGCTTTAAAAGCCAAGAAAGCGGAGATAAAATTATCTCCCTATTACCTAGCTGTCGCTAACACCAGTTAGCGACAGCTAGTAGGAGATAGCGACCATCTTGGGTCCCGCTTTGCATGTCAGTGATATTTATCACTAATGACATGCAAAGTGGGCGTGCCAAGATGTTAGCGACTGAAAACAGTCGCTAACATCGCTATCTCCTATTACCAACTTTTGGAGATATTCGCGCTAAGCGCAAATATCTCCAAAAGCTAACACCTGTCCTGAGCAGTTCTTAGCCATGTTATCCAATGGGAGGTGGATAACATGGCTAAGAGCATTAGCTCGGTAATGCATGAATATCTCTGACTTTTCAGCGATATTCATGCTTTGCGGCGATTTTTATCACATTTGCGTTAAACCTTGGTAATACCAAGGTTTATTTGAGGTAAAAATCGCCGCAGCTCAGCGGTAAATTTTTGTCTCTAACCAAGCAATAGCGATAATTATCGCTATTGCTTGGTAATATGCCCCATAGTTTTTGAAAATATCAATTTTTCATTAATGTTATATATATATATATTTTTTAACAACTTTATTATCGACTGCAAAGTGGACATGGTGAATCACAGAGTAAAAAAAACATTATACAGTCCTTTTCAATTATACCCCCCCCCCCATCTGTAATACAAATAAAAACATAGCGTTAGTTTCTGCGTAGTACATTGTGGCTCATCAGAAGCTGAGCGGTACTTCGTGGTCATGACCCAGCATATCAAGTGAGGAGAGTTTTTGGTACAATTCAAATATCAGTGCAGTAATGTGCATCATTTATAGTTAAACAAGAACTATTATAAACCTTTCTACCCGAGCCAACCCTAGCCCACCCCCCACCCACTCCTGGTTGTTCCAGTCCTGGCATTTCCACACACTATGGGGCAACTTTTGGCAATTTTCAAACTATAGGGTAAATAAACAAAAGGAAATCACCTGTGTCAGCAGTAAGGGTCTTTAACTCAAAAGTAAAAAGTAACTGTGGACTCATGCGCTTCACTGGGATCCAGCCACCTGTGTTGAGACTAAGTTGAGTGGTTCTAGTCTGGTCAGCAGGGTTTCCCATTCCAGTGCTATAGGTTGTTTACATAGCCCTGTCTCTTCCTCCCTGTGAAAGGGCTGCTCCCTCCACCCAACCCCACTGCACTAAATCCGCCTGCCACGCGGTTACCATAGGGGATCTGGGAGACTTCCATCTCATCGTTATGACCCTAATGGCCAAGATGAGTGCCAAATCTAGGAATTTCAGCGTAACTTTTTGCTTCCCTGTTTGTCATCTTAGTCCCACAAGGCAAGGCAGTACCTCATTAGGAACTGGCAGCTGCGTCACAGTCTTGACAGCTTGGTAGACCTCAGCCCAATATCCCCGTAGTCGAGGGCAGGACCACGGTGTACAACTGTTACCACAGATTTTTTACAACGGATTCCATGACCACAGATTTTTTACAACGCAGGTCATGTTACAACGGATCCTTTTACAACGCTATTCACTACAACGCAGGTACTATTACAACGCAATACCATTACATCGTAAGTATAATTATAGGTAAGTTTATCTTTTTTGGGGTTTTTGGGTACAGGGGTATTTTTAGGTTTAAGGGCTGGGTTTGGGTTTTGGGGTACAGGGGTATTTTTAGGTTTTAGGGCTGGGTTTGGGTTTTGGGGTACAGGGGTATTTTTAGGTTTCAGGGCTGGGTTTGGGTTTTGGGGTACAGGGGTATTTTTAGGTTTCAGGGCTGGGTTTGGGTTTTGGGGTACAGGGGTATTTTTAGGTTTTAGGACTGGGTTTTGGTTTTGGGGTACAGGGGTATTTTTAGGCTGCAGGGCTGGGTTTGGGTTTTGGGGTACAGGGGTATTTTTAGGTTTTAGGGCTGGGTTTGGGTTTTGGGGTACAGGGATATTTTTAGGTTTTAGGGCTGGGTTTGGGTTTTGGGGTACAGGGGTATTTTTAGGTTTCAGGGCTGGGTTTGGGTTTTGGGGTACAGGGGTATTTTTAGGTTTTAGGGCTGGGTTTGGGTTTTGGGGTACAGGGGTATTTTTAGGTTTCAGGGCTGGGTTTGGGTTTTAGGGTACAGGGGTATTTTTAGGTTTTAGGGCTGGGTTGGGTTTTGGGGTACAGGGGTATTTTTAGGTTTTAGGGCTGGGTTTGGGTTTTGGGGTACAGGGGTATTTTTAGGTTTCAGGGCTGGGTTTGGGTTTTGGGGTACAGGGGTATTTTTAGGTTTTAGGGCTGGGGTTGGGTTTTGGGGTACAGGGTTATTTTTAATAGATATTTACAATTTAAAAAATTTAAATTAATTGTATTAATATATGTTTTATTTTTTTAATAATAAATAATTTAAATTAATAATACATTAATAATTATTTACTTTAAATATTATTTTATTTACTTACCTGTAATTATACTTACGATGTAATGGTATTGCGTTGTAATAGAACCTGCGTTGTAGTGAATTGCGTTGTAAAGGGATCCGTTGTAACATGACCTGCGTTGTAATAGATCCGTGGTCATGGTATGCGTTGTAAAAGGACGCGTTGTAACATCATATATCCCAGGACCACATCATATGGATGAAGTCCACGTCATCCCCCCACAGCGAGGGCAACAATACGGTGAGTCTGGAAACATACAATGTAATTTCTTGGGGCTAAGATATGATCTGTGGAGCACCATCGCTTGCATACATTTTAGTCTGACATTATGTGACACTCTTTTGGGGTGTTCTAGCATGGTTTTCCATGCTTTGTCCGTAATCTCGGTGTCCGAGTCCTCCGCCCAACATGTTCTAAGGGTCAAGAGCGAGATCGCTGCGTGTGCCCGAATCCCTGTATATAACACACGCACCAGATGGCCTCCCGGTCCCATGTAATATAGAAGATGTAATAGTTCATGCTGTGTGGGTTTGGTTCGTTGTGGTGCCCATGTGGTCCTGATGTAGTGTGTCATTGTGGCATGTAACAAATATAGGCGTGGTGGAGCCCCAGTCATCTGCACAAAGGAGTCGTGGTCCAGTAGAGCGTCATCCCTACAAAAGGAATCCACTTCCTCCACCCCACTATCCGTCCATCCTTGTAGTCTAGTTCGTGTGAGTCTACCTTGTGGCATGGGGATGCCTATTAAAAGAATATTTGCCGCATATGGTGGTATCGCCGACATATAGGAAAGGGCTTTCCTCCAGCAATGTAAAGTGGTTTCTAACAAAGGGGGACAGTCCGGGGGAATCCGGGTCTTGGGCAACAATAAAGAATGGAGTTCTCTGTGGTTAAGTCTCTCCGGTGTAAAGCCGATCTCATGCAAATTCCCACCCGCAGTCCAATAGGAAAGCCACTGGAGCTGACTAGCATAGTAGTATCCCCAAAAATCAGGGACCCCTAGTCCGCCTGCGGTCGTCCCCAGCTGGAGTTTCCAAAGGCTTTTCTGTCTCGGGCCAGCTCCCCAGATAAGAGTGATCAAGATGGTGTTCAGTGCATTGAAGATAGATTGAGGGAGATTTACCGGTAAGTTCACAAAGTAATATAGGAGGCGAGGGAGCATAACCATTTTCGAAACGGCGATTCTACCCATCACTGACAAAGGCAAAGAGGTCCAGAACCCTACACTACTTTGGTGCCTTGTTATTGCACTCTGAATGTTACCATCAATATGATCATCTGGCGTCCTATACACTCATATACCCAGGTATTTAAAGGTGGTAGGGGCAACAGGGTTATCGTACATGCCAAATCGTATGTGAGTGAAGTGTAGCGTCTCGCGGAAGAAGAAACTGATCGACTTTACAGGGTTTATCGCCAGGCCTGACAAATGCTTGTGTCAAATATAGCAGGAAGCGGGTTGTTATCCGCCGTCAAATCACGGAGATATAAGAGAATGTCATCCCCGTATATAGATATAAGGTGCTGTGTTCCGTCAGTAGGGATGCCCAGACGATCTGCTGTTCTCCGGAGGGCTAAGGCCAAGGGTTCAAGGGCAAGCACAAACAATAATGGAGATAGGGGGCACCCCTGTCTCGTACCTCTATGTACCGCATAGCGTTCTGAGATATATCGGCCAGTGCGAGCCCTTGCCGTAGGAAATGTATACAATAGGGGGACCCACTTAAGAAAGTTATCCGGGAACCCAAATCTTTTAAAAGATTCAAACATAAATCCCCAGGAAAGGGAGTTGAATGCTTGTTTAAGGTCAAGCACTATACATCCCGCACGAGGAAGCTTGCGTGAAGTAGCTGCCATTATCGAGTGTAATCTACGAGTGTTCAGTGATGTGCTGCGATTTGGAAGGAATCCACACTGATCCTGGTGAATAAGTGTGGGGGGGTGTGATTGTATACGGTTGGCAAGGGCTTTACTTAGAATCTTATATTCAGTGGCGAGCAAGGAGAGAGGTCTATAGTTGGTCATTTCTAGCACGTCCCGTCCTGGCTTAGGTATGGACATAACTAACTCATGCATAGTGGATTCAGGTAGGTGTCCAGTGTCAAACGCCACCCGATAGACCATCTCTAATATTGGCACTAGGAGTTCTGAGTAGGTTAGATAAAACTCCACAGGAAGACCGTCCATGCCAGGTGTCTTATTGCGATTCAGGCTCTTAATCGCTGCCCGTATCTCGTGTTGGGTAATGGGGCCGTCAATATCTTTTAAGTATCCTCCGTCAGCACTGGAAAGGGGAGGTCCTGTAGGAACTCATCAATCCTTGCACTGTCTATTGGCACGGAGGGTGCATGAAGTGCCTGAAGATGGTCGTGAAATGCGGTATTTATTTCCGCTTGTGTATTGACTACTATACCCATCTGGGTACGAATGCTGGTTATGCTCGGCGGATCTGGTTGATCCCTCACTAATCGGGCAAGCAGTGTGCCGGATCTGTCAGCTTCCGTGTGATTCCGTTGAAGGTATTCCCTATAATCTATCATCCTGAGTGTTTCTAACGTTTCAGCAAGGTCAATGTGGGCGAACTGTAGCGCCCCCTTCCTCCCAGGGTCAAGGGCTGCCTCCCTCTCCAGTGTCTGTAGTCTGTCTTCCACGTCGCAAAGTTTCTGATGTATCTCTTGTCTAACTCCTACTAGTTGCCTTATCGTCCTCCCCGGACCACTACCTTCAGGGCATCCCAGTCTATCAGGTTCTAGGAGGCAGTATTCCAGTTCACCCCCAGATAATTAGATATGACGGTAGATAATGATGAACGAAAGGGAGCATCCTCTAGCAGACGTGGGTTCAATCTCCAGGTGGGCACCGGGGTCGGTACCCTACCCCAGAGGAGTGTGAGTGTCAGGGGTCTATGATCAGAAAAGGTCTTATTTATCAACAAAGAGAGAGATAGGGAGAGGCTCGAACACTCTTAGTCCCCAAAAAATTTACAGAAAATAACAACAAAAGAGTGTTCCTGTACAGATAGGATGGAGGTATGCACGGAGCACAAGGAGTCAACAAAGCCCATTTGGTTTGTTTTTAAAGCCCTCACTCACCGACCTGGTCGGTGACTTGCTTCATCATCGGGCCCCACCGGGTGTGACCAAATGTCACCCCGGTGTGCTGCAACGCCAGAGTTACTGCGGAGCTGGTCTTGTGAGGATGGAGGGGCTATGTGATAGATAACGTGAAAAGTGTGAAGAGTGGTGGTTTAAAATTGCCTTGTATGTATCAAAAATTATTTAATAGGTGATCATCAAGGACAAAGTTAAAAAATGTGATGGTAGACAAGGCCAACTAATTGGATGGTCTTGTACCAATAACATTAAGTGAAAGTGTAGTTGGTCAACATGTTTCAGCCGGTGTGGTATAGTTAACCTGGCATTCGTCAGGACCTAGAGTGTAAACCCCGGCGGTATGGGCACGCTAAGGCCCACCCAACCGTAGGCCTTGAAAGTGAAAAATAGTGTCTGTGAAGTAAAAATGAGGAGAGCTCCACCAGCCAAGGCGGGAAGCAAACAGCCTCAAGTCTCTGAAATTCAAAGACCAAAATGTAAAACCTGTGAAGATAAAAGGTACAGACAAACATACAGAGAGACAAACAAGAAGTTAAAATCATTTGTCAAAAGGCTTACAGATTAAAGCCTGTGACTTGTGCTCAGAGTGCCATGGGGTGCACAACTCATACAAACTAGCAGAGGTGCGTGGCTCTGCCTGTGGTCTAGACTCGAAAGTATATAACTAAGCCTTTAGTCGTGACTGAACAGTCTCACGTGTGGACTATTAAACTTGCCAACAGTGCAAGTGAGCATGGGGTGTTGTGGTGGTGAAAGAGGAGGGGAATAGCAGTGTGATAGGCATTCTCACACAACTCTATCACTCGGGCGATCAATGGGCCAAGGGCCGGTGACCACTCAACAGAAAACTTTAAGGGTGAGAAGGGAAAGTTCTCACTTCACAGGGGATGATATTGCACCCCATAGACCACGGGAGGGGGGGGACAGCGCTTTTTGGCACATCCTAAAGAGAGAGGAAACAAGGGATAGAACAAGGGACAAACGCTATCAATCTGATGTAGAGAATACTTAGCTCGTAAACTCTGTAGCGGTCGCGGTATCACTCACGCCTACTACGCCAGTCTCCCGTTGATACACCTGATCAGCCCTCGGAACCGGGTCTCGCCGATCCAGGCTTGAGGAGTACGAGCCGTTTTATGGGAAAAGAGTAGGTTACGCTGCGGCTGCGCTTCCGGGTTGGGAGGCGTGTGTGGTGCGCATGCGCCCTCGTTGATGGAATAGAACGTAAACCGACTAGAGAGAAGCGTACCCACTTCCGGGTCGGAAGGTTTGTAGTGCGCATGCGTAGGCAAGGTTCAGTTTCATGGAACAAAATAAATAAACAAACAGACTCGGATGGACATTTACCAAGCTTTTAATTCAGACCCCGCCAGCAGTCCTGCCACGTCCTCAATGATCACACAGAAAAACACCATGACCAATTTTAAACCCCTCACCACCGACCAAATTAAGGGTATAGTAAAATCGATCAAAGCTGGGTCAGCTCTGGATCCCTGCCCAACCTCGGTAATTGCAACCGTACCAGACACAGTCATTCCCATTATCACACATGTCTGTAATACTATACTGACATCTGGAATCTATCCTGCTTCATTAAAAAACACACTGATAAAACCACTGCTAAAAAAGCCTGGTCTAGATAAAGGTGAATTAAAAAACTATCGCCCTATCGCAAGCCTCCCTTTTCTAGCAAAAGTCACCGAAAAGGCCATGAACCAGCAACTCTCGGAATTCATTGAGAGTCACAATCTGCTGGATGATACACAGTTCGGTTTCCGCAAACACCACGGAACGGAAACCGCTCTCATCAAGGCAGCTGACGACATAAGAACCATCCGTGATCAGGGAGGTACAGCATTGCTTGTCCTTCTGGATCTTTCAGCTGCCTTCGACACGGTCGACCATAAGATCTTGGTCGACCGTGTCGAAAGGATGGGTATTCAGCTAACTGCCAAGGATCTTCTTGCCTCTTTTCTGGCCAACAGAACCCAGGCAGTCACCATGGGCCTTTTCCAATCAGCGGAACTGTCGTTGCCGTGTGGGGTCCCTCAAGGCTCATCCCTCAGTCCGACACTATTTAATATCTATGTGTCGGACCTTGCTAGTGTCATCAAAGCACACGGGATGAGCCTCACCTCATACGCTGACGACACCCAGCTGGTCTTGGCCATAAAGGGCGATGGACAGGAGGTAGCAGAAAGATTCCAAAGGGGGATGATTGCTATCGGTGAGTGGATGGCAAGAAATTGCCTGAAGCTCAATTCCGATAAAACGGAAGTGGTCATCTTTGGTAACCTTCAGCCAGCCTGGTCGGCAGCTTGGTGGCCATCGGTTCTTGGTGTCCCTCCTACCCCCACCGCTAAGGTTAGAAACCTAGGAGTGACATTTGATGACAAGCTATGTTTCATGGCCCATGCAAACAAGGTGGCAGCTAACGCCCATTTTAAGCTCAAAGTAATAAAAAAGATCATTCCTTACTTACCAGATTCAGCAGCCAAGACGTTAGTCACCTCCTTGGTCCTGACATCGTTGGACTACTGCAACGGTCTTCTGCTTAATGCACAAAGCAGAGTCACGAAAAAGCTTCAGACTGTGCAGAACGCAGCGGCACGCGTGCTATCCAAAAAACCCAAGTTTACTCCCATCTCGGACACCCTGAAAGATTACCACTGGCTAACCATTCAAAATAGGGCTAAATTCAAAGCATTATGCATAGTTTATAAGAGCCTGCAAGATCAAGGACCGCGCTTCCTCAAAAAACTACTAATTCCTTATAACCCGTCTAGAACACTTCGGTCCTCCTCACTGAACCAACTTGTGGTTCAACGAAGTAGAACAGTCTCATGGGGTGATCGCCGCTTTTCTATCGCAGCCCCTAAAATCTGGAACTCCTTACCGAACCACATTAAAATAAGTTCCACGCTCCTCCAGTTCAGAAAGAAACTGAAGACGTGGTTATTCAACCAGTAAACCCAGATACCAATCTGCTGATCAGGGATACACAGCATTGCATACCAGCGCCGAGACGCCTACGGGTATTTGCACGCGCTCTATAAATATCATTAAATAAATAAATAAATAAATAAATAAATGTAAGTACTCTCTACATCAGATTGATAGCGTTTGTCCCTTGTTCTATCCCTTGTTTCCTCTCTCTTTAGGATGTGCCAAAAAGCGCTGTCCCCCCCCTCCCGTGGTCTATGGGGTGCAATATCATCCCCTGTGAAGTGAGAACTTTCCCTCCTGGTCTCTCCTCTGTTGTTCCCTCGAGGGGCCAGCACCTCCGCTGCCCCGACTGGACCTTGGGGAATGGCGAGCCGTCCGCTATGAGGCATCCCCGGAGCCCTGCGTAAACCCCACCGGAGCACTGACATGGCTGGAGCCTATGCACATCACTTCCATCGATTCTTCCACGTCCGCAGGACTTTCAAAAAAGTGAGTTTTCTTCTCAGGGATGACCTTCAACGGAGCAGTATAAAAGTGCATATTTGAGCTGTGCGGTCTGTAGTTTTTTCTTCACTTCTTGAGGATCGTTGTTTCTGGACTAATAATGTGTAGTCGGGATATAAGGACACACAGTGATTCTCGAATTGGATGAGTGCTTTCTCCCTAGCCTTCTGTAACAGAGTGTCCCGGTCTCTATAATTAAGGATCTTTACGATCAATGGGCGGGGCAGTAATCCGGGTTTAGGTTGTCCAGTCAGGATTCTGTGTGCCCGTTCCATACAGAAATACGGAGAAAGTCCTTCAGGGGCCACATGATCTCTGAACCATTGCTCCATGAAATCCGCTGCCCGAGTCCCTTCGCAGCCCTCCGGCAGTCCAATAACGCGTATATTGTTGCGTCTATTTCTCCCTTCTGCATCTTCCACCCGATCCAGGAGCATAGTAACTTGCCGTTGGAGCTGCTTCAAGGAGGAGGAATGTTCCGCTACTGTCGGTGTGAGATCCATTAAGGTCAAGCCATGTTCCTTAACTTTGTCCGCCAGCTTCCCATTGTCTGCTTTTAGAAGAGTCAGTCTAGTAGTAAGGATGCCCAGTTGTAGTTCCATCGCTGCCCTAGATTCTCGTATCTCTTTAAGAATCAGATCCAATTTATCTGGGGGTTGTCCGTGCATGTGTCCGGTCGAGGTGGCCCCCCCGGCGAGGAGCTCCCGCTTGCATCACCGGTCTTGTTGCGGTGGGTATCAGAGCCGTCCCGTCTCTCCAGTCTCTTCCCAGCTCACCACAGGGCCGCTGTACCGCGCCTCCGGGGTAAGGGTCGATCCAGATTTCAAGGCAGCGATGCTGTGTAGCCGCTTCAGGCCGTGAAGGTGCACACTGGTGCCCAGCAGAGTGGTCCACGGGCCAAGACAGTTATTCCGCAAGGCAAAGTGGCGGTCAAATATACTGTCCAGCGAGGAAGATACGTCTTGACCAAAAACACCAGGCCAAAGTCCAGGCCGGGGGAGGCCATCCCACAAAGACAGTCCCAATCTATCTCCCTCATACAAGCCAAGCATCCGGTCACGAATGGGAGGTGCCCCACAGGAAGAGGGGGGAGGGAAGGCAAGATTCTCAAAGGGCTAAAGAAAGAGGGGGCCCTCAGGGGACACCGTCACTCACCGCCGCCACTCCGCCGGGCCTCCGGTGCGTGCCCCACTGCTCCCGCAGCCTCAGCCCCCGGGTCCGACCAGTCCCACCAAGGGGCACAGGCCAGACCGCCTGTGGGACCAGGTAGCGGGATCCGGTAGGCAATGCAGGCGTCCAAGCCACTAGGCGGCACACTCCCTCAAGCCTGTCGTAAGGGCACAGGGTCTCGGGCCGGTCTGCTCCCCGGTCCTCAACCTCGCAGTCCGGCAAGGCATCCAGCAGTCTCAGGCCCCAGACACTCTAGATGACCCTGTGGCTCCTCCGCTGAAGCCCGGCACTCAGGTCCCGACTCATCGGCCCATGTTAGGCCTACATCCGCGCAGGCTCCCTCTCACTCCTCCGCTCCCGGCTCACTGCGGTACAGTCTAATGAAATCACTCTTAGGCCCAGGCAGGCGCAAGGCCCGTACAGCCCCTGGCCCCGCATCAGGCAACAGCAGGTCCGGTCGTCGGTCACGGTGGTCTCAATGGGCTCCCAGACCTTGCAGAGGCACCGTTGCTCCCTCCGATGGCTCCTCGCTCCCACGCTCCCTTGCCTGAACTCTCCTGTGAGGCCCGTAGGAGTCCTAGTGCAGCGTAGGCCCTACCTGCGGTAATGGGCCTCGCGTCGAGCCACATTCTGTCGTAGGTCCCGACCAGGCCCAGTGCAAGATCACCTACAAGCGTGCTGTTTGGTCTGTCCCCCACCAGGTTGCATCAAGTGTCGAGCGGCGTCGTCGTGGTCCGCATCCGCATCCACTGAACTGCAGCCACGGCCGCGCACCTGGGGTCCCGTTCACAGCCTCCAAGAGGCGGCTCCACTGAGCCCGGCTCCCGCCTTCACCAGAGCTCCCGGCCTTGGCCCTCAATTCACAACTGGCAGGCCTCGGTCCAACTCGTCAACACCGGGCAAGCCCCAGGGACGAGGTGATCTCCCGGGGGGCACAGGGGTGTCAGCTCCACTTTCTCCACTCCCGTGCAGGTGCAGGCGCTGCTGGAACCGCGCCAACAGGGTGATTACCCCCGGGAGGGTCCGGAGCTCTATGGGACTGCAATCTCCATCTTGGCTGGCTAGCCGTGCTCCCCCTCATTATTTTTATATATTTTAGTATATATGTTATATGTTTGTGATGTTTTTTTTTTAGTATAGGGAGTTATTAATTTTTTTAATTGAATTTAGCGTTTTTAGTTCTGTAGCGGGTGTGGGTTTATAGGGGAATAGGGTGGGAAGTAATTTAATTATATACATTTTAATTATTTTTTTATGCTAGTTATTATTATTTTTTGTTTTAAATTTGCGTCTTAGTTTCGTAGCAGGTTTGGGTTTATAGGGGAATAGAGTGGGGAGTAATTTCTTTATATAGAATGTATTGAGTAATTTGTATGTATTAACATTTGTTTAATTGTGATGTTATAGTGGTAAATATGTAAAGTAATTTATTAATAATTGTTTAATAATTAGCTGTTAATTCATATCAATTAATTAATTAGTAATTCATTAAGGTAATTGTGTAATTATTTTTAGGTGTGTTTTGTGGTGTTTATAGGTGTAACTGGTGTGAATGATGGGAAGTATTATTTATGTGTTAATTAATTTAAATGAATTAATTAGTAATTAATAATCATAATTGATGACTAATGAATTATTAATCATTGTAATTGTGTAATTAATTTTAGGTGTGTGTTGTGGATATAGTAGTGTTAAAGAATTTGTACTCAATGAATGTTTATTGTCATTTTTTCTTATTAATATATTTTAAATTCATTATAAATTATGTTAATTATGGAAATACATTTCAATAAATATGTTGATGTCTTTTTTGTTGGTGTGGTGTTAAAGGATAGGAAATAAAATAAATACATTTATGTTTTAAATAATGTGTTTGTTTGTGAATATTTGTTCCTTTTAAATAAATATTGTTTATAAATCTATTTTCTTATATCATATTTGTAGGTGTTTGTTATATGTAATTAACATTATAATATGTGTTTTTTTAAATTTTTTAATATATTTAATTTTATAGTTTAAAAATATTGTTTATTTATTAAGGTTTTTTTTAAATTGTTTAAATGTTATTAGTAATTTTTGTTTTTCTGCTATCCTACACTTTCCCTACTGTTGCACTCCCTGGAATGGGAATAGTAATTTTTACCCCTCCACTGTCCAGCACTTTCCCTACTGTTGCAGTAACTGGAGTGGGAATAGTAATTGTTACCCCTCCGCTATCCAACATTTTCCCTACTGTTGCAATCACTGGAGTTGGATTAGTATTAATATTTTATATTTCTAATATATCCTATTTTATTTTATTTATATTTTTAAAACCATATTTATTACGTCTATATTTTTAACTTCAATATTTTTGATTCAATATTTTTGTGCTTACCTGTTTAAGAATAAGGAGTCAATATTTTTACTATCATATATGTTTTTCATTATTTTTAGGATCAATGTTTTTACCATCGATATTCTGCCAGTGAACCCTACACTATGACTATAACCATCATGTGCTTTGGCTTACAGGACAATGTTATCAGTCATTTTCCTGCTATTAGGAAATCCTCAGTGCATGCAGGACTCAGCCGATGTAAATGGCGCCGAGGTAGATTAGATCAAAAGCTCATATTCGAGGAAAGGCCAGTACCTTTGAAACACAAGCAGCGCTAAGGAGAAGCAGCTGCAAGTTACGCTCTGTAAAAGGACATTAAAGTAATTATACAATCTTATCAAATTACATACGCACATTATAAATAGGCCTTTGTCTTGAAATTGGGTGTTATAATTCCCCTACCCTAAAATACTCTTAGTCTTTCAAATCTGAAAGTCTGGGATTCAAACCTGTGACTTTAGATTGCAGGTAGATCCCAGCAGCAAATGCTGAGCAATCCTAATGAAAATGTGACCTTATGGACAGTTCATTATTCAGTTGAGAAATACTGCAGGGCTAGGAACAAGTGACTTGTATGTTACACACATAGGAGTCTATTAGGAAGGCGGTCATGAAATCACTCCGACTGCCATGGTAGTGGGAAAAAACCACCCGCTAGGACCACAGGAAAACCGCTGTTCCAATTATTATGCTCAGCAGTCAAAATCTTACCACGGCGGTCGAATTTTGGAAGTTAACATTGCGGCGGTTGCTACTGCCAGCAGCACCGCCGCGATGTCCAAAAAAGCTTGTCCTGCATGCCCCTGCACTGTGTGGCAGGCGCTGTACAGTGCCTGCCATCTGGTACAGGGACATGTAGGGGTGTACCAAAGTTACGCCCCCATTGCACCCACAAACCCCCCCAACACATTGGGGGTCCGCAGTGGACCCCGGGAGACATTCTCTGCATGCCTTTCCATGGCAGTCACACCGCCGTGGAAGGCTGGCTACCGCCGGCATCTTAATCATGCCGGGGTGCTTGGCCCTGATCTGCCACAATTGTATCGGTCTAGCTTTGCACACCAGGCAAGCGGGTGGACTGCAACCGGCGGAAAAGTGGCGGGCGGAAAATCACACCGCTGTGGTTACGATTGCAATGCGAATCGGACAGGAAGTTTTCAGGGTTTCGATCGTGGGTGAATGTCCGCCGCAGGTCGGGCGGTTGCTACAGCCGGCCCATTGGTGGACATTTGCCCACCATCCTAATAGACCCCTAAGCTCGTGGTGATGCCATGTTACTATTATTTGTAAACATGGACTAATGCATTTTAAATATATATAAATATATAAGATTGTAATTATATTACTTTTTATCATAGTTAGTGATTCTCATGTTATAGTGGTTGATTGTCATTACAACAAATGCCTTTACCACGCATGCCTTTACTACGCATCCTTTATGACACAATACCTTTACCATACATTGCCTTTACCATGCAAGTTTTTATCATGCTTGTCTTTGCAACACATTTGTAAGTATCTATCAGGTAAGTGAAACATATGTATATATACAACAAGAAATGTTTGTTTCTATCAATGTGGTACGAAATAGACAGTTATAATCCATGGTGGGCAATTATGAAAATTTCCATAATTAAGAAGGTAGCAAACCAAACATTAAGCATTTAGGCCGTTATTCGTGTTAGATAAGCCCATCAGCAGGTCAGCATGGTATTTAAACACATATTACTAGCTGCTATAAAATTATGAATTTAAACAGTGGATTTTAACCTTTTATTTAAGAACTGGTATGTACATGAATTTTAATGTATTTTTACCTGCATGTACTTCTTATATCGAAAAATAATGAATTGAATAACTTTTTTATGTCTGTGAACACTCCCCTCACGTGATTGTAGATAATTTGCACTGTCACTTTAAATACGGAAGTTCAGCATGAGTACAATTTAATGTGAACAAGGCTCAGATGAGCCAAAACGTCATGGCGGCATCAAATGAATAAAGGATTGATTTCCACTACCTTTTGGTCCGTGTTTCATGGTTTAGGGAGGATTCCTACAAACTTCACGCGGAAAGGAGTTATATATTTGGCTGTCGGTTTCACTCTGCTGAACACAGGACCCTCTTCATTTTGGTGACAACACTTATAGTGAAACTAGTTCTAGGTTTACCCAGAAGTGGATATTCCTGGAAGGAAACATGGTGTTTGACCCCCCCGAACCTGTACAGAACACGCTGAGATTGGAGGAAGAACTGCTAAATCCGGGTTGGAGGACGCGGAGGAGACAGGGACGAGTTCAGGCAGAAGATAACAGGTATTTAGGGGAGGAGAGAATTGTGCAGCTGGAGAAGCGGTCACAAGCCAGTTTAACAGCCGCTGAGCCCGCCAAAATATGTATAAAAACTTATGAATATGTCGGCCGACATTGTATGAGACAGGGAGGCCGCAGCTATGACTATGTTTTCTTAGAGCCTCCCGATACCATCAAGTATAAGAGATAAAAATATTTCAGACAGCAACAGAAGTAACAGTTCCATAAAAGAAAAATACAATATGTTAGAAAAAAAGATACAAAGTGAACAGAGCAAGTGGTGGGAATCAAGATCCCTCCAAAGATACATAGAAGTCAATCGCATCCCAAGAGGACTGAGAATATTGAGGGCCCAGAGCTATGAAAACCCCAAACCCGACCTCATAAAAGAATGGGCTGAGAGCAATCTGCAGTCATCGCGGAGATTGATACTAATTCTCATTAAGTACCCTGATATTGACGAGGCACAACTGCTCAAGGAAATCGCTGAAATCAATGAGGAATTAGACAAAATTGAACAAACAGAGGAAAGAAACAAACTAATAAATGACTTGATGCTGATACTCAAAAAGGAGGAGGCTAAAATCATGTAAAGGAAGGCATTTAAGTTTCAGAGGGATCGTAACGATTACGAACTGGGACACATTTTTACATTTGCCAAAAAGTACGACGCCCTACGAGTTTCCAAATACAGAACCACTGAAATACCGTGGGTCCCTAACAGAAACAAGAACATGATTGAAACATCCCAGTCTGACATGAGTTCAATGGGGGGCAGTGATTCAGACTCTGAGCTACTCAGCATGGGTGAAAAAGGCCAAATGCTGAAACCATCACCCGGGGAGGAGATCAATTTTTTAGGCTACCAAAAAAGGCAAATCCTCCGCTCCAGATCTCAAAGAAATTACAACGAAAGTTAGCCAACTACAAGCGGAGGAACAGGGGCAAGGCCAGCAGGAGACGTTCAAAAACAAAACAAAAAGAGGGGAAGGGGACAGTGGGAAGGAAATAACAACAGAATTAGATACCAACAGAACCATTGTAAATGAAACTGACAAGTGATGAAGAAAATATTTTGAAGCTAGGTTTATCGTTTATCGATTATGCTATCACAAGCCTGGACATCTACAAAGCTGTCAGGTAATTAAAATTGAGGAAATTCCATAAGCTCAATAAAACACATACGGCAATGAGAGACATGGGAGGAGCTGGGGGATTGACACAATTGGATGCCCTATTCTAATGGAGATGCAGGAATTTTGGGAGACAGAAGGGGCAGGTTATGATGAATCCAATCGACAACGTAATATGTTCAGCATGAATACCACATGCCCACGACAGAATATCCAATTGACACTGTATATAAACCACTGTCCACATTCAACCCCATGATTCCTTGTGATTCATTGGATGTCTTTCTTGAGAATGTCACGGCCCAAATCAAAATATTGCACAATACAACTCAAAACAATCGGCGAAAATATAACAAACAGAACCAACAGTATGAGGCCCTTATCCAAAAATTCAAATCTGAGAAACGCATAATTGTAAGGAGCAGTGACAAAGGTGGAAATATTGTTCTCTTGACACGTGAGGCTTATGACAGGGAGGCGTACTCACACTCAACGCAATACACCCGTGACCATGAAGGAAGCTCATTGTGATTATTACAAGAAATTGTTGACATGGAAAAACAAATAACTTATTACCGATGACAAATACACATTTTTCAAAAAGGATGACCCGGTAACTCCATCATTATACTTTATCCCCAAAATCTATAAAGACATTAACAAACCACCAGGCACACCAATCATAGCTGCCAGGGATGGGATCCTGGAAAAGACATCTGTCTATATAGACTATTTTTTACAGGATTTTGTAAAATCATTGCAGTCTTCTATACAGGATACAGGGGATTTCTTACATATGATCAGACAAGTAGTTTGGAAGGAGGGTTCCTGGATGTTGGCATTGGACGTGACATCCCTCCATACCAGCATCAGACACAACAATGGTACACGAGCGGTGCAGTACTACTTATCACAAAGACCAACTCAATATAGGGATCACAATGACATGTTACTTGAGATGTTGAAGCACTGTCTCAAGAACAATAACTTCATGTTCAACAATTTCATATATCAACAAACTATGAGATGTAGCTATGGGGCCAGTTTCTCTCCCAGCTGTGCCTGTCTCCACAAGAGCAGCTGGGAGGAACTGGTCCTCAAGAGCCGGTTTGGTGAAATATTGGATGACAATGAGGTTGTTTGGCTGCGATATATTGATGATTTATTCGTAGCATGGAATGGTACCAAACAACAGGCAGAAGAATATGTATCTGAAATGAATGCCAACGATCTGAACATCCACTTCACAGTCACAATGAGCCAATCATCCATCACGTTTCTAGACACCAAGGTGTATATACATAATACCAGCATTGAGACGAGGCTCTACAGAAAGGAAACCTCAGGGAATCCACCCCACCTGCCAGCAGTGCACATCCGGCGCATCTTATTAATAGTATCCCATATGGGGAGATGCTTTGCCTCAAACGAATATGTAGTAATGAATCTGATCCGAGAGAGGCACAGCAGCTCAGTAAACAGAGATTTTGTGGGAGAGGAAACTCTGGGAATATTATCAACAGCACCGTGATGAAATCCATGAGACACAGTAAAGATGAGCTCCTAAAAGTCAAAAGGGAAGTGGTCCACAAGGAATCTCAGGACGGGCGACAGATAAAGTGGGAGTTGGAGGCGGAACCAACCCATTCAGCATAATCATGGGCTACAGCAGGTAACATACTAGCCTCCACAAAATCATTATTAGAATACCATTGGAATTCAGCAAAGCTAATCTACAGAAATTTCAACAAATATTCACGCAGTTTATTTGGGCCTACTCACAAAGTAGATGGGCTCTAAAGCAATTGTCTCTCCCCAGGGAGTGGGGTAGTTGGGCTTTCCCCAACATTGTGCTGTACTACTGGGGTTTATTCCTGCAATACAGTACCAAACTGTTGAAGGAACACTCCCCCTCTCCGCCGTCCAGGCTTCCTTCACCATTTCAGCTCTTACTGGGCGAGGAGTCTAGCAGTTTTCTTTTCAGGCAGGTATCTTTTGGATATTACAAACATGTGAGATTTAGGACACTAATGAACTTCTTTAAGGTCTTCCGTAATATCCGCAGAACATTTGGGCTGGGTAGATTTAATTGCTACTCTCCTATCAGCGCAAATTGTAATCTCCCCACCATCTTTGGTAGGTCCTACCTTTTAGACTGGTATAAAGCTGGTATCATGAAGCTAGGAGACCTAATTACCAGTGAAGGAGTTAAACCGTTTACAGATCTGCAAAACAAACATGGTCTGAAAAACCAAGATGCAGTTTCATGCCGCTAAAGTGCAAATAATTTTAACGCCGTTCCTTGATAATATGGCCCTCAATATGTAATGTTAGAATGTAGGGCTGTCATGAGAAGAACTTTGTGGAGTTTGTACACGGTGCTGGATTAGACGGTTGCTTTGCTGACTGCTCCTGTTGGTGGCTGTTTCAAGTGTCTTGTTTTCTTGTAATAAATCTACTTATTGGATCCACTGCTGTCCGCCTCTCAACTACATACATTTTGGCTATGAGCGGGAGAAGGCAAAAAGAAGGCACCACCACTCACCAATATTTCAAAATTGCTTGCGTTGAGCTGAAGACCCGTTTTCTTCGTGTATCTGTTTCTACTCATGCCAGGGTCGTCAGCTCATTAAACAAAGTCATCCAACTTCTGGTAGGATTTATATTTTTAGATTTTGCGCTTCCTCTGCTTCTTCACTACATTCCGGTCGCTCTACTACATGTGTGTAAGTAGTGTTAGTATGTGTCTATACTTACAAATGCACATGGTAGTAGGGAGGTCGACCTCTCAGGCGCAGCTCATACAATGTCCTGGGGTGTGCATTCGCTGAACATTTGTGTTTGCTATTAGAGAGTGGTCATGGCTTCCACCCTGTGATAGAAAATACTTGTTTGAATACTTGAAGTGAGAGGAGGAGAACCTTGTACCGCTGTAATAGAGGGGATGCAGATGGTAAAAATGGAGAGAAAAGAAAAAAAAAAGCAGGGTCTCACCTGTTCTTTTAAATGAGGCCCCTGGTGGGTGGGTAATGTTCCCTGGCCAATCCAATTATGATATTGTGGGGTCTCTGTAGGACTGGGGATCTTAATGTCACATGTAAATTAAGCGCGGAAGGGCACAGAGAAGTTTTGCAGCCTAGGGGAACGCCACCATCCCGGGTACTGTTTACTAATTGTTCAGGGGTTCGAGGACAATTGAAGTACGGGAATCGCCACACTCCGGGTCTTTATTTAAATATGCAGGGTGGGCCTCGGCAGTCCCTGAAGCCTCAGTTGTCCTAGGAAATGCAATATTTGTTCTTTAATCACAGGGCAGTACCTTAAAAGTGATACACTCATAGAACACTTGCAGTTGTACAATTACCAGGGCTTCATTTGTCTAATAGTCAGTTAGATTATGTTTGGTAGGTGCACTCTACTATTAAATATTGTTGTCCTTAAAATCTCCTATAAACAGACGATTTTCACAATAGATAATGGACAAGTGTTGTCAGAAAAAGAAGACCTATACACTCAGTTATTTATTTGAAAAAAAGTAACCTTCATTGAAACAGAAATAAATAGAAACGCAACTTTAATAGAACAGTATAATAAAAAAAAGTGGGTTGAACTCCAGTGGAAGCAGCGTAGGAAACCTGCAAGACAAAAATGAAACATAAATATGTGTGCTATGTGGCAGAGGTAAAGAAAGATAGTCCGAATGAAAGGACCATAGTGAGAATGCAAGAGAGGGGGAGTGGGTGGAAGGGAGAAGGCGAGGGAGAGTCAAAAGAAGAGAGGGAGGAGGAGATAGAGCGTCGGCCTGTTGCACCCAGCCTTTAGTGTTTACCCTCCATCACCCGTTTGTCTAGAACGCTGGGGTCTGTGAGAAAGTCCTTAAATTTAGGTACATGAGGCCAGATATTAGGGGCCATATTATGAAAGAAGGGCAATAACATTATCCTCGCTTTTGTGGCAGGAAACTGCCTCTAGAGCGGCGATAAGACGTTCATAATATGCACATGTGAATTCCCTTAGAAGCCCAGGTTCTGTTGTGAACTTGTGCTTCTATGGGAATTTAAAAGGGCATATTATCAACCCCTTATCGTCGCTTTAGCTGCAGTTTCCTGTCTCTAAAGTGGTGATAATGTTATCGCCGTTCTTTGACAATATAGTCCTACATTATTAGCTATGGGAAAATCGCTTGCATGCACCTGTGCACCCAGGGTGCTGCACCCCAGCCCCTTCCCCTGCACTGTGCTCAATTGTAGGTCTTGCACACCGAGGCATCACTGCTCACCTGCCACCACTGGTGTGTCCCACGATGTGTTGGTGCAAGCTCCTATTCCAGGGTATGTTTGTACGGTAGACCAGTTCTCTTGATACCATGATGGAAGGTGTCAGAATGCCAGGGCATCATTGCGGGGTCAGCTTCTGCTCCGCTCTTCTTGTGGCAATCAATGGAATATCTGAAAAGGGAGAAATAATTTAATGATGGAAACATCTGGAGGTAAATGAAGGTTTATTTCAAGCTTGATAGAGAATAGGAGTTGAGTGCATCCTTAGTTTTTGAAGAACGATCTACCAACTATTAGTGGTAATCGTGGTTCAAAGAGGAGTTTGGAGTGCACGAGAATACACAAGGTTAAATAATATGTTATACTAAGGTTGACATAAATGAGGAACAGAGCGCATGCTAGAAGCATGATGTGCGCCTGTAATGCAGTGGCTGTGGCTGAAGCCTGTGTGCATATACACTTAGTAACGAGCTCACTACAATGCCCTAAAAGCCAACGCCACATGTCTGCAGGGCAAAAATAACAGTTGATAGACAGAATGCAGAACAATGTCATATATTCACCCCAGAGCGGAGATCTGGGCCTAAATCCATCACTTTTTTTGCTCACCACACCACCCCAGTTCAGACATGGGCATTTGCAAATCAGCCTTGACCCTGTGCCTCATGGGGACAGTCCAGCCCAAACTGCCAAGCCATGTCTTCCCTGTACCAGAATAAAGCATCCTAGGACCGGTTTCTGGCTATCAGCCATCTTCAGCCAGGATGGCTTGACTCCAGTGGCATGGAGAGCACAGGACTCACATCTGAGCATACCCGTCCCACTCTGGGTGACAAATGCAAAAACAACAGTAAATGTAAATGTAAATGTATTGAGATTTATATAGCGCACATATCACCCGAAGGCATCAAGGCGCTTGCCTTGGGAACCCGTCCTGGTATTCCCCTGTGAGATAACCCCGTCAGGGTATCCACAAGGTGAAAGCCAGGCATCCCGCCGCGAGGGGCCGTAGTGGAGATTAAGCAAGCTATTGCCCAGAGTCGCAGAGTGTGAACCCGTGAGTCGAGTAGGCACCGGAACGAGAATTATCGAGTCCGTGGAATTTTTGAGCCCAAGACCCGCCGAGGCGGGGAATTGAACCCTGGTCCAGGACCGATCTCCTCTTCCGGGTCTGCCGCCTCTAACCCCTGAGCCACACTTCTCCACAGTTGATAGACAGAATGCAGAACAATGTCATACATTCACCCCAGTACAGAGATCTGGGCCTAGATCCATCGTTTTTTTGCTCACCACACCACCCCAGTTCAGACATGGCCATATGCAAATCAGCCTTGACCCTGTGCCTTATGGGAACAGTCCAGCCAGAACTGCCAAGCCATGTCTTCCCTGGACCAGAATCAAGCATCCTAGGACCGGTTTCTGGCTATCAGCCGTCTTCAGCCAGGATAGCTTGACTCCAGAGGCGTAGAGAGCACGGGACTCACGTCTGAGCATACCCGTCCCACTCGGGGTGACAAATGCAAAAACAACAGTTGATAGACGGAATGCAGAACAATGTCATACATCCACCCCAGAGCGGAGATCTGGGCCTAAATCCCTTGTTTTTGTGCTCACCATAACACCCCAGTTCAGACATGGCCGCTGGCTCAGGCCTACAGTACGGTCCAGCAGGTCCGTAAAATTAGACCGAAATGACTGAAGGAGGTCAGAGATCACATTATTATGCACGGCAACATTGCTTTTTCGCACGAGCGCACTCAGGGTGATGCACCCCACCCCTGCTGCAGAAACGCCCTCAACAGGTACCTGTAGGGCAGCGCAGCCCGTAGGCTCAGGCCTACCTTATGGTACAGCAAGTCTTTAAAATCAGACAGAGATGTGACTGAATGAGGACAAAGATGACATCATAACACATGGCAATATCGCTTATTCGCAAATTGGCAGTCTGGCTGATGCATCCAACCCCTCCTGCAGCACCACACTGAAGGGGTGTCTGTAGGAATGCGCTGTCCGCTGGCTCAGGCCTACAGTACGGTCCAGCAGGTCTTTTAAATGAGACAGATATGAGACTGAATGAGGTCAGAGATCACATCATTATGCACAGCAACATCGTTTGTTCGCACCTGCGCAGCCAGGCTGAAGCACCCCACCACTCCCGCCGCACCACGCTCAATTAGAGGCCCTGTGCTCCCAGGCCGCTCTGCTTACATGCTGTCATTGTTGTGTGAGCAAACACTACATGCAGCAGTGCTCACAATTCAGATGGTGTGTTGATTGCAGGAGAGTGTACACCTCATGGATCCCTTTCGTAGATGACGGGCAGTAGGGCTCACAATTTAGAGCCGTTCTCGATTGCCAGGACGATGTACAACTCATGGATCCATTTCTATTTTTTTATTGCACATTGTGATATGCGCGGTGGATGCAGCATATCATTTGAGGTAGTGTGGAAGAAGAGGGACGTCTGGCATCGTGTTTATCCTATTTATATGTACGCAAAGTGGGCTGGGCTTACATACAACAGGCCAGCGTAGGGGTGTGAATGATTATTCCGAGGACTTGGGCGTTGTTCAGTTCCTACCTGGCCAAGAAGTGTACTTATATGTTTTTCTTTTGTAGTTTTGACCTCACAGAGTGTGCAATTTAGATTAGTGTAGCATGTGTCAGGAGGGCAGAAACTATTGTTAATGAGATGGCATGTGATCTAGGATGTGCAGTCTGCCCGTATCTGATGATGCTCCTTAGAGCCACCAATACCCAGGCCAAAAGGCAACACATTAATGTGCACACACACACACACCAGGGGCATTGGGTAACACATATTTATTTTTTGATGGAACTTTTGAGATGTATGGCAATCACACGTGGAAGGCTCATGTACAGAGCATGAATATTGATCAAGATGATCCTTGCATGTTGTGTGTAGTATAAGATATGTGTATACAGGTAAACACTTTTCAAAAAAGCTTTCTAAGCAGAAGAGGTGTCTCTCATCAAACGCTGTAGAGAGAATGAGTAAAATGGGTGGGGTTGTACAACTGTTACAATGGGAAATATTATGAACCACTCAAATGCATTTTTTTTTTCTGGAAAACCTTTATTGAAAATTCAAAGCACACAGCTATTCAGCCTTACATCCCTGAGGCTAGGCAGCAATATAAAGGGCGGAGAAAAGGTGCGCACAAAACAATTCAAGGAGCAAATCAGGTTTAATTCTATAATATATTTAAGAACCTAAGATAACCATAAGAAACGATAAAGAAAAAATAAGGGGAAAGAAGGAAAAAAAAAAAAAAGAGGGGGGGGTGGCAAGGTATAACATAGGAGCGGCAATGCACGATTCCAGGGGGCGAGTGGGACCTGTTAGCACTCTGCATTAACCATATCTAAAAAGCGTACAAGAGTGGGGGGGAAAGGAACCAGGAGTACGTTTAAGTGAAAATATTGGGTGGAAGGAAGGGCTAGGGAGAAAGACGAACCTCCAACGGACCTGTATCGGGGGGCACACAAATATCACCTCTGTATGCATTCCACGCACCCCAGACAACCCCCCACCTCTTAGGCTTACCCCTAGCTATGTACACGGTCTTCTCACGGAGCATGCACCAGTCCATATTGGTTTTCCACAGTCCCACGGTGGGGGGAGTTGGGGCACCCCATTTTTGAGCAATGTCTCGCTTGGCCACCATGTACCCTAACGTGACCCAGCGGGTTTGAGCATTAGTGTAATCAGTCGGACCCCACACGTTCAACAAGCAGCGCCGAGCTTCCGCAGACTAATCCACACCAGTCACCTCACGCATAACCACATGCACCCGTTCCCAATAGGAAGCAATGACCTGGCATTCCCAGATGGTATGCATGAAGGTGGCCAGTGCACCGCATCCTCGCCCACAAAGACCATCCACGGAGAGCCCCATATGAATCAGCCTGGGGCCAGTTACATAAACTCTGTGGAGTATCTTCAGCTGGACTAAGCGCAGCCTAGCCGAAATTGCTACTTCTTTGGGGGAAGACACTGCACACTGCCAATCCTCATCATCCAGCTCAATCCCATCACGCGCCCACTGATCTCGCACATTCAACAACAAATCAGTCTGAACATTTATCAGTTTTTTATAGGTCAGGGAAATGGCAAAGTCAGGCATATGGCCGTCCAGCACCCTATCTTCCAGCGGGGACGACTCAGGGACCTTCTCACCAACAGGCAGGGCAGACGTAAGGGCGTGTCTCAATTGTGCGTATCTAAAGTACTCTGTGGCACCCAGTTGGAATTCAGTCTGCAGGGCCTCAAAAGACTCAACCTCCCCCATCAGCCACCTTGGAAATGCCAATGAGGTCCCACCGGTCAAACCCCTTCGAGTGCCACAACCTACCCAACAAGTCGGAGTCATAGAGGGGAGTGGCCATAGTAAGTCTACCCTTCCACCCCAATGCTTTCGTAATGGCCCTCCATATGTGCACAGCGGTCTTAGTGGGACCAGTCATTTTCCCGTCCAGAGATCTAGAGTACAGCGCTCTGTAGTACTTCCCGTCATTCAGGAGCCAACGGTCCATGGCGTAACCCGGACACTCCGCCGGTCCATAAAAGCCGTGATTAAGGGCAGCCAATTGGGAGGCCCAATAGTACCTGCGGATGTCAGGCAAAGCAATACCGCCATCGTACCATGGGATAGTCAGTTTAACTACAGCGATACGCGGCCTACCCTCCCACAAGAGGGTCCGCTGTAGGCCTTCAATTTCCTTGAAGTATTTGGAAGGGACGGGGTCCTGCGTGTTCTGGAGCGCATATAAGAATCTAGGCAGGGACATCATCTTGAACAATGCCGCTCGGCCCAACAGGGACAGCGGAAGCCTTTTCCATCCCTCCACATCGGGCCTGAGGCGCGTAAGAGGGGGAAGCAAGTTGTTGGTGTATCGTGCCCGGGCATCCGTTGAGATATAGATACCCAGGTACCTAAATCCCTGCTGCGAGACCTGTATTGCGCAGCCCCTAGGAAGACGTGGGGTGTCTCCGCTAAGCACATAGAGATAGGACTTCGACCAGTTAATGACTAGGCCCGAATACCCACCAAAAGTGCTCAATACGTCAAACGCCACAATCAAGGACCGACAGGGGGAGGTAAGATAGAGCAGGATATCGTCCGCATACAGCGAGACTCGGTCCTCAAAGCCCGGCGACCACTTGATCCCACAAATGTCAGGGTGGGTGCGTATCCAGGCAGTGAGCGGCTCGAGCGCTAGAGCAAAAAGGAGCGGCGACAGCGGACAACCCTGTCTAGTACCCCTGCGCAAGGCAAAGGAAGCCGACATCCGGCCGTTGACCGTTACATTGGCCAACGGGGAGGCATAGAGAAGCCTGACCCAACTAATGAAGTCGGGGCCAAACCCAAACTTAGACAACCCCGCCCAAAGATAATTCCATTCGAGGGAATCAAACGCCATCGTCGCGTCCAGTGAAGCCCGGACAGTCGGCTCGCAGAGTTTGTGCACCCGCGCCATGACAGCGTGAAGCCTCCGAAGATTAAGAGCAGTGTTGCGGTGAGGTATAAAGCCTGACTGATCCGGATGGACCAAGTCGGCGATCACACCCACCAGCCGGTTAGCCAGTAACTTAGCCAAAATCTTGGGTTCGGCATTCAGCAGGGAAATCGGGCGGTACGATCTACAAAGGTCCCTGGGCTTCCCTTCCTTATGAATGACCACAATAGTGGCCAAACGCTGGTCAAGCGGGAGTTCACCGGCCTCCCGGGCCTCCAAAAACATGCGCCGCAGGGGCACTGCGACAGTGTCGGCCTTAATCTTATAGAGTTCCACCGGAAGACCATTGGGACCGGGAGCCTTGCCAGATCGCAGGGATCGTATCGCGAGCGCCACCTCATCAGCCGTAATGCCCCTGTCCATGTCGTCACGCTCCGTGTCCGACAGGCAAGGGAGCTCAACTCCCTCCAGAAAAGAGGCCGAGTCCGACTCAGTCAAGGTGGAGACCGAGGTATAAACCGTCTCAAAATAGTCGGCAAATGCCGAGGCAATAGCACTGGGATCAGTAACAGCCACCCCATCCTCGCCCAGAACCTCAGGCACCACACGGGAAGCCATCTCCCTCCTATCCAACCAGGCAAGGAGCTTGCCCGCCTTGTCACCCGCATCATAGATCCTCCCTTGCTGTTCCCTGCCCATCGCCTTGGCCGCGTCAGTGGCAGTGGCTCAATACTCCGGCTTTAGGGAGAGAGCGTGCAGCAATTCGGGAGTCGGGTCTATTTCCAATTGAGAGTCCAGGCCCTCAATTTCCGACTCCAACCGCACCATTTCCTCATCCCTGCGCCTGCGCACCTCGGCTATCAAGGAGAAAGCTTCTCCTCTCAGGACAGTTTTAAAGGCCTCCCAAAGGGACAAGGCCGACGATACCGAGCCCGTATTCTCAGTGAAGTACAGGTCGATGACTTTAGCTAGGAGGTCCCGAGTTTTGGGGTTGCGAAAGTACCAGGGGTTGACCGGTGCCACTCTGGACGTCGCCGCAATACCAAAGTCAAACGACACCCAGACCGGAGAGTGGTCCGATATACCTCTGGCCATTAGGCGGGCTCCAGAAACGGTCGATGCCTGGACCGCCGGAGTCAAGATGTAATCAATCCTGGAGAGGCTTCCGTGCGCGCCCGAGTGAAAGGAATACTGCCGCTGAGCAGGGTGTCAAAGTCGCCAACAATCAATAAGACCCATAGTGCTCAAGAAATTTGGGAGCCATTATTGCACACTGCGAAGATCTCTGGACGGAAAACGGTCAAGGGTTCCCGACACCACCGCGTTAAAATCCCCACCAAGAATTAGCAATCCCTCCGGGAGGCCCAAGATGGCGACCCCGAGATCCTGGAAGGTAGTCGTCTGCAAACCTGGGGGGACATAAACTGAAACCAAAACCAGGGTACGCCCCTCCAATCTACCCACAACGGCAACATATCGGCCCCTATCATCAATCACCTTAGTCTCCACCTCCAATGGGAGAGACATGCGCACCATGATCCCAACCCTTCGGGACCCCGAAGAGAACCCGGAGTGAGCCACCATCTTAAACCCTTTTCTATTGAGTGCATGACACGTATTGCCAATGAGATGAGTCTCCTGCAATAGAATAACATCAGGTACACAACGTTTAAACATCTGCAGTACAACCCCACGTTTAATGCGATCCCCCAGCCCGTTCACATTCCAACTCAACACATTTAATGTCTTACCCCCCATCATCAAAGATGCCCAGTCCCAACCACCACCCCCAGAAAACAGCTACCGCAACATAGTAAACAGAAGAATAGTAACCTTGCCACGAGAAAGGGGATAAAGGAAAAACAGAAGGAGAAGGAGAACACTCAAACCAACCACCCCCCACCCTGCACCCCTGCATTAGACTAATAGGCCCCCCAACTAGCAGTGTGCCTGTCGCCCCCAAAAAACTAACCTACGGAAAGCCCCCAGAGGAGAAAGGAGACATCCTATCACCCCCGTTATCCTCCAAAGTTGAAAAGCTGCATTAGAAAGAAAAGAAAACATAAGTCAGTGACTGATTGCACTTGCAGGGCCCTCCACCGAAAGAAGTCAGGAGAAACATAGTTCATTCCTGAAGGTCAGGACCACCCAACGCCCCTTCCGACTGGTCCTCAGGGGCAGTCCGACGTTGAGGCAGGGTGTCCAGCCAGTCCCCAGCTGCCTCCGGCAAGTCAAAAAACACAGCTCGAGCACCATGTTCTATACGAAGCTTCGCTGGGAAAAGCATAGAGTACTTCAACCCCATCTCCCGCAGCCTACGCTTGACACCCATAAAGCTTTGCCGGCGTTTCTGTACCGCTTGAATGTCACAAACTCTTCGGGTACAAAATGCGCATCATTTACGAGTTTAGCAATATGGCGGATAGGATTTGTGTGGTGATGGAGCTTGGTACGCTACCGGTATGGGAGTGCAGTTTTCTCTAAAAAAAAAATATATATACATTTTTTGTGAAGATATAAAACATTACATGATTTTTCAAGTTAAAAAAATGTATAATAGAGTTCCAAAATATTTTAAAATCTGATAGAAAAAAAATAGGTGTTATAAACCTTAAAATGTGAAATTAACATTTAAAAAACCTTCGAAATTCACTGAAAAAGACATAGGTTTTACAGACGTTATAGTTAGGAATTAGCATTAAAAAAAAACTTAGAAATTAAAAAAAAACATAGGTTTCAGGGATGTCATAGTTAGTTGAACATTTGACTCCTATAAAAAGAGAGAAATTCACCCATTATAGTTAGTTAAGCTAACTGTAACTTGTGCGCCCGCAATGCACTGCTGATAATGTCACATATTACATCACTCATGACATGGTCAGTGACATCACTGATGACATCACTCATGATATCTCAAATGACATCACTGATTACATCACTCATGAAATCATCCACGTGACAATCTGATGCACATACTGATGCTCTAATATAAACTTTGATACACCCAATTCCGAAATTCTGACTACTATTTTTGAAACCATACACAGAAGAATGCACATACTACATAGCACTAACTATTTCCTAGGTCTACACACACATCCAGTCACTTATACATGTAGTTACGACCTTGCTGCTTTTCTTTGACCAGTGTTGCCCAGCTCCACACCTTTGTTGCTTTGCTGCTGCCGCGCCCAATAAGCCGGAGGACAGGGGCGGGCCCGTCCTCGCCCGTCATAGCCCGGAAGAGGCTGGGCTGGGCCCCGTTGCTTGGTTCCTTGTTACTAGGACTTTGGGACATTTTTCAAGTAAGGATACCAGTATTGTTAAAAGGCTCTTTCTTGATAGTTGACTCAGGCTGTTGATAAAGTGCTTTTACTAGCACCCGGGGAAGGATTAATTTTTCACTGATGGGCAAAAGAAAGCTAAACAAATCTAATATGGGACTACCGTCAGACAAGTCAAAATTAAATAACATGTCATTAATGAACTACCTGACGGGTGCAGTGGGGGCTATTGATAAACAAATATCCAGTGTTGAAGACGCTCTGACTAAGGATAAAGAAGCATTGATTACATGGGACACAAGAAAGAATGCTAGCTATCAAGGGACAAAGTCCTCTGGAATACAAAATACCAGTAATACTTTAAATGTGCCAAATAATGGCTGTATTGTTAGAGGAGGGGACGAGATTTCATCAAACGATCAAAATGTTACTATACTCCCCGCACCTAAGAGAACTTGCATGAAGGAAAAGAAAGATCCACTTATTAACATACCGCCTGTGATCCATATAACTTCTGAGATATCAAACAATAAGGCACCAGTTGTAACAAAGGAACAAAGCAAGCCCAATATGGGGGCAAACAGAGGAAGAAAATCGGCAACCTTTTGCCCTTTGAAACATCAGGAGGATTAATGATAATTTAATGGTAGATGTAACAATAAAAAAATACTGCAAAGCATACTACATAAACAATACGACAATTGCCCAGCGCAAAATGGCGGCCGCTTAACAAGTTCGGTAAACGCCGATTGGAATGTCCAATATTAGAACCAGAGGTACAAGAATGGAGAATAAACTGGGAAACTATTGATAATGTTAAGAATAAGGATAATACTATAATGGCCACAAAACATTAATGATCGTGAATTAAATGTACCCCAATGGGTCTTTTAAATCTTGAAATAGCCAATAAAGAGGAGCGCACATAAATTGAGTGCTGTCGATAATATATCGTAGCAAACAAAATCAAGGATCGTGAGAATACTGTAAAGCATTAAATAAACAGTCCGATAGTTTCCCAATTCAAAATGGCGGCCACTTAAAAGGTTCGGCAGACTCTTAACATCAGGAATAAAGGCATAGAAATGGTGAACAAGATTGAAGGCACAGAAATGGTGAACAAAATGAGGAATTGAATTCGAATGTCCACAATAGAGCAACCAAGAGGCCAATACAAATTGACGCACTCGCGCCGAGTGCAAAACAAACAGTAGTGAGAATTCGAAGAAATGCCAGCACATATCTTCATTTTCTCACATCAGAGTCCAAATGACAATAAATAGTACGATAAATATTGACTAATGAGATATGATCGAAAGCCAGCCCAATAAATAACAAATAGGTGATTCAACAATATATATAAATGGTACTCAACCCATTACAAGATGGCGACCGCGCTAAGGACATCAAACTCCTAGGTACACACCGCTAGAGCTCAACAGGGCGACCAGGTGCGAGCAATTAGCCAATTAGTGAGAGTACTTATACCAGACACACACAATACCAAACAGCCCGGGAAGGTGGAGGACGCCACGCAGCTCAGCTACCCTAAACAAGTACGAAA
This sequence comes from Lissotriton vulgaris, assembly GCF_964263255.1. Lineage (NCBI taxonomy): Eukaryota > Metazoa > Chordata > Amphibia > Caudata > Salamandridae > Lissotriton > Lissotriton vulgaris. The sequence continues at coordinate 1,357,068,666 of NC_141687.1, forward strand.
GAGAGGGGTTTGTTACCTAAATTGACATTAGGCAGCAGGTATATAACACTGCTTCAACAGTAAATTTAGACACTGTTTGATGCTTTTCTAGAATTGGCAGCTAATTTATAAAAGCCCAATTGAGTGACCCTTGATTTCACACTAAAGAAAAAAGAAGGAGGAAATCAAGTTTAAAACAGGTCTTCTCGCTAAGAAGGTAAGATCTTTAGGACAGAGGGTAAGGATAATTAGAAGGGAACTAAAGCCCAAAGAGTCTAAAACGTAAATTATCTTGTAGACAAAGTGGTGAGAACGGGTTGAAGTTGGCCCATTTTTTTAATCAACCCGGGTGGAGTACCAACGAAACTGATACATAAGGTAAAAAATAGAATTATATATTATGTCAAAATGGTGAAAAGAGCCCAAAGAAATAGGGTAACTAAAAATAAGGTGCGTTTTCTCCTAGACTAAGAAGAGGAAAGCAAACAAAACTTCCTTAGGAGAACACAAGAGCAAAAGAGAACCTGCTCAAAAGACCGAGAAGGTAGAGCCAGGAAGAAAATACAAACCTGGGTAAGAACATAGAGGTACCTGTGGGTGGGACTCTATAATAAAGAAGGGACGAAAATATGAGGGCCCTTTTTTACCTTTATACACAGCACACTTGTGTCTGATGAAAGTAAATTGATGACACCGCATCCTAGCGATAAAAATGTACCACGCTAGTTATGTCTTCCCTCTCAGTAATACTAAGGTGTGGGAGCTTAGTGATACAGGGGACGCAGGGAATAGATCCGGATTACAAAATGGCGGGGTTACCAAATATTAGGAGACTAGCCAAAATGTTAATGAATCAATGTGCAATTGTTAGATTAAATATGGGACCTAATGAAATGCATTGTGATATGTTTTTTATAGATATGATTTAAATGAACAAGTCCTGAAGAAGGTGCAAGATTATTTGAGGCACCGAAATGCCGTGTCAACAGTTTGTTCCTTTTGTCTAATAAATATGATGTAAATGTAGACTTGTGTAACAATGCTTAACAGCATTTTTTTTTAAAATTGGAGTTTTTTGATTATAGCTGACTAACAGCAAAGTCGAATGTGCACAAGATTGTTTTTATGAAATAATGTGTTACTATTTTTAAATTATTTGAATAAATGAATGAAACTTTTATTTTTGTGTATGCAATGTTTTCATGCTATCTTGTGGTCTGATACATATTAAGTTGTAAATTTGGTAACCTACGCAATACTTAAATCCCTCTCACTGATGCAAACGGCCCCCAGGGGAATCTAGCATCACTAATCATTTGCCAAACTCAGGAGAAGGAGTTTTTTGTTTTCATACAACCCAGGCAAAAAACCATACTAAAGCCCAATATAATAATGGCCCCTCTGCTTTTAAGTCCCTTTTTTCAGATTTGGCCTCCACCATCCAAACGCTTATTGGTCCATTAGAGGAAAGATTAGCTCAGCTAGAAGCAGGGCAAGTTTCCATTATGAATAAGTTAAATAAATCAACCAAATGAGCATTTAGATCATCAAATGAGGGTGATGAAATGATATGTAGGCAGCCTTCTTGCACTCAGAGCCAGGGAGCTTGAGGCCCTAGTAACTTGGCAAAAACCTTCAGAGAAGGTATTCTATCAAGGCAAAACAGACATGATGGAAAAGAGGGGGTAGGACGCACAGATAAAGATAACAAAGGGAGGATATCACTTACTAATGCACATTTACATGAAAGGGTATTAAAGCCCTCTACCCAAATAGTGTGACAAGAACCCATTACTCTAAATCTTCCACCTGCCACAGCCCCCTATACTATCGTCTTGGCAAATGTCCCACTGATAAATGATCCTGACAAAGAATCCTTGGCTACCCTGCAGAAGAAGTCCATTCATCACTTGTGATTAAAGACTGGACAGCGAAGGATATGTTCGAGGCATTTAAAATGGTGAGGCATGTCTCATGGGTGGGCTGGGAGAGAAAGACCTGGACGGGGGACTGTGTGGTCTTGGCCCCGAGTTCTCCCGCCCTGGTCCACGAAATTTTAAAACACGCGGGGTCAGTTGATCTAAAAATGGACGGAAAAAAAATCCTGCCACTGGGTTTCTTTTATCGCCCATGTTTGCTAGGGATGCAAAATTCCTCGATGGGACATCGCCATTGTAACAATAACCTGATTTATAAGGTAGCTGTAAATAACCAATTTGATTCCTTGCGACAGCTTGAGGATGTGGATTGACTTCACGATCTTACCTATAAAATCGGAAGTTTAGGACAGAAAGCGAACATATTCCGTATGCAGAACATAAATAGGTGTGAACCAGAGCCCCAGAACGAGGTTAATTTGTCACAAATTGTAGTTCCAGCGATCATTAAAGATGAGATCTATAATGATGGTTTAGACCCCTATAGAAATTAGGACCATCGTATGACCTTAGCAACTATATCTAGTGAACAAGCTATACCCGGAATAGGGAATTCCTTGGCCTTGGTTACTAAGGCTGGTGAACATGTGGAGATTCCCTTCAGGATGGGAGCAATGAAGATTTTTAATGCTGAGGCCTGTGACTTAGCCTCCAGGTCAACATCTAGCCCCGGGCCTGTTAGAATAGTTTTTTGGAATGTTTGTGGCCTTGAGTCTAAAGTTTCCAATAATGATTGGGGTGATTTCATTCAGAATTGTGATATAATGTGTATCCAAGAAACTTGGCTTATAAACGAAAAGCTTCTGGACGCCTATAAAACATGCCAGATTTCTGCAGTGCGGTCGGTTCATGGGAGACACGGCGGTCGGTTCATGGGAGACACAAAGGGGGAATTTGTGTTTACATATCTAATATGCTGAGGGGGCAGAGTATTAAAATGTTAAAAGTACGGCTTACTATCAAATGGTTTTTATCTATTTACACTCACCTGTAAAGTTGCTGGTTGTAAACCTTTACAATAATATCGATGAAGCTTATTTTGTGGATGTGATAAAAATCTTTATTGAATATTTAAATGATCAAACCACTGCAAATGGAAGAGATTTAATCTTGATATGGGGATGGAATTTTAATATAAATGTCTAGAATTTGAAAGCGTGTGTTTTTGGGGAAAAGGAATTTGAAATGGGAAGTTTAGGACAGAAAGCGAACATATTCCGGTTACAGAACATAAATAGGGGTGAACCAGAGCCCCAGAACGAGGTTAATTTGTCTCAAATTGTAGTTCCTGCGATCATTAAAGATGAGATCTATAATGACGGTTTAGACCCCTATAGAAATTAGGACCATCGTATGACCTTAGCAACTATATCTAGTGAACAAGCTATACCCGGAATAGGGAATTCCTTGGCCTTGGTTACTAAGGCTGGTGAACATGTGGAGATTCCCTTCAGGATGGGAGCAATGATGATTTTTAATGCTAAGGCCTGTGACTTAGCCTCCAGGTCAACATCTAGCCCCGGGCCTGTTAGAATAGTTTTTTGGAATGTTTGTGGCCTTGAGTCGAAAGTTTCCAATAATGATTGGGGTGATTTCATTCAGAATTGTGATATAATGTGTATCCAAGAAACTTGGCTTATAAACGAAAAGCTTCTGGACGGCTATAAAACATTCCAGATTTCTGCAGTGCGGTCGGTTCATGGGAGACACAAAGGGGGAATTTGTGTTTACATATCTAATATGCTGAGGGTGCAGAGTATTAAAATGTTAAAAGTACGGCTTACTATCAAATGGTTTCTATCTATTTACACTCACCTGTAAAGTTGCTGGTTGTAAACCTTTACAATAATATAGATGAAGCTAATTTTGTGGATGTGATAAAAATCTTTATTGAATATTTAAATGATCAAACCACTGCAAACGGAAGAGATTTAATCTTGATATGGGGATGGGATTTTAATATAAATGTCTAGAATTTGAATGCGTGTGTCTTTGGGGAAAAGGAGTTTGAAGAAAATGGTAATTTGAAACATTTTGTCCATACAGAAAGAGAGAAAAATGTGATCAATTTCCTTATTCTTCCTACCCGATATGCCAATCGGGTGGAAACATTTATGATTTATCCCTATGGTCATAGTGACCAGTTGCCACTTAGCCTGTATTTAAAATTACCTGACATTACTGATTTCTCTACCATAGAGGGCTTGGCATGGTCTCAAGAATTTGTACTGGCTTGCCAGAATGGATTTTCACTGAGACGGGGTAAAAAAGACCCAATTATAATGAACGCTGATATAATATCAAATGCTCTAACACCAATCCTAGCATGTCTAGATGAAGAGACCCCATATGTTCAGATACTAGATGTCTTTATGCAGATTACCGCTGTTATACAAAATTCCGTCTCTACACCCAATAAAAAGAGACAAACCAAGAGCAATGGGTGGTTTGATACCCAGTGTACCAAAACATACTCCCTTCTTAAGGCTCCACTTTGTACACCAATAAGGGATGGTGAGGTAATCAAAGTTTGCAGGAAGGCATATAACACAGCTAGGAAACAGCGTAAAAAAGAAATAAAAGAACAGGCATGGGTTAACTTGTATGAGGCTGCCCAACCTAGAGATTCCTACTCATTCTGGCAAGCTGTGAATGCTCCCTTCTTCTCTAAAAATGATACCTCGAGAATAGAAATCGCGATTGATGAAAATACTTGGATCGATTTCTTCTTGAAGGTATATAATAAAGAGGTCGGTAACGTTGCAAGGCTCTTAGAGAATAGAGAGCTGGAGGGATGCGATCCTGATCACCTTCGGTTCCTCATTGAGTTTACTCTTGAGGAAGCATCATTGGCAATTAATAAGAGCAAAGGAAATAAAGCCCCGGGTCCCGATGGGATTCCAAACGACATATTTAAATTGACTACTGATCTTTGGGCCCCACTCCTGACACGTGTCTTAATGGCTTGCTGTTTAAAAGGGTTTATAAAAACTTGGTCCGAATTGGTAATTATACCCATTTACAAAAAAGGGGACCGGGAGAATCCAGCCAGTTATAGGCCTATATAACTTTTGGACTCACTAATGAAAATCGCAGGAAGGGTGGTGCTAAATAAATTACAAACCTGCGCAGATGATAATAACATTCTGAGTCCGGTTCAGTATGGTTTTAGGGAGGGCACTATGGAGCAAGTTTTAAATTTTGTGTTACTCCAAGGAAAATATACGCAGGCAAAGACAGGGTGTCTATATGCTATATTTGTTGACCCCACGGCCGCCTTCGACTGTGTAGATCACAACAAGCTATGGGAAATTTTAGAGGAGATAAGGGTGAAACCTGCTATTTTGCAATTCTTACGACAGTCATATGCAGGAGCAACTGCCAGAGAGCTGTGAGCCGTAAATCGCCAGAACGCCAGAACGCCATCTCTGTTCGGACTAGATCGTCCCCGGAGCGTGGCTAAAGCGATACATAGACTGCTCTCTAAATAATATCAAATAACATCATTGCCAAGGAAGAACAAAGAAGGGGAAAAAGAAGGGGCAGATGTCTTCACTTACGTAAGGCGTCACCAATGAACAAACCAAAGTAAAATACCAACAGAAAAAAAAAGGCTAGGAGATGAGGTCGGGGAGGACACGACAGCAAAAAAGAAGGCCAAGACTAAAACCTTTACTCCCTCCACTGAGGATAGCACGCTCACTACATTAATACCCCCGATCTACTCCATCTTTGGTACAATGAACTCCACCGGCAAATTTACATTCTTAAAAGACCCAGTTTCCGCAATGTATACAATTCCAGAAACACCGAACGGTCTTCAAAAACCAATGTCTCCATGCAAACCAACAAAGACAACAGACATAAGGGCATCACAGTCTTGTTCTAACTCGACCCCAGGGAGGAAAATCGGATCGGAGGAAATAAGCAATTGTGTGCAAACGGCTTGGGAAAATACTAAACACACGATACAAACACAAGCCCAAGTGCACATGGAAAATAAAAATCATGACGCAGACTTAGCACAAGTAAAACACCAAATATCACCAGGAGCAAACAATAGAACCATGTACGATGCAAGTGAAGGGACCTCACTAAAAATGGAAATAAGTAAAAAACAGAACATAAATGAAAGCACAACCACATTATTTATTCCACCAACATTAGACATAAATTTGGATCATTTAATGGGTTAAAGTCAAGAGGTCTCTCGCAGTAACGAAGGGCAGTGTAATACCAGCGCCTACAACGAAGCACACAATGAATATCCCAATAGTCACTCAACCCCAAGGCATGAACCGCGCCCAAAACAGGTAGAGATAAACCTCAATAAAGAGAGTGAGGATCGCAAACTACCTTAGGGGGGGGGCAACTCCAATCCCAACTTCAAACGGATAATAAAGGTCTTTCACTAACACACATTGTGCAGTCTGACGATAAAGCAAATGTACTTAATCTGGAGCAAACACAACACCAAAACAAATCACTAGCAACGAATGTGGAGTTCCAGGATGTAACATTTAAAAATGTAAATAACACATCAATCATGGAAACCTTAAATACAAACATAATTGAGATATCCAGCAGGCTGAATCATTGTGTAGATGTTGAGGATGCAGATGCATCCCTACACCCACCATAGTGCAAAGGGTCTCAAGGAAACATCGGTAATTGAAATCTCAAGTGTCTCAGCGGGGATTGATCTAGTTACATCAAAAAGTCAGGGCAAACCACACAAAAAAGACATGGAGCCGAAAACAGTCAGGATGCCCAAAGAGCAGGCATGTTGGGAATCTGAAAATAACACATAATAAAGTGAATCAATGCCAGCAAGAACAAAGGCAAGAATTAAATAAAATTCTGGAATCAATAATCACACTACATAGTGCACTGGGGAGCATACTGGAAACCTCAATTAAAACCCTAAACATGCAGTCTGACAAATTAGACATACAAATACAACTAATGAGCTCCATGGCTGAATATGTATCCGCAATAAATAAAAAACTAGATACTATGGTCATCACATTTGATATGATCCAGGAGCAAATTCGTCTTTGGGGATCATCCAAGATATGTAGTTGCAACCCCATATTAGAAAAATTAAAAGTTCTACCATCCATACTGAAGGATATTTTGCAGGAATGCAAGCTTGCCAATCAAAGTAACATCAGTACACTAAATGGAAGTGACCTTATTTCCTTTGTGCAGTGTATAAACCATTCAACCAAGGACACAGTCACACCCAGAAAGAGCAATAAAAACAAAACAGAAGTGTCAGTACAACAAACATTGGATCAAAGAATTAATAATGATAAATTAATAAAGCTAAATGATGCTCCATCAGAGAGAATAAAAACATCAGGAACCAGATCCCCCGTCGGACACTCCAACTGTCATAAACCAACTTAGAAAGATCAACCCGAGCCGGATGGGAAAGAAAATCAGATAAATCAAAAAGGTCTAACAAAGCGGCAAAGAAAACGAGCAAGAAAGAACAGAAATCAGCTCGCAAAGTGTCTACCTGCCGTGAAGCAGGTGTTGATTAGCTACCCCATTTTTAATTGTGTAAAAACACAAAAAAAATCTGAATTTGATCCAAACCTGAGGGTACAAATACCACCCACAAGGGCAAAGAACGAATGTAAAGATCTGAAGCATACACCCCAAAAAGAGAGATCCAAATCCATCCCCAAAAGACCAACTGACCAGACGCATAGGGTGTCATCCAAAATACCTATGAATCATGAGGGGATTGCACAAGCACAAACTCTAGGTACTAAAATCGACCTCACAAACTCATCGTCTGTTTCAAGTGATGCAGATTGGAGCATGGAACGAGTGGACAGCGACGTAGCAGAACAAAACAAATCTGCAGCGAGTCCACAAAGTGATTTGCAACATAAGGTGATTACTCCTAATCAAAAAGCGTGCATATCGCAGCAGAGCAAAAAACTCAACATTAATGAGCCTATTCAAAATAAGCGTGAGGCCACTAATCAGGGATGCCAAAGGATGGTCATCAAAGGCACGGAAAATAACAAGAAGGCATCGCCTATCCAGATCACTATTCCAAATGCCAATAGCAGATCAGGCAAAAGTGATAATAAAAATGTCAGATCAATCACAGCCAAGGTAGATAAGGGCTGCTACGATCAATTACATGTAATATTAGCTTCAGGGAATAAAGAATCACAACAAAACACTGAATTAACAAATGTAGTAAAACGTGGACCCAGTTCCACGTCTGTTGCCAGGGAAAAAGGGCACTCTACACAAAATGGCGGCCTAACACGAGATTGCAAGGATGGAATTCCCAAGGGCAGTATGTCAATCGAACAGCCTCAGAAGGATGCTAATAAGCACATTACAAAACACCCGTGTGTTGATATAAAGGGCCACGGATGCCATAAAATAAGAAGGACTTGGCCAAACGATAACGCACGCTTCACCTGTGAGTTAACAACAGACTCGAAAACCGCAACAGTAGGAAGGCTACTCTTCATTCCAAATTACAAAGTACATGGTACGCAAGACTATCTAAACCGAGGAACCATTCTTCACTTGACATCCACAATTGCAAGTCTCAGCCAAATAACAACAGCTGATCTACTTTCAATAGAATTTATCTCCCTCTGAGACAAAGTAGCAAAGGAAGGGACATTGACAACATGGAGAAACGAGGGAATTGTCAAGAGCATTCTTGCTGAAACCACCCAATTCGAGGAGTGGGGAATTAGTCTGAAAGAAGAAGCTAAACCGGGATATCCATCTCCCCTCCTAAGGAAGCATGGCAAAAGAGAAGATCACACATAGGCAAGACAACCAACGCATTCTTACTACATGGCGCCAGGGGAGCAGATAACGACAACAATGATAGTAGGGATCTGACACAGCGCACCGATGACGATTGAACCTGTCGCCAGGCAGGCAAAGTAGAGGGAAATTTGATGAAACTTCTCTCCTGGAACATCGCAGGAGCAAAAGACATTTTAAATGATACTAGAAAAACAGATACCTGGGGCATGTATGACATCATAAGCCTCCAGGAAACATGGTTAATGGAGCCAATTGATGTACCAGGTAGACTATGTTTCCATGCCAGCACGACCCGCTACGGGCGTGCCAAGGGGGGACTTTTGGTATACATATCCACCGCAATTAAGATCAAGGCCTCTCAATTGCCCACATCATCGGCAGATATGCAAATGATCAAACTGGATGAGATGTCCCAGGGAAAAATTGGAACAATTATCTTAATCAATGCATATGCCCACCCGAAAAACACAGCTAAAAAAGAGCTCTTTAAACGCATCAATAATGTTGTCTCCAACTTTCGCCTTGAACAACCAAGATGGGACATTATCTTGCCAGGCGAATTCAATGCCAATCTTCTGCAATGCCCGGAAGAAGAGGATCACATTATTATAGCAAATGAGTAGTGGGGCGTAGAACCCCAGGAGATTCCAACCGAAAAGAAGAGGGATACAGCTGGTAGGCATTTGATGTGGGACCTTGAGCATATCGGGTTAAGGGTGTTAAACGGAAGATATGCGCAAGATAAACCACCTTCTACAACCTACATAGGTCACGGAACAAGCACAATTTTGGACTACACTATAGTCACACTACCCTTGATAAGACTGATAACAAAAATTCCAAATAATCAGCTCATTAGATAGTGACCATTCAATGCAGCATATTGAAATAAAACTGATTCCTTCAAGGTACCAATAAGTACAAACTATGGTAGGCAAAGTGTTTACAATCAATCTGAAGTGATTAAGGTGGACAAGTACCACTCTGCCGCAAATAGCGCTGGATGCCAAGAAGGAACTTCAACCCTTAGTCTTAGATAAAGATCTGTGTTCTGAGACTTGCACTGATTACCTAAACAAGTTATCCAGGAAAAGTATCAATATTAAAAAGAAGGCTAACCCAACAAACAGTGCTGCCTTTTCAAAAGCCACACTTACTTTGAGAAGACGCTTGCGGAAATCCACAAGACGAGCACAAGGCCATAAGGCCAATTCAAGTGCTTGGCAGGAAGTTCGAACAATAAGGAAACTCATTAAGAAGCTAATCTGGACGGAGGAAAAACACCAAGCCAACCAGTTCTGGACTAAAATGTTGTATAACATAAAAAAATCTGACACCAGGGCCTTTTGGCTGCAAGTTAACTCTCTGAGCAGATCAGCACAAGGCATAAGTAAGACCTGCATGACCGAAAGTGCATGGGTCCAACACATAGCCGACACCTTCTCAATAAGATCAGTATTGCAGTCGCCAGCAATTACATCGAGTATAGTGGCCTTGAAAGACATGCCTTATGACTGGCCAAACATGTACAGAATCCAACAGGAAAGTTTAGACCAATCATTGCGGACTAGCTACGAACTTCAAATATCACAAATAATCAGAAGAAGTAGGCAAGACAGCGCACCAGGACCGAATGGCATCCCGCAGGCAATCTACAAGGAGGACCCACAATATGGGCTGGTAAATTTAACCATCTGTTTCGATCTATAAACAACACACGTCAGCTCCCAGAAAGTTGGAAGGGAGCAATTATTAATCCAATTTACAAAGACGGAGATCGCAAAAACCCGGCCAATTACCGGTTGATAGCTCTCATTGATGCAGAAGCTAAATATTATGCATCCCTGGTACTAGCGGATCTTGCAAAATGGTCTGAAACTAACAAAAAAATCCTGATAAACCAGACAGGGTTTCGCCGCGGAACAGGCACGATGGCAAACATAATGTCCTTGAGCCTAATCGCAGAAAAAAGTTTACAAAATCATCAAGCACTTTATGCCTGTTTTGTAGACTTCAAGGAAGCCTTTGACCGTGTTAGCAGGCATTTACTTTGGTACAAACTGAAGCAGCAGGGCCTGCCAGACTCAATCTTAATTCCAATCATCGGCCTGCACACCAACACCTGGATGCAGGTAAAGATTGACAACGGACAGTGGCTGTGAGAAGTTGGCCTGGTATATAATGCTCACTAATTCTAGTGATCACTTTGTACCATGCCAAGCAACCCTTATGATGATGGTTGTAATTCAACCTTGTAGACCAGTTATCCTAGTGGTAACGTGGACAAAGCAGTCTTAGGCTAAACTCTGAAAGGCATGTGAAGCCAGCTGTTATACCATACACAACCCCCTTGAATACCAAATGAAAGGGACACCACACAGATATATATTGAAAATATATATTGATTTATTAACTATTAAAATCCCCTGGACTCTTTATGAGCACAGAAGCACAAGCGTTAAATCACAAGACAGTTTAAAATACACAAAAGTTGCACAATATGGATGAGCCCTAGGGGCCACCTAAACCATATACTAAGAAAGTGGTATAAGAGATACCAGTAGGAAAGTGAAGAGGCCTGGGGCCTTGGGAATCGCTGGAGCTATTCGAGACTGGAGTTAACTAAGTCGGGAAAGGCCCACGGGACTCGGGTGCAGTGTTCAAAGTGCACGCACTTCTTAATACAAAGTCTATGGTGCGTAAAAAGCACAAAGTTAGAAAGTTAGGAACCTTCCGAGTGACCTACGGAGTTGAAACTTAAAACACAGGCCCTTGGGATGTGTACCAGTGCAGGAGCACCGGCGGAGCTGAGTTACCTCACCCACAGGAAGCGGGTGCACAGGGTCGAAGATGTGTCGGGTTTCGTCACGCTGGTCGATGGTACTTGGAGCTGAAGATGCTGCAGGCGGCTCGATGAGAAGAGTTCCGGTGGATCCAAGGGTGGATCTGAAGAGTTGAAGACCTGAAAGCAGAGGGGACAGTGTTCAAAGTCACTAGCCAGTGACTACCGTGGAACCAGAGTGGAACCAGGCGATGTCGGGTGCAAACAGGCGTTGTCGGGTAGCTTCTTTCTGCAGCCACGTGGATACCCGGGGTCGAGGACGTACAGGAGTCGGTCACGAGCTGTCCCACGTAGGCTTCTCGCTGTTGGCGGTGTCGGCAACCTGATCGGAGCAAACAGGCCTTGGCAAATGCAAGCCACGCAGGAGTTGAAAGATGCTGTTCACTCGGACCAGCAAGGTCAGAGCGAGTGCTCCTTTTCACAGGAGCTTGGGTAGGTCTGGAGCAACTAGACCTGCTGTTTAAATCTTCGGGTTCGTCGCCAAGATGGCCGCTGGCCGCGTGGCTAGTGGCCGGGATGGCGCGTCGAGTGGCACAATGCAAAAGGGCCCCACGCAGATCGTGGAGATGCTGGAGGGCTGATCTTCGGTGCAAGGGCTGCTCGGTAGTGGGGGTTCTCAATCCCCAAAGCACAACGTCGAGGATGCCTCAGAAGCTGCGCAGTCAGCTTCTCGAGTGTCTTTCAAGAGGTCCGGTCCCACGTCACTCGGTGCCTCCACGGGTCCCTTCTTCGCAGGGACTGTGGATCGGGCTCTGAGAGGTCTGGGAGTCTGGTTCTTGTCGGGCTCTGGGCTCGGTCTCCGGCGGGAGGCGGCGGCAAAGCAGACGTCGAGTTGCTGGTTGGTACCTGTGTTCACAGGGTGGTCACTCCTTGGCCACAAGGGAGATTCTTCTTCAGTCTTCTGTGCAGCAGAATGTCGAAGTCCAGTCTTCTTCTTAGTTTTAAGTTGATTTCGGGATGATCTGCTGTGCAATGGCACTGCTCCCCCTCTTATTCCCAAACTGGGGGTGGATCACCTACTAGGTCCCTCCTCTGGGAGGAACCAGGAAGGGGGGCGGTTACACCCCCTTTCCTTTGTCCAGCTCCGCGCCAGGACTGGGGCTGGAAGGCCCCAGAACCGGTTTGGACTGGCCTATGCACGGGGACACCTTGTGTGCCCCGGGCATGTCTGATTCTTTTCAGCCCTGTCCTACCTAATACACAAAATCCTGTCTGGGGTGGTGCTCGCACCTCCCAAGGCAGGAAACCCTTTGTCCAGGCCACCATCTGCCGAGTTTCGGTCAGCAGCAGGAGGCCAGACTTGTGTCTGTGGTGGCAGCGTCCATTTTGTGAAGCTGAGGCTCTGTTTAACTTTAACCGGGGTTAAGGCTACACACATGTCGTGTCCCTCTAGAAGGGTGGAATGCTATCCCCGTCGCCAGAATTGGCGAGGGGATAGTATTCCAATTCGTATGACACCTTACTCGACATGTTTTGATAAAGCCAAGCCAAAGATAGCATTTAACCGCGAGGATTATAATGCACTTAAGAGTATATGGTATGGCAATATCCCGGAACAGCTTAGGGAGTTGTTCCCGACAGCTGCAGACAGGCTCAGCTCATGCCAGAGCACCATCTCACATATTTCCACGCACTCTGCCTCCAGGATTGATGAGGCCTTCCATAGGAGTGGCTGATAGGAACATATGTGTCCAGTTTAGGGTTAGGCACAGACATACTGTACCTAAGTAAGAGGTGGTTACACCGACTTACCCCAGCTGAGTGATCAGCCAGTTGTGTCAAATATGGAGGCCAGGCCAGGGGTGGCACAATACGTGCTGCAGCCCCTGGTAGGCCTTGGATACACCTATGCCCTGGGCACCTAGGGTGCACTATTACAGGGGCTCATAAGGTGAACCAGTTCCAATTCGTAATGCACCTAAAGTGCATTGGCATCAATTTAGAGAGAGAACAGCAGGCTGTGGGTCTGATTAGCAGGCCCACAGCCACATTAAGTCAGAAACCAGTGAAGCAAAAAGCAAAAATTTGGGGTGACCATAGGATAGCAGACCCTACTCTCCTACATAACCCCCCCCCAAACGCAGGGACATTAGACTAACCTTGACCAGTTGTGTCTTCATGTTCTAAGTGGAAGTACCTGGAGAGACCATCTGCGTTGCCATGGTCAGTCCCTGGGCGGTGCTCCACTGTAAAGTCCATCCCCTGTAGGGAAATGGACCACCTGAGTAGTTTGGGGTTTTCACCCTTCATCTGATTAAGCCATAGGAGGGGCTTATGGTCGGTCTGAATCTTGAAGTGAGTGCCAAATAAGTATGGTCTCAACTTCTTCAGGGCCCACACCACAGCAAAGGCCTCCCTCTCTATAGCTGACCAACGTTTCTCTCTGGGGGTCAGCCTTCTGCTAATGAAAGCAATGGGCTGGTCCTGGCCATCTACATTAAGCTGTGAAAGCACTGCTCCCACTCCCAACTCAGAAGCATCTGTTTGGACAATGAACTCTCTTGAGTAGTCAGGACTCATCAGGATAGGTGCAGAGCACATGGCCTTCTTCAGGTCATCAAATGCCTTTTGACAGATTTCTGTCCACTGAACCTTTTTGGGCATCTTCTTGGATGTCAGATCATTAAGAGGAGTCACAATGGACCCATAGTTCTTAACAAACTTCCTGTAGTACCCAGTCAGGCCCAAGAAAGCTCTGACCTGAGTCTGGGTAGTTGGAGGGGACCAGTCCTTGATGGTCTGGATCTTACTCTCCAGTGGTTGAACTTGGCCTCCACCTACAAGGTGGCCCAGGTATACAACCTTGCTCTGCCCTATCTGGCACTTTGTTGCCTTGATAGTGAGGCCTGCCTTCTGCAGAGCCTCAAGCACTTCCTTCAGGTGGATCAGGTGATCCTCCCAGGTGGAGCTAAAGACAGCAATATCGTCAAGATAAGCTGCACAAAAGTCATCCAACCCAGTGAGGACTTGGTTCACCAACCTTTGGAAGGTGGCAGGTGCATTTTTCAAACCAAAGGGCATCACCACAAACTGATAATGCCCACTAGGGGTAGAAAATGCTGTCTTGGCTTTAGACTCCTCAGCTAGCCTGATTTGCCAGTAGCCAGCTGTCAAGTCAAATGTGCTCAAATATTTGGCAGAAGCCAACTTGTCAATGAGCTCATCTGCCCTTGGAATAGGGTGTGCATCTGTCCTGGTGACAGCATTGAGTCCTCTGTAATCCACACAGAACCTCATCTCTCTCTTGCCATCTTTGGTGTGAGGTTTGGGGACCAGAACCACTGGGCTAGCCCAGGGGCTCTCTGAAGGTTCAATGACACCTAATTCCAGCATCTTTTGCACCTCAGTCTTTATACAGTCCCTGACGTGGTCAGGTTGCCTGTAAATTTTGCTCTTTACAGGAAGACTGTCACCAGTGTCCACCACATGTGTACACCAGTTAGTCTGACTGGGTGTCAAGGAGAACATATGCCTGTATGCCTGTAGAACTTGTCTGCAGTCATGTTGCTGATGTTCAGTGAGGCTGCCACCTAAGGCCACACCATCAACTGAGCCATCCTCAGGGTTCTGAGTGAGCAGGTCTGGGAGAGGGTCACTCTCTTCCTCCTGTCCCTCATCTGTAGCCATGAGCAAGCCCATGTCTGCCCTGCTGACATATGCCTTTAATCTGTTCACATGGAGCACCCTGTGGGGGCTCCTGGGAGTTCCTAGGTCCACCAAGTAGGTAACCTCTCCCTTCTTCTCCAGAATTGTATGGGGTCCAGACCATTTGTCTTGGAGTGCTGCTGGGGCCACTGGCTCCAACACCCATACCTTCTGTCCAGGCTGAAACTCAACAAGGACAGCCTTTTGGTCATGCCAAGCTTTTTGTAATTCTTGGCTAGCCTCAAGGTTTTTGGATGCCTTTTCCATGTACTCTGCCATCCTGGAGCGGAGACCAAGTACATAGTCCACTATGTCCTGTTTAGGCTTTTTGAGAGGTAACTCCCATCCTTCCTTCACAAGACACAGGGGTCCTCTTACAGGGTGCCCAAACAACAATTCAAAGGGGCTGAAGCCAACCCCCTTTTGAGGGACCTCTCTGTAAGCGAACAAAAGGCAGGGCAGAAGGATGTCCCATCTTCGCCTGAGCTTTTCAGGTAATCCTTTAATCATGCCCTTTAGGGTCTTGTTAAATCTCTCAACAAGCCCATTGCATTGTGGGTGATAAGGAGTGGTGAACTTGTAGTTTACACCACATTCCTTCCACATAGCTGTCAAATATCCAGACATGAAGTTGGTACCTCTATCTGATATTACCTCCTTAGGAAACCCCACTCTGGAGAAAACTCCAAGTAAGGCCCTGGCCACAACAGGAGCTGTTGTGGTCCTAAGGGGAATTGCCTCTGGGTACCTGGTGGCATGATCCACTACCACCAGTATGAATCTGTGCCCAGATGCTGTAGGGGGATCCATTGGACCAACAATATCAATCCCCACTCTCTCAAAGGGAACCCCCACCACAGGTAGTGGTATCAGGGGGGCCTTTGTTGTTCCACCTGCTTTACCACTGGCTTGGCAGGTTTCACAGGAGCGACAAAACTCCTTGGTGTCTTCAGACATGTGAGGCCAGTGAAAGTGAGGGACAAGCCTGTCCCAAGTCTTGTTCTGGCCTAGGTGTCCTGCTAAAGGAATATCATGGGCCAAGGTGAGTAGGAAGCCCCTAAATTGCAGAGGTATACCCAACCTCCTGGTAGCACCAGGCTTGGGGTCTCTAGCCTCTGAATAAAGGAGTCCATCGTCCCAATATACTTTATGGGCACCTTGAGCATTCCCAGCAGCCTCAGCAGCAGCCTGCTGTCTGAGGGGTTCAAGAGAAGGACAGGTTAACTGAGCCTGCCCCAAGTCTGCCCTAGAAGGTCCCCCTGTCCCCAGAAACTCAACCTGATCAGGTTCAAGTTCTTCAGGGACAGTTCCTTCAGGGGTCTCAAGATCAGTTTCCTGTGAAGCCTGATCCTCACTTGTAGGCAGTTGGGAAGGCGCAGCCTTAACCCTCCTGTTCTTCTTCTTGGGAGGTACTTGGTCCATTGTTCCAGGATCCAAGACCTGAGGTTCAGAGAGGCACTTTTTGGCCTGTGACCTGGTCACAGCAAGGACATGTGATGATATCCCTAACATCTCTGCATGAGTCCTGTACTCAACTTCTGACCATAGAGAGTTCTCCAGGTCATTGCCCAACAAACATTCTACTGGGAGATCAGCACTAACCACAACTTTCTTTAGGCCAGTTACCCCTCCCCAGGAAAAGTTAACAAGTGCCACACTATGTGTAGTAGTGACATTGCTGGCATTGGTCACCAGGTAATCATCGCCTGGCATGTATTGTCCAGGGTCCACAAAGTTAGGTGTCACCATAGTGACACTGGCACATGTGTCCCTGTAAGCTTGAGCCACTTTGTTGTTAATCAAAGGTGTCTGTCTGTATTTGCCCAGGTTACTGGGACTTATGTCAGGGGTCAAATCTATGTCCCCTTCACAAACCAGAACAGCCTGTGTAAGGGTTCTGACTAGGTCAGAATCTCCTTCAGTTCCCAAAGTGATTCCCACTAAACCCTTGGCTTGAGGACCAACACTGCTAACTGTACTAGTGGGTGCAGGTGCCTTAGGGGCTGCAGTGCTGGGGGCTCCACCCTTTTTACACTCACTTGTCCAGTGAGAGGTGTTTTTACAAGTTTTACACCAGGGTTTCTTCTGACCTTCTTTCTTCTTCTTCTTGGAAGTTTGGGACCCACCCTCTGTCTCAGTTTGGGGCCCTGTTGAAGACTTCTGGTCTTTAGCTTTCTGCTCCCCACCCTTCTGGTCTGTTTTCTTCTGGTCACCACCCTGGTTCTGGTTCTGGTTCTTTTGCTTAACTCTGGTTCTTACCCATTTATCTGCCCTCTTTCCCAATTCTTGGGGAGAGGTCAAATCTGAGTCAACCAAATGTTGATGCAACTGCTGGTTCTGACAATTATTTAAAATTTGTTCTCTCATCAGCAAATTATACAATCCTTCATAGTCTGTAACCTTGCTTCCCAGCAACCATCCCTCCAGAGCCTTAGTGGCACACTCAACAAATTCAGACCAGTCCTGAGTCTGTGTCTTCTGGGTATCTCTGAACATTAACCTGTACTGTTCAGTGGTTAAGCCTAACCCATCAATCAGAGCACTCTTCAGGACCAGGTAGTTTCTAGAATCCCCATCACTAACTGTGAGGAGTCTGTCTCGGCCTCTACCTTCAAAGGAGAGCCACAAGATTGCTGCCCACTGCTCCTGAGGGATCTGCTGTACTCTGCAGGCTCTCTCCATTGCAGTAATCCATTTATGGATATCATCCCCAGCTTTGTAGGGGGGCACAATCTTACTCAGGTTTCTATTATCAAAAGACCTGTCTTTATCCTTGTGGATATTGCTGCCACCAGTGGGTTCTATTACTCCACTCTCTCTAGGCTGTCTTGCTCTAGCAAGTTTCTCTTGGGCCAGGGCAATCTCTAACTCTTGTCTCTGGACTCTCAATTCAGCCTCTCTAATTTGAGATTCTCTCAATTTGGTCTCATGTTCCCTTCTCTGAGGGCTAGTCATCCTCCTTCTGGAGTGACCATGAGAACCTCTAGAAGCATAGGAGTTGTCAGAGTCACCTGAGTGAATCCTTCTCCTCCTAGGCTCCTGGTTAAGTCCACCTGGGGGTCTGAATGGATTGTTACCTGATTCATTCCCAAGTTGACTTAAGTTAGCCTGGTTCAGTCTACTGACCAGCACCTGACTATCTCTGTCATCATCTGACTCACTGCTTTCCACCTCCTCCTCCTCTTCTTCTTCCTCTTCCTCTACATCTACTTGAGGAGCTCCAGTGGTGGAGGCTTCCTCATCTACTAGGATGATAGGGGCAGGGGTGTCTACAGTGTCATCCTCTGAAGGATGGCCTCCTTCAGCATCCCCTGTGGGGTTTGCCTTAGAGGGCTTTAGAGTCTCAGACTGGTCTAAGAGCTCTCTTAGGTGGTCTGTAGTAGGGGAAGGCCCTGTCTTCAGACCCCTTAAGACACAAAGCTGTCTTAATTCCTTAAAGGAAAAAATAGCAAATTTGGATGGTGCCCTTGGAGGGTCACTCTCAACAGGAGTAAGTCCACTGGACCCCTCTGCTCCAGACATTGCTCTAGTGTGGGTGGATGTGTTGCAATCTACCTACACTGGTGTTTACCTACTAAACCTATCTAGTAGTTGTAGCTAGGGTGTGCTACTCCCTTTGCTCTACAACAACTAAGTTCAGTAGAACTTAAGTATACTAGTCTTGTTTTATATGTACCTAGCAGGTACCTGTATGATCTTTCAAATGATAATCTCAAAGATTGTAATGGTAAAACAACAGCAAGCTCAGATCCCAATCCGCTGCTCACCAATGTGAGAAGTTGGCCTGGTATATAATGCTCACTAATTCTAGTGATCACTTTGTACCATGCCAAGCAACCCTTATGATGATGGTTGTAATTCAACCTTGTAGACCAGTTATCCTAGTGGTAACGTGGACAAAGCAGTCTTAGGCTAAACTCTGAAAGGCATGTGAAGCCAGCTGTTATACCATACACAACCCCCTTGAATACCAAATGAAAGGGACACCACACAGATATATATTGAAAATATATATTGATTTATTAACTATTAAAATCCCCTGGACTCTTTATGAGCACAGAAGCACAAGCGTTAAATCACAAGACAGTTTAAAATACACAAAAGTTGCACAATATGGATGAGCCCTAGGGGCCACCTAAACCATATACTAAGAAAGTGGTATAAGAGATACCAGTAGGAAAGTGAAGAGGCCTGGGGCCTTGGGAATCGCTGGAGCTATTCGAGACTGGAGTTAACTAAGTCGGGAAAGGCCCACGGGACTCGGGTGCAGTGTTCAAAGTGCACGCACTTCTTAATACAAAGTCTATGGTGCGTAAAAAGCACAAAGTTAGAAAGTTAGGAACCTTCCGAGTGACCTACGGAGTTGAAACTTAAAACACAGGCCCTTGGGATGTGTACCAGTGCAGGAGCACCAGCGGAGCTGAGTTACCTCACCCACAGGAAGCGGGTGCACAGGGTCGAAGATGTGTCGGGTTTCGTCACGCTGGTCGATGGTGCTTGGAGCTGAAGATGCTGCAGGCGGCTCGATGAGAAGAGTTCCGGTGGATCCAAGGGTGGATCTGAAGAGTTGAAGACCTGAAAGCAGAGGGGACAGTGTTCAAAGTCACTAGCCAGTGACTACCGTGGAACCAGAGTGGAACCAGGCGATGTCGGGTGCAAACAGGCGTTGTCGGGTAGCTTCTTTCTGCAGCCACGTGGATACCCGGGGTCGAGGACGTCCAGGAGTCGGTCACGAGCTGTCCCACGTAGGCTTCTCGCTGTTGGCGGTGTCGGCGACCTGATCGGAGCAAACAGGCCTTGGCAAATGCAAGCCACGCAGGAGTTGAAAGATGCTGTTCACTCGGACCAGCAAGGTCAGAGCGAGTGCTCCTTTTCACAGGAGCTTGGGTAGGTCTGGAGCAACCAGACCTGCTGTTTAAATCTTCGGGTTCGTCGCCAAGATGGCCGCTGGCCGCGTGGCTAGTGGCCGGGATGGCGCGTCGAGTGGCACAATGCAAAAGGGCCCCACGCAGATCGTGGAGATGCTGGAGGGCTGATCTTCGGTGCAAGGGCTGCTCGGTGGTGGGGGTTCTCAATCCCCAAAGCACAACGTCGAGGATGCCTCAGAAGCTGCGCAGTCAGCTTCTCGAGTGTCTTTCAAGAGGTCCGGTCCCACGTCACTCGGTGCCTCCACGGGTCCCTTCTTCGCAGGGACTGTGGATCGGGCTCTGAGAGGTCTGGGAGTCTGGTTCTTGTCGGGCTCTGGGCTCGGTCTCCGGCGGGAGGCGGCGGCAAAGCAGACGTCGAGTTGCTGGTTGGTACCTGTGTTCACAGGGTGGTCACTCCTTGGCCACAAGGGAGATTCTTCTTCAGTCTTCTGTGCAGCAGAATGTCGAAGTCCAGTCTTCTTCTTAGTTTTAAGTTGATTTCGGGATGATCTGCTGTGCAATGGCACTGCTCCCCCTCTTATTCCCAAACTGGGGGTGGATCACCTACTAGGTCCCTCCTCTGGGAGGAACCAGGAAGGGGGGCGGTTACACCCCCTTTCCTTTGTCCAGCTCCGCGCCAGGACTGGGGCTGGAAGGCCCCAGAACCGGTTTGGACTGGCCTATGCACGGGGACACCTTGTGTGCCCCGGGCATGTCTGATTCTTTTCAGCCCTGTCCTACCTAATACACAAAATCCTGTCTGGGGTGGTGCTCGCACCTCCCAAGGCAGGAAACCCTTTGTCCAGGCCACCATCTGCCGAGTTTCGGTCAGCAGCAGGAGGCCAGACTTGTGTCTGTGGTGGCAGCGTCCATTTTGTGAAGCTGAGGCTCTGTTTAACTTTAACCGGGGTTAAGGCTACACACATGTCGTGTCCCTCTAGAAGGGTGGAATGCTATCCCCGTCGCCAGAATTGGCGAGGGGATAGTATTCCAATTCGTATGACACCTTACTCGACATGTTTTGATAAAGCCAAGCCAAAGATAGCATTTAACCGCGAGGATTATAATGCACTTAAGAGTATATGGTATGGCAATATCCCGGAACAGCTTAGGGAGTTGTTCCCGACAGCTGCAGACAGGCTCAGCTCATGCCAGAGCACCATCTCACATATTTCCACGCACTCTGCCTCCAGGATTGATGAGGCCTTCCATAGGAGTGGCTGATAGGAACATATGTGTCCAGTTTAGGGTTAGGCACAGACATACTGTACCTAAGTAAGAGGTGGTTACACCGACTTACCCCAGCTGAGTGATCAGCCAGTTGTGTCAAATATGGAGGCCAGGCCAGGGGTGGCACAATACGTGCTGCAGCCCCTGGTAGGCCTTGGATACACCTATGCCCTGGGCACCTAGGGTGCACTATTACAGGGGCTCATAAGGTGAACCAGTTCCAATTCGTAATGCACCTAAAGTGCATTGGCATCAATTTAGAGAGAGAACAGCAGGCTGTGGGTCTGATTAGCAGGCCCACAGCCACATTAAGTCAGAAACCAGTGAAGCAAAAAGCAAAAATTTGGGGTGACCATAGGATAGCAGACCCTACTCTCCTACAGCGGCTAACTCGAAAGATCTGTACTTTGATGGTCTAAAACAAGGCTGCGTGTTGGCACCCCATCTCTTCAATTTATTTATGGCCGATTTAACATCAAACTTGGATCAGATTAACGCTCACCCACCACGGCTAGGTAACCGGCGTATTACACATCTATCCTATGCCGATGATGTGGTTTTACTCAGCCAGACGAAAATTGCTTTACAACGCCTACTGCAAGAACTGACCCAACACACAAAATTTAACCTATTAGAAATAAACAGCAAGAAGACAAAGATCATGGTTATAACTCACCGCCATAAAGCGCCACCAGCATTCGCAATAGATTAGAGCAAATTGGAAGAGGTGGAAAGTTATAAATATCTGGGGGGACAACTAGACAAGCGCCTAAACTTCGCAACGCATTTAAATGCCATCGAAAAGAAGGGGATCACCTTGTTACACGCTTTCAGCAATTTAGCAACTAAACTTAGAGGCCCTATGTTCAATCCGCTCTTAAACGTAATGAAAGATAAGTTACTGCCAACAATATCTTACGGGAGCGTATTACATCACGGGAAGAGTGTAGAGCTTATAGAAAAAATACAAACAAAAATCTACAAGCGTGTATTTGGTTTGCCAATCAATGCATTACCCGCACAAGTGCGACTTGAATTTTGCCTGCAATCTCAAGTTCTGCTAAAAAAATATGAGACTGTCAAATTTTGGTACGACGTCTGGATGAACCAGGAAACAGAGATTTATTGTGCCATGTGGGAAGCAATTCATAACAGTCCTAATTCCCAGTATGCCAAATTTTTAAAACTCTCTTTAGAAACAACAGAACTGGCCCCACTTTGGGAAACCAGGCTTCCGGTACAATTGTTCAAACAAACAGCAAAAAAGGCGGCCAGCAGGCATTCGCTACTTAACGATAAGTCATCCTTGAGTCATCGTGAACATGCCAGGATGACAATACAATCATATAAAAAGCTGGTTCCAGCAGCATATCTACAACTTGCTTTCTCAGAGCATATAAAATCTAGATATCTCACATTGAGGCTGGAAAACCTACCAATGGCGGATCAAGAAAATAAAGGGTGCGAATTGTGTGGAGCAAGAAAACAAGACTTAATTCATCTGATCTGCATCTGTCCCGCCATGAATTTAGAACGCCGGAGCAGACTAAAGGCGAAGTTCAATGAAATTGGAGCACGTACCCGTCGGTCTGCTATTATACAAACACTGTGTTCTGTGGACCCTCAACTTATTTGTGGAGCAGTCCAATTCATAACTAATTTTGAGAAAAGTGAGGAACCTTGGTAAAGTCCTAATCTCCATCATGAACTTGTACATTAAACATGACTGCTCTCCCTGTCCCAAACACTGCAATTTTTAAGCACAAGATTAATTTTTACAAATGTTATGACTCATTACCTGTTTATTTGCTGTCTAAGGTTTATCTTCTGCTTTTTAAATATTCAGGTATTTTATATTTTTGTAATGATTTTTATTAACTGTACAATAAAGTTTATAACCACTGCAAAGGTGAGACATGGCCTAAAGGGAGAATGCACCAAGCCCTTCCGCGTGGAGAGGGGAGTCAGACAGTGCTCCGTCTTGGCTCCATTCCTCTTCTCCATATATGCGAACGCTTTGGAGGAGGAACTGGGGCCCAGGGTAGTAGACTCTCCAAGATACAACAATAAGCAGATTGTCTTCCTTCTCTACGTGGATGACGCGGTGTTAATGGCCAGAACCAAAATAGGCACCCAGAAAGCACTTTCCAAATACATTGAGTTTATGGCCAATAGGGGCCTAAAACTCAATGCAAAGAAATCCTTTGTGATGATGTGTGGGAAAGGACGGGCTAAATGTAAAACTATCCAAGTGGGTGATGTTTCTATTGAACATACTAGATCATTCATTTCAGCGCCGGGACACCCCAGGGTAGCAGTGCGCTTTATAAGTTTAATAACATAACATAATACCATAACATTCTCCTACTTGGGGGTGCTTCTTGAGGGGTCGGGCTCCTGGGGTCTGGCGGTTAAGAGCAGGACCCTACTATTTAAACGCTCAATTTCAGCACTAATGAATTTTGCACATAAATTGGGAAAAGGACCACCGGAGATCCTCTTAAATATATCCATAGCAAAATGAAGAAGTATAGCACTTTATGGGGTTTTCAGAATGTAGCATCCATACAAATTGTAGAAAATAACTTTTTAAGGTATATTTTAGCGCTTCCTCAGAGTACTTCAGTTTTTAACTGTCATGCAGAATTAGGAATTGAGCTTATTACAGACCTTATAAAATTACAACCTATTTTACTCTGGCATAGAGTCTGGTCTTCAGCTACTTGGGGCCTTAATCGAGATATCATTTAGAATGTAATGGCATTGGACCATTCAAGAAAAATCCCATGGCTAGACCATGTCAGAAAAACGCTAATTGATCTACATAGACCGGAACTGTATGACAATCCTGAGTTAATCTGCATGATACCTAGAAAGGAAATGAAAATTTTATGTATGAATCATTTTGAACTGCTTAGATTATCTGGGGAAATTACTAAAAAATCAGTGATTCAACACCAAATGACCTTGGCCTGTTACACTATTCAACCGTATCTGCTTTATTGCATAAAGGGTTTTGAGAGATACATCCTGACCAGGTTTAAATTTGAAACATTGCATCGCTTGGTAACATTTCCATCTAAAAATGATTGGTCGAGGAATTTGGGGTTTTCCCTTGTGATAATGTTTCATCGCAATCCACCTTTCACGTGGTTTTATTTTATAAATACTATGAGAATGAAAGTATATGGTGGATTAAGCAGTATTTAAAGCAGGGGTTATGGTGGCAATGCCGCCCAGCTTATTTATCGCTACAACAACTGGAAAATGAACTCTGCATTTCAATTATGTCTGTTTTTTTAAAGAGTATTCTGAAGAAACTTAACACTGTAACTTGCTAGTTGTATTACTGAAAGGGATTAGCATTGCTATTGCAACAGTATAATTTTAACTTTCTTTTTAACCATGATACTTGTACGAAATGGATTAAGTGTAATTGCTGCTTTTATGATTTTGTTTCTGCTAACATCGAATAAAGCATTTAAAAAAAAAGGAGTTACTCATCACTATAGAGAACTATTATATGCACTCATACATCTATACATGCAGTCACACGCTGCCACTCATCCATAGTGTTACTCACACGCCTAGTCAGTAATGCAAAAAATTAATCACATACCCATTTAATCATGTATACAGTTATACACACCAACTTCTTTATTTTTAGACATACCACATCACTTATTTATACAGATGCTAACACATATTTACTGTATTATACAATCACAGATAGAAGCAGACACTTTTTTATACACCCACTTTTGAAATAACTTAGTTTCACATATACTCATTTATATACTCCAACACTCACATGTAGTGGCTTAAAACATATGTAGTTAGTCACAGATATACCACTGAGACATTTATTCACTCACCAACACACCCATAGACACACTAACTTACCCATAATGCCCTTTCCAGGTGCACTTTTTAATACATACAACCACTGAATCACCCACTGAGACATCTATGCACAGAGTCATCCACCCACCCACACAGATAGTCGGGGACCCATACAGATACTCAGACAACAAAGCAATGGGCTATAGAGACACTCATGTAGCTATTCAGCAACCCATGCAGTTGCTTACACACCAATGGAGAGACTAATACAGACTTTTACACAATTTAGTCACAAACCCATGCATTCAGTAAGACACGTTCAATCACTCACTTATGCAGTCAGTCACGCACATACGAAATAATTCCTTTAGGCTCTTGTAAATTCATTCCTTATTCAATACACCTTGGCATATATCTAAAACATATTTACATTTTATAGAAACACACATTCACCGGATGATGCCATGAATGATGTCATGAGTGATGTCATGAGTGATGTCATTTGAGATGTCATCAGTGATGTCATCAGTGATGTCACTGACCATGTCATGAGTGATGTAATATGTGACATCATCAGCAGTGCATTGCTGGCCCGCAAGTTATAGTTAGCTCAACTAACTATAACAGGCGAATTTCTCTGGTTTTATATGAGTCAAATGTTCAACTAACTATAATGTCCCTGAAACCTATGATTTTTTTAGTGAATATATATATATATATATATATATATATATATATATATATATCAACCAACCTCCATTTCCTCCCACAATCGCTTTCGCTTTGATTGCGCTGGACACAGACACGGACCAAACTTCAGATGCTGGTTAGATTTTATTCAGCTGTCGCCATAACGTTTCGGCACAAAGCCTTGAACACATGACATATATATATATATATATATATATATATATATATATATATATATATATATATTCCATACAATCCAAAATTAGACGCGCACTCAGAGGTAGAGTGAAACAGTGTCGCTTTATTTGCTGTTACGCGTTTCGGAAGCCAAAACTCCCTTGCTCACACCCGAAACGCGTAACAGCAAATAAAGCGACACTGTTTCACTCTACCTCTGAGTGCGCGTCTAATTTTGGATTGTATGGAAAATAATTGGCTGGCGGGGCTCTGCCAGCCGTGAACGCGCCACCGGACCATGGGAGGTTTCACCGAAAAGAGCCGTGAGAAGTAAACATATATATATATATATATATATATATATATATATATATATTACCTACGCCAGTAGGTATACATAGTTAGGACCTAGTTTCCATGGGAAATCCGCAGCATTCTATTTGGAATAACTTTGGCGTCGATTAAGGAATTTGCGTGCAATTTTCCAAAATTTTGGCCAGCTCAGTTCTGCTCCTTCCCTGAAAGTTTTGGGGGGATTTGTCAAGCGGGGGCTGAGAAAAAAGGGGGGTCCCAAAACGTGTTTTCCCCATGTTAATTTCCATAGGACGTTAAGACACGGCTACAGCCCGAACCGCTGAACGGAATTACACCCAACTTGGCAAAATTGTAAAGACCGGTACGCAGAAGTGCCTTTTGTTTAAATGGTGTAAATCCCTTCAGTAGTTCCTGAGAAAATTAAAAGAGAAAAAAAATATATCTATAGCAGCTTACTGTAAGCTTACTGTAAGCTTACTGTACTCTGTACCATTCTGAGCACGAGCTGCATGCTGATTGGCTGCCAATGTGAGTCAACACTCCAAACCAGAAAGTGTTGGCAGCCATCGTGTGCCTCGGTAGACTGAGGCACAGGAAAGCAGGAAAAGAAAGGTGCAAAATAAGCAAAGGGAGACGGGTAGAACCACCCTGAACCCCCAAGGCCTGCTCAGGGGGTCCCACAAGGATGGGTACGCGTACATGATAGCACCTCATTAAAAAGCATTGCAGTTAATAGAAGGTTTTAAGACTTTAGTTACATTATAAATCATTTGCGATGGTACAATACTCATATTAGGTTACAGTCCTACTTATTACAAAGGTATGGCACACCTGAAGCCATCTTGATTGAAATAAAGTGGTAACTCTTAAAACATTTAATTTAAAAAGGAACAAAATGAGGGGGTATATTTTGCCATAGAAAGTATGATTAGAGCTGCAGAAAGAAAAATTAGGGCACATTTTGAGTGACTTCTCAAATCCTCCTCTATTAATTAAAAAAATTCTGACATGCAGTCTCCCAAGATGGCCACCAGAGACAAAAGAGCCCAAATGTAGCCCAAATATCACCCAGATGTAGCCCAAGTATAGCCCAATGACAGAATGTCCCAGAGTGTTCTAAAGAACAACTAGAACGCTAACAGTCTAATTTATGACAAAAGTATGGCACACCAGAAGCCATCTTGATTGGAATGAAGTGGTAAGTCTGAAAACATTTAATTTAAAACGGAGCAAAATGAGAGGGTTCATTTTGCCATAGAAAGTATGATTAGTGCTTCAGAAAGAAAAATTAGGGCACATTTTGAGTGACTTCTCAAATCCTCTTCAATTTCATTAAAATAATTCTGAAATGCAGACTAAAACATGGACTTTGAATAGCAGCAGCAGACTTCCCTGGTGAGCAGTAGCTTTACTACAGTGATCTAATGAGCAACTAGAGTGCTAACATTCAGAATTTATGGCAAATGTGTGACACATCTGAATGCCTTCTTGATGGAACCAAAGTAAACAAGCATTGAAAATGCAATAGATCTCGCCCTCGTTTAAGATAAAGCCATTCTGTTTGTTATGAGGTGGCTTTTTAGCTTTGTTTTTATTAGTGCTTTTCAAACTTTCATGTAAATAACATGCATATGTATGCATATATGTATTTGTATGCATGCATTTATATTTGTATTTATATAGATATGCAGATTATATATGTTTATATATTTTTTGTATATATATATACACACAACATATATATAAATGCATATGCATATATATGCATATATATATATGTATATGCGTGCGTGTAGAGAGAGGTAGAGGTAGAGAGGTAG
Organism: Lissotriton vulgaris; assembly: GCF_964263255.1. NCBI lineage: Eukaryota > Metazoa > Chordata > Amphibia > Caudata > Salamandridae > Lissotriton > Lissotriton vulgaris. The sequence continues at coordinate 1,357,096,870 of NC_141687.1, forward strand.
AGGTAGAGACTAGTAGAGAGAGGTAGAGAGTGAGTAATAGAGAGTAGAGAGTGAGTAGTAGAGAGTAGTAGAGAGCAGTAGAGAGAGTAGCAGAGAGTGAGTAGTAGAGAGTAGTAGAGTGAGTAGTAGAGAGTAGTAGAGAGTGAGTAGTAGAGAGTGAGTAGTAGAGAGTAAGTAGTAGAGTGAGTAGTAGAGAGCAGTAGAGAGTGAGTAGTAGAGAGTAGTAAAGAGGGAGTAGTAGAGAGTAGCAGAGAGTGAGTAGTAGAGAGTGAGTAGTAGAGAGTAAGTAGTAGAGAGTGCGTAGCAGAGAGAGAGAATAGTAGAGAGTAGTAGAGAGTGAGTAGTAGAGTGAGTAGTAGAGAGTAGTAGAGAGAGAGAGTAGTAGAGAGTGAGTAGTAGAGAGTAGTAGAGAGTGAGTAGTAAAGTGAGTAGTAGAGAGTGAGTAGTAGAGAGTAGTAGAGAGAGAGTAGTAGAGAGTGAGTAGGAGAGAGTAGTAGAGAGTGAGTAGTAGAGTGAGTAGTAGAGAGTGAGTAGTAGAGAGTAGTACAGAGAGTAGTAGACAGTGAGTAGTAGAGAGTAGTATAGAGTGAGAAGTAGAGAGTGAGTAGTATAGAGTAGTAGATAGTGAGTAGTAAAGAGTGAGTAGTAGAGAGAGAGTAGTAGAGAGTGAGTAGTAGAGAGTAGAGAGTAGTAGAGAGTGAGTAGTAGAGAGTAGTAGATAGTGAGTAGTAGGGAGTGAGTAGTAGAGAGAGAGTAGTAGAGAGTACTAGAGTAGTAGAGAATGAGTAGTAGAGAGTGAGTATTAGAGAGTAGTGGATTCAGTGTAATTTACAATACTTCCACATCTTCTTCCCTGAACTATTTATCATTACTTTGAAGACATCGCAGACTGGTCTCTTCCTCTGATATTCACATTCTAACAAGCTTGAGCGGGTCCTTTATTGCAATGCAATTGGTCTCACATTTGTGAGAGTTTAAGCTATTAGTATTGTAAATGACAATGCCTTTCAATAGCTCAAACTCGAGTGACTGAGAGACCTATTGCATTGCAAATGCTTGTTCGGTATGCAGCTGCTTGTTTTTACTTTCCTGCACTCCCTCTCCTTCACTTTTAGGTGCACTCTGGAAAAGCGCACTGATGTACTGTCTGTCTCTCTCTGCTCCTTTGCTTGTCCCTGCTTGCCCCCCTCCCACTGTCCATTGTGGTGCTCCCTCCCTTGTGTTGTTTTTGTCCCTAATATCCCTCTGTCAGTTGCCTTTCGGTGTTATCTCCAACAGGCACACACCAGAAAAACATAGTTTGTTGTTCATTTTTAGGTCAAGCCTAGCGTTGCAGCACATGCACTGCTTGCTTTGAGGGGCATGCTGTAGTGGGGTATGTTTTAGAAGTGATGTGGAAGCCCCGCCCATATTTTTCCTTGACTATGTGTCATTGTCCATGGTAAACGCTGGCTTCAAATTGATAATGAGGCTTCTTGCTCCCTCCTTGTTACCGCCCTGTCTCCTTTAGGGACCGCCCATCAGGACTGGATCTTTTACTTGTGGCGTTATACTGTCTCCTTCAATTGGTCGGTAAGGACTTTGTTTTTTTAATTTGCGCAATGGCGACTGTTTGTTTGTCTGGCAAGTTGCTCACCTGTGGGGTGGGGGAGGGTGTGTGTGCGTGCGTGTTTTTTCATTGTTTTGGCTTGCATGTTGAGCTTCTAGTTCCTGCAACAGATTAGATTTTACTGATTTTTTGAGGAACTAAATCAGAGTACAACAGGGAAAGCCCAGAGCTGAAAGTTGTGTAATTGGACCTCCTGTACCCTGCATTCTAATCTCTCTACTGGGCGTTAGCGCTGTCGCTTTCCCTAAGTGACACAGCACAAAGAGGCTTAGACTGGACATGAAACACATGAAGGGGTGCGGAAAAGGGTTAACCTAGAAATGCTGGCTCCAATTCATGGATGCCGTACTCAAATGAGGACCCTTGCACTCACACAGCTCACCAAGATATAATATGCACAGAATCGCATCCTTCCTTCCGTTCATTAGACACAGAGCCCGATGATCATGTGGAGAAGCAGCTTTGCCTTTGAAAGTACACGACTGATATCATGCTGCCACCATAATACACACATTTTGACACATTCAAATGCAAAGCATTAGAGTGGCGAGACTCTCTCGTCAACATAAAATGTGTGAAGAAAATAGAAATGACACTGTTATCTTTAAGTATGTTCTTATACAGGGGCTTCTAGATGCAGGAGGGCAAATCTCGAATGCTGATCCACTTCTGATGTGGTGTTTAACATTGATTATAAGGCCTTGGGACCCGCTGCTACATGCACATAGCAATGTTTGGATGGGCAAAAGGGAAAGCATATTTTCCACTTGCTTCTCCTCTTTACTACCTGACAATTTCAAGAACACCGGTCATTAATAACCTCTCTGCAGCACCCCTAAAGTGGCACAGACCTACTTTCTTTTTTCTACAACCAACACGACTGGAAAAAGTTGTGGTGCCATAGAAAAAACATACAAATCAATCTTTGGCAGTATTTGAGTTTATAAAATGTATATTATGCACATTACAGTCTTCAAATCAATGAACACTTAATACTAATTAACTCAGTTGACCCCAGGAGAATAGCAAAAGGCACACACACACCTCATTGTTGGTAGACAATGACACCATCCCACATACCACAGCCTTCAGCAGGAACCAGTCACACATCACTGAAGCTCATGATAACATCAGGTCAGGACACACATGGATGGGATTTAGAAACCAGGTGACCATAAAATGCCTTTAGAGAACAGGCATTTCATAGTCGGATCATGGGATGGATGGGTCTGACACAGTCCTGAGGATGCAGGAAACCCTGACACCCACAAGAGAAGCCCTAACACACACCACAAACAGTATGAGCACAATGTCCCCTCGAGAGACGACAGTGAGCCTTTGACCTCCACCAGAGAAGGCAAGGAAATCCTGATACCCACCACCACACATATGGGCACCCTGACACCATCCAGAGACATCAGGCAACTCTGGCACTACCTACAGTAACTTCTCTAAAGATAATCATGCACGGTTTTTGAGTCTTGTAACATAGGGGAGGAAATGTGTTCAACATCATAGGTGTCCAAGTGCCGCATTTCATGTGTAACACAATAAGCCAGCAATTGCATGTTCGTTTCCTTCAACATACATCAGGTTTTGGCAACTAGGTGAAAAAATTACAGAAACCTGCTCTCGTTCACAAATGTAGCCTCAAAATAATTATGAAGTGTGAGCTATGAAAAAGAAAGAGAGAGGTACAGAGGCTGCACATATCACACATATATTTGCCATCGCAGACTAGCGGCATCAGGACAAAATGGTCTGGGAGGTAGCAAAAAGGGAAACCGACAGCAGACAAAGTGTAGACAGATTATGGTTCATCCCACCTTGATCTATGTTAACTTACTCAAGGTAGCTTGGGTGAGTATGGGCAGGACAGAACTTCACTTGGCTCTGGTTTTAACAGAAATTAGTCAGAATAAAGGACTGTATTGAGATGCGTTGTTCTTGAATTGCAAAATACGTTGGGAAAATGTGACCCAGGCCACCCCACACCAATACCAGCACCAGTAAATAAACAAGCATTTGCAATGCAATAGGTCTCGCATTTGCGAGAGTTTAAGCTATTGTCATTGTAAATAACAATGCAATTGGCATTGTAAATAACAATGCGTTTTATTTATATTTCGAAAAACAAAAGATAAATCAGAGGCATTGTCATTTACAATGCCAATAGCTGAAACTCACGTAAATGCGAGACCTGTTGCGTTGCAAATGCTTGTTAGTATCACACTCCGTCAGAGTGCATGTTTTTTGAAGGCCCTCTCTACCACTGCCTTACCTCCCATGGCGTCCTTGTTTCATTTCTACACCATTTCTAGTGGGTGTTAGTGCAGCCTCTGCCATAAAGTTGTAGAACTAAAGTGGCCTGCTGCAAGCATTTTTGCTTTTAGATGACTTTCCCCACACAGGAAGTCTTGCTTTTTGGGCTCCTCTTGTCAAACTTTAGAAGTCAAGCCCCCTAACTTCCTGTTTTCGCTCTTCACTGAAACAGCTAAAATTTTAATCCAGTCCCCTCTTTCGGCCCCCACCCACATCAGTTGCCTCACATGTTTCTTCAGACCATTATGTAGAAATGCTATGATTACTTTAGGTAATCCCCATTACTCTTAGTCCTACTCGTCCTTGACCCAGTCATCACACATGAGGTATTCCACAAGACAGGAAACAAAACAGGAAACGCTTTTTAGACTGCACCCACCCACCCTCCTGCCAGGTGCTATAACATACCTCACCACTAGAAGCACATCCTGACATACCAATCAACAAAGGCCTAGAAAGGGAGGGTGGGCGGGAAGTATGACTGGGTCGAGGACGAGTAGGACTAAGAGTAATGGGGATTACCTAAAGTAATCATAGCATTACCTCTACTTCCCTCATCCTCGACCCAGTCATCACACATGAGGCATACAAAAGCAACCCCCAATGAAGGCCTTTGGCACACGACATACTGAATCAGACCAGACAACAAGGAGTGCAACAAATGAAATGTTTAATAACAAAACAGACTCAGACAGAGGGGGGAGCCCCCACAGCTTGCAACACACCAGAACCAAAATTTGTCCAACCAGACAGAGCACAATTCAAGCAATAATGCTTCACAAAGGTGGACTCAGATGCCCAAGTCCTGCCCGACAAATCTCCTCAAGGGGAACACCATGGAAAGCAGCCCACGAAGCAGACACACCCCTGGTGGACCTCGCCTGAATCCCCGAGGGGCATGGCAAAACAGAGCCCTGATAAGCTGTAGAGATCACAGCTTTAATCCAGCGACCCAAAGTGAGACGGGAAGCAGCCTTACCTCTACCAGCCAAACCAAAGGTCACAAAGAGGAATTCAGAAGACTGAAACTCAGCAGATCGAGCAACATAAACAGACAAGGCACGCCTCACATCCAAAGAATGGAGCAAGAGGTCAGAAGGCGAGGAAGGAGATGGACAGAGAGAAGGCAGAACCAACCCCTGAGAAGAATTGAAACGAGAACGAATCTTATTCAGAAACCCGGGATCCAAAGAGAGGACCACCGTGTCGTCCAGAAAACGCAAAAAGGGATAGAGCAACGCAAGGCCGTAAGCCCGGCCAACCTCCTCGCAGAAGTCACAGCAACCAAAAATGCCACCTTGAAAGATAGAAACTTGAGGTCCACGGACTCCAAAGGATCAAAAGGAGGGGACTGCAAAGCACCCAAAATCAAAGAAACATCACAAGGAGGAACCTGAGAGCGGACAGAAGGAGCAGAAAGAGAGAAACTCCGAAACAGATGGGAAACCAACAACCCATCAGAAGGCAGAAGAGAAGCCGGATCCCGAAGAGCCCGAATAGCAGCCCACTGACCCCTCAAAGTGGACAGAGCAAAGTGTTTCTGAAAGCCATGAAAAAAAATGTGCAGAACATGCAGCGTCCATCTTTTTATCCAAGCCATCCTTCAGAATATTATCATCTGCCATAGAAGGCCGACCCACCAGAGAAGCAACAATCGAATCCACCTGCACAGAATCGGGCAAGGCAACCTCCATATCCTGCAAAGGATAGAGCTTAGACATAAACCTGGGCATTGCAATATGGTCATGGTCCTTCCATTCCTTAAGGAGAATATCCATCACAAAGGGGTGGATAGGCATAGAAGAAGCAACAGGCTTCCGAAACTGCGGCAGAACAGCGTCCCGGGAGGTGCGGGCACAGAGTCATCAGGGAAACCCATATTCTCCCGAACATGAGAAAAAAGTTCAGGCAACAGTTCCCTGGAAATGTACTTGCCCTTGAGATCCACCGCACCCAAGGAAGACTCATCAGAGGAACCAGACGAAGAAATATCAGAATAAAGGTCTGCAGCAGTCTCAGTGCGACCCCCAGCACCCTTCTTGGAAGCCCGAATATCAGACAATGTCTCCAATATCAGGCGCTTCAATCTCTTGGTATCATCTAAACTGGCATGCATTGCAGAAGGAGCAGAATCCCCACTGTGCAGGGAAGAAGAGGAAGACCGAACAGGAGAGACATGCTTTCTCTTCCTGTGGTGTTTCCCCATAGTGAAGGAGTAACCTCGAACCTCAGCAATCCAGCAAACAGAGCAGACTTGGGACCCATAGCCTGCACCACAAGCACCCCACAGGAATGAAACAACCTCCAGACTCCTGCCAAATAAAGGAAAGCAGCACTCACCCATCAGCTGATTCCTAGCGGCAAACAAACGAGGAAGAAGGAGGGGCCAAAGACGAGCCCCCAAGCAGCGGCCACCTATGGAAATTATCCGGAAGGCACTGACTCGGACGGTAAACCGATGACGTCACCGCTCCAAAATCCATGTCCAATCAGGAAGGAAGACGAGCACTCTGGAGCCCAACCAGGTGCCCGAACAGGCGAAAGGGAGCAGAGGAGCCCTCGAAGGAAAGCGTCCGGTCCCGCCTGCATCCAGGAAGCAAAATGACCCGAAAGGAGCCCAGATCCGCCAACCACAAGGGAAGAAACAGGAACCCTCAGCAGGAAAGAGAGGCCATCCAGGAAGAAAACTGGGGGACCCGCGAAGCCCCGCAACCCAGGTCCCCCGCATCCAGGGGAAGTCCAGGAGGCCCAGCAGCCCGACTCCCAAATCCCACGAAGGTCCAAAAGCACCCCCAGAGCCCGGCAAAGGAGGAAACCACAGGACAAGCGTAGCAGGCAAGTGCCCGGCACTCACCCAAGCGTAGCCCACCAGTATCCACCGACAGGAAACAAAACAGGATGTGCTTATAGTGGTGAGGTATGTTATAGAACCTGGCAGGAGGGTGGGTGGGTGGAGTCTAAAAAGCGTTTCCTGTTTTGTTTCCTGTCTTGTGGAATACCTCATGTGTGATGACTGGGTCGAGGACGAGGGATGTAGAGGTAATGGAACCTTTGCATATAACGGGATTAGCGCTGTTTGTTTTGAGCATGTTTCATTTCCATGAGAACGAGAGTCGTTTGTATGCCACCTTTTCATTTGTCAGTTCAAGAGCACTACTGGGCAAAGATAGCACATCGTGCTGAACTATTTGCAGAATTCATTCTCCTCATCATAAAAGGCTTCAATACCTTGTCAGGAGTAGGAAGTGATGTATAAATCCAATTACAATGCAACATCATGGGATTAATAAACAACACAAATGTAACCACCAAAATATAAAACAACCCTAACAGCTCTCAAATTACTGTTGGGAAAGGTGGGGTGCAACAGCATTCCCTTAATCCCCCCCACACCTATTCACTTCAGGAGTTTTTGCTCCTGTTCCAAAGCGATATTTGGAATCAAAAGTGGGTGATTTTAAATTGTGAATGGCATTGTCCAATGCTCAAAAATGTTTTGCTAAACTTTATATAATTTATTATTCATTGTCTTGAGGAGGGAAGAAGATGTAACTTAACGGCCAGAGTTGCCGACTTTTTGTTGTTGAGGAATCATGTTCAAATGTCGGCGTCGAATCAACATCCTGTGTTTCTGGGCAAATCATGATAATGCGCTATACAAATCTGCATAGCAACACATACGTACAGACAGATTAACATGCCCATTTACATGTAGAGGGACATATGCATGCAGACATAGACATACTGCCACATATAGATAGATGTGCATACACACAAAAAGAGACATGCTACTTCATACACAGAGAAACAGCTGCATTCAAGACGAATACATTTTTTTGTTTAAATCTTTTTTGTTAGATTTTCTTTCAGCTCAAGAAAACATTAACCCGTGCATTATTTGCATTTATCCTTCACATACACTAGATCACATTCAGTATTCCAAATCAAAAAGAATATCCACCATTCCTGGCAAAACATATATTAATATTACCAACACTGGGAAAAGCAATTAGCACTATACATATAAAGTATCAAACTGTAGTGCAACCTACAACAAAACCAGAACCCTTTGTGATTCTTTAGTCAGTGAAAAAACAAAAATAGAATGTTTTATTTAATTAAATAAAAACATGTCAAAGTACTGCTTTGTAATGTTTTTTTTAATTTAATTAACTTTTGGAATGCTTTTAAATAGCACCAACATCACCCGAAGGTATATTAGAGCTTTATATTACCACCAGTTACTTCACACAAGCTCCCAGGCATCTAATCACCTCCGTATTTAAACCTGCTTCTCACAATTTAATTTTAGGGTTAGTTTATATAGCACGACCATCACCCGAAGGTACATGAGCACTTTAAATTACCATCAGTTACTGCACAATATTTTGCCTTTCTCAATAAACAAGTCATACCATTTTCACAGATTTTTTTTAACTTATATTGAAAAACAACTTTTTATTAATCACATAGGCGAAACCAGTTGCATTTGCGATTGCTTGTTTTGATATGTTGTAGCTCTCTGCAGAGGCTACATTTCAGCAAAGCTGACACAGGCATTGTTCCTCGAGTTAAGACTTGGCTTCCTCGGGGACATTTATATCGCTTGTGAAATAAACAAGAAAAACAGCCCTGCATGATTTAATGAATTTCAGTAACTTCAGTTTTCTCATTTCATACAGCAAGCATCTGAACAATGGTTGATAGAAGCGAAAGTTGAACTTTCTGCTCCAGCGCCTTTCTCAGACACATATACAGAACAGCCTGTAGATCAGTTCAGCGAACGCAGAGGTCAGAGAGGCAGTGAGCAGGCTTTAGTTGCATTGAAGTATTAAACCTGCACTAATGAGTTGATCTTTTGCCCACGCAGTACAATCATGCTTTAGAATGTCAAAATAGTGAAATAATACTGGCACGTGGTATGATCTGTTATACGGCATTACTTGCCTTTCCTTTTTGGCACATAACCCCCGCACTCTGCCTCACTCCCTCCTGTATGTCATATATACCCCCTGTACTGTATTCCTTCTTATAACAAGAAAAGCCAACGTACATGTTTGTCTTGTGGTGGTCATTTGTTGGCCGCAGTTTTATTTGGAATACAAGGAAACATGTATATACTTTGCATCATGCTATTACAACTTCCTTGGTATTGTCTCTTGGCCCTTCTGGGTCGTTTCCTTTGGTAGGTTGGATTTTTTGCGCCCCGTTTGCGCGGGAAGGGAGTAGCTTCTGTCCTGGAGTTAGGCCATCTCGCTACCTTGTCCGACTTTGTTGTGCCCTGCCGTCCGGCGGGGGCTGGGCTGCGAGCGCCGTCTCCGTTTGCAACCCCCCCCCCCTATTCGGTAGGTCAAGTTACCCAGCCGTGAGGCATCCCAGAGTGTGTGGTCCTACCACCTGTCCGTAGGCCAGCTCACCCAGCCGAGTTTGTCCGGGGGGGAGGGCATGGCGCAGGTTATGGCGCCTGCTCTCGAGCCCCCTTCGGGAGCAGCCTCTGCAATTTTAGTGAACCATGCCATGGGCTAGATGTATGAAAGGGTTTTGCCCATTCTATGTCTACGGGCAAATATGTTGATACATATGGCCCATATGTCATCAAATTTTGTCCTCCTTTTTCTCATAAATCCAGTGGTCTTGAACATAATTCGGTAGATCTGTTATGAACCTGAGTTGGCAGATTAGACTACCGTTTTGCCCGCTCCATTCTTCCATTCTTTTAAGATTAATAAAGTAAGTACCATGTAGCTGGTTAATAGAAACGCCTCGTGCTGAGTTTAAGGTGATAATGTGCTATCCAGGTAATCCGATTTTAATTTAGCAGGGGTTTGCTGGTTTTAGGATATTCAAGGCTACACACGACTCTCGACTATCCCACCCCCTGCATAGATTCTGGGTCATCAATTGGTAGAGTAATGAATGGGGAAAGAAGAGCATATATTTCTTCGAAGGGAATTTCTACAGGGTTTCCCACCTTGGTGTTGGAAGTATAAGAGTAAGTATGTGTCAGACCACCTAAATAAATGTTCCTACAGAAAGATGCTTTAGCTCCAGTGGCCCAAACATTGGAACCACATTCCACTAAGGAATAAGCTAATAGCAAAAAGAAGAACTCAACCAAATTGTATTGTCTTCATCGAAATGAAGCAGAACATTGACGCAGAGTAGAAAAATGCACAAGACCAACCTCAGGCTCCCCCAATGTCACAATATGTTGATGACATTATAGGTTTGGTTGCCTTGCAGGAAGCTGTAAAAGAAAGAAGGTGCGGATATAGCCCAGTGGGTGCTAATGATGGGGCCAAAGATGTGGACAGAGTATGGGAACCCATGCCCCAGAGTTTGAAATAACACATATAGCCAGCTTGCTTAAGCTGAAGTCCTAACTTGGAGCCACTGATGTAGTACGGTAGACGTGAACCGTTGCTGGGATTGGTTAAGGTAAGGCGCCATGCAAGAAGGGTTCCATTGGAATAGAAACAAGGGGCTCTTTCTCGATAAACTATGAACAAAGGTGGAAGATGCAAGCCCCTTAAACACCATCAAGGTCCTAAGATGAATGGTTTCAGTTTGTAAACTGTGAAAGACAGGTGGTATATGAGTCACACTTATCCGAGGCTGGTGATAGTTATTTCTGGGATGACCCTCTGGGCTCTTCTTGGCATTAGAGAAGAAAGGACGGTTTTATTTGTACAGTTGAAGTTTTTCTGTACTTCTAACTACAGAACAGGGGCTTGGTGCCCTGGGTGCATCATCAAGTGGTGTGTGGATGTGGAAGAATCTCATCATGCCCAAGTCATGTCCAGTAGTGTATCACAGGCTTCCTCAATCCCCGTGGTGCAAGGGGGCCTCCGAGCTGTAGGGGGCCCCCTCAGCACAGTACTCTGGACCAAGATTACCTGAATAAATCCGGAGCAGTGGCCCCTCTCAACTTTTGTTACGCCACTGGTCATGTCCTTCCAAGGCACCCCTTGAGGAAACTAGGCACATTTGCATTGACATGGAGTGACGGCTCCTTTGCTAAGGCAGAGGATCGTTGCCCCACTGCTTTTAAGCAGTGTGAATAAAGGAAAAAGAAAATGATAATTTGTTGCTATTATCATTTTATTATTTATTGTTTCTCATTGCTTCGCGGGTGGGTAGGCAGAACTGCTTTGCCCTCAGAGCAGGGCAGGAGAGGAGTGGTCTGCCCACTCCAAGTGCGCATGAATGCTTGGCCAGCCCTCTGTGGCCGGCCAAACAGTAATCCACACTTTGCATGTTCTCCACACAGGCTGCATTACAGCCTGCTTGGAGAATGTGCTCAGACCCCCCAGTCTCTAATGTAGTGTTGTGATTTGCCAGGGGAGCCTCGGTGTCCTTCCTGGTTGCTGTTCAGTCCGAGCCCAACATAGGAGAGACGGAGCAGAGACTCAGGAAACGCTGATAAGGTAAGTGATTTTTTTGTACATTCCCCTTCCTCCTCCCCCACCCACCCCACACCCACCATTCCCGATCCGTGCCAGCCACAACTATTTTGTAAAAAACAACAGGAGTGTAACCCATCAACCATGTTGGGATTGGGTTCAGAAGTAATATAAACAAAAGATATCCCAACTGGTATCATTCATAGTCAAATATTAAGGATATGCAAGCAACATTATCCACAAGGAAAAACAAGGAGCCTCTATTTTGTTATAGTATGTGCTCTTGCCATCATTTATAGAAACAATTTAAGATAAATTGGTAAGGAAACAAGGTGGATAATACAGTTATAACAGCACTGTAGTACATAACTGAAAGTAATTTGATTAACAGCTTTATACATTTCTTTATCAACACCTAAAGGAAAATGACTGCTAAAATTAACCAGACTAGGATAACTAGTACCACACATATTGAAGACATTTTGCAACACCTCTTGAGAATAGAGCATCTCGAATTTTTACTAGTATATGAGTAAGCTATTTCTTCTTCTCAGAGAGAAAACAATTAAAAATAAAAATTTAAAATCTATATAACACCCTCCTTTTTTTTTTTAACAGATAAGTCTATTCCCTAACAGTTTTTCTTCAACCTTATGTCATACATCAAATGTATTTTTCAGATAACACAATTTCTTCGACCTTGTGTCTCCTAACACAGTTTCTTCAACCTTGTGTCAATTAATCAAAAAGTTCAATCATTGTCATTATCATTATCAAAGTTCACTTGACTACTATTAATCTCTACAATTGGTGGAATGACTATGTAAAGCCCACTCTGGTGACTTAGAATCTCTGCCTATGTGTCCTGGACCATGATACATGCTTGCCATGTTTGAAATCATGCTGTCTGGCATTACTGCTCTGACATCTTTGTAAACTCAGATTTCATCCTCTTCTCTCTGTCTGCATCCTGCTTTTAACCAAGTGTCTTTTTCCTTCTCACTTACCTCGTCTTCTAACTGTTTTACTTCCTGCCAAGTTTCAACTACAGATATTAGCATAAGTGAGTTCAAAACATGTTCATTTTCTTTTTCCCAATTGACTGCTGCATTGTGCCTTGCACAAAATTTTGCAATTTCATCAGCATAGGAGTTTCCTTTTGTCACATAATCATTTCCCTTCTTGTGGGCTGTGCACTTTACCACAGCAATTTGTTCTGGTAATTGAATGCAATCGATCAGTCTTTTAATCAATTTCGCATTTCTTATTTGTGACCCCGCAGAAGTTAAATAACCTCTTTGAGACCAAAGTTGGCAATAGTCATGGACTACGCCATAGCCATACTGACTATCAGTCACTATGATAATCTTTTTTCCTTTACTTCCGAAAAGATCGTACCACGGAAGTTGTATTTTCGCAACACCAACCAATCCGTGCGCGAAACTCACTAACAAGCCAATCAGGTTAAGCTATGTCAGTGCTTTGCTCAACCAATAGAATTTACTGTTTTTCTAGAAGAACCAATCAGCTACGAGCTTGTATAATCACGTGAGTCAATCACAGCGCGGCACTGATGACGTATGCTACCGCTGCAGACTTCTCTGCTCCTTCTCTCGCTCCCTACTCTGACTCCATCAAACCAAAGTGACACAAAGTGCTTGTGGTTTGTGAGTGAAAACCAAGGTAGTAGCTCTGGGGACAGTGTGAGCAGCGTGAACGGCGCAACGTGACTAGTGTAGAGATATATACAGTGAGTAGTTATCACAGTGTGGTTCTCATTGATTGAGAAGGTCCGGTTATATCACAATTCTATTTCATTGTTCATGAACCACTTTGTGAAGAAGCGCCTATGATTGCGTTGGTGTGTCGAGGGAGTTTTGATCCACAAAACTCAGGATCATCTTCAGGACAAGGATGGGTTGAAGACTGTGCAGTGACAACAATGGTCCGCTGTGGAGTCCAATGGCAACGGAGGGTTCGCTGTGGACAAGCCGGTGCGTATCTCAAAGGCCGGTCCCGTTGTGGCTGGCCGGTAGAGGATGATCACGGTCAGGCGCTTGGAGGAAGTCGATCCCGAAGTGATCGATCTCAGGGGAGTGAATCTCTCCTCTGCGTGTAATCGGCTGAATGCTCGATTGCGGCTGGCATTCTATAAATGAGCACATACTATAACTAAATAGAGGCTCCTTGTTTTCTTGTGGGTAATGTTGCTTGCATATCCTTAATATTTGCCTATGAATGATACCAGTTGGGATATCTTAAGCCACAACTATTGGCATGGATTGGATGGTGGTCATGTACGGTAACTGCATTGACTCCTCTGGACTTATCCCTCTGTGTAGCAGAGTTTGAAAACAATTCCTCTAAAGAAAGGTCTCATGTTTTCTCTTCTCCCTGGATTGACTAACACTACCAGAGCCAATCCAATCCCAGAAAAAGGATGTTTCAGAATTTCACTGACTATTTGAGTACTATACTATCGCTCCCATACCCTGGTGGGAGAATACCCCTTCTATGCAGCTAAGATCCTATAAGGTTTCCAGCCCACTTGGCACATCATGCTAATCGACCACAAGCATGTAGCCCACTAGTCTTCCCTATGCTCAGACCAAGTGTGAAACAGCTGCTTCCGGGTCCTCCATGAATCCAATGACTCAATGATCTTTTTCATAAACACAATTAGCTATCCTATAGAGAGATTTACCTAAAAACCTCCAGATTCGAGTTAGAGTAGTAATGAAGTTAGTGGATCCATCTCTTTTGTATGGCAGGGAGCAGGGCCATAGCCACGGGGGAGCCCAGCGGGGCCCAGCACCCCTATCCTGATGCCTGGCCCCCCCAAACATTCTTGGCAGTGGGCAGATGACAAGGGAATTTTTAAAGAAATGCTCAGTACCATCAAGGCATTTTTCGCCTCAGGAGAAACACAGAATGAAAGTTAAAGTGTGCTTTACTTAAGAATATATATTTCTTAAGAAAAAAGCTTGGCATTATTTTTATTACAATGTATTTATTTATTTATGCCTTTTTATATAACGCAAACTTTACCCAAAGGTGTCAGAGCGCTTTACAATAGAACTAGTTACATTACATAGGGACTTCAGAGTACATGAATTAAATAAAAGAATCAAACAGATACATTCTAAATTCACATAAAAATGGTAGTAAATACATAAGTCTACTACAGACACTAGTGGTTCGAGTACAAATATACAAGTTGCAAATTCACTCAAAATTATAGTTTAAGGAAAGTTGGGGGGGATTAGGGTTGGATAAATATATATATATATATACATATTTACAGAGCATGATCTTCTCATCCTTGCTGGCGTTTTGCAGTGATTGTTCAGCCAGGTCTTCAGGGTGCAGGTGCACTCACAGGTGGTGTTCTTGGGCCTGCAGGGATGCCAGAGCTGGTGCTGGCCTTAGGGGTAGAAGGCAGGGTAGTGGTAGGCGAAGACTGCGTGCGGTAGCCTGCAGGTAGATCTCGTGCTGCATGGGGAATCAAGGCAGGCTGTGGACATCTTGCCCCAAGATTGGACCAGCAGAGCAGTCAGGCCTCCGAAAGTTCTGCAGTCCTCTGCCAGTCTTGACTGCCTCATGGGCTAGAGGTCAGCACCCCACACTTCAAATGTTATACGGGAGTATGCGCACTCACTGCACTGTGGTAATCTCTCTTGGGAAGCACCAGTGCCTGACCCCGCCCACGGCCTATGACGTTACCATTCTCCGCCGCTGGGTTGCTCCGCGTCACTATTTAAAAACTCACTCCATGTATTGGGCCCTGATGCAGGAGTCCCCTGCTTCTAACTGTGGGAGCAGATTTCTTTATGAGCGCCATGCGACTCATGGGCTCACCACAAGTAGAGTGGTGCAGGCCTGCTCCTCCATCTTGCCTCCGGTCAGTAAATGAACTCCAGACAATTAATAAATCCGTTTTCCTCTTCCATTTAAACACTCCAGTTTCTGGCTTTGATGATTTTTGTTTAAATAAATGGCTGTGAACTTCACAATTCACAAGTATAATATGTTCAATCTGGACTAGAGTAAGGAGTCAATATTGGTATTGTAGCTGCAAATTAAAATGCAGGTGAGCCTGGGAATCACTTTCAGGAATGCTTGAACTGTAGATTAGAATTGAAAACTCAATTTAGGATTATATTAAATGTAAATGGATTAAAAACAAGATAAATGAAAGCATAAAACAATCAGGATTTGGGACACAACGCTATAGTTCATAAAATGTAGATTGGACTCTGTAAAATAATTGCATTGAATAGTACTTTTTTTTTAACTTAGCAAGTAGCCTGTCCCTTGCAATGCCTAAATCACGCTTCTGAGTGGTCTGGTTTTAATATTTTTATACAACTTCATACCAGTGCCAAGGATATTGAGGCACACAATTTGTATCAACTGTTGAAATGGTGGTTGTGTGGTTTGGCCTTTATTGGGTATGATAGGAGAGGATGTGCTGCCAACGCGAGTCTTGGCATTGATTCAACTCCTGTGATTCTGGACAAATCACTTAATCTATCTGTGCCTAAAATAAAGAAATAAATGTGACATTGTTTAATGCAACTGGTGCACATGTAAAGCACTCCAATACATTTGTGCTGAGTTTGTGAGAGATAAAACTGCAAAAATTAAAGAATATAAACAATAAATTAACATTTAGTGGGCACATGTCACATGTCACATGGATTGCAGCTTCACATAAGTGTTGCAGAAGGTGTGAGAAAGACTCAGCCGCATTTGCATGCAGTATAGATGGAATCCACTGTTGATGTGCATTAGAAGGGTCCATTATGTTATACAGCACTCACCAACTACCAACCGGAGATCATACATATTTTGGAGACATTGTTAAATCACCAAGTAGTATTATAAATGGGAGTCAGTCAGCAGGCCCATGGCTCCGGCCCTGGCTGTCTATGAGGGCAAGGCGCTGGCTTCAGCGGTCTACGGGTCTGAACTATGGGGCTGCAAAAGTATTAAGGATCTGACAAGAGCTGAGAACAAGTTCGTTAGGGACTTAGTTTCTCTTCCTCACTCAACACCTTTGAAACCCTTTTTTATCGATATGGGCAAACGCCCAATTGCAGACATAGTACGCCTTCGACCCTTGCTGTTCTGGGTGCGCCTGAGAAGGACACCAGAACTGGAAAACTATGCTAAGGTCCTGGATGAATTGATTGTCCTGAATAGCTCAAACAAGATACAGTGGCTTAATAAACTGAGGCAGCTGATCGTGAGCTTAGGAATGGGTGAATCGTGGGATTCCCAGTCTCCCCCCCACAAGCAAATTGTTAAAAATAATGATTGGGAGTGGGTACAGGCGGAGGATTTAAAGAGCACTAAGTGGGGGGTACTTACTACAAAATTCCGAGAACATAAGCCCAACAGAAAGCTGGAGCCCTTTCTAGACTATATTCAAATCTCAAGAGATAGATCTCTCTATCTGAAAATGAGATACAGCATACTCCCTCTTAATAAATTTATAGAGGGGTGGAAAAGAATGAGGGACCATTGTTTCACCTGCCCAACATGTCCATGTTTGTAGGAATCCCTACCCCACTTCTTGTTTGCTTGTAAGGCATACAAGAGGCCAAGAACAAGGTGGCTAAAACCAGTATGCAGTGAGTTGGGCGTAAGAGACTTTAGGATTGCCCTATGTATAATCTTAACAGATACTTCATCTCTGTATATTGTTTGCGGGGTTGCAAAGTTTCTTGCCAGTGCTTGGTTTATATGCACAAGGCTGCTAAATGAAAACAAAAACTAGATCATGCCCCAATTTTTAACTTATATGTATATTACTGTGATTGTACTTTACCCCCTTGTAACCATCCTTTTTTTTAAATTGTAAATAGCTTTTTATCGTTTTATGCTAATAAATAGCCAGAATATTAATTATAAGTAACATTTTATGTCTGGAAATGTTTGTACTTTTATGATATGAATATATCGAATAAAGTATTATCATCATCATAAATGGGATAACATTTCCTCTGCTGTAGATTATAAGGATATTGTAAGTCACCAATGAGCTCCCAGACGATATATAGGAGCAAAGACGAAGGACAAGAATGACATGACCCTTCCTGAAAACATCTTAAAAACCTTGCCCAGAAAATAAAAAAAAGTACCAAATGCAGCACAGCAACAAACGTTGCTGCGCTGTGTTGCATGACATGACAGAGGACAAAATTGCCATATCTAGAGAGATATGGGAATCTCTGCCTCTCTCCCCCATCCCAACGTACAAAAGTGGCATTATCTTTTGCACAAAACCCTGCCTGCTATTGTTTGTAGATAGGGTTTTACATGAAGAAACAAGAGTGGTTGCATGAGAACGCACATATACAACCCATGCAATGCCCCTTTGCAGTGCAGCACAGATACGAAGAGGGAACAGTTGGGAGAAATAAAAGTATTTCTCCTTTTTAACACATGAAACCCATGTAACACCCCCCTTTGCAGATTAATGCAAAGCTAAGGGATTCTTTGCGTTTCTTTGAGAGAATTCAAGTTTTGCACTGGAAATTAAATTGTAAATACAATTTTCACAGGTTTGTATCACTTTTGTGACACAAAAGCAGCAAAGAATGTTGAGTCATCTGGGCCTTTCTCTTTCATGTTCATTAGAGATAAGAAGAATAAAAGCAGAATCTGTAGTGCAAAATAAAATGCACCAAATGCACATATTAATTTTCTGAAAAATATAATGGAATCAATTTAATGCAAGTCAGGTTAAAAAAGCTGTGGATCAGATTGTATACAAAACTGTAGGTATCCTAACTTCCTTGCAATAACCTACAGTGTGTGGTAATAAAACCTTGGCATGAACATCTCTTCATTGCTGTTCACCTTTTCTTTTTAGAAAAATAAATCAAAAGGAATTGACAGCTCCAATTTTCATTAGTAGACTGCCTGGCATCCTGGCTGTTGGCAGCAGACATTCTGATGTCTGAACTCAACTATAGTAACTTATTATAGTGGAACAGCTATGTTGTTTCTTTATTATGGATGACTTCCCATCTCAACGGTTATAAAGAAGTTAGGCAAGGGCCTTTATACAGGGATTGGAGGATTCAACATATTAATTGAAGTCTGTCTAGAAGCATCAAGAAGAGCAACTAATTGTAAGTCCTGGTGAAACATCAAAACAATGATGTATAATGCTCACTCAGGAAAAACAAAGGAGTAATCCATTCAATGTGTTGTTAAACTAAAAGGAAGTCTATCCATGCGTGACATAAAATCAACCACCAAAACAGTAGTGTGTGGCATTTATCCATGGTTAAGTGGGTAGGGGGTTGGAGAAATGGAGAGAACAGAGATGGAAGGGAACCAAACTCTGGATCAATGCCTCACGTCTACCAGGCACAAGCAGGGTACACACCACAGACATACACTTGTATCCTTTTTTCTTTTAGTTGGATGCCCGAGGTGGACACGTTGATTGGAGAGCTAAAATAAGTGAGCTGAGCAACATTTATTAGGGGGAGGAAGGACGGGCTGGTCTGCAAAAGCCTCGACTACTACCCCTGCAGGTCAATAGAGACATTAAAAGACCAGCCCTTGAGGTGGAGTTGGTTAGCGTAAGGCAGGGAGGAAGCAAGGGGCTGCAGGGTATGAACATAGCCCAATAATTTGAACACAATGCTAGAAACATGGATAGAAAAACAATATAAAGCAGAAAAGCAGAGGAGGAAACATTTTAAACTTAAAATACTGTAGATGCACAATCGCAACAAATGGATGCCCTTAAACTTTCTGACTTTCTCATACACAGGTTGGGTACCTAAGACCACTCACACATTACACAAGAGTGCATAAGGCAAAAGTAAAAACCTGAAGCCTCTATGAGATTAGATCATCACATGGATAAAAGTTGTCTAAATGGAATAAAATAGCCTATTTATTTCATTCTTACTCTCAAATACCTGTTAACTTTCACCATTGACATCTTCAGCGAGACCACCTATTAGCCAATAACACTTTATAATATGCAGATCATACATTCTTTGGAAAAATGAGTCTGCAAATCCCAGAATACCAAGAAGGTGCTGTCTAAAAAGACGCAACTGAATGAAGTCAGCCCCACATTTTGAGGCCAGTTGGCAGTTCTGACCACCTCCTCACTGAGCTGCAGACATTATGACATTGCATCAGGCCTATTTGTTTTCTAGCGCTGGAAATATACAAATTTTACCCCCAAGGAGAGAGACCTTCAAGGAACAACAGTGAGTATTGTAAAATACCCTGCCCATGTTCTTTCTTATGTTGCGTTAAGATCTAAGGTGGGGAACGAACAGTTTCCCTATCTCTTTGAACCAATAACAAAAAGAGGAGTGATAATAATAAAAATCTGTTATTTGTATAACACTCTGTAAAGGACATTTACTATGCAATTATTATTAGCAATTTATTTCAGAAACTTAGGTCCAGATATACAAAATTTGCAACATATATATTTGTGGCAGCTAAATTATTTGGTGAATCGACCTATGTATTAACAGCTTGGTTCGCACAATAAGGATTTCGAGTGAGGCACAATACAACCTACCCCGTTACTCTTCATAAACTAGGTGGCAAACTGTGAGCAATGGATGGCCATTAGAGGAATGTCAGCAGATCACCATGTCTGTGATCTTTTTTGTTTTAAAGGCAGCCTTTTTGTCTGGAAAGAAACAGTGCTGCAATTATAATTTTGTATTTTAAAGCTCCACTGAACCACTTCCCACTCCAAACTTTAGTTTTACATTCACAACTGAGAAAGTGTCTTAATGTGACCACTTCACCTTTGTGAATGGGTTACAACCACCTTTGAGGAGTTGGTAACCTAAGAATGGTTTACAACCCAAATGATGGTTGTAAAAAATTGTTACATAGCATTTTGAAATGCTATTTAATAGGAATGCTGTACACGCCACTTCCAATTCTTGATTTGGTATGCATTTCTAAACCCATTGGGTGAGTTGTCAAGGGAGTGTTTGGCAATCTATTGTTTCTGTGATGGTAAACAAAGATAAGGTCCTTGTGTTACCAAACTAAAAACCTTCTGTGAGCCCTTCCCACGCTATCCCAAAATGTA
This sequence comes from Lissotriton vulgaris, assembly GCF_964263255.1. Classification (NCBI taxonomy): domain Eukaryota; kingdom Metazoa; phylum Chordata; class Amphibia; order Caudata; family Salamandridae; genus Lissotriton; species Lissotriton vulgaris. Next base: position 1,357,117,301 of record NC_141687.1, read on the forward strand.
TACACCCACTCTCACAGCAAGCCCTTCTTACAACAACAAAGGAGTTTATAAAGCGCCTGGTGACGCCATCACGGCGTGTCCCCGCGCTGTGGAAAGGAAGTCAGGTGCATAGTAGGGAGTTACAGGGAAAACAGGTGAGTTTTTAAGCTTTTCCTGAAAGCAGTCTCCGAGTCCGCTAGTCTGATCTCCATAGGGAGAGCATTCCATTCCCTGGCGGCCATAACCCGAAAGGAGCGGCCACCCATTCTGGCCTTCCTGATACGAGGTACTGTGAGCAAGCCAGTTCCCCTGGAGCGAAGAGTTCTATTGGGCTCATAGGGAATGGCTAAGTCATTCATATAGGAAGGAGCTTTTTGGGAGATGATCCTATGGCACATTAGTAATGCTTTAAAGAGAATTCTCTTTTTTATGGGTAGCCAGTGGAGGGTATCTAGAGCAGGTTTGGATGGAGCTCTCTTGGGAAGTCTAAGGACTAGACGTGCTGCTGTGTTCTGCAGGACTTGAAGTCTCCTGATGTTATTTTGCGATGTTCCGAGCAGAAGCACATTCCCATAGTCTATTCTGGAAGTCACGAGCGCCTGTGTCATAGTGCGCCTTGCTTCAAGAGGGAGGAGATCCAGGGTACGGTTAAGGGTCTTCAAGACCCCATAGCATTTACCGACCACCCTGTTCACGTGGCAGTCGTAGGAGAGTTTAGGGTCAACCCAAATCCCCAGATTTTTGGCTGCTTCACAGGGGGTGGGTACCGGCCCCAGACATGAAGGCCACCACTCCTTGGTCCAGCTCGAATCCCTACCTCCCATGACAAGAACCTCTGTTTTCGAGCCATTAAGCTTCAGGCAGTGTTGGGTCATCCAACCTGCCAGAGCTTGCATGCAGGATTTAAAGTTGTCTGGAGAGACAGAGGGAGCTTGGGATAGGGAGATGAGAAGTTGGGTATCGTCGGCATATGAGACTAATTCAATGCCGAACGATTGAACCACTTCAGCCAGAGGGGCCATATACAGGTTGAACAGGGTGGGGCTCAGGGCAGAGCCCTGAGGCACCCCCTGTTCCAAGGCAATGCTGTCAGAGAGAAAAGCACCTCTCTGAACCTGAAAGCAGCGGTTGGTGAGAAAAGCCTTCAGCCAACCTAATGCTTCCTGGGTGACCCCGGCTTTGTTCAGACACTGTAGCAAGATGGAGTGTGCTACAGTGTCGAACGCCGCACTCAGGTCCAGCATTATAAGTCTTTACAATCTTATCAAAATGTAAATATTTTCTAAACATTTCAATGGGAAAAATTATTTTCCCATCCACTGAACCATTTTTATGTTGCTGTCGTTGCTTGGGGCCATTTCCCCCCAAACAATTATTCCTGGCTATGGGCCTGGCAGGGAGATTCAAGAGACCGTAAACCAAGTGGGTTGCTGAACTGTTCCTTAGGAAAAGAGGAATTAATTGTATCTGGCGTGACCGGAGGTGTAGATGCAACACCTTTGGGCATCCATTTTAATGGATGTATTTGCCTCACACACCCATAAGGGTGTCATGCTTCATCATAGGCGGTGCTCCTCGTCGGGGAGGCGGTGCAATCCCCGACGGGCTCACCTCTGAGAGGGGCTCTTTGGCGGAGATCTTTTATATCCAACTGCCTTATGGTGAAGTGCGGGTGTGTGGGTGGAGTAGCAAGTTGCCTAGGGGAGTGATTTAAAATGTAGCAGGGGGGGGGCGGAAACCACTTTATTCTGGGGGTCTTCCTACTGCAATTAAAAACGTGAATCTAGCTCGCTAGGTGCCAAACGGTTAGGTATAGTGGCCCTAGATGAGACTAGAGGAGGAATTGGCCGACATGTTTCTTGCGTGTGGCAGTTTGCCCGCGATTCATCAGGACCTACAAGTGATAAGAATTACATTCAATCAACAACATGCTGGTGTCATGTGTGTAGTGTGGGTGTAGTTTACCTCTGTGGCTTTATCCTATGCCTAATGGTCAGGGATTAAATGCCACAAGAACGTTCGGCGGGTTGGTACATCGGGGTTGAACCTTTGGATTTGGCTCAAACTTCCCGTGTCCTGGCGGATTCACCTACCCATCACCGCTGAGCTAGGATAGATGGTGGGTAGAGGACCCCCAGAATAAAGTGGTTTCCAGCACCCCTGCTACATTTTAAATCACTCCCCTAGGCAACTTGCTACTCCACCCACACACCCGCACTTCACCATAAGGCAGTTGGATATAAAAGATCTCCGCCAAAGAGCCCCTCTCAGAGGTGAGCCCGTCGGGGATTGCACCGCCTCCCCGACGAGGAGCAACGCCTATGATGAAGCATGACACCCTTATGGGTGTGTGAGGCAAATACATCCAACAAAATGGATGCCCAAAGGTGTTGCATCTACACCTCCGGTCACGCCAGATACAATTAATTCCTCTTTAAGGAACAGTTCAGCAACCCACTTGGTTTACCTATGCTTGACGCGGGCACAGGCTGATACTGGACCTTCCACCCTTCTGAGTGGTAAATAGTGTCCGATTGATCAATTGATCACTCTCCCTTCTATTTGACGATTAATAGATTCAAGAGACCGTCACAATCTCACATGTACTGCCCATGAGGAGATCTCACAGTGCATCTCCTTGTCCAAGAGGAATGTCCTCAAACATTGCCTACTTTTCAGCCTTCACAGACATCAGGAGTCAGGTGATACCATCAATAAAAGATACTTGAGGTCACGTCTCCTCCCCAGATTTTCAGTCAACCAAGGATCTGTATCATTCCTTAGTGTAACTATGCATGTGTCACACAGAAAAGTCAAAGGCAACAAGGGTTTGTAGGTCCCACCTGCAGCACTGGGTATGATGCCTTCTTCTTGTTGCACTATTGATCATGGTTTTGCAGCTGTCGTGCTTCCTGTGATAAATTACAGAAACATCAAACACCAACCCACACCTATGGACTTCCACGACAGATACACCACCACTGTAATCAACACAACCCACACATTGACCATCATGAACATTCTCTCCACTCAGGACACCACCTCCACTATGAAATCCATCCACTTTGGGGCTGCCACAAACCCATGCCTGTGCCACATCTTCAACCTCAGAAACCAAGCAATCGGCCAGGAACTCACCACCCTACTCAACACCACTATCCCCACAGCCACATTTCCCAGCACCTGGAGAGACCCTTAATCAAAAAACGATCCACGACCGCAGGAAACCCAAAAACTAACGGCCAATCTCCATGTTTCCATTCCCAGCAAATGTACTGGAAAAGATCAACAACAATCAACTCATGACACACCTGGAGCAGAATCAGCTACTCAGCTCCTTCCAATCTGGCCTCCACAGCAATCACAGCACCAGAACCTCCCTGATTGCAGCCACCAATTACATCTGAACCCTCCTCGACTCAGGATAAACAGCAGCTTGGATCTTCCTTGACCTCTCATTAGCCTTCAACACAGTATCCCTTCATACCCTGATCGAAAGACTCCACAACATCTGCATCCTTAGATGGATCACCTCCATCCTCACTGGAAGAACCCAGAGGATCCACCTCCCAACTTTTACATCTGAACCCAAGGAGATCACCTGCAGTATACCCTAGGGCTCATCCCTCAGCCACACGCTCTTCAATGCATATATGACCCTGCTGGCAAACATTGTCAGATCCCACAGTGTCAACATAATTTTCTATGCAGACAATAACCAACTCATCCTATCAATCCCAGATGTCCCCACCACCACCAGAATTAACTTCCACAGATGCATGACAAACGTCTCCGACTGGATGAAGAAAAACTGCCTGCAGCTGAACACAGATAAGACAGAAGTACTGATCTTTGACAACAGCAGCAAGACATAGAAGGACTCCTGGTGGTCTTCAAACCTAGGACTCGCACCCCCTCTGTATAATCATACCAGAAATTTCAGAATTATGAATGGCAGCAAGCTCACCATGAAATCACAGATCAAGAGCATCTCCTTCGCTTAGTTCCTTCTCTCTGTGCATTCTACCTAAGACCTTCAGGTGGCTACCCATGCACACAAGATGCACCTAGACACAAGCCCTCTTCACCAGCCAACTGGACTATGGCAACACCCTCTACATAGGAATCATTACACACCTCCTACAGAGACTTCAGACCATATAGAATACCACACCCAGACTAATCTTTGGCCTTCCCGGATGAACCCACATCACACCCCATCTCAGGCAACTCCACTGGCTCCCTGTACAAAACGGATTTCAATTAAAGCTGCTGACCCACACACTCAAGGCTCTAAACAACCAAGGACCCACCTACACTAACCACTGCCTGAACTTTCACCAACTATCGAGAAAACTACACTCTGCCTCCCTTTCACTTTCTCATACAGCCAGTTGCAAGTCCGACCCTTAGCATTCTCTTGGACCATGGAAATAGTGAGGTGGGATAACAAAAGCTGTGGCATCTCTCTTACACCCTGCTACCAATGTGAGTTATCAACCACAACAATAGGAAACTATCTGCCACAGCATTACCCCATGATTCCCTTTTTTATGAGATGTTTTGAGATACTATATGAAGGCCCCCAGTTGCTGTCCCATCAAAAACACTGAAGCTCTGTCTATCTTCCTCCATCAGGACCATAAAATGGAAAGATAACAACCACATGAACCCCCTCTCAAAAGAAGACTACATCACTTCTGTGAACTTACTCCCACCAGTAGCACTGCTTTCAGTGGTTCTGCTACTGCATTACCACTGGTGTGCACCTGTCTAGGAGTTAACTAGACCACATTGCCCTTGAGCAGCATCAAAATAGCATCAGTTATATATCTTGTTCTGTACTCTGCAGTGTAGGCCATGTGTCCTGAACCTCATACTGTGCCTTTGACCTCACCTACAAAAATGGAGCTTGAGCTGGTCAACCTGGAGAGCTACTCTGCTGGACTCCTGCTTTGCTGTGCCAACCTGCTGCCTGCAGCCCTCTTGACAGGTTGAGAAAGACTGCACCTGCATCTCTTGAACCCAGATTCCAGAGTCACTCCATGCGCTTGTAGGTTATCCTCTGATCGTGAAGCTACAGGAACACAACAGGCTTTCAACAAACTTGCACCTGCATTTGGACTCTGCCATCTGTGATTCTAACCAGCCAAGTGGTACAACCCCAGTACTGAAACCTTGGAAATGGGCTTAAGGTGCTCTGAAAACCTCTGTGGATCCAACATAACCAATGCCTCTACTCTACGTGGTAAAAGGCCTTTACAACAAGGTTTATACCTCGTTGTGCCTTTACCACACATTTTATAGCGTGCATATTTTTACAGCGAATATGCATATACAATGCATGAAATACCATGCATTTAATTTAAATTGGGAGTATTGGGGGTCTCCCCTAACCAATACTTTGTTTTTAAATCTTAAAACAATGCGTGGTATTGTCATGGGTTGTAAATGCATATTCCAGGTAAAAACATGCGTTCTAAAAAATGTGTTGCAAAGGCATACGATGTATTTGCCTGCATGTACCATCGTACAACCCTCTGCACATACCTAAGCAGAACCAAACCATTGCCACGTGGAATGATTGCCACTGCAAAGACCTGCATCGCTGCTGCATCAGAACTGCCACATCGTGACACATCCTCGGAACATGCCCTCACAACCCTCATTGACTGCAGCCTCGATGATGTTGCTGGATTCCTCATCATAACCTCACAGCTCTTTGGATCCGATGCATCAGACTTTGCATCACAAGACTTGTTGGCAGGATCCTCTATGATGACACAAGCCCTCTCATTGAAGCCTCCCCACATTTCGGAACCGAAGCATGGCTTCATCTGCACGGTGCATCTTCAACATGGACCTTCACAGCACTTTGCAAACCAGTATTTAAGGTGCTCTGTTCAGTTGGCCTAACTAGGTCCCCATAGCTGGCCCATTCACCATCCCAGTCAACCTGAACTGGTGACTTTGTTCTGGACCGGCATGACCAGATATCCACAAATGGCACTTTGTACTTTTTGGTGCTATTTTCCCTAAAATCCTTAAACTTGAATGTCTGCAGTTCTACTGATCTGATTATTGTCGTTTTGGTCTTGCTTTATGTATTGAAGAATGTTCTATGTTTCTAACTTAGTGTGGGGTCCTTTCTGTGTGGTGTTTTCACTTAATTACTGTTTGAAGTATTTCACAAACATTTTACACATTGACACTCAGTTATGGTTTACTTCTTTGTGCCAAACTACCAGAGGGTTGAGCAAAGGTTAATGTAGGGTTGGCTTGTGCCTCACCCATAAAGAATTCTGGTTGGTTGTGATGGGTGGTTCGGAGCCCTGTGTGACCAGGGCTCACACCCTTCTCATTCAACAACCTAATTTCCTACATTAGTGATTAGCGGATAAGGATTAGGACTTGTGTTTTTGCAGTGCCATACAGTAATTTTGTGTACACTACCATTTCATATGTGAGACCAATTTGAATTTAAATTCTCTGTGATTGAACTCTTTGCTTTTTGTAAAAACTTTCCTTGACTGTGGTGTCCGAAACCACACCTGTAATAATGGAGTTTAAGCTGCCCTACATGGATACCTACACTGTGGCACAACGTAAGGACATTTCCATGAACAAGGACTTACCGCAAAGAGCAATACCATGAAGGTGCTGTTGGAAGGACAGGGAGACAACCTTCCTGTGATACAGTCTGCAGTGGAGAGGGATAACCTGATCACTGAATTACAACTCTCTGCCAGGGCAGGGAACAGTGTGTCTTCCTGCAGCCTGTCACTAGATGAGTTGGAGGAAAGAAGGGTGGAGAGAGAGATGAAGATGCATGTTAGACCTGGTATCTTTTGGCGTGGTTTCCCTGTTCATTTTGCTTCTGAACTCCTGTTTTTGGTTGTGTGCTGAACTTTGTTTTTGCTGTTTTTGGAACTTTGGGCACTTTACCACCTCTGACCAGTGCTAAAGTTCACCTGCTCTGTGTCTAAAATGTATTGGCATTTTATTTCTCCATGATTGGCATATTTGATTTACTAATAAGTCCCTTGGAACAGTGCAATGTGTGTGCCCTGGGCCTGCAAATTGAATACTATTGTGGGCCTGCAGTACTGATTGTGCCAACCACATGAGTAGCCCTGAAAACGTTTCTCAGGCCTGCCACTGCACTGCCTGTGCACACAGTTTAAAACTGCTGTGTTGACCTGGCAAGTTCACCAACTTGCCAGGCCCAAGCCTTCCCTTTTATTACATGTGAGGCACCCTAAGATAGCCCCTAGGTAGCCCGATGTAGGGGGCAGTGTATTTAAAAGGTAGGACATGTGCTTTTAAGTTTTACATGTCCTGAAAGTGAAAAAAACACTACATTTGTTTTTCACTACAGCAAGGCCTGTGTCTCTCACAGGTTAGCATTGGAGATGCATTGTAACACTTTACAAGTATATCTTCCAATTGGAAGCTAATAGAAAATTGAATTTTGTGTCTCTCGACTCATAATTTTAAAAAAAACATATTTTGAGTGATGTTGTTTTTTAAATTGCAGTTCTGAAGATGTCACTTTTAGAATGCTGAATCCCGAAGTTTGACAGGAGACACGTGGGAGAGCAGCTTTAGATAAAGGTCCAAGTGGCAGGGAGAGAGTATTTGATTTTGGAAGTGGAAGTGAAGTTCACAAAGGACGTTAGGCTCCCTGTTGTGGCATTTAAAAGGTAAACTGGTGTAGTTTGCATTTTGTTTTGAATAAGAGAAAAGGAGGGTTTGGTTTGGAAATGGGCTTTCATGAAAGGTGTAATAGAGAAAGTGTTTAAGGAAGGGTTAAAGCAGAGTATTGGGGTGGGGTAAGTTTCCGGGTTTTTTCAGTATCATTTATTTTGCAGTTGAACTTTGGGTGGGGACTGGGTGGTTTGACATTTAGCTTGAGCTCATGAACATTATGTTCTGTTTAGCACTCTCTGACTTAGACGCAGCACATGTGGCCTGGTGGTTTGACACTGACACTGTGGAATGGATGCATCGCGATGTGACATCGATGCATCATCAACACCACATTGCCTTCAGCCCCCAAGGTCTTGCATCTGAAATCAACATATCATCCTCCCCTGCACCCTGCATCATCCCTGGGCATCAGTAGCTCTACGACCCTGCATTGCCTCAAGGAACCAATGCATCACTTTGCTAGAGTTCCTTTGCACTACACAGCGTCCCTGAGTGCCTATGTGCTAACGACCTGCATAGCAGTAAGGAACTGAGCCATCACCTCCATTTGCGACCCCTCACCTCCTCTGCGCATTGTACCGTCTTTGACTTTGTGACTCATCCAAGGTACTGCACCAGAGTTCGAGCGACTCCTGTAGCCAGGCTGCACTTCTTCACCGTTGAACTGAACTTGTGGATTTGTCTCATTTAAGTTTGACCAGATAGTCCCAGTATCAGCTATTGTTTTCTATGTGCTACAACTGCATTTAATATTGCAGGATTTATATCTTAACTTTTGTATGTTGAATTTTTGGTGTTTTGGTCTTTTTTCAATTAGATAATTATTGTCTATTTTTCTAAACTGTTATGGAGAATTGTGTGGTGTTTTCACTGTATTACTGTGTGTGTGCGCACAAATACTTTATACATTGTCTCTTTAGTTTAGCCTGACTGCTGTGGGCCAAATTATAATAGAGTGAGCACAGGTAAACGTAGTATTTACTACACTTACCATCACTAGAGTGGTTGTTCCTGCTTGTACATGGTGCATACTCAGACAAACAGAAAACCCATTTCTAACACTGTAGATGGCCCAGTTGGGAATGGAAGAGAAGACACTCTTTGAGAATAACTTTAGAGCAGTTGGCTCATGAGAGGAGCCTTAGGAGTTGGACATCAAGGCCAGACAGACAGAGTCCAGCAGTGAGGGTGGCAGCACATCTGCAGTGTCCTCTGGAGAAATGAAGGTCCACATTCTCAAAGCCCTGGTGCCTGACTTTGTTATGAGGAATGACATTGACAAATGATTTAAAGCTTGCGAGGTAACTTTGAAAATAGACAGGATTCTTAAGGAAGATTGGGGACCTGGCATTTGGAAGCATATCCCTAGCAAGTGAGGGGATGCTGTCTTGGCCCTGGAGAATGGGGACAGGATGAGGTAGTCCCGCATGAATTAAACTCTTGTATAGATAATATGGCCTCACCCTAGAGAAGTACAGGCAAATGTTTAGGTCTCGATGGTTGGGTGAAGGGCGGCAGTAAAGTAAAGAATGATCAGAGGCTGTACAATTTGATTGCAAGAGAGCATATGTTAAGTCTTTCTTTTGCAAATTTTTGCTAACACCAGCATGCTTATTGTCCCCCGGGACCTTGCTAGGCAGGCCGACCACTCGATCAGCACCAGGGTCCACAAGAAGGTATCTGTGGTATCACCACAAATGTGGGCAGCGTCCTCAACAGAAGAAGGAGGGGGAGTTAAACATATAAACAAGGAGCTCTCTAAAGGTCTCTAAACTACCTTTAAGGGTCAGAACCCCAAATCTTCACCTGAACAGCAGAAGACAAAAATGTTTCCCTGACGTTAAGTCATCAGAGAAGGTACCTCTTAAGTTCTATGATTGTCAACAGGTTGGGCAGTACAAGGGGGGAACCAAGTGTCCTAAGCAGGCACAGCCCTCCACTGGTGGGCAGTCACTAGGTTTGGTCAGTGTAGTGCTTGGGGAGAAGGTTGCTGCAGATATTGTAAGGGAGATCATAGAGGTTACTCTAGTGTCCCTGGGTCATGGAGAGATGGTGCAGAGAACTCATCCCCCTAATATCACTAGTAAATAAAGGCAGTGGGTCACCATCAATGAGCAGAGGGAGGAGGCTCTGAAAGACACAGGAGCCAACATGTCATATGGTGATCTTAGAGCTGGTTGTCCCTAATGGATTCCATCAAGCTGTTGCAGCCCACAACGATGAGAGTCTCTGGTTCCCTTCAAGATAGGGGGATCTCAGGTTCCTTGAGGGTGTAGTATTTTCCCTTCTGGGCCACTTTGGTTCTAGCTTGGTTACACATATTAGTTACTTTATGCTGCATTCGTTTCACGTAGCCACACACAATAGGTTTTGATTTTTTTACATGAAAATATTTTAGAAATATGCTGAACATATTATTCAGTGACTTTTCTTGGGATTCAGTCTGAACATTTGGTACAACTTAGATATATATGTTAGTTGCCATGGTCAGTGTTAGACCTGGCATCATTGGCATGAGTCTCTCCTTCATTTTTTGTCTGTTTGCCTCCTCTGTTTACGATGATTTGCTGGAATATTGCTTTGGGCACTGTGCCACTGCTGATCAGTGCCACAGTGCAAGTGCTCCCTATGTTAAATTGATACATTAATTGGATTCCATGTTTGGCTTATTTGGTTTATTGTCAGTCCCTAGTAGAGTGCACCAGGAGTGCCAGGGCTTGTAACTACAAATGCAGCTGGTGGGCTTCTAGCACTGGTTGTGCCACCCGCAAAAGCGGCCTAGTAAAATATGTCTAAGGTCTGCCATTGCAGATCTTCCGTGCAGTCTGGTACTGCCATGCTGACTGCGCAAGTACACCTACTTGCCAGTCCCCAAAACCTTCCCTTAACTTCATGTTAGTCGCCCCTGTGGTAGGCCCACGGGCAGGGTGCATTGTAAGCATAAGGCAGGACAAGCCCTGATGTGCGTGGCAAGTCCTAATAGTGAATTACAGCCATTTTCGTTTTTCACTATTGTAAGGCTACCTGCTCGCCTTAGGCCAGACTGAGCTGCTGGAATTATTACACTATATAATCCAAACAGACTCAGAGAGCATGGTGGAAAGTTGAGTTTAGTATTCCTGAACTCAGAATGTATTAACACATCCTTTAGGATGGATGGTTTTTAGATTCTGAGTTTGAAACTAGCACTTTTAGAAAGTGACTAGTTTCTTGTTTAACTATTTACCGGTCTCTGCTGGTTTGGTGTGTGTGTGACAGGAGCTGGGTGGCTCCAGAGGTCTGTATGAGTCAGTGTGGGGTGAATGAAGCATTTGCGTTTAGAGTGAGGGGAGAGTAGTACCTGATAGCCTGCCCTGCCTAACACAATACTGGCTCCACCTCCTGCGGGCGACTGATGGCCCTGCTCCTGCCAGTGACAATACTGGCTCCACCTTCTGCTGGGCGGCTGAGGACTCTGCCCTGCACAGTGAATAGGCCAGGTGCCTCGGCCTGGCAACACCCACAACAAACCCTGGATGGGGTAATTCCCCAGCCTGGACCAAGGGATCAAAGCAGAAAAGGGGTATAAGAGAAGGACCCCTGAACCAAGAATTTAGATCACTTCTGACAAGGAAACCTATACCAAGGACAAGAAGCCTGCTGATCCAAGGACTTGCCTACCCCTTCGCCAGAGTGCTATTTGCTGGGGGAATCCTGCAGTTGCTTCTTTATTTTTGCCAAGGAACAAGGAGAGAGGAACTGAGTGTGTACTCTCAAGCTTTGCCAAGAAAATCTCCAAGGACTGGAAGAGGGCCAGTCTCCTGCTGAAGTCACAGGGCTAAAGGACTTCGTCATCTACTTGAACTGGAGCGTGGTGTTTCCAGTATTCTAAAGAAATCAGCAATCTCGACATCGACGGACGCCGCCGAATCCAGCTCGACATCGTGAGTAACGGCTCCAGTGTCCCGCACCTCCGACCCGATCGACGCCTGTAGCGACGCCAGTGAGTAGCGAGTTCGGCTCCAGCTCAAGTGACCCTGTGTCGACGCCGCCGCTGATCGCATCGAAGCCGCAGCCCTTCTCGACGCTGTGAGCACTGCTCACTCTTGCAACAACGACATCAACGACGATGCCCTATCCCGCTTCGCCACTGTGAGCGCTGCTCCAGTCTGACACCTGTCGACGCCGCTGCAGATGGCTCCGACTCCGAGGCCCAATCGACGCCGAAGACTCGACGCCAATACATTTCGACGCCGTGGACCATCGTTTCTTCATTCTCAAAGGTACTGTTTTGTGGGGGTCTGTTTCGACTCCGGGCTCAACGTAGCGCTCCTCGCTGTCGACGCCGAACCTTTGAGATAACTTTGCCTCGACGTCGTGTGACTCCTATGGGGGTTACATTGTTGCCTAGAACTGTGCTTTAAAGAAGAAGATTTACTTTTGTGCTAAAGAACCGTTTACTAAGAAGAGACTTTACCTGAACTATTATTTTTCCTTCCAAAGATTATTTATTAAGATTGTGGTATATTTTTGTCGTTATTTAGTCTTCTGCTAAGCCTTATATAAACATCCTTATTTTTATAATACCTTCTGTGTTGTGTCCATTTGTGGTATATTCACTTTATTATTATATGTGGTCATAAATGCTTAACACAATGCCTCTGAGATAAGCCTATCTGCTCTGCCAAGCTACCAAGGGGGTGAGCGGGGGTTATCTGAGTATGTGATCCCCTTGCCCTGACTAGAGGAAGTGGGTCCCTATTTGTCAGAAGTGGTCTATGCCTACTAGAGACCAGCCGATTCTAACATTTGGTAGCATCGGTGGGATTTGAACTTTGCATTTATGACTCATGTGCAGTGATTAGTGTACACTACATAGTGAGAGCAGACCATAGCGCAGCCACAATCCATTTTTTGGTAGGCTATTCTATTTTTTTTTCTCCGCTTTCCTGAAGCTTATTTTGAACACTGCCAGTTTTGACGATGAGTGATGCCTGAGTCACAACCCCTGTTGTTGTGGAGGAATTTGATAGAGCAAAGATAAACGACTACAACGTACAGCAGCTGAAATACTTTTGCAAACAGTTTAAAGTTCCTACAACAGGCCTCAAAAATAAGGGAGAATATTTCAAAGCCTTGGAAGCCTGGTTAGAGGCCAGAGATCACTCTGATGTGGTGGTGGTACTGCCAGAGGAAGGTGATGAGGCAGAGCCCGTGAATGGGCCTGGGTCTTCTCCCGGCAGCAGTGTTTCCGCTAAGGGTCTTTCTCCTGAAGAATTGGAAGACAGGGCGAAGGAACGAGCATACAACATAGAAATGGCAAAACCTATGATAGATGGGCAGTTAGAGTTAGAGAATGCAAGAAGCAGGAGAGAAGCTGATATGGAGATCAAAAGGTTGGAGTTTGAAAGAGAAAAGTTAGCTTTTGAACGTGAGAAAATGGTGAGGGAGATGGAGCTCAAAGCTAAGAGTTTAGAATTGAATCCCTCTGGTGGCAGCATTCCATCTGGGCCTGCAGAAAGTAGGTTTTATTTTCCCAAAGATGTGATAAAAGATTTTCATAAGAATGAAGATATTGGTCAATGGTTTAAAGCATATGAGTTAGCATTGTTGGCCCACCGGGTCCCTGAGAAGGATTGGGGAGCGGGGTTGTGGGGTCGCTTTGTCAATGAAGGGAGAGATACCTTGTTGGACATGCCTGTTGAGGATAGGATGTCTTATACTCATATGAAAGATGCTTTAATGTTAAGGTATGGCCTAACCCGAGAAAAGTACAGACAAGCCTTTAGAGAATGTAAGAAATTGAGTGGTACTACGTGGGTTGAATATGTGTCATTTCTTTGCAGAGCCATAGATGGTTGGATAAAGGGTAGCAAAGTGGAAAGTTATGATGCTCTTTATGATTTGTTTGCTTGGGAACACTTGTCTAATAGCTGTTTTCCAGAGCTACGCCAGCACCTTATTGATAGCAAGATATCTAGCCCTAGAAAACTTGCTGAGGAGGCTGACACTTGTCTAATAGCTGTTTTCCAGAGCTACGCCAGCACCTTATTGATAGCAAGATATCTAGCCCTAGAAAACTTGCTGAGGAGGCTGACCGCTGGGTCAGTACCAGGGTCCACAAGGGTTCAGTGGTAGACTCAGCCAAAGGTGGGCAGGGTCCCCAGCAGAAGGGTGGGCGGGTAGGGGTAATCAGAGGGAGTTTCAGAAAGGGCCCCAAAGTAATCCCAAGGGAGCCAAGGGAAGGGTTCCCAGCCTCCCCCAGTAAAGAAGCCAGAGGCCCGACAGGTAAACCTGTTCCTAGGGACCCAATGACCTGCTATGCTTGTAAGCAGGTAGGACACCGTTATTATGATCCCAAGTGTCCCATGAAGAACTCTAGTGTACCACCACGTGCACCCCCGTCAGATGGCGAGTGTTGCCCTGGGAGGGGAGGAGATGTTTGCCCCTGGTGGGAGGGGTCCCGCAGAGATGTCCCTGGTCTCTTTAGGAGACATGGAAATGGTCCCTCCATCCCCTCTGCCTAGTAACACTAAGAAACATAGGCAGTGGTGACCATTAATGGCCATAGGGTGGAAGCTCTCAGAGACACCGGAGCGAGTGTGACAGCTGTCAAGTGTCACTTGGTGTCTAGAGAGCAGGTGGTTCTTATGCATTCTGCCCTGTTGTAGCTGCTGACAACTCCCAGAGAGAGTGTGAGGTAGCTCAGGTTCCCTTTGAATGGGGGGGTCTCAGGTACTCTTCAGGTTGCTGTGAGGCCCGCCATGCCTGTTGACTGTCTCCTGGGCAATGATTTGGAGGACTCCCCTTGGGCCAAGGTGGAGAGAGAGACACATTTGAAAATGTTGGGTGTGCCAAAGTGGGTGTGGGCAACCCTCGATCCTTGACAGCTAGTAAGGGTGTTGATGGGGTTCTGGAGCCTGAAAGTATGGACCAGGACCCAGCTGAGAAGAGAAGAGGCAGGGGGCGCGGGAACCCGTCCCCCATAGTTCCCACCATCCAGGAGGAGGCAGACCTTGAGGGGGATGCCCTGGAACCTACAGGGGAACAAGTTGCTGAACTGGGAGACCTGCCCGAGCTGACCCACTGGCAGCAGGATGGTGGTCCCTCCAGGGAAGAATTTTGTGCTGAACAGAAAGTGTGCCCTTCTCTTGTGGGTATGAGGCAGCAGGCCTCAGCCCAAACAACAGGTGATCAGTCAGGAACACATTTGGTCTACTGGGAGAACGATCTCCTGTATAACGAGCCTAAGGCTGCTGAGCCTGGGTCAGCCCGTGTGCTGGTGGTACCCCAGCGCTTCAGAGCCTTCCTACTGGGTTTGGCTCATGACGTTCTGTTAGCTGGACATCTGGGGCAGGACAAGACCTATGATAGGCTTGTCACCCATTTTTATTGGCCCCATATGAGAAGGGATGTAGACATCCATTGTAAAACCTGCCAAACTTGCCAGGAAAGTGTGAAAAGCGGGCGGAAGCAAAAGGCTCCCCTCCAACCTTTTCCCATCATCAGTACCCCTTTGATCGGGTGGGGATTGACATTGTGGGGCCACTGGACCCCAAGACAGCCATGGCAACAGGTTCATCCTTATCTTGGTGGACCATGCCATCCGGTACCCTGAAGCTATTCCTCTCCGCACAGTGACGGCCCCCGTGGTGGGACTGGCACTGATGGGTGTTTTCTCCCGCATGGGGTTCACTAGAAAGGTGGTGTCAGACCGGGGCACCAACTTCATTTCCAATTACATGAAGTCCCTGTGGAAGGAGTTTGGGGTAACCTACAAGTTCACCACTCCTTACCACCCACAAGGCAATGGGCTGGTTGAGAGATTCAACTGGACCCTCAAAGGCATGATCATGGGTCTTGAAGAACCAATGAGACGTAAATGGGACGTCCTCTTACCGTGCCTTCTGTTTGCTTACCGTGAGGTGCCACAAAAGTCTCTAGGATTCAGCCCCTTTGAGCTTTTGTATGGACACCCGGTAAGAGGCCCTTTGAGTCTGGTCAAAGAAGGCTGGGAGCAATCTCCCAGGAAACCTCCCCAGGATGTATACCGTTACATGCTGGCTTTTAGGAACCAGATTAGGCGGTTCAGAGTTCTTGCTCAGGCAAATCTGGAGGCCAGCCAGTAAGAGATGAAGCGGTGGTACGTCCGGAATGCCACTCTGGTTGATCTTCAATCTGTTCAGAAGGTTTGGGTCATGTCCTCGTGGAATCTTGTGCGCTCAAGGACAGGTGGACTGGACCATTTGAGGTTCTGGAGAAAAAGAGCGATGTCACCTACTTGGTGGACTTGAAATCTCCCAGGAACCCCCGAGGGTCCTGCATGTCAACCGGTTAAAGCCCCACTTAGAAAGGTCCGAAGTGGGCATGCTCCTAGCTACAGATGCTGGAATGGAGGAGGAGAGTGAGCCCCTTCCTGACCTCCTGTATTCAAAAGAGCAAGATGGGTCAGTGGATAGTGTTGTCCTCTCTGACACACTGACCCCTGAGCAGCAGCAAGATTATCGCCAACTGTTGGGACAATTCCCTGATCTGTTTTCCTTAACCCCTGGTGTCACTCAGTGGTGTGTCCATGATGTGGACACCGGGGACAGCACTCCTGTGAAGCACAAAGCCTACAGGGTGACTGATAAGGTCAGAGCTTGCATCAAGGAGGAGGTCTCCAAGATGTTTGCTTTAGGGGTGGTTGGGTCCTGTAGCAGTTCTTGGGCCAGCCCAGTGGTCTTGGTCCCAAAGGCTGCAGCGCCTGGTGCTTCACCAGAACTTTGGTTCTGTGTGGATTACCGCGGACTCAATTTAGTCACCAAGACTGATGCGCACCCCATCCCCAGAGCTGATGTGCTCATAGATCGGTTGGGGGCTGCCCGGTACCTTAGTACGTTTGATCTAACGTCTGGGTACTGGCAGATCGCCTTGACTGATGGTGCAAAAGAGTGGTCTGCCTTCTCCACACCAGATGGGCACTATCAGTTCCGGGTTATGCCCTTCGGGATGAAGTATGCCCCTGCCACCTTCCAGAGGTTGATCAACCAGGTATTGGCTGGACTGGAGGATTTCAGCGCCGCCTACCTGGACGACATAGCAGTGTTCAGTGCCAGCTGGGAGGAACACTTGCGCCACCTCCAGGAAGTGTTGTTGGCTCTGCGCAGAGCAGGCCTCACAATCAAGGCAAGCAAATGCCAGATTGGGCAGGGTTCAGTAGTGTACTTGGGGCACCAAGTAGAGAGCGGCAAGGGGGCCCTTCTGCCACCCAGGATAGATACCATCCTGGCTTGGGCACCACCCAAAACCCAGACTCAGGTGAGAGCCTTCTTAGGTCTCACGGGTTACTACAGGAGGTTTGTCAAGGGGTATGGCAACATTGTGCACCACTTGACTTCGCTGACTTCCAGGAAGCAGCCAAGAAATGTGATCTGGACTGATGCCTGTCAGACGGCCTTTGACACCCTGAAGACTGCAATGTGTACAGCACCCATACTCCAGGCCCCCAACTTTTCCAAGGAATTTATTGTCCAGACGGACGCTTCAGAGCATGGTGTGGGGGCTGTTATAGCACAGGGGAATAGGGAGGGCTGAGACTTACCTGTAGCCTTCATCAGTAGGAGGTTACTTCCCAGGTAACAGAGGTGGAGTGCGATAGAGTGAGAAGCATTTGCTGTGGTCTGGGCGCTGAAGAAGCTAAGACCCTACCTGTTTGGGACTCACATCCGGGTTCAGACAGACCACAGGCCCCTCAGATGGTTGATGCAGATGAGGGGTGAGAACCCAAAGCTGTTGAGGTGGTCCATTTCCCTACAGGGGTGGACTTCATGGTGGAACACCGCCCTGGTACAGATAACGCCACTGCTGATGGTCTGTCCAGATTTTTCCGCCTTAGTGCTGAGGACTCCCTAGGTAAAAGGTAGTTCTCCCCACATTTCAGCTGGAGGGGACACGTGTTAGACCTGGCATCATTGGCATGAGTCTCTCCTCCATTTTTTGTCTGTTTGCCTCCTCTGTTTACTATGTTTTGCTGGAAAATTGCTTTGAGCACTGTGCCACTGCTGATCAGTGCCACATTGCAAGTGCTCCCTATGTTAAATTGATACATTAATTGGATTCCATGTTTGGCTTATTTGGTTTACTGTCAGTCCCTAGTAGAGTGCACCAGGAGTGCCAGGGCTAGTAAATACAAATGCTGCTGGTGGGCTTGCATTTTCAAAAACAAAAGGTCCTAAGCTTGGAATTTTCAAAGAACAGATGTATATAGACCACAATGGGAAGCTATATAGTCTTATCCTGTACCCAGCCGGGCAAGGAATTTATTCATTGGATATAATAAGAATCATGAATTACAATTTCACAGTAACCTTATACATATGAAGTAGGGCACAAGCCTGTACCGTACTGGAAAGTGGGAGAAAGAGAATAAGGAAAAAGGAAAGTTTACATCAGGCAAGAAGTGGGGAGCAAAACTGGGTACTGCTTTACATTAGAATTGGCAGTACTCCCCAGAGTAATCCATACATGCAGTAGTATTCACAGATTTAGCTGTATGTTTACTAAACAAAGTCGACGGCGTTTCGATCCCTAGCTCAAATTATAATGGGATCATCATCAGGACTTATAAATTTTTGCCTGGTACAATTTATGTTATAAAAAAGCCTGTAATGGAAAACAGGGAAAGACAAAAAAAGCAAAAACAAAATTAAATTTACTTTTTTGCGGCGAGAAATTGAGTTCAACTTAGTCACATTCGATACCTACATTTTCCGGAATCGCAGTGCGGTGAAGGTGCCAACCAGTGTTCCAATTTTACAAAAGTTGTGCAATTGTGCGTGATACATGCTTATTGGAAGAAGGCTTTATTGTGACAGCAGGTTGATTTCGCTGATTTGGGAAGGAATTGGTGAAGTGATGAGAACAATTGTGAAAGACTAACTCCTTCAAGCAGAAGGCTGTGTAGTTAACCGGGGGGGTGGTTGTTGACTTGGTACCCGCGGACTGGTGTAGTGACAACTATGAAGTGACTTATATCAAGGGTGGGTAAAATAATATCGTACCCACTGTGCAGGGAAGCTGCTATGCTGCACGTGGAATGCTTATGGAAGGATGACCGGTGAAAAGTTTCCGAGTCACTAAATAGGAAAATAAGCGTTAGTTATCAAGGAGGCTTAAGGAGAGCCGGCAGCCTCTGTTGCAATGACTTACCGATTGAGGCTCGGTTTTAAGTATTGTGACAGGTCCCAAATGGTGGTCCTGTCCGGTGAGGTTGACGCGGTCGATAATTAGTTCCATCCGCTATAAAGAGGAGGAGAGCAGAATCAGATCTATGCTCATACGGGGAGGGGGGCCTTGATCTATAAAGATTTGGGGCTTCTTACCGTTAGCGAAGAGACTGTGCGGTACTGCGGTCGGTGAGAATACACGATCCGCTGCACAAAGAAAAGAGCGAGATTATTAGTGTATGCTCTAATTCCAAAGTGGTATTGGGCTCAGGTATGGGTCTGTCTGGTGAACTCCTTACCGCTATTAAGATACTTCGACGTGGTGATGACCAACTCGTTCCAGTCGGTTGTATTGCTTCCACGGTACTGGGCGTGTTACAGCCGCTCAAATACTTCCGGTCAGGTGATAGAAGTCACATGACGTGGGGTGATGTGGCAGACATCTTGGAGTGGGGTTTAGAGCTGGCCAGTGTGAATGGGGATTGAAGTGAGATTATTCAAGTGCACTGTGGCCTGTCTGTATAAGGAAGTGCTCGGTGTCAATAGTGAATAAAGTGCAACATTTGTGTTAAAAAACATTTGGATGGAATATCAGATTACATTCAGACACATTATGCTTTGTCATGATCTCTTGTCCTTGATACTGTTATGGCTTATAATGGAACAGTATTTTCGGTTACTCATGTTTAGGTAGCAGAATTGTTCAATGTACCAACTACAGTAGATTAGTCCAGTCCTCACTTTTGTTTAATCCAGTCCGGATAGTATTGAACTGGATTATGGACTTTAGTTCTTCTCTGTTCAATAGTTGGGTGAGGTTTCCGCCCCTTTGCGGGAGCTTGATGACTTTGAGGATTGTCCATTGCATATCATCAGCTGTATGATTCAGCTCTGTGTAGTGTTCCACCAGTGGCGCATTAGGCGTCTTGCATCTGATTCTGCTCCGGTGCTGGCAGATGCGTGTCTTTTGCTTTCTGGCTAGTTTGGCCAACATACATTTTCTGGCATGGGCATAGTATAGCATAAATGACATTACAAGTGTTGCAATTCGTGAATGATTTAATTTCAAAATTGATGCCATTATGAACGATGTTGCGTGCCTCAATTGTAAATTCACAAACATTGCAGTGGCCACATTTCACATGTCCAGATGGTGGTGGAAGTCCCCAGTTGGAACCTATGGTGGTACGCGGAGTGGGGATTGGTAGGGATGCCCTGACCAAATGGTCTTTCAAGTTCTTGTTTTTCCGGAATGCAAAGATGGGTCTCTCTAGGTTGATGGGGCCTGCATTTATGGTGGATAGATTACCGAATCCTGTTGGATATTGGGCAGAATGCGGTCACACAAGCTATTCTTTCCTTACTGTCCCGCGTTTTAGGTGTTAAGAGAACATCGCGTGGACAGTACCAAGCTCTTTTGGATGCTGCTCTGACTAATCTTCTGGGATAGCGGTGTGTTTTGAGTTTGTCTGATAACACATTGGCTTCCTTGAAGTAGTCTACTTTGTTCGAGCAATTGCGCCTTATCCTGAGAAATTGGGAATAGGGTAAGGAGTCTTTTAGGGCTCTGGGGGGTTGCTACTGTAGCTTAACAGAGTATTCCGCTCTGTAGGTTTTCTGTAGAGGCGTGTTAGTAGCTCGCCTTCATGACTGTAGATTGTTAGGTCAAGGAAATCTTTTTGGGTTTTATTGTGGGCCAAGGTGAAGGTTAGGTCCACACAATTGTTGTTAAGCCAGTGGAGAAACAGGTTCAATGAGGTGATGTCAAGGTTCCAGACTAAGAAAATTTTGTCGATATAACGATGCCACAGGGAAATTCCTGTGAAAAATGGGTTACTGTCTGCTAGGATGACGCCGGTTTCTAGTGCATCCATGAACAGTATTGCCAGGTTGGGAGCAAAAATTGCCCCCATTGATGTGCCCTTTATTTGTTGATAGTATATACCATCAAAGCTAAAAAAGTTCCTGGAAAGGCACAGTTCAAGCACTTGGAGGATGAAGAAGGTTGGGACCCTATGTGGGCGAGGTCTTGTGTCTAGAACCTTTTGAATCACCAGTAGAGCCGCTGTCTGTGGGATGTTCGTGTAGAGCGACTCTACATCCATGGTGCACAGTGTGTTGATGGCAGGATCAAAGGGGTAGTGCTCGATCAAATTTATCATTGCCATGCTGTCTCTTACATAGCAGGCTGTGGTGGGCACGAACTCCTTAATAAAGAAGTCCACATAGGCTCCAAGGGGTTCCAAAATCGAACCACAGGCAGAAACAATTGGTCTGCGGGGGGGTTTATCAAGGTTTTTATGGACTTTCGGTAAGGTGGACTTTTCACATTGAGAAAACAATGTTCTTTTTTACTCAGAAATCCTTCATTTCATGCATGGGTTGTAAGCTCCATTATGGTTGCCTGAATCTCTTTGGTAGGATTCTTGGGTAGGCCCTGATAGTGATCAGTATTCCCAAGTTGGCGTAGGATTTCTGTTTTATATGCGTCAATATCTTGAATGACAATCCCACCGCCTTTGTCGGCACTTTTGATGATGATGGAAGAGTTATCTTTCAGAGTGCCGATCGCATCTTTCTCAGAGCGTGAGATATTGTATGGGATATAAAGTTTTTTCTTTTCTAGTCCAACCAAATCCTTTATGACAAGTTTTTCAAAGGTTGCAATTTCTGAGGGGACCATACTCGCAGTAGGTGAGAAGGTGGAGGGTGAGCGGAAAGGGGTATTGGAGCTGCTGGGCGGTGAGGGATGTAACTGAAAAAAGGCTTTTAGGCGAATCAATCTGAAAAATGTAAGTAATTCTGCCTGTAAATCCATGAAGTTAGGACGGATGGTTGGGACAAATGAAAGTCCTTTCGTCAGGAGTTCAAGTTCAGGGCCCTGCAGTATATGCTGAGATAAATTAAAAATGGGAATTATCTCAGAAGTTGAATTGACATTGGCTACGTCTTCTACCATTGGTAGAAGTTGTTGCGTGTTTTTCGTTCGCCAGGTGCATTGAACCATCTTTGTGGTTTCTTCACACGCCCTCGTTGTGGTGTGTTCGGTTGGCCCCTGGATAAAAAATTAGACTGGGCCCTACCACCACGTCTGGGGTTACTACCACCCTCTCCTGGATCCGAACTGTCTGAAGAATCTCCAGAGGTGTCAGAAAAACCTACAATGTTTTGTCTCTTGTTATATCTGCCCCAAGGTCTGCTATTAGGGTTAAAGTGTGGTTTGTTAGTATAAAAGTCTTTTTGCAGATAAGGATAGGTGTTTTTGATGCTGTATGCTTTAATGTCTTTCTTGACTTTATTTGATTTTTTACTTTGTTAGATTCTGTAGAAATCAGCCACGGTCTTTTCTACTTGATCAAGTAGTTTTTTGCATTCAGCAGTGGGGTCAGAGTCGTTGATTTGTTTGAGTACCTCCGCTATTTCTTTTTCCAAAGATTCCAATGTTTCTGAGGCTATATCAATGCCTAGAGCAAGCCAGTGCCTTGAGCACGTGGTGCCAATGTAGCTGAAGTTGGAGGTATATTTGGGATTATCCGTGAAGATGCCTGGGATGTTACTACCTGGAGACTGAGGGGAATAACCTCTGCTTTTAAGTAGTCTGTCAGCATTAACACCATTAATTGTAAACGAACCTGTTTCTTTCTTAACTTTTCGAGTTGCTCAGGTAGGGAATTGTTGGGTGTTGTTGGGACATCCCAGGTCTCAGATAATAAAGAAGGTTTAGAGCATAGATGCTTTATGTAATCTGCAGTATAGAGTGGAACATGGGTTGACATCTCTTAGGTGGTGAAAGGGTGATAGAGTTACAAAGGAGGGAGCTGAGAATAAGTGTACTATGGCACTAGGGTGGCCGTCCTCGTGTCACGAGGTTTGTAGAAACCCTTGCAATCCAGCGATTGTGCTCACGTTTTTAGCAAAAACAAGGGGGACCCAATAGGTAGCTTTGGACCATGGGTATCAAGTATTTTCAAAAACAAAAGGTCCTAAGCTTGGAATTTTCAAAGAACAGATGTATATAGACCACAATGGGAAGCTATATAGTCTTATCCTGTACCCAGCTGGGCAAGGAATTTATTCATTGGATATAATAAGAATTATGAATTACAGTTTCACAGTAACCATATACATGTGAAGTAGGGCACAAGCCTGTACCGTACTGGAAAGTGGGAGGAAGAGAATAAGGAAGAAGGAAAGTTTACATCAGGCAAGAAGTGGTGAGCAAAACTGGGTACTGCTTTACATTAGAATTGGCAGTACTCCCCAGAGTAATCCATACATGCAGTAGTATTCACAGATTTAGCTGAATGTTTACTAAACAAAGTCAACGGCGTTTCGATCCCTGGCTCAAATTATAATGGGATCATCATCAGGACTTATTAATTTTTGCCTGGTACAATTTATGTTATATAAGCCTGTAATGGAAAACAGGGAAAGACAAAAAAAGCAAAAACAAAATTAAATTTACTTTTTTGCGGCGAGAAATTGAGGTCAACTTAGTCACATTCGATACCTACGTTTTCCCGAATCGCAGTGCGGTGAAGGTGCCAACCAGTGTTTCATTTTTACAAGGTTGTGCAATTGTGCATGATACGTGCTTATTGGAAGAAGGCTTTATTGTGACAGCAGGTTGATTTCGCTGATTTGGGAAGGAATTGGTGAAGTGATGAGAACGATTGTTAAAGACTAACTCCTCCAAGCAGAAGCCTGTGTAGTCAACCGGGGGGGTGGTTGTTGACTTGGTACCCGCGGACTGGTGTAGTGACGACTATGAAGTGACTTATAGCAAGGCTGGGTAAAATAATATCGTACCCACTGTGCAGGGAAGCTGCTATGCTGCACGTGGAATGCTTATGGAAGGATGACCGGTGAAAAGTTTCCGAGTCACTAAAGCTGGTGGCCTTGCAGCACTGGTTGTGCCACCCATAGAAGCGGCCTAGTAAAATATGTCTAAGGTCTGCCATTGCAGAACCTGCGTACAGTCTGGTACTGCCATGCTGACTGCGCAAGTACACCTACTTGCCAGTCCCCAAAACCTTCCCTAAACTTCATGTTAGTCACCCCTATGGTAGGCCCGTGGGCAGGGTGCATTGTAAGCATAAGGTAGGACAAGCCCTGATGTGTGTGGCATGTCCTAATAGTGAATTACAGCCATTTTCGTTATTCACTATTGTAAGGCTACCTGCTCTCCTTAGGCCAGACTGAGCTGCTGGAATTATTACACTATATAATCCAAACAGACTCAGAGAGCATGGTGGAAAGTCGAGTTTACTATCCCTGAACTCAGAATTTAATAACACATCCTTTAGGATGGATGGTTTTTAGATTCTGAGTTTGAAACTAGCACTTTTAGAAAGTGACTAGTTTCTTGTTTAACTATTTACCGGCCTCTGCTGGTTTGGTGTGTGTGTGACAGGAGCTGGGTGGCTCCAGAGGTCTGAATGAGTCAGTGTGGGTGAATGAGGCATTTGCGTTTAGAGTGAGGGAAGAGTAGTTCCTGATAATCTGCCCTGCCTGACACAATACTGGCTCCACCTCCTGCCGGGCGACTGATGGCCCTGATCCTGCCAGTGAAAATACTGTCTCCACCTCCTGCTGAGCGGCTGAGGACTCTGCCCTGCACAGTGAATAGGCCAGGTGCCTCGGCCTGGCAACACCCACAACAAACCCTGAATGGGGGGAATTCCCCTGCCTGGACAAAGGGATCAAAGCAGAAAAGGGGTATAAGAGAAGGACCCCTGAACCAAGAATTCAGATCACTTCTGACAAGGAAACCTATGCCAAGGACAAGAAGCCTGCTGATCCAAGGACTTGCCTACCCCTTCTCCCAGAGTGCTGTTTGCTGGGGGGAATCCTGCAGTTGCTTCTTTATTTTTGCCAAGGAACAAGGAGAGATGAACTGAGTGTGTACTCTCAAGCTTTGCCAAGAAAATCTCCAAGGACTGGAAGAGTGCCAGTCTCCTGCTGAAGTCACAGGGCTAAAGGACTTCATCATCTACTTGAACTGGAGCGTGGTGTTTCCAGTATTCTAAAGAAATCAGCAATCTCGACATCGACGGATGCTGCCGAATCCAGCTCGACATCGTGAGTAACGGCTCCAGTGTCCCTTACCTTCGACGCCGGCCGCCGGGCCCGATCGACGCCAGTAGCGACGCCAGTGAGTAGCGAGTTCGGCTCCAGCTCCAAGTGACCTTGTGTTGACGCCGCTGCTGATCGCATCGAAGCCGCAGCCCTTCTCGACGCAGTGAGCGCTGCTCACACTTGCACCAACGACATCGACGACAACGCTGTATCCCACTTTGCCACTGTGAGCGCTGCTCCAGCCTGACACCTTTCGCCGCCACTGCAGATCACTCCGACTCCAAGGCCCGATCGACGCCGTGAGCACTGCTCACTCTTGCAACAACGACATCGACGATGATGCCCTATCCCGCTTCGCCACTGTGGGGGTTACATTGTTGCCAAGAACTGTGCTTTATAGAAGAAGATTTACTTTTGTGCTAAAGAACCATTTACTAAGAAGAGACTTTACCTGAACTATTATTTTTCCTTCCAAAGAGAATTTATTAAGATTGTGGTATATTTTTGTCGTTATTTGGTCTTGTGCTAAGCCTTATATAAACATCCTTATTTTTATAATACCTTCTGTGTTGTGTCCATTTGTGGTGTATTCACTTTATTACTATATGTGGTCATAAATACTTAACACGCTGCCTCTGAGATAAGCCTATCAGCTCTGCCAAGCTGCCAAGGGGGTGAGCGGGTGTTATCTGAGTGTGTGATCCCCTTGCCCTGACTAGAGGAGGTGGGTCCCTATTTGTATACCTCTGCCAACTAAAGACCAGCCGATTCTAACAGTCAGGTAAGAATAGACAATGGTCCAAAACCTATTTCTTTAAAGTAGCCGAAACAATCAGCGCATATTCAAAAAATGTTCACATTCAAGGGTGTTGCTCATGTGTCTACACCAAATCATAAATGAACTCAGTTCCTTAGAAAAAGATATATCACTACAGCACCAATATATCAAAGAAGGCAAGAAAACAATGTTTAATTCATCGTTTCTAATCACATAACTGATAATTTTTTACAATTTTATCCATATTTTCAAATGAAAAGTTGCCCAAAGGAGCGTGCACAAAAAGATGTGATCAAAAAGGGGTGAAGTGAATCAAGAAAGAAAAGGAAAACTCAAAGATATAAGCAAAAAATAATAATTTCATTGATTTTCTGTAATCACGGTTTTACAATTTCCGTGATGCAACAACCTGGCCCACATAGAATTTTAATACCAACTAATCTGTAAATCATACAAACACAACAATAATGTCGATTTGTGTGCACTTTATGTAGAGACTGGGTCCAAGGTGAGATTAGTATCGTCGACGTTTCGACTCGACTTAAGGTCAACCGGTGAGTTAAATCTGGACCATGCGAGTTTTCATCAGGACATTGAAATATGGGCAACCAGGGGTTAGAGATGACCCCAAGGGTATAAGGCTTATCTCTTTGAGTTTTCCTTTTCTTTCTTTCGGCTACTTTAAAGAAATAGGTTTTGGACCATTGTCTATTCTTACCGCATTATACCCAGGTCCTTATATAATGATTCTAACAGTCAGGCAGTTTATAATTTACAGATTTTTAGTAATGTTGATTATTTTGTTTTTGTATTTTTTGTATTAATCGCAGAAAACCTGCTTCAAACAGACTACCATAGTTTCAATGAATATATTGCAAAGTTATTTTGTGTCTTTCTTCTATTTACCATGGACATGATCTATTTCCACCGTTTCCTTGAGGACTAGAGGTTCATGTTCTAGGTTTACCTAAATCGCTTGTTATTCTGGAAGGTTAGGAGTTCAGTCGGATTTGGACCTAGAGGTAATGATGTGGTAGAGAGACTCAGTCCCTACACTCTGATGTTTCCAAAGAGAATCCCTGCAACATGGCACCACCAACAATGGTCTGGTAATAATGTAACTGATCTCCTGAGTAGTGCTTGTGTGTGCCCATAGTACTGTCTAGGGTCGGGCGGTAAGCTCTGCTCCGCTGGCAGAGTTCACAGAGTTTCAGTACTCCGTGCTCTCCTTGGATTGCAGAGTTTGCCAAAAGAACTCTACCAAATGCTAGTAGAGCGGAGTTTACCGACCAGGGCTCACATGGCCTGAGTCCTATGTGGCTGTCTTTGGAGTTCCACTTCAAAATCATATACTGAGCCGAAGATTGATTTCAAAGTGTCAGTGCAGAAGGAAGGGGACTCTGTGGGGTCTTGTAGGCCCCGAAAGGCAAGAAGTGAGCAAGAGAATTTGATTAGAGCCGCAGCTGCTGGTGAGTCGTATCTCGGAAACCCACCACCTCACAAATGAAATAAGGAATGCACATAGCCAATGACAGGTCTGTGCGATGCAATCCTCGCCATCTTCTTTAGCACAATGATGGCCATGGAAGTAAGGAGGAATCGAGGTCATATTACGAGGTCCGTGCTGTATATTGAAAGAAATAGATTGGGTGCGAGATATGACGTTTTGACACCATAAAACCAATGTAGGAAATGTTGTCACATTTGTCTGATCAGTGAAAACTGACTAGGCTGGACAGAAGCCCCTGGGCTCTGAAGGATCCTCTATCTGTCATGGACACATAGGTGCAGCACTACACGCTCTTCCAGTGGAGGTGGATTATGTGACTGCCACTTCCCTGTTTATTGGAAGCGCACTTTTAAAACACTGTGCAGGATGAGGAGTGGCAAAAGCCGATCCTGTGAGGGAAACTGATATCAGCTCATCCGGCAGGTCAGCATCAACCCAATCACTGTGAGTATATTATCATCTTTGACACATAGATAAATGTTTTCAATTTCTAGGTTGCCTCTTTCACAGTCTCATAAAATGGTGCATGCGTGCTCCTACTCTGGACTACGGCCTGGAAGACCTGATGTGCTCTATCAAATAAATATGGCTCTGTTATTAAGACTATTGAACATAAGTGAAAAGGGCTCATTCCTACTCCTATTTCAGGCTGTGGAGGATGTTTGTGAGGCATTTTTGGCAAAAGAGAGGGTTATAAATTATGTAGGGGTGGCCATGCAAAACTCCGCCCACTCGCTGAACTCCGTGAATTCAGTAGTGTTTTACTTTAACTTTGCTGAATTCCAAAGAGTGAAACTCCGTGAGCTCTGCCCCGGCCTAGTACTGTCACGCCTACTATTGGACTCATCTGTGGTGTTGGGGATATATCCTCCAAAGTATTTTTAGGATGTACCTAATTTTTTCTGTTGGATTTTCAAGCTTGAACCTTTAAAAGGAATGCCCTTTTTCTGTGTGCACTTTGTTTCCATTATTGTTTTCATCATTATGCAACCCCAACCTATGCCTATTGCTAATAATAGCTGACCTGCAGTCCATGCACATGTAACTATACATGGCCTCACTAATGTGGGGGGGTGACTTCACCTTCATGGCTGAGGATGCTAATACAAACACATGTCATGAAAACACTAATGCATCCCCACCCCTACAATACAGAGGATATGCTTTCTTAGAAATTCAACTTTCACATTAGAAACATCAAAATTGGTTTAGAGGCACCCTTGTACATGTGATTGCACCCATACTCACGGGTCCTGTTCATGACTGTGGATTGTATGAGTAGCAATGACCTGGAGCACACCATTTGGAAGCAGGTGGAGCTTATGTCGGACTTGGAAATATTAGGGTTGCCTGAGTGGGTGTGCCTGACCATATGGTACAGGGCTACGGGAGAGGGTAGTTAGGAAAACCTGGAGCCTGTAAGAATGGCCCAGGTGCCTGCCACAAAGAGGAAGAGCAAGGCGTTTGGGAATCTCACTCCGGAAACTTCCACGATCTGGGAAGATGATGAACCTGAGGGTGATGTCCAAGAGGACATTGCTGCTGGACCTTCCTGCTGAGTTCTACAAGGCACAGAAAGAGCACCCTGACCTTGGGAGCCTATGACGGCAGGCAGAGGTCCAGGTAGCTGGAGAGCCCCTGGTGATCAGATGATTTACTGGGAGAACTGTCTTTGGTATAGTGAGACTAAGGATACTGAGACTGGTGCAACCCATGTGTTGGAGGTCCCTCGGTGCTACAGGGCCTTCCTACTTGATCTGGTTCATGATATACCCCTGGCAGCTCATTTAGGGCAGGACAAGACTTTTGAAAGGCTTGTCACCCACTTTTACATGCTGCAGATGAGGATGGCCTCAGATGCGCTTTGCAGGTCATGCCTAGCTGTCAGGCCTGTGGCAAGTCAGGAGGGAAGTGCAAGGCCCTCTTACAGCCATTTCTGTCATTGGCATTCCCTTTCAATGGGCTGGCATCAAAACTGTTGGTTTTCTGGTTCCCAAAACAGCCCTTGGAAAGAGGTTCATCATGGTCTTTGATGGACTATGCCACCCGGTACCCAGAGGCTATACCTCTGAGATTGGTGACTGAGCCTGCATTGGCCATTTCACTGATGGGGATCTTTACCCAAGGAGGGGCTAGCTGACAGCGGTACCAACTTCATGTTGATATACATGAAGTTCATGTGGAAGGAGCATGGAGTGACTTACAATATCTCCACTCCTTATCACCCACAAACTAATGGGCCACTTAGAGCCCTTGAGGTGGTAGTGGAACGTCCTCTTATCCAGTGACGGCTCCTATACTAAGGCTGAGGAGCATTGCCCTACTGCTGACCGAGTAGTGTAAACAAAAAAATGAGATGAAAATAACAGATTTTTTTTATCATGTAATTTTTGTATGGTCAGGCCAGATGCAGCAGTGCTTGGCTCCCCTGATGTCCGGAAGGAGGGGTGGTTGTATCCTAATATACCTGTCAGTCCCCAGTAAAGTGTTACTACCTCTGCAGAGGGCCATTTAAATTAGATGCTATTCGTGGGCCTGCAGCACTGATTGTTCCACTTACTAAAAGATTGCACCCTTTGTGGAAAGTTTTAAAGTGCTATTTCGACCTAGCAAATTAAGCCTTTTGCCAGGCCCAAACCTTCCTTTTTAATACTTGTTAGACACCCCTAGTGTAGGCCCTGGACAGGCTGGAAGACGGGTTGCAATTTATTTTAAGAAGTTGGGCATGCACTTCTATGTTTTGCATGTCCAGGTAATGAAAAACTACTAAAACTGTTTTTCATTACTGCAAGGCCTACCTCTCTCATAGGATAACATTAGAGTTAACTTATTACATTTTATAAGTATAATTTCCAAATGGGAGCAATAAACCAGTTCATATTTGGTGTATCTGGAATTTCATTGAAAAATCCTAACTTATGATGAAGTTGTATTTTAAATTTCGATTTTGAAAATGTCACTTTTTTGCGTGTTGTTTTGCTTTTTCTTCTTAAGTGCACCAGGTATGCCCATACGTGGGTACCAGGCTCACTGTGCCACTGGATTCAAGCCAGCCTGGCTGATGAGAGATAAAAACCTGAAACCGGTCCCAGGATGCTTGTTACTGGTTCAGGGAGGACCTGGATTGGCAGTTTGGACTGGACTGTTCCCATGGGGAGCAGGGTCAAGACTGATTTATATATGGCTGAGTCTAAACTGGGATAGCATGGTGAGCAAAAGAACAATAGATTTAACCAATATCTCTTGACTGGGGATGAAAGTTTTTGATTTGTTCTGCATTTCGTCCATCATATGTGTGTCTTTTGCTTTCTCACCCTAAGTGCTCTGAGTATGCCCAGACGTGTGTCCCTGGCTCACTGTGCCACTGGATTCAAGCTAGCCTGGCTGATGAGGGGTGAAACCCTGAAACCTGTCCCAAGATGCTTGTTTCTGCTCCAAGGAGGGGGTGGCTTGACAGTTTGGGCTGGACTGTTCCCACGAGGAGCAGGGTCAAGAATGATTTGCATATGGTTGGGTCTAAGGTGGGGTGGCATTGTGATCAAAAGAACAATACATTTAACCCAGATCTCTTGACTGGAGGTGTATGTTTTGATTTGTTCTGCATTTTGTCCATCATTTGTGAGTCTTTAAATTTTTTAGAGTTGTCATTTTTTTTGCCTTAGCCATTTGGTTCCTGCAGCCTGTCTCTGGGTCACATGACTCAGTGTAATTGACAGTTGGGCTTTTGTGCATTCCTCCTATACAGCCACACACGATAAGGAGCTAAGGTGTTTCTGGATGAGCCGTCACTGGCAGGATGGGAGGGATGGGCTGAACCTAGCCCCATTTATATGTGAATAGACTCTATCCTAACTTCACACAAAGGGCTGCTTACCCCCTGAAACTTCAAGAGTTTCTCATCTGAAGTTCAAAAACAATACTTGTTTGATGAAATAATTTGTGTATGTCTTCTTTGATTAAATCATCAATTTATTGTAGAATCTTCTTTTGTTCATTTTATTTTGAAGACATTCAATAATTCATCCCATATCAATAACTGCCAAATTTGTACAGAGCCCAATGCATTTCAGGTCTGCGTTGACCCTTCATCTGGGGTCTAAAATGATATAAAACAAGAACCACGTTAGTCCATATTCTTTTCTAACAAAATTACACGAAAAAATGTATAAACATCAATAACTGATTTATTTGCCAAACAAGAGATGCTACAATGTAATGCATGTTTCTTTAAATGGTCTGCTCTAATGGATACGATACCATTTATATACGTCCTACTTGCAATAGGTTGACAGCATTCTAAGATCTTATGAGTGCGAAAACTGAAACTCTCTCATTTTAGTTTGCTATGCCCAACATTAAAAACGTACTCATTAAATCAAAATTTGTGATGGGACCTGGATCCATGTATTCCAAACGCCACGCGCGCTCACACTTCCTGGTAGCCCAGTGGTGGTCAGGGAATCCTCTAAGTGTTGTCTGTCAGGCGAATTGGATGTATTACAAAGTTCTTGCCAAAGCTGGTGGTTCGATGTTTCAGGGGCGGGTTCCTCATTTTGTGCCAGCAAGTTATGTAGGAGCCTTGCCTTGCCAGAAGTTGTTTAGTTAGGCCAAACTTTAACCAAATCTCTGATGGTGAGGTGTAAGTTGGAATGTTAAACATGACTCTATAGGCCCTGGCCAGAACTTTTGAGTCCCTGCCCCTCAGGGTTTTGCTGCCGTAGACAATGGTGGGTAGAATTTTGGCTTGTGCTACCCAGAGGGGGGGGGGGGGGGGGGGGAAGGATAATGTTGTTATTGCCATTGCCTGCCTTCCGATTGTCTCAAGTTGATTGGCAAATAGATTGCCCTTGTTGATGATTAACCCTAATTATTTGTAGGCGGGGTGTTTGCAATTGGTGTTTTTTTCAGGTACCAAGTATGGGACATTTGTTTGCCGTTTTTAATTGTCAGGGTTTTCGTTTTATTAAAGTTCACAGCGTACTCATTCATTTTGTAGAGTAAGAGTTGCTTGCCCACTTGGGTATGCCTTACCAGGACCACATTGTCGCCACATGAGATGCTGGAGATGGTTTTGCCACTGAGTCGAGGGGCATGCGCATTGCAGGTACTTAAAATTGATGTCATGTCTGCCATGTAAAGGTTAAACAGGGATGTTGCAAGCACACAACCTTGTTTGAGGCCCTTGAAGGTTGCTATGCGCCTTGAAAGATGTCTGCCATTGACTAGTTTTACCTGCACCCATGTGTTGATGTGGAGATGTATTAGAAGGTTCAAGAGATTTTTGTAGTTTCAATTTAATCTGCTGCCCGCTCGGGGATGTACCCTCGTCCATAGGTTTATTAGGCGGGATTTATCTAGCTGCAGTTGAAAAGGAGCTTGAGTGTTTGGCAATGAAAATGTTCCATGTGCTAGGTTGGTTGTCGGTGGAATTAATGTGGTAAACAAAAGTGTTTTTGCTGCCTGGAAAACCTCCCCAAAGTTTGCTGGTGACAACTTAATTTGTTTTAAGTTTGTGTGGCATGCATGCCTGCCGGTTGAATTGGGTGTACATTTATGTGGAATTGTTTGGAGTGAAACTTCCCGGGGTCGATGGTCGCTATTCCCTTTATTGCCTAAGCGGAATCCAGAGTATAGTCTAAATTAGAGCTTGCGGTTTACAAGGTAAATGAGGCAACCAGAGGGGAGTGATTGAGAAATCTTCCATTCAGTGCCCTTAGGTTGATGTCCTACAGATCTTACAGCAGTTTCCTCCCTGTCTTGGTTGGTCTTCCAAGATTGCTTCTGGTTTGGGCTGGTATGTTCCAGTAGAGGGACTGAGCTTGTACGTCCTCATTTTCTGATGAGCCTAGCCCCCCATGAAAGATGACCATGTTGTGATTTCCTCAGAGCTGGGGTGTGGAAGCAGATGAACCCTTTCTTGTTGGAATGGATCTGTTGACTACGTTTCCTGCAGTAGGACAATGTCAAAAGATTTGAGGTAAGTAATAAATTCGGGATCGACTGCCTTACTGTTCAGCCCATTGATGTTCCATGAGCATAATCTCAGGATTGTTTTATCCTGGTGTGGCCGCTTTTCGTGTGTGAAGGTTTGTCATTCTGTGGTTCTGTTCTCCAGTGAGTGCAAATCAGGGAAAGTGTTGGATGGCGGAGGGGTAAAAATTACTATTCCCACTCCAGTGAGTGCAACAGTAGGGACATTTCTGGATACCACACCAATAAAAACAAAATCTGAATTTTTAATAAATTCTATTTCCATTATTAACATAAATATTATTGACATTTAAATATATTATTATTACAAAAGATAATAATCATTCATTAATTACACATTGCTTCACACTATAACATCCACAACACAAACCTAAAATAATTACACAATTACAATTAATAATTACTAAGAACTACAAATTAATTTACAAATAATTAATAATTCATCAACAAAATAAATTACTTCACACCCTTATCACCATTTACACCTATAAATACCACAGAACACACCTAAAATTATTAACACAATTACCATAATTAATTAATAAGTAAATAATTTAAATTAATCAACAACTAATAAGCATACAATTATTAATTAATTAATGTACACATTTGACTCAATAACATCACAATCATACAATTATGTATAAATATAAATTACTCAATAGATTTCATATAATTAAATTAATTCCCACCCTATTCTCCTACAAACCATCAACCCGCTACGGAATTGAACACTCAAAATTCAATTCAAAATAATTTATTCACTACTATAAATAATAAATAAAATCTATATGATTAAATTACTTCCCACTCTATTCCCCTATAAACCCACAACCCGCTACGGAACTAAAAATGCAAAATTGCAAAAAAAAAACATATTAACTACTAAAATGTTAACACATATAATAAATATACAAATAATTCTCATACAAATTATATTCAAATGCATAACATTAGTAATGAATCGATATTTTTAACAACTATGGGCCCCGTTAGGATGGCGGGCGGATTGCCCCCTGCCAGGCTGGCAGTAGTCAGCGCTGGCCCGGCGGGGGCAATCCGCCCACCATCTCTGTACAAAAGACAATCCGCTGCAATATGGTGGTGGTGTCTCTTTGACACTGCCAGCCAAATTAAAATGTGGTTTTAGGAATGTCTGTTGCGAGCCCCCAAGGGACTCCGGGGGGTTTTGGGGGTGCACATGGGGGGTACCTATGATACCCCCCCAGCAGTTCCATGCACAACGTGGTAGGCACCATGTTGTGCATGGAAGTGCACAAGACAGCCAACGCGTTTCGCTCCCACCCCGGGAGCTTCGTCAGGGCAGAGTAAAAGTAAGGGTCTGGAGTGAGCATTCCAGAGGTGTTGTCCTCTGAATCGGGACGCCAAACCTCCCGTCCCAATTCGGAGGACAACACCGGCCACACATAGCCTGCAGAACGAGGCTCCTTGGCAGCTTATTAAGGCCTGCCTATCACTTCCGGGGCACCATCATTGGATCACGCACTGGAAACTTATTTTCTATGACAACTTGATATATATCTCTACACCTGGCGACTGAAGCAATTTCATGAGATATCGGCAAAACGATAATTGATTAATTTTTGCCATCATATACATCCCTTCGGTTGGTGCCTTGATCCTCATTATATCGGCATAAATCAATTTCTGGTGACACACCCCATCGACTACAAATCAAATTCTTCTGATGATATTTGATACACCTGAAGTTCAACCCAACGTCATACTGCCCTGCAGTCTCTGGAATACTCAATCCAGAACCTTACTTTTACTCTGCTCTGACGAAGCTCCCGGGGTGGGAGCGAAACGCGTTGGCTGTCTTGTGCCCTTCTGAAAAAAGAACAATAAAATACATTTTGATACAACTATATGCTTCTGCAAATCACTTTCTAACTGGTGCTGCCTCCATGTTTCAGTGTGAGGGAAACGCAACATTAGTTCTGCAAAAGTTTCTTTCATTAGGATTTCCAACCCTGCCCCAGTTAATGTGCCTAGGTCATTGCCGCAAAAGTGCACAATCATAGGGTGAGGAGCTTGGGAGTAGTTGAAATGGATGTGTTTTAACAATATATTTAATTGGATGCTGTTAGCATGAATGCAAATACAATTAGGTAGTTTGTTCAATGCCTTAGCAAGAAGTCTTATTATTGGTTGTAGTTTAGGAAAAGAAATGTAATTCAGACATGGATATGCGTTTGAACCTGTGGAATAAAGCACACCTGCTGTATCTTATTAGGAAGTAGCATGATCCTCCTAGAATATGCTGTGAACTTGTGACATACTGGTGCCACTGGATTGCTAGGTACACTGAGCTAAGAGTGCATTGCAGGGAAGGGTTTTAAAGGGACAAAACAAAAAGTTGACGAGTGATGACACAATGTAGTAATAGCAAGTTTTCTTTTCCAACTCAGGACTGTGGAATAAACTGTTGTGTAGTATTTCATTTACAGAACAATTGAGCTAGATATACGTTTTAACTCCTGTTTTGTTTTGTGATGATTCCACAATCAACGCTAATATATCGC
Organism: Lissotriton vulgaris; assembly: GCF_964263255.1. Taxonomy (NCBI): domain Eukaryota; kingdom Metazoa; phylum Chordata; class Amphibia; order Caudata; family Salamandridae; genus Lissotriton; species Lissotriton vulgaris. The sequence continues at coordinate 1,357,153,079 of NC_141687.1, forward strand.
AAAAAAAGTGCCGACAGGAACCTCGTTTTGAAAGAGAAGGAAAGGGTTAACAGATTCTAACCATTCCCAACTGGAGATGCAGTAGTCTAAAATGAAAGCCATAGTTTAATTTGTTACCTTTATCATGATGGTCGAGTGGAAAGTTGAAGAGGTTGCCATTTTGGTGTTGCTTTGTATGAGAGTGGTGTACCATTCTTGTGCTTAGTTTTTAAAAATCTTAACAGTGTTAGAACTATTCAGAACAAGCTAAAACAACAATATAATCTACAAACTCAATTTACTGGTATGTATATAATTTTAAAATATTTTTAAAATGTACTTTAGAAATGAAGATGTTTATGGGAGTTTGATTAAACGGAGTATCACAGTGATGTGAAGAAATATACAAGATGAACTGTATCTATTGGACGGTATGTGTGTAGGAAGTTAGTGGTGAATGTTTTGCGAAGTAACAGAAAAATAAGTTAGTGCCTCTTTATTACATTGTGTATTTTATTGAAAAATAACAGTATAGTCTTGTGGAAAATTGCAATGAGAAATTAGGAATAATGTTTTAAATGTCTAAACATCATGTGCAGGATAGATACATTTGTAACTGGATCCGCATGAGGAGTTTTAATCTTTAAACCCCCTAGCCATATTCTTTTAAGCACTCCCTGAAATATGGTCGAGCTCACCCTGACTTTTAGGAGTCAGGGTAAACCCGATGATGAAGCATGATACTATTAGAGTGTGTGAGGGTTATATAACAAAAAGGATTTGCCTCCTTTCCCACTACTAAGTGGCTGATACCCTGCGCGTTTCTCTCCCCCCCCCCCCCTTTTTCCCAACTGTTTTGTTTGATGTATGTGGGGTACTTATAGGGACACTGATTTTGTTTTGGGAAGACGTATTCCTGCCTGGAACCCCTTTTCACCCTTCTGACTCTGGAGAAATTTCTTCTATTAGTAGCTATAGTTTCTAATTGTTTTTCTTTAAACATGGTTTGTTTAAAATTGAGAAGGTTTAATAATACAGAATGCTATGAGAGTACTTTTGCTATCTTTATTTTGAGTGTTACTTTTGTTTGAGATATGCTGAATATATGTTTTAGATGCAGAAGTATTTGAGAATGTATGTAGATATGCCATTCAAAAACGTTTTGTGCTTTAAAAAATATTAGAATGTTGTTTTCCGTTTTAGAAACTTACTGATGCATGTCCATGTTAAGTAACAAAGCAATGTATGTTTCTAGAGATCCATATAAACAATTATATATCAAGTGTGAGACCTAGATTTCTCTCACACATAGATCAGAAGAAAAGCATATTTACAGTAAAACAGGTAGTTTGATACTGACAGGAGATAACCAATGAGTCAGAGAAGTATTATGTATCTAACAGCAATGAAGGTACTTTCACAGTCAATCAGGCAGTATTCCGGCACTCATGCAATCCCCCAGCCACTACTCAGGCAGGCATCAATTCAGTAATTCACTGTCCATGGATTTATTGATTTACTCAGACACTACACATGTACTCTTGAAATCAGCCAGGCAGAAATTATGTAGTCATTGAACTATGCAGGCACTACCCATACATTCATTTAATCACCTAGGTACTAACTCTTGACTTATGCAATTAACAAGACTGTAATTATGCAATCGTTATACAATTTGCGCAGAACCTATGCAGCCATCTAAAACACCCATTTACAACCCATGCAGTCATTGAAATACTGAGGCACATGCGTGCACTTGTAAAAAACATGCAAGCCCTACTCATGCACTGATCTAGTTATGTAGAGAGTACCACTGTAGTCACCCATCTAGTATCTATGCAGTCATTTAATTACTGAGGCAATAGGCTTGCACTAATACAATCACCCAACCGTACACGTACTTTCATCCAAACTCTGAATCTTTAACAATGGAATCATGCAGTCACTCAGACACTAGTCATGCACTCATCTAATTAGCCAGGCACTATTGGTACACTTATTCAATTCTCCAGACACTGCCCATTTAGTTATCTAAGCATCCATGCACTCCCTGTTCACTCAACCAAAAACAAATGTGCAGCATCGAATCACTGAAACACTATTCATCCACTCATTCAATAGGATATGTGCTATGCATGGTCCTAAACAGTCATGTATGCACTATCCATGCACTGCATAAATCACATATATACTGTGTATGCACTCTGGCAATCATCCAGGCACTAGAATTGGACTCATTTTATCATTCCAGCAGTATCTATGCATGTATTGAATTATTGAACCATTAGTCATACACTTGTTCAGTCATTCAGGTTCTACTCATGCACTCCTCCAAAAACTCAGATACTCGTGGTATGCTCATCCAAACATGCAGGCAGTAAGTATGCAGATATGGAATGACCCATGGAGTTATAAAATAGTCAGGGAATTAGCTAGGCACTACTTGTAGCCTCACACAATCACCTAGGCACTACCTATGCACTCATTCAAGCATCCAGGGAGTATTGATGCATGCAACCATAAACCCATGTATTTACAAGTTTTTACAGAGGAATATGTAGTCTTTAGACAATATGGGTGATAGGTGTACTACTATGGTACTCTCTACTAATTAGATGAGTGCATAAGTGCAGAGTGTTTCATCAGTGCTTATGTGTGCCTCAGTATTTCAATTACTGCATGGGTTGTGTAGGAGAGTAGGGTCTGCTTCCTATAGTCACCCCCACTTTTTGCTGTGAAACTCTGTTTTTTCGACTTTCGTGTGGCTGTGGGCCTGCTAATCAGACCCACAGCCCATCTGTTCTCTCTCTAAATTCATACCATGTACTTAAGGTACATACCTAATTGGGTATTGGGTCACATTTGTGAGCCCCTGTATGGTGTACCATAGGTACCCAGGGCATAGGTGCATCCAAGGCCTACCAGAGGCTGCAGCAAGTATTATGCCACCCCTGGCTGGCCATCCAAACTGACACCACAGGCTGACCACTCAGCTTGGGCAAGGTGGTGTAATCACCCCTTGCTTAGATATAGTATTCATATATCTACCCTTATATATAGACACATATATACCTATAAGTCACTCCTATGGCAGGCCTTGACAATCCTGAAGGCAGAGTGCTTGGTTTTATGTGAGATGGTGCTCTAGTATAAGCAGAGCCTGTCTGCAGCTTTCGGAACCATGTCCTTATACCTGTTCTATGAAATAGCCATACCATATACTCTTAAGTGCATTAAAATCCTCACGGTTAATGCTAACTTTGGATTGGCTTTATCAAAACATGTCCTGTAAGGTGTCAAGCACTTTGGAATACTACCCCCCCCGCCAGTCCTGGCAGCGGGGGTAGCATTCCACCCTTCTAGAGGGAGAAGACATGTAGTTACTGCTTTACCACGTTACAGTTAAACAGAGCCTCAGCTTCACAAAATGGATGCTGCTGCCACAGACACGAGTATGACCTCCTGCTGCTGGACGAAACTCCATCAGGGGAGGCCTGGACAATAGGGTTCCTGTCAAGGGAGGTGCTGGCATTGGGATTGGGGCAGGGTGAGTTCAATGGAAACTGCTGTTTCCAGACACTGCCTGGGGCACAAAAGGTGCTCCATGCATAGCCTGGTTCAAACCAGTTGCTGGGGCACTCCAGCCCCAGCTCTGGCGTGAAACTGGACAAAGAGAAATGGGTGTAACCACCCCTTCTCAGATTCCACCTATAAGAGGGACGTAGCAGGTAAACCAGCCCCTTAGGTTAGTATGGAGTTAGAAGCTGTGTCTAGGGACATTAGATTATCCTGGAAAGAGACTCTGAAATGAACTCTTGGACCTTCGACATTCCATTTCGACTGGAAGACTGAAGACATCTCCCTTGTGGTCAAGGAGTGACCACCCTGTGCAAACAGGCACCAACAGTAACTTGCCGGTTTGCTTTGTCGATGCTCCCGCTGGAACCCGAACATAGCGACACAGCCTCTGGACTTCCAGACTTCTCTGACTCCGACCCACATCTACAGCAAAGCTGAGACCTGTGGCGGACACAAGAGTTGTGGGACTGGAACTCCTGCAGTACCTCATTTCTGCTAACTGTGCAGCTTCGGAGGCATCCTTGAGGTTGTGCATTGGAGATTGAGAAGCCCCAACCCCGAGCAGTAAGTGCACCGAAGCTCAGCCCTCCACCCTTCACGAGTGCTGCGTGAGGCCTGTGTCTGCATTTCTCCTCGACGTTTCTTTGCGGTTGCTAGCCCGTTAGATAGTGGCCCTCCTGAAGACATCCTTTTGAAACAACACCACTTGCCTGGTTGCTCCAGATTTTCTGTAAAGGGGAAGCTCCCCAGACCTTGCTGGTCTGAATAGAAGCCGATCTTCCCTTCCTGCATGGATTGCCTTTGCCAAGGCTTGTTGGGTCCAATCCGGATACCGACATCGCCAACAGCTAGATCCTTTGTGGGAAAGTCCATATCCAGCTCCTGGTTGTTGTCGAATCCACCTGGTCCACGTGGCTGTAGAGACAACCTTCATCTCCTCAACTGATTGCATCTCAACATTGCCTGGTTCCTTCCTGGTTCCTTCCTGGTCACTGGCTAGTGACCCAGACTCTGTCCCCTCTGCTTTCAGGTTCTTCACTGCTCCTATCCACCCTTGGATCCATCCGGACACTTTCCTCCTGGTCGCTTGCAGCACTTTCTTGTAGCTCTCCATGGGATTGATCGACGAAACCCGACACGAAAGAACACCTATGCACCCGGCTTCCCTGGGTGAGGTAACTCGAGTACTCCGGTGCTCCTGTGGGTAACAACTATCCAAGTGTCCTAGTTTAACTGGGTTTTCCCGTAGTCCACCTGGAAGTGTCAGAAATCTACTACTTTGTAACTTTTACGTTCCCATTGAAAGTCTATAGCAACTCGCGTGTGTGTTTAGACACTGCACACGCTTCCTGTGGGACTCCTACTTCCTAACCTTTGGTTGTTCAGTGTAGCCCCAGCGATTCTCTAGGCCCTCGGCCTATTCACCTTTCCTGAAGTGGTTCTTATACCACTTACTTAGAATAATGTTCGTGAGGCCCCTAGGGCAGAATTGTATTTGTGCAACTTATAGTATGCTTATTGAGTAACTTGTGCTGTATCTCAAACTCTGACCTCATAAAGAGTGCAGAGGGGTTGTGCTAGTAATAAATACATATATATTTGATATATACCTTGTGTGGTGTCCTTTCATTTGGTATTCAATGGATTATAATCGGTAAAACAAGTGGCTTCACATGCTCTCTGAAGTATTAGCCTAAGACTTCTTTGTCCATGCTACCACTAGGATAGCTGGTCTATAAGGTTGACTTTACAACCATCACCATAAGGGTTGTTTGGACTGATACAGGGTGCCCACTAGAATAGTGGACATCAAATATCAGGCCAACTTCTCACATTGGTGTGCAACGTTTGGGATAAGAGCTTGCTGATTGTTTTACCATATAATCTTGAAATATCATTGACAGATCACATTAAGGTACCTAGAGGTACATATAAATCAAATCTTAAATACTTCAGTTCTACTGAACTTAGTTGTTGTAGAGCAAAGGGCCTAGCACACCCTGACTACAACTCCTAGAGAGGTTTAGTAGGTAACACTTAGTGTAGGTAGGTGCACACACCACACCTCACTAGATCATGTCTCTTAGAGCAGAACCTAATGGATCTCTCCCAGTGGAGGTAGACCCTTTAAGGGTACCTTCCAGATATGATACCTCTACCTTCCTTGAGTTAAGGCACTTGTGCACAACTAGGAAGTTAATACAAGGATCAAACCCTACCCTCAAGCAACTGATAGAAATCCTTGAGGAGTTTGATGCTATTGAAGCAGCTACCCAGGTAGTACAGGTGGTACAGGGGAGGGCCATCCATCAACAGAAGATCTCCCTGATGAAAATCAGGGGGATGATGATGATGATGACAATGACCTGGTACAAGTAGAAGTACTTAGCCAGGCCAACCTAAGCCTTCATGGGGCTGGAGGGGGCATAGTCCCATACAGACCCCCAAGCAGGCTTAACAGTGAGCCCCGAAGGAGGAGGTCCCTTTCCAGGGAATCTCACCTCTCTGGTGGCTCAATAGGGTCAGAAGCTCTCAGGAGGATGAATTCCCCTGAGAGTAAAGAGCATCAAGCAAGGATGAGAGTAGTCAAGCTTAGGATCCAGAGGCAATAACTTGCCCTGGCCAAAGAGTCCCTGGCTTTCGCAAGATAGCAACAGTTAAGTGGGTTAGAACCCACTGGTGGCAGCAATACCCCTAGGAATAGGGAAGGGTCATTTGACCATAAAATCCTAAGTAAGATTATCCCTCCCTACAAGAGTGGGGATGACATCCAGAAATGGATAACTGCTTTGGAGAGGGCCTGCAAAGTACAGCAGGTACCCCAAAGTCAGGGCGCAGCAATCTTATGGCTGTCCTTGTCATAAAAAGGAAGAGACAAGCTCATCACAGTTAGTGATGAGGTTGCTAACAACTACAAAGCCCTGAAGAGTGCTCTGATAGATGGGTTTGGCTTGACCACTGAGCAATATAGGTTGTTGTTCAGAGATACCCAGAAGACACAGACTTAGGAGTGGACTGACTTTGTTGATTGTGCCACTAAGGCTCTGGAGGGCTGATTGCTGGGCAGTAAAGTTAATGACTATACAGGATTGTATAACTTGATCATGAGAGAGCAAATACTTAACAACTGTCAAAACCAGTTATTGCATCAGCACCTGGTTGACTGATCTGACCTCTCCCCAAGAATTGGGAAAGACGGCAGACAAATGGGTCAAAACAAGGGTGATCAGAAGGTCCAGAACCAAGGTGGTGATCAGAAGAAGCAAGACTAAAAGTGTTGGGACCAGAAAGTTAAAAACCAGAAGACTTCACCAGGTCCCCAAAAAAGCTTCTAATGAGGGGGGTTCCAAGAAATCCAAGAAGAAAGAAGGTCAAAGAAAACCCTGGTGCAATTTTTGTAAAAGTAATACTCACTGGACCAGTGATTGCACCAAAAAGGAGGCAGCTCCAGCCACCATTGCCCCTAAGGCAACTGTTACCCCTATCACAGCTAATAGTGGTGGTTCTCAACAGAAGGGTGTAGTAGGGTTAACCCTGGGAACTGAGATGGACTCTGGCCTAGTCAGAGTGCCAACTCAAGCTGTCCTTGTCTGTGATGTGGACATGGCCATGTCCTCTACTGTGAGCCCAAGTAACCTGGAAAAGTACAGACAGACACCTTTGATTAATAATAAAGTGGCTCAGGCCTACAGGGACACATGTGCCAGTGTCACCATGGTGACGCCTAACTTTGTGGACCATGGACAGATTATACTAGGTGAGAATTACCTAGTGACCAATGCTAGCAATGCCACTACCACCCATAGTATGGCAATTGTTAACTTCTTCTGGGGAGGGGTAACTGGCCTCAAAAGTGTTGTTGTAAGTTCAGACCTCCCTGTAGAATGTTTGTTGGGCAATGATCTAGAATCTTCAGTCTGGTCTGAAGTGGAGTATAGGAATCATGCAGAGATGCTGGGCATATCAGCACATGTCCTTGCTGTGACCAGGTCATTGGCCAAAAAGTGCCAACCTGATCAGGCACTGGATCCGGAAACTATGGACCAGTTGCCTTCCAAGAAAAAGAGCAGAAGGGTTAAGGCAGTGCCTTCCCATTGCCTCAGGATGAGTGTGAGACCCCAGAGGGAACTGTCCTAGAAGAACTTGAGCCTGATCAGGTTGAGTTTCTTGGGACAGGGGGACCCTCAAGGGCAGACCTGAGGCAGGCGCAATTGGACTGCCCCTCTCTTCAACCCCTCAGACAGCAAGTTGCTGCTGAGGCTGCTGGGAATGCTACAGGTACCCACAGAGTGTATTAGGATGAAGGACTCCTCAATTCAGAGGCTAGAGACCCCAAGCCTGGTGCTTCCATGAGGTTGGTCATACCTTTGGCATTCAGGGGCTTCCTTCTTACCTTAGCCCATGATAATCCCTTAGCAGGACATCTTGGCCAGAATAAGATGTGGGACAGGCTTGTCCCTCACTTTCACTGGCCCCACATGTCAGAAGATACTAAGGAGTTTTGTCGCTCATATGTCACCTGCCAAGCCAGTGGCAAATCAGGTAGCACCACAAAGGCCCCCCTTATGCCACTACCTGTGGTGGGGGTTCCCTTTGAGAGAGTTGGGAAAGACATTGTTGGACCAATGGACCCCAAACAACATCTGGGCACAGGTGTGTTCTGGTGGTAGTGGATCATGCCACCAGATACCCAGAAGCTATTCCCCTAAGGACCACAACAGCCCTTGTTGTGGCAAGAGCCCTCCTGGGAGTTTTCTCAAGGGTGGGTTTTCCGAAGGAGGTTGTCTCAGATAGAGGTGCAAACCTCATGTCTGGGTACCTAACTGCTATGTGGAAAGAGTGTGGAGTAAACTATAAGTTCACCACACCATACCATCCACAGTGCAATGGTCTGGTTGAAAGATTTAACAAGACCTTAAAGGGCATGATCAAGGGTTTACCTGAAAAGCTTAGGCGAAGATGGGACATCCTGCTGCCCTTCCTTCTGTTTGCTTACAGAGAGGTCCCACAAAAGGGGGTTGGCTACAGCCCTTTTGAACTTTGTTTGGGCATCCTGTAAGAGGACCCCTATGTCTGATGAAGGAAGGATGGGAGTTACCTCTCAAAAAGACTAAACAAGACCTAGTGGACTATGTACTTGGTCTCCGCTCCAGGATGGCCGAATACATGCAGAAGGCTTCTAAAAACTTAAGGCTAGCCATGAACTTAAAAAAGCCTGGCATGACCAAAAGGCTGTGCTGACTGTGTACCAGCCAGGACAGAAAGTTGGGGTGTTGGAGCCAGTGGTCCCAGCAGCACTCCAAGACAAATGGTCTAGACCCCACACTATTGTTGAGCAAAAGGGAGAGGTAACCTACTTTGTTGATCTTGGGACTCCCAGAAGCCCCCACAGGGTGCATCATGTCAACAGATTGAAGGCATATGTTGACAGGGCAGACATGGGCTTGCTCATGGCTACAGATGAGGGACAGGAGGAGGAGAGTGACCCTCTCCCAGACCTGCTTTCGCAGTACCATGATGATGGTTCAGTTGATGGAGTGGCCTTGGCAGGCAGCCTCACTGACCAGCAGCAACAGGACTGCAGACAAGTTCTACAGCCCTATAGACATATGTTTTCCCTGACCCCAAGTCAGACAAACTGGTACACCCATGAGGTGGACACTGGTGACAGTCTGCCTGAGAAGAGTAAAATCTACGGGCAACCTGACCATGTCAGGGACTGTATTAGGACAGAGGTCCAAAAGATGTTGGAGTTGGGAGTTATTGAGCCCTCAGAGAGCCCTTGGGCCAGTCCAGTAGTCAATTCAATTCAATTCAATTCAAATGATCTTTATTCGGATTTGATACATCCATAAAAGTACATACAGAATGAAAGTACATTAAAAGCATTAAAAAAACGATTCTTACAAATTTATAAACAGTGATCCAATTAGGTTAAGCAGCAAGATGACTTAAAGTGCATAATAAAATGTACAAAATGCATGGTGCGTAATACTAAGGAATATTTAACCATCAATTTCCACAGTTACCCACTATAGAAGTATCTCTTACAAACATTCAATATTAATATAGCTGGTACTCAAGTACATAAACCAGCATAGTGCTATTATCCATTATCCATGTTCCATAGTTGCCCTCGATTTCACACAGGCTTTTATGAAACAGCTGACAGAATAAATAACATCATCCATATGCATCATTTGCAAAAATTGCAGAGCAGGAATAGATTCACGTAGATTATATTTGCGTAAGATTGGTCTTAAATATTGACAGGTATACAATTTGTAGTGGCCACAAAAGAAGAAATAATGCAATAGATTTTGGCGTCCACCTAAAGAACAGGGACAATCCAGTTCTTCTAAGTTTTTATTGTAGCCAATAGGGAAGCTAAGCAAATAAACTAAGCTTCCCTCCCGGAACCTGAATAAAAGACTCCGATTCCGTCTACCTATCGGCATTGTCAAATATCTAATAAAATTATTAGGGTTTTCAACATCTACATCACAAATGCGTGAATATTTCATGACCACTGGTTTACTAGATTCTGATCTCATCCTTTCCTCAGTATATACCTCCATAAGTGCCCGTTTAATAATGTTTTTGTGGGCGGGTACAATTAGGTCAGGGGAACTAAATAAGGATCCTAATCCCACCTGTTGCAGACTGGTTTTGACTGCTTTTAGCCAAGGTATGTGGTGAGATCTATCACTAGACAAACAATCAGATATAATACTACGAGTCAATGTTGCTGCTGGGTTTAACCAGATTTTAATCCAAAATAGGGCAGGCCTTGACTTTATGAAATCAGCAATGTATGGCAGCCTCAATTCATTATGACAAATCAGAGTGGGAGCACAAGGGACTCCCCCTAACACCCTCCTACAGAATCTATTTTCCGCCACCTGAAGGGCCGAGCTGTTGCAATATCCCCATACTTCTGCACCGTAAGTCCCGGTTGGTCGACATTGGGTACGGTAGATGGTGAGAAGAGGGGTGACAACATCAGCTAATTTCGGTTGGCGAAGAGATAGGATCGAGTTAATTGACTTGCCAATTTTGTTGCTTGCAAAGGCAGCATGTTGCTGCCATGAGCCTGAGTTGGAAAATAACAACCCTAAATATGGAAAAGTGCTGGTGCATTTTAAAATGTTATTACCCGATTTAATGGATGCAACGTTATACTTCTTTGGTCCGCAATTCATTATAAAAGATTTTTTTAAATTTGTATTTAAACCAAGATCGGACATGAAGGTAACAAAACCAGAGATTAAAGTGCGTAGTGCATTCGGTGTACGCCCCATCAATACAGCGTCATCCGCATAAAGTAGAGTAGTGATGGGGGAGCCGTTTATTATGGGAACATCCTTAATAATCTCACTCAAAGTGTTGCTTAACCTGTTGATATATAAAATAAAAAGCAGTGGGGCGAGTACGCAGCCCTGTCTAACTCCTCTGCTGATAGGGATATCATCAGACAAATCACCATCATTGTTGATTCTTACTCGTGCTTTTAAATCCCTATGTAAGTAAGAAAGGAAATACACCAATGAATCGTCTAAACCATAATCGAGCAAAAGTGACCACAACCTAGAACGATTAACAAAATCAAACGCAGAACTCAAGTCCATAAAACCTAAATAAAGAGGGGATTTTTTAACAATAATGTATTTAGCCATAATCAGGTTTAAATTTAAGCATTGTTCTGTGGTACCCACCTTACTTCTAAAACCCAATTGGCTACAATGAAGAATATTGTTATCTTCAGCCCAATCCCTTATCCGTCTGAAGATTACTCTTCCCAGAACTTTTAACGTGTTGTCGATCAGTGAGATCGGGCGTTAGCAGGCGGGATCCGACCTATCGCCTTTCTTGAATATGGTCACAATGACACTGTTCGACCAGGATTCAGGAATTGAGCTGTCATTTAGGGTATTAAATAGGTTACATAAAAGAGGGGCCCAGAAGTTGATTTCTGATTTTATTTGGTCAATGGAAAGACCACCAGTAGTCCTTGTGCCAAAGCTTCACACCCAAGATGGTAAGAGAGAGATGAGGTTTTGTGTGGACTACAAAGGTCTCAATGCTGTCACTAGGATAGATGCCCACCCAATACCCAGGGCAGATGAACTCATTGACAGATTGGCTTCAGCCAAGTTTTTGAGTACATTTGACCTGACAGCAGGCTACTGGCAAATCAGGCTATCTGATGATGCAAAAGCCAAAACAGCATTTTTGACCCCAGGAGGTCATTACCAATTTGTGGTGATACCGTTTGGCTTGAAGAATGCACCTGCCACTTTCCAAAGGTTGGTGAACCAAGTTCTCTCAGGTCTGGATGACTTTTGTGCAGCTTATCTAGATGGTATTGCTGTCTTTAGCTCCATTTGGGAGGATCACCTGATCCATCTATGGAATGTTTCGGAGGCCCTGCAAAAGGCATGCCTAACTATAAAGGCTACTAGGTGCCAGATAGGGCAGAGTAAGGTTGAGTACCTGGGCCACCTTGTAGGTGGAGGTCAGGTTCAACCACTAGAGAGCAAGATCCATACCATAAAGGACTAGACTCCTCCAGCCACCCAGGTCAGAGCTTTCTTGGGCCTGTCTGGTTACTACAGAAAGTTTGTTAAGAACTATGGGTCCATCGTGACACCACTTGATGACTCTAAGAAAATGCCAAAAAAGGTTCCGTGGACAGTAAGCTGTCGAAAGGCATCTGATGACCTGAAGCAGGCTATGTGCTCTGTACCTATTCTGAAAAGTCCAGATTACTCCAAAGAATTCATTGCCAAACAGATGCTTCTGAGTTGGGTGTGGGAGCTATTCTTTCACAATTGAATAAAGATGGTCAAGACCAGCCCATTGCTTTCATTAGCAGAAGGCTGACCCCTAGAGAGAAATGTTAGTCAGCTAGTGAGAGGGAGGCCTTTGCTGTGGTTTGGGCCCTGAAGAAGCTGAGGCCATACTTGTTTGGTACTCACTTCAAGATTCAGACAGACCAGAAAGCCCCTCTTGTGGCAAAATCAGATAAAGGTTGAAAAATCAAACTACTCAGGTGGTCCATTTCGCTACAGGGTATGGACTTTACAGTGGAACATAGACCTGGAACTGACCATGGCAATGCAGATGGACTTTCCAGATATTTGCACTTAGAATATGAAGACTCAACTGGTCAAGGATAGTTTAATGTCCCTGCGTTTGGGGAGGGGGGCTGTGTAGGAGAGTAGGGTCTGCTTCCTATGGTCACCCCAACTTTTTGATGTGATACTCTGGTTTTTCGACTTTAGTGTGGCTATGGGCCTGCTAATAAGACCCACAGCCCAGCTGTTCTCTCTCTAAATTCATACCATGTACTTTAGGGACATACCTAATTGGGTATGGGTCACCTTTGTGAGCCCCTGTATAGTGTACCATAGGTACCCAGGGCATAGGTGCATCCAAGGCCTACCAGGGGCTGCAGCATGTATTATGCCACCTCTGGCTGGCCGTCCAAACTGACACCAACGGCTGTACACTCAGCTTGGGCAAGGTGGTGTAATCACCCATTGCTTAGATATAGTATTACTATATCTACCCCTATATATAGACACCTATATACCTATAGCTCACTCCTATGGCAGGCCTTGACAATCCTGAAGGCAGACTGCTTGGTTTTATGTGAGATGGTGCTCTAGCATGAGCTGAGCCTGTCTTCAGCTTTCAGAACCATGTCCTTATAGCTGTTCTATGATATAGCCATACCATATTCTCTTAAGTGCATCATAATACTCGCGGTTAATCCTAACTTTAGTTTGGCTTTATCAAAACATGTTGTGTAAGGTGTCAAACACTTTGGAATACCCCCCCCCCCCCGCCAGTCCTGGCGGCGGGGGTAGCATTTCACCCTTCTAGAGGGAGAGGACATGTAGTTACTGCTTTACCCGGTTAAAGTTAAACAGAGCCTCAGCATCACAAATTGGATGCTGCTGCCACAGACACGAGTCTGACCTCCTGCTTGTGGACGAAACTCCATCAGGGGAGGCCTGGACAATAGGTTTCCTGTCAAGAGAGGTGCTGGTACCTTCCCACACAGCCTGTAGTGGATTGGGGCAGGGTGGGTTCAATGGAAACTGCTGTTTCCAGACACTGCCTGGGGCACACAAGGTGCTCCATGCATAGCCCGGTTCAAACCAGTTGCTGGGGCACTCCAGCCCCAGCTCTGGCGCGAAACTGGACAAAGAGAAAGTGGTGTAACCACCCCTTCTCAGGTCCCACCCATAGGAGGGACCTAGCAGGTAATCCAGCCCCTTAGGTTAGTATAAAGTTAGGAGCTGTGTCTAGGGACATTAGATTATCCTGGAAAGAAACTCTGAAATGAACTCTTGGACCTTCAATGTTCCATTTCGACTGGAAGACTGAAGACATCTCCCTTGTGGTCAAGGAGTGACCACCCTGTGCAAACAGGCACCAACAGTAACTTGCCGGTTTTCTTTGTCGACGCTCCTGCCGGAACCCGAAGACTTAGCGACGCAGCCTCTGGACTTCCAGACTTCTCGGACTCCGACCCACATCCACAGCAAAGCTGAGACCTGTGGCGGACATGAGAGACATGGGACCGGACCTCCTGCAGTACCTGCTTTTTGCTAACTGTGCAGCTTCTGAGGAATTCTCGAAGTTGTGCATTGGGGATTGAGAAGCCCCAACCCCGAGCAGTAAGTGCACCTAAGCTCAGCCCTCCACACTCCACGAGTGCCGTGTGGGCCTATGCCTGCATTTCTCCTCGATGCTAGTGGCCCTCCTGAAGACATCCTTTTGAAACAACACTGTTTGCCTGTTTGCTCCGGGCTTGCTCCTGCTTTCCTGTAAAAGCGAAGCTCCCCAGACCTTGCTGGTCTGAATAGAAGCCGATCTTCCCTTCTTGCGTGGATTGCCTTTGCCCAAGATTGTTGGGTCCAATCCGGATACCGACACTGCCAACAGCTAGATCCTTTGTGTGACAGTCAGTATCCAGCTCCTGGTTGTGGTCGATGCCTCCTGGTCCACGTGGCTGCAGAGAAAGCTTCATCTCCTCACCTGATTGCATCTCGACATCGCCTGGTTCCTTCCTGGTTCCTTCCTGATCACTGGCTAGTGACCCAGACTCTGTCCCCTCTGCTTTCAGGTTCTTCACTGCTTCGATCCACCCTTGGATCCATCCAGACACTTTCCTCCTGGTCGCTTGCAGCACTTTCTTGCAGCTCTCCTTAGGATTGATCGACGAAACCCAACACAAAATAACACCTATGCACCCGGCTTCCCTGAGTGAGGTAACCCGAGTACTCCGGTGCTCCTGTGGGTAACAACTATCCAAGTGTCCTAGTTTAACTGGCTTTTCCCGTAGTCCACCTGGAAGTGTCCGAAATCTACTACTTTGTAACTTTTACGTTCCCATTGAAAGTCTAAGGCAACTCCCGTCAGTGTTTAGACACTGCACACGCATCCTGTGGGACTCCTACTTCCTAACCTTTGGTTGTTCAGTGTAGCCCCAACGATTCTCTAGGCCCTAGGCCTATTCACCTTTCCTGAAGTGGTTCTTATACCACTTACTTAGTATATGGTTTGTGAGGCCCCTAGAGCAGAATTGTATTTGTGCAACTTATAGTATGCTTATTGAGTAACTTGTGCTGTATCTCGAACTCCGACCTCATAAAGAGTGCAGAGGGGTTGTGTTAGTAATAATATATATATATATATATATATATATATATATATATATATATATATATATATATATATATATATATATATATATATATATATATATATATATATATATATATATATATATATATTACCTACTGGCGGTCGCCAGTAGGTAGTTATAGTTAGGATAATTTTCAATGTTAAATCTCAACATTCTATTTTGAATAACTTTGGCGCCGGTTGACGAATCTGCCTGAAATTTTCAGGAAAATGGTCTCATGGCGGTCCGGTCCTTCCCTGAAAGTTTGGGGGGGATTCGTCAAGCGGGGGCCGAGATAAAAGGGGGGTCCCAAACCGCGTTTTCCCCATGTTAATTTCCATAGGGCGGTCGATTTCACTTTTAGCCCGAACGGCTGAATGGATTTCCACCAAACTTGGCAAAATTGTAGGGACTGGTAGCCCGATGTGCCTTTGCTATGTCTCAAGATATGTGCTCCAGTGGATTTTGAGTAATTTAGGTTCAAAAAAATATATATATCTATAGCAGCGCACCGGTGCGCGCACCGGGGAGCGCTCCAGGCGCGCCACGCGAGGTGCGCATGGAAAGCTGATTGGCTCTCGGGTGTCTGTAAACATTCGAAACAGTCCAGAGCGGTCGCCATCTTGTGTCTCGGTAAAATCGAGACATAAGAGGTGGCTAAAAGAAAGTGGGAACTGACCATAAGGCGTCAGGGATAGACCCCTTTGACCCCCTAGGTTTGATGTGGGGGCTATAAAAGGGCCCCGCGGGGCATTTAAAATATTTTTTTTTTTTCGTTTTGCGCGGGGGAAGCGCACGGTGCGCGCACCGGGGAGCGGCCCTGGGAGCGCACTATGATGAAAAAAGGTGACAGAGTGTTTAAAAAATGAAGTTTTGATTTAGAAATTGGAGGTAGTTCTAAAAAGAACTTTTTTTTTTCTTCTTTTTGTTGTTTTATATTTTTTTTGTGTTTTTTGAACTTTTTGTACTTTTTTTGGCTTTTCAAAACAGTTTTATATATTTTTTTGTATTTTTTTGGGGGAGAAACAAAAAAAGGGAATTGAAACTGGCTCAACTGGAGCAAAAAAACAAAAAACCCAAAAAATTACTTCTTTTTGGGGCACTTGTGATTATCACCTGCAAGGACGATGAGTTTCACACTTTGTTCCCCATAGGAGATAAGTTTGCCACAAGCTTTGCAAGTAATTTTAAAATCAGCAAACCTCGGCTGAATGCAAGGCATCACTTCAGATGTTTCTGGTTGCGAGGAAGTGGGTTGGTTTCTTTGGGAGGGGGTCCTTGATGAATGGGGGAGGTTACTGGCCAGTTCCCGGAACTCTGCACGAGAGTAGTTGTTTGGATGCTTTCTTGTCATGTGCCGAATCATGGTATAGTTACCAAAAGAATATTTCTTATTTGGGTTGCCCCGTGAAAGTTCATCATTGCAGATGAGGCAAGTGACTTTTGGCGCATTCACCTTTTTTTTCCCCTCTGGAATTGAAAAAAACTCCCAAATGAAGTGTGGTTTGGGTTTATAAGGTGTGTTTTCTTCAGGCAGCCATCTTCTTCTCCCCTCCTCCTGTTCCTCTTCCTCTTCCTCCTCCTGTTCTTGACCACCAACATAATTTGGAGCTGGTCCTCTTGGTGGTTGTGGTGGTGGTGGTGGGGCAGATGCACCAGCTGATGCTACTAATGAAGCCATTTTATAGTACAAAATATTACTCAAAGAGCAAAAAAGTAGACAGAGCAACAAACAGGTCTTCCTCAGTCAAAGGACAAAGTCAGAATAAGGAAAAAAGGTGGGGTCTTTCATCATTTAGAAAAAAAAACTGTCCTGAACCAATGAGAAGTGTTATTTTCAGGTCACAAGACCAGGGGCTTCATCATTATGAAACCAAAACTGTTATGAACCAATGAAAAGTGTTATTTTCTGCTCACATGACCCGACGCGCTTACGCTACGCGCCCGGGGCGCGCCCGGGGGCGCGCCCCGGGTCGCGCAGCGTAAGCGCGTCGGAAGTTTACGTTGTGCGATCGTATTCGCTCGAGTACTTCCGGGTGCGCTTACGCCGTGCGTATCACGCGGTCGCGGCTACGCGATACGTCACGATTATGTTTTCGTTTGCGATATTGGCGCTTACGGGACGCTCCCCGGAGCGCGCCCCGGGGCGCTTTGTAAAAATACGCTTTTCGGGGCGCTCCCCGGGGCGCGCTCCGGGAGCGCTCCCCAAAATAATTTTTTAAAAAAAAATTGGGAAAATTGTAGGGACAGGTAGCTCTATTCTGAAGTGGTTTGTAAAAAACATTAACTTTAGAAAAATATGTATTGTGCTACATTGGGCTTAATATATGTTAGAGCCAAAATGTAGCCCAAATGTAGCCAAAAGTAGCCCAATGTAGCCCAAAGATGGCCACCAGAGATCAAAAATTGAAAATGTAGCCCAAAATTCAACTAGATGTAGCCCAACTGTAGCCCAATGAGAAAATGTACCAGATTGTTAAAAAGAACAACTAGAGTGCTAACAGTCTTATTTATAAAGTGAAACTTATAGTTAGGAATTAGCATTAAAAAAACCTTTGAAATTCACTGAAAAAACCATAGGTTTCACACCAGTTATAGTTAGGAATTAGCATTTAAAAAACCTATTAAATTCACTGAAAAAACCATAGGTTTCACACCAGTTATAGTTAGCTGGAAATTTTACTGATATAAAACCATTGAAATTCCCACGTTATAGTTAGTCGGACTCACTATAACTTGCGCGTGCAATGCACTGCTGATGACATCACATATTACATCACTCATGACATGGTCAGTGACATCACTCATGACATCACTGATGACACCATCCTTGTGACACAGTCACAGACCTCCTCTCAGTGTAAAGTAACCCTTGAGACACATATTCAAAAATAGAAACTGAAATTTTTTAAAAATGGACATACCTATATCAGTTACAACAAGCAATTCTGTACTTCCACTATCTATATACACATCCACTCATTCACCAACAGTTCTATATAGTCACTCATACATATACTCACTCATCATATGAAGAGATACACCTATACATCCTGTTACACACCGACATTCATCCAAAAGTTACTCACACACATATTCACACGTGCAAATAAACTATTGAACAACCATTTATTTGAATATAGAGTTATACACACACTTCCACCTTACTTTTATTGAAAATTACACATATTTATTCTCTTAAACAATCACTTATAGAAACACATACTTATTTAAACAGGAAATCTTACAATCTCTTACTCTCACATATACTCACTTATATACATCAATATTCATATATACTAGATTAAAACATATGTAGTTACTGATAAAGACACTAGTGAGACAGTCATTCACTCACTAACAAACACATATAGACACTCATCCACCCATACAGTCCTGTACATATGCTGTCTTCAAAACACATACAAACAAAGAGTCAGTCACTCATGCATCTATGTGCTAAGTAATACCCCCACCAAACCATATAGACACTCATAGTGATACTAATAAAAATATCAAATAACCCATATACATACGCATGTAGCTACTTATCAACACATGTAGTCACTTATACACAAAGTGAAACACTAATATATGTATTTAAATATTTAAACATAACTCACTAATATTTATTTTTCAGAAAGACACATATTCACTGGATGGTGTCATCAGTGATGTCATGAGTGATGTCACTGACCATGTCATGAGTGATGTAATATGTGATGTCATCAGCAGTGCATTGCACGCGCAAGTTATAGTGAGTCCGACTAACTATAACGTGGGAATTTCAATGGTTTTATATCAGTAAAATTTCCAGCTAACTATAACTGGTGTGAAACCTATGGTTTTTTCAGTGAATATATATATATATATATATATATATATGATATATACCTTGTGTGGTGTCCTTTCATTTGGTATTCCAGGGATTATAATTGTTAAAACAATTGGCGTCACATGCTCTCTGAAGTATTAGCCTAAGACTGCTTTGTCCATGCTACCACTAGGATAGCTGGCCTATAAGGTTGACTTTACAAGCATCACCATAGGGGTTGTTTGGACTGATACAGGTTGCCCACTAGAATAGTGGACATCACATATCGGGCCAACTTCTCACAGGTTGTAATTGGGTATTTAGATGGCTGCATAAGTTTGGCACAAATGTTAGAATGATTGGATAGTTAAAACCTTAATTTAGTGCTACATTTTAAAAAGTGTAGAAGAAGGAGAGATGCAGTGAAACTGAAAGAACGAGTTGAGAGAATAGTTGATAAGGCCTTTGCCTAGAGAGTGGGCTTTTCATTTTGATTCTAAATAGAATAAAGAATCTTGACAAAATAGTGTTGTGCATGAGGAGACAAAACAAGAAGAAAAGATTAGTGAATAGAAGTAACTGATGTACAGTCTTTAGTGGAGAATGGATACATACTTCTTGCACAAAGGCTTTCTTCAATGAATAAAGGTATCTCCAGGATAACAGATTAGTTCATGCTATTGATTAAAGAGGAAAATGTTAGGAAATGAAAAATGGCAGTCATCGTCATCAAAGAAGCTTTATTTGACTATGCAAGTCATAAAAGCATTACAGATAAAAAGTTTAAAAAGAACAAAGACACAGAGTTAAAATCAGGGTGAAACATTAGAGTTAAACGTTTGTGCAAATAAGCAATCAGAGCTATCATTATATCAGACATGACATGACAGAGCGAAATTAAAAGAATCAATTGCAAACAATCTGAAACGCCTTAAAAGATGTAATGGGCCCCACATGTCCTAATATGCCCACATGCACCTACACAGTATTAAAAGATTTCATCATGGTCATTTACCCGTCCTGATTTGATTTCAACGTATGTGCCACATCCACCTCAATAATTCTGCCACCAGGGTTGCATACCTAGTTGATGGCTCAGAGCAAACGATTCAAAGGGACATATTGTGTGATCTTGTGCCCAAGTTCTTGTAGAGCTGAGCCAGCCAAGCTTTCCGCAAGCCATCGTAAGCGGGGCAGGCAAAGAGCACATGTGAACATAATTCGATATATGTGTCACATTCATGACATTTTTTGTCCCCGGTGGAAGACCATTTATGTGAAAGCACTTTAGGGGCAAAGATCTCGATCTAAGTTGGAAGTAGAGTTTTCAGTCCAAAGGCTTTTTAATAATGTCCCAATAGGGCTAGAGACTTGACCATGGTTTTATCTGAAGAAAGAGCCCCGAGAGTGAAGCTGGGTCATAACGCCTGAACTTCTCATATGCAACCATTTCCCAATAGATTTCTTTGAGGCTATATTTTGACGGGCATGTTGAGGTAGAAGAGTAATCCCATAGGTGCAATAGGCTAATTTTATTCATCAAACGCCTCTATTCCTGCAGCCATTTAATTTTGTGAAATCAATCTGAATTAGGCCCTCTGTGTATGCTGCCAGTTCCTGCGTGCACCATATGCTATGCCAGAATAGAATTGGACCATAGTCTGGCTAAATCTGACAGGGCTTTCCTGCCTAGATCGCCCCTTAGGGGGAGAGTGGGTGTACTCTGTGGCAAGCTAGTGATCGCACGCAAAAACGCATTCTCGGCTATTGTAGGCTGGGTCAAGTTCTCTAAACCCCACAGCTCAGCCCCATAGAGGACTGAGCTCTCCACTTTGCTTTTATACATTTGTAATACCGGGCTAAGGGGCTTTGTCAGATAGGATTTAAATTCCTTTCTAAGGGTTCCTGCTAACTGCCGAAGCTTTAGTGCCATGATTTCAATGTGTGACTTCCACCTCATGTCCTTCTGCAGTTTGATGCCCAGATAGACAAAAGCATCAACCTGCTCCAGGGAAAGCTCATCCATCATAATTTTCCCTATGAACGATATGTGTTGAATAAATGCCATAAACCTTGTCTTAGCTGCATTGATTTTGAGATCCCTCAGGAGACAAAACCCTTCGTAGTGATGGAGGGCATGCTGCACTCCACTTGGTGTTTTGGAGATTATCAGCGTGGCATTGGCAAACATTAAGATGGGGATTTTTCTTCTAGCTAAGACAGTAGCATCAGTGCAGGTGGCATCAAGGAAGTTAGTGACTCCAAATATTAACAGAGAAAACAGTGTGGGAGCCAACACGCAACCTTGGTGAACACCGTTTTACACAGGGAAGGGATCTGTTTTGTTTCCTGCTGGGCCCCAACATATTAGTGCATAATTATCCTTATCTCCTTCAAGACCTCCCACAATTTATTCTGTGAGACCAGGTCAAAGGCGGATTTCAGATCGACAAAGGCAGCGTACATGCTACCTTTGCCGAGAGTGATTATCTGCCAGTATATGATAACAAATTGAAAGACCTGATCAATTGTGCTAAGATGGCACAGAAGGCTGCCTGGAGGGGGGGTGAGTCTGGTGTTTGCCTCAATACACACCTGGACCTTCACCAAAACAAGCCTGGCCTTCACCTTCAGTATAGAAACTATGAGGCTTATTGGCATATAGTTACCAGGTATGGATTTATCTGCTTTTTTATATATGGGAATTATCTCTGCCCCCCCACCAGGTGGCTGGAACAGCCACCTGATGACATCATCCAGTGAATGTGGTTTGGTTTGATATTTAAACAATTATTATTTTTTTGTAGAGTTTTATATAGCACAAACTAGACCCGAAACGAATCAGGTATCAGAGCGCTTTACATAGCACCAGCTATGTTACATGAGGACACACATTCATTTTAGGCACGGAGAGATTATGTGATTTGCCCAGAATCTTAGGAGGTTTTGGCCTCGTTACCGAGATTTGAACCCAGATCCCCAGGTCCGAGGTCGAGCCCCCTAGCCGTTGTGCATTGAAGGCTGAGTGGATGTATTAGTGTCTGGAAGGAGGATTTAGTAGCACTGTGATTGACTGTCTAAGTGACTAATTTAAAGTGTTTCTCTAAATATATGGGATAGTGATTTAACAGTGTGAATATCTATATCACTCTATCTCTTGTTGCGTAAACTACTACATAGGTTGGTTACCAGCTATTTCAAAGTCTATATTACTTTTAAATTAGTTAAGTGAGTATTTGTATGGGATAGGGAATGTGTGTGTAGTTGGGTGGGAGGTGTGTGACTGTCCAAAGAAGTGTAAATAGTTGATTTACTAGGTATATGAGATTAAGCCTGTATGTGGAAACCGTTGTTTGGATGACTGAATGTCTTTATGGGTGTGGTGATGAATAAATATATTTCTCAATGATACATGTCCAATAAACTAGAAATATAAAAGGCAGTGTATGTGACAGTTGTATATAAATAAGTATACATAAGAATCAGTGATTGTATAAGTGACCATATCAAAACTTTATACATGCAATAGTGATTTTATAACACACTAAGTATGAGTTAATATCTGAGTTACTATATGAATAATTAAAGTGGTGTTTGTATAAGTGAGTAGCTGAGTAAATGTAAGTATGATCAATTATTTTCATAAGTGAGTAGGATGACTGCATAAGTCAATATTATGTGTGCTGTGTGTAACATCGATGTAGGTGTATAAGTATATTTAATAGTGTTCTATTGATCTTTGTTAGCATGTATGAGTGAATCTGTAGGTAAGTGTTTAGATGTGTGTGTAGGTGTAGTAATCACTGAGTGGGTTTTTAGAAACTTATATTGGTGTGACAATGGTATCAAATAAGGTTATACTAGTGTATGAGGAGATGTATCAGAATGTCACGTGAATTATGTCATCAGATGTCATCAGTGATGTCATCAGTGATGCCATTTGAGATATCATCAGTGATGTCATCAGTGATGTCACTGACCATGTCATGAATGATGTAATATGTGACATCAGTAGTGGTTTGCGGGCGTGCGTGTTATAGTTAGTACAACCAACACCCCTAAAACCTATGGATTTTTCAGTGAATTTCAAAGGTTTTTTAAATGCTAATTCCTAACTATAACATGTCTGAAAGATATGTTTTTTTCAGTGAATTTCAAAGGTTTTGTAAATGACTAATTTTAAATGTATGAATTGTTATATTTATTTATTTTTATACTGATTTGCTACATTTTTTTACACTATTTATTTTTAGATATTTTATTTTTTTAATTTCATTATAATTACATTATACATTACATTACAAAATATACCTTCTAAGAATGAATTCCCTTAGTTTAAATACTTTGGAAAAAGGCAATAGACTTTTGAGTAACAGTACTTACAGTTGTTGCAATGGGCAACACAATTTCAAATACAATGCAACATTGAGCTCAATGTGAATTTCTAGTTAATTGCAATTAGTTACTTCGTGGATTACTTTTCTAACCACAGGACTGGATCCTAGATTCAGTCCTTGGACCTCTCCTGTAAACAGTTGAGTAAAAGCGTTTTGGTTACAGTAGTGATTTTTAAGGAATATTATTGTATTTTAAAAGTTGACACTTAGAATCTTTTTCACATAGAATTACCAATGTTATCCTACGGGAGAAAATTCACTTAGCAGGCAAGTAGTGTTATCGTTACTTTTTCTTACTCAGTGGTGGATCCTGGATCCAGCACTGATGCATCTCCTGTAAACAGTTAAAAGAATGTGTTTCAGTCATACTGGCGATTTTTGAAGAATATTTGTAGTTTGTATGTGTAGTATGGAAGGAAATACAAGTTACTGGTAAGTACGGTTAGAATTACTTTTCAGGTTCAGTGCTGGGCTAAAAAATGGAGCACTAGATTCTCTCCTGATAACAGGTGAGTAAATCATAATTCGTTGTTCGGATGATTTTATGTGAATATTTTAAAGTTCGAAAAACTCCAGACTTAAAAGAATTTCCAAGTGAAATCAATCAATGTTAGCATATGGAAGGAAATTCAAGTTACTGGTAAGTATGGTTAGAATTACTTTTCAGGATCAGTACTGGGCTCAAATTTGCAGCACTGAGGTCTCTCCTGATGACAGGTAAGTAAATCGGAATTCTTAGTACATCCAGTAAGCGCCACAGAGCTGCGTAGCATAGAGATGTAAAAAGGGGCACGGCCTGCACCACCTCTCTGCAACGTAGCACAGTGGTGCTTCCAGGAAGCACCTGGTGGGCTACTTGGCCCCTATGGTCCCTCAGGATTGAAGTGGAATTTTTTCCCCAACTTAAAACGCGCCACATGGCGTGTTTGCACACATCACGTCAGGCCCCATCCCCTCCTTGTCACCGTTCTAATTTGAGATATTAAGTTCCCTTCAATCCTAAGGGTCCCTAGGGTCAAACTATCCCACTAGGTACCTACAGTAAGCACCACAGAGCTGAGTTGCAGAGAGGTGTAAAAAGGGGCGTGGCCTCTGAACACCTGTCTGCAACACAGCTTCCTGATGCATACTGGAGATACCTGTTGGGCTATTTGGGCCTCAGGGTCCCTCAGTATTGAAAGAGAATTAATTCCCCAACTTAAAACGCGCCACAGGGCACATTTGGACAGTGGTGAAGGAAGGGGGCGTGGCCTGATGTGATATGTCTGCAAACACGCCCTGTGGCGTGTTTTAAGTTAGAGAATTAATTCCCACCAGGTTCCTCTAGTATGTGCCAGGAGGCTGCGTTGCAGAGAGGTGTTCAGAGGTCACACTCCTTTTTACAACACTCTGCATCACAGCTTTCTGGCGCTTACAGGAGGGTACCTGGTGGGCTAGTTGGCCCCCAGGGACCCTCAAGATTAACAAGGAATTAATTCCCCAACATAAACCGCTCCTCAGGGTGTGTTTGCACACATATGAACTCAGGCACCGCCCCCTCCCTTCACCACTGTGCAAACGTGCCTGTGGTGCTTTTTAAGTTGGGGGATTAACTCCCCTTGAATACTGAGGGTCCCTAGGGTGCAACTAGCCCACCAGCTACCTCCAATAAGCGCCACAGAGCTGCGTTGCAGAGAGGTGTAAAAAGGGGCATGGCCTCAGAACACCTCTCTGCAAAGCAGCTCCCTGGCACATACTGGAGATACCTGGTGGGCTAGTTGGCCCCCAGGGACCCTCAAGATTGAAGAGGAATTAATTCCTCAACTTTAAATGCACCACAGGGCAGTGGTGTTTGGGTAGTGTAGGGGGTCATGCCGGGGGTAGTGTTTTAGGGTTCAGGTTAGTGCACTGGTGTTTGGGTAGTGTAGGGGGTCGTGCCAGGGGTACATTTAGTGTTTAGGGTAGTGCAGTGGTTTTTATGTAGCGTAGGGGGTCATGCTGGGGTAGATTTAGTGTTAGGGGAGTGCAGTGATTTTTATTTAGTGTAGGGGGTAGTGCTGTGGGTAGATTTAGAGGTTAGGGTAGTGCAGTGCTGTTTGTGTAGTGTAGGGAGTTGTGCTGAGGTAGTCTTTTAGGGTAGTACAGTGGTGTTTGGGTAGTGTAAGGGGTCTTGCTGGGGTAGATTTAGGTTTTAGGGTAGTGCAATTGTTTTTGGGTAGAGTAGGGAGTCGTGCTGGGGTAGTGTTTTAAGGTTTAGGGTAGTGCAGTGGTGAATGGGTAGTGTAGGGGGTCGTGCTGGGGTTAGAATTAGGGTTAGGGTAGTGCAGTGGAGTTTGTGTAGTGTAAGGGGTTGTGCTGGAGGTTGTTTTTAAGGGTTTAGGGTAATGCAGGGGTGTTTGTGTAGTGTATGGGGTAGTGTTTTAGGGTTTATGGTAGTGTAGTGGTGTTTGGGTAGTGTAGGGGTTTGTGCTGGGGGTTGATTTAGGGTTTAGGGTATTGTAGTGGTGTTTTGGTAAGGTAGGGATTTGTGCTGGGGGTTGATTTAGGGTTTAGGGTATTGTAGTGGTGTTTTGGTAAGGTAGGGGGTCGTGCTGGGAGTAGATTTAGGGTTTAGCGTTTTGCGGTAGTGTTTGTGTAGTGGTTGCAGGTTCGTGCTGGGGGTAGTGTTTTAGGGTTTAGGGTAGTACAGTGTTGTTGTGTAGTGTAGGAGTCGTGCTGGGGCTAGTGTTTTAGGGTTTAGGGTAGTGCAGTGGTGTTTTGGTAGTGTAGGGGTAGTTCAGGGGTTAGTTTTCTAGGTTTTAGGGTAGTGCAGTGAAGTTTGTGTAATGTAGGGGTCGTGCTGGGGGTAGATTGTGTAGTGTAGGGGGGTGTGCTGGGTTAGTATTTTATGGTAAGCATGGGCTGAAAATTTGTTCCGCTCATGTAATTTGTGGATTTTCCGCGATTTCGCAATCCGCGAATCTTTCGAAATCGCAGTAAAATCCGCGAATCAGTAGGGACGAATTTTCAGCTGAGCACTTACAGGGTTACAGCAGCAGGTGCAAAAGTTGAAGCTAAGTGACCTTTTACAAAAGGGTTACAAAGAAATTAACTTCAACTTGGGCACCTGCTGCTGTAAGCCTGTAAGTGCTTCCTGGCGCCTCGTTGCCTACTTGCAACTATTCTCTGACCCTGCTCTGACCCTTGAAGCAGGGTCAGAGAATAGTTACAAGTAGGCAATGAGGCGCCTGTCACGAAAATTAAACCTCAACAGGAAGCACTGACAGATATAAAAACAAGCATTTGCAATGCAATAGGTCTCGCATTAGGAAAGTTTGAGCTATTGGTCTTGTAAATGACAATTTTTTTTATTTATGTGTTGGTTTTGAAAATAGCTAAATTAATAGCTTTGTCATTTACAATGCCAATAGTTATAACTTTCGCAAATTTGACACCTATAGCATTTGTAATGCAACATGTTTTGTATTTACGTGACTTAGCTGTATTGATATTACAAATTACAATGGCTTTTAATGTTTTTTAAATAATTAATACTTAAATAAAAGTGATTTTAATTTATAATGGCAATAGCTTAAACTTTTGTAAATACATTTTGTGAAAATTATGTTCCGTGTATTTTATTGTGATGAAAATCGAAGAACAGAAGTGAAATATTAACATTTATTTGTGACATTTGTAATAAAGTTTGAAACATTGAGAGTACATATTTGAACCAGTTGTTGTTGAATGGTTACGCAGATTGATGCTGGGGTGGTGCTGAGTGGTGCTGTGGTGGTGCTGAGTGGTGCTGTGGTGATGCTGAGTGGTGCTGTGGTGGTGCTGAGTGATACTACGATGGTGCTGAGTAATGCTGGGGTGGTGCTGAGTCGTGCTGTGGTGGTGCTGAGTGATGCTGTGGTGGTGCTGAGTGATGCTGTGGTGGTGCTGAGTGGTGCTGTGGTGGTGCTGAGTGATAAAGTGGTGAAGCTGAGTGATGCTGTGGTGGCGCTGAGTGGTGCTGTGGTGGTGCTGAGTGATAATGTGGTGGTGCTGAGTGATAATGTGGTGGTGCTGAGTGATGCTGGGGTAGCGCTGAGTGATGATGTGGTGATGCAGAGGGCAGAAAGGCACAAAAAGCAGTCTAACAGAGGACAGAAGGGCAGAAAACCAAGGGAAAAACGAGTCTAACAGGGCAGAAGGGCAACAAAAACTAGTCTAACGGGGCGGAAAGGCACAAAAACTAGTGTAACAGAAGGCAGAAGGGCACAAAAACGAGTCTAACAGAGGGCAGAAGGGCACAAAAACAAGGGAATAACAGAGGGCAGAAGGGCACAAAAAACGAGTCTAACAGAGGGCAGAAGGGCAGAAAAACAAGGGAAAAATGAGTCTAACAGAGGGCAGAAGGGCACAAAAAACGAGTCTAACAGGGGGAAGAAGGGCAGAAAAAAAGGAAAAACCAGTCTAACAGAGGGCATAAGGGCAGAAAAACAAGGGAAAAACAAGTCTGAGTGCAGAAGGGCAAAAACGAGTCTAACAGGGGGCAGAATGAAACCCGCCCTGCGTGTTTGTCCACGAAGATGCCACCTTTTTGTGCAATACCTCTACTCAACTGGAGTACTTTCTACTGTCTAATCAGTAAGTGCTCCCTCGTTGGCTAAATGTATAGGGGCAGATTTACAATAACTGGCGCATCCATAGGGATGCGCCAGTTATTGTGCGCCGCAGCTTCGCCACCCATGGTGTGCCGCATTTACAATGCGGCTCACCATGTGGCTAAAATGGCACAGATGCGTCAAGCATCTATGCCGTAAAAGCAGCGCATTTCTGGAGCTGCGTCGCGCTTGCGACGCAGCTCCAGCAATGCTCTGGGGGGCCCTATCTCCCCAATGCTGCATCAAGCCTTGCGCCTGCTTCAAGCAGGCGCAGGGTTTTGACGCAGCATTGGCCTAAAAGTGATTGAGTGAATTCTTGTAGATTTCACTGAACACCTTTTGGAGGCGTTCCTGCGCAGGAACACCCTCCCCTGCGTCGGTATGCCTCCTGATGGCGCAGGGCTTTACAACATGATGCATCTCTCAGATGCGTCACGTTGTTAATACTCGGCACCATGGCGCATCTTTTGTGCTGCCGCTGCGTCACAAAAGGTCTCGGTAGAGGGTGGGAGTGGTGAACCAGAGGGTGGCAGTGATGAACCAGAGGGTGACAGTGGTGAACCAGAGGGTGGCAGGGGTGAACCAGAGGGTGAAAGCGCTGAACCAGAGGGTGGCAGTGCTGAACCAGAGGGTGGCAGGGGTGAACAACAGGGTGGCAGTGATGAACCAGATGGTGGCAGGGGTGAACCAGAGGGTAGCAGTGGTGAACCAGCGAGTCGCAGTGGTAAACCAAAGGGTGGAAGTGCTGAACCAGAGGGTGACAGTGGTTAACCAGAGTGTGGCAGTGGTGAACCAGAGGTGCTGTGATGAACCAGAGGGTGGCAGTCGTGAACCAGAGGGTGGCAGTGTTTAACCAGAGGGCGACAGTGCTGTACCAGAGGGTGGCAGGGGTGAACCAGAGGGTGCTGTGATGAACCAGAGGGTGGCAGTCATGAACCAGAGGGTGGCAGGGGTGAACCAGAGGGTGGCTGTGGTGAACCAGAGGGTGGCAGAGCTGAACCAGAGGGTGATAGTGGTTAACCAGAGGGTGGCAGTGGTGAACCAGAGGTGCTGTGATGAACCAGAGGGTGGCAGTTGTGAACCAGAGGGTGGCAGTGGTGAACCAGAGGGTGACAGTGCTGTACCAGAGGGTGGCAGGGGTGAACCAGAGGGTGCTGTAATGAACCAGAGGGTGGCAATGGTGAACCAGAGGGTGGCAGGGGTGAACCAGAGGGTGGAAGTGGTGAACCAGAGGGTGGCAGTGCTGAACCAGAGGGTGGCAGTGATGAACCAGAGGGTGGCAGTGGTGAACCAGAGGGTGCTGTGCCCATACATGACCACATGGGTAACTTCGCCATGCAAGCGTCCTGCGAACACGCAAAAAGCCCCGCAAACACGCAAAAAACCCTGCAAACACGCAAAAAACCCAGCGAACGCGCAAAAAAAAATCCGCAAATTCGCACGAATTCGCGGATTGCAAATTTGATTTTGCGCGAATTCGCAGAACGCGAATTTGCAAATTTCGCCCATGCTTATTTTAGGGTAGTTCAGTGGTATCTGGGTAGTGTAGGGGGTCATGCTGGGGTAGATTTAAGGTTTAGGGTAGTGCAATGGTGTTTTGGTAGTGTAGGGGGTCGAGCGGGTAGTGTTTTAGGGTTTAGGGTAGTGCAGTTGTGAATAGGTAGTGTTGGGGGTAGTGCTGGGGGTAAAATTAGGGTTCAGGGTAGTGCAGTGGTGTTTGTGTAGTGTAGGGGGTCGTGCTGAAGGTTGTGTTTTAGGGTTTAGGTTAGTTCAGTGGTGTTTGTGTAGTGTATGGGGTAGCGTTTTAGGGTTTATGGTAGTGCAGTGGTGTTTGGGTAGTGTAGGGGTTCATGCAGGGGGTAGATTTTGGGTTTAGGGTAGCGCAGTGGTGTTTGGGTAGTGTAGGGGGTCATGCTGGGGTAGTGTTTTAGGTCATGCAGTGGTGTTTGTGTAGTGTAGGGGTCGGTTTGGGGTAGTGTTTTGGGGTTTAGGGTAGTGCAGCAGTGTTTGTGAATTTTAGGGGGTTGTGTTGTGGGTAGATTTAGGGTTTAGGGTAATGCAGTGGTGTTTGTTTAGTACAGGGGGTCGTGCTGGGGTAGTGTTTTAGTGTTTAGGGTAGTGCAGTGGTGTTTAGGTAGTGTAGGGGTCGTGCTGGGGTAGATTTAGTTTTTTAGGGTAGTGCAGTGGTGTTTGGGTAGTGTAGGGGTCGTGCTAGCGGTAGATTTAGGGTTTAGGGTAGTTCAGTGGTGTTTGTGTAGTGTTAGTAGGTTTGTGCTGGGGGTAGTGTTTTATGGTTTAAGGTAGTACAGTGGTGTTTGTGTAGTGTAGGGGGTCATGCTGGGGGAAGTGTTTTAGGGTTTAGGGTAGTGCAGTGGTAATTGTGTACTGTAGGGGGTAGTGTTTTATGGTTTAGGGTAGTGCCGTGTTGTTTGTGTAGTGTAGGGGGTCATGCTGAGGGTAGTGTTTTAGGGTTAAGAGTAGTGCAGTGGTATTTGTATAATGTAGATGGTGGTGTTTTTAGTGTGTAGTGTAGCAAAGTGGTGTTTGGGTAGTGTAGGGGATCGTGCTGGGGATAGATTTAGGGTTTAGGGTAGTGCAGTGATGTTTGGGTAGTATAGGGGGTCATGCTGGGGGTGGTGTTTTAGGGTTCAGGGAAGCGCACTGGTGTTTGTCTACTGTAGGGAGTAGTGTTTTAGGGTTTAGGATAGTGCAGTGCTGTTTGTGTAGTGTAGGGGCTCGTGCTGGGGGTAGTGTTTTAGGGTTTATGGTGTTTGAGTTGTGTAGGGTGTAGTGCTCACCAGGGAGTTAATTGGAAGTCTACTGCTGGTTTTGAAAGTGATTGTTCAGTCTGCATGTCAGAATTTTCAAATTAAATAGAAGAGGATTTGAGATCTCTCTTAAAGCATGCCTTTCGTTTTTTTCTTTCTACAACACTAACCTTAATTTCTATGACAAAATGAACCCCCTCATTTTGTTACCAGTTTATTCCAATCAAGATGGCTTCAGGTGTGCCATAATTTTGTCATAAGTGAAACTGTTAGCGTTCTAGTTGTTCTTTAGAACACTCTGGGTAGCTGCAGAAGAACACAAAGGAATCAACTGTCAGGCTGCTCCTGTTGAAATATAACAGCACTAACCATAATTTCTAGGACAAAATGAACCCCCTCATTTTAATCCTTTTTAAATTAAATGTTTTAAGTGTTACCAGTTTATTCCAATCAAGATGGCTTCAGGTGTGCCATAATTTTGTCAATAGTAAGGCTGTTAGCGCTCTAGTTGTTCTTTAGAACACTCTGGAAGCTGCAGTAGAACACAAAGGAACAATGTTGCCAGATTGGGCTATTTCTCACACAATTGGGCGACATTTTCCCAGTTGTGCTGGAAAAACCCATGCCTGGCGGGGGGCTTCTTTTTAGGCTACTTTTATGAGTGCACATGTACAATTTATTGGCTTGGGCGGGCGCTGGCCTCGATGAGTCTGTGGCGTCCGCCTATCACAGTGGCGCAGAGGTCTGTTGGCAAATGTGCACGCAGCGAGCGCTAACATAAGTGCAATCAGGGTTTGCCTGTGCTGTGCGCACGACCCCACCCACCTTCTGCCCCTCTAAAAAGCTTACTTAACTTAACTTTTTATCTGCGCTGCCAGCATCCTCGCAGTTTACCCGGCCGGAGCGCTGT
Source organism: Lissotriton vulgaris (assembly GCF_964263255.1). NCBI lineage: Eukaryota > Metazoa > Chordata > Amphibia > Caudata > Salamandridae > Lissotriton > Lissotriton vulgaris. Next base: position 1,357,184,834 of record NC_141687.1, read on the forward strand.
GCAAAATGAAGAGACTGACCAGCTGTCCTGTTCTCCAGCCTCAGTGAGTACCTGTCAAGCTGGAGGTTAGGTTGGGTGAAGTACAGTGTTGGATTGGGGTCACAATTCGGCCCGGGCAGCCAAACAAAAAAGTGGCCCACATTCACACCTTTAGTTAGGATAATGGAGCTAAAGGATGACACACATTTGTGGCAATGAGAGTAATTTGAAGCTTATAGGGTCAGAAATTAAATAGGAAATTAACATTCATGCTGTGACAGTCGGAGGGTAGCTGGGTAGTTGGGTGCACAAGTAAGGCACATCATTTTCTACTCAAATTGGAGTGTGACGAATTTCACAAAAGTAACACAAAAAATACACAGAAGGTGACATATTGTAATTTAAAAGCCTATGCTGGGCAGTATGGAAATCAAGTTAAGGTCATGGTCCCAGACAACTGACTGTGAGCCGGTACAGAATCAGGGACAGGGTTTCTTATGCCACCGCACAAATAGGCTCAAGGGAGTAGGCTGATGCGAAGTGTTAGGAGTGGGCAGGCGACTTGTTTCCTATCACGTTGAGGCTGTTTTTAAAAGACACACATAGCGCACTGTGTAAACTTAAGTTCTACTGCTGCTAGCGTTTGTCCTTTGTGACCCAGTCATGGTCTGGAATTTTACAATGTCAGTGCAATTTCTCAGTGGTTCTGAAAGCAGCAGTGGTGCTCACAAGTGAAAAATAATGTAGGATTAGATTGTGGTTATACAATCATTTGTCTGTAGGATCAGGTGATTTGCATCAGTTTCATTTTCTTTTCATAGCTTGTCCTTGCTTAAATGAGTGTCATTTCTTATGTTTATCTGCTTACATGAACTTAATTTCTTGATTTTGCTCGCAAAAAAGGGTCACTCTTAGTGTCATACATTTAACAGTTGAATGTCATTCATAAGAACTCTGAAACCTAGAAAATGTCACACATAAGCACTATTAAAACGTGGCAACTATGCAGTCTGTTTTCATGTCAAATTGTGCCCTTCCATTTCTGGTGCTTTGTAATAGTTTTAAGATCTTCGTACAATTTCTCGTTGCTGAAATGGCTGTAATTTGTTATATATGTTTCCCCCATCTTCATTGCTTGATTTTTGCTCGCAAGAAAATGCCACTCATAGACGTTGAATGTCACTCATAATTACACTGAAATTATGAAAATGTCACATATAAGCTATCTGAAACCTTGGCAGCTATGCACTGTGTCACTTTTCTCTCGGGTCTCAGACTGTCAGACCCGGCCTGGTGGTGCAGCCCTGTGCTGATGTGGCCGTTGACTCGTGGGGCCTGGCCGCAGCATGTAGAAGCAAGCACAAATTGAAGTAAGTTCATTTATAGTAAGAGTAGGAATGAATGCTATATGATAAGTAAAGCAGTAATAGGAGTAGCTAAGTTCCTGAGTTGGGCATGGGTACTACGGGAGAAAAATGGGGGGTCGCATCAGTTATGTTATCATACTGTTGGGTTACTGTATCCACTGCGTGGAATTGGGAATTTTATGGGTTTTATCATGATGTGTTAAAGTCTTGTGCGCTGGATATATTTAATATTCTCTTAAGAATTGATTTTAAACTGTAACTATAGGTATTTAGTTTTTAAAACTTTACTGATAAATTATGTAAAGACAGCTTTACGTTATACTAAGGTGTATATATGGTGTAACCATTTGTAATTAATTGTCTATCCTGTCTTTTAAGATGAACACTCGCAATAAAGACTTTTTTTAATTGAATTGATGAGTAAAGCACTCTGAATCTGATGTTCTGAATAGACTTGTTATCTTTCATGTGAACATTTGTTGTTGTTTTAAAGTTTTCTGATAACTTTGGCTCTAGCTATTGCTATATATTTATCTCAAATAAATAAATGAAGATTGCTGTGCTACTGTCCGTGTGTTACCTGTTCTGTGTGAGGGAAGTGCACACTGCTGCCACCACATCCTCTCCCATAGGTGGTACTAATATTCAATTTAGGCAGAAGACTGCACATTTTGGAAGCTAAAAAGTGTACAATGTTACGTAATTACCTCTAAAAGTACCCCCAAACAAAATAGAAGTTAAAGGAGTAATTATTTTAACAGGAGTTTGTCTCAGAATCTCCCTCTTATTTGCAGGTTGTCAGACTCCATTTGGGAAGGAGGGTGGGGTTGAGAGCTATGGGGTAAACAGGGACTACTAGCATTACCTTTGGGAGTTGCTTAAAATACAAATTAGAGGGAGCAGTAATTAGCACATAATATTATTTCTGGTTTTCTTAATCTCTGTGTTTTCTACTATTGTAGCTTTAGCAGTGCTTGTTACAAGTTGCAATGTCACAGTGGTGACGGGTCATGAAAATGAGTAGCATTAACACAGGTGCCCAGTTAACCCCCTTCCAGTATCTGTATATGGAATAGAATTTAGATTCATCCTTTAAGTGGTTTCTGATTACTATTTCGGCATAATTTGAGAGTTGCGAGTTTGGGCTGGTTTTTGGACTGTAACTGGTCTGGTTGGGCTTATTTTGGCCTTACATTTGAGCAGCTTTGGGCTTAGGACGGGTCTAAAAATCTGACAGCACTGCAAAGGAATCAACTGACAGTCTCTGCCCTTAGTGGATGTACATGTTTTACTGAGAATGCCAAACTTCATTCTCACATGACTGAGAAAGATAATGTGAATTTACAGAAAATATGCTCTCATTGTAGCTTCTGGAGCACCTTCCAAACCTCTATGGGACAAGCATGAGAACATAGTTTTCTCTCAAACATGATTCATGATATCCCAGCTGAAGGCTTTTACACATGGTAAAATCACCTTAGAACACACCACACTTCCTAAAATGAGTATGGTACCATCAACAAATGGTTTATAATGTAACTAAAGTCTCAAAACATTCTATTACCTGCAATGATTTTGAAAGAGGTGCTATCATGTATATTGGTCCCAAGATGGCTACCAACACTTCTTGGATGAAGTGTTGACAGCCAATCAGATCTCACAATGAGATGTGTCATTAGGGTCCGCCCAGATATATATGTACTTTTTTCCTTTAATATCTAAAAAACTACTGAACAGATTGACAGTATTTAAGCAAAAGGCATGAGTCTGAACTGAGGACTACCTCTTTGCCAAAATTTAGTGTAATTCCGTTCAGCAGTTCGGGCTGTAGCTGCGGCTAAAGGTCCCTATAGAAAATTGCATGGGGAAAACATGTTTTAGGACCCCTCTCTTTTCTCAGCCCTGTTTCACAAATCACCCCGAGACTTACAGGATAGGAGCGAAGCGGACCTGGCCCTTAGTTTGGGAAATTTCGTGAAGATTAGTTAACCGACGCCAAAGTTATTCCAAATAGAATGTTGCGGATTTCGTATGGAAAATAGGTCCTAACTATATCTACCTACTGGAGACTGTATGTATATATATTCACTGAAAAAACCATAGGTTTCACACCAGTTATAGTTAGCTGAACATTTTACTCATACAAAACCATTGAAATTCCCACGTTATAGTTAGTTGGACTCACTATAACTCGCGTGCCCGCAATCCACTGCTGATAATGTCACATATTACATCATTCATGACATGGTCAGTGACATCACTGATGACATCACTGATGACATCTCAAATGTCATCACTGATGACATAACTGATGACATCTCAATTGACATCACTGATCACATCACTGATGACATCATTCATGTGATAATACGATGCACCTCCTCACACTCTAATCTAACCTTTGATACACCCAGTGTTAAATACAGACTACCATTCTTGAAACCATTGACACACTAATACCAGTTACTACATACGCACTCACTGATTCCTAGGTCTACACACACATCCACTCATTCACCCATACAATCACTCATACATACAGTCACTCATCAATACAACACTATCATATGCACTCAGACACCTATACAGACACTCATACACTGCCACTCATCCATGGAGTTACTCACACACCTAGTCAGTCATGCCAAGAATCAATTACACTCCCATTACATCATCTATACAGTTATATACACACCACCTTACTTATTCAAACATATACTAACACATACTTACTCTCTTATACAATCACTGATACAAGTACACATTGATCCATACAGCCACTTGCACAATCACTGGCACTCATGTATAGTCATTTGTATATGCCAACTCTCACATGCACTGTGTTTTACATATGTACTTACTTGGACATGTAGCACTGAGATATCCATTCACTCACCAATACACACATACACACAGTCAACCGCCCATACAGCTGTTTCCACATGCACTCTTGAACCCATACACCTAGTGAATCAACTGCTCACACATCTATGCACAGAGTCACACACCTCCCAGCCACCCACACACACACTCAGCCTCACATACAAATACTTGGGCAACCAATCAATAACCCATATAGCCACTCATATAGCTACTGATCAACACATGCAGCAGCTTACACAACAACAGACATACTGATGCACACATTCAGACAGTTTAGTCACTAACCCATGCATTCAGTAAGAAACATTTAGTCACTCACTCATACAGTCAGTCACACACCTACTAACTCCTTCATCCAGACAAATATACATCCTCTCATTCTTCAATATGTAAAACATATTTAAACTTTACAGAAACACACAGTCACTGGATGATGTCATCAGTGATGTCGTCAGTGAAGTCATTTGAGATGTCATCAGTGATGTCACTGACCATGTCATGAATGATGTAATATGTGACATCATCAGCAGTGGATTGCGGGCGCGCAAGTTATAATGAGTCCAACTAACTATATGGTGGGAATTTCAATGGTTTTGTATGAGTAAAATGTTCAGCTAACTATAACTGGTGTGAAACCTATGGTTTTTTCAGTGAATTTCAAAGGTTTTTTAAATGCTAAATCCTAACTATAATGAGTGTCAAATCTATGGTTTTTTCAGTGAATTTCAAAGGTTTTTTAAATGCTAATTCCTAACTATAACAAGTTTGAAACCTATGGTTTTTTAAGTGAATTATTAAGTTTTTTTAATAGCTAATTTTTACAGCTATGAATTATTATAATTTTTTTAATTATTCCAATATTCTATATTTTTGTAAAATACATTTTTGAATGTATTTTTCCTGTTTTTTTAAATATTTAAACCCTGGAGCACTCAGGGTACGCGCACCCATAAACGCAGCTGTAAACGTTGCGTGAGCGCAATACCCGCAAGCGAAAAAATATATATTTATGTATTTAAAGTAAATAATAATGCAAGACATTCAGTGGCATACTAATAAAAGTACTATTTTTTTAAATAATCGTACTTTAACTTTAAACGCATTTCTGAAAATTGAGCAAAAAGTCATTGTGACGCCCCGCGTACGCGCCCCTGGAAACGTTTCCGGAAGCGCCTACATATGTGCCGCGTGACCACTATATTACAGTGTAGAAACCTGACTCATTTCCAAAATACATTTCCAATATGCACCATTCAGTTTTTTGCCAGGATTACATACTAACATGAGACACAATGCAAAAAGAAACAGTACCCTATAAGCTAAGAGATGCAAACTGTGAGGAGACACAGGTGACATTATAGAAAAATGTGAAAATATAATTCCTTAATAGACACAGACACTCAGTGTGATCCTTGTCAAAAATGTTAAAGCAATACATTTTACAAAAAAACATTTAGCATAGTAAATGGTTTTAGACACAGAGCACAGCCCATTTAAATGACCACTACATTACAGTGCACAAACTTGTCTCATTTCCAAAATACATTTCCAATATGCACCATTACATTTTTTACCAGCATTACAAAAAAACATGACACACAATGCAAGAATAAAGAAGCCCAATATGCTTCTTAATCTTCCCCATAGTGCATACAGCACTCTATCTATATTAAATTAATCATTACTCACCTTTAAAAATGCTTTTGAAGATGTAGACCAGTGTCAGTCACACACACGAGATTTCCTTAAGCAGAATCTCTGAAATGCACCTCAGACACTGCAACCACAAATGGCCCTGATTTTCTGTAATTCTTCACACATATCCCCGGACTTAACCAATCAAAATTCTTCCCACACTATTTCAAAACCAAACTAACTTTTTAATTGGTTGTACATTTCAACACTTTCAAACTCACATAATATTCACCCATCCCCCCAGTGCTCATTCAGCCTGTTACCATGGTAACTCCCACCTAACTGAGCACACAGGTGAAAAGTTCATCATACTATGTTGCAAATGAACTCAGCAAGGGTGTTTGAGCTCTCAATATACTAGCTAATCATGTGCAATGTTCCTTTCAATGACCTTTTCTCAACCATTAGAATTACTTCTTTCAAAATACAAAAGCATGCACCCTAATATGCTGTGTAGCATTTTCAGAAACCACCAATCATTTCTTTTTCTTCAAGTGCACTGAATCTCATCCACATTTATTTTTAAACTCCTACTATTGAAGCTGTCATTTCCTTTCCAGAGTCCATCTGAGTACAACAAAACCTCCCTTCAAGATGCCTAAAGTCTGGATTGTGGGACACAGCTATATTTACTGGAGTGAAAGGTATGCAGCAAACAGAGGTATTCCCAACCTTGATATACCAAATGTGGATATTAAGTAGTTGGCCAGAGAGGATTGAGATGTCACCAATTGATACCATTGGTAAAATCCTTTTTGCATCTCCAACACCCTGACCTCATAATTGTGTACTGTGGTGGAAATGACCTAGGCACATTGACTGGGGTAGGTCTAGAAATGCTTTTAAAGGACACCTTTGGGCAATTGATGTCACTTTTTCCTCAAACTGCCTTTGTTTATTCCAATATATGCCAAAGACAGAAACGGAATTGGTCCAACCAATTTTGTCCACAGATTGAGAAAGCAAGGAAACATGTGAATAAATATGTTTCTGCTTTCCTGAGAGACTACGGTATGGGTTTCATATACCACAATAACTTGTGTTACAACATGCAAGGCATCTATAGGAGAGATGGTGTACATTTCTCAGATGAGGGGAACAGAGTCTTCCTCTTGAATTTTAGACTCTGCATCGGTACCTACTTGTAGGTACTTAAATCACCCACATAACACAACAGCTCTTTTCAGAGCTACCCTACCTCTAAGCACTCTAAATTATTATTTTACTCAAATTTTTTTCACTGTTTTTCCCCGTGGTACGCTCAAGGTACGTGTACCTGTAAACGCCTGTGTAAGCGCACCCTGAGCTTACTCCGCGAAATTAAAAAAAAAAATTGTTTTTGCCCTTCAGGGTCCTCCTAGGCCCCTCTGAGAAAACCCAGGGGGTCAGGGGGTCTCTACCCTGCCCCCTTTTATAGTATTCCCCTTTTGTTTTTTCACCTTTTGTGTCTCGATTCTACCGAGACACAAGATAGCGGACTCTCCGGAATGTTTGGGATGTTGACAGACACCCGAGAGCCAATCAGCATTCCGCACGCGATCTTCCATGGCGCGGCGGGTGCGCTTACCGGTACACGTACCCTGAGCGCTCGAAGCACGCATATAGATATATAAAATTTTTGGAAGTTAATTTTCATAAAAACCACTGCAGCAATTTTCCCCAAATATAGAAAAGGCCCTACTACGTACCAGTCCCTGCCATTTTGCCAAGTTTGGTGTAATTCTGTTTAGCCGTTCGGGCTGTAGCCGTGTCTAAATGTCCTATGAAAAATTGCATGGGGAAAAAACATTAAAAAGTGTTGAAATTTAGAACCAATTAAAATGTTATTCAATACATATCCTTGCTGAGCACTTCCAATAACTGCAATGTGTGTACAACACAAATCAATCAGTCCAAAGAATAATAATTGTCCACAATATTTAGATCCCAGAATAATCTCCAAATCAAATCCAAGTCAGAAAAGCCACGTCCATTGAAACACCAAGGTATGCTGTTAGTTACAGCATCTTTCCAATTTTATTTCATTCTTTTCTTCCATCAGTCAAAATTGGCAGCCAACACATGTTTCGTCAGGCATTGATATCATGCCTATTGACTTCTTCAGGGCTGCAAGCCAAGAAGATAGTGGTAAAACTCTATTTGCAACTCAAAATTTATAACACTTCTTTCATTAAATTACAAAGGTGAGGTCACCACCTACGTGTAGGATCAAATTCTGGTATACCTGTGATTTATGAAATAACAAAGTCAAAAAGCACCCGAATATGATAGTGCATACCCTGGTGTAAAGAAAACACAAGCTAAGACCCAAAGTCCCAAAATTGTCAGTAGTGGGTAAATGAAAATTATTTACCAGATTAAGTAATCTTCATCTCTTTGAGATTTCCAATAGTATAACCAAAATCGGGCTCTGAAACGATAGGAGGCTATCCTCAGCTCCGCAATTACCAAGAGCTTCCACATTCGAAAATAATATATTTACTGATAGTATACTCACTCTAACAAAAGGTACCACAATTGCTAATATGGTGAGTACGAGTTACCCTAAATTTACTAAACGTTTGCAGACAGAACAATGGTTACGTACAAAACCGGTAGGTTTTCATTACTGTGGATTCTGCAGTTGTTGCAGATGGTCCACTAAAAAGATATTATCTTTTGAATATAACAATACAGGCACCTTTAAGATTAACTCATTTATAAACTGTGAGACCACATTTGTTATTTATATAATAGCATGCACTTGTGGAAAAATGTATTTTGGTAGCACTGTGAGACGATTGAAGGATCGGATGATGGAACAATTCGTGCCCTTAAGAATGGGGATACTCGATATCCTATTGCCTCCCATGCTATCCAAAATGGGAATGACTCTCTTAACCATAAATTTACCTTTCTTGGAATAGAACATGTAACATTAGATAGAAGAGGCGGGAATAGAATCTTGAAACTTAGACGTAGAGAAGCAAGATGAATCATGGTTTTATGATCAGTTGAGGAAGGATTAAATTTAGACCCTGAATTACAATTTTTCTTAGGAGATTAGGCTGCCAATTTTGACTGATGGAAGAGAAATGACAGAATTGTTCTTATTAAAATTGCAACCCTGCAGTATAGAACTTAATATTAGAGATGTCTTTGCTTGTATCGTAACCTCTGTTTTTCTAAATTAGTGCTCGTCTAGACAATTGACATTATACTGTTTATTATATTAAGACCTTGAATACTGTTTATGCAGTAGTTACTAAATATTGCCCGATGACCATAGTAATTCTACACATAACTTGCTTTCTCCTGTCCTTTACCTGTTTTCCTCTATGTGATACCCCTGCATTATCCCCCCGTGTGTACATATCTATGCACATTTAACTATGTAACATGATTTCCAAGTATACCCGGGGTTGGATCTCGGGAGCGTGTGTAGGTAATCCGAAGTTTTCGCGGTGCTGGAAGTTACATATTTGTCTTACAGATTCTTAACAAATCTATTATCATGTTGTACATCATACTTCTTTTTCGGGATTGCACTCGGCAGTGGTGGCATCACACATTGGAGCATCGATGTGTCACTAGTACCAACAAGGTTCGAATATCTGTTACGACGGTCACATTATACAAATATTTATAATTACTTTATTTTAGACACTAGTATTAGCGGATATACATCATTGATTAGTTTACCATATTTTCAGTGGTAATTGAGTAAGCTATATGTTATTGGAAACATTTTTAAACAGACTATGAAATTGTTGACGTTCGGCATTGACTATTATAGTGTTTGCGTTTTCGTATATTGAGAGATTGAGTTCCTTTGCTCGTACTTGGAGTAAGATTTCAGTATGCTCGTACAGGAAGTAAGATTTTGTTATAAATAAGAGACTATTTACATATGTTGGTATCTTATTAGAAAGTTTAATACTGACTTTTTGCCACTACAAGATGGCGACCATATTAGGGATATCTTGAGAACCGGCTACTTATCGTGGAGAAGAGTGGCTCACTGGTTAGAGGAGGCAGACCTGGAAGCAGAGGTCAGCCCGGGACCAGGGTTCAATTCCCGGCTCAGTGGGCTCTTGAGTCCTAAAAATGTCCATGCACTCGACAATTCTCGCTCTGGTGCCTACTCGATTCACGGGTTCACACTCTGCGACTCTGGGCAATAGCTTGCTTAATCTCCACAACGGCCCCTCGTGGCGGGATGCCTGGCTTTCACCTTGCGGATACCCTGCCGGGGTCATCTCACAGGGGAATACCAGGATGGGTTCCCTAAGCAAGCGCTTAGAAACCGCTCGGTGATTTGCGCTATATAAATTCCTGTACATTTACATTTACATTGAAAATGGCGACTGAGATGTACGCCAGTTGCCGAGTGTGAGTCCGATGTAAGCGTACTCGCTTGCTACGGGAGGTAAGCATCTGTTATTTGTGAGACTTTACCCTACTTTTGGTTACTTAATTACGGTATCTAAGAACTATATGTTCTTTTTCTTTTTTTTTTCTTTCTCTTGATACCAGCAAGTGGCAATGTTACACGTACTCGTGTTTGCATGAAACAAGAAAATACGTGACTTAATGATGAGGATATTTTGACTTCGTTGTGGGGATAGATATTTCGATTTGAGGTGAGTGACACGAGAAGTGATAGTTTATAAACTAACTTGACGTTTTAGTAAAAAGACGTCTTACTGAGGTTACTGTACTTATTTTGTTACAGGAATTGTTTGGTGCATTTATAGCGAAGTATTGAAATACTACTGTGGATTTAAACAAGTGGGGATTCATACACTCTTTGACTTTACTTTTGTTAGAGTGAGTATACTATCAGTAAATATATTATTTTCGAATGTGGAAGCTCTTGGTAGTTGCGGAGCTGAGGATAGCCTCCTATCGTTGCAGAGCACGATTTTGGTTATACTATTGGAAATCTCAAAGAGATGAAGATTACTTAATCTGGTAAATAAATTTCATTTACCCACTACTGAAAATTTTGGGACTTTGGGTCTTATCTTGTGTTATCTTTACACCAGGGTATGCACTATCATATTTGGGTGCTTTTTGACTTTGTTATTTCATAAATCACAGGTATACCAGAATTTGATCCTACACGTAGGTGGTGACCTCACCTTTGTAATTTAATGAAAGAAGTGTTATAAATTTTGAGTTGCAAATAGAGTTTTACCACTATCTTCTTGGCTTGCAGCCCTGAAGAAGTCAATAGGCATGATATCAATGCCTGACAAAACACGTGTCGGCTGCCAATTTTGACTGATGGAAGAAAATAATGAAATAAAATTGGAAAGATGCTGTAACCAACAACATACCTTGGTGTTTCAATAGACGTGGCTTTTCTGACTTGGATTTGATTTGGAGATTATTCTGGGATCTAAATATTGTGGACAATTATTAATCTTTGGACTGATTGATTTGTGTTGTACACACATTGCAGTTATTGGAAGTGCTCAGCAAGGATATGTATTGAATGATTTACCCGGAATTGTACTTGTGGGTTTGTAAGGAAGAGTGGTGACCTTCCTTTCTTTGCTTTGTAGCACGTTTCTTTATAGGGAGTCTAACACTAAGTGCCATACTCTTGTTGTGCGCCTGTAATATACCTTGTAATCGTCTTATAATTGTTCAATTAAAATGTTACTTTTGGTTTTGAATTTTTGTGTGATGAAGTTTGATTGGTTATGTACATGAATATATATGAAAAATTAGAGGGAAACACGGCCATTTTGTGATAGTGTCCGAGGTACATTTGTGAGGAATTTTTGGTGTTCAATTTCTGGTGTGAGATTTACACAGTACTAACTCTTCTACTGCTTTCTAAAAGGTGAGTTGTTAATTTGTAAGGGGAACTATGTTGTACACTTTAAGTTAATTGGAAAAATGCTTTCTGTTAGTTATTTACTGTTCCTCTGTTATAGTTATGGATTGAGTTAGGCTTCATCACATGCAGTGCCTTATATTTCTAGTTACTGCCTGATACTATACACTGCCCAAAGATAACTTCACTCTTAAAAACTCAGAAGTACCTGTCTCAACTTGACCCCTAACTCTACTGATAACTGATAACTGATATAGTTATATAAAGTATTTGAAAAAATGTGTGCATATTAATTTTAAAGAACTAAATACTTGATAAAGCTAGTTTTATATTATGTATTACTAAAAACAATAAATTAAAGTGATTACTTTTTTTCTGCAATTCACAGCAAGAAATTTCAAAATAAAATGGATCACAATGAAGAGACCGTTTACATTGTTTTTTGAATATTCCACTACTTTTCTTGAGATTTTGAATGTCTCAGTTATTGACAGCACTAGTAATGAAGAAGTTCTGTTGGAGGAGATGACATGAGGGATTTTTTTGATCAGTCTCTGGACGGCGAATTTCTCGAATGTTTAGAGACCATAGAGTTCCAGGAATCATCTTTGCAGACTTTTGATGAGGAGATTCCTGATGATGTGAATGATGAGGAAATTTCTGATGATGACATGTTACTAGTTCTTTTAAATTATGAAAATTCAGAAGAATAAATGTATATTTAGAAATTAAAAACTGTTTGAGACATTATTCATTTTTATTTGTAATTTATGAGGTAGTAGCGAAGTGATTGTGATATAAAGTGAGACTTATAGTATAGAGTGCAACATTTTTGTGTTACATAGTAAGTTTACTCATAGTTACTTCCCTTCTCCCACTATTTTTTCTCCAATGTGTATTTGACATCTCTTCTTCATCTCCTGCCTCCTTTCTCTCACTGTCTGTCTCTGATACACCCTATTGTCGCCATTTTGTGTAGTTTCAGAAGAGACTGAAATGTAATAGTTGAGAACGTGAAAAGGGATAAGGGTAGAGTGCCCCTGACCCCCTAGGCCTTCTCAGGGGGTCCCTAAAGGATCTGTTTCTGCTTTCCTGAGAGACTATGCTATGGGTTCCATATACCACAATAACTTGTGTTACAACATGAAAGATATCTACAGAGGAGACGGTGTACATTTCTCAGATGAGGGGAACAGAGTCTTTCTCTTGAATTTTAGACTCTGCATCGGTACCTACTTGTAGGTACTTAAATCACCCACATAACACAACAGCTCTTTTTAGAACTACCCTACCTCTAAGCACTCCAAATTCTTATTTTACACTATTTTCTTTCACTGTTTTTCCCTGTGGTACGCTCAGGGTAAGCGTACCTGGAAGCATACATGGGAACGCACCCAGCGCTTACCCCGCAAAATTTTTGTTGTAAAAAATTTGTTTTTTTGCCTTTCAGGGTCCTTCTAGGCCCCCCTCAGAAAACTTAGGGAGTCAGGGGGTGTCTACCATGCCCCCTTTTAATCATTGCCACCTTTTTTTTCACCTCTTGTGTCTCCATTCTACCGAGACACAAGATGGCGGACTCTCTGAACTGTTTAGAATGTTGACAGACATCTGAGAGCCAATCTGCTTTCCGCTTGCGCGCTTCCGTGGCACGCCGGGTGTGCTTACCGGTACGCGTACCCTGAGTGTTCGAAGTACGCATAAAGATATATACATTTTTTTAAGTTAATTTTAATTTTCGTAAAAACCACTGGAGCAATTTTCACCAAATATAGAAAAGGTACTTCTTCGTACCAGTCCCTACAATTTTGTAAGTTTGGTGTAATTCCATTCGGCGGTGCAGGCTGTAGCCGTGTCTGAAAGTCCTATGGAAATTAACATGGGGAAAACACGTTTTGGGACCGCCCTTTTTTCTCAGCCCCCACATGACGAATCCCCCCCGAAACTTCCAGGGAAAGAGCGGAGTGGAGCTGGCCTAAATTTTGGAAAATTACACACAAATTCCTCAACCGGCGCCAAAGTTATTCCCAATAGAATGTTGCGGATTTTCTATGGAAACTAGGTCCTAACTATAACTACTTACTGGCGACCGCCAGTAGGTAATATATATATATATATATATTTTCCCTTATGACAATCCCTCTCACGGATCAAAGTTGAGAAGTTGAGGCGCACACCAGGGGAAACATAGTCTTATCATTTTATTCCGCAAACAAAAACACCCGACAGGCACGTTTCGGCTACATGCCTTTGTCAATGTCGGGAGGTGAACAATTCTTGTTCATTTATAACAAAACAATAAAGTTCATCGCCAAAGAAAAAGGTGAAGCAGTTCACTTGTGTCATGAAAAGCAAGGAGGGGTAACCATGCCATCTCTTTCGCATTGTTTTCATGGGCGCCATCTTACAATATGTTTAAATCATACATTTCTATTTCATTGCTCCCCTTTGCAATAATTATTTACAAATAATTACATTATGTACAAAGATCTTTATTTGTACCAAATGTACATATATTTGTTCACTATATACAGTTTGCGTATCTCCAGTTTCCTTCTCTATCCATATATAAACGGTATATGGGATTACCCTGGATATGCATTCTCATAGGTGTTTCTCTACAATCTGGCCCTGAATGGGCATATAATCCTAACTGAATGTTATCCATTTTACTGCATAATAGGTTCTTATTGCAGGGGTTTCATGCTTGATACAATGGCTACCCTAGATTTGGATGATATCGCTCCGTCCTCAGTCACCGATGGATCTTTCTTCTGTGTGCACAGACATACTTTCTCATGCAAATCTCAATTCATTTTCTGTGAAAGTGTCAAGAAATGTGTACCCAGAGTTCTTCCTCGTTATTCAACTCTGAGGGACTCTTAGACTGCATCTCATTTATCTATTTAGATTCAAGTTTTCGCAGTTTCTTAACCCTATCCTCACTCCTTTCATCCTTTGGGATATGATCTAAACAGAAAAATTTCAAGAGGTTGGGATTAGACTTGTGGTGCTCTTGAAAGTGGCATGTCACTGGGTAAGTAACATCGCGGTTCTTGATAGCACGCATGTGCTCGAGCACCCTTTTCTTTGCCGAGTGGATAGTGCTCCCTACATAATTGAGCTCACACGGCCATGATAGGCAGTAAACGGCGAACTCTGTATTGCAGTTCATTAGTTTGTTTATTTTTCTCTTCGTTTTTCTGCCGGGGATGGAAAATTATTTTACCTTTTGGCAGTTCCTGCAGGCTTTGCAGCTCATGCAAGGATAAAATCCTGTCACTGCATCTTTCCTCTTTGGATTCTTGGTGAAATGACTTCCTACCAGATGGTCTCTGAGGGCCGGGCCTCTTCTGTATGTTATCAGGGGTGTCTCGAGTAGATGCTTTTCTATCACTAGGTCTGACTTAAGCACCTTCCAATTCCTGCAAAATATCTGAACAATTTCTGGATATTTTGCTGAGTAGTCAGTTGTCATCCTCAGCTCATTTTTAGATTCAGTATCTCGAGATTCCCTTTCTCCTATTATCAAGTTTTTTCTTTCCAACTGTTCTCCTTTCTTTTCAGCCCCTTCAGAGTCCTTTCCTTGTACCCTCTCTCTCTTAGTCTCTGGAATGATTCATCCTTAGCCTTTTGAAGTTCCTTTTCAGTAGTGCAATTATGCCTTAGTCTGACAAGTTGGGATCCCTCTGATCACACTGTTTGGAAGGAAACTGTCCGCATGAAGCGTACTATTTCCCGCAGTTGGTTTTCGGTATAGTGCAGTCTGTATGTTCCCTTCCTCAATGTATACTGATAGATCTAGATATGCTACCTGAGTTTCACTAATGCATTCTGTGAATGTCAAGTTACAATCATTGTTGTTGAGGGCCGCTACATAGATTTCAGCATCTGCACGTGATCCCTTCCAAATAATGAAGAGATCATCTATGAAGCATGCCCACAACACAATGTTGTCAAGCCACCCTTCATTCTCCCCTACCCAGGCCACGTGCTTCTCCCACCAGCCCACAAACAAGTTTGCGTAGCTGGGGGTGAAGCACATGCCCATTGCGGTCCCCTGTTCCAGGCGGTAAAGCTCCCCTGCAAAAAGAAAATTGGTATTTCTGAGACAGAATGAGGTGAGTTCCATTAACATCAAGTTATGCTCATAGTATTTGGCATCACGTTTCTTTAAGAAGAACTCAATAGCTCTGAGCCCCTTATGCTGTATACTTGTATATAAACTTGTAACATCTAGTGTTACAAGCAACATATCAGTCTCCCATTCAATCCCAGATATAATCCACAGGAAGTCCTTAGTGTCCTTTATGTAAGAACTCAGATCTCGGACCAGTGGGTTTTAGAAGCAATCGATGTAGGTGGATGTATTCTCCAGTAGACTGTTGAATGATGAAACTATGGGTCTCCCAGGTGGGTTTTCGGTACACTTGCGCACTTTTGATACGTGCTAGACAGAGGGGGTCTCCGGTGTTCCGCAGCGAATATATTTGTAGTCCAAATCCTTCAATATTCCTTTGTTGTGCCATTTATCTATCATTTCATGGAATTCCATTATACTTCTTTCATACACTGGTTTTAAGACAGTCCTGTAACACTCTGTATTCGTAAGCTGTCTCCATGGCTCTTTTTGATACTCTTTCCTATCCATTAGGACAATGTTTCCTCCCTTGTCCGAGGGTTTTATGACCATGTCATCATCATTCTTCAAGCTCATTATAGCTTTCCATTCATTTTTGGTATTGTTCTTTTTGCTCAGATCTGGACCCCTTGGTTGTAATTTCTTTAGGTCGTTAATTATCAGATCGTTTAAGGTGTCTTTAGTGTCGTAAGCAGTTTGGGGAATAAATTTAGATTTTAGTTTGATATTGCTGGCTGCACCAACTTGCGTTAACCCTGCCTCCTCCAATGTTTTTACTATATTGACTTGGCTTAGCATGGTGCTTTCATACTCCAGTGCCCTTAGTATCTAGACTGTTTCCATGTCTGTGCCTGTGGTGCCCCCTTTTCCTGCCTTCACGCCCTCTGTCATAACTTGTGGATTACCGGGGTGCAGGAGATGCATTTTCTTAAGTTTCATTTTCCGAATGTATTTATAAAGGTCAATACATACATTGGCATGATCAAATTGTGCAGTTGGGCAAAATGAAAGTCCTAACTCTAATACTTTTACTTCTACAGTTGTCAGTTTTTTTTGGTCAAATGTACAATTGTTTGCGTAGCCATTACTTCCTCTTGGCCCCCGCTTGCTTTTTGTTACCATGTACTATGTTGTTGCGGTTTTTCCCTTTCCTGCCCTTTCTTGTTCTCCGTTTCCTCTTCCTTTTGGTGGTGGGTGTGTTCTTGCTGCCGGTCTCTGTTTTGCTTGTCTTAGCTGTTGGTATTCTTGAAAAAAAGTGGGGATCACTTCTTTCTCTCTTCGTACAGTCTGTTCACCTCCGATTCCGATGTTTCTCTGGAAGATGCTTCCTGGGACTTTTGTTGTAGCAATAACTTCCTTGAGCCCTCGAACTTTTTTGCAAAAGTTAATATTTTTCCTGATTCATAGTCCTCTTCGTCGTGGAGGTACTTTGTTTGTTTGGGATGTTTAATAATACTTTCATAATCCGTGAGGCGCGTCTTCATCCGATCTTGTAGCTCCTCTTTCAGCTTGTTGTCCTTCTCCAATGCGATCTCCGCCTCAATGTTTTTAATTTCCTCGATTAGTTTCTGTCTGTCACTCCATGCGTATTTCACTAATATCTTCACCATTCCACTCGCGCATTCTGCCCACTCCTGTAAAAGCTGAGGGTCTGGGTTCTCATACGCGGGGGTTGTGTAAATCCTTAATCACCTTTGAACTTGTTTGGCATCTAGGTATCGCTGTAGAGAAGTGGCTTCCCACCACTTTCTTGTTTCTTTCTCATATGTTTTTTCTAGTTTAGCATAAAGGGTTTTCAAGTTGCTTGTTTTAGTCTGTACACCTGCACCACTTTGTGCCTCGGTGTTTGATTTTCTAGTTCCTTTTGTGAATAGACTAGCCGCTGCCTCCTCCCTCCCACGGTCGAAAAACATGCCTTTTCACCCCTCCTTCGTCCTTCTATTTTGCGGCTTTATAGTTCTTTGTAAATTCGTCCCCCAACGTGCCTCTCACTCTCCGTTATGTAAAAGCATTGCAAAAAGTAGAGACAGCTGCTTCGCTAACCAGAAAAGGTTTCCACCGAACACCATGTGTCCTCCAACCCATGGCGCCAAGTTTCTTCCTCCTCACTGTTCCGCGTCGCCCGCTGCTCTTCCCTGCTTGTCTTCTCCCGCTGGAGTCTGTACAATCCTACAATATGAACTTGGTGACGGAGCCAGCAGCACGCTTGTTTATCTTCCCATATGTTCACCAGCTGCTTCTCTTGCGGCACGGGTGCATGGACCTCCACGTTGGTGAAACGTATTCCCTTATGATAATCCCTCTCACGGATCAAAGTTGAGGCGCACACCAGGGGAAATATAGTCTTATCATTTTATTCCGCAAACAAAAACACCCAACAGACGTGTTTCGGCTACACGTCTTTGTCAATGTCAGGGAGGTAAACAATTCCTGTTCATTTATAACAAAACAATAAAGTTCATCGCCAAAGAAAAAGGTGAAGCAGTTCCTTTGTGTCATGAAAAGCAAGGAGGGGTAAACATGCCATTTCTTTCGCATTGTTTTCATTGGAGCCATGTTAAATATGTTTAAATCATACATTTCAATTTCATTGCTCCCCTTTACAATAATTTTTTACAAATAATTACATTATGTACAAAGATCTTTACTTGTACCAAATGTACATATATTTGTTTACTATATACAGTTTGCTGTCTCCAGTTTCCTTCTCTATAGATATATACACTGTATGTGGGATTACCCTGAATATGCATTCTCATAGGTGTTTCTCAACAGTCTAAATAAAAAAATAAAAATAAAAATATATATATATATATATATATATATATATATATATATATATATATATATATATATATATGCACAGGAACCTCCAGCGAAGCAGAAGGAAGGGGCCACACAGGGTTTTCACAAGAGAAGGCCTTTAATTGGAAAAGCGGATTTGGGCATAATGCATTTCAACAGTCACGTCTTCCTCAGATGCCACCGCCACACTGAAAACAGCCCCACGCCTCCGTTTTAAAATCAGTCTGCAGCCCTCCCTTGTTAAGAAGGACACACCTCCCCTATCATGTGCTCATTCACCTGCTGCATTCGGGTAAGTCCTACAGCTCCCAGAATGCATCTTTTCTGGGCTGATGGTACGAGGGGATACTTGAAAAAATGAAATCCTTGTGGAAATGGTGTGTTGCAGAACAGGGCGCGCTGTCTCCTGTGTAGATTATTTCCTCCGGCCTCCTCGAGTCCCTGCATAAATTCCAACCTCCGTGGCACAGTTCAGCAGGGTCATGGGCTGACTACAATGAACCCAGCCACCTCGTGAAGTCACGAGCTGCCTACTGGCAGTGTCCCTTGCTAGGCCAGTGCTTAAAGAGGTGGGCTGGAGCAATCCGATACCTCGGGAGAAGAAACAAAACCTGCTTGCGCAGACACCAGTGAAATCTCCAGCCAGCTTTGTAGAACGGGCCCCTTGAAGCATCTCTGGTTGATGCTGAAATATGCACAGGAACCTCCAGCGAAGCAGAAGGAAGGGGCCACACAGGGTTTTCACAAGAGAAGGCCTTTAATTGGAAAAGCGGATTTGGGCATAATGCATTTCAACAGTCACGTCTTCCTCAGATGCCACCGCCACACTGAAAACAGCCCCACGCCTCCGTTTTAAAATCAGTCTGCAGCCCTCCCTTGTTAAGAAGGACACACCTCCCCTATCATGTGCTCATTCACCTGCTGCATTCGGGTAAGTCCTACAGCTCCCAGAATGCATCTTTTCTGGGCTGATGGTACGAGGGGATACTTGAAAAAATGAAATCCTTGTGGAAATGGTGTGTTGCAGAACAGGGCGCGCTGTCTCCTGTGTAGATTATTTCCTCCGGCCTCCTCGAGTCCCTGCATAAATTCCAACCTCCGTGGCACAGTTCAGCAGGGTCATGGGCTGACTACAATGAACCCAGCCACCTCGTGAAGTCACGAGCTGCCTACTGGCAGTGTCCCTTGCTAGGCCAGTGCTTAAAGAGGTGGGCTGGAGCAATCCGATACCTCGGGAGAAGAAACAAAACCTGCTTGCGCAGACACCAGTGAAATCTCCAGCCAGCTTTGTAGAACGGGCCCCTTGAAGCATCTCTGGTTGATGCTGAAATATGCACAGGAACCTCCAGCGAAGCAGAAGGAAGGGGCCACACAGGGTTTTCACAAGAGAAGGCCTTTAATTGGAAAAGCGGATTTGGGCATAATGCATTTCAACAGTCACGTCTTCCTCAGATGCCACCGCCACACTGAAAACAGCCCCACGCCTCCGTTTTAAAATCAGTCTGCAGCCCTCCCTTGTTAAGAAGGACACACCTCCCCTATCATGTGCTCATTCACCTGCTGCATTCGGGTAAGTCCTACAGCTCCCAGAATGCATCTTTTCTGGGCTGATGGTACGAGGGGATACTTGAAAAAATGAAATCCTTGTGGAAATGGTGTGTTGCAGAACAGGGCGCGCTGTCTCCTGTGTAGATTATTTCCTCCGGCCTCCTCGAGTCCCTGCATAAATTCCAACCTCCGTGGCACAGTTCAGCAGGGTCATGGGCTGACTACAATGAACCCAGCCACCTCGTGAAGTCACGAGCTGCCTACTGGCAGTGTCCCTTGCTAGGCCAGTGCTTAAAGAGGTGGGCTGGAGCAATCCGATACCTCGGGAGAAGAAACAAAACCTGCTTGCGCAGACACCAGTGAAATCTCCAGCCAGCTTTGTAGAACGGGCCCCTTGAAGCATCTCTGGTTGATGCTGAAATATGCACAGGAACCTCCAGCGAAGCAGAAGGAAGGGGCCACACAGGGTTTTCACAAGAGAAGGCCTTTAATTGGAAAAGCGGATTTGGGCATAATGCATTTCAACAGTCACGTCTTCCTCAGATGCCACCGCCACACTGAAAACAGCCCCACGCCTCCGTTTTAAAATCAGTCTGCAGCCCTCCCTTGTTAAGAAGGACACACCTCCCCTATCATGTGCTCATTCACCTGCTGCATTCGGGTAAGTCCTACAGCTCCCAGAATGCATCTTTTCTGGGCTGATGGTACGAGGGGATACTTGAAAAAATGAAATCCTTGTGGAAATGGTGTGTTGCAGAACAGGGCGCGCTGTCTCCTGTGTAGATTATTTCCTCCGGCCTCCTCGAGTCCCTGCATAAATTCCAACCTCCGTGGCACAGTTCAGCAGGGTCATGGGCTGACTACAATGAACCCAGCCACCTCGTGAAGTCACGAGCTGCCTACTGGCAGTGTCCCTTGCTAGGCCAGTGCTTAAAGAGGTGGGCTGGAGCAATCCGATACCTCGGGAGAAGAAACAAAACCTGCTTGCGCAGACACCAGTGAAATCTCCAGCCAGCTTTGTAGAACGGGCCCCTTGAAGCATCTCTGGTTGATGCTGAAATATGCACAGGAACCTCCAGCGAAGCAGAAGGAAGGGGCCACACAGGGTTTTCACAAGAGAAGGCCTTTAATTGGAAAAGCGGATTTGGGCATAATGCATTTCAACAGTCACGTCTTCCTCAGATGCCACCGCCACACTGAAAACAGCCCCACGCCTCCGTTTTAAAATCAGTCTGCAGCCCTCCCTTGTTAAGAAGGACACACCTCCCCTATCATGTGCTCATTCACCTGCTGCATTCGGGTAAGTCCTACAGCTCCCAGAATGCATCTTTTCTGGGCTGATGGTACGAGGGGATACTTGAAAAAATGAAATCCTTGTGGAAATGGTGTGTTGCAGAACAGGGCGCGCTGTCTCCTGTGTAGATTATTTCCTCCGGCCTCCTCGAGTCCCTGCATAAATTCCAACCTCCGTGGCACAGTTCAGCAGGGTCATGGGCTGACTACAATGAACCCAGCCACCTCGTGAAGTCACGAGCTGCCTACTGGCAGTGTCCCTTGCTAGGCCAGTGCTTAAAGAGGTGGGCTGGAGCAATCCGATACCTCGGGAGAAGAAACAAAACCTGCTTGCGCAGACACCAGTGAAATCTCCAGCCAGCTTTGTAGAACGGGCCCCTTGAAGCATCTCTGGTTGATGCTGAAATATGCACAGGAACCTCCAGTGAAGCAGAAGGAAGGGGCCACACAGGGTTTTCACAAGAGAAGGCCTTTAATTGGAAAAGCGGATTTGGGCATAATGCATTTCAACAGTCACGTCTTCCTCAGATGCCACCGCCACACTGAAAACAGCCCCACGCCTCCGTTTTAAAATCAGTCTGCAGCCCTCCCTTGTTAAGAAGGACACACCTCCCCTATCATGTGCTCATTCACCTGCTGCATTCGGGTAAGTCCTACAGCTCCCAGAATGCATCTTTTCTGGGCTGATGGTACGAGGGGATACTTGAAAAAATGAAATCCTTGTGGAAATGGTGTGTTGCAGAACAGGGCGCGCTGTCTCCTGTGTAGATTATTTCCTCCGGCCTCCTCGAGTCCCTGCATAAATTCCAACCTCTGTGGCACAGTTCAGCAGGGTCATGGGCTGACTACAATGAACCCAGCCACCTCGTGAAGTCACGAGCTGCCTACTGGCAGTGTCCCTTGCTAGGCCAGTGCTTAAAGAGGTGGGCTGGAGCAATCCGATACCTCGGGAGAAGAAACAAAACCTGCTTGCGCAGACACCAGTGAAATCTCCAGCCAGCTTTGTAGAACGGGCCCCTTGAAGCATCTCTGGTTGATGCTGAAATATGCACAGGAACCTCCAGCGAAGCAGAAGGAAGGGGCCACACAGGGTTTTCACAAGAGAAGGCCTTTAATTGGAAAAGCGGAATTGGGCATAATGCATTTCAACAGTCACGTCTTCCTCAGATGCCACCGCCACACTGAAAACAGCCCCACGCCTCCGTTTTAAAATCAGTCTGCAGCCCTCCCTTGTTAAGAAGGACACACCTCCCCTATCATGTGCTCATTCACCTGCTGCATTCGGGTAAGTCCTACAGCTCCCAGAATGCATCTTTTCTGGGCTGATGGTACGAGGGGATACTTGAAAAAATGAAATCCTTGTGGAAATGGTGTGTTGCAGAACAGGGCGCGCTGTCTCCTGTGTAGATTATTTCCTCCGGCCTCCTCGAGTCCCTGCATAAATTCCAACCTCCGTGGCACAGTTCAGCAGGGTCATGGGCTGACTACAATGAACCCAGCCACCTCGTGAAGTCACGAGCTGCCTACTGGCAGTGTCCCTTGCTAGGCCAGTGCTTAAAGAGGTGGGCTGGAGCAATCCGATACCTCGGGAGAAGAAACAAAACCTGCTTGCGCAGACACCAGTGAAATCTCCAGCCAGCTTTGTAGAACGGGCCCCTTGAAGCATCTCTGGTTGATGCTGAAATATGCACAGGAACCTCCAGCGAAGCAGAAGGAAGGGGCCACACAGGGTTTTCACAAGAGAAGGCCTTTAATTGGAAAAGCGGATTTGGGCATAATGCATTTCAACAGTCACGTCTTCCTCAGATGCCACCGCCACACTGAAAACAGCCCCACGCCTCCGTTTTAAAATCAGTCTGCAGCCCTCCCTTGTTAAGAAGGACACACCTTCCCTATCATGTGCTCATTCACCTGCTGCATTCGGGTAAGTCCTACAGCTCCCAGAATGCATCTTTTCTGGGCTGATGGTACGAGGGGATACTTGAAAAAATGAAATCCTTGTGGAAATGGTGTGTTGCAGAACAGGGCGCGCTGTCTCCTGTGTAGATTATTTCCTCCGGCCTCCTCGAGTCCCTGCATAAATTCCAACCTCCGTGGCACAGTTCAGCAGGGTCATGGGCTGACTACAATGAACCCAGCCACCTCGTGAAGTCACGAGCTGCCTACTGGCAGTGTCCCTTGCTAGGCCAGTGCTTAAAGAGGTGGGCTGGAGCAATCCGATACCTCGGGAGAAGAAACAAAACCTGCTTGCGCAGACACCAGTGAAATCTCCAGCCAGCTTTGTAGAACGGGCCCCTTGAAGCATCTCTGGTTGATGCTGAAATATGCACAGGAACCTCCAGCGAAGCAGAAGGAAGGGGCCACACAGGGTTTTCACAAGAGAAGGCCTTTAATTGGAAAAGCGGATTTGGGCATAATGCATTTCAACAGTCACGTCTTCCTCAGATGCCACCGCCACACTGAAAACAGCCCCACGCCTCCGTTTTAAAATCAGTCTGCAGCCCTCCCTTGTTAAGAAGGACACACCTCCCCTATCATGTGCTCATTCACCTGCTGCATTCGGGTAAGTCCTACAGCTCCCAGAATGCATCTTTTCTGGGCTGATGGTACGAGGGGATACTTGAAAAAATGAAATCCTTGTGGAAATGGTGTGTTGCAGAACAGGGCGCGCTGTCTCCTGTGTAGATTATTTCCTCCGGCCTCCTCGAGTCCCTGCATAAATTCCAACCTCCGTGGCACAGTTCAGCAGGGTCATGGGCTGACTACAATGAACCCAGCCACCTCGTGAAGTCACGAGCTGCCTACTGGCAGTGTCCCTTGCTAGGCCAGTGCTTAAAGAGGTGGGCTGGAGCAATCCGATACCTCGGGAGAAGAAACAAAACCTGCTTGCGCAGACACCAGTGAAATCTCCAGCCAGCTTTGTAGAACGGGCCCCTTGAAGCATCTCTGGTTGATGCTGAAATATGCACAGGAACCTCCAGCGAAGCAGAAGGAAGGGGCCACACAGGGTTTTCACAAGAGAAGGCCTTTAATTGGAAAAGCGGATTTGGGCATAATGCATTTCAACAGTCACGTCTTCCTCAGATGCCACCGCCACACTGAAAACAGCCCCACGCCTCCGTTTTAAAATCAGTCTGCAGCCCTCCCTTGTTAAGAAGGACACACCTCCCCTATCATGTGCTCATTCACCTGCTGCATTCGGGTAAGTCCTACAGCTCCCAGAATGCATCTTTTCTGGGCTGATGGTACGAGGGGATACTTGAAAAAATGAAATCCTTGTGGAAATGGTGTGTTGCAGAACAGGGCGCGCTGTCTCCTGTGTAGATTATTTCCTCCGGCCTCCTCGAGTCCCTGCATAAATTCCAACCTCCGTGGCACAGTTCAGCAGGGTCATGGGCTGACTACAATGAACCCAGCCACCTCGTGAAGTCACGAGCTGCCTACTGGCAGTGTCCCTTGCTAGGCCAGTGCTTAAAGAGGTGGGCTGGAGCAATCCGATACCTCGGGAGAAGAAACAAAACCTGCTTGCGCAGACACCAGTGAAATCTCCAGCCAGCTTTGTAGAACGGGCCCCTTGAAGCATCTCTGGTTGATGCTGAAATATGCACAGGAACCTCCAGCGAAGCAGAAGGAAGGGGCCACACAGGGTTTTCACAAGAGAAGGCCTTTAATTGGAAAAGCGGATTTGGGCATAATGCATTTCAACAGTCACGTCTTCCTCAGATGCCACCGCCACACTGAAAACAGCCCCACGCCTCCGTTTTAAAATCAGTCTGCAGCCCTCCCTTGTTAAGAAGGACACACCTCCCCTATCATGTGCTCATTCACCTGCTGCATTCGGGTAAGTCCTACAGCTCCCAGAATGCATCTTTTCTGGGCTGATGGTACGAGGGGATACTTGAAAAAATGAAATCCTTGTGGAAATGGTGTGTTGCAGAACAGGGCGCGCTGTCTCCTGTGTAGATTATTTCCTCCGGCCTCCTCGAGTCCCTGCATAAATTCCAACCTCCGTGGCACAGTTCAGCAGGGTCATGGGCTGACTACAATGAACCCAGCCACCTCGTGAAGTCACGAGCTGCCTACTGGCAGTGTCCCTTGCTAGGCCAGTGCTTAAAGAGGTGGGCTGGAGCAATCCGATACCTCGGGAGAAGAAACAAAACCTGCTTGCGCAGACACCAGTGAAATCTCCAGCCAGCTTTGTAGAACGGGCCCCTTGAAGCATCTCTGGTTGATGCTGAAATATGCACAGGAACCTCCAGTGAAGCAGAAGGAAGGGGCCACACAGGGTTTTCACAAGAGAAGGCCTTTAATTGGAAAAGCGGATTTGGGCATAATGCATTTCAACAGTCACGTCTTCCTCAGATGCCACCGCCACACTGAAAACAGCCCCACGCCTCCGTTTTAAAATCAGTCTGCAGCCCTCCCTTGTTAAGAAGGACACACCTCCCCTATCATGTGCTCATTCACCTGCTGCATTCGGGTAAGTCCTACAGCTCCCAGAATGCATCTTTTCTGGGCTGATGGTACGAGGGGATACTTGAAAAAATGAAATCCTTGTGGAAATGGTGTGTTGCAGAACAGGGCGCGCTGTCTCCTGTGTAGATTATTTCCTCCGGCCTCCTCGAGTCCCTGCATAAATTCCAACCTCTGTGGCACAGTTCAGCAGGGTCATGGGCTGACTACAATGAACCCAGCCACCTCGTGAAGTCACGAGCTGCCTACTGGCAGTGTCCCTTGCTAGGCCAGTGCTTAAAGAGGTGGGCTGGAGCAATCCGATACCTCGGGAGAAGAAACAAAACCTGCTTGCGCAGACACCAGTGAAATCTCCAGCCAGCTTTGTAGAACGGGCCCCTTGAAGCATCTCTGGTTGATGCTGAAATATGCACAGGAACCTCCAGCGAAGCAGAAGGAAGGGGCCACACAGGGTTTTCACAAGAGAAGGCCTTTAATTGGAAAAGCGGAATTGGGCATAATGCATTTCAACAGTCACGTCTTCCTCAGATGCCACCGCCACACTGAAAACAGCCCCACGCCTCCGTTTTAAAATCAGTCTGCAGCCCTCCCTTGTTAAGAAGGACACACCTCCCCTATCATGTGCTCATTCACCTGCTGCATTCGGGTAAGTCCTACAGCTCCCAGAATGCATCTTTTCTGGGCTGATGGTACGAGGGGATACTTGAAAAAATGAAATCCTTGTGGAAATGGTGTGTTGCAGAACAGGGCGCGCTGTCTCCTGTGTAGATTATTTCCTCCGGCCTCCTCGAGTCCCTGCATAAATTCCAACCTCCGTGGCACAGTTCAGCAGGGTCATGGGCTGACTACAATGAACCCAGCCACCTTGTGAAGTCACGAGCTGCCTACTGGCAGTGTCCCTTGCTAGGCCAGTGCTTAAAGATGTGGGCTGGAGCAATCCGATACCTCGGGAGAAGAAACAAAACCTGCTTGCGCAGACACCAGTGAAATCTCCAGCCAGCTTTGTAGAACGGGCCCCTTGAAGCATCTCTGGTTGATGCTGAAATATGCACAGGAACCTCCAGCGAAGCAGAAGGAAGGGGCCACACAGGGTTTTCACAAGAGAAGGCCTTTAATTGGAAAAGCGGATTTGGGCATAATGCATTTCAACAGTCACGTCTTCCTCAGATGCCACCGCCACACTGAAAACAGCCCCACGCCTCCGTTTTAAAATCAGTCTGCAGCCCTCCCTTGTTAAGAAGGACACACCTCCCCTATCATGTGCTCATTCACCTGCTGCATTCGGGTAAGTCCTACAGCTCCCAGAATGCATCTTTTCTGGGCTGATGGTACGAGGGGATACTTGAAAAAATGAAATCCTTGTGGAAATGGTGTGTTGCAGAACAGGGCGCGCTGTCTCCTGTGTAGATTATTTCCTCCGGCCTCCTCGAGTCCCTGCATAAATTCCAACCTCCGTGGCACAGTTCAGCAGGGTCATGGGCTGACTACAATGAACCCAGCCACCTCGTGAAGTCACGAGCTGCCTACTGGCAGTGTCCCTTGCTAGGCCAGTGCTTAAAGAGGTGGGCTGGAGCAATCCGATACCTCGGGAGAAGAAACAAAACCTGCTTGCGCAGACACCAGTGAAATCTCCAGCCAGCTTTGTAGAACGGGCCCCTTGAAGCATCTCTGGTTGATGCTGAAATATGCACAGGAACCTCCAGCGAAGCAGAAGGAAGGGGCCACACAGGGTTTTCACAAAAGAGAAAGATATAGATATAATAATGTTTATATAAATAGATAAATATGTTTATATACATATAAAGATAGATAGATAGATAGATAGATAGATAGATAGATAGATAGATAGATAGATAGATAGATAGATAGATAGATAGATAGATAGATAGATAGATATCATTATTCAGATGCAAGATGTAAATTACTTTTATGCTTTCCATCAAACTACAGTCTAAAGATAACCTCAAACACTGTAGCTCTGTTATAAGTCTAGTGGGCGAACTGGAATGTGGACAGACTACAACATGAAGGAGTGCACGTTCAATGAACAGGTTGCATATCCCCATCCCTGGACCCCAGTTAACCAAGGAGTTTAAAACTGTTGCACTCCTGGATGCCTATCAGATTAATTGGCATTGCTTTTCTAAATACCACCTCTTCAGTCATACATGATAACCCCCCTCTTCCTGAACCAGAAACTCTCTTTTGATGTCCAATAATTTGCTTCCTGTTTGAAAAAAATGGCTCACAGAATTAATGTATATAATCTAATATAGAATTAGCAACCCTTTTGAAATTGTCTTTGATGACAGCAGTCAGGTTTTGATTATATTTATTGCATGTGCGACCTTAGTTCTGCTCCTGCTTACACTGCTGAGAGAAAATTCCTAACGATCGTCTGCACTATGTGATGAAGTTATCAAGTCAAGTCAATAAGTCTTTATTGCGATTCTTCATCATAAAAGACAATCTAAAACAGTAATACAAAATCCATGCAAGATAAAATTCATTGTATACAAAATCTTTCTAAAAATCAGTAATACACAGGTACTTAAATATTTAAAAATAATGTTAAAATAGAATTAAATGTACAATAGGCAATAGACTTAGACATATCTAAAATATCTCTATTTTAGAAACTCAATAAGGGCCACAGATCCTGTAGTTGCCCAACTATGGTTCCTTCTTCGGGTAGCCATAGCGTTGATCAGTCCTACAAACTAAACCCCACCCTTTTTATTCCGAAGGGCCCATGCCCAGCTCAAAAATGTTGCTACACTGATTACAACTAGGTTAGTAGTATCATAAGCATACAAACAGGTTTTAACCATACGCGCCTAGGTTGTTGGTACGCGGGGCAAACAAAAAATGATCGATGGTTTCAATGTGATCTAAACAAAATACACATTTATCACTGCCAGCAGGATTCCATCTACTGGATAACCATTGTAGTGGTAATGTGCCTACTCTGAGCTCATGATACAATTTGCGATCTAGTGGCTTCGTAATAATATTCCAGTACTCTTCCAGGCAAGGGTCGTCCTTAATATCAAGAAAGGTTGTGTCAAGGAACTACCTACCTGGGAAGAGCATCTCTTAGTTTTAATCGTATCCCAATACACAGCACTATAGATCTTTTTGGATGGGAACACAGCTGTATCCGGATTAGCCCAAAGTTCCCCCATCCCCATATCTGTCAATATTGATTTGATTTCAGCCAGCCTGGTGATCTTATGGGAACCACCCAGCCCTTTAAATTCCATCATGGCTTTGGCATATAGAGAAAGTTCTGGTGTTGTCCATAGATGTCTCCAAAACGCCAGGGGTCTGTAGGCTGGGACATCCTCAACTGCCTGGCAACCAAGATCCAACAGTAGGGGAATACGCGGGGAAGATTGGGGTAAGCCTACGGCCGACCTCAGAATTGTATTCTGTGCAACAATAAGAATGGGAAGATTGCTAAAGCCCCACAATTCGGCACCATACAAAATTGCGGGCAAAATCTTGGAGCCATAGATTTTAAAGAGTGGGGCAATTGACTTGGTAAAAGACTGCCTATGCTCTTTAATCAAAACGCCACCTAGTTGGGTATGTTTTAAAGCTAGCATGTCAATTTGGGGCTTCCAGCTCATTTTATCACTATAAGTAACTCCCAAATACGTAAAAACTGGTGTCTGCTCCAGTGAGTCACCACCCATATGGACTCTTGCTCTAACCGGCCTTGACCCATGGAGCACCATGAACTTGTTTTTCCCCACGTTGACCTCCAGCTCATGTTCGCGGCAAAACACCTCAAAACGGGACAGTGCTAGTTGTAATCCCTATCTCGTCTTGGATATGAGCAGGGTGTCTTCCGCGAACATGAGCAGTGGGACTTTCAAGCCAGCAAGTATTGGTGTGTCAGTCGGGTAGTTAACAAAGTACTGGACCACCCTGTTAATAAATAAAGTAAACAGGGTGGGAGACAGCACACACCCCGGTCTGACTCCTTTACACACCTCAAACCTGTTGGTTACCTTCCCTGGTTTACCCCAGCAGACCTGAGCATAGGTGCGTTCGTGGAGTTTAACAAAGATTGCAACCAACTTCTTAGGCATCCCCTACTCCAAAAGTACTTCCCATAATTTAGCTTTTGGCACAAGATCAAAAGCGGATCTTAGATCGACAAAGGCTGTGAAAAGCATGCCCCCTCCTAGTAACACCTCTTTCCAATACAATAGCACAAATCTTAATGCCTGATCCAGGGTTCCTATGTGTGACCGAAAGCCCGCCTGAAGAGGAGTTAAGATATCAGCTTCGGTCATCCAACACTGAATTCTCCTGAGTACTAGGCATGCTATTATTTTCTGCACTGTATCGATTAAACTTATCGGTTGATAATTCGCCGGAGCAGAGCGATCGCCTTTCTTAAAGATCGGTAGGATCTCTGCTCTGAACCAAGAATCTGGTACTGATGCACGACTAGCTAGGGCATTTGCTAGTACAGTGATATATGGGACCCATATTGCATGCTCGTACTTAAATAGGTCTGCAGGGATGCAGTCAGGCCCTAGGGCTTTTCCACTCTGAATCATTTTCAGCACAGACTCCACCTCACTATGTGCAAATACCAACGGAGCGTCACATCTGGGGGGCATAACAACCTTGGTGTTCCCATCCAGGATCCGAAATTGGTTTTCAAAATAAGTTACCCAATGCTGAGGCTTAACATGTTTGGTGGGTTTCAGTAGTTGCGGGCAATTCCCTCACTTAAGTAAGTGCCAAAAGTGGGCCATGTTACGACCATCACATGCCTGAAGCAACTCCCTCCAACGGTCTTCATCCCACGATTTCTTGGCAACAAACTGCGCTGCTTTATAAGTAGCCCTACAACTCTTAACAGTAGCAGGTGATCTAAATTTACTAGCTGCCACCAGGGCTTGTTGGTCCTGCCTACAGTTAATATTAAACCATGTACTAGGTCTCATCACTTTATCTTTGTTACATGGAAGATTTTTAATAAAATACTTTTTGAGACCCAAAGAAAATCACTGTAAATGCTCAACATTTTATCATTGAGAACCTCTTGTGATTCGCAGCTATTAAGTTTACCAATGGAGCTTGAGACCATGTCCCCAATACCGGACTGGATCTTTTCTTTAGTGGCTATCTTGGGCCACCGAACCCTTCTTTGATCATTGGTTATAGTTGCCCTCTCCTGAGCTGTTACAGCTTCACGTGTGGGGGAACTACTAAAACTACTATCGTTGATTGACAGAATCAAAGATGTGGTCACTTTCCGGCCTACTCACTACCACCCTATCTAAAATATCCGGCCACATCTCCACATTAACTATGATGTCTCAATACGGCTACCAGATCTACCGTTGTTAAATGTTAGCTCTCCCAGCCTATCGGACTGTGTCCTACCATTGACCGCCCTCATACCATTATCCAAACACAACCCCTTCAATTGCAGAGCAGCCATGGACCATTTCCTTATGGGCTTTAAGTCCAGCTGTGGAATTTCCCACACTGCATCCTCAGCTTCGGTGAGCTTACCATCATCCAGGTCCAGGGGCTCAAAGAATGTATTAAAGTCACCTGCAATGATACAGTAACTAACTTCCTTCTCCAGGTTAGGATGACCTTCCAGGACTGAAACAATTTGGGAGCTCCTACCACCCGGAAGTGCCCTCGCATAGACGTTATATATAAGCGTGTTAAAGCCCTTCAGTGATCTAACCCAGATAGCCTTAATGTCAGGGCTATTGATGGGAACCTCATCCACCCTTAACCCCTCACATTGGCGAACCCAGATTGTCAGCCCACCAACTGGTCTTCCCCTTGATCCCTTGGCTGCTGGTTTAAAGAAATTTAAATAACCCAAGTGAAAGGTTCCTTCCACTGCCCAAGTTTCTTGAAAAGCCCATATATGCCTTTTCTCTATAAAAGTTGTCCAATCTGGTAAGAGTAACTTGGATTCCAGGCCAGCAATATTCCATGAGGAAAGGGTTGCAGGAGAACTTGTGGGACAGGGGCTTGCTACTGGGCTAGCCTCATGGTCTGCAGGAATCACTCGCAGATCCGGGTTCTGACAGGTAATACCTACAATACCAGTGTCAAAAACCTGTGTAGATTTGCTACCACCACCCACCTCATACCCCGTCATCTTCAAAACCCCATGTTCTTCAGCCCGTGGGAAGATAACACCACCTCTCAGTCATTCATTGTCCTCTAGAGTGGATAATAACTCAAAACGATTACTGGTCTGAATGGGGTGATCAACCAAGTTAAAAGCCCTATGAAGGACCCAGGTCTCCTTAAATCTCGGGGTCCTAGGAGGCTTATAGAAATAACCCAGGGGTAAAATCTTTATCTCATCAACAGAAGGGGGATGGTGAGCAGCCAACTCTAAAATGTATTGTACAAAAGACGGTGACCTAAAACTCAATACTACACAGTCACCCGCCAGGGTCTTATGTGAATGACCAATCCAGTTGATGCGCCTCCCCATTTTGAATTAATTAAACAATGCCTTACTATTGCCAAACTTTTCCCCTAGACAGTGAAGAGCTTTATTTTTAAGATTAGACCAATGTTCACAAGTGCCTTCTGGGAGTGGGGGTACATTCGCTAGGATGATAGTAGCTTCGGGGAGAGGTGGAGACTAGGTAGCGGGTCCAAACTCCCTACTAACCCTTCATCGACCTTTTGCCCATTACCCACGACCTCCTTCCGCTGCTGTGGTTGGGCCCTGTTGCCTTTAATTGAGTTCGTCCTAACTGGCTTTACAGCGGCCGGCACCTGAGTGGCCCCGGCAGTGCCTACTTGTGCATGTGAGATATCACCTAGTTGCACATCAACATCCACCTCTGTAAGGTTATGTGAAACGCCCCCACATTCCTGTAGTCTAGATGTAGCAGAAGAACTTTGCTTGCTACAGGATGAACATTTTTCGATTTGGTTGAGCCTCTCATCAACCAAATCGAGCCTTTTAAGAATAGGTTCGATAAGGGCAGCTAGCTGGTCCTTAAGTAATAAGCTCAGATTTTCTATGTTAGGCTGCACATTGGTGCTCGCGGATGGTTTGCACGTAGGGGCATTAACGTCTGTGTTCTGGAAGACATATACCCCATTAGCACCAGTTACGGCCACAGTTGCAGCTTGCTTATTTGGGCCACGGCCTTTCCTTTTCTTACTGGGCGGTGCAGCCTCTACCCCCTCTAATATTTTTCTCCCCCTAGTTTTGACCATAGCCGGGCTCTGAGTGCAGTATTGAAGCAATGAAGTATCAGGAGCCGGGGTCTTGAACGGCTCGCTCAGTGAGTCTGGTAAAATACTATTACCCGAGCAATTCACTTCAATACATGTTTGGAGAGCAGGTAGCTGGGCACAAGGCAATGATCTTCCCCTAGATAAAGCTTGCTCCAGAGAGAGCCTGAGTTCCGTTGCCTGGATCTTATGAATCAAAACTGATTCTGCTCGGTTTAAAAAAGCATCAAGTGTGCCCACCACCCTGTCCCCTACCTTCCTTTTGCTCATGGCCACAGACTAGTGAATAGGGAAATATCCCCAAGGGTCGACTTAAACAGTATACCATATACAACAAACAACACTGGTGGTCCCAATCATATAAACAGTCTTACAGTCTTAGAGGAATCTGCCGTAGAGATTAGAGACGTGGCCCAGCCCGGCCTCCTCTAGGCTCTGACGGGCCCGGACTGGCCCGCCCTTGGCCCGCGCGCGGGAGACCTGGCGATTTCTTGAAGCGCCTCCTGGCGCTGGTGCTCTGACGCAGAACTGTGCGTCTACTATGGCCGCTAGGAACTGTGTTCTGCTGCGCGCGTGGTGAGCGCGGTTTTTTGAAGTCCCCCCTGCTGGGACTGGGTTTCGGCAGGAAGAGTCCGGTAGCTAGTGGCGAGAAAGAGCAGGTAAGAGGGCATCCCGCGCGGATGAAGTTATCATTATCTGAACACATGCCCTAGACGTTGTATGACAGTGGCATTTATCTGGCATCTTGAGGTTGATGGGGGGCACTAGGAATAGAAAGTTATATCTTGAGACAAACCAATTTAGTGATACTAGTGGAGGCGTCTAGCCCCCTATCAGGGCACTCTGCTGATGTACAGTTGGTTATTTCTGTATCATTGATTGGGGAATAAGCCATAAAAAAAATACGTAATTGCTAAGAAACCATGGGGCCAATTTACAAGATGGTTTGCATTATGTTTGCACCACGCAACATGGTACATGCACAACGCAAACCTTAAGTGAGATTTATGAAGCCACGCAAGACAACTTTGTGTGGCCCTGAGTAGCTTTATAAATCTCAAGTAAAGCAACCAGGCAACATATCTCTGCGTTGCCTTGCTCTGCCCTGGGAAGGAATTCCATGGGTGTTGCTGCACAACTTCCATGGTTATTGATGCATTCCCAGATTTAGCAGAAGTGGTAGACCTGGAAATTTGTTCAGGAGCGGGATGTATGACATTACATTTGCATGCTTTTACCACGCATGCTTTTACATCGCAACTTTTACAACGCATGCCTTTACAACGCATAGTGTTGAGGGGTGCTGGATAGTGAATAGTTTAATTTACTATTGCAGCTCCAGTCCCCGTGCATAATAGGGAAGGTGTTGGATAGTAAATTAAATCTATTCCCTATCCTAGAGTGCCCCCCAGCTCAATGCGTTGTAATGGTTTGCGTTGTTAAAGTTGCGATGTAAAAGCACTGCGTGGTAAAAGTTGCGTTGTTAAGGATGTTTCCCCCAGGAGAGGCATAATGAGGAGAAATATCTTTATTTCTCCTTGTTACTTCCTCTTTCTATGTGTGCTGCCTCCTGCTGCATGCGTAGAATGAGGAAAATGCCTCTCAGGATTGTTTTTGTGCAGGAAGCTGTTCCTTCCTGCACAAAACCAATCCTGCGTTCAACACAGGCACCCTTTCACCATGGTGCAATGGGGTCTGCGCTGGCACAAGGCTGCCAACAGGGTGCCAGCACAGTGGAAAATGCAGGGATGCGCCATATTCATTAAGTATGAAGCATTCCTGCCCTTTCCCTGTCATGCAGTGCAGCGCCACAACGTGACTTACTGCGTGACTTTTCCAATAATAGGCCCCCATTTTTACATGAAGCTGCCAGTAACATGGAAAACACAACTTCATGCAAAGTGATAGTGGTCCTAAATGTGATGACATCTATTACAGTTGTTAAAGAATTGCAGACAATTACTTAACATTTGAACACGATTTTGCTGAGTTTTATAAAATCTGGAACTGTTGCTAACTTCAACCTGACATAAGTAATGAAAAGATTGAATTGGGTCATAGTCTGTGTTAGCTGTTTCTCCTCATGACCCAAACAAACAGGTACAAATTCAGGTTGCATCTCATCTAGGGGGGCGTATAAACCATCAAATGGAGACCTAATTACGCATATGTACTGATAATGGCCCCAGTCGAGGGGGTTATCTGTGGCTGCCCAGACTCCCTTACCTTCCACCAGTGGGAATTTATATTTGTGTAGACTGGAATTAGTTGTTATTCCGCATTGTTTACGGAGCACACGGAGCTGTCTTTGCTTCATTTGACTGGAATCACGTGCATGGGGCGGCGCCTCTGCTAATGTGGGGGGCTTTGACTTAAACATTTGGCCTCACTGAGAAAAACAAGTATATCTGACTTATTAAAAATACTTTAAATGTTGTAAAATCTTTTTGGCCGCACTAGTTCCCAAGCACAGTCGTGATCTAGGTGCTCTGGTCCCATTGCATCTTTTCGTGACTCATTGCCAAGTCCCACGAGCTTGCTACCACTCCCTCTCAGCACCCGGCTCTCACTCCCCTCCCCACTGCGCGCCACAGAGCGATGGTATAGTCAGGGTAGGACTGGTCTATAGGGCAAGCAGGCAATGCCCGACAGGCTGGTCTGACAGGTCAGTGTGTGGGTTTTTTTGGGCTGTTGTGGGCCTGTTTTGTGGTCTGCTGGGCCAGCATGCCCATAAGTGTAACACTTTTCTGACTTCAGAATGTGGGACTTTTTTTGCGAAACGCTTCGACAACCGGACCGCTTTTATTGTGGTTCCCGGGGCCTAGTTTCTGTTCAGTCAGACCCTGGATAAAGTCCCCAAATGATGTGAACATTCGGTTGTTGTGTTGGTTCTTTATATCATAGCGATGATTCCGAGGCAGCTAGTGGTACATGCGATCTAAGTCCAGGAAGGACCCCCCAATGGCCATTGTTCATGGACCGCAAATGGGAAGAAAACTCAAAGAAATGAAAGCAATAAAACACATTTATCTTTTGAAATGTACCAGCACAGTAGGAGATCAATTGAAATTCCTATAGAATAATGAGGATAAGTGAAGAAAGTGCTGGAGGGTAATTTCCCTGTGCACTACTTATCGTCCTACCACCCTACTCCTTGTTTTATGAGAGCCATCTCTAAATGAAGTATTGAGCAGACATGTGAAGGGTTTTTAATGAGGGCAAAGAAAACCATTCACTTAATAAATTACTCACACCGTCGAGGGGAACAAAGGATAGTAGTAATGCATGACCCTTTCTAATAAGTTTTACAATACATTATATCTGGTGATTTTTTATTACAAAATTGTCGCTATTCACAGAACACGATACATGAGATTACTATTACAGCATTTAAAAATGAAACTAGCCAACAGCCAAATCTATTATTTTACACGAAAACATTGTTCGTATATCTACTTATATAGATTTACTGTTTATGGATGAATTGCTGATAAAACAATGAACAGTGGACACAGGGTCACAGCTTCAATTAGGGTGTTTGGGGTGTTAGAAATTTCTAATAAATGTATTGTGTAGGAAATATTTGAGTGGAGGTGCTCTCAGTCGTGGATGGTGAGGTGCCTGCCAGAGTTCACCTGGATTTTTAAATACACCCAGAGGAAGACACACGCGCACACAAACTTACACTCTTCCTGTCTCTATCTCACTTCTATCTATTTTGAAGATCTTCAAGGATGTTTATTATTTACAAAATATTTTGTTTCCTGCCACCTAGTACCCCTAACAATGCAAGTTCCTCTCCTGCTTCACTGCCCCTTAAGTTACTTTCATGCCCTGCTTGTCATACACTACTGTATCTTAATTGGACATTTCAGAATAATTGCTGGAAAATCTGAAGGTTACAACTCCCACCCCCCAAGTTTTCTGACCAAGACACGCCTCTGATTGTAGCATTTGACACACAATTAAGAATGTACTACATTTACTACATAATATGATAAATAATTTGTAAAATGTGCAGTTTTCACAAAATTATTGTTTCTATTTAAAATGGGTATTGCCAGAAAATGTGCAGCAAACGTTTCATTTGTCATTATTATTACAATCATGTCTCATAATTTGGCCTTCTATGCATCATAATCCTAGTTGCCCAGAAAATGGAAATGCTCTGAAGGGTGGGTTGATGGTTTGAGGGCTCTCATCTGTATGATGAAATTCACATTTCACAGTGAACTGCGAAATATGTCTCCTAATTCATGGTTCACTGTGATGAATGGATTTTTAATACCACTTCATTTTGTGTTATAAAAACACCCAAATTATCTATCTATCTATCTATCTATCTATCTATCTATCTGAATATATATATATATATATATTTGATAGAATAGATAGATAGATAGATAGATAGATAGATAGATAGATAGATAGATAGATAGATAGATAGATAGATAGATAGATAGATAGATAGATAGATAGATAGATAGATAGATAGATAGATAGATAGATAGATAGATAGATAGAATCCACTTCCACTTCCCAGCGCGTTTCGGCGGATACCGCCTTGGTCACGAGACCAAGGCGGAATCCGCCAAAGCGCGTTGGGTTTTGTCTTGGCTTGATGCGTAAATAAAACCTGTCGATCTTCTGGAATAGTGTGAATTCTTGTTTGGAGTGCATCGCGTACTTGGATGTACGGAGGAAGTGGAATGTTTAGAGGGTCACCTCGGCCCCTGTGATGCACCGACGCTGAAGTGTTCTGGCGAATCGAGGAGGTGGAAAGGCTATATATATAGATATATATATTTATATTTCCATCCAAAAACGTGCCCTGAGG
This sequence comes from Lissotriton vulgaris, assembly GCF_964263255.1. Taxonomy (NCBI): domain Eukaryota; kingdom Metazoa; phylum Chordata; class Amphibia; order Caudata; family Salamandridae; genus Lissotriton; species Lissotriton vulgaris. The sequence continues at coordinate 1,357,222,933 of NC_141687.1, forward strand.
AGAAAAGACGCACACAGCAGGATGACGAAAAGTCATTTATTAGGGAAACCAACTTGTCAGGATCAGAGTTAATGTCCATATCCTTACACGTTTCTGAGCAAGGAATGCGCCTTATTCAAAGGAAAGATTGCTGTAAATGGCAGAGTCGCTCTTAGGCACTTAATGCGCATGCACTGACTTAATTGGCCACTCCTGGGCTGGATATTGGCATGCTGGTACCTGTAGTCCATGATAAAAGAGCTGAGTATTTCCCCAGTGGGTTCCGTTTCATCAGCAACCCTTAAAAAACAAATTGCACCCCAGTGGGCCTCCTGGCCTGGGAAGCTGGAAAATAAAACTCCTGCCTCGCTGTGCACTCTAGACAACGAGATCACATTTCCCATAGAGGGCCCCACGTGGAACTGTAGTGGTGGCATCTTCTCTGCTGCCAGGCTACCAAAATAAATCCATCCAAAAAGGTGCCCTGAGATGAAAAGACGTACACAGCAGTATGACGAAAAGTAATTTATTAGGGACTTAATACGCATGTACTGAGTTAATTGCCCACACCTGGGCTGGATATTGGCATGCTGGTACCTGTAGTCCATGATAAAAGAGCCGAGTATTTCCTCAGTGGGTTCCGTTGATCAGCAACCATTAAAAAACAAATTGCATCCAAGTGGGCCTCTGGGCCTGGGAAACTGAAAAATAAAACTCCTGCCTTGCTGTCCACTCTAGACAACGAGATCACATTTTCCATCGAGGGCCCCACGTATAACTGTTGTGGTGGCATCTTCGCTGCGGCTAGCCTGCCACAATAAATCCATCCAAAAAAAACCCTGAGGTGAAAAGACGCACACAGTAGGATGAGGAAAATTTATGTATTAGGGAAACCAACTTGCCAGGTTCGGCGTTATTGTCCATATCCTTACGCGTTTCAGTGCAAGGAATGCTCCTTCTTCAGAGGAAAGATCGCTATAAATGTCAGCACTGCTCTTAGGCACTTAATATGTATGCACTGACTTAATTGCCCACACCTGGGCTGGATATTGGCATGCTGGTACCTGTAGTGCATGATAAAAGAGCAAAGTATTTCGCCAGTGTGTTCCGTTTGAGCAGCAAACATTAAAAAACAAATTGCACCCCAGTGGGCCTCCGAGCCTGGGAAGCTGGAAACTAAAACTCTTGCCTTGCTGTGCCGTCTAGACGATGAGATCACATTTCCCACCGAGGGCCCATGTAAAACTGATGTGGTGGCATCTTCTCTGCGGCCAGGCTGCCGCAATAAATCCATCCTAAAAAGTGCTCCGAGGCGAAAAGACGCACATAGCAGGATAACGAAAAGTCATTTATTAGGGAAACCAACTTGCCAGGTTCAGAGTAAATGTCCATATCCTTACTCGTTTCAGAGCAAGGAATGCTCCTTCTACAGAGGCAAGATTGCTGTAAACTGCAGCGCTGCTCTTAGGCACTTAATACGCATGCACTGACTTAATTGCCCACACCTGGAATTGATATTGGCATGCTGGTACCTGTAGTCCATGATAAAAGAGCTGAGTATTTCCCCAGTGCGTTACGTTTGATCAGCAACTGTTAAAAAACAAATTGCACCCCGGTGGACCTCCGGGCCTGGGAAGCTGGAAAATAAAACTCCTGCCTTGCTGTTCCCTCTAGACGACGAGATCACATTTCCCATTGAGGGCCCCACGTATAACTGTTGTGGTGGCATCTTCACTGCGGCCGGGCTGCTGCAATAAATCCTTCCAAAAAAGTGCCCTGAGGCAAAAAGACGAACACAGCAGGATAACGAAAAGTCATTTATTAGTTATACCATCTTGCCAGGTTCAGAGTTAATGTCCATATCCTTACGCGTTTCAGAGCAAGGAATGCTCCTTCTTCAGAGGAAAGATTGCTGTAAACGGCAAAGCAGCTCTTATGCACTTAATACGCATGCACTGAATTATTTGCCCAACAATGGGCTGGATATTGAAATGCTGGTACCTGTAGTCCATGATAAAAGAGCCGAGTATTTCCCCAATGCGTTATGTTTGATCAGCAACCATTAAAAAACAAATTGCACCCCAGTGGGCCTCCAGGCCTGGGAAGCTGAACAATTATACTCCTGCCTTCCTGTGCCCTCTAGACGACGATATCACATTTCCCATTGAGGGCCCCACGTGGAACTGTTGTGGTGGCATCTTCTCTGCGGCCAGGCTGCCGCAATAAATCCATCCAAAAAAGTGCCCTGAGGCAAAAAGACAAACACAGCAGGATGACGAAAAGTCATTTATTAGGGAAACCAACTTGCCAGGTTCAGAGTTAATGCCCATATCCTTACCCATCTCAGAGCAAGGAATGCTCCTTCTTCAGAGGAAAGATTGCAGTAAAGAGCAGCGCCTCTCTTAGGCACTTAATAAGCATGCATTGACTTAATTTCCCACACCAAGGCTGGATATTGGCATGCTGGTACCTGTAGTCCATGATAAAATAACATAGTATTTCCCTAGTGGGTTCCGTTTGATCAGCAACCATTAAAAAACAAATTACACTCCAGTGGGCCTCCGGGCTTTGGAAGATGGAAATTAAAACCCCTGCCTTGCTGTGCCCTCTAGACGACTAGATCACATTTCCCACTGAGGTGCAATTTGTTTTTGGTCCCTTGCTCACTGTGCCTCTGGATTCAAGCTATCCTGGCTGAAGAAGTGTGACATATCCTGGAATTGGTCCCAGGATGCCTATTTCCGGTCCAGGGAGGACCTGGCTTGGCAATTCGGTCTTAACTGTTTTCATGGGGCACACGGGTCCATACTGATTTGCATATGGGTGGGCCCAATCTGGGGAGGCGTAGTGAGCAACAGAACAATGGATTTAACCCAGATCTTTTGACTGGGTTAGAATGTTTGCATTGTCAGCATTCCATCCATCATTTGTTTGCTGTAACACTTTAATTAGTGGACAGCATAAACCAGGCCAACTTCTCACAGGATTTTAGAACCATGCACAGTACAGAGACTACAATGGTCACTGTGACCGACCTAATCAGATGCTCCTTAGAAAAACACATTCCTTCATTACTTGTGCTGTTAGGCCTCTCTGCAGCCTTCAATACTGTTTCCCATCCTAGATTGCTGCAAAGACTGCAGAGTCCATGATAAGGCACTATCATGGATTAATGTTTTTAGCAAGGCAAACACAGACCTTTAATTTAGAATCCTATAAATTCCGCACCTTGAAACTTGATAAGGGGCTGCAAAAGGGCTCTTGCTTGAGCCCTACACTCTTCAACATCCATGTGGCCCCCTTTTGCCACCCTTAAAAAGTATTGCTTTCAACGACTGTCACATGCGGATGATACGCCATTAATCATCATCCCTCAATCAATGCCTAAACAATACTAATGCTTGTTTCTCAACATGTATGACCCAAATCGGGTCATAAATATGGCACTTAGTGCTGAGAAAAGGGCTAATTTCAAGTGCAAAATAACGTTTGCACTGTAAAGTAAATACTCATTGCAAGACTTTGCACATCTTTGTTTTTGTGCAAATCCTTAATAAATCTGGGTTCTGGAATCTGAACGTCTAGTCCATGAATTTGGAGTTCTGTTGGTAAAAAGCAGGACTGGTGAATGTGACCCTCCTATCCTGGTTCCAGTTGAGAGCGCGGTGGCAAAAAGGAGAGCAAGGTTTTGTGGATAAGGAAAAATGAAGGGGCATATTATCTAGAAGTGCGTTAAAAAACGCACATCGCACTTCTTCATATCGCCAGCTATCGCCGGGTTTTTTCGCCGTGATAGCACGTAATTATCAATGCGCATCACGTAGGCGAAATTAAATCCGGCGATAGTCGGCAATATGGAACATTAGCGCATGAAAACAAACGTTGTTTTCATGCACTAATGTGTGGTTTGATAATATGGGGGGTGGATTCAGCGTTATGATCCACACCCCCATGTTATCAATGCCTTAACACCTGGTCAGAGCAGGCGTTGGGAGACCTGCGATAAACGAGTTTATTGCAGGTTTTTGTCTCCCAATGCCTGCCTTGGTAATAGGGTGTTCCCACCTCCAACCACATTTTACATGTGGTTGGACGTGGGAACGCCCACTTTGCAAGTCATTGGCGATGTTTCTCGCTGACATGCAAAGTGGGCTTGTGGCAGGCGTTAACATGACCTTGTGGATAGGGCTCTAGAAGTATCGCCACTTTCTCTGCACAATTTGCCGAAAAAGCGGAGATACTTCGCCTTGTTAATATGCCCCCAAATTCGGTCTAGTATAAAGAGAGGCAGTGACTGGAAAAGGGGTATGAATGAAATGAAAAAGTAGTAATCTCAAACACGCTAATGTTCACTGTGGAGTATGGTGCGAGATATGGGTTACATGTTACAACAGTCTCGGCAGATCTTTTCTCTGTCCTCCGAATACCTGTGACAGCCTTCCAGAAAAATGTCTTTTTACCCACAATAAAATTAACAAAGAAAATAACGCACGAGGAAGAACATAAGAAATTCGTACCTATAAGTGCTTTGAGTTATCATACCGTAAGAGATCGGGTATAAACTGCAGCACTGGATGCATGAACTATAAGTAATTATTCATAAATAGTGACACAAATGGAATTCAGTTTTTCTTCTGTGTCTGTTATTTGAAAAAAAGAAAGCTTTATGTGATGCCTTTTAACAGAATCATCTTATACAACAAGATAACGTGGGTATCTCGAAGTGCCGAAGGAATAGTCACTCCCTTGAATCAACTTGAGTCAAAGCACTATCATAAGGATTGGATACAATATGCATCATGATTTGATTGGAGCACACCGGGAACGACGACAAATGTTTTTTGTGGTTTGCTTAGCGGTCTTTGTCTCCATAAATATGATGAATGCGGGGACCGTGGATGGTTTGCCTGGAGGGAACCCATTTAATTTGTGCTTTAATTGAGCTCAAAGTCAATGTAAACATGTGCAACCTGCTTCATATGCAGACGGATGCGTAGTCCCTCACATTGTCGGAACTATCATGCCACAAATTACTACAATAGCTGCATAACACATGCTCATGTCATGTGTAAGCACTTTCCATTCTGGAACACGTGTATTCCGCTAACAGCATTTGGAGCATAGACCTCACACTGCCAGCGCGCTGAAATATGATGCTAAAAATCCAGTAATGACGGCTGGAGTCACAGATATTTGAGTGATTTTTCCAGTCCTGATTTATTGCTTGCAATTTCCTTTTTTACGGGATAAGACCAGGCTTAGAAGTAACAGAAAGCGTGATGAAAAACATTCGGTATGCATATCTGAAATGGGAAAATGCGTGGTCCCTGTAAACCTCACCATAGCACAGAAAAACACACTGGGGCAGATTTATAATACTGGGAGCATCCCTGCATATCACCAGGGATGCGCCAGTTATGTTGCGTGACGGCTGAAACCACTTGCGCCATCATGAATGCGGCGCATTTACAATGCAGAGCACCGTGGCGCAAGGATAGAGAGATGTGTGATGCATCTGACGGCATAAAGGTGCTGGAAATGTGTTTCAAGCGCGACGCAACTCCAGCACTGCTCAGGGGTGCCCTATACTTGCTGTGCTGCGTCACTCCTTACGCCTGCTACAAGCAAGGGTAAGGTTTTGATGCAGTGGGGACGAAAAAGTGACTCAGTGAAATTCACTGCGTAATTTTTCCGGGGCTTCGTTGCGACGGAACAACCACCCTGCATACATTATACCTGACGCAGGTACAATGTAGCGCAAGACACATCTCATTAGATGCGTCACATTGTAAATATGTCGCATAGTGGCGCATTGTTTACGCCACCGCTGCGTCACCAAAGTGACGCAAAGGCGGCGTAAAAGTGTTGCAAGGGGCTTGTAAATCTGCCCTACTGTGTTATATAAAAGCAATATACCACAAATAAATGAATACGACCCTAGCCTGGCACTAAATGTGAACAATTGCACCGCAGATACTGAGTACAACGAATACGTTTCACCGTCCTTAAAAACAAAAGCTTAAAACTGAGCACTGTTGTTTTAGCCACTTAGAGTTGCAAACAGGCTCGCCACAAATTCCCACTTTCTTCTCATTTAAACTGGACTCTGAAGCTCATCAAACTGAGCTGTAGTTATTGTCAAGGGAATCAGAAGGAGTTTGGGGCAGAGGGGGCATTATTCCCCAGGTTCCAGGCTTTTCTAGGGCCGCGCTTTTGTGCTGCAATATTTATTTATAGATTTTAATTCAAGCCATCCCTTTTTAATAAATACTGTACAGATAATACCACAAGATGTCACCAGACAGTGTATCTGCTGTGTGTTCTCTTTCCCTATAGGACATGCGTTGTTAAACTTTAAACTGGTGCTCGTCCAATGGGAAGCCCCACTGAAGTTGCTGACCCTGGCCGCGCAAAAACCTCAGAGCCTTCATGGGTAATCTTTCAGCATGCTTCTTCAACTGCACAGAACAGAAGAGGATTAACAAGCAACTACAGTTTAGCTCTAAACCAACACAGAAAAAAGTAAGAAAGGAACAGCTCTACAAATAAATGCCCAACCCAGAATCTTGAAAGGTTAATGTCAGAACACTTAGGGATGGATGTGCGACACATTTTACCAGTCACACACAGCCTGCAAAATGCTTTTTCCTATGTACCAACCATATTTTGCGAGTTGGCAACCTATTGCAGACTCGCAAAATAAGGTCTGCAAGGTGCTTTTAGGAAGGAGCGTGTAAAGGGCGTCCCTTCCAAATAGCAAATTGCACTGGTATATATGAATGCTTTGCAACCAGAAATGCGTTCACAAAATATTCACAGATTAAAACCAATTTTAAATTGATGGTAAGCCATTTGCAAACGGTAAGGAGTCCCTAAGGGACCCCCTTCCTCTTTGTGAATGGGGGTGGCACCTTTTTTCAGAGCAGGCAGTGTTCCTACGAACCACTGCCCACTGTGAAAAAATGAAACTAAAACTTTTCATATTTTCTCTTGAAATGCATCCCTTTTTCCTTTAAGGAAAATTGGCTGCATTTTTTTTAACGGCTTCATTTAAAAAACTGTCACAGACATGATGTTCTGCTGACCCCAGCAGGCAACTATCCCAGTGAGTGCCAGCGATTACCAATAGGTCGCAAATTGCAACGTGCCTCATGAATAGTAATGAGGCCAGACCCTTGCAACCCATTTGGGAATCGCCAACAGTGTCTGAGATACTAGGTATATAGTCGGTTATCAGCAATAGGCAAAATGGCGCTCTAAGGTCTATCACAAGTACAAACCAGTTATGGCCGGTAATCTGGCACAGTGCATAAGGTAGGCAAAAACCACCAAATCCCTAAGTGTGTGGCCAGCAGACCACTATACTATATATGCAAATCCACTGCACAGGTTTAAAAGTAAATACATAAAGTTTCATAAAATATCACAATGATGCTTGTCTTTGTATTTTCAGATGTCTTTAATTCAAGATCTTAAGCCTTCTTAGCCAACATGTGTTTTGCCGCTGTTACAGGGAATTACCCAGTGACTTCTTCAGGGCTAAGGGAATATATAAACAAGTACTTGTTTGCATATGCAATGGTAGTAAGGAAACGTTATCTTTCAAATTCTTGACAAAGTGACTTCAGTGACTTGTGTGAATGATAAAATAGTGAATATTACTGTGTGGAAATCCATGTGAAACTGGTGTTGTATGTGCTTTTTGTACAAATCCTTTGTGTAACAATTTATCAATGGGGGAAAGAAAGAACAAAAAAAGCCCCCCCCCCCCTGTCGTTTATGTTGTTGTTATAAGACATCCAACTACAGTTGGTATTCAAGACTCCATTATTTGAGTAATCCTGTGGTTCGTAAGGTGCTGGCATGCAATCAACTCATTTGGTTTTATAATCCTGAGTTTATTCATTAAATCTATTTCAATATATTTGTGGCAAAGTAGCGCTCCCTCATGCTGTCACTCAATAGTAAATACACGCTGACTTTGTTGTGTAGTTAGTTCATAAAAAATCTGTAAATGTCAGATTTAAAAAAACCTAACCAAGGGAATGGGGATTCTGCTGAATGTGTGAAAAAAGAAGACCCCTGTCCAAAGAAAGAGAAAATTATTTTCCTGAGTCCCCTCACTCACCCAGGGTTGCCCCTAGGTGACATGCTTCATCGTTTAGTCCATCCCAAACAGCTTTTGCTTGGGGTGTGCTGCGACTTGCGGAACTACGTGGGAGCACTTTTTTGTGAAGACATGTGTAGTGTAGTGTTTGTGTAGTGGTGAAAGTGATGTTGAAAGTACTTAGGTAGTGAGATAATATTTTCTTTTTACTTCTAGTTGGTAAGGATACAAAGGGGTTAAATAGTAGGAAAAAAATATAACTGTTATGTGTATACAGACATGTTTCGAGGTATCCTCTAAACCTCTTCTTCAGGATCACACCGGGACCCATGTGTGCCACTCCTTGTGAAAACCTATAATGTGTGAGAACCCAATTCAAAATACACACAGTTTAGTCTTTGACTCGTAGAATCTGTAAAGGGAATAAAACGGAATGAATAGTTAGCAAATAATGCCTGCCCACCTCTCACGTGGGCAGGTCCATACCCAATGAGGTAATCTGATCAATGTGCTCCTTATAGTTGGTGCCCTTAGAGATAATAATTAATTAGTGCTTTAATCTAATGTGACAAAATAAAACACATCAGACGTCTCCTTTGTGAGAAAGCATAGTTAGATGCAGGGATATAACTTTAAAAACACTTGTGAAAAAACTGGACACCACATGACATGCAACATATAAACACGTAATGTTCTAAAAACTTTTGGAACATACTTATGCTTCGTCAATACTATGCCTCATGGTCTGCTGGGTAGAGGGGCTTGTAGTCAGTGTTTTTAAAGTTATATCACTGCATCTAACTATGTTTTCTCACAAAGACAACGTCTGATGTGTTTTATTATGTCACATTAGATTAAAGCGCTAATTAATTTTTATCTCTAAGGGCACCAACTTTAGAGGAGCACATTGATCGGATTACCTCATTGGGTATGCAACTGCCCATGTGAGAGGTGGGCAGGCATTATGTGCTAACTTTTCATTCTGCTCTATTCCCTGAACAGATACTATGAGTCAAAGACTAACCCGTATGTATTTTGAAGTGGGTGCCCAAACATTAGGTGTGCATCCTCACTTTATTTTAGGTTTTCACAAGGAGTGGCACGCATGGGACTGGTCCCCGTGTGATCTTGATGAAGAGGTTTAGGGGATACCACGAAACATGTCGACCGAGTAGTAGGGACTGTATACACATAACAGTTGTATTGTTTCCCTACTATTTAACCCCTGTTTATCCTTACCAACTAGGAGCAAGAATAAAATATTAACTCACTACCTAAGTAATTTTAACATCACTTTCACCACTCCACGAACACTGCACTACACATTTCTTCACAAAAGGTGCTCCTATGTAGTTCCGCAAGTCGCAGCACGCCCCAAGCAGCAACTTTTTGGGATGGCCCCAATGATGAAGCATGTCACCTAGGAGCAACCCTGGGTGAGTAAGGGGACTCAAAAACAAAATAAATTATTTTCTTTGGACTAGGGACTTTTTTCTGCACATTCAGAGTAATCTCCAATCCTTGGTTGTTTTTTTTTATCTTACATTTACAGATTTTTTGTGAACTAACTACATAATATAGTCAGGGTGTATTTACTATTGAGTGACAGCATGAGGGAGCACTACTTCGCCACAAATATAATGAAATAGAATTAATGAATAAACTCAGGATTATAAAACCAAATGAGTTGATTTCATGCCCGCACCTTGCCAATCACAGGATTACTCATATAATGGAGTCTCAAATACCAACTGTACTTATATGTCTCATAACGATAATGTAAACTACAGGGGCCTTTTTTGGTTCTTTCCTTCCCCCATTGATAAATTGATACACAAAGGATTTGCACGAAAAGTACATACAAAATCAGTTTCACATGGATTTCCACACAGTAATATTCACTATTTTATCATTCACACAAGTCACTGAAGTCACTTTGTCAATAATTTGAAAGATAAAGTTTCCTTACTACCATTGTATACACGAACAAGTGCTTGTTTATATATTCCCTTAGGCCTGAAGAAGTCGCGGGGTAATCCCCTGTAACAGTGACAAAACACATGTTGGCCAAAAAGGGCTTAAGATCTTGAATTAAAGACATCTGAAAATACAAAGATAAGCATCATTGTGATATTTAATGAAACTTTTTGTATTTACTTTTAAACCTGTGCAGAGGATTTGTATATATAGTGTCCGAGACACTGTTGTATATCAGGTTTTGGGACTTGCAAATTGCGAGCCATTAAAAATCGCAATTTGCAAGTCGCAAAACCTGACAGTCGTACATGTGACCTTAGGGCCATATGTACGCAGCTTTTTTGAGCTTGCAAACTGCCCCATTGGCAGAATCGGCCCATTTGCAATTGCATTGCATTTGCAATTGTTCTATGTACAAACTCTGTTTGGTGATTCAATAACCTTTTACCGAATCGAAAAATAGTTTTGCAATCCACTATTAGGAAGGGCCGTGTTTAGTTCATCCCTTCCTAATGTATTGTAGTTCCTATATTCCTAATAGGCTCTGCGCATTGGAATAACATAAACAATAGTTTAGACGTAGGACTGAAGTCGACTAGGTCTCTACTGAGTATGTTAGACTTAATTGTGAATGCCAGCTAGCTCAGAGGTCACTAGAAACTTTCTCGAATACACAAGAAGAGATTAGTTTCTGACAACCATATAACATGACAACTTTGTTCCCTAAGAATAAGAAATATATCTTCAGAGTCGCAGAAACAATAGATGGCTATTTCACTCAGTCAATCGTGCATGCTTCGTTTAACCAGGGTTTTTGCGGAAAAAATAGAGAGACGACGTTTTCAATAAAAAGGTTATTTATTGAGCAGTCTTCTTTCTCATGCAAGAGAAGTTAATTGCAACAATCGTAATACTTGCTATGAAGTAAAGTATGTACAGTAAAAGGAGTATTATGAAATAATACTGTAAAAGCATTTGTATGGTTTGTAAGCCATAAGATACTTAAAATGGATAAAATACATACAATGATAAATAATGACTAAAAGTACTCAACTGGTGCATCTACGATACACCCTACCCCGGTGTACCTAACCTAAGTCTAGTACAAGGGAAGAAGTAAGTGAGGTGTAGCTTGAGTTAAATAGTTTCTGCCAAGAATCTATCCAAGAATTCTCTAAGGGTCTAATCAGCTACGTACCTTGGTTATAGAATGAGGAGGTCTTGTATCTCTCTCTCAGGACTCGATATCCCAGTAACCCGCAAGGGTAGCAGGAAAACACTGGAGCTGGATTTTACTGGAAGGAGAAAAGACAACGTCTCTCCCAGTGCGTCAGCTGGAGGGTCGGCTTCCTTCGGCACTCGCTACAGCAGGGCGTCTGGCAAGTAGTTAGTCGATCTGCTCCAAACCACCGTGTGTTTGCTAGGGCATATGTGGGTATATTTATACCTGGAAGGTGCAAGTTTGACGTAAGGGTGGACATAATAACGTCACTAAGAACTCGAAGTTCTTTACACGCTCCAGGAGTTCTGGGACAAATCAATACTGAATCAGGGGGAGTCCCATACTGCTGAAGGCTGGTTGTCTTCAAGAACTCATTGTACTCTAGGAGCTTAGGTGAAGTAGCCTTGCCGTATTTGGATTGCATTGGCTGTGCCTAAATATGGTTATGATTCTTATGCCTATATAAGGATATGATAAGTTATACCTATATAAGGGCATGAATCGGAAAATTTACACTAGAGCCCTAGATACGTTACAACACTAATAGCGACTCACAGAGCTATATAAGAATATTTTGCACAAAAATTTTCTTTGCGAAAACATTTTTTAAGGGCAGGCAGTAGAACCACTGCTACTCCTAAAAAATGAAACTGAAAAATTTCATTTTTTCTTCTGGAAATGCATCACTTTTTCATTTAAGGAAAACAGGCTGCATTTAAAAACAAATGTTGCTTTATTTAAAAGCAAACACAGTCATTGTCCCAAGCAGGCCACCATAACTGTGTTTTTAGCAGTTCCCAATGGGTCGCAAATTGCAACCCAACTTATGAATATTAAAGCGGTAGCTCTATTTGCAACCCACTAGGAATCCTGAATGAAACCCTAAAGGGTTTTATACATTTGAAAGTGTGATTTCCAAATTGTGTTTTGCATGGAATCTCAATTAGGAGCTCGCAACTTCAAACGTTCATACATGTGATCCTTAGAGATTTCGGCAAACCGCAAATTCACTGAACATTTAGATCTTCCTAAGAATAGTCATAAGTTTTCTTCAAAATCTCTGTTAGACTGAATCCTGAAACTATAGTGTGCTGAAGGGTGACTGATTGCTATCCTTAATGAGTCCTTGACTGTCCTCTGTAAAAATTGTTTCGAAGGCTGCACTTTAGAGCAAGGCCAAAATTCAACGATTTGTGGATCTCTTACTACAGTCAACCCAAAACTTTTTTAAATAATTAGGTATTGAACACCCAATAGGGATTTCTGGCTCAGAATTTACCATTTGTTCAACATTCACTTCTCTAAGGGCTGGATGCGCTAGGTAATTATGCAGTCACAAAACCTGTGATTTGCAAAATCACAGGCTTTTCAACTACAAAACAAGTCACAATGGGCCAGATAATTTTACGGGTCACAAATGGCCTTTTGGGCCATTTGTGACTGGTAAAATGCATTTTTGTATGAACAAACCTTATTTTGAGGGTTCGTAACCTATTACATACTCCTAAAATAGGAATTGTGAGTCACTATTAGGAAGGGATGTGCCAAGGGTGTCACTTCCTAATATCGAGTCGCAGGGAGGTGATTGCTTTGCGATCAGAATGCGGCTGCGATACAATCGCAGTTTACCACCTACTTCAAGTAAGTGGTAAGCCAGTCACAAATGGAAAGTGTGAATGGTAAAGAAATTGGTTTCCAGGAGCAGGCAGTGGTCCCACGGACTACTGCCTACCCTTAAAAAAATAAATGTAACAGAAAAGTTTCATTTTTCTTTTCAAAACGCATCCCATTTTCTTTTTGAAAAATGGTTGCTTTATTTAAAAGCAAACACAGATATGATGGTCTGTATCCAGCATGCCACTATGCCTGTTTTATTGCCCATTCCCATGGGTCATAAATTGTGACCTACCTCATGAATATTGATGAGGCAGGTCAATTGCTCCCCCATTGGGAATCGTTAATGTGGTGAGACACATTAGTAAATTTCATTTTCCGAGTCTCTTGTTGCGACTCACAAAAAAAATTGTAATTAGAGACTCGCATAATGACATGGTCGTACATCTGGCCCTATGTCAGAAAGCTCACTTTGCTACTCGTGATTCAAAAGGGTGAGTGATGGGAGGGGGTTTTCTTTTTCTTCTTCGAAATTGCGATGTCATGTATCAACAGTATATAGTTGAAATTGTGCTCACAAACTTTGTTTGAACATCACGCTGGAAATCGTTGACATGCATTCACAGTGTGAAATCGAAACTGTCCATGAAGGACAACTTTCCCTTCCTGAATGTGGAAGGATGGCACTGTGAGGTGCAGACAGCGATTCATGGTATTGCATGCCTCTCCTAAAGCGATATGCAGAATACCCATTTACTTTTTTGATTGCAGCCCTTGTCGCTTAGGGGCACAGAATGGAATAAAAAGATACTAGGCATTCTGAAATTGGGAATGCAACTATGTAGTCCTGCTACTCCACGCAGCCCTCATCTTTCCAAACACTTACAGTTCAGAGGGGTCTGCAAACAGAATCCTTCCTTATTTTTGGTAAAGGGAGCTGGAGTCTGCAACTGATCATTTTGCGCTGCCACTAAGTAGTAGAATCATCATAGTACAAAATCAAAGGTGGTTTACAACACAGGCATTCTGCAATACACTATTGTTTTGTGGAGAAGTATGGCTCACTGGTTAGAGCAGGCAGACCCTGAAGCAGAGGTCAGACCCGGGACCAGGGTTCAATTCCCGACGCGGCAGGGTCTTGAGCTCAAATGTCCACGGACTCGATAATTCTCGCTTTGGTGCCTGACCTAATCATGGGTTCACACTCTGCAACTCTGGGCATTAAGCTTGCTTAATCTCCACAACGGCCCCCGTGGCGGGATGCCTGGCTTTTACCTTGGGGATGCCCTGTAGGGGCTGTCTCACAGGGAAAAGCCAGGACGGGTTCCCAAGACAAGCGCTTAGAGACCCCTGTGTGATAAGCGCTATATAAATCCAACATACAATACTATACAATACAATTTTGCAACGCAACCTTTAATACATTGGGCACTGAATATGAAGACCTAGCATTAGACACAGTTACAACCTTAAAGTAGGGAACCTAAATTGCCTTCCCATCACATCTTCCCCAACCTTACTCATTTTCAGGAAATCCTTAAAATAATTATTGAGTTCCGATTCCCCAACACATGAGCTTATCTTCCCATTCAAGATCACTGGAGGCTGGTGTGTTCATTATCAGACAATAAACAATTGAAATGAATAGAATTAAAAAATACTGTTTCCACTCTATACACTCCAGTTATGTCAATCGTTGTTGTACGGCCCACTCGAGCTGGAGAGGTATGGGCTGAGGGTTTAGGGATAGCATTACAGATGACATTTGTACATATTGCTGCCAGCAACCAAACGTTATAGTTTCATACACTACAAATTTCTGAACAGGTTGCTTCTTTCACCTAAGTCTGTCTCTAAGTATTGTTCCTCCGGTGATCTTAGCTGGCAGAGATGTGGTACACAGAATGCAGGTTATTTCCATATGGTGAGGCGCTGCCGAGCAGTGGCTGCTTTTTTGGGCTCGTTATTGCAGCACTGGATGAGATGACGGAAAGTACGTTTTTTATTACTCCCTATATGGTGCTACTGGCTAGGGTATCGTGAACTGCTAGCTATAACAGGGGGGCGTGGTCGAGCAGCAAGATGGCCACTCTTTAGAGAGGCTCTGCCGGCCAAGCCCAACATCTTGCATATATCCGTCATTTATCGCCACATTATACCACCAAGCCGTGAGAAATCGGTGCTCCGTGAGACAGGGCACAATTTGATGTGATCATCATCCTGTGAGCTAGAGTACTGGGCGGTGACTGCCGCTGAATAAGGCTGGACCCATGCTGCCGGGAACAAGGCTGC
Source organism: Lissotriton vulgaris (assembly GCF_964263255.1). Lineage (NCBI taxonomy): Eukaryota > Metazoa > Chordata > Amphibia > Caudata > Salamandridae > Lissotriton > Lissotriton vulgaris. Next base: position 1,357,238,124 of record NC_141687.1, read on the forward strand.
CACCTGGGGGCCTGGTGACAGGTTTCAATGCGGAGACCGAGCAAAATACCCCCCGGGAGGCGGTGGGGGGTACACTGTGCCGTAGCTGGAGCTGGTGGAGCTGCAAAGTCGTCCAAACCATGGGCTCTGCTCTTTGCCTGGTGGCGGGCCTGGGGCTGGAGGTGGACCTTCACACATCGTGGGGCCTGCCCTACTGAGCTCCTGTCGGACTGTACGGAACTTCGGAGTGTGATAGATGGTGAGAGGGTACCCGCATATCCTCCCTCCTCCCGTCCTTGCCCTCGCTGGACATTGGTGCCCCCTCCCCCCTGAGATTGCGGGTGGGCGGGCGGCTGCAAGACTGGATTATGTGTCAGCCGGACTGCGGGCCGTGACTGCCGCCTGTGTGCACTGTGGGGACCGGTGTGGACCTCTGAGTCCCGGAGGCCACCTGAACATTGCCATCGTTGGTGCATTTTAGACGCTCAGCTCCCCAGGACATTCATTTTGCTACAGCCTTTTAGAGAGAGAATGGGTTTGCGTTGAGAGAGCAGGAAGTGGTGGCGCTCTGAGCAGTGTGATCTTGTTGCTGAGACGGTTGTGCAGTAGGCACGCGGTGCAGAACAGGACAGGGGAACACAAACCCAATAGGAAAAACAACCCCTGAGATGGTGTATGGAGGCCTAAACCAAAGGGAAGAAGAACAAATCCTGTGCACACGCAAGTGTAGTTTGTAGTCCTAGTGTGAGGACTGGTAAATCTGCTGAGAGAAAATAATTACTTCAAAGTTCAAAAAACGTCGGATATAAAGGTTCATGTGAATAAATTTTTTTATAAGTCAAGTATTGGTCAGTACAGAAAAATAGTAGCCAGCCGACACGTGTTTCGTCACACCGTGAAGGAGATGTGACTCATCAGGGCTAAGGAAAGGCACAAAAGGAAGGACAATAGGGGGAAAAGATGAAAACAAAATTAAATGACTTATTTTTGAAAAGAAAGGGGCATAAAAACCATCCAAGTAAAAGAATGTTCATTTAAACACTGAATGGTGGCTAGGTGTAGGAGTGAAAATACTAGGTTACTGTGGAGACCCTATGGTACGTAAAAGACACATGTTGTGAAATGACACCAGATAACGAAAATCCCAAAAAGGAAGTGCACAGTGATGCATTCAAAACACGGGCAAGGCCATTGAAATCAGATCAGTCTGTGTGTAGCGTCCTGGATGTGGACTCCTTAGTCATCTCAAAGAAGACAAAAAAGAAGAACAAACGTCGCAGACTGAACAAACGCTGGGAGTTACAGCGCTTAGTAGGAAAATGCGGACAGGTTTCATAAGAAAGTCTGAGTGTGCGATATATGGAAAGAGTATATTCTCCGGCTATCCTAAAAGGGAAAGAAAAAACAAAGAAAAAAACACTGCCGAGGGTTGAGAGGCCCTTGAAGTGAAAGATTCATGGTGGCAAAAGTGTCCAAGAGCGTAACAAAAACAGGGTAAATGCAACTATACACATAGCGTTGACTGGTAACTAGGATAACATACATAAGATGGCAAAGTGTAGGCCAAAGGTAGGGAGGAAAGAAAACACTGGTTCTAAAAGCAATTGTATACAAGATCCCTTTTACTGAAATAGCATACAAAAGTGTTCAAATGCGTATCAAAAACAGGGTAAATAATAACTATACACTTAGCGTTGACTTGTAACCTGAAAAACATACATAAGACGGTGAAATGTGGGCAAAGGTCGGGAGGAAAGAGCACCGGTTCTCAAAGCTCTTGTGTACATGAACCATTCTACTAGAATAACAAACATGAGACGACACTACGTGGGCCCGGGGTTGGGGGAAAAAGACACCGTTTTTTAAAACAAATGTAAATACGATCCATTCTATATATGTGGGGAGAAGGAGTTTACAAAACGGTATCCGTGGACAGGATACACATAGGTTTTGATCGGTATACAATAGAAACGTAGATACATTGGGGGTATCTGTAAATAAAATGACACGGGTCTAACACGTATATTAATTACATGCACTTATACATTATTAACGGAGGCTAAGTCCCTAAATACATAAGTGGGAAACAAAACGACAGGAAATCTAGATGTGATGTAGGAGACGTGTGGAAACGCAGAAATGTTAAATTGTAAAAGGCAGGAGGGGACCAGCGGAAATACCATAAAAACATAAGGTAAAGTATCTGGTCACAGAGTGAGGGTAAAATGTAAATACATAAAGAAGAATGCAGTGTGGAGTAGAAGGAAAATAGTGTAAGGAAAAAACACACGAAGGAGCGTTCAGAAGATAAAAAGCCAACAGTAGCAGGGGGCAAGGCGAGTAGACAAGTGAAAGCTAGACTACAATTACCTGAGGGGCTACAGTTGTAAAGGGATCTGGAAAAAGGGAAGGGAAAGGGAGGCGGAGTGAGTGCGCTGCGTCTAAGCGGGCTACAGGTAAAGAGCGCGTAACATGCTAGGAAAAATGATGAAGCAAGCCTTACCGAGGAGGCACGGAACAGTGGAATTCCAGCCACGTCCGTGTGGACTATGTACAAAATAGCGCTAGAGAGCTGCTAAGCTAGCAGGCATAGAAGGCTAGGACGGTTGCGTCCCGAGCTTCAGTGAGGTGCCTGGAGGGGAAGAAACGGAGGACGGGAAATAGGGTAAATGTGCGTCAAAGGCGCGGGGAAAACATCACCGGGCAGAAAAACATGAAGGGCCTGGCTTACCTGAGGCAAAAGAGGAGCGCACCCGATACGTGCGTCTGTAGGTCTGTAGGTCGTGTGAGGTCTGGATAATGGATCTGCCGCCTTTGTGAAGCCAGGGGATAAATAATCGACGCCAACGTGAAGTGTGGTGTGGTGGGCGTGACTAAGGGCCCAGGGAGGTGGAACACTAGAACGCAACACAAAGTGCTGGCAGGCAGAAAGTGAGGCAAAGAGGTGTTCAGGAATGAGAGCAGGGTCTTGGTCGGTCAAAAGAAGATAGGGGGAGTAATAAGAAGGGGAGCACAGGGTATGGAGTAAAAGGGGGGGGGGTTGGAGAATAGCGCTGCGGGTAAGCGCCTGGTACACAAGTGGTGTTAAAGGGAGTAAGGTGTTAATAGAGCGAGAATTAGAGGTGTAAAGTAAAAAATATAAAAAAATAAAAATGAAACAGAGAAACAGAGGATGCTAAGTAAGTACACCACATTGTAGAAGTAGGGTGTGGCTGGAAGTGAAAAGGCAGAGCAGGACAGAGAGAGAAATAGGGGTCTGTGAAACCACTATAGTGTGGTGTAAGCATGTTACAGCATATCAAGATGAAAAAAGTCAGAATATTTAAATGTCACGTGAGTGAAAACATGGAAAGCAAGGTTCAGATACAGAATATGTAGCATGGAAATTGTTGCATAAGATGAATAAGGAAGTAGAAGATGAAGAACAACAGGTTCAGTATGTTGAAAATTCCAAATTAAGGCAAAAAAACGTATATACAGACAACATTAACACTGGAAAAGGATGGGGATGTTCATGAACCGAGGAAATATTGTAGCTCGTGGTCCATGTTGAGCCCGTGTTTGACTGCTTGGAGTCTCATGATCCAGGTGGCTTCCAGTCTTCTTAGTTTCAGTTCTCGCTTGCCACTTCTTGCACATGGTTGCATGACGACCATACCATAGTGGCTGAGACTTTTGTTGGGTCCTTGTGTAGTGCAGTTGTTGATGTGGATTGCCATCCGGTATCTGGCATCTCCGTTGTACATTGCTCTCACATGTTCCATGATACGTTCTTTCAAAGATCTGATGGTGCTACCTACATAATACTTTCTGCAGGTGCACTCGATGATGTAAACAACATAGCGGGTATTGCAATTGATGTTTCTGTTGATCATTAACTTTTGATTTTTCCAATCTGAGAACTCTTTAGTTCCATTGCGTGCCCATTTGCATGCTCCGCAGCAACCACACTTATGGAAGCCTTTCATGTAGGTGTTGAGCCAGGACGGATAAGCAGTGTTTTTTGGAACCGTGGGGCTCAGCCTGTTACTCAGTGTTTTACCCTTTCTGAAGGTGAATTGTGGTCTCGTGGGAATGAGATCCCTAAGAGTGACATCGTTGAGTAATGTTTTCCAGTGTTTGTTGCAGATTTGTCTCATGATTACACTGGTGTCGTTGAAGTCTGTAATGACCCTTACTGGTTGTTTATTAGGGGTGGCCCTAGGTTTGGTGGCGAGCGTGTTTTCTTTCTTGACGGTTTTGATTCTAATCGCTGCTTTCTCTATAGTGGCCTGTTTATACCACCGTTTGGCAAATCTTCTTTTCATGTCATTCAGACAGTCGTGAATTCTGAGTTGTCACTGCAATTTCTTCTTGCTCGTGTGAACTCTCCAAAAGGAATTGTTTCAATTTGATGTGTGGGATACGAGCTGTCCCCATGTAAGAGTACGTTGCACGAAGTCTCTTTTCGATAAAGCCGGCTCTGTAAGGTGTTTTTGGCGACATATAGTTCGACGTAGGCAGTCGTCAATGTATCTGCCCCAGTATATGATATAGTCTGTCCTAAGCATGGGCGAATTTTGCGAATCTCGCGTTCGCGAATTTTGCGGATTTGCGAACTCGCAATTCGCAAAATCCGCGACTTCTCGCGAATTTGGGGATTTTTTTTTGTGTGTTCGCGCGGGTTTCTGCCAGTTCGCGAGGGTTTTGTACAATTTCGCAAACGCGAACTTACCTGTCGGGTCGCAAGTTTCGCGAACTTGTTGTTTCTACGTGTCCAGCCTGTTTGGGACACTCTTCTTCATCACTGCCACTCTCTGTCACCACTGCCACTCTCTGACTACTCATGCCACCCTCTGGCCCACCCATGCCACCCTCTGTTTCATCACAGCACCCTCTGGGTGTCCAGTCAGTGTACATTATTGTGGCAAAGCAAGCACACCTTCCCTGCCTCAAGTGACCTGAATTAATTTGGGGCTGATTAATGTGTCACAGAATATTTTTTTAGCTGGCACCTGCTTCCTTAGTGCTTCCTGATTAGTGATCTTTTGCACTTGCTAAGTGCTTTCATTGTTGCAAAATTAGTTACAACACCTGCCCTGCCCCAACTGACAATAATGAATTAGGGGCTGATTAATGGATTTGAACTTTCAGCCTGGCTCCTGCTTGTCTCCCTTAGCTGTAATTCAGGACCTTTGTGGCATATGTGTAACTATTCTGAGGTTCAGAGCAGGGTCACATAATAGTTGCAACTGGCAACTGAACTCTGGAGGGGCCCCTCAGGAAGCACTACAGGAAATGGCTACTAATGATGAGCCTGAACTTTTGAACCTGGTAAGTAGTTTCAGTTTTGCTAAGATCGTATTTCTGCAATTTTGCTCTTATTCGCGGGGCGCGAAGTTGTACTGGGAAGCCGCGAACTCACGCGAACAGTGCGAGCAAGCCATAAAATCCGCTGCTCGCGGATTTGCGGATTTTGCGGGAGATTCGCGAATCTCGCGGATTGCGAATTTACCTAAAATCCGCAAAATCCGCGGGCGAAACGGATTTTCCGCCCATGCTTACTCTGTCCATTCTGCGCCATTAGGGCCCCACAGCCATTCGTTTTCTAGGGCGCCTATATAAAGATTGGCAAACGAAGGGGAGAATTTTGAGCCCATAGCGACTCCTTTGGTCTGCCTGTACCATTTTTGGTTGTAGGTGAAAAAGTTGTTCTTGAGTATGATGTCCATCATGGCTATGAGCATGTTTGTGTGTGCCCAATAGCTCGCAGGTCTATGTTGGAGAAGTTGTGTCATGGTGAGTAATCCCAGGTCAGGGTTTATGGAAGTGTATAATGCCACTACCTCAAGTGTAGCTATAAAGGTGTTGGGTTGCCATTGGATGTCGGACATAATACTTAGTATATGCTTATTGTCCTGGATGTACGACGACAAATTTTTTACCATGGGGTTCAGGAACAAATCGACGTATTGCGATAGTCTTTCTGTGGGTCCCCCTATCCTTGACATGATGCGTCTGCCAGGGGGAAAGGGGCTTGTATGTGTATTTTAGGCAGTACGTATAGGCAAGTATAGGTTGGCCTCACGACCTTCATATACATCGTCTCATCTTCATCTAATAGACCCTTGGTGTTCCAATCTTGGAGGTTCTTGTTGATAAGGATTGTAAGAGGACCCATGGGGTTGCTGCTGACCTGTTCATAACAGTGGGTATCGTTGAGTTGTCTTATGATTTCTCCATGGTAGTCTGTGCGGTTCATTATCACAACGTTCCCCCCTTTATCAGCCTCTTTGAAAATGATGTTTTTGTTTTTGCTGAGGGCGTTAAGTGCGCGTCTTTCACCTCTGGTGAGGTTATCTTTGTTGTGTTTTGCCTTGCTGAACATTTTTTGTTCATATTTATCTAGGTCATCGAGTACCAGGTTGTGAAATACGTCAATAAAGTTGCCACCTGACAAGGTGGGGGTCCAAGTGGATTTGGATTTGAGGCCACTCGGAATCATTGCACCTGGGTCGATGTCTAGGTCTTGTAGTAGATCGTCCAATCTCCTGGGATGGCCATCATTATCTGTTATAGATAGCAAGAGATGTGTGGCTTTTATATTGTTGATTGTCTGGAAACTCGGTGTGTTGGTGTCATAGACACTGATAGTTTTCTTCGTAGAGTCAATGGCGTTGGCAAAATGCTTTCGTAGTTTGAGATTTCGAATAAATTTGAATAAATCAATTTTCGACCTGCAGAGTTGAGTCCTTTGCTGAGGAGAGACGTCATGTCTTTGTCAAGTAAGGTCGAGGAAAGGTTGATGACTTGTACTTCCAGAGTGTTGTCTACACTTTCTTCTCGTCGCCTGACCTCAACTTCTGTTTCTATTGGTTTCTGTCCAGCTCTTTTACCTCTGTGGGATTTCTGTCTCCTGTACCTGTTCGTTGACTGACTGACTGACTGAAGTTTTTATTAAGCGCTCGAATGCCGCGGCGTCTTGGCACTGTAGAATAGAAAGATGTGAGACAGATCAGGGCAGGGAGAACAGCCATGTTTTCAGGGATTTTCTGAATCTCAGTTTGGAGGCTTGTGAGCGAAGTTCGACAGGCAATGAATTCCAGAGTTTGGAGGCCTGATTAAAAATGATTTTCCACCCCAACGCACTTTCCGGATTCTAGGCACGTAGACCAGGACTTGATTGGCCGATCTTAGAGTTCGGTTGGGCACATAGCGCGGGAAGAGTTTGGTCAGATCATCTGATCCTTTTCTGTGAACGCCTTTGTGGGCCAAGCAGAGGGCTTTAAACTGGACTCTGCGCTTAATTGGCAGCCAGTGCAGCCCTTGAATGGCCTGGGAGGTGGGGTGACGCTTTGGCAGGTTCAGGAGAACCCTGGCGGCTGCGTTCTGGATAGCCTGCAGCTTGACCAATTGCTTCTCTCCCGTACCGAGATAGAGAGAGTTGCAATAATCAACCTGAGACATTACTAGGGCAGCAATGACAGTCTTTTTTAAGGTGGGTGGAATGAAGGGCTAGATCTTTCTAAGTACCTTCATCATATGAAAACAAGCTGAAGTGACTTGGTTCACCTGCGCTGTGCAGGAGAGGTTTTTGTCCAGTAAGAATCCGAGGTTTCTGACCTTCTCGGCTGGGGTAGGACAACAGCCGGCTTCCGGGGGCCACCATAGCTGACTCCATATCGAGGGCTTCTGACCGAATTCTATGCTTTCAGTCTTCTCAGTATTTAATTTGAGAAAGTTTTGGCTCATCCAGTTTTTTACACTGAGAAGGCAATTCCTGAAACGGTCTGCAGTTGCTTCAATGGAATCGGAGACCGACACTATGATTTGTGTGTCGTCTGCATAAGACACTAATCTCAAGCCATGGGATTTTATCAGTTTTGCCAAGGGGGTGACATATAAATTGAACAAGGTTGGTGATAATGCCGACCCTTGTGGGACTCCTCCGGGAAGAGTAAATTCCTCTGATTTAAGTCTATCCCAGTGGACTTGTTGGATTCTGCCTGTCAGAAATGATGCTAAGAGGGCTAGAGCGGCATCGGAGATGCCCAGATTTTCCAGACGACTCAGTAGGACCGAATGATTGACGGTGTCGAACGCCGCGGTTAAATCAAGTAATATGAGGGCCGTTCTTCCACCGTCGTCCATGGTCTTCCTGATATCCTCTGTTGCCATGATAAGGGCTGACTCAGTTGAATGGCATGCTCGAAAGCCATGTTTTGTAGAGTCAAGAAGATTATTCTTCGTAAGGAAAGTCATCAGTTCTAAGTTCATGGCTTTCTCAAGGATTTTAGCTGGTAGAGGCAGACAGGAGATGGGCCGATAGTTTTTAGTTTCGGAGGGATTGAGTGAGTCTTTTTTCAGAATCGGGCGGATACAGGCCTTCTTCCAGATTGAGGGGAAGGAGTTCGAGCATATAGCCTTGTTTAATAGAGAGGTCAATACTCCAGTTATAGCTAATGGAATAGAATGCAGAATGTGCGGGGGGCATGGATCCAATGGAGATCCTGATTTCATCTGTAGGAGAAGGTCCCCGACCTCCGACTCCTTTAGCATAGGAAACCTAGGAAAGAGGGAGGTGAAGATTCCTCAGTGTCCACTGCCGGGACTTGGGTAGGAGGGACCGAGATGTTAAGGCTGGTATTGGAGTTGGTGGCTACGGTGCCGAGACCGTCATAAACTGCCTGTACTTTGCTCTGGAAAAAAGCAGCAATATTCCCGACAAAGTTCTGGTCCGGTGTAAATATAGTGTCTCGCTGGGTTTTTGCCAGAAGGGTAACAGTCTTAAAGAGCTCTCTGGCAGAGTTGGAGGCTTCTTGGATTCTGGTGGTGTCGAATGTGGATTTGGCCTGAATAATCGCTGCCTTATACTCCTGCAGAGCTTTGGAGTATTCGGCCTTTTTGAGAGCGCAGTAGTTGGACCGCCAAATGCCCTCAGCTTTGCTGCATTTGAGTATGATTAATTTCAACTCAGCTGTATACCACTGGGCGGTGGTCAACCGTTTCTTAGGTACTCGGGACTCCAGAGGAGCTAGCTCATCGACAGCCTGAGCAATCCATCTGTTAAAGCTGGAGGCTCCAGTGTCAATGCTACATTGCTCAAATGTTGGGGGGTCATTGGCAAGAGCCACTGCTAGCAGATTTGAGTCTAAGTTTTTCCATGAATGCTTGCTTTCCGGGGGCAGGAAGAGTCTTCTGTATCTTGCAGAGTCATTACATTTTAGATTAAAGAAGACAGCCCTATGATCAGACCATGGGACAGGCAAAGTGGAAGAACATTTTAAGTTATTGTTGTTGGTGAAAATGCCGTCAAGAGTATGTCCTGCAATGTGGGTGGGCTTACGCACTAGTTGGGTCATATCAAAACTAAGCAGGTTGTCAATGAGAGTTGCGGAATCAGAATTGTTAGTAGCTTTGAGGTGAAAATTAAAATCTCCTAGAATTGTAAAAGTGGAGGAGTCCGTGGTGGATTCCAGATATGTATGGAGAGCAGTGATGAAGGGAGCTTTTGGCCCCGGGGGATCTGTAGAGCAGTAAGCCAGCGAAAATCAGACGGTTATTGCATTTGATTTTGAAGTTCAAGGCTTCAGCCTCCACATTTAACTCTGGTAGGCAGAATATTTTTAGATGGGACTTGTAGATGATACCAATGCCCCCGCCTGTTCTTCTAGGTCGGTTGAGGTACTCTACAAAATATCCCTCCGGAACTGCTATGTTCCAATCTGGACCAGATGCCTCAGATGACCAGGTCTCAGTAAGGAACATTACATCTGTATCGTGATCAGTTATGAACGCCTCAATTTCGCATTTATGTTTTGGCATGAATCTAATATTTAATAGAATGCATTTTAGAGTCCTTCTCCTGAAAGCAGGAGAGGCTTCCAGACTCAGATGATTGCAGATGGTAGGTCGATAGCCACAGGTCAGGCATGTAGGGACTGTGAGGGAGTCTGAACAGTTAGCTCTGACCGGATTTTTACAAATAGGACGATTAAGCAGAAATAGCTCTTTGGTTGAGTAGGAAGGGGCGAGGATCGGGCAGGGGTCATGGCGCAGGGCACTGGCCCGGCGCGGACGGGCGCAGACGGGATTGACTTTGGCGCAACTTCAGCGCGTTTCCGGCGCTCGTCCGCTGCGCTGCCGGGAGAGCATTTGGCTAAGTAGGCTCGTGTCAGGGTGGTGCTTGTGAGCGCTAGACCGCGTCCCTGCACTCCCCCACACCTAAGATGGCGGCGATGTGTGGGTGTTTGTGGATTTCAGCAACCCGGTTCTCCCTCCGCACTAACGGGACTTCCCGCGGCAGAAACAGGGATAGGGTAGCAGGTAAGGGTCACAGAGCACTATTAAACAATTTAGCAGTCAAATTGCAAAAACGAAATATTTTTTTTTAAAATTAGGTTTCAGCAAGCAATAAAATACAATTTATCAGTCAAATTGCAGAGGGATTGAATCTTTAAAAAACGAAGCTTTACACACAGAGAAAATACACTTTCTAGCGTGAGCTCTGATTGCTCCAACAGGCTTATATCAACTGATGAGCCTTGTGTGGTGCTTGCCTAAGTAGGCTCGTGTCAGGGTGGTGCTTGTGAGCGCTAGACCGCGTTGCTGCGTTCTGTTTTCTCTTCTTATCCTCTGAACCTCCTGTAAAAAATTGGAACCGGTGGGTTTGGGGCCCGGTTGGTCTCTGTTGATTGATTGTTCTCGAGTGCCCACGTCACTGTCGCTCGTGGGTTCGGTGTTCAATGAAGATGTACTAGAGGAGTTGGAGCCTGTCCCTTGTTTCCCAGTGGGTTTTGGCTTCTTGAGATTGGGTACCAGTTTGTCGTACTTACGTGCAAAGGTGAAGACTCGACCCTCGTTGTAGTCTGCCTCGTCTCTTTTGAGTTGTCTTGTCTTCCTTTCTTTGATTTCGTTCTGGTGCTTCGTGAGCATGTCTTTAAGAATGGTGTAGTTCTTCTCCGTGGCTTCTTAAGGTTGAGATCCTCTATTTATTTTTCAAGTGTTGATATTTCTTGTAGTCTTGCTACTTTTCTTTCTGCGTTTTAAATCAAAATCAGTATAAGGGTATTGGAGTTGGAGGTGAGGGTTTCTTCCCATTTACCAAGTAAGTCGTCGTCTAGGTCATCAAAGGTGGGAAAAATATGTGAACATGAATTAGAGGTGTAAAGTAAAAAATATAAAAAAATAAAAATGAAACAGAGAAACATAGGATGCTGAGTAAGTACACCACATTGTAGAAGTAGGGTGTGGCTGAAAGTGAAAAGGCAGAGCAGGACAGAGAGAGAGATAGGGGTCTGTGAAACCACTGTAGTGTGGTGTAAGTATGTTACAGCATGTCAAGATGATAAAAGTCAGAATATTTAAATGTCACATGTTTTTTCCAGATCCCGTTACAACTGTAGCCCTTCAGGTAATTCTAGTCTGGATTTCACTTGTCTCCTCGCCTTGCAGCCTGCTACTGTTGGCTTTTTATCTTCTGAACATTCCTTCGTGTGTTTTTTCCTTACACTATTTTCCTTCTACTCCTCACTGCGTTGTCCTTCATGTATTTACATTTTACCCTCACTCTGTGACCAGATACTTTACCTTATGTTTTTATGGTATTTCCGCTGGTCCGCTACTGCATTTTACAATGTAACATTTCTGCGTTTCAACATGTCTCCAACATCACATCTAGATTTCCTGTTGTTTTGTTTCCCACTTATGTATTTAGGGACTTAGGGCCCGATGTAGGTAAAACGCTTTTTCCGATTTGAAAATACCGAATCGCACCGAATCGGTATTTTGAAATCGAAAAACGAGATGTAGGAAAAAAAAATCGGAAAAATACCGATTCGGTGGTAATCAGTATTGTGATTCGATACGTACCGAATCGGCATCCACTGAATCGGAATGTACCGAATCGGCAACCACCGAATCGGAATTTACCGATTCGGCTACAACCGATTCAGCAAATACCGATTCGGTGATCGCAACACACCCCCATGGCCAAAAGGCCCATAGGAATGCATTGAAAATTCCGATTCGGTAAAATCCGATTCGGTAAAATCCGATTCGGTAAAATCCGAATCGGTAAAATCCGAATCGGTGAATTCCGATTCGGCAAGCTAGTCAAACTGAAACCAGAGACAACAGCCAATGAGGTGCATCCACCCTCCCCCACCCAAGCAGGGAGTGGCTACCCAGGCAGGTGCAGCTCATTAAGAACTTTCTGGAGAGGCAGCCTGAGCTGAACATTCACAGTGAGCAGCAGTGGAAGCAGGATCCAGAGCACTGTGAGAGAAAGATGGCTATCAGCAGTGAGAGCCAGAAGGCTGGGCACAAGAGAAAACCTAAATTCAGTACCATGGAGCTGCAAGTGTTGGTGGAGGAGGTGGTGAGGGTGCACAGGCAGCTGTTTGGGAGGCTGTCCCTCACTGTACCTGAGAGCACAAAGAGGAGGCTGTGGAGCTAGATTGGGGAGAAAGTTAACTCAGTTGGTGTTACCCCCAGGAGCCTTGATGACCTAAAAAAAAGGTTCTATGACATCCACAGCCTAACAAAGCGGAAATTGGCAGAGCTGCAGAGGCAAGCTGGACTGACTTGTGGAGGCAGGAACCCAGCGCCACCCCTCCCTGAGCTGGAGGAACTGGTGGCGACTACCATCGAGAGGGAGAGTGTGGTTGGAGTGGGGAACCTGGATAGCTCAGCCAGAGCTACAGCTAAAGGTAAGAAGCATGCGCATCATGACACACCCTACCAGACACCTCCCCTTTAGACACAATGCACAGCCAAACCCCAGCCCAGTACTGCTACCAACAGACAAGAGAAAAGCATCATGGTAAATGTAGTCAGCAGAAGTTGGCAAAAATGCCAGTGCAGATGCATAATTAAAAGAATAGTGGAACTGAAGCAAAGAAATAGTAATGATATGTGCAATGCTTTAAATATAGTGACTGTAATACATCAGCACTCAATTCACAAATGCTTCTTTATACCTAGGGGCACCATCAGGCGGAGGAGCAGGAGCAACTGAGGCACCAGCACCAGCAACTTCTTCCAGTGCGGTGGCAGGGCCGAGCACTAGTCAAGCAGCCCTGGAGGAGGAGGAGGATGAGAACACCATTGGCCAGGGAAATGAGGAAGACCTAGGACTTTCCTTCACATTTCTTCACTCCCCCCGAATATCTGGCACACCCCTATTGCTGTTCTCCCCAGAGAACTCACCAACAACGGGCCACCCTGCACCTGCCACATCTCCTGCCAGGAGTATTGTTGTGGCTCCAATGAACTCCATCGAGGGAGCAGCGGGTCAGGCCCCAGCTACCAACACAATAACACCAGTGGCACCCCAGCCCACACAGCAGGGCAGCAGCAATCCCCGGAGGTGTACAACTTCCAGCACTGCACTTCCAGCACGGGAGGGCAGCGTCTTTCAAGGGCTGGAGGGCAGCATGGTGAAGATACAGCGCATGCAGGCGAAATCCATCATGGCCTGCCAGCGCCAGCTGCGGCAGCATAACCTGCAAATGGGAGAGATGGCGCAGGGGTTTAAGACTTTCGTAGAAAGCAATAAGGAAATTGCTACAGGTCTTGGCCGTGTGACCACAGCCATCACGCAGCTATGTACCAAACTGGACGAGCACGAGCACTCTCGCAGCCGGGATGCCCGCATGCACAATAGATCAATAAGCCGCCTTGCTGCTGCTACCGCACAACTATGCCAAGGTGGGGCAAATATGGAGGCCAGCCTGACCCAGAACACCGCTGAGGTCACCAGGGGCATGGCCCGCATAACGACCGCCATGGAGGCACTTATTATTTCTAACACTGTGGGCAATCCAGCCCTGGACCTGGGCGAGGCTGGGGACAGCAGCAGCCGCAGCAGCCCGGCCAGCGCAGTGTCGGAGCCGCGCCGGAGCACCAGGCGCTCTGCTGAAGCTGCTGGACATGCGGAAGGGGGAGAGGCACACCCCAGTGGGGCTGCTAAGCGCAGCAAAAAATAGGCTTGCCAGGGCGGGTGAGGCAACCCGGACCATTGACATTGAACTACTTTTCGTTAACATTTTCTTTTGTTGCACATCAGTGCAGTAACGGTGTTGCAACATTATTAAAAATTTCATTTCCTCACAACCATTTACCTGTCTGTGCATCTGTACTCACTCAGAAATAGTTTTCTGTAATCTCCTCACGTCTGTATCTGCCATCATTTGGCGTAGACACCCCAGCAGGTTGTGTTTGTGGCACAGCAACGTCGTCGTCATGGTCCTCGTAGTCTGACAACTCCACCTCAGTGCCCTTCTTCACCGCAAGGTTGTGCAACATTGCACAGACAGCTATGATCTTGCAGCAGGTGATGGGGGTATACTGCCTTGCACCTCCACTCTTGTGCAGGCATCTGAATCTGCTCTTCCAGATGCCAAAGGTCCGTTCAACTACATTCCTTGTGCTTATGTGGGCCTGGTTATACCTCCTTTGGCTGGGTGTAGAGGGGTTGAGGTAGGGGGTGAGTATGAATGAGCGGAGGGCATATGCACTGTCGCCTAGAAGGAAAAGGGGTAACATTACTCACATGCATACATGTATTTCACTTAGCTACTTTGTGTTATGGGGGTCTGATGATGTGTCTCACCTAGGAGGTATCCTTCACCAAATTCGCCAGCCATCAGCCGTGCATAGATGTCGCTCTGTTGAAAAATGTAGGAGTCGTGGGTACTCCCTGGGAATTTTGCAACCAGGTCTGTGATGGTGCACTTCGCATTGCAGATCACCTGAACATTGATGGTGTGCGTAGACTTCCTATTGCGGTATATGTATTCTGTGTCAGCAGGGGGGCAAATCGGAATGTGCATGCCATCTATGCAGCCAATGATTTGGGGAAATTGTGCCATCTGGTAGAAGTCAGCTTTTGTTTGTACCAGTTCCGCGTGGGTTGCAGGGAAAGAGATGTATTGGTCCATCCTGTGTATCATGGCGTCAAGGAAGTTGTGGAAAAACCTTGACAGGCTGCTCTGGGTCACCCCTCCTACCGTTGCTACTCCACTTTGATAGCTGCCAGACGCAAGCAGGTGTAGGCTGCATAGCACCTGGACGTGCGCTGGGATGGCGTGTGCCCTTGGGGTGGGGTGGTCCAACAGTAGTTTGAGGTCCCTGATGAGCTCCAGATTGGTGTCTGAGTCCAGCCTGTACCTCTGTAGGATCTCTGCCTCTGTGAGCATGAACAGGGTGATCCTCTGTCTGTAGACCTGTTCCTCTCTTTGCCATTCCCTCTCTCCTTCCTGCTGTAGCCGTAGCCGCCTTGCAATGACATAAAAAGCAGCCATCCTGCAAGTTGCAATGCATTTTGGGTCTATTTTTATAGGTAGAAGTTGGGTACCACCTGATTGTAATCCATGGTAAATACCGAATTTGAAATACCGATTTTGAGCCAAAATCGGTATTTCTGTGCTTCCCTAAATCTCTCTATCTGTCCAAATCGGAGATTTTCCGAATCGGTAACTCTACCGAATCGGTAGGTTATCCGATTTGGCATTTTTCCGAATCGCTGTCTCTACCGATTCGATACATGGACCGAATTGGTATTTTTTCCGATTCGGTGTCACTACCGATTCGGTACATGAACCGAATCGGTTTTTTTCCAATTCGGTGTCACTACCGATTCGGTACATGTACCGAATCGGTATTTATTCCGATTCGGTATGTTACCAATTCGTTATCTTTCCGATTCGGGGTATTTCCGAATCGGATTATTTCCGATTCGGTAGTCATTCCGATTCGGTATATATACCGATTTGGACAATTTTCTTTGCCCTACATCTCGATGGCTGTATACCGATCGGTAAGGGCCGAAAATCGGTATTTTCGGCCGTTACCGATCGGTAGCGGCCTACCTACATCGGGCCCTTAGTCTCCGTTAATAATGTATAAGTGCATGTAATTAATATACCTGTTAGACCCGTGTCATTTTATTTACAGATACCCGCCAATGTATCTACGTTTCTATTGTATACCGATAAATACCTATGTGTATCCTGTCCTCTGATACAGTTTTGTAAACTTCTTCCCTACCACATATATAGAATGGATCGTATTTACATATTTTTTTAAAACAGTGTCTTTTTCTCCCAACCCCGGGCCCACGTATGTTATTCAAGTTACCAGTCAACACTATGTGTATAGTTGCATTTACCCTGTTTTTGTTATGCACTTGGACACTTTTGCCACCACGAATCTTTCACTGCACGGGCCTCTCAACCCTCGACTGTGTTTTTTTCTTTGTTTTTTCTTTCCCTTTTAGGATAGCCGGAGAATACACTCTTTCCATATATCGCACACTCAGACTTTCTTATGAAACCTGTCTGCGTTTTCCTACTAAGCGCTGTAACTCCCAGCGTTTGTTCAGTCTGCAACGTTTGTTCTTCTTTTTTGTCTTCTTTTAGATGACACAGGATTACACATCCAGGACGCTACACACAGACAGATCTGAGCACCCGTTTCTCAGATTTCAATGGCCTTGCCCGTGTTTTGAATGCATCACTGTGCACTTCATTTTGGGATTTTCGTTATCTGCTGTCATTTCACAACATGTGTCTTTTACACACCATAGGGTCTCCACAGTCACCTAGTATTTTCACTCTTACACCTAGCCACCATTCAGTGTTTGAATGAACATTCTTTTACTTGGATATTTTTTATGCCCCTTTCTTTTCAAACATAAGTAATTTAATTTTGTTTTCATCTTTTTCCTCCCTATTGTCCTTCCCTTTGTGCCTTTCCTTAGCCCTGATGAGTCACATCTCCTTCACGGTGTGACGAAACACGTGTCGGCTGGCTACTATTTTTCTGTACTGACCAATACTTGACTTATAAAAAAACTTTATTCACATGAACCTTTGTATCCGACGTTTTTTGAACTTTGAAGCAATTATTTTCTCTCAGCAGATTTTCTAGTCCTCACACTAGGACTACAAATTACACTTGCGTGTGCACAGGATTTTTTCTTCTATTTTGCTACAGCCTAACTGCCTGGCGTGTGAGATCCGCCGGATATCCTCCCTCCTCCTGTCCTTGCCCGCGCTGCACATTAGTGCCCCCTCCCACCTGAGTTGGCGGCGGTGCGGGCGGCTGAGAGACTGGATTACGTGTTGGCCGGACTGCCGGCCGTGACTGCCGCCTGTGTGCGCTGTGGCGGCCGGTGTGGACCTCTGAGTCCCGGAGGCCGCCTGAACATTGACATTGTTGGTGCATTTTAGATGCTTGGCTCCCCGGGGTCTTCATTTTGCTACAGCCTAACTGCCTGGCGCGTGAGATCCGCCGGATATCCTCCCTCCTCCCGTCCTTGCCCGCGCTGGACATTAGTGCCCCCTCCCCCCTGAGATCGAGGCGGGGCGGGCGGCTGCAAGACTGGATTATGTGTTGGCCGGACAGCGGGCCGTGACTGCCGCCTGTGTGCGCTGTCGGGGCCGGTGTGGACCTCTGAATCCCGGAGGCCGCCTAAACATTGACATTGTTGGTGCATTTTAGACGCTTGGCTCCCCGGGGCATTCATTTTGCTACAGCCTAACGGCCTGGCTTGTGAGATCCGCCACATATCCTCCCATCTCCCGTCCTTGCCCGCGCTGGACATTAGTGCCCCCTCCCCCCTGAGATCACGGCGGGGTGGCCGGCTGTGAGACTAGATTACATGTTGGCTGGACTGCGGGCCGTGACGGTCACCTGTGTGCGCTCTGGGGGCCGGTGTGTACCTCTGAGTCCCGGAGGCCGCCTGAACATTGACATTGTCGCTGCATTTTAGACACTCGGCTCCCCGGGGTCTTCATTTTGCTACGGCCTAACTGCCTGGCGCGTGAGATCCGCCGGATATCCTCCCTCCTCCCGTCCTTGCCCGCGCTGGACATTAGTGCCCCCTCCCCCCTGAGATCGAGGCGGGCGGGCGGCTGCAAGACTGGATTATGTGTTGGCCGGACAGCGGGCCGTGACTGCCGCCTGTGTGCGCTGTCGGGGCCGGTGTGGACCTCTGAATCCCGGAGGCCGCCTAAACATTGACATTGTTGGTGCATTTTAGACGCTTGGCTCCCCGGGGCATTCATTTTGCTACAGCCTAACGGCCTGGCTTGTGAGATCCGCCACATATCCTCCCATCTCCCGTCCTTGCCCGCGCTGGACATTAGTGCCCCCTCCCCCCTGAGATCACGGCGGGGTGGCCGGCTGTGAGACTAGATTACATGTCGGCTGGACTGCGGGCCGTGACGGTCACCTGTGTGCGCTGTGGGGGCCGGTGTGGACCTCTGAGTCCCGGAGTCCGCCGGAACATTGACATTGTTCGTGCATTTTAGACACTCGGCTCCCCGGGGTCTTCATTTTGCTACGGCCTGACTGCCTGGCATGTGTGATCTGCTGGTTTGGAGTGAGTTGGAATGGGCAATAAATTACCCGGCCATCGCTACTGCCTGAAACAGCAAGTGGCAGAAACAACCGGAGGCAGCAGCCGGAGGGCAATTGCAAGGTTCACACATGCCCCAGACCTCTTCCCTTGCTTCACTCTCTCAGTGCTGACCCTCGTGACTATGCGGGTGGCTGCTGGTGACTGTGGGGGTCTGGATCAGGCTGCTGGAGGTACCCCCGCTGGGTGATTGGGTGCATGGACAGTGGTCAGAGTAATACGGTGGAGAGAAGAGTGCCCTGTATGTGCTGCCCATGAGGGGACAATGGTCGGAGCTCGTCCTCACTGAGTGGCTCTGAGGGGGGTTACGGTGGTGCCTCTCTTCCCATCCTGTGGATTGCATGAAAGCGACACCACTGCGCCACACACACCTAATGGTTTTTCCCCAATACAGATCCACTATGGGCAAATCGGATAACAGGCAGCCGAAACTAACATTTGATAAACGCTCCACCCGCCAGACGGAGGGAGACATGACATCGCAGGCGGTGGTCCCGGAGATGCAGTTTGAGTCGGAGTCAGACGAGGACATCAAGACCATCCACAAAGACGTGAAATCTTGCCTCAAGGACTTCGACTCCAAAACTTGACACCCTGGCAGGGCGCATGGATCAGGTGTCGCGCAGGGTCAACAAGCACGAATCGAGACTGGCCACACTGAAAACCAGAGTATCTGATGCTGATGACAGGCAGGTGGAAACACATGATCATCTTCTTTGGATGGATAAAGTTCTGGAAGGTATCAAGGCCAAGAACGAGGACTTGGAAGCTCGCTCTAGGAGGAACAGCGTGTGAATTATTGGTGTACCGGAGTCTACGATTATCCCAAACATGGATATGTATGTGGAGGGACTGCTGCAGGAACTATTTGGTGCTGCTCTATCTGCTGTGTTCCTGGTTGAGTGGGCAGACTGCACTCTGGGCAGTCGCCCTCAGCTGGGGTCCCCACTGCGCCCAATCCTGGCACGACTACTAAACTATAGGGTCAGAGACACCGTGCTGAGACTGGCCCGGGAGCACGGTGAGTTGAAATACCAAAACAACGTGATATCAATGTTCCCTGACTTTACCCAGGCAGTATAAGCGGCACGGTGTGAGTTTCTACAGGTGAAGAAAATACGACAAGAAACAGGGACCAAATACGCAATGCTATACCCTGCCAAGCTCCTGGTTCATGTGCAAGACAGGCCCCTGGGCTTTAAAGAGGCAGGTGCTGCGATGAAATTTGCCGAGCAACATACCAGACAACAACGAGAGAAGACACAAGATAGAGCAGGCTCGCCTCAGAGTCAGCTAAGTGACAATGATTAGTTTATGTTTTATTTCTTTTAAATGTGGTTCTTATTCCTGACTGCTGCTGATACTGTATGAAAGATTTCTGTTGCCCTCAGTTCACTGGGTACAAGATTAATTCTCTGGTGGTAATGGGTAGTTCACTTAATCTCCTGTATCTCAGGCGATAACCCTACATTGCTTGGCCACCCTGTTGCGTTGCGATAGGGCAGTTTGCAGGCGACCTCACCCCCCCACTGGGATAATTCCCCACATCATGTTATTGTGGGGCTTTTTGTTCTTCATGGGGGAGTCGGTGAGATATCTCAACCTGTTTGGGGGGTTGGAGTGGGTGGAGGGTGGGTAGGATGGGTTCATGTTTAGGTTTTGTTATTAGCTATGCATGTTGACGATATAACGCGGTGCTCTGGCAGACTGGTGTATACAATATTCGAAAATGTTACTGGGCTAAACTGTTGGCAGACGGAGCAGAAGACTAGGCAACTCTGCCCTGGACACAGGCCAGTCAGGGGCGTAACAAACGCCCCCGCAGACCCCGCAGTGCGGGGGGGCCTCACTCTCTACAGTTAATGAAGGGGCCCCCAGGGGTCCCCGGCCCCCTCAGCTCTTCTGAGAGCTGTGAGAGAGGTCTGCACTGAAGCAAGCCTCTCTCCCTCTGCGTCTGAAGCAGGTGCAGCCTGCTCGGAACCCCTCGCCCCCTCCCTCTGACTGAAGAGAAACAAAGTATCAATATACATTGTTTTTCTTCAGTCAGAGCCAGAGGCAGTCCCGGAAAGAGGATGGGGGCACCAGAGACAGCAGTCTCCACTGCTCCTCTGAGGCAGCACAGAGCCTGGCCCCCACTCTCTCCTCTCAACAAAGCGCACCCCACAAGAAAAGAGAAGAGACAGGGACAAGGATGGGGTGGGGGGGGCCCACCCCACAAGACAAGAGAAGAGACAGGGACAAGGATGGGGTGGGGGGCCCCACCCCACAAGAGAAGAGAAGAGAAGAGAAAGGGACAGGCCCCATCCGAGAAGAGACAGGGACAAGGATAGGGTGGGGGGCCCACCCACAAGAGAACAGAAGAGACAGGGACAAGGATGGGGTGGGGGGCCCACCCCACAAGAGAAGAGAAGAGACAGGGACAGGCCCCCATCCGAGAAGAGACAGGGACAAGGATGGGGTGGGGGGCCCACCCCACAAGAGAAGAGAAGAGAAGAGAAAGGGACAGGCCCCCATCCGAGAAGAGACAGGGACAGGGACAAGGATGGGGTGGGGGGCCCACCCACAAGAGAACAGAAGAGACAGGGACAAGGATGGGGTGGGGGCCTCAGAGAGCAAGAGCAAGAGAAGAGACAGGGACAAGGACGGGGTGGGGGGCCCACCCCACAAGAGAAGAGAGGAGACAGGGACAAGGATGGGGTGGGGGCCCCACCCCACAAGAGAAGAGAAGAGAAGAGAAAGGGACAGGCCCCCATCCGAGAAGAGACAGGGACAAGGATAGGGTGGGGGGCCCACCCACAAGAGAACAGAAGAGACAGGGACAAGGATGGGGTGGGGGCTTCACCCCACAAGAGAAGAGAAGAGAAGAGACAGGGACAGGCCCCCATCCGAGAAGAGACAGGGACAAGGATAGGGTGGGGGGCCCACCCACAAGAGAACAGAAGAGACAGGGACAAGGATGGGGTGGGGGGCCCACCCCACAAGAGAAGAGAAGAGACAGGGACAGGCCCCCATCCGAGAAGAGACAGGGACAAGGATGGGGTGGGGGGCCCACCCCACAAGAGAAGAGAAGAGAAGAGAAAGGGACAGGCCCCCATCCGAGAAGAGACAGGGACAGGGACAAGGATGGGGTGGGGGGCCCACCCACAAGAGAACAGAAGAGACAGGGACAAGGATGGGGTGGGGGCCCACCCCACAAGAGAAGAGGAGAGGGTGGGGGGCCCACCCCACAAGAGAAGAGAAGAGACAGGGACAAGGATGGGGTGGGGGTCCCACCCCACAAGAGAAGAGAAGAGACAGGGACAGGCCCCCATCCGAGAAGAGACAGGGACAAGGATGGGGTGGGGGGCCCACCCCACAAGAGAAGAGAAGAGAAGAGAAAGGGACAGGCCCCCATCCGAGAAGAGACAGGGACAAGGATGGGGTGGGGGGCCCACCCCACAAGATAAGAGAAGAGACAGAGACAAGGATGGGGTGGGGGCCTCAGAGAGCAAGAGCAAGAGAAGAGACAGGGACAAGGACGGGGTGGGGGGCCCACCCCACAAGAGAAGAGAGGAGACAGGGACAAGGATGGGGTGGGGGGCCCACCCCACAAGAGAAGAGAAGAGACAGGGACAGGCCCCCATCCGAGAAGAGACGGGGACAAGGATGAAGTGGGGGGCCCACCCCACAAGAGAAGAGAAGAGAAAGGGACAGGCCCCCATCCGAGAAGAGACAGGGACAAGGATGGGGTGGGGGGCCCACCCACAAGAGAACAGAAGAGACAGGGACAAGGATGGGGTGGGGGTCCCACCCCACAAGAGAAGAGAAGAGACAGGGACAGGCCCCCATCCGAGAAGAGACAGGGACAAGGATGGGGTGGGGGGCCCACCCACAAGAGAACAGAAGAGACAGGGACAAGGATGGGGTGGGGGTCCCACCCCACAAGAGAAGAGAAGAGAAAGGGACAGGCCCCCATCCGAGAAGAGACAGGGACAAGGACGGGGTGGGGGGCCCACCCCACAAGAGAAGAGAAGAGACAGGGACAGGGACAAGGATGGGGTGGGGGGCCCACCCCACAAGAGAAGAGAAGAGACAGGGACAGGCCCCCATCCGAGAAGAGACAGGGACAAGGATGGGGTGGGGGGCCCACCCCACAAGAGAAGAGAAGAGAAAGGGACAGGCCCCATCCGAGAAGAGACAGGGACAAGGATGGGGTGGGGGGCCCTCCCACAAGAGAAGAGAAGAGACAGGGACAAGGATGGGGTGGGGGCCCCACCCCACAAGAGAAGAGAAGAGAAGAGACAGGGACAGGCCCCCATCCGAGAAGAGACAGGGACAAGGATGGGGTGGGGGGCCCACCCACAAGAGAACAGAAGAGACAGGGACAAGGATGGGGTGGGGGCCCACCCCACAAGAGAAGAGAAGAGAGGGTGGGGGGCCCACCCCACAAGAGAAGAGAAGAGACAGGGACAAGGATGGGGTGGGGGCTCCACCCCACAAGAGAAGAGAAGAGACAGGGACAAGAAGAGACAGGGACAAGGATGGGGTGGGGGGCCCACCCACAAGAGAAGAGAAGAGACAGGGACAAGGATGGGGTGGGGGCCTCAGAGAGCAACAGCAAGAGACAGCACAGAGCAGTGCTCGGGACCCTGACAAGGGTGGGAGTGGGGGCCCCCAGACAGAGTATTCTCCAGGGCAAAGCTCACATGAGAAGGGACGAGGCAGCAAAATGGTGCCCTCAGGTAAGCACGCTTGTTAGAACACACCATGGGGCGTCCGCAGGGAGAGGGAAATGGGGGGCCGAGAAGGGTGCAAGGCAGAGGGGGAGAAGGGTGCAAGGCAGAGGGGGAGAAGGGTGCAAGGCAGAAGGGGAGAAGGATGCATGGTAGAGAAGGGTGCAAGGCAGAGGGGAGAAGGGTGCAAGGCAGAGGGGAGAAGGGTGCAAGGCAGAGGGGAGAAGGGTGCAAGGCAGAGAGGAGAAGGGTGCAAGGCAGAGAGGAGAAGGGTGCAAGGCAGAGGAGAAGGGTGCAAGGCAGAGGGGAGAAGGGTGCAAGGCAGAGAGGAGAAGGGTGCAAGGCAGAGAGGAGAAGGGTGCAAGGCAGAGAGGAGAAGGGTGCAAGGCAGAGAAGAGAAGGGTGCAAGGCACAGAGGAGAAGGGTGCGAGGCAAAGGGGAGAAGGGTGCAAGTAAGAGAGGAGAAGGGTGCAAGGCGGAGAAGGGTGCAAGGCGGAGAAGGGTGCAAGGTAGAGAGGAGAAGGGTGCAAGGCGGAGGGGAGAAGGGCGCAAGGCGGAGGGGAGAAGGGTGCAAGGCAGATAGGAGAAGGGTGCAAGGCGGAGAGGAGAAGGGTGCAAGGCAAAGAGGAGAAGGGTGCAAGGCAAAGAGGAGAAGGGTGCAAGGCAAAGAGGAGAAGGGTGCAAGGCAGAGAAGAGAAGGGTGCAAGGCAAAGAGGAGAAGGGTGCAAGGCAAAGAGGAGAAGGGTGCAAGGAAGAGAGGAGAAGGGTGCAAGGTAGAGAAGGGTGCAAGGCGGAGGGGGAGAAGGGTGCAAGGTAGAGAGGAGAAGAGTGCAAGGCGGAGGGGAGAAGGGTGCAAGGCAGATAGGAGAAGGGTGCAAGGCGGAGGGGAGAAGGGTGCAAGGCAGAGAGGAGAAGGGTGCAAGGCAGAGGGGAGAAGGGTGCAAGGCAGAGAGGAGAAGGGTGCAAGGCAGAGAGGAGAAGGGTGCAAGGCAGAGAGGAGAAGGGTGCAAGGCAAAGAGGAGAAGGGTGCAAGGCAGAGAAGAGAAGGGTGCAAGGCAAAGAGTAGAAGGGTGCAAGGAAGAGAGGAGAAGGGTGCAAGGTAGAGAAGGGTGCAAGGCGGAGAAGGGTGCAAGGTAGAGAGGAGAAGGGTGCAAGGCGGAGGGGAGAAGGGTGCAAGGCGGAGGGGAGAAGGGTGCAAGGCAGATAGGAGAAGGGTGCAAGGCGGAGGGGAGAAGGGTGCAAGGCAAAGAGGAGAAGGGTGCAAGGCAAAGGGGAGAAGGGTGCAAGGCAGAGAAGAGAAGGGTGCAAGGCAAAGAGGAGAAGGGTGCAAGGCAAAGAGGAGAAGGGTGCAAGGAAGAGAGGAGAAGGGTGCAAGGTAGAGAAGGGTGCAAGGTAGAGAGGAGAAGGGTGCAAGGCGGATGGGAGAAGGGTGCAAGGCGGAGGGGAGAAGGGTGCAAGGCTGAGGGGAGAAGGGTGCAAGGCTGAGGGGAGAAGGGTGCAAGGTGGAGGGGAGAAGGGTGCAAGGTAGAGAAGGGTGCAAGGCAGAGGGGGAGAAGGGTGCATGGCAGATGGGATAAGGGTGCATGGCAGATGGGATAAGGGTGAAAGGCAGAGGGGAGAAGGGTGAAAGGCAGAGGGGAGAAGGGTGAAAGGCAGAGGGGAGAAGGGTGCAAGGCAGAGGGGAGAAGGGTGCAAGGCAGAGGGGAGAAGGTGCAAGGCAGAGGGGAGAAGGGTGCAAGGCAAAGAGGAGAAGGGTGCAAGGCAAAGAGGAGAAGGGTGCAAGGAAGAGAGGAGAAGGGTGGAAGGTAGAGAAGGGTGCAAGGCGGAGGGGGAGAAGGGTGCAAGGTAGAGGGGAGAAGGGTGCAAGGCGGAGGGGAGAAGGGTGCAAGGCGGAGGGGAGAAGGGTGAAAGGCAGAGGGGAGAAGGGTGCAAGGCAGAGGGGAGAAGGGTGCAAGGCAGAGGGGAGAAGGGTGCAAGGCAAAGAGGAGAAGGGTGCAAGGCAAAGAGGAGAAGGGTGCAAGGAAGAGAGGAGAAGGGTGCAAGGAAGAGAGGAGAAGGGTGGAAGGTAGAGAAGGGTGCAAGGCGGAGGGGGAGAAGGGTGCAAGGTAGAGGGGAGAAGGGTGCAAGGCAGAGTGGAGAAGGGTGCAAGGCGGAGGGGAGAAGGGTGCAAGGCGGAGGGGAGAAGGGTGCAAGGCGGAGGGGAGAAGGGTGCAAGGCGGAGGGGAGAAGGGTGCAAGGCGGAGGGGAGAAGGGTGCAAGGTGGAGGGGAGAAGGGTGCAAGGCAGAGGGGAGAAGGGTGCAAGGCAGAGGGGAGAAGGGTGCAAGGCAGAGGGGAGAAGGGTGCAAGGCAGAGAGGAGAAGGGTGCAAGGCAGAGGGGAGAAGGGTGCAAGGCAGAGGGGAGAAGGGTGCAAGGCAGAGGGGAGAAGGGTGCAAGGTAGAGAAGGGTGCAAGGCGGAGGGGGAGAAGGGTGCATGGCAGATGGGAGAAGGGTGAAAGGCAGAGGGGAGAAGGGTGCAAGGAAGAGAGGAGAAGGGTGCAAGGTAGAGAAGGGTGCAAGGCGGAGGGGGAGAAGGGTGCAAGGCAGAGGTGAGAAGGGTGCAAGGCAGAGGTGAGAAGGGTGCAAGGCAGAGGTGAGAAGGGTGCAAGGCAGAGAGGAGAAGGGTGCAAGGCGAAGGGGAGAAGGGTACAAGGCAGAGGGGAGATGGGTGCAAGGCAGAGGGGAAAAGGGTGCAAGGCAGAGGGGAGAAGGATGCAGGGTAGAGAAGGGTGCAAGGCTGCGGGGGAGAAGGGTGCAAGGCAGAGAGGAGAAGGATGCAAGGTAAGTGTTACTTATAACGGCTGTATTGGTGACAGTGGCATAACAATCGCCCCGCATCCCCTGCAGTATGGCGGGTCGCTGGCCTGAGAGCTCTAGACTGGCACGGAGAATGGGAGGGGGGCCCCCTCCATGTAGTTTGCAGGGGGGCCCCCTCATGTTTTGTTACGCCACTGAGGCCAGTAGAACACAACATACTTACGACCTCACTTCTCAGGTCATGACACATATAACATGTCTTACTTGGAATAAACGTGAGTTTATTGACCACAGAAAGATCAGGCTATTGTAATCATACCTTGCCCGCCACTCGGTGGCGATCTGTCTCCTGCAGGAAACGCATCTTGTAAACACTGCTCGTGAGAAACTTAAGTCAGGTTGCTGGGGGGAGACCCACACGTCCTGCTATTCTAGCTATTCTCGTGGGGTATAAACTGTCATAAAAAAGAACTCCTGTGGCAGACCATAAAAGTGGTCAGTGACCCTAAAGGCCGCTTCTTATTGGTACTGGGCACATTAATAGGCGCCATCTTGGGTGTGGGGCCAGAGGTCTGCCTCGCAGGACTCCCGCACTCAGGGGAGTTTATTTAAGCAGGACCTTCCCCAGTCCAGGTAGACTATTACTTGCCACTGCAGGCTCGCGTAATCTGCTGCTACCTGTTGATTTTATTATTTTAAAAACTCACTTTCACGTGCACCTGGACTATCGCGCTGCTCGAATTTAGGACGCAGTCGCCTCTTCGCGCATTGTGGACATCTTCTGGGGCCATAACTAGCAACTAGCTCTTACATGTACTATAATTGTATCGCCACTCGCACTTTGCGGGACTTAGGACTTCTTGTAACCGCATCGCGGCGTTTTGGCCTCCATCTTGGGTGTGTGTAGCTAGGAGGTGCCGATTAACGGGTGCCATCTTGGGTGTGGGGCCAGAGGTCTGCCTCGTAGGACTCCCGTGCTATATAAGATGTGCCTTTCTCAAGCGCGCAGTGGTGGCGCGCAGCGGGCGTGCCGGAGGTGCACCAGAGGTAAGCCTGTTTGCGCCCGTTCGCGCACAGGTCGCGTCTAGTGCTAGCCATGCTGCCTCTGATACCCAACTCCACTTAACCTACTCTAGAACTGAGCTAATTCAGATAGGTCAACATCTCCAGGCAAGACATTTGCTGGGTTCCAATACCGAAAATTCTGGGGGACTGTCTTGCGTTCTGCTCAATGTCCGGTCGCTCTGTAAGCATTATGTTGAAATTGCATTCCTTATTGACTCCTATGGGCTGGATGTACTTTTTCTTACCGAGACGTGGACCCGAGCAGACAGCGATGTAGAACTTGGACTGGCCTGCCCTCCGGGTTATAAAATCATGCACTGCCCCAGGCTGGGGAACAGAGGTGGAGGGATAGGATTTATCTTTAGAGACTCCTTGGCCTTCTCCCAGTTTGAGGTAAAAGCGGTCCAAGGATTCGAACTCATGGGCTTTTCGCTTAAAGGACACAAAGGTGTTTTGCAATCTGGACTGCTTTGCTATAGTCCCCCGGGTAATGTATTATCCAAAATACCAGATCTGATTGATTTAATCTATGATATTTCCAATTCGCATGCCAGATTACTTATTTTGGGGGACTTCAATCTGTGGCCTAATGGGCCTTCGGATACAGCCTACAGAGAATTGTGCCAGGCCTGCAGCAACCGTCAGTTGCAACAGCTGGTACTTTCTCAGACCCATAGGAAGGGTCATGCCCTAGACATGGTTTTTGCGGAAACCACTCAGGTGGTGATCAGGGATATAGCCATCCAATGCTGGACGGACCATGCTCTAGTCCATTTCTCCCTCTACCTTCCCGTTGAGTTCTGGAGCAAAAACGGTTCGGACTCCAACAAAGTTAGTAGGCAATGGTCTAAACTTCTGAACAACCATGATCTTCCTCTTTTGCTTCCCGGAGGTTTCAATTTGAAGGAGAATGTGGAGGCGAGCTATTCCAGCTTGTGCCACCAACTCACTGGATATGCTGGTTTCTATACGGAAGTCTAGAGCCGGACGTAGGCCTGCCATGCAATGGTATTCGAACAGCCTTCTCCAATTAAAACTCTGGTGCAAACAGGCAGAAAGGGTTTGGAGGAAGTCTTATTCTGAGGCTGCTAAATCCCTATATAAACAAGCACTGCTGGACTATAAAGCAGAGATTAAGTGCGCTAAAGCCAAATACTTTGAGGATATGCTGTTGCAGGCATCTAATAAATCGCAGACCTTGTTCAAAATAGTTAATGACCTTTCTAGGCCGACCTGCGCGGCTAATAATATTCCAGCCTCACAGTCTCTCTGTGACTCCCTGGCAACTGCATTTGAGGACAAAATTGGCAACACCCTGAGTGGTCTTTCTAACGTAGGCACTCCTTGTCCCCAGTCCTCAGTTGCCCCTGTATCGTCCTCTACCTCAGACGAGCCAGAAGAACAGGCAGGTCACTGGCGGCTGGAGAGTTTTACTCTTCCTCCGTTCGATGAGTTCTGCGTATTAGCTAATGGGGTGTCTTCAGGCTCTCCTCTTGATCCACTACCCCACAAACTTTGGAAATCCTTTTCAGGAGGAACTCTTTCGCCCCTTACATTCCATCTCTCACCAATCCTTTAGTACTGCCACGGTCCCAGAATGCTGGAAGTTGGCAGTGGTCTGCCCTTTCCTAAAAAAGAACACTCTTGACCCCACCTGTCTGACAAACTATCGGCCAATCTTGTTGCTTCCCTTTCGGTCAAGATCATGGAAAAGCTTGTGACTCGGTCTCTGTCCACCTTTTTGGAAAGTAACATTAGTCTGGATGTGGCCCAGTTCGGCTTCCGGCCGACCCACGGGACGGAGTCGGCGCTGGTGGTCGTGTTGGATGCTCTCGGCTCGCGTGTCGACAATGGTCGAGCAGCCTTTTTAGTGCTGCTCGACATGTCGGCCGCGTTCGACACGGTCAGCCACTCCACACTCCATTCTTGTCAACAGGCAGGAGGAGATCGGGGTAGCGGGATTGGCACGGGATTGGTTGATCTCCTATCTCCAGAACAGACATCAGGTGGTAGCTTTACCACCTTTTCGATCAAGCATTAGGAGAATGGGACAGGGTGTCCCCCAAGGGTCAGCGATCAGTCCCATCTTATTTAATCTGTACCTCTGCCCCCTGATCAGTCTGATCAAGTCTTTCAGCATCTCCGTGATTAATTATGCCGACGACACCCAGCTAATTTTCTATCTTGAAGGAGAAGATGCCGTGTCCACAGAGACTTTCCACCGATGTATGACCGCCACTGCCGACTGGCTGAAAAACAACTCTCTCCAGTTCAATAGCTCAAAGACCGAGGTACTCTATTGTTCATTGGACCGTGCCCCGCGTCCTTTATCAGCAGACCTTTGGCCTTCTTCCTCTTTGGGCAATGTGGTGGCGGCGGACTCTGCCCGCAATCTCGGAGTCATGTTTGGTCCTAATCTACAATTGGATGGTTTTGTCAACAAAACCATCTCTACATGTATGATGTTACTCCGTACCTTGCGGAAAATTCTTCCCCTACTTCCGGCTCAGGCTAGGCCAGAGGTGGTGCGTGGTATTATCCTTAGTAGGATAGATTATTGCAATGCACTGCTTTTAGGGGCCCCCGGTACTATGATTAACAAAATATGGCTGCGAAGCTCGCTCTATCTAGGCCGCGCGTAGCTTCCTCCTCCCTTGCGCTAAAGACCTTCATTGGTTGCCAGTTCAGCAGCGAATCTACTTCAAAGCATCCTGCCTGGTCTTTAAGGCTTTGAATGACCAAGGCCCAGTCATGCTACAGAACCTCTTTTCATGGTACCATGCAGCGAGACCATTGCGCTCCTCCTCAGCATATCTTGTGGTGGTTCCGAGAATCCATAGGCTACGGATGGGGGGCCTAATTTTAACAAAAAGGGGTGACCCTGTGTCCCTCAGAACCTGGGTATATGCGATTCACAAACAAAATGGTTCTGTTGGGTAGAGAAAACAATTCCTTTGGAGGAAACTGAAAACAGCTCCTAAATGTATAACAAGCAAAAAACACTCTCTGATATGCAAAGTTTTTATATGTATTAAAAACATGAAAATAGAAACAGTATACAGGAATTACCAACCAACGGGTCTTTATCAAGACAAAGGGGAAAGGAAAGGTCAGGAGGAGAGTTATTCCAGACAGTCGCCAGTTGGTCGACCCTTGAACTGGTGTCAGGCGCGGTATTAATCCGCGATATTATTCAGCACAACCAAGCCGTTCGTAGGGGAAATCCGAACTGATCCGTTCGCGACCACCAACTGGGGCGCATCCAGGGTCGAAACGTCGACGCGCTTATTTTGGCCAAGCTAAACTCCAGGAACCTGGACATTAACCAATTGGTTTTCCTTGGAATATTAACTTATAAAAGACTGGCCTTAAAAACGATGGAAAATACCTCGTTTCCCACCCTCCCCCGGTCCTTTTCCCTTGTGGTTTTATTGTAAATAATTCGTTGTGTATATAAGTGTCACTATATATTGCACTTGTCACCCTATTCACTTCTGTCACCATTCACGAATTGAAAGTGTTTACCAGTAATATAGTGGAATGAAGTAATTCCTGTATACTGTTTCTATTTTCATGTTTTTAATACATATAAAAACTTTGCATATCAGAGAGTGTTTTTTGCTTGTTATACATTTAGGAGCTGTTTTCAGTTTCCTCCAAAGGAATTGTTTTCTCTACCCAACAGAACCATTTTGTTTGTGAAACGGATGGGGGGCCGGTCATTTGGATATGCGGCTGCCAAGCTCTGGAACTCCCTTCCCTTGTCCTTGAGGAGTTTCAGGGCTTTTCCATCTTTTAAGAAGGGTTTAAAAACCTACCTCTTCCCCAGAACAGTGTAATGACGTGAATATGTAGCTGGTCCAGTAGAGTCAAACGTGCCAGGATACCCTCTGGGTGACAGTTTCGTGCTATACAAATGTGCAATACATACATACATACATTATACTGTTGTGCAACCATACTCATAAATGTGTATGGCTCAAATGCGGACAATCCTGCCTTCTTTCAGACAGTGTGGCGACATGTTAAGTCTCTAGGCAATGCCGAGATAATATGGGGAGGGGATTACAACACAGTCCTCTCACTGGAGAGGGACAGGGTGGGAGCCTCTTGTACACATCACCCACAGGTGGCTGGAGTTCTGTGGGGACTGATGGCGGATTATAAACTGTTTCCCATGTGTAGAGCCCTAGATCCAGATGACAGGGAGGGTACCTGTATCTCACACCATCATGGAGCCTGGTCCCGATTAGATTTTTGGCTACTGTCCCCAATATTACACACTTGGGTTGTTGCGATATCTACCTGCGCACGCACATTATCGGATCATGCCCCGGTTGCCCTGTCCCTGCAGATACCACGCCCCTACCAGCAGCTATTCTCCTGGGGGTTGCCACACAATGTTCTGCTGGACCAGCTTTTCGCGAGGAGATCCACACACATATAGAAGAATATTTTACTCAAAATACTGGCTCGATTGAGACCGAGGGCATGCTAGTGGACGCATTTAATGCGGTTATACGTGTACACTGTATTGCTGGGCAGGCCACGGTACTCCAGGACATATGAAAGACTTTAAATGGGCTTGAAACCCAACTTCACGACCTAGAACGACAATATTGCGCAACTGCCTTTATTGAAATTTTAGGATCTATCCGCAAGACCCTGAACGAATACCAAGAGGAGGCAGACAGGAAGATTACGTTGTTACACAAACACACAATAGCGAGGAGATATGGGGAGGGGGACAGGCCAGTGAAGACGCTTGCCTGCATCCTGTGACCCCCTAGGGCTCAACTTACATAACAACGCTTTGGACACCCGACTCTGGCCTAGTCCACTCACCGCCTGACATCCTCAACACCATGAGACACTTATATGCGCAACTTTACACATCACAAGCTACTCCATCTGCTTCGACACTAGATGACTACTTTGAATCTATCGCACTTGTCTGGTTTGGTAGGGTTCACATGGAATATCTGGACATCCCGTTTACAGTTGAGGACATACGGCAAGTTATAGGTGGTATGAAGGTGGACAAAGCGTCGGGGGCAGATGGCCTGACCGCACAATTCTATAAAGAGTATTTGGACATTCTTGCCCCATGACTCCTAGCTGGATAGCAGGAAGTAGTCCAGGAAGGGCCACTCCCTGCCTCCATGCGTGCAGCAATTATCATCACGCTCCTGAAACCTGACAAACATCCTACTCTTTGTGAATTGTACAGACCCCTTTCATTAATAAACCTAGACGTGAAGATTTTTGCCAAGTTACTCGCCAACAGACTGCAACCCCTATTGCCAATCATTGTCCTGCCTGACCAATCAGGCGTTATACCCGGTAGATCTACATCTCACAATCTTAGAACACTCTTCGGTCTTATATACTACCTTGCCCCTCATGTACCCGCACTGGCCACACTATTAGACGCCTCCAAGGCGTTTGACTCCCTTGAGTGGGGTTTTTTGTTCCCGCTTCTTATGGTGATGGGTCTGAGTCCGCTCTTCATACAGCAAATAAAACTTTTATATACATGCCCCACGGCACGCATAAGAGTAAACAGACTCACATTGCACCTGATACGGATCACAAGGGGCACCCGGCAGGGCTGTCCACTCTGGCCCCTGCTGTTCGCAATCGCAACTAAGCCGTTGGCGGCCCACCTGCTCCAACACCATACAAACAAGAGCCATTGGATTTACGACGAGGGCACTCACCGTATCCCCATATGCAGATGACATTATGCTATATATGGTTGACCCTAAAGAAAATCTATCGCCAATGATACGCAAGGTGGTGCAATATGGTGACCTATCTGGAGTTAACATCAACGGAGTCAATCTATACTCCTTCCACTCTCATCTGGTACCCAGGCTTTTGAAACGGAATATCCATTTATTTGGGCGTCTGGCCCGGTTCATTACCTGGGCATTTGGTTAGCACCAACATGCAGGAAATATGACAGAAAATGATGGCAAGACCATTGCGTGGATAGAGGACAGGGTGGGCATATGGAAGTCACTCCCGCTCTCTTTGGCTGGACACATAGCAGTGACAAAGATGATTATCCTACCAAAGTTGCTTTATCTGTTTGTTACTGACAAACGCGACTAGGCCGTTCCTAGAAGAGGAAAGAAGGGAAAGAAAGTGGTCACGGGAAGGGCAGGGATAGTGCTCAGTGGAGGGCTACCCTGGGTATCCAATTTGTTGGATGTAATGGACTCACACACCATTGCGAGTGTCATGCTTCATCATTGGCAATGCTCCTCGTTGGGAAGGCGGTGCAATGCCCAACAGGCTCACCTCAAAGAGGGGCTCTTTGGCGGAGATCTTTTATCCAACTGCCTATTGGTGAAGTGCGGGTCAGGGGCCAGGAGAGAAGGGATAGTGTGAGTGAGTTTAAAATATGGCACAAGGTACCGGAGATCAATTTATTCTGGTGGTCCCCTGCCACAAGTAAAAACAGTACGTAGCCTGTGATCGAAGGAAATTTAGAATTCCACGTCACGATCCAGGACTACAGTGCATATCGTGTGGTCAACATGTTTCTCGCCTAAGCATATTGGCTGCGATTCTTCAGGACCTAATCAGTAACTACTATCACAAACAAACATGACCTAACAAAGTATCGGTTTATGTTATCAGTTGTACTACCTGTATGGCACTGCTCTTGCCTAATGGTCAAGGTGTGTAGGTGTCAACAGTACCCGGTAGGTCTGACATCAAGGGGGAACCAAAGGGGTTTAAGGTTCAATCTGCCTCTGTCAGCGCCCGTTATGCCTACCCATCTCTACCGGGTCCGGATAGTTTTATCTGTTTGTTAACATCCCAATGCCTCTTTCGTTGCATTTCCTTGGCCGCATTCGCTCTCTCATGATCAAGTTGGTATGGGCTGGTAAACAGCCAAGGATTGCCTGGGAGATTTTGGCCTTGCCACAGGAGCAGGGGGGGCATGGCAGCTCTTGATTTTGTATTATATGCCCTAAGTGCACAGGCAAAATTCCTGCATTTTTTGGTTCACCCTACTCCCTATCAACCACACGTGGCCATTGAGGTAGACAGGGTCACGCCACTCCCGCTTTCCCCTGCCCTGTTCCAGGCATACAAACGTCAATGAGATGAAATAGACCCAGTGAAGGCTATAAGATGGGCCTGGGAGGGACTCCACAAAAGAGCACGGCTTAATCTATTATACACACCGTCGATGTCCCTACCCCTAAATCCACTTTGTCCACATCTCATGGAAAAAAAGGCACAAGAGCGCCCTTTGGTACATAACATTAGGGTGGGAGGAGATCTTTTCCCCGCAGACACTTTTATTACCTTCCAACAATTTTGTGACACAGACCCCCCTCCGCTATGGATACACTTCTCTATTGTCAGAAACAGGCTTCCTAACAGGGCAGATTTCATACGTTCCCGGGACAGCCGCTGATGCTGCCGGCGCTAGAAAACCTGCTGTCGGTGAAGTCGGGTTGAAAGCTCATTTCCCGCATATACAAAATGACACAAAAGACACTCCAGTCCCTGTCCCGGCCTCAGGGGGTGTGGGAGGCGGACCTGGGGGAACCCATCACTGACATGCAGTGGTCATTGGGATGTGGACAATTAGAGCGATTAACATCAAATTACCGGCTCAGATTGATACATTTCAAGTACCTGCATTGCCTCTACCGTACACTTATTCAACTCCACAGAATGGGACTCAGAGAGAATGTACAATACAAAAAGAATAACTGTGGGTCAACTATGTGTCAGGATGTGTCGAGATGACTAAGAGTGCACTCTAAGTATGTTAGTAGAGCACACAACAGGATATCATACTGTATGGGAAGATATCCACCGGTTACTCGCCCTTTGCCGCCCTTGCATCATTTGAACCACTTCCCAAAGTGGAGAGCCTTTGTTGTTGCCATTGTATTGTATATTATGTTGAGGGGGATGTAACTGTGTGGTCGGTAAATATCACCTGGGACCCTCCGTTTATCTGTTTGTTGTTATTGCTCAGAGAGAATGACCATTGTTGGCGCTGCGGTACTCCCGGAGCAACATTTTTACACATAGCCTGAAAGTTCAGGACAATAGCGAATTTTTGACTGAAGGTCTTGAGTCACATACACAACATCACAGGGGTGGTGGTGCCCTGCACGCATTTGGCGGCGCTCCTTGGAGTGCTTGACACTGTCCAGCCCAAGACAAGCAAGTTGCCTGGAATACTATTAGTACTTGCAAAACGACAGATAGCCATACACTGGGAGGCAACTAGATCCCCCACGATACTGGAAGGGGTAACAAGCGCAACATATTGCAAGACACAGCTCTCCAATTATTGGGAACTTATGTCGGCCAAGTCCAGGTCTAAAGACATCTGGGCACCTTATGAGCAGTGGCTGACCTCTGCCACGATTGATTACTGATGCGCTTAGACTGTGGTTATTGTTGACCTTTGAAACTATACCTGTGACCTGTTTTGAAATGTATTACCTCCCCGTTATGTAGCGATGTACCGTCTATTTGACTGCCTGGAAGGCTTCGTCTACGTCCCTCATACGATATTCATTTTCAGTTATTTGCACCGTATCTTGTGATGATGTTCTATTTCACACCGAAGCACTGTGAAAGTCCACTGTACTGCTTAATATTGTGTCATTTTCGAATTATTTCATCTTTAAAAAACAAAACTGCTTGCTACAACAGTGTTGCTAGCGAAATGACGAGTGGCCATGGCGTGGGGGGTGCAAAGGCCCTTATTTTCAGGACTGGCTGAAGTACATCACGCTATGTGAGGAGTGGGCTATGAATTAGGCAGATTCACCGCCCCCCTTCCCAGTGGCAGCGCTATCCCAGGACTTCTGGGAGCCCCTGAGAGCATATCTCACTTGTCACTGAGCAATGCTTCCCCTTTTTTAATTGTTGGTGATGAAGTGATCGGTGGGCATGCTATAAGGGCTCGATTGGCAGTGCTAGACCTGCTGCACAATTGTCTACATTATATACTCTGTGTATGATACTCACAGAGATAGTGAGGGGGGTGGGTACGGGATGAGCTTTATGATATTTTTTATGGTAATTTCTGCGGATACAGCAGATGTCTACGTTTCAATGCTTTGAGTGATGTATATGTACCTTTTTCATAGTATTTTCTGTTCTCTACCTATATTTTTCCCAAACTGCAAAAATAAATATATAGAGAGATGTTTTCATTGAGAGACACTAGTCTTTTGCCAGGAAGGTTATGTCAAAGGGTCTTTTGTCATTACTCTGAGATTAAGAAACATCTTGATACGAAGCCCGGAAGAATAGCATTTCTAATATTCACACAAACTGATATTAAAACATTTAATAATATTGTTTGTGCTGCAATATGTCCCCAGTTGCCTCCATCTCTGTGAAAGCACAGACATATGTGCTCTTTCTCAACTTTTCCCTTTCAATTTCTAACTATAGCACAGAACATTTCGCTAATGACAGCTACAGCTGGACGTTGTTAATTGTTTCAATAAATGAAACATTTTCTCTGCCCTGATTATTCCTTTCCCATCAAACAAATGTTCATCTGCATGTCTTCTCCCAGACGAGGCTGTTCTCGCAATCTGGAAAAATTGCCAATGTTCTAAACACTTCACCAGAGCTCCCGAGGTCGACGCCGATTCCATCTGGACTGGACGCATCGCTGCAGAACAGTGACCTAGTTCCAATGTGGCAGAGATTGTCCGGAGTCTTAGCTGTACAACAATAAAGTGGGACTGATGTCAATGGAACCACATGCTTAATGCGCCCCTGGTGTCCTTCAAGCCTTTACCAGTTGTCCTTTCCTTTGCACAACTTGCTTTCAAATCTCCCGGGGTATGTATCCTCTTGTCACACTGCATTAACAAGAGGAATGTTCGTAAGAGATAATTTTAGTTAAATTAAATACATTTAACATATGTGTATTTATTTCCAACGGTGGGATATTTCCCACAGGAGTACTTTGAAAATATGTATCGGAACTGTTACATAAATGTAATGTACTCAATTCAACACACTTTATTAGGTACTAACTGTAGAAGTCTCCAGGCCCCCTCCTAAAGGAACACACTGAGGCAGGTTTGTGGGGGAAATGCTTATTTATTATTGCAAGATAATACGGGGAAAGAGCGCCGGGCGTCTTGCTAGGATCGCGCTCTGCCGGGCTCTGAACGGCGCGAACAGCCGCTCGCGCATGCGCAGTCCCACGTTCTCTGCTGGCGCGTGTTACGTCACACGCACGCGGGCATTAGCTAGAACGCTAACACCACATATCTCCTCCTTTTACACAATGGATATTTACAGTTCAGGGTTCACTGTTCTCTCATTCAAAGTCTCTGAGGTGTGCAGGCCTGACTATCACTCTCCCAGCGCGCGTGCGTCTTACCGGAGTGGAGGCTTCGTGGACACCCTCGGGTGCAGGGCTCCCCACCTTTTCTCTCCCTTGACCATGTCCAGTTTTCCTGGGTGTCGCCTCTTCCTTTGCTGATGTTTCCTTCACACTCATCTCAACTGGTTCTTCACTCTCTATATACGCATCTCCATCTCCCTGACTTTCGCCACCTGACTCTCTTTCTTCGGCTTCTCTTTCTTGTCTTTGGACAGAGGTGCAGTTTCCTTTCTCCTCCGGCCACTGCACGATTTTATTTATCTTCGCCATGCGATCCTGTGACCACACCTTTCCATCACTAAAGAGGGCTGCTCTGCTGTACACTTCCTCCACTTGTAGGGGCGGGCTGTACTTGCTTTCTCCCTTCTTCCTCAGTACTGCCTGTTTAACTCTCACCCACTCCCCTTTTTCCAAAGTCGTGTCCTTCACTCTCCTTCTCCGATTGTAGTGTTCTGTGTACACTCTCTGGGCCTTCTCCAAATTGTGCTGGACCACGGCAGGCGACCACTTACTGGTGACAGTCTTTTCTCTCCATACCACATTATCTTTCGTGAACGGATGCCTGCCCCTTAGGATCTGGACGGGACTGTACCCTGTTGCGGTGGGAGTGATTCTGTACACCCACATCATTCTTTGAATTTCTGCCTCCCAGTCTTTCCCTTGCATGATGGCCGCTTGAATTGACCCCATAAGAACTTGGTTAAACCTTTCCCCCTGTCCATTGCTGGCTGGATGAAACACCGAGGTGTGTTTGGACTTGATTCCGTTCCTCTCGGTGTATCGGTGCCACTTATCAGATGTGAATTGCGGGCCATTGTCTGTCAATATAGTCCTTGGGATGCCTTCCCTTAGGAACACCGAGGTGAGGAATTTAATGACTACATCCGAGTCCATTTCTTCCTGCACATGCACTTCTGGCCATTTGGAATATTTATCCACCAGCACACACAAGTACTTGGCCGTTCCTTGTCCATCCAATATCGGCCCTAGGATGTCAACAGCGAGGTCCTCCCATGGATCATGGGGTTGCTCAAATCTCCCCAACGCCGGCCTCAAGGGTTTGAGTACTTTGTCTGACTCCTGGCATTGGTTGCAGTCCCTGACATGTCTCTCGATCTGGATGTCCATTCCTGGCCACCAGTCCATCTGCTTCACCCTCGACTTGGTCTTCACAATGTCGAGGTGACCTTCATGCAGTTGGTTCAGCAAGGTTGAGACTAGCCTTTCTGGTGGCACCACCTTGTCCCCGCGATACAGAAATGTTCCTGAGTCACTCATGGATAGCTCCTCCCTCACTTCGTACAGTTTCCTAGGCACCTCCTTTAGCCTTTTCTTTTCCGGCCACCCATTGACAAGGTACCTTTTAATCTCTTCCAAGTTCTCATCCTCTTCTTATGCGTGTGCCCACTCTTGTATGCTGATTGCTCTCTCCAGGTCTTACATTACTGCCACCATTTCTTCATTCTCCTCTACAGGCGTGGGCGCTTCTTACATAGCTGAGGCCCTGCTGAGATAGTCATCCACTTTGTTGCGTGTCCGGGATGTACTCTACATCGTACGTGTACTCTAGGAGTTTTATAGTCATCTTCCCAATCCGCGGGGTGGCAGTGGCATGCCCACTTGAGGTGAGTACCTTGACCAATGGCTTGTGGTCAGTTCGTAGGCGAAACCTTGTGCCCCACAGGAACTGCCAGAACTTTCCCATGGCCCACACGACAGCTAGCATCTCTTTCTCTATTATGCTGAACTTCTGTTCAGTGTGCGACAGCGCTCTGGACGCGAAGCTGAGCATTTCAATCATGTTGTCATCTCTCTGTTATGCGTGGACTGCCCCCAGACCTTTTTCGCCGGCCTCAGTGGTGAGGATGGTGACTCCCACTGGGTCATGTCCATGCAAGGGTACGGCTTGGCTGATGTTCCCTTTCAGCTCCTCGAACTCCCTCTGAGCCTCGTCATCCCACTGGAATGATGCCTTGTCCCTTATTAGTTGCCGTAATCTGTGCATTTTTGTAGCAAAACTTAGGACGAATTTGCTGTAGTACTCAGCCATTCCCAGGAATGACCGTACCTCATCCTTGTTGGTTGGGGCTCTGGCCTCGCAGATTGCTTTCACATTGTCTTTCTTGGGAGTGATCCCTTGTCCACTTATCTCTTGCCCCAGGTAGGTGAAGGACGTCATTCCGAATCTGCACTTCTCCCATTCCGCCGTGAGCCCTTTCTCCTGTAGAACGCCTAGCACCTTGCCTAGCCTGGTATCGTGATCCTTACGATCCTTCCCCATCACAAGGATGTCATCCTGGAAATACTGGATGCTTTCGACGTCTTTGAACAGGCTGTGCATGAGTTTTTGGAACACCGCTGCGGAGACGCTAGCCCAAAGGGCATCCTGCGGAACTGATAACAACCATAGGGGGTGATGAAGGACGTCAGTTTCCTGCTGGACGGATGTAGGTCAATCTGGTGGTATGCTGACGTGAGGTCTACTGTGGAGAATCATTTCACTCCCCTGGTTCCCGACAACATTTCATCTATCCTGGGAAGGGGAAACTTCTCTACCACCAAGCATTTGTTCAGCTCACGAAGGTCCACACACAGGCGCACCTTGCCGTTGGGTTTCCTGGCGACCACCAAGGGAGCCAACCACTCTGAGCTATTGATTGGCTCGATGATCCCTTGCTCTTCCAGTCGAGACAGTTCTTGTTGCACTGCTTCCCTCACTGCTATGGGCATATTGCGGACCTTGTGAGATACTGGCCGGGAGTCTTCTCTCAGTACAATTTTATGCATGAACTTCTCCACTTTCCCCACTTTGCCACCGAAGACGTTGGGGAACTCTCTTCTCACCCTCTCCAGGTCTGGCCAGTGCTCACTATCTGTCAGCAGTACTTGTTCTTTGCCTCCTGGGTCCAGCTTGATTCCCAAGTCTCCCTTGTCTCTCCATCCCAGAACTGAGGGGCCTCTCTACGCTAACACCACACTAACAATATGGGGGTGTTAATTCACAAAGGAATAATGGCGCCTGCCAGAGTAACGCAATGTAAATAAACAAATGTGATTCTTGCGGTGCCACAGGTGAGGGGAAAAAAAACTTAAACCTCAGAGTTGGGAGCCGAGGGGCCGAAATGAATAATGTCTCTTGATGTATTCTCTTTGTCTTTATTCAAGAAAAACAACACAAAGTCCAGCCAACACGTATTTCGTCATTAAGGTATTAACCCTCGACTTCTTCAGAGCTGTGACGTTATAGATAAGGCATTCAACACTTCCGTTTCAGAATGCGTTTCCTGCAGTGTTTGAAGTATACAGCTCGCTACAGATTGTTCATGGCTCACATCAACTACCCAGGGTAACTTCTCCCTTTACACACATCAGCGCTACATTGAATGACGTAAGGATACACGCAGATGCCATGACTTAAAGATTCATGGTACAGAATTATTGGATTGCTATACTGGAATGCTTAATGACCAGCTCGGTCGGAATTATAACCAGTGACAAGGTGTGAATTGACATTATACTTTATTAGGTTTCTGCATAAAACCATAAAAGTCTTCTAAGAAAATCATACATAGTATAAAAAGTAAACAAATACAATCTATAAGTGCAAGAATCACATAAGTAACAAATGTCACCTAAAACTTTCAAGCAATGCATTAAAAAAATATTATAAAGTGAATATACAGTTAATCATTGTGTATCACCTTGATACCTAATGCAGGACATGGTGTCATCATTAAGAGCCACTATCAATTAATTGCAGCAGGCTCTTAGTTTCACTGCTGATTTTAAAAAGTTAAGAACAAATAGAATAGAGTCATCAGACAACAGTTGTAAATAAATAAAAGATGGTCACACCTGCTTAAACTCCAACCTCTTTAAAATAGAGATGATAACAATTTCCGAGGAGTCACATAATACTTGCCAAATATCAAATGTATGTAAGGTACTTGGTGTCAGGAGACTGTACGCGATGAGTAGTACTGGCAAGCAAAGACAGGAGGAACGTTTATGTGGCGGGTTTATGTGGCGGGTAGAGTATTGGGCCTAAAGTGCCTTTTCTAGTCAGTGCTGGAAGGGTAGTAAAAGAATTCCCATTTAGTGGAATAGTAATCCCGCTCAAAGTGGCCAGGAATAAAGAGTAGGTCCTTGCACATCAGTGTTTGTGGGTGGCTAGGGTACATGCTCTGAGCAGCTAAGTGGAGGGTTGCAGTGTGCAGTACAGCGTCAAGTGGGCTGACCGAAAGATGCTAAGCCCTTTTTGGCCTTCAAGAATGACCAAGGATCATAAATAAATATGTCCCTGTATAGGGATGTGTGTGAGATCGGTTGTGTTCAGTAGTAGGGGATGATTTGGGTTAAATAAAAAGCCGACAAATGGCTAATTGAGGACTTTGTATTGGGGGTTATCAGAGAAAGCTTGAGATTAATTAAGGCTTATTATAAGCCAGTTTATTTTGCTTAGAACTGTGCTTAGAACTGTATTAAGTTATTAGTGACTGGAAGAAGCACTGGCTTTGGATTCTGTGGATCTTGAGGGGCTGGACTGTTGGGCCGGTTGTGGTTTTAGCAGAGTTCAGTGTGAATGTGTGAATAGTCACTCTGTGATGGATGACAGTAATTCAGTCCGTGGCAGTGAAGGTAGGACAAGAGAGGATGTGAGTGCCAATAGGAGACAGATGATAACGGAATCAAAACGATATTATGTAACAGAGTGACTTGGAAAACAATAAGACCAAGTGCCAACCTCCACCCTACAATGGCACTATCTGGGAGCTGAGTGAAGGGGAGGTTTGCGGAGCACAGTGGAGTGTTGAGCAAGCATGTGGGGTGAAAACGGCAGGGAAATGTGACAATGGTTCCAATTGAGGAAAGAGTGTCCAGGAGGTTTGGGTGACCAACACAGTCACAGGCGGAAAACTAGCAAATCAAATTGAGAAGGAGGGGCAGACTTTTGTGATTTGATGTGCCAGTTAAGTTTGGATCACAGTGAGACCAGTCTCCTAGAGTGAATGCTGTTAAACTGGAAGGGTTGATTTTGTTCGGTGGAAGAGATGAGATGTGAGCCATCTAAATGTTCACCATTGAGTGAAAAGTCATTTTTGAGAATTGTACAAATATGTCAGATGTGAAATGGATTGGAGTTATACGGAGTGATTTGGTTATTGGTGGCCTATTACAGTAGAGGGTTAATCACAGCTGTTCTGAAGAAGTCTGGCTATGCACTTGAAAGGTGAAATTGATTGCAGAATACAGTAAGATGAGTGTCTGTGCCAGTGGATCAAACAAGGAGTTTTATCATTGCAGGGGGGCAAATTGGCTAGAGAAATGCAGGCATTATTTATTGAATGGAGAAGGGGATGATCTCACTTGGTGATGTCAGGTGATGGTCAGTAGTCCAAAGAAAGGGTCTGTCTACGAGACAGTTAGAAAGGACAGTGTTTTGAGTGGTGCATGTTTTGAGTGGTGCAGATAGTGTGCTCTTTTATGAGAAGTAATGACTCCATAAGGTGGTGGGAGAGCATGTTAGGTAGAGAAGGGATTTGCATGACTAAGAACAGTATTGGAGGTGGATAGTGGTTTTCAGAGCATGATGGGAAAAAGACATCACTTGACTGGAGAGCATTTGTTAGAATTTGAACTTTTGTTTGAGACAGCTCTACCCCTTCAATGCCTGGGGTACCTGCCCACAGTACAGCCGAGGGCATGAGGGACTGGATGTTACATTGGAAGCTAGTTAATGTCTGGTGTACACATCATGATTCAGATAGGGACTATTCATTTTACTGTAGCATATACAAGGTACACACGAGATTTGACCTCTAAGTCTTCTCCAGGGGCGCTGTGGCATTATGTGACTCACACAGAATATCTCAGTAACCCTATGTCAGACCACAGTCCCATCTTACCAACATTCCAACCTGGAATGAGTGCCCAGCCTTTCCAACCTGTCAGTTGCGTTCAGCAGCCCTAGAAGACACCTCATACCGTGACACACTGCGAGACGTGATAGTGCCATACTTTGCAATGAAGTAGGGGACCGCCTCAAGTGTCCTAATCTAATGGGAGGCCTTCAAAGTGGTTTCCTTGCGAGAAATGTGCTTGCGCGGGCGCGCGCTCTTGCGCAGGTCACCCTGAGATGCGAGGAAGAGGAGGATGGCAGCCCAGGGACACCACAGTGAAGGTAAGTCTTTTTTCTTTTACCTTTTAAATGTATTTTTTATTCATTCTTAATAGGAGGGAGGAGGAGGGGGCTGGTCAACTCAGCTCCGCTGCGGAGTATGCGGAGATTTGCCTACTCTACGTTCTCTGCGGAACGCGGAGTAGGCAAATCTCAGCACGCTCCTTGGGCGGAGCGGAGCACTCTGCCTGCGCCTACTGTCTGTACATGTAGTACCATTTACTAGAGACTTACAAGTAAATTAAGTGTACCAATCAGGTGGATTCCATTTGTACCATGCTATGGGGAGAGAGTACCAGCACTCTCCCACTCATTAGCAGGTAAAAAGTGCATAGAATTTGAATGTTAACAACAAGCATTGGAAAAGCTTATAGATCTCGCCTATGCAAGAGCTGTTGACTTTGCTAATACGTTTTTAGCAATGTTAACAATGTTGTACACCACAGTGGCTGGTGTTCAGCATGGCTAAAGGTTAGTGGGGTAAAGGAGAGTGGCATGGATTGGAATGTTGTAAAGTGGAATAGAGTGAAGTTGTATTTAGTGGTGTAGAGTGGTGTAAAGTGGTGTGGAGTGGTGTACAGTAGAGTTGAGTGGCAAGGAGAGAAGTGAAGTGGAGTGTCCTGAAGTAGCGTACAGTGTTTTGAAGTGTCATGAAGTGAGTAGCGTGTCGTAAAGTGAATGGTGTAGAGTTGAGTTGCGTAGAGTGGGGTACAGTGCCATAGTTTAGTGGAGTGTCATAGAGGGGAGTGGAATTGAGTGTCATGGAGTGGTGTAGAGCAGAGTGGAGTGGCGTAGAGGGTGATGCATTGAGTGGAGAAGAGTGTTGTAGATTAGAGTAGAGTTTAGCCAAGTATATTGTCATAGAGAGGAGTGGCGCCGAGTGAAGTAGACTGTTGTAGAGTTGAGTGGCATATAGTGGCAAAGTGTAGTGGCGTAGAGTGAAGTGGGGTTGAGTGGAGAAGTGTGTTATAGCATAGAGTGGAGTAAAGTGGTATGGAGTGGCATAGAAAGAGTTGCGTAGAGCACTGTAGTACTGTCATAAAATGGCATAGATTCAAGTAGAGTGCTATAGAGTGTCAGTGGAGC
The DNA here is from genome assembly GCF_964263255.1 of Lissotriton vulgaris. Classification (NCBI taxonomy): domain Eukaryota; kingdom Metazoa; phylum Chordata; class Amphibia; order Caudata; family Salamandridae; genus Lissotriton; species Lissotriton vulgaris. The sequence continues at coordinate 1,357,282,744 of NC_141687.1, forward strand.
AGAGTTTAATGGAAACAAGCATCATAGAGTAGAGTGTCATGGAGTGTCGTAAAGTGGAGTATAGTAAAGAGGTGTAGAGTAGTCTAGAGTGAAGTGGCATAAAGTACTGTGGTAAAGATGAGATTGGCAGAGAGTGCATTGATTTTGAGTAAACTGGTGTAGAGTGTATTGGCATAGAGTGCAGTGACATACGGTGCAATGGCATAGAGTAGAGCGGTGCAGAGTAGAGTGCAATGGTGTAGAGCAGAGTGGCACAGAATAGAATAGAAATGGATAGAGTTGAGTTATGCAGGGTAGAGTGGATTAGTGCAGGGTAGAGTACAGAGGTGTAGAGTAGAGGGGCGTAGAGTAGAGTGGTGTAGAGTCCAATTGTGTAGAGTGGAGTGGTGTTGAGGGCCACAGAGTGGTATAGAGTGGAGAGGTGCAGGGGATGGTGCAGGGGCATAAAGTACAGGGGTGTAGAGTGCAGGGGCATATAGTGGTGTAGAATAGAGTGGTGTAGAGAGCAGTGACATAGAGTTCAGTGGTGCAGAGTACAATAGAGTAGCGCAGAGTGCAGTGACATAGAATGAAATGGTGTGGAGTGAGGTAGCTTTCAGTGGCATAGAGTGCAATGGCATGGAGTAGAATGTTGTAAAGTACGGTGATCTTAAGCGCAGTGATAAGAAGAAGTTGGCATAGGTGCACTAGCGTAGGGTGCATTGGTTTTGAGTAAAGTGGTGTAGGGTGCACTGGTGTAGAGTGCAGCAGTTTAGAGTACAGTGGCCTAGTGTAGACTGCAGAGGCATAGAGTGGAACAGTGCAGTGGCATAGAGTGCAGTGGCATAGAGAAGAGTGGAATGGAGCACAACGTTGATTTTAGTGGCATAGAGTGGAGTGACAAAGAGTGTTATAGAGTGGCATAGAGTGCAGTGCCACAGAGTGCAGTGGCTTGAGTAGATTGTTTCAGAGTAGAGCGAAGTGGTGTCGAGTGCGGTGTTTCAGATAAAGTGGAGTGGAGCAGGGTATAGAAAATTGTGGTATAGAGTGGTGGAGTAGAGTGCATTGATGTAGAGTGCAGTGGTGCAGAGTGGAGTGGCATTAAGTTGAGTAAAGTGCAGTGGCATAAATTATACCTGCTTAGAGTATATTGTTTCTGTGTTGCGTGAAGTGGCATAGAGTGGAGTGGTGCAGGGCAGAGTGGAGAGGTGCAGGGAAGAGTAGAGTGATATAGAGTAGTGGCAAAGAGTGCAATGGTATAGAGTGCAGTGTTGCAGAGTGGAGTGGTGCAGAGTGGATTGGTGCAGAGCAGAGTGGGATAGACTGGAGTGGTGTAGGTTGCAGTGGTGCATAGTAGAGTGGGGTACAGTGGAGTGGACTACAGTGAAGTGGTGCAGAGTAGAGTAGAAAGTCATAGAGTGAAGTGGCATAGAGTGCATTTGCTTTGAGCGCAGTAGAGTGGCATAGATTGGTGCAGAGTAGAGTGCAGTGGCATAGAGTAAAGTGACACATAGTAGAGTGACATAGAGTAGAGTGCTATATAGTTCAGGGGCAGAGAATGCAGTGCTGGAGAGTAGAGTTTCATAGAGTGCATTGGTGTGGCGGTATAGAGTGGTGCAGAGTAAAGTGACAGAGTGCAATGGTGTGTCATACAGTAAAGCATAGTGGCACACAGTGCAGTGGTACAGAGTAGATTGGCATGAGTTGCAGGGGCAAAAGTGCATTTCTTTTGAATAAAGTGGTGTAGAAAGCACTGGTGTAGAGTGCAGTGGCATAGACTGCAGCGGTGTAGAATAGAGTGACATAGTGTGGCATGGCATAGAGGGGAACAGCGCAGAGTGGAATAGAGTGGCATAGACTGCAGTGGCATAGAGTAGATTGTTTGAGAGTAGAGTGCAGTGGCATAGAGTGCAGTGGTATAGAATAGAGTGTCAGAGTGCAGTGGTGAAGAGTAGATTAGAAGGGCTAAGAGTGGGGGGCACATCTTATAGTGGTGCAGAGTGATGCAATGCAGAATAGAGTGGCAAAGATTTCAGTAACGGAGAGAGCAGTGTTGCAGAGCAGAGTGATGTACAGTAAAGCTGCATAGAGTGGAGCTGTGCAGTGTAGAGAGGAGTGGTTCAGAGTACAGTAGAGTGGCATAGAGTTGAGTAATGCAGAGAAGGGTGGTGTAGAGTTCACTGACATAGAGTGGAGTGGCTTCATAAAATGGGAGAGATGCCCTTCCGACCAAAGGGGACAGGGTCAATATATGGTAAAAACAGAAAAGTCCCTTTTGTGTCACTCATTCTAGCTATCCAGTCTAAAGGGTAATTTTATAGAATCTCATTCAGGCTCAATATATCCTTACTCACAGTCACTCTTGTAGGAAGGTGGATATCTGAATATATGGTTACCCCAACTTTTTGCCTAGTGTTTAGCTCGTTTTTGACTTAGTTGGCCTGGGATCCTGCTCTTCAGGGCCCCAGGCTATCTGCTCTCTCTGTAAAAAGGACTCCATGTACTTTAGGTACCTACTTGATTGGGTATTGGGTCACCTTTGTGAGCCCCTGTATAGTGTACCATAGGTACCCAGGGCATAGGTGCATCCAAGGCCTACCAGGGTCTGGAGCATGAATTATGCCACCCCTGGCTGGCCATCCAAACTGACACCACAGGCGGATTACTCAGCTTGGGCAAGGTGGTGTAATCACCCCTTACTTGGATATAGTATTCCTATATCTACCCTTATATATAGACACATATATACCTATAAGTCACTCCTATGGCAGGCCTTGACAATCCTGAAGTGTTACAAATAAAGGGTTAACCCAAAGGTACTGGGACCTGGGTAGTTCAATGTTACATGTAGGAAGGGGTCCCAGTTGCTAAACAATCAATTCTAGTATAATGATTTGCAAATTTTTAAAAAAATCGAAGAAAATCTTTGAGAGGAATGTTGTTTATTCACATCCTCTTCATAAGTTGATTATGCATACATTTAATCATAAATAATCACAGTTCTTTCAATGCCCAAAGAGAGGCGTGGGTGAAAGGAGTAAAGGGAAGGGGTAAGGTAAGTGATTGGTGAGGATCAAAGTAGTGAGAGAAAGTTTTACTGAGGTCACATGTGGTCACAAAGATACATTTTATAGTTGGACAGCACATGGGCATGTTAATATCGCCATAGTACAATTCTATACAAATGCCATCATATCCCAATAGTAAAAACACAGTCAAAGTTTTCCTGTTGAGCTTGGGTAGGATATGTAAATGGAAGTAAGTCGACGTTTCGACCCCTGGTGGTGTAGGTTCACTTGCACCTTACTGTGGGGTCTTCATCAGGACAGGTGAGGTAGTGGGTCTGGGGGTGTGTAGGGACCAGGCTAGGGCACCAGAAACGCCACTACATATAGTGTGGCATCTTGAAGAAGAAAAATCTATCATTATACTAGAATTGATTGTTTAGCAACTGGGACCCCTTCCTACATGTAACATTGACAATCCTGAAGGCAGAGTGCTTGGATTTATGTGAGATGGTGCTCTAGCATGAGCTGAGCCCATCTGCAGCTTTCGGAACCATGTCCTTATTGCTGTTCTATGATATAGCCATACCATATACTCTTAAGTGCATTATAATCCTCGCGGTTAATGCTAACTTTGGTTTGGCTTTATCTAAACATGTCGTGTAAGGTGCCAAACACTCTGGAATACTACCGTAGCATTCCACCCTTCTAGGAGGAGAAGACATGTAGTTACTGCGTTACCCGGCAAAAGTTAAACAGAACCTCAGCATCACAAATTTGGATGCTGCTGCCACAGACACGAGTCTGACCTCCTGCAGCTGGACGTAACTCCGGCAAGGGAGGCCTGGACAATAGGTTTCCTGTTGAGGGAGGTGCTGGCACCTCCCCAGAAAGCCTGTAGTGTATTGGGGCAGATTGGGTTCAATGGAAAGATGCTTTTCCAGACACTCCCTGGGGCACACAAGGTGCCCCAGGCACCCTTTGTTTACAGGGCTGCGCTGGTAATGTGGGGTGCTTCCTCTCCAACTACGGGGACCATGGCAACTGCTCCATGCTGCTGCACAGTACGTTCAGACCCAGCAGGGCCCAGCAGGGCCCCTATCCCACCATCTGTCAAAGCTTCTGTGTACAGCAAAGTCGCTGGACACTGGTAGTATGGTGGCGTATGTATGGCGCTTACAATGTTGCTTAGGTGGCGGTGCAGCAGTCACTCATATCTTTGTTCTCCAAGCCGGGGTGGCATGCTGGGCTCAGTTCCCCTTATTCGAGAGGCGCTCCTCCTTCTTTTCACCAGGACAAAATGCTAGTAGAGCCAGGGGAGCAGACAAGCACACTATGGACAGGCACAACTCAAGATCCGATGTGCAGGAGCTGCAACGGCACACTTCAAACAATGCGGGCACCTTATGTTGGTGGTGGCACTTTAAACTCCTTTTCTTGATACTCACTTCTTTCATGCAAGTCGGCAGGGCTTTAAGTGGGGGGCTGTGGGGGACTGAGCCCCGCCAGTTTTTTTGGGGGGGGGGGCTCGAAAGGGGGCTCTAGAGGGCTCTAATTTTGGGCCTCAAAGGTCAAAGTTCAAAGTTAGGGTGAGAAGAATTCCTGTTTTTTGTGTGGTGTTACTAGTGTGGGTAACATGTCTTGATAGTGAAATACTGCCAATTTCGTTTTTCACTATTGAAAGGCTATCTTGCCATAGGATAACATGAGAAATGCTGTGTGACATGTTTACCTGCATATCTTCCCATAACGTTGGTTGTTGCGGCTGACTCCCTAAATGCAGCGGCTACGCCCAGTTGTGGGTAGCACGCTCAATTGTCATAGGAACCAAGCTATACCTCTCTGATGAGACCTAAGTACGTTCTGCTGACCCTATCTCTAGTTACACATTAGGTGCCTCAACTTATCCATTTTTGTGTTTTACAGTTGTGATATATGGGAAAACGCTACTTTGGGTGATTCTGTGACTCCACAAGTGCAGCTGGGGCATTTTTGAAAAACATCTCGGTCACATTCATTTTGAAATAACGTTCCACACGGTAGGAGCAGGAGTCCTCCCAGACGAAGGCTCAGTCAATTTAATTATTCACCAGGTTTAAGGGAACATTATCCAAGTGAGAATTTTTAAGAGAACATTATCCAATGAGCATTTTTAAGAGAACATTACCCAAGTGAACATTTTTAGGAGAACATTTTCTAAAACAATAGTGATTGTGTATGTGCTGTTTATGACGTTTTGATCTGCCTAACCTATATAAAGTAATTTATATTTTTATAAATACTTGGTGTAGTGTCCATTTGTGGTGTTGCGCTATGTTACTGTGAGTGTTGGTACAAATACTTTACACATTGCCTTGGGGGTAAGCCGGTCTGCTTGTGCCAAGCTACTAAGGGGGTGAGCATGGGTTATCTACAGTGTGTATCCCCTTACCCTGACTAGAAGTAAGGGTTACTGACCACCCTGATCTAATTCGCCTTCAGGCAAAGAATGGCAGTGCAATGGGCTGTGTTTTGCTCAGCAATTTGACTGCAACTGAAATAATAAAACACATTGCACTGGACATGCAACAAAGATTGGTCTGTTATATCAGACAACACAAACCAAAGATCACAGTATTAATTGATGAAAACACTTCTATTAGCATTGCTTCTACCTTAATCATCTACCTCTGTGGCATTTTTGGAAATGAAAGTACCCCAGTGACCATCTATTTCGACCTGCTGGAGCTGGCAGAAACAAATGCCCTTGGTGTAAAGACATCTCTCCTAAGCTACTTCGAAAATGTTGGACTCACAAAAAGTCTGCCACATGATATCTTGATTGCAGTATGTTCGGATGGAGCAGCAGTAATGTTTGGTAAAAAAAGGAGGAGTAGTAGCATTGATGAAATCAGAATTTCCAAATCTTGTACTGACATGGCACTGTTTGGCTCACAGACTAGAACTTGCTGTGGCAGATACAGTGGATGAGGTTGCCGGGGTCAATCACTTCAATATTTTCATGGACTCATTGTATGCCACATACAGCATGTCACCAAAAAACCAGAAAGAGATAAATCTGGCCACCAGCGAGCTATGTGTACAGCGTCAGAAGATAGGGAAAATGCTTGATACTAGATGGGTAGCATCCAGTTACAGATCTGTGAAAACTGTTTGGAACTGCTTCCCTGCCTTGTGCAAACATTTTGAGAATGCTTCTAAAGACCCATCCAGACCCATAAGACACCGGAGTAAGTATGAAGCTCTCTTGAAGAAGCTTACATCCTATTCTTTTATCGGAGATTTGGGGGTAATGTGTGATGCATTTCAAGAGTTCAAAAACTTATTACTCTCCTTACAGAGGAGGGACATTACAATTGTTAATGCCCACAGACTTTTGGTTAGAACTCACCAGGGGAGTTTCCTACTGCGGCTCGGAGAGCAGTTGACAAGGGCAAATTCAAGAATGTTCCTCTTTTCCATGGTAGAAGTAACTCTGTTGCCCTTAATCCAAATCAGTTTTACCAAAGTCTATCTGTAAATATCAATAAACGATGTGCCCCGGATTCTGAGAAAGAACTTATAGCCAGCTTCAGTGTGCTAGATGCAGGCAACTTGCCTTCTGGTGATGAGTGCATTCTTCATGGTGAAACAGAGATCCAGAAACTGTGTTCGGAGTTTCAGCTGCCAGCAAGAGATACTATTGAAGCTTTCAGACTTTTCAAAGATTTCGGTGGAAAGAAAACCCCTGAAGCATTAAAAAAGTTAGTAGTTTGCATGGAAACCCTGCCAGCAAGTAATGCGGATTGGGAGAGAGGTTTCAGGGCAATGACATTAATTGCTAGTACAAGGGCCTCTCTTCTTCATGCTTATGGGTAAAACTCAATGGTCCTCCATTTGAAACATTTGAAGCAAAGCTGTATGTGAAGAGTTGGCTGGCAAAAGGTAGAAGGTCAGCTGATGAAAATTGTTGTGAGAAACCCCAATAAAATAGACACAGTGAATATTTTCAAGGGTTTTCTAATGTAAATAATTTTTACATGTTTTTTAAAGTGTTTGGTATTTTATGGCTTAAACTTAATAAATATACTTTTTTGCCTATTTTATCATCCTTTGCTGGATGCGACTTCATGATTTTCTTAAGCACACAATGCTAGTTATCTTGATTTAGACCACGCCTCTACTTGAATAGGCCACATCCATTTAAGAAATTTGCCACACCCCTTTTAGAGCACCCTCAGTTTTTTCCCACTTAAAGCCCTGTCAGTCGGTCTTTTGGTTTACAGCAGACAGTGACTGCAGAGATAGGGGCCTTACTGGTGGACCCAGTAAACATGCTTGATGGCCTTCACCTAGCCATAACAGGCATCAGTCACTGTTGCGCTGGCAGCAGGTGCAGGGGGTGCCATCAAATGGGCTACACTCCCCCCCCCGAAGAACAGCAAAATACCTACCAACACACACATGGGGATCGGCCTGCTCATCGCCATTGTAATGTAGTTGGCGCTAGGCCCACATACTTGCAAATAAGGCACACTGGCACAGTGACTATGGTACTGCAACTGGTATGGGGAACATGCGCCTGACCCCTTTTGTTATCCAGGTCCCCTGACCGGTGATGCCTGTGATGGGTGGGTGTGATTTGTAGGTACAGCACAAGGCTGAACACTAGAACGTGTACCGCATGACACTACACTTGTGACTCACAAGTAGCCAAGAACACACGTTTACAGCTTATGTTAACACAAAGCCTTGAGAGGTGCTCCCAAGTGACAAAGCATTAATTTTACTGAAACTTAATCTCAAGTAATGCAGTTATCTCCCTCATTTTGTAGGTACACTTAGTAAACAGCCACAACATTTACGAACAAGGGATGAACTTCATTTGTAGGAAGTGCACACATTCTGAGATGTCGCTGTCTGTAATAGAGCAGGGCCTGTAAATTCTATTAATGTTGGTAACACAATTGGGGCCAGATGTACGGCCATTTGATTTTGCACCTCTCAATGTGCGTCAAATAGCAAGTCGCAAGTTGCGAGGCACAAAATCAAATGTACAACACTGTGTTTAACACTGTTTACGATTCCCAATGGGGTCGCAAATTGTGGGGCTTATTAATATCATTGAGCTTCCGGCAATTTGCAAGCCCATTGGGAATAACAGGCCGTCCCAGGGATGGTGGCGTGCTAGGCTCAGCAGACCACCATGTCTTGAACTGCTTTTAAATAAAGCATTTATTTTAATGCAGCCTCTTTTCCTTAAAGGAAAACGGGATGCATTTAAAAAAATTAAAAAAACATTTTCTTTTAATTTTTTAAGGAGAGGCAGTAGTCCCTGGGACCACTGCCTGCCCTTAAAAAATAATTTTGCATGCATTTGCAAAGGGGAAGGGGTCCCCTGGGAACTCCTTCCCATTTGCGAATGCATTACCACCTACTTGAAGTAGTGAAGTAGGTGGTAATTGCGAGTGTTTTGCGACTGCATGAGCAGTCGCAAAACATTAGTACATGGGTTTGAGATTCGCTATTTTGAAGGGAACGCCCCTTCCAAATAGCAATTTTTGCGAGTGGCAATACATTTGCGACTCGCAAAATTGTGTTGGTACATTGCCATGACAATTTTGGCATGCGCATACGGGTCGCTAAAATTGTTCGTACATCTGGCCCTTGATCCCTGTTTAGCTCATGCAAATAGGAGAGTTTTCACACACTGCTCTTGTATCTGAGAATCAAATAGCGAAATGTATTTATGTCCGTAAAGTGGGCATTTGAGAAGGAAAATATGTGATACTTGCAAGACACCTGTTCAAGTCCGAGCAAAAATTACTTTTAAAATATTGCTGATGGGTGACCAGAGTAGTCGTTGTTATTATTATTATTATTACTCGTCTATGGTTATTAAACAATCCTTTATTGTTATCTTAAGATGCCTAAATTGACACTAAAATACTTCGAACATTCCGGAAGGTTTAACTATTTATACATGATAAGCAGAAAGTAAAAAGGTGGTTGGGATATATTTTGAAATTAGGGGGTAAACAATTATTTTGTTATCTTTAAAAGCATTTTTTTTTTGCATTCGAGGATCACTTTCAGAAATGCTTGCATTTGAGAAGCAGGAGCTTTTTGCACATCCTTGCTCTTTGAGAAACTCATTAGGAATTATTGTCCTGTCGGCTCATGCAAAATGTCAATGTGCTGCCAACAGAGTTATTTATGGCTAAACGGGGCTGATGCTCCATGCTAGGTATGCTGTAGGCTAATCCAGCATGTGAATGACACTCCAATAACGACATGGCTTCAAGGGACTGACCCAAATCCCTTCTCTATGTAGATTTGTTTCTTATTTCAACATTGCTGGCATACAGCTAAAGCATTTTTTTAACCCAGACATAAAAATATGAGACATTCTGTCAGCCAGGCCGCCTCCCTCTTTGCTTCCCCATCCCCCCATTCAAGAACTAGCTGACCTGTCATAATGAGACAGCCATGAGCATATACCTTGCTCTGAGAGCCATTGCGGCACATACATACTCCAGCAGCTATTTGTTGAACTGAGGGAGGAGGGGAGATGATGGCCAGAGTGGGATTGGGGAACCAAAAGCAGTCCTGGTAAAAATGATCACACCCTTTGTCTCCTTGTGCAATCTCTCTCTTTCCATCTGTCTATGCTCTCGCTCTCTTCCACTCCTCTCACTTCCTGCTCCCTCCCTCCTCCCTCAGACTTCGCGTGTCTACTGCAAACAACTTCGAGAAGCTTGTGAAAGAGGACAGAGGCACCATCTGCCCTCAAAGGGCCTCAGCCCAGTGGGGAAATGGCAGGTGGAATAAATGACCTGCCCGGCCCTCCAGACACGGCATTGCCACATCATCACCCTCCATTTCTCAACCACACTCAGGCCTATGGAGGCCTAAAGGGACAGGGAAATCTTGGGAAAAGGCACCTTGAAACGATGTCACTGGCATCTTCACCTCAAATCATTTTTCGATAAAAAGCAGGACTCGCATGTCTCCTTTTCCTTTAGTATTGACTTCTGATCGTTGGAAAGGCTCACACAACCCCTTCACGTTTCAAGACTCAGTTGAGGTTATTGTACATTTTACAATAAATGAGTGTTCAGAATCTCACTCGGCAGCTGTGATATGCATTTATGTTGCTGTGCCTCTGGAAAGTAGGAATGCTTGCATGCCTCCTCATTTCAGAATGCATTGTGGTAGGTCTGCCTCTAGCAAACCAGAAACCGCTCATATCTTTTTTGCATTTGATGATTAAATTGATGCTGCCCGAAGTGCTTCAGAGAAATAGAAGGGCTTACAGGCGGGGTTTTCGTAAAATATATAAAATGAGAAAAGGCCGCTAGAGGACAAACTTAACAATTGTTGCTTTAGCCAAGTGCTCCTCAGCCACCTTAAATTATGAAGTGATATTTTTCGCAGCAACACTGGTGATGATTTCAATTGTATTTTAATTTCCCTGATGGTAACTATCTTTGAAATGTACTGCCCAGGTTTGATCCCCACCAGCTCGATCTGTAAGCAGCAATAGGCGCAACGTGAAAGAATAGACCTTAAAGTGGCGTGCATGTTGGCTCCCAATGCGACAAAGAGCCAACTTCAAATTACTGTGTATCACACACAAGGTACTTTACAATACAGGCCCTACCATTCTACACAATAAAGTCAAATTCCATAGACCATCGAGGAACCTTCGATCCAGAACTTCAGGAAGAGCAAACACTACCCACGTGAAGACTGTCAGGATGGGAGAGCGGGCTTTCTCTCATCTAGCTGCAACCAAGTGGAATGATCTACCTCCCAATCTCAGACTGACAGAATGTCTCTTATCATTTAGGAAACAATTAAAGACACTACTCTTCCCTAAACCAGAATAATCAGTAATCAATGCGGTCACCGTACCCCTCAGCACCAAACCTCAGCGCCGTGATATCCTACCTAGGATGATTGTTAGCGCTTTATAAATAAATTAAATACAAAAAAAATACAAATGACGCACAAAGCAATTCACAACAATACACCCAGCTACTTGGCGCTAAAGTTGGAAAAATCAGGAGGCTGCAGACAACTACGAAGTACGAGCACTCTACTTCTGAAACCCCAATCCTTCAGGAAGAAGAGAACAGGCTGTAGAGCTTTCTCAGGGATTGCTCCATAGATTTGGAACTCTCTACCACCCCGAGTGCGTGGAATCACCTCCCTTACTGTATTCAAAAAGGAAGTAAAAAGTCTATTAATGAACAAATTCATGTCCTAAATCTAAGTATGGGATGTATTTGACTGTTTGTCTTTTTATCACATCCCCTGTTGCTCCACAATTGTTTGCTGATTAATGTTTTTCGTTGGATGTAGATCTGTGTGGCTGATAGCTCAATGTCTAATGTAAGTTGTTCTGCCGATGCTATTGCTCTATTATGACAAATTGACATTTTGTTTGTGTTGACTACCTCTTCCACTGTTTATTCTTCTAATGTAAAGCGCTCTGATACCCTCGTGGGTCACGTTCGCGCTTTATAAGACTTTATAAATAAATAAATAAAAAAAGATTGATGATGAGTATCATAATAATTATGACAATAATGATAATAACAAAAATAATAATAAGTAGCATTTAAACGAATGTCAGTTACTATGCAGCATATCGTGGCATAAAACATCGCTGCTTAAGCTGTATGCAGTACTAAAAAATTTAAAATTATAACATTGGATTCTTATGTCTATGACAGTTCACCACATGCTATTTGCATGGATAGGATATACAATTTTGGGCACCAAATTCTTCACTTGGAGTCTTTCACAAAGAACATATTGTGCTCCCCTTTCACTGATTTATTTTCATCAGCAGGCATACAATGTATAGGTATTAGGGTTCCCACGTTTAAAAGTGTGATGTCACTTTTTCCAAAATATAAGTCGTTCTTATTGTACAAAATACCTCCTACCCTTTACATCACCCTTTGTATCCTTCCAAGCACTTAGGAAGTCGCGGAATTGATTTCCAAATGCGATGAAGCACGTGTTGGCTGGTTTCAGTTTTGCTTTCATGAAAATGGAATAAACCAATACTTCAGCCCCCATTATCCCTGCTGAAACAGCTCTGTCCTACTGCATACCCCCCTATGACGTAACACCTCCAGCCATTCTAAACAACTGGCCGAAACTTGACCTAGACCTGGTTCGCAAATTATTAAATTCTATCAAATCAGGCTCACCTAATGATCCACTACCTTGTTCGGTCCTGAAAAAACTCAATAACGGGGCCCTGGAAACAATCACTAATCTTCTTAATAAATCCTTACAGGAAGAAACCGTACCGAAGGAGTGGAAACATGCAATGATTCATCCATTGCTGAAAAAAGCAGGAGCAGATCCCAATTTGCCATCCAACTTCAGACCTATTTCCCTGTTACCAACCTTTGCGAAAATACTAGAAAAACACGTTCACAGGGTCCTTACTGATTTTATTACTACTCATGATTTATTACCCCTTCACCAATCAGGATTCCGCACAGGCTTCTCCACAGAGACGACCTTGTTAGGCGTCACTGAGAACATCCGACTAATGCTGGACCGTGGAGAAACTGTAGCTTTGCTGTTACTCGACCTCAGTGCAGCATTTGATACTGTGTCACATACTGTACTTGAACAAACACTCCATTCCATTGGTATCAGGGGCGCAGCTTGTAATTGGATTAAATCCCTACTGGAACAGCGCACTTTCCAAGTTTTCTCCCAATCCGCTTGCTCAGACACTCTGACCCTTAAACATGGAGTACCTCAGGGCTCCATACTGAGCCCACTGCTTTTTAATATTTACAAGAGCCCGCTGGCCAAAATGATAGAAGAGACTGGATTACTAATGTTCTCCTATGCTGACGATTCTCAGCTTATCTTCTCTCTATCATCCACCGAATCTAATAACACCTCGTCATTAAAACTCGGTCTAACCAATATCGCAGAGTGGATGAGAACATTTTTTCTCAAACTCAATGGCGATAAGACCGAGCTACTTGTCCTAGGCAAGAATAAAGAGCTCTGGGGACCCCAACACTGGCCAGACGAGATGGGTACCCCCCCGACCCCAGTCAAATCAGCCCGCAACCTCGGGGTCATCATAGATGAATCGCTTAATCTCAATCAACAAGCTGCGAAGACGTCAGCTACATGCTTTGAGATTTTAAAGTGGTCGAAAAAAATATGTTGGATGCTGCCCAAAAATACCCAGAAAACTGTCATCAACGCTCTAATAACCTCCAGACTGGATTATGCCAACGTGCTATACTTGGGGGCCAATAAGGCCACTACCCGACGATTACAGACAGTGCAAAATGCCGCCGCGAGATTACTGTGGAAAATTCCCATCTCCACACCCACCACCAAGTACATCCGCGAACTGCACTGGCTGAAAATCGAGAATCGGGTGAAATTTAAATCTTTATGCTTTATGCATAGGATCTCAACCAATAATGCACCCAAGTATCTACAAAATCTAATACATCCCTACCGCCCATCTCGAACCCTTCATTCAGCCACAGCCAACCACTTTGTGATTCCTAAAATCAGGCTGGCGCGAAAGGGTGGAAAATCCGTCTCATATCTCGGACCCTCACTTTGGAACACTCTTCCGGTGACACTTAGGCAGGAAACCAACTATATGAAATTCAGGAAGGCCTTAAAAACCTGGTTGTTTAACATCTAGAACCTGAACCAATCAAAGCACTGGATCACTAGCGCCGGGAAACCCTTTGTTGGGTAGCTGTTTGCGCTATATAAATTAAATAAATAAATAAATAAATAAAAGACGGAATGACTTTCTATCAAAATGGATAATTGACCATTGTTTTCAAATGTACTAGATCCATATGAATACATCTACATTGTACAACTGTCTTACATGTGTGCCCAGGTTCTTGTTGAATTCTGTAACTGTGTATGATTTTTTCCATATGTAATTGAGGGTTTATGGGGCTTAAACACTTTCCTGGTGGCATCATAACACTTTGTTATTAGATATACTCACGCTTACCAGCAGAGCGCCAATTTCCCTGAGTTACTAAAAACCCTCACAACCAGAACTAGAATCTCAGCTTATATAGTGGACAAAAATCTGATGGTAAATATATATTCATTAAGAGTTCATTAAAACAAGTCAAGGGATATCTTTATGGGGGGAACATCACTTACAACGCATTTTTTACAACGCACTACCATTACATCGCAACCATTACAACGCATACCATTACAACGCATTGCGCAGGGGGGGCGCTCTAGGATAGGGAATATATTTAATTTACTATCCAACACCTTCCCTGCTATCCACGGGGACTGGAGTTGGAATTAAGTATGGGCGGAAAATCCGTTTCGCTCGCGGATTTTGCGGATTTTCGGGAAATTCGCAATCCGCGAGATTCGCGAATCTCCCGCAAAATCCGCAAATCCGCGAGCAGCGGATTTTGCTCGCACTGCTCGCACTGTTCGCGTGAGTTCGCGGCTTCCCAGTACAACTTCGCGCCCCGCGAATAAGTGCTAAATTGCAGAAATACGATCTTAGCAAAACTGAAACTACTTACCAGGTTCAAAAGTTCAGGCTCATCATTAGTAGCCATTTCCTGTAGTGCTTCCTGAGGGGCCCCTCCAGAGTTCAGTTGCCAGTTGCAACTATTATGTGACCCTGCTCTGAACCTCAGAATAGTTACACATATGCCACAAAGGTCCTGAATTACAGCTAAGGGAGACAAGCAGGAGCCAGGCTGGAAGTTAAAATCCATTAATCAGCCCCTAATTCATTATTGTCAGTTGGGGCAGGGCAGGTGTTGTAACTAATTTTGCAACAATGAAAGCACTTAGCAAGTGCAAAAGATCACTAATCAGGGCGCACTAAGGAAGCAGGTGCCAGCTAAAAAAATATTCTGTGACACATTAATCAGCCCCAAATTAATTCAGGTCACTTGAGGCAGGGAAGGTGTGCTTTGCTTTGCCGAAAATAATGTACACTGGACAACCAGAGGGTGTGGTGATGAAACAGAGGGTGGCATGGGTGGGCCAGAGGGTGGCATGAGTAGTCAGAGAGTGGCAGTGGTGACAGAGAGTGGCAGTGATGAAGAAGAGTGTCCCAAACAGGCTGGACACGTAGAAACAACAAGTTCGCAAAACTTGCTACCCGACAGGTAAGTTCGCAAATTGCGAAATTGTAAAAACCCTCGCGAACTGGCAGAAACACGGGCGAACACAAAAAAAAAAAATCCGCAAATTCGCGGGAATTCGCGGATTTTGCGGATTGCGAGTTCGCAAATCCGCAAAATTCGCGAACGCGAGATTCGCAAAATTCGCCCATGCTTAGTTGGAATAGTAAATTAAATAATTCACTATCCAGCGCCTAAAAGCATTATGCGTTGTAATGGACTGCGTGGTAAAAACCGCGTTGTAAAGGCATGCGATGTAAAAGCATGCGTTGTAGTGACACCAATCCCTTTATGGCCATAATACCAATTTCATAGTTTTCAAAAATCTGTGTGTGGGACCAAACCTAAATGGATAAACACTGGAATTGGATGTACCGGATAGAACCATAAAAGAAGTAAAAACATTCATATATTTATTCAGTAAATAGCTATAAATATTCATAAATAATCATAAAACGTTATATAATTCGTCCCCATTATTCAATCCATTTGAAGTTCGAGTATCCAGCTCAAGTATAAATTTGGCCTTCAATTGTCTCAAAGCCTTTTCTCTTTTGCCTCCCCTTCTCATTGGCAAATTTGGCCTCCAATTGTCTCAAAGCCTTTTCTCTTTTGCCTCCCCTTCTCATTGGTGGCACTGCAGCTATGACAATTTTTTTTAAATCATCTAATTTATTTTGATGTATAGCCTTAAAATGTTTGGCCACCGGATAAGTCATGTCTGAGTTGACGATGGCTCTGAGATACTGCAAGATACACACATTAACTTGTAGCTTTGTGCTGCTCACGTATTGTAGCCCACAAGTGCAACTCAACACATAGGCAGCATATTCAGTGCAACAGCTATATCTATCCTCCAGTTTATTGGAGCTGGGGCCATAGACAGTGGTGTATTGAGATGTATTGACCCCAAACTTGCACACTCTGCATGTACTACATATAATGAATCCATTGTGAGGTGCTAACCACTTAGTAGAAAAGTGAGCTGTACTAGTAATCAGCTCAGGACTTGACTTTACAAGACCATTGTGCATAGATTTGGATTTTCTAAAAGTCAATGTTGGAGGGGCAGGAAACAGTTGAGTTAAGACCGTGTCAGTTTGTATAGTCGGCCAATGTTTGCTAATTATGGCCCGGGATTTTTTGTGTTGGCTGCTAAAAGTGGTTATAAATCTAATTTCAGTGTCAACCTCTTCTGAACTCAAATTGGCAACACTATCATTGTTGAGTGCAGTCCCTTTAGCTCTAAGTAATTCCTCTCTGGATTTGGTTCTAACTTTGTTCAGTGCTTGGTTAATGGTTTTCTCATTATAACCCCTGGCTTGGAATCTTAGACTGCTTTCCTTGATATATTTCTCAAAGCTACTTCAGTGCTGCAAATTCTACATAATTGCAGGAATTCCCCAATGTGTCGGGTGGAAACTCGATGCATGAAGCGTCGAGTTCCTAGCCATACTTTTCCTGTATAGTGTTGTCTCTATAAGGTTGTTATCTATGAAAGCACGTACATCCAAAGAAATCAATGGATATCTTGCCAACTGAGGCCGTAAACTGAAGGTTTAGGTCATTTGCATTTAAGGTTTTATTAAAAGCATTGGCCATTTCTTTGGTACCTTTCCAAACAAAAAAGATGCTGTTGATGAAACGCATCCAACAAATGATAAATTCATCCCAAACATACCATGCAAGCATGCATAGCTGGGGGAGAAGCAGGTCCCATAGCGACTCCTCTGATTTGATGGTAAATATCTTTATTGAATAAGAAAAAGCTATTTTGGAGGCAAAAAGATATTATATCTACAATCATTTTCCCATGTTGGTATAATTCTATGGGTCTATCTACCAAGAAAAACTTAACCGCATTAATACCATCATTATGCTTTATATTGGTTGTTAGAACTAGGATTTCTGGTTGGCTAAGGCTTGCGCTAAAGCCAGGGAGAAACCACCACTCTAGTCAGGGCAATGGATTTACACGCCATAGATAACCCCTGAGGAAATTTAAAATCAATATTATGTAATGTTGTCATAGCATATCCAATATATGTGTGTAACTTCGATATTAGCCCCTCGTAAATATACTCGACCCATGTACATCTTGTGAGGCAGGCCCGATTCGAACAAACGCCATTCTGGTTTCGTTTCCTGAGGCCTCTTTCTGTTAATAGGGAAAGCATGTGACATGCTGTTAAGAGGAGAGTTTGAGAGGACGGCCCAGGCTATGAACAGAGCAGTGATTATAACTTAGGAAACCCAAGGTCACATCTGCTCTTTCATTTAGGATGAGCACATTCCTGAAAGCGCTATGCTTGTACTTCCATGCACCACAATGAACGGGAGGCACCTCTGCTGACCTACCCTCGAAATAGCTTTATCAGGGTTTCTAACCAATCTATTGTGCCTTACATGGGTATTCCTGTTGATCTTTCTTGAGCTGGTACTTTTCCATGTACGGGGTTTCTATGAGGTATGACGAAAGTATATATGCACTGTTTTGAACGTGATCCAGCAGTCTCCTCTGCACACCTTTGCGAGCTGTGGCCAGAGGGAGGCTCCCCTGTACAGGGCACTTTGCAAAATAAACGATTGAACCTTTTCCATTGCCGACTGATTTATGTATGGTAAATGAGGTATATGGGCTATTGGTAAGTATAGCTCTATGGTATATTTTTTATAGTACTTCAGTTGGCGAATCCGCCGGGACTCCGTGATAGGGTTGTCCCCTCCCGTAAACGGAAGAAGAGGGACGGGGGGAGGTTCTGGTCGAGGGGGTGGATTAAAAAAGGATCCTAATAGAGAAACCAGTTTGTGGTAAAAGCGGAAAATTCCACTCTTTGACCCAGAGACCTTCCCAGCTGCTAAAAACCCTTCGCCGGAGTCCCACAGGCTTAACCCAAGAACAGCTAACCGTGTTGGTCTATAAAGGAAGTCGGCGGTGGTGAACGTTCAATCAGACCTGCGTGGACCAGGTGAGTGAATTGTATGGTATGGAATGAGCACTTTTTGAGAAGTGGTTCAGAAGAACAGTTAACCGCGTATGGTATGGTGGTTGGTGAACCACAAAGGGAATCTGGGGGTCTGACGTGGCAGAGTTGTGACTGCACGGGCAGATGCTCCACGGACTTGTTTAGTGAACAATTGGGAGAACGTTAGACGCCTTTTGTGTTGCACGGTGGGTGCTCATTCGGCCGAATCCTTTTCAGAAAGACCCCCAGGAGCAACTGGGTAAGCGCAGGGTCAGGGGTTGCGCCCATAACGCCTGGCCCAACCAGCACAGGACTGGGGGATGGTATGTAAAAGGGTTCGTGGTTCGCCTGTCTGAAGATCCCAGGGCAGTCTCTGGACTGTCTCTTTTATGAAGTATTTCTGTGGTCTAGAATCCAAGGTGATCGATTCCCCTAACAGGAATCCACGGGCTCTGTTCGTGTAAAAGACATGTTGTAAGAAAAATTGTAAAGTCTTGACCAGAGTATTTATCATTGATTGAAATTATGCACTGTAAAAATATTGTGAATATTGACTTGTCGTAATGTGGAGAAAGAGAGGGAGTCAATGGTGTGTAGACGCGTCTATGAATGTGATCACAGTTGAAACGGTGTGATCTGTTAAATATCTATCAAAATGTCTTGTTTTAGTAAATTATGTTTTGGGTGCTGCCGACGGGAGGGAGGGCGACTGGAAGAAAGACAGCCCGCTCCTCCGGAAGGTAGTCCTAGTTTTCACATGTATGTCAAACATGGTGTCACTCCTATTTTGTTTAATGCGTTATGGAATAAGTACACGAAAGATAATGCGGAATTACAGTGGCCTTTGACAGGGTCTTTTGATGAAAGAAAAATAAATGACTTGCAGAACAAATTATTTTTACAAAGGAGCCGTCAGAGTATGTTTGATTCTTTGACCTTATGGGTCAAGGAGGTGAAGAGACGGCGAATTCGAGGAGGAAAATTGAAAAAAATTAAAGCAGGACAGACTGTAACCCAAAAGGTAGTGGCGTATGAAAAAGAGAAAGTAGAGAAGAATATCGAACAATTAGATAGAAAGTTTAGGCTTCAGACTGATAAAAGCTATGTGACCCGAACCGAAGCAGAAGATGAAATAGAGGAATTGCTGGAGACTCGCCCTCCCCCTCCATATGCACCACAGGGTTTGTACCCAGCAGTTCCAGTAGACCGAAAGGGAGGGATAGGAGCAGAGGTTGGAACTGCTCCGGTAGCTGCACACACTCCTGCTCCGGTGTCTGTCCCTCCTACCCTTGGCCCCACTACCTCAGAGTTAATCACTTTGCTACCCAGGGCAGTGGCCGCTTCCCCTACCTCCCCAGTATTTTTAACACCCCCTGCTAGAGGAGTTACAGGCACCCCTGGCGGAAAGACCGTTGCCCTTTTAGGTGACACCCCACGATGCCCTATGACAGGGACGGACAGTCATTGAGTTTTTACTGGATCATCTTGGAGCTATAAGGAGAGACGGGCTGTAATAGTCCAAGCGTCCTAAAGGATGCGGAACCCAATCTATACTCTAGAGGACATTTGGAGTACAATGAAAGATTTTGAACCTGTCACTCAACAATTGGCATTAGAACACATGGCAATAAGATTGATTCCTTTATGGGAACAGTGCTTCCATGAAGGACTGGCCCCTCAAATATTGTGTGACATCAGAGATCGAGCATTTAAATTTGAATTACAGGTTAACGAGGTGTTCCAGAATGTTGGGACTCTGATAAATTAACGGGACCGAATGGTTTTGAGATGTCCAGATGCAGGGACTCAGTACCCTATGAGAGAAGTGCACCCCCTCTTTCACCCCGAGGTTCCCGAAGTATTGGACGGAGGAGGCCAGGTCATTAGAGAACGTGTGGAGGCACATTTCCAAGATCAGTGGGTTTATACCCCTTGGAAACACAGTGAAGTCCTTACTTTGAAAGCTCAGCTTCCCGACCCTCAGAAGAACCTCACGGCTTATTATAAAGAACTAACTAAAGCTGCAAACTCGGCCGTTATGACACTGGCTGATATCGAGTTATTCTTCGGTCTTTTAGTTCCAGTAGATATATGGAGACAAGTGCATGATTCAGATCATGCCGCAGAACTTGGAGGGACCTGGGATCAAATTAAGGCATGGGAAAAAGATCAAAAACCTGGTAACAAACCTAGAGATGATGTTTTAGCTGTGCCAGCTCGAATTATTACATTTATGCAAACCCCTATTCCCCAGTGGAAGGTAGATTGGGATAAGTTGACAGCCTGCATCCAAAAGAAGGACGAAAACGTGTCAGATGTCTTTACCCGATTTGAAAAGATATTTATTGACTTCAGTGTCAAATGTCAAATGTCAAAAGCTTTTATATAGCGCGCTTATCACCAGAAGAGGTCTCAAGGCGCTTTGCAGGAGAGAGGCATTAACCCCCCCAGAGAGCAACAAGTACAAGAGGACTTTATTTCGGGAAAAGCAACGTTTTCAAACCCCTTCGAAACTCAAGATGATTAGAGAGGGACAGGATATGAGTGGGTAACTTATACCATAGTTGAGGAGCCACATATGAAAAGGAATGGCATCCATTTCTAGACATTTGTACTCTAGGCTGAGATAACAAAAACCTAGAGCTAGAGCGGAGGGCTCTGGATGGAATATACCAGGAGAATTTCTTTGTCAGATAGGAAGGGCCAATCCCATGAAAGAAGTTATGAGTTAAACTCAAAATTTTAAAATGGCATCTTTGGCGCACGGGAAGCCAGTGCAGCTTTTTAAGAGAAGGTTTGGAAGCAGACCTGGGAGGCAGGCCCAGCACTAGCCTTGCTGCTGCGTTCTGAATTGTTTGTAATTTGGCCAGCAGATTCACATTAATGGAGGCAAACAAGGCATTACCATAATCAAGCCTACTGACAATCAGTCCCTGGACCAGGGGCTTTCTGGCTTCAGATGGGAGCCATTTGAAAATTTTGCGCAATAGTCGGAGAATACCGAAACAGGTCCCGGGCACATGACTGACGTGAGTCTTCATAGAGAGGTCGCCATCAAGCATAATCCTAAGTCTCTTACAGCTTCTTTAGGCTCGGGGCAAGGCCCTAAATCAGAAGGCCACCAGTCCAGAGACCAGAAGGTCTTGGACTTGCCAAATAATAAGATTTCGGTCTTGCTGCAGTTGAGTTGAAGTTTGATTTCACTCATCCAGTTTTTTATGTGAGTTATGCATTGTTTAAAACTGGTGCAGGTTTCCTGGAGATTAGATCTGCAGGTAATAAGTACCTGCGTATCGTCTGCGTAAGACACAGTAGAGAAGCCATAGGATTTTATGATATGGGCCAGAGGGCAAAGTTAGAGATTAAATAATAAGGGACTAAGGATAGATCCCTGCAGGACCCCCACTGAAAGAGAAAAGTGGCTGATGTATGAGAATTCATCGTGATGTAAGAGTGACGGTCCCTGAGATAGTCCGCGAACCAGACCAAAGCGTTGCCTCTGACACCAACCTCCCACAGCCGATGTTTCAAGATGCTATGGGAGATGGTGTCAAAGGCAGCGGAAAGATCCAATAGTACCAGGATGGCTGATTCGCCCCTATCCAAGGAGAGTCAGATGTTATCCACTATTTCTATTATTGCGGTTTTCGTGCCATGTGCGGCACAGAAGCTTGATTGTGACTGGTCCAGAACTGTATTGGTTTCAATGTAAGAAGACAGACGTTTATTAATCCCTTCCATGCTCATGACGAGCTCAGCTCATCATGAGGCACAGTTGAGCTGTGCTGATGACGAGCTGAGCTCGTCATGACACCAGCAAAATGGCAATTTCCAGCACAGGGCAAAAATAACCACAGCAGCGATGTGGTTAACCAAAAATTCAAGAACCTTACCAAAGTAAGGTAATAAAGAGATTGGTCTGTTGATGGACAAAATAGAAGGGTCACTATTAGGCTTTTTAAGAATTGGCCTAACTTGCGCCAATTTCCAGCTACTAGGGAAGGAAGCACTCTCAAAGGAAGCGTTAAAAATGTTAGTCAGATCTTCAGCCAGCAGTGGGAATAATTCACTGCACTTACAAGGGAGCAGGGGATCGTTGGGAGATCATGACTTAATTTTTTTGAGTGCCAATAGCACTTCAGCTGGAGAAGTGAGCTCCAATTCTGTAATGGATGGAAGATCCATAACTTCAGGAGTAGGCTCAGAATTAAAGAGATCCTCCTCGCTTACAACCACCCTTTGAGGTGAAGAGGGAAATGAGGAATATATTAACTGGATCTTACTATGAAAGTAGGAAGCCAGCGAACTCACCCATTCTGGCGAGGGGTCAAATTCAGATTGCTCGACCTGCGGAGTAGTAAACTCCCTAACTATATTATACAATTCTTTACTAAATTGAGAGGCCGTTTTTATTCTTTATTCAGTGGACAGGATTTGTCCACTGAAGGTGGCAAAAGGCTTTTTGTCAATAGATTTGTCACTAATTTGTTACCAGAAATAAAGACCCGTTTACAGGCTGCTGAGAGTACTTGGACTACGTCACCCCCTTCTGGTATCCTTAGCATGGCTCAGTATTATGAGCATAGGGAGAATGAAAGTAAGGATAAGTCGGATAAGAAGGTTAAGGACTTGAAAACTCGTGTACTGCTGCAGCAAGTTAGTAGAGGACAAAATGGAAAAAGAGCAAACAGAGGCCCATTCCCTAGAGGCACCATGATGAGACGGGGAGGAGGACAGGGACCCCCTTTAAGGAATGATCAATGTTCCAATTGTAAGCGGGAGGGACATTGGCGTGCTGAGTGTCCGTTATTAAATGGACGGGGTGCTTTCCATAGAGGACGGGGTAGCGGTGGTACTGATCGAAATAGTATGAGACGTAGTGACCAATGCAGTGATGAGTCTGGGAAAATCTATTTTGATGATTTTCAGGGAAGGCAGTATTACAATGAGAATTACCACGAAGACAGCTATTGTGAGAATAATTATGCATGAGATTGGGGAAATTGATGGGGACCTCTGAGAAGTTTCTAGTGGATACTGGAGCTATGAATAGTTCAGTGACTCATACATTGGTCCCGGGGGCTGCTCTGTCTGGGCAAAATAACGTGTTGGTGGGGTTCTCAGGAATCGCTGTGGTCATCCCCGTTTCAAAACCACTTCCCTTTTTCTATTGGACCTGTTACTGTTGAATCGCCATTCTTGCTTACCTCTAGTTGTGGCGTAAATTTATTAGGCTTAGATATATTAAAAAAATTGCATGCTCGCATTTATTGTTCTCCGGATAGTGTGTATCTAACATTGCAGCCTCCTCTTAACCGTGTATCACAATGTTTAGTTAAAGATGCACCTCTCCCTCCTGAGTTCTCCGATATACCGCCCACACTTTGGGCGAAAGGAGACACAGATGTCGGGTTAGTGAAAATACCACCTGTATCTATAACACTAAAACAAAATGCGTATTTACCCCGTATCCCTCAATACCGGATTTCGGCTGAAGGTGGGCAAGCTTTGTTACATGTTATTCGTGATTTGATTAAGAAAGGAGTGGTGGAGGAAACAGCATCAAACATTTGTAATAGTCCCATTTTACCGATTCTGAAAAAAGGCCCGTTAGATGGTGACCCCGATTATAAAGATACTTATAGTTTTATAATTGACCTTATGGAGGTTAATAAGATTGTGGTTCCTCAGTATCCTGTGGTTCCGGATATCACTGCATTCTTGACTATGATCCCCCCTACTGTGCAGTATTTTTCGGTAATTGATCTGAAGAATGCGTCCTTCGATATCCCCGTCAATCCGGACAGCCGCCACATTTTTGGATTCTCATTATCTGGTCGTAGTTTTAGATTTTGTCACGCACCACAAGGCTATACTGAAATTCCTAGCATTTATAGCCAGGCCCTGAAAGCAGTATTGAATGAGCTAGTCCTCCCTCCTGGTAATGCTCTCATCCAATATGTGGAGGACATTTTAGTGGCATCTGATACAGCAGATGGTTGTAAGGAGGCCACTGTTAAACTACTGCTCCATCTGGCTTCTAATGGAAATAAAGTATCACTGTCCAAATTTCAGTATTGTCAACAGGAAGTGACCTACCTTGGTCACTTACTGTTGAAAGCAGGGAGACGATTAACCCCGGAACGAATAGCAGCCATTACTAACATGTCTCTGCCTTGCACCAAACGAGATGTTTGTGATTTTCTAGGCATAACCTCTTACTGTCGCCATTGGATTCCAAATTTTTCTTTTCTGACTAAACCTCTGTTACACTTGGTCACGAAGGATGTGCATGAACCCTTACCCTGGACGGATGAATGTCAAGATGCTTTTGATACTCTGAAATCTGCTCTCTGCTCTGCACCTGTACTGGGTACTCCGGACTACCGAAAACCTTTTGTACTTTATGTGCATGAGGTGGACGGTTGTTCCCTTTCAGTATTAACCCAAGGTTTTGGCGGAAAACAACGACCCTGTGCATATTTCTCGGCAGTATTGGATAATGTTGCCTGAGCCCTTCCAAACTGTCTAAGCGCTACTGCTGCTGTGGCGGTGGCCATTCGACAGTCAGAGGGAATTGTTTTGAATACTGATCTTACAATGATGGTACGGCACGCTGTGGTTATATTATTAAACAGAACAAAAACTCAGCACCTCACAAGTGCACCATTGACTGGTTATAAATTAACGTTATTTGCACCCCACATTCAAATTAAAAGATGTGCCACTCTGAACCCAGCCACGTTACTACCCCTCCCTTCGAATGACCAAAAGGACAATGTCCATGATTGTATATTTCGGAAGGAAGAAGAAACGAAGAGACGTGTAGACCTCACCGATTCCCCTTTATCTGACCCACAAGGGGAATTGTATGTGGATGTCTCTTGTTTCAAGTCACCAGATGGCACAACCACAGCTGCATATGTATAACTACTCTTAGAACAGTAGTGGATACTGCTCGGGTTTCCCAGCACTCAGCACAAGCAGCTGAACTAATAGCATTGCTGAGGGCATGCGAGCTGAGTAAAGGGTTAAGAGTGAATATTTTCACTGACAGCCAGTACACCTTTGACGTGGCCCATAGTTTAGGGCGGCTGTGGAGGGAACGAGGATTTCTTACTTCCCTTGGTCAAAGGATACAGCATGGCCAGTTAATTGAAAGATTATTGTATGCTTTGACCTTACCTGAAAAGGTAGCTATTATCAAATGTAGTGCCCATAAGAAAATTATTGATACCACAGGAGAAGGAAATGCTTTTGCTGATTAGGTAGCGAAAGAAACAGCACCAACCAAAACGTCCACAATGTTCCCTAGTATAGCAACTAGATGGGTGGCAGAGACTACAGTATTTGATAACACTATTCAAAGTGTTAGGGAACTACAGAAAAAGGCCACGCCTGATGAATTGTTAAGATGGGAACAGGAGATAGGGCGGTTCGACAAAAATGATTCCTGGACTGATTTATCAGACAGACAAAGATGGCTACTGCCTAATGCCTTGGTATATGCAGTAGTAGTGATGGCCCATGGAACTGCTCACATAGGAACAAAAGGTATTTGTGAACTATTAGATCCAGTATGGTATAACCCAAATATTTCCAAAACTGCCGCTCATGTGGTTAAATATTGCATGGTTTGTTTACAGCATAATCCTGGAGAAAGAGAGACAGTCCTTAGTGGAAATGTTGCCCCCCTTCCTTGCCATTTGAAGTATTACAGATGGATTATATTCAATTTGACAGAGTAAATAATAATCTCAAGTATGTACTGGTGGTGGTTTGTGCATTCAGGAAATGGGTTGAAGCTTACCCCACTAAAGAGAACACTGCCCTAGCTACTGCAAAAGCCCTAATTAAGGATTTTCTGCCAAGATTCAGTTTGCCCCGAATTATATGGACAGACAATGGTGTCCATTTTAATGCAGAAATCATTAAAAATGTTTGTACAGGGTTACAGATAAAGCAAAAATTTAATGCAGCCCGGCACCCACAATCTGCAGCGTTGGTTGAGAAATACAATGGAATATTGAAGTTAAAAATGGCAAAGATACAGGAAAGTACGGGTTTGAAGTGGCCTGATGCATTGCCCTTAGCATTAATGTCAATACGAGTGACCCCTTACTCTAGGGCTGGTTTGTCCCCTTATGAAGTAGTTTTTGGACGACCAGCCAATGTATGGGGTGTCCCAAGACCTAAATCTTTTCGTGACCTTGATTACCCTATGATGACGGACTATCTGTACACTTTAACTAAAGATTTGTGTTCTATTCACCAACAGGTCTCAGCAGTATTGCAACCACTGCCGGAGGGGCCCGGGCATCGCCTGGAGCCAGGACAGTGGGTCCTTGTATGAAACTACCAATGAAAATCGAGTCTGGAACCAAGGTGGAGTCGCCCTTACCAAGTGCTCCTCGCCACCCGGACAGCAGGGAAAGTGGACAGAAAGACAAATTGGATACACGCTTCCCATGTGGAGAGGCTACCCTTACCGCTTCCTTCTGCTATACAGAACCGAGAAGGGGTTCTAACACAAGAGGGAGAACAAAGGGTACGGTTTGTGCCTTTCTCCGATGCCATTGAAATCGGGCAAGAGGAAGGTTTGTCGATACCGCAGGGTGGTGAATCAGTTTTGGTTTCTGAAATCTCTGATACAACTGATTTCCCCGAGGCTTCTGAAAATTGTGTTGAACCAGATGTCCCAGCTGCTGTGTTGTTCCATGATCAGGACAACCTGGCTATTTGCGATACAATTTACGGCCCCGAAAACCACGCTATACCCCAGATTTGGATTATAGGAGAAAGGGAAAGCCTTGAGATATAGGGCTACAGAGAAGTTCTTCTGGGGTATTGGCGAGACACTGGACTGAACCCGTTGAGAGCTTGGAACTGCCACTTTTGCTCTGTTCAGAAAGAAAGACTATACTTTCAGAAGGTGCCTAAATTGCAGTGGTGAAATTACTCATTTTTGTAGAAGGAAAATAAAAGAGCCTGCCTGTGAGGCTCTAGACGGACACAGGGAGAAGAATCCTCTCCGGCGGTCAGCTTGCATTCTTGTGCCCGAGTTTAGTTTTTGACTTTTAGTTAGGATGTATCCCTTTGCCCGATTTGCCCTTGACGATGAAAGACCCCTTGCTCCCAGACCATTTCTTGAAAATGTTCCTATGTTTTCCGGTTGGGCTACCAGAGTGAAGGTGGCCTTTGTGATAATTATTGCAGTGATCATGATAATTTTGATGAGCTTGTTTATATATCTAGAATTTCAATACCCAATGCATCATGTTTTAGGCACTACTGCAACCCCACCTGAGCATTTCTTTTATACTTTGCCTCCTCATAAAGAACGTCTTTGAGAAGTTTATGTTAAAAATGCCTTTATAGAAATGTTACATGAAACTCATAGCACTACCAATTGTAAATTGTAAATTGTTAAATTGTTGTGTCTTGTAAAGCGCACTGCTACCCGCAGGCCTCGTAGCGCTATAGACCGCTGGGGAACCCGTCCTGGCTTTCCCTGTGAGATAGTCCCTCCTGGGGGTCTCCAAGGTGAAACCAGGCATCCCCGGCGTTTGTGTGGGGCCGTTGTGGAGATGAGGCAAGCTAATTCCCAGAGTTGCCGAGTGTGATCCCTGGTCGGAGTAGGCACCGATGCGAGAATTATCAGTCCGCTGATCCTGGTCCAAGACCCTGCCGCGTCGGGAATCGAACCCTGGTCCCGGGCCGTTCTCTGCTCACGGGTCTGCCGCCTCTAACCAGTGAGCCACACCTCTCCACAACCAGTGAGCCACACCTCTCCACAACCAGTGAGCCACACCTCTCCACCAATAAGACAAACTGTTGGGTATGTGGCCTTCTGCCATCTGTAATGCATCATCATGATTTATTCATTACCGCTATCCCACTTAGCAAGTTGTGAGGCCTGGTTCCAGGTATTATCACTCATGTATTTGCATTATGTCGCTAATCCCCAAAGATATACTGAAAAGGATTATGAAGCTGTCCTGAAATATATAGAACAACATCAGGGTTTTGATGCACAAGGGAACCAAGGGGAGGGATCCTTAGATCCGGATGCCTGTATGAATATGTACACTACTTATGAGAACACTACTTGGTTGAAAGAGGAAATGTTAGACTTTGAACAATTTAATTCTACCTAGTATTTTCAGCATTTTCAGGATCGAAATGTTACTGAGGAAAAGGCAATGCCTGTCCCCTATTCGGAATAGCACTGCTCCCTTTTGTATACAGGGAAAAGGTCATGTGAATGTGGGAAATAGTAGATGTAACTATACTTATATTCTGCATACTACCAGCACCCCACCTCTGATTACTCCTCCCAATGTGTATTTTGTATGCAGAGAAAATGCTTATACATGGCTCCCGAGGGGGTGGGTTGCAAAATGTTACTTGTCTTTCTTGTATCCTACAGTGTATATAGCTCCTTCTGACTATCACAAAACACACCGGCTGGGGAGGTGGAGTTTAGATCCCTATCCAGTATCCAGAAGTATTAGTACTGAAGGCACTGATCAAACTGATACTGCTGCTCAACAGTTTATGGACATAGCGAAGGGCCTCTTTCCAATATAGGGTCCCATTTTTACTAGCAGAGACGTTAGGCGTCTATCCAGAGTAGTGGAAAATGTCGTTCAAACTACGGCTGGGATTTTAACTAACCTCACAGTTGAGCTTCAGGCTACGAGACTTGTCTCGCTCCAAAATCAGATGGTGCTTGACGTCATCCTAGCTGATCGAGGAGGAGCATGTCGCGTGATCGGCAGCTCCTGCTGAGTGTATATTCCAGATTCTACTCCCACTATACACTTAGCTATTCAGAAATTGCATCGCTTAGCTGCAGAGGTCCATGCAGACACTGGCACTTGGTCTTTGAGGTACTCTTCTTCGGCTGTCCATCGGATCCGTATTGGCAGGCATGGTGGCCTGTTAATATGTTCCCCCCGTCTTGTTCATCCCAGCTGGCCAAGAACTTGGGGGTCAAGATGGACAAGGGTCTGACGTTGAGATCTCAGATCCTTGGTTTAACAGGAACATGTTTTGGTCTTCTCAAGATGCTCCGGAAGTTCCTGCCTCTACTTTCAGAGGAGCATAGGAAGATGACAGTGCAGGCCTTGATTGGCTCAAGACTGGATTATTCCAACGTCCTCTACTTGGGCCTGCCGGAATATCTATTGCAGCGGCTGCAAGTTGTTCAGAACTCGGTCGCGAGGGCCATTTATGGCCTAAATAGGCGAACCAGTGCTGCTGGTCTTTTGCAGTCGCTCCATTGGCTGCCATTCCGGAAGCGGATAGCCTTCAAGGCCTTGACCTTGGCCTATAAGGCTCTTCATGCTGTGGGAGCAAAGTATCTTCAAAGGAGACTCGCCTTCTACCATCCGGCTCGATCTCTAAGATCTGAATCTTTGTTTCTTGCGGTGGTCCCGCGAGTAAAAAAGGCCCGCATTGGAGGCCGCTCCTTTAGGCTGCTGGCGCCACAGATGTGGAACACTCTGCCTTTGGCGCTATGTGGTGCCACTAATCTTCTTACCTTTAGGAAGGGCCTCAAAACCTGTTTTTTTGCCCTTTAGGCTAGGTACCCTGTTTCTTTGTTTCTTTTGATCTGCTTTTATATCACAGTGTTGTGTTATTCTGCTACAGGTTCTCAATAAAAGCGCCGGGACACTCTTTTTGAGTAGCCGTGCGCTATATAAGACAACATATAACATAACATAACATAACATAACCGGGTGATTTCGGAACCTTCTCTCTACTTGGGGCTGGAAGATTTTCATGATACTGGCTGGAGCACTGGGAGTGATATTTGTTTGTTGCCTGTGCCTTCATTGTGGCCCGGCATGTTGCTCCTATTGTGCAGCCAAACTTACTTCCTCCTTGACAATTTCCCGACAGACTAAAGTTGAAAGGCAGTTAGTGCAGAAGGAAGTAGCCGACCTTATGCAGATAGATGAGGGTGTGTTCTTGGATTAAAAGGGTCAGCCTTTATATAGTGGCTATGGTATGCCAAAACGGCGGTCTGAGGAAATATAAATTTAATATTATATAATGTTGTCATAGCATATCCAATATATGTGTGTACCTTCAATATAAGCCCCTCGTAAATATGCTCGACCCATGTACATCTTGTGAGGCAGGCCCGATTCGAACAAACGCAATTCTGGTTTCGTTTCCTGAGGCCTCTTTCTGTTAATAGGGAAAGCATGTGACATGCTGTTAAGAGGAGAGTTTGAGAGGTCGGCCCAGGCTATGAACAGAGCAGTGATTCTAACTTAGGAAACCCAAGGTCACATCTGCTCTTTCATGTAGAATGAGCACATTCCTAAAAGCGCCATGCTTGTACTCCAATGAACCAGAACAAAAGGGAGGCACCTCTGCTGACCTACCCTCGGAATAGCTTGATCTGGGTTTCTAAACAATCTATTGTGCCTTATATGGGTATTCCTGTTGATCTTTCTTGAGCTGGCACTTTTCCATGTACGGGGTTTCTATGAGGTATGACGAAAGTATATATGCACTGTTTTGAACGTGATCCAGCAGTCTCCTCTACACACCTTTGCGAGCTGTGGCCAGAGGGAGGCTCCCCTGTACAGGGCACTTTGCAAAATAAACAATTGAACCTTTTCCATTGCCGGCTGATTTATGTATGGTAAATGAGGTATATGGGCTGTTGGTAAGTATAGCTCTATGGTATATTTTTTGTAGTACTTCAGTGGGCGACTCTGCCGGGACTCCGCGATAGGGTTGTCCCCTCCCGTAAACGGGAGAAGAGGGACGGGGAGGGGTTCTGGTTGAGGGGATGGATTGATAAAGGATCCTAATAGAGAAACCAGTTTGTCGTAAAAGCGGAAAATTCCACTATTTGACTCAGAGACCTTCCCAGCTGCTGAAAACCCTTCGCCAGACTCCTACGGGCTTAACCAGAGAACAGCTAACCGTGTTGGTCTATAAAGGAAGTCGGCGGTGGAAAACGTTCAATCAGACCTGCGTACACCAGGTGAGTGAATTGTATGGTATGGAATTAGCACTTTTTGAGAAGTGGCTCAGAAGAACAGTTAACTGCATATGGTATGGTGGTTGGTGAACCACAAAGGGAATATGGGGGTCTGACGTGGCAGAGGTGTGACTGCACGGGCAGATGCTCCATGGACTTGTTTAGTGAACAATTGGGAGAACGTCAGACGCCTTTTGTGTTGCACGTTGGGTGCTCACTCGGCCGAATCCTTTTCGGAAAGACCCCCATGAGCAACTGGGTAAGCGCAGGGTCTGGGGTTGCGCCCCTAACGCCTGGCCTAACCAGCACAGGACTGGAGGATGGTCTGTAAAAGGGTTCATGGTTCGCCTGTCTGAAGATCCCAGGGCAGTCTCTGGACTGTCTCTTTTATGAAGTATTTCTGTGGTCTAGATTCCAAGGTGATTGATTCCCCTAACAGGAGTCGACGGGCTCTGTTCGTGTAAAAAACATGTTGTAAGAAAAATTGTAAAGTCATGACCGGAGTATTTATCATTGATTGAAATTATGCACTGTAAAAATATTGTGAATATTGACTTGTCGCAATGTGGAGAAAGAGAGGGAGTGAATGGTGTGTAGACGCGTCTATGAATGTGATCACAGTTGAAACGGTGTGATCTGTTAAATATCTATCAAAATGTCTTGTTTTAGTAAATTATGTTTTGGGTGCTGCCGACGGAAGGGTGGGCGACTGGAAGAAAGACAGCCCGCTCCTCCGGAAGGTAGTCCTAGTTTTGACATGTATGTCAAAGATGGTCTCACTCCTATTTTGTTTAATACGTTATGGAATAAGTACACGAAAGGTAATGCGGAATTACAGTGGCCTTTGACAGGGTCTTTTGATGAAAGAAAAAAAAAATACTTGCAGAACAAATTATTGTTACGAAGGAGCCGTCAGGGTATGTTTGATTCTTTGACCTTATGGGTCAAGGAGGTGAAGAGACGGCGAATTCGAGGAGGAAAATTGAAAAAAAATAAAGCAGGACAGACTGTAACCCAAAAGGCAGTGGCGTTTGAAAAAGAGAAAGTAGAGAAGAATATCGAACTATTAGATAGAAAGTTTAGGCTTCAGACTGATAAAAGCTATGTGACCCGAACCGAAGCAGAAGATGAAATAGAGGAATTGCTGGAGACTCGCCCTCCCCCTCCATATGCACCACAGGGTTTGTACCCAGAAGGTTCAGTAGACTGAAAGGGAGGGATAGGATAGGAGCAGCGGTTGCAACTGCTCCGGTAGCTCCGCATGCTCCTGCTCCGGTGTCTGTCCCTCCTACCCTTTACCCCACAACCTCAGAATTAATCACTTTGCTACCCGGGGCAGTGGCCGCTTCCCCTACCTCCCCAGTATTTTTAACACCCCCGGCTAGAGGAGTAACAGGCACCCCTGGCAGAACGACCGCTGCCCTTTTAGATGACACCCCACGACGCCCTATCACAGGGACAGATAGTCATCGAGTTTTTACTCGATCATCTTGGAGCGATCAGGAGAGACGGGCTGTAATAGTCCAAGCGTCCTAAAGGATGCAGAACTCAATCTATACTCTAGAGGACATTTGGAGTACAATGAAAGATTTTGAACCTGTCACTCAACAATTGGCATTAGAATACATGGCAATAAGATTGATTTCTTTATGGGAACAGTGCTTCCATGAAGGACTGGCCCCTCAAATATTGTGTGACATCAGAGATCGAGCGTTTACATTTGAATTACAGATTAACGAGGTGTTCCAGAATGTTGAGACTCTGATAAATTATCGGGACCGAATCGTTATGAGATGTCCAGATGCAGGGACTCAGTACCCTATGAGAGAAGTGCACCCCCTCTTTCACCCCGAGGTTCCCGAAGTATTGGACGGAGGAGGCCAGGTCATTAGAGCACGTGTGGAGGCACATATCCAAGATCAGTGGGTTTATACCCCTTGGAAACGCAGTGAAGTCCTTACTTTGAAAGCTCAGCTTCCCGACCTTCGGAAGAACCCCATGGCTTATTATAAAGAACTAACTGAAGCTGCAAACTCGGCCTTTATGACACTGGCTGATATCGAGTTATTCTTCGGTCTTTTAGTTCCAGTAGATATATGGAGACAGGTGCATGATTCAGATCATGCTGCAGAACTTGGAGGGACCTGGGGTCAAATTAAGGCATGGGACAAAGCTCGGAAACCTGGTAACAAACCTAGAGATGATGTTTTAGCTGTGTCAGCTAGAATTATTAAATTTATGCAAAACCCCTATTCCCCCGTGGAAGGTAGATTGGGATAAGTTGACAGCCTGCATCCAAAAGAAGGATGAGAACGTTTCAGATTTCTTTACCCGATTTTGAAAAGGTATTTATTGACTTCAGTGGACAGGATTTGTCCACTGAAGGTGGCATAAGGCTATTTGTCAATGGATTCGTCACTAATTTGTTACCAGAAATAAAGGCCCGTTTACAGGCTGCCTAGAGTAGTTGGACTACGTCACCCTCTTCTAGTATCCTTAGCATGGCTCAGTATTATGAGCATAGGGAGAATGAAATTAAGGATAAGTCGGATAAGAAGGTTAAGGACTTGAAAACTCGTGTACTGCTGCAGCAAGTTAGTAGAGGACAAAATGGAAGAAGAGCAAACAGAGGCCCATTCCCTAGAGGCACCATGATGAGACGGGGAGGAGGACAGGGACCCCCCTTAAGGTATGATCAATGTTCCAACTGTAAGCGGGAGGGACATTGGTGTGCTGAGTGTCCGTTATTAAATGGACAGGGTGGTTTCAATAGAGGACGGGGTAGAGGTGGTACTGATCGAAATAGTATGAGATGTAGTGACCATTGCAGTGATGAGTCAGGGAAAATCTATTTTGATGATTTTCAGGGAAGGCAGTATTACAATTAGAATTACCACGAAGACAGCTATTGTGAAAATAATTATGTATGAGATTGCCACGGACAGAGCAGGGGCCATATATCAGTACCAGTTTACCAGCAAGGGCCTTATGTCATGGGGAAATTGATGGGGACTTCTGAGAAGTTTCTAGTGGATACTGGAGCTATGAATAGTTCAGTGGCTCATGCATTGATCCCGGGGGCTGCTCTGTCTGGGCAAAATAACGTGTCGGTGGGGTTCTCAGGAATCGCTGTGGTCAGCCCCATTTCAAAACCACTTCCCTTTACTATTGTACCTGTTACTGTTGAATCGCCATTCTTGCTAACCTCTAGTTGTGGCGAAAATTTATTAGGCTTAGATATATTTAAAAAATTGCATGCTCGCATTTATTGTTCCTCGGATGGTGTGTATATAACATTGCAGCCTCCTCTTAACCGTGTATCACAATGTTTAGCTAAAGATGCACCTCTCCCTCCTGAGTTCTCCAATATACCGCCCACACTTTGGGCGAAACGAGACACAGATGTCGGGTTATTGAAAATACCACCTGTATCTATAACATTAAAATAAAATGCACATTTACCTCGTATCCCTCAATACCGGATTTCGCCTGAAGGTGAACAAGCTTTGTTACATGTTATTCGTGATTTGATTAAGAAAGGAGTGGTGGAGGAAACAGCATCAAACATTTGTAATAGTCCCATTTTACCGATTCTGAAAAAAAACTGTTTTTTTGGTGATCCTGACTATAAAGATACCTATCGTTTTGTAATTGACCTTAGGGAGGTTAATAAGATAGTGGTTCCTCAGTATCCTGTGGTTCCGGATATCACTGCCATCTTGACTATGATCCCCCCTACTGCGCAGTATTTTTCGGTAATTGATCTGAAGAATGCGTTCTTCAGTATCCCCGTCCATCTGGACAGCCACCACATTTTTGGATTCTCATTTTCTGGTCGTAGTTTAAGATTTTGTCGCGCACCACAAGGCTATACTGAAAGTCCTAGCATTTATAGCCAGGCCCTGAAAGCAGTATTGGATGAGCTAGTCCTCCCTCCTGGTAATGCTCCCATCCAATATGTGGAAGACATTTTGGTGGCATTTGATACAGCGGATGGTTGTAAGGAGGCCACTGTTAAACTACTGCACCATCTAGTTTCTAATGGAAATAAAGTATCACTGTACAAATTTCAGTATTGTCAACAGGAAGTGACCTACCTTGGTCACTTACTGTTGAAAGCAGGGAGTCGATTAACCCCGGAACGAATAGCAGCCATTACTAACATGTCTCTGCCTTGCACCCAACGAGATGTTTGTGCTTTTCAAGGCATAACCTCTTACAGTCGCCAATGGATTCCTAATTTTTCTTTTCTGAATAAACCTCTGTTACTCTTGGTCATGAAGGATGTGCATGAACCCTTACCCTGGACGGATTAATGTCAAGATGCTTTTGATACTCTGAACTATGCTCTGCACCTGTACTGGGTACTCCGGACTACCGAAAACCTTTTGTACTTTATGTGCATGAGGTGGACGGTTGTTCCCTTTCAGTAGTAACCCAAGGTTTTGGCGGAAAACAACGACCCTTTGCATATTTCTCTGGAGTATTGGATAATGTTGCCCGAGCCCTTCCGAGCTGTCTAAGCGCCACTGCTGCTGTGGTGGTGGCCATTCGACAGTCAGAGGGAATTGTTTTGAATACTGATCTTACAGTGATGGTACCGCATGCTGTGGTCATAATATTAAACAGAACAAAAACTCAGCACCTCACAAGTGCATGATTGACTGGTTATGAATTAACGTTATTTGCACCCCACATTCAAATTAAAAGATGTGCCACTCTGAACCCAGCCACGTTACTACCCCTCCCTTCGAATGACCAAAAGGACGATGTCCATGATTTTATATTTCGGATGGAAGAAGAAACGAAGAGACGTGTAGACCTCACTGATTCCCCTTTATCTGACCCACAAGGGGAATTGTATGTGGATGTCTCTTGTTTCAAGTTACCAGATGGCACAACCACAGCTGCATATGCTATAACTACTCTTAGAACAGTAGTGGAGACTGCTTGGGTTTCCCAGCACTCAGCACAAGCAGCTGAACTAATAGCATTGCTGAGGGTCTGCGAGCTGAGTGAAGGGTTAAGAGTGAATATTTTCACTGACAGCCAGTACGCCTTTGGCGTTGCCCATAGTTTTGGGCGGCTGTGGAGGGAACAAGGATTTCTTACTTCCCACGGTCAAAGGATACTGCATGGCCAGTTAATTGAAAGATTATTGTATGCTTTGACCTTACCAGAAAAGTTAGCTATTATCAAATGTAGTGCCCATAAGAAAATTATTGATACCACAGGAGAAGGAAATGCTTTTGCTGATCAGGTAGCGAAAGAAACAGCACAAACCAAAACATCCACAATGTTCCCTAGTATAGCAACTAACACTATTGAAAGTGTTAGGGAACTACAGAAAAAGGCCACGCCTGATGAATTGTTAAGATGGGAACAGGAGATAGGGCGGTTAGACAAAATGATTGCTGGACTGATTTATCGGACAGTCAAAGATGGCTACTGCCGAATGCCTTGGTGTATGCAGTAGTAGGGATGGCCCATGGAACTGCTCACATAGGAGCAAAAGGTATTTTTGAACTATTAGATCCAGTATGGTATAACCCAAATATTTCCAAAACTGCTGCTCATGTGGTTAAATATTGCATGGTTTGTTTACAGCATAATCCGGGAGGAAGAGAGACAGTCCTTAGTGGAAATTTTGCCCCCCTTCCTTGCCATTTGAAGTATTACAGATGGATTATATTCATTTTGACAGAGTAAATAATCTCAAGTATGTACTGGTGGTGGTTTGTGCATTCAGTAAATGGGTTAAAGCTTACCCCACTAAAGAGAACACTGCCCTAGCTACTGCAAAAGCCCTAATTAAGGATTTTCTGACCAGATTCGGTTTGCCCCGAATTATATGGACAGACAATGGTGTCCATTTTATTGCAGAAATCATTAAACATGTTTGTACAGGATAAGAGATAAAGCAAAAATTTCATGCAGCCCGGCACCCACAATCTGCAGCGTTGGTTGAGAAATACAATGGAAAATTGAAGTTAAAAATGGAAAAGATACAGGAAAGTATAGGTTTGAAGTGGCCTGATGCATTGCCCTTAGCATTAATGTCAATACGAGTGACCCCTCACTCTAGGGCTGGTTTGTCCCCTTATGAAGTAGTTTTTTGGACGACCAGCCAATGTATGGGGTGTCCCAAGACCTAAATCTTTTTGTGACCTTGATTACCCTATGATGACAGACTATCTGTACACTTTACCTAAAGATTTGCGTTCTATTCACCAACAGGTCTCAGCAGTATTCCAACCGCTGCCGTAGGGGCCCGGGTATCACCTGGAGCCAGGACAGTGGGTCCTTGTACGAAACTACCAATGAAAATTGAGTCTGGAACTAAGGTGGAGTCGCCCTTACCAAGTGCTCCTTGCCACCCGGACAGCAGTGAAAGTGGACGGGAAGAAAAATTGGATACACGCTTCCCATGTGAAGAGGCTACCCTTACCGCTTCCTTCTGCTATACAGAACAGAGAAGGGATTCTAACACAAGAGGGAGAACAAAGGGTACGGTTTGTGCCTTTCTCGGATGCCATTGAAATCGGGCAAGAGGAAGGTTTGTCGATACCGCAGGGTGGTGAATCAGTTTTGGTTTCCGAAATCTCTGCTACAACTGATTCTCCCGAGGCTTCTGAAAATTGTGTTGAACCAGATGTCCCAGCTGCTGTGTTGTTCCATGATCAGGACAACCTGGCTATTTGCGATAAAATTTACGGCCCCGAAAACCACGCTATACCCCAGATTTGGATTATAGGAGAAAGGGAAAGACTTGAGTTATAGGGCTACAGAGAAGTTCTTCTGGGGTATTGAGCAAGACACTGGACTGAACCCGTTGAGAGCTTGGAACTGCCACTTTTGCTCTGTTCAGAAAGAAAGACTGTATACTTTCAGAAGGGGCCTAAATTGCAACGGTGGAATTACTCATTTTTGTGGAAGGAAAGCAAAAGAGCCTGCCTGTGAGGCTGTAGGCGGACACAGGGAGAAGAATCCCCTCCGGCGGTCGGCTTGCATTCTTGTGCCCGAGTTTAGTTTGGACTTTTAGTTAGGATGTATCCTTTTGCCCGATTTGCCCTTGACGATGAAAGACCCCTTGCTCCCAGATCATTTCTTGAGAATGTTCCCTTTGTGATAATTATTGCAGTAATCATTATAATTTTGATGAGCGTATTTATATATCTAGAATTTCAATACCCAATGCATCATGTTTTAGGCACTACTGCAACCCCACCTGAGCACTTCTTTGCCTCCCCATAAAGAACGTCTTTGAGAAACTTATGTTAAAAATGCCTTTATAGAAATGTTACATGAAACTCAAAGCACTACCAATAAGAAAAACTGTTGGGTATGTGGCCTTCTGCCATCAGTAATGCATCGTCATGATTTATTCATTACTGCTATCCCACTTAGCAAGTTGTGAGGCCTGGTTCCAGTTATTATCACTCATGTATTTGCATTATGTCGCTAATCCCCAAAGATATACTGAAAAGGATTATGAAGCTATCCTGAAATATATAGAACAACATCAGGGTATTGATGCACAAGGGAACCAAGGGGAGGGATCCTTAGATCCGGATGCCTGTATGAATATGTACACTACTTATGAGATCGCTACTTGGTTGAAAGAGGAAATGTTAGACTTTGAAAAATTTAATTCTACCCAGTATTTTCAGCATTTTCAGGATCAAAATGTCACTGATGATAAGGCAATGCCTGTTCCCCATTCTGAATAGCACTGCTCCCTTTTGTATACAGGGAAAAGGTCATGTGAATGTGGGAAATAGTAGATGTAACTATACTTATATTCTGCATACTACCAGCACCCCGCCTCTGATTATTCCTCCCAATGTGTATTTTGTATGCAGAGAAAATGCTTATACATGGCTCCCGAGGGGGTGGGCTGGGAAATGTTACTTGTCTTTCTTGTATCCTACAGTGTATATAGCTCCTTCTGACTATCACAAAACACATCGGCTAGCCAGGCGGAGTTTAGATCCCTATCGACTATCCAGAAGTATTAGTACTGAAGGCACGGATGAAACTGATACTGCTGCTCAACAGTTTATGGACATAGCGAAGGGCCTCTTTCCAATATGGGGTCCCATTTTTACTAGCAGAGACGTTAGGCGTCTATCCAGAGTAGTGGAAAATGTCGTTCAAACTACAACTGGGATTTTAACTAACCTCACAGTTGAGCTTCAGGCTACGAGACTTGTCTCACTCCAAAATCGGATGTGCTTGACGTCATCCTAGCTGATCAAAGAGGAGCATGTCGCGTGATCGGCAGCTCCTACTGCGTGTATATTCCAGATTCTGCTCCCACTATACACTTAGCTATTCAGAAATTGCATCGCTTAGCTGCAGAGGTCCATGCAGACACTGGCACTTGGTCTTTGACCGGGTGGTTTTGGAACCTTCTCTCTACTTGGGGCTGGAAGATTTTCATGATACTGGCTGGAACACTGGGAGTGATATTTGTTTGTTGCCTGTGCCTTCATTGTAGCCCGGCATGTTGCTCCTATTGCACAGCCAAACTTACTTCCTCCTTGACAATTTCCTGACAGACTAAAGTTGAAAGGCAGTTAGTGCAGAAGGAAGTAGCCGACCTTATGCAGATAGATGAGGGTGTGTTCTTGGATTAAAAGGGTCAGCCTTTATATATTGGCTATATTATGCCAAAAGGGCAGTCTGAGGAAATATAAAATCGATATTATATATTGTTGTCATAGCATATCCAATATATGTGTGTAACTTCGATATAAGCCCCTCGTAAATATACTTGACCCATGTACATCTTGTGAGGCAGGCTCGATTCGAACAAACGCCATCCTGGTTTCGTTTCCTGAGGCCTCTTTCTGTTAATAGGGAAAGCATGTGACATGCTGTTAAGGGGAGAGTTTGAGAGGTCGGCCCAGGCTATGAACAGAGCAGTGATTCTAACTTAGGAAACCCAAGGTCACATCTGCTCTTTCATGTAGGATGAGCACATTCCTGAAAGCGCTATGCTTGTACTTCCATGCACCTGAACGAACGGGAGGCACCTCTGCTGACCTACCCTCGGAATAGCTTTAGCAGGGTTTCTAACCAATCTATTGTGCCTTATATGGGTATTCCTGTTGATCTTTCTTGAGCTGGTACTTTTCCATTTACAGGGTTTCTATGAGGTATGACGAAAGTATATATGCACTGTTTAGAACGTGATCCAGCAGTCTCCTCTGCACACCTTTGCGAGCTGTGGCCAGGGCTCCCCTGTACAGGGCACTTTGCAATATAAACGATTGAACCTTTTCCATTGCCGACTGATTTATGTATGGTAAATGAGGTATATGGGCTATTGGTAAGTATAGCTCTATGGTATATTTTTTATAGTACTTTACCCCTGCTCACCCTCTTGGTAGCTTGGCACGAGCAGTAAGGCTTATCCCGGAGACAATGTGTAAAGCGTTTGCGCAACACACACAGCAGCAACAAACTAGGCACACCACAAAAAGGAACTCCACAAAAGGTTATATATAAAAATAGCCTTTGTATTACCATAAACACATTAGATAATAATCACAGAGAAACACTGTGCCAACTGGCACTGGGCAGTATTTACAGGGAATTATTTACACATAACAGGGCCACGTGGGCCACTGTCAGAATCGCACTTAGTAGAAATGTAGCACAAAATTACACTTGTAGAACACAACCGGTAACCACTGGTAAAAGGTAGGAACACACTACGCAATATTAATCACCTTAGGCGTAGATCACGCAGGGAAGCATAAACTCACTATTATAAACTATACTAGGCAAAACAACCTCCTGATCATAAAACACATTTAGAGGAATAGAACAGGCATGAAGGCATTGCACATTACGCATAAATCACATTAGGCAAAAGGTAATCACCATTACAAACACAGTGTACCATCACTATGCGCAGAATCACATTAGGTTCTGTCCCCAGGCCAACTGGCCTTCAATGAGGCTCAAACACCCTTTGTCCCAAAAGTCAGGGCATGCAGCCAAAGAAGAATGTGCAAGAGTTTAGGGCCTAAACATGGCAGCTGCCCACTACTTGCTGGGCAGCTGTGGAATGACTGGGGCGAAGGAGTGTGCCTCACTCCTGAGTCCAAAGCACATGTCCCCTCACAAGCAAGAACCTAAACCGTGCAGCTGCCCACTACTTGCTGGGCAGCTGCACGAAAGTAAACTGTTGCAGGTGGGCTCTCACTGGCCCTTAGGGCAATTTGCGCCACACGCTGGAGACATCTGGCTTTAAAGACAAATAGGGCCCTTGGTGCAATCTGGCTCCCGAAATCAACTGTGCCCCAGGAGCACCCTGGCTCCTTAGATGATCACCTATGGCCCCAAATTATTGGATCACTCTGACTCTAGGAATAATGGGGCAAGAAGGTGGCAACGGATATGGGCCCTTTAAAATGTTGGGGCGGCCCACTGCCATCCGGGGCTGCCCTAAATGCAACCCGGGCACTGGGGAAGTGGGACTGGGGGAGTGGCCCGCTGCCAGCCGGGCCCACTCTAGAGACACTATCCCTACTGCGTAGCGCTGTAAGATTACCTTTATCCCAACTTCCTCCAGTGC
The DNA here is from genome assembly GCF_964263255.1 of Lissotriton vulgaris. Classification (NCBI taxonomy): domain Eukaryota; kingdom Metazoa; phylum Chordata; class Amphibia; order Caudata; family Salamandridae; genus Lissotriton; species Lissotriton vulgaris. The sequence continues at coordinate 1,357,324,464 of NC_141687.1, forward strand.
CGCAGTACAAAAAAAACCCATATGGAGTCCCCCAGCCCCTCTGCACTTACCGGGCTATTCTCGGGGGACTCTTCAGACATTGGGGTCGTCCTCCGCAGGGCTCTCTCTTCACTAGGAGAGCCTCGCACACCGGAAACAACAGGGACAAGCTTCCCTTCCTAATGGAGCCCCTGAAGCTCAGCGCAGCTTCTCCCCGGCCGGGGCTTCCGGGTTGGGAGCGTGCTGAAGCCCTCCAGGGGACCAGTCCCTGAGATCCCCACCAGTGGCCTTAGGGTGACTTCAGGGGCTGCTTTCTATGGGTAGAACTCGGCCTCTGTGCCTCAGCGGTGATTTGTCTGGACAGATGAGGGGGGGGCTCCCTTGAAATTAAACAAATACACTGGCATGCGGGGTGGGCACCCGCTAGGACTCAATGGAGCGAGGTGGGCACCCGCATAAGTCAACAATCCAACAAGCTGTATCACGCGGGGTGGGCACCCGCATCAGCAGTCAAAATAAGGACACAGGCAAAGTTGCGGGGTGGGCACCCACGCAACTAATAAACCATCAAAAACACGGGCACAATGCAGGGCAGGTACCGCTCGAGTAGGCACAGAGGCAGGGCGATCCCCACGCCGGGAACTCCCTCTAGAAAGGGATTGCAGCTCCGTGCTGCAGTGGAAAACAACAGCGCTCCCCTGGAGAAAAAATAAAACGCTTCCCAGGCGGTTGAAGTACTCAAAAGTCTAGGGCAAAGTCTTTTGGCAGTCAGGGGAGCAAACGCTGGGCCCAGGGGCCAGCTCACAGGGCCCTCCAGCAGGGAGGCAGTCCCCAGTGGCGGTACTTCCTGGTGCCCAGCAGCAGACCCCCCCTCAAGATAGGATCAGTGAGAACACTTTTCATCAGGTCACAGCCCCTTTTTATACACATATTTCCTTTGTCCGGAGCTGTAGGGCAAGGGAAGAACCAGTTACAACTGGTTCTTGAGCACTTTGTTGTGCTCAGCCCCTCTCCCCATTCACAGGACAGGGTAGGGACATCAGACTCACCACAGGGGGCGGAGCCAGCATTGTGGCGGGAAGGCACAGCCCTATTCAGGTCCCAGGAGCACTCCTCCCTGCCATCAACATGCAGATTTCGATATTCACCACCGGGCAAACCCATCCTGACTCCTGGAGCCAGGCACACCAGCCAGCTCCAGCCAATCACAAGCCAGACAGTCAATTCACATTATTGCACAGACATGCAAACTTCTAAAAGTGGCACTTCCATACACGACACATTAAATCTGCACACACCATCGCGCAGCATTTAATATCACAAGTTTGCACATACCAAACTCGCCCCTTAACTCCCCACACATCAGGAACTACCATGGACACACACATTTCCCATGCATTCCTATGGGAGGGCAGGCCAATCTCACCACACGCACTCAGACTGAGCACTCACTTTACACTGGGACACATTGGTAAAGTGCGCAGAAGCCAAAAACAACTAGTATCAGGTCACATATAAAAGAAACAAGCATTTGCAATGCAATAGGTCTCGCAATAGAAAAGTTTGAGCTTTTGGTGTGTAAAATGTAAAAAAAAAAATATTTGTTTATGTTTTTAAAATCATAAAAGTATTAATTTTGTTATTAGAAATGCCAATAGTTATAAAGTTAGCAAATGTTACATCTATAGCATTAGTAAAGGTACATGTTTAGTTTCCCCCTGTCTTACATGTATTGATCTGACAAATCACAATGTTTTAACAAGAACAGAAGTGAAAACATTTAACATCTTTTTATGACATTTGTAATGAAGCTTTAAACATTGACAGAAAATATTTGAAACAGTTGTTGTTGAATGGTTGCACAGATTGATGTTGTGGTGGTGCTGAGTGATGTTGTTTTGGGGACAAGTGATGCTGTGGCGTTCATTGATGCTGTTGTAGCGCATAGTGATGTTGTGGTGCCCCTGAGTGATGGTGTAGTGGTGCTGAGTGGTGCTGTGGTGGTGCTGAGTGGTGCTGTGGTGGAAGTGTGCACTGCCGGCTGGTGGTGTGTGTGCCTGGTGGAAGCATGCACTGACGGCTGGTGGTGTGTGTGCCTGGTGAAAGCGTGCACTTACGCGCCTGGTGGAAGCGTGCACTGACGGCTGGTGGTGTGTGTGCCTGGTGAAAGCGTGCACTGACGCTGGTGGTGTGTGCCTGGTGAAAGCGTGCACCGACGGCTGGTGGTGTATGCCTGGTGGAAGTGTGCACTGACAGCTGGTGGTGTTTGTGCCCGGTGAAAGCGTGCACTGATGGCTGGTGGTGTGTGTGTGGCTGGTGAAAGCGTGCACTGATGGCTGGCGGTGTGTGTGTGTGCCTGGTGGAAGCGTGCGCTGACGGCTGTGCACTGACGGCTGGTGGTGTGTGCCTGGTGGAAGTGTGCACTGACGGCTGGTAGTGTTTGTGTCCGGTGAAAGTGTGCACTGACAGCTGGTGGTGTTTGTGCCCGGTGAAAGCATGCACTGATGACTGATGGTGTCTGTGCCTGGTGAAACTGTGCACTGACGGTGTGGGTGTGCGTGTGGTTGTGCGTGTGGTTGTATGTGTGGTTGTATGCTATATGGAGGGCGTGAAACTTAAAGTACGGCCGGCCGGCCGTAAAAAAATAATTATGGGAGGAGAAGCCCTTTGATATGGTGTCACGGCCTGGCGGCCGTGAAAAAATGCAATTAGGAGAGTGGTGAGGAGAGTGGTGTTGAGAGGGGAGAGTGGTGGTGAGAGGGGAGAGTGGTGGGAGGGGAGGAGAGAGTCAGGCCTGGAGAGAGTGAGGAGAGGAGTGAGTGAGGGGAGGGAAGAGAGGGAAAGGGAAAGGGAGAGAGGGAGAGGGAATTGAGTGAAAGGGAGAGAGGGAAAGGGGAAGAGGGTAGAGGGAGAGAGGGAGGGTAAGAAGAGAGGGGTGGATGAGAGCAAAGGACGGAGGGGAGAAAGAGGGGAGGGAGAGATGGAGAGAGAGAGGTGAGCAGGTAGAGGGGGAGATGGGGAGAGGGAGAAAAAGGCGAGCGGGGGAAGGTAAAGAGAGGGAGAGAGGAGAGAGGGGGAGAGAGGAGAGAGAGGGAGAGGGTGAGAGAGGAGAGAGGGGAGAGGAAGAAGGAAGTGAGGGAAAGGGAGAGAGGTAGACAGAGAGAGGGAAGGTGAGAGAGTGAGGGGAGGGAGGGAGAGTGAGAGAGTGAGGGGAGGGAGGGAGAGGGAGGACGAGAGGGAAGGAGGGAGAGGGAGTGGAGTGAGAGAGGGAGAGAGAGAGAGGAGAGCACGGAGAGGGATAGAGGAGGAGAGAGTGAGAACCATGTTATCGACTCCAGCAGATGTAAAGGTACTCAAAATAATACAGGAAAAAAAGGCATCAGCTAACTCCACCTTAAAAGGCTAGTACGGGTCAAGAGCAATCAATAAACAAAAGCAGAGGACATGTGTGCCCTCTGCTTAAGGATCGGGATGCCTTAAGCAGCTGAATGGGAACACCATTCCATGTAGCAGCTCATTAGCTCATGGTGGTGGTGAGTGTTTCTGCTGAGTGGTACTGTGGATGTCTTCGAACCACTAAGATGTGACTGACTGGAAAATGTGCACTAAACTAAGACGACTTCACATTGAGCGATGCCAGGCGTGGGTGTGTTCTAGTGGCCAAACTGTGTAGTAAACACGCATGGAGGACAAATAAATAGAGAAAGGAACGACAAATAAATGTATTTGCGTAAATAACCGAAATGCCAAATAACAGTAGCTTCGCACACTGCAAGATTTTCGAATACATAAACCTCACAGGGAAGCGAGGAACAACATTTATAATGGGGCCAGTAATATCTAGTTACATGGGCAAAGTACTCAACCTCACGTTTACATACAGAAAAGGCTGTCCTAGAAAGAGTACACACAAGTAAGGGGAAATGGCCACGAGAGATAAAGGTTCACATTCATCCACTGAATTACCAGTCTTTCCAGCTTATAAAAATTGCCAAACGACCACATATGGTTAAACACGGGCACATACCAATATAGTACCCACACGCATGTTTGTCAGCGGCTGGAAGAAGCTGGCGTGCGCAGGCCTGATTCATCTCTGGAGCTCGGTCTTTCCCGACTGTCAGTTGACATTGCAGGTCACCCACACAAACCCTGTCTCAGTGCTAAGCAGGGGCTTCGGGTTAATGTATCAGTCTGGCATCATTAAACGAAGCCTGCTGCAGGTCACATTGTTACCTGTTAGCTCAACAGAATTTCAACACTATGTTGCTGACCTTCGAATCACGGCCTTCCCACTGGACCAAAATATCGTGTAATTCTGGGCAGAGGCTCCATGTTTTTTAAAAAGTGTAAAAACGTGCACAACAAAAAACAAAGTATGCTGTTAGGTTGTCTCATTTTCATGTCCAACCCTCAACTCCCCTCCCCCACCCAAAACCCTGTTGCAACTTTGCCCCTCACTGGTATAATGCACCCTTTCCTGCTTGAGATTTCGCTGCGGTAATAAAAATGTCCGCCGTGAAGCACCACTGTCGTGAGCAATGCCAATTACCAGAAATAGATGTTTGTCAGCGGCTGGAAGAAGCTGGCGCGCGCAGGCCTGATTCATCTCTGGAGCTCGGTCTTTCCCGACTGTCAGCTGTATTTGTATTTATTGGGTCAGCATCTCCGACAGAAATTCTGCACAGGGTGCGCAATAAATGTAGATCACTTGCAGGACGGCAGATGAAACAATACATGCTTAGAAATCGCAAAGATGCACTATATAACAAGCAGCTGAAAAGGAAGCCTAGCATCTGGCGGAGAGCGAGGGATAGAGAGGAGGCGGGGCGGGGAGCAGAGCCGTGGAAGTACATGCGAGTCACGGCCTGCTGCAGTGAATAAGTGACGGCGGGGGGCGGGGCAGCGGAAGCCTTTGATGTGGCAAATGCTGCTGGCAGGGGGAAGGCTCGGGCAAGCTCGTGCACGAGGAGCTTGTCACGTGAACAGATGGCTGAGCAGAAATGCGAGTCATGGCAATCAAGCAAGCCTTTGAAGAGCAAGGCAGGGGGATAGAAGCGCGGTCACAAGCACGTGCACTTCTACAAATCCGGATCGTAAAAGTCAGCTTTGTGGATGGGCGGCAATAGGTCTCTCTTCGAAACCTAAAAAGTTTAGGGGTGAACCTGCCAAACGGGCCAAGTCCAACACTGGTGTACAGTGTACAAATATCCAATGTGACCAACATGTAATCTTCAGCCCAAGTAATACCACTGATTATTTCTAAAAAATGATTAGTGTCTTTTATATAAGATGGAAGAGTGGTAACTAGATCTTGAAGATAAAAGTCCACATATTCAGATATTTTTTCAAAAAGTCCCCCTCTTGCACTGACGATATGTCTTCCTTGGACCAGAGTGGTCATTTCATGTATTTATATATATATATATTCAGGGTGAGACAATTGATTTTTCAAGAATGCCAACGATAGTGGAAGCAACTTGGTGCTGGCAGATATTCCATTTGAGGACTAATTCAATTAACACTTCTGTTAAATAGAGCTGCAGGCAGCCAGTCCCAATCTATCTATGTGGTCAGTAGTTGACACCCATTGTTTACTGTACTTTGTGGTGACACAGCCCTGGGACTTTTTTAAGAGTGAATATGGTTTCTTACTTCGATGCAATTGTTGATTTTCACAATACAGTGGGATAACCAATCTCTTTGAATAGGCTGATCTTGACGCCCCATGTACTAAATAACTTTGATCTGATAATATTAACTGCTCAAGGGCTGACAAAAATGAATGTTGCTAATGTGGGTTCTGAGGTGTGAGAGCATTTTGGGGGGATCTCTAATGTCACTTGATTCCAACCTGCTCAGATCAGCAATGGTCTTCAGCAGCCTTAAGGTGTTCCCCCTATTTCAAACGTCATGGTTGACCTTGAGAATGGTACTATGGGCTAATCAGCAATCTGTTGTTTGAACCTTGCTTGTCTGATTCTTGGTGGGGACCCCAGGACCGGTCTGAGTTATGGTCCGTCTAAGGTGACTCCAGTATAGTTCCCTGCTGGCACTCCTCCTGTGGTTCATGATCAAGGTTCTCAAATGCATGCGTGGTTTCCGTTTCTGCAATCAAGGGTTGCTTGTTATCATTACTTGGAGGGATTCCATCTGGGTCAGTACTGGGTTGCCATTGACTGCTTTAAGGGAATTAATTTGTTTCATGGCAAAATCAGAACAGTTCAGCTGACTCTGAGAAGGGTCTGGAGACACTGATTGATTGATTGATTGATTTACTCTTTTCACCCAGCCTCATGATGTCCTAGCAGTGGCTTCTTCTTTGCTAGTGCTTGTGTACTTGAGTGATTGATTCTGCCCCTTTCTACTCTTTTCCATGATGGTAGACTTTGATATTGTAGCTTCTTTGCAAACTCCTGATTGTCGAGGCAGTTGGCTCAGCCTATTGTTGGGGTGGCTTTGCAATGATGCAGAGTCTGCAGGTTTTGTGTTGACATCTGGGGTCAACTTTGGAGGGGGAAATCATTTTTGAGGGCAGCTTTCTTCACCATTGCAATGGACGAATTCTGTTCTTTTGCTTGCAAACAATGAAAACAAGTTACAGGTTGCAGAGATAGTACTACTGCTAGTCTTGTTTTACTGTTTTCAAATCTTTTATTTTCCCTCTTGCTTAGGCAGCTTAATGGTGAGGGGGCTTCGGTAGCCATTTCCCCTGGAGCTAACCTAATCCCTGGGGGTGGTGACTTCACCAGAAGCGTAGATGATGTTGATGCTCCTGGCTGCTCGAGATCCTGATTTAGTGGTGGGATATTTGTGTTGCTGAGACAACAGGACGGAAGTATATCATTCAGGGGCCGTGCGTAAGGGATACAGATGGAGTAATTGTGAGTTTTTAGTGTCACTGCATCAGTAGGCTTCAACCGGGAGTTTTGTTTTCCATATTAGATATAAGCTATGCATCCAGGTTTTTGTTATTTTGTAGTGTAAGACCTTGTTGATGGGCTGCACCCATAGTTTGTTGGCTTTGGCCAAGGCCACTGGAAAGTCCCTTAATTTCAGTCAAAATTGTACTAACAAACTTCCGGAGTGAAGACAGCAGTATACTGATTGCACAAGGTTAGTATTCGATTGTGATCTAATGAACAACTAGTTTAAGTTGTCAAGTTTGTTATCTATTCGGGCCATAAAAACAGCCAGGGAGTTCAGGAGATCAACTTCCACATCCAAATTATCTTAATGATAGTTTAAGATGGAAACAGTAAATTGTAGTGTTTGTAGGAGTTGTGGCCAAACTGTTCTAAATAGTTCTCTTGTTATATCAAGAACAATTTTGTCATGCGAGGCCTGGGCTCCTGGTGGGCTCTATGTGAAGAAAGGACAGTTCAAGAAGAGATTGATCATTTGGTTCCTTGCTGCCAGGTTCATGTTTGGGATTTTCTGTGCAATCCAAATGAAACAATGGATCCATTTTAAAATATGGATGTGAAAAATATTGTTGACTTAAATATTGATGTAAAAATATTGATTACAAAAATATCGTCTCCCTATACTTTAACAGGTAAGTACAATAATATTGACACAAAAATATTGATGTAAAAAATGTAATAACTTAAATAAAATCACTTAAATAATATTAATATTAACAAAAAAAACAATATATATTTTAACATAATTTAATGAATATAAACACACAACAATTGTGTACATATACATATATTTACTTAAATACATTTTACTAACTATTATCTTTATTTAATTTATAAACTTTTTAAATTATATAAAAATAAAATATACACATATAAATAATTAGAATAAAATAAAATATTCTATATTTGATTAACACATTAAACTATTAAAAATGAATAAAACATGCATTTAATAAAAAAATAAATACAATAGTAGTGAAAACGTTGGATAGCGAAGGGATAAAAATTACTAGTCCCACTCCAGTAACTGCAACAGTAGGGAAAGCATTGGACAGCAAAGGGGTAAACATTACTATTCCCACTCTAGTGATTGCAACAGTAGGGAAAGCATTGGATAGCGGAGGGGTAACCATTACTATTCCCACTCCAATGAGTGCAACATTAGGGAAAGCGTTGGATAGCGGAGGGGTAAAAATTACTATTCCGACTGCAGTTAGTGCAACAGTAGGGAAAGCGTTGGATAGCGGAGGTGTAAAAATTACTATTCCCACTCCAGTGAGTGCAACAGTAGGGAAAGCGCTGGAGAGCGGAGGGTTAAAAAGTACTATTTCCACTCCAGTGAGTGCAACAGTAGGGAAAGCATTGGATAGCAAAGGGGTAAAAATTACTATTCTCACTCCAATGAGTGCAACAGTATGGGAAAGCATTGGATAGCGAAGGGGTAAAAATTACTATTCCCACTGCAGTGAGTGCAACGGTAGGGAAAGCGTTGGATAGCGGAGGGGTAAAAATTACTATTTCAACTCCAGTGAGTGCAACAGTAGAGAAAGTGCTGGATCCCACAAAAATAAAAAACAAAAACATCAACATTGTTATAAAATTTTATTTCCAATATTAACATAATTAATATTAAAATTTTGTAATATCCACAACACACACCTACAATTAATTATACAATTACAATTATTATTTACCAATAAATTAATGGAAATTAATAACTAATCTATAAAAAACTAATTACTTACCACTCTTCCCACCATTTACACCAATAAAAACCACAACACACACCTAAAATTAATTAAACAATTAACATAATTCATTAATAATTGATTAATTGAAATTATTTATCAACTAATTATCAAACAAATATTGAATAATTAATTAGCACATGTAATTCTATAACATCACAATTATACATATTAATTATTCAATACATTTTATATAATTAAATTACTTCCCACCCTATTCCGCTATAATCAAACAACCCGCGACAGGACAAAAACCGCAAAATGCAATTTAAACGAAGCTAATAACTACTATAAACAATACATTACATCTATATAATTAAATGACTTCCCACTGTATTCCCCTATAAACCCACAACCCGCTGCAGAACTAAAAACGCAAGATTAAATAAAAAAAATTAATAACTAGTAACATTTTAACACATATAATAAAATGACAAACAATTCTCAATAAAACACTAAAATACATGACATTATTAATATTCCGATATATTTTACATCTATATTTTTGTAAACGATATTTAACACATCAATATTTTTGTAATCGATATTACTTACCTGACAATCGATATTCTTGTCAAAGATATTTTTGTTGTCGATATTTCTTCCCCACGATTGTTTGCAGCGATATTTGTGTATATCAATATTTATACATCGATATTTCTGCTCTGTACCGAAACAATTTCATAGGAGAAAGTGGCATATTTCCTGTCGGAGCCTGGATCCATTGAGCCACAGGTAGGCTAATAATTCAGTCTGTGCGTTTTCCTGTGGTGAATCAGGTCGAAATATAAAAAGTTCAGGAAGGCACTTTGGTAGGGTCATTGCGCATCCTGTTGGGGGGCTTCCTTAGGTGAAGGAACAGCATCCCAGAGGATAAGTGAATTATCATTTGACATAACTATTGGCGAAAGGTTGTGTCCAGGTGAATCCATTTAAAGGGGGGACTGCTGGCGGGCGGGTTGAATTGAAACTGATATTGCCTATAATTCTGCTTCTTTCTTGGAAGTTGTAAGTTGAGCTGACACACCCTTGACCTCTGGGCTGCTAGTAAAGCCATTGGTTTCCAAAGAGGGCAGTACTGGCAGAAGTGGATGTATTGTAGCATGAAATGTAGGCATAAGAGACCTTTCCTCTGGGTGCACCGGGCTGAGATGTGTGAGAGAGACACTCTCTCTTCCTGTGATAATGGCTGTACTATCAGCTGCCCTGTCAACACTGGTGGGTTTTTAAAAAAAGGCCCAGAGAGTTTCCACATGAGGTCCTACTGTCCCAACCGTTCCACTGTTTTCCTGAGGGGCAGTCAACAAACAATGGGGAGTAATGACTTGTTCTGTATTTTTGGATTTTTATAGAACTAAGGTCCAGTACAGGTGTCAGTGATGGGGTAGTTGATGACGAGTATTGTTAATTAAACCTCAGAACTGATGACAAGGGCTTCACAGGCCCACATAGGGATGTTGCACCCCCTTCTTGTTCTTCCTACACCTTTGGGATATTGGTGGCTCTTTCCTTGAGCTCATGGTTCATGAATAATGGCCTGCCACTATAGCATTGCCTCACCTCCCCCGGCCAGAGTTTCCCACTGGACACTGGGGGAGGGTCACCTGTAAGCTATCTTTCATAGGTTTGATTAACTTGTCAAGTGGCCAAGACAATAAATTTATTTATTTGTGGATTGTGGGTTTATAAGTTATAACTCTGCACAGGAAATTGGTTTGAGGCTGGCTGCTCCCCTGCGTGCATGCCGCACCAGCCTAATGTTGGCGGCCTCCACACTGCAATGGTTAAGTCTATGCCCTGGCATGTATGTCCTCAGCCACTGCAGTCACTGCACAATAACAAGCAGCAAAGCGGCAGGGGTCGGTGGGGCGATGGGGATCTTCACTCGCCCCTGCTAATGTAATCCAGTGATCCAGCTGGGGACTTTGTGCTTGTAACTTGGGGCTGCAAAGTTGTCTTGGGTGCCTGGTGGATGCCACTGATGGGGAGTGAGCTTGCTGGGAAACACACTGGCCATTCTCTGATCACTCTGAGAATGCACGACACAAGCCCCAAATCAGATGTCTGTCAGTCACCCACTGTGTGCCTGCAGCATGTCACTTTAACCTCTTGCTGCTGCTTAGAGCATCCTAGGCTTCTGTGACCATTTTGGGCTATCTGGGGGCCTGGGTGTGGGCTGAACTGACTTGAAGAGCTCATGCTCTGAACAGCGTGGCAGTGGGGTAGACGGAAGCAGCGGGGCTCATGCAACTCAGCTGGGTTGATGGCCACAATAGCAGCTGTGACATTCTGTGACTATCCACAATAGTTTGACACTTCTCTTTATCTTACCTTGCCGCTTTGTTTTTCTCACTTAGACAATCCCCTCACAATCTGACTTGTCCAAATAACTGGATTGACAAGTTATATTTATTGTCGAATATTCTCTGACGATGATTCTTTTCTGGCTCGGGGTGCTTCTTCTTTTCCCTTCACTTGCCCTTGCATTATGATAACTGTATTTATACCATGTCTTTACTTAACGCAAGGAGGTATATTGCGGATACACAATTTCCAACACATGTGCCAACTGCTGTATCTATACTTATTTTAACAGCCTTGAGGAAGTTACTGTGGTGACAAAACACGCGTTGGCTGTTTCTCATTATACTTGACTAAGAAGTGGGACATTGAACACATCACAGAAACTACATAAATCATCTTTTGTGAATGTTTAAACTTTGGCTGTGGTGCTATTGAGGAAGAATAACTTTCATTTGATATTTGCTAGCGAATAAACATTTGTAAGAAATGAATGAAATCTGTCTCTACCCATGATTCCTGTGATAGAAAGCTTCACTCATCATCGTGGTGTTGTTTTAGCTCCAAAGATTGATCTGTAAAACTATAGATATGAATGATTAGAGTGCTGGGGTACTTCCTTTGTGTATATTATTGTACAATTCACTCTGTGTTTTGTGATTATTGATACTCTAGGTAGTGGGGTATCTTATCCTGAGTGGCAACTACCAGATTCTTTGGTGTATAGTTACACCTCTATGACCTACAATCTGATTATACCTGTATCCGATAACTTTGCTTTGAAGTGTGACTATTTTGACCACCGCTACCTTGTGTGTTTCTTTAGTGATGTCATCAGTGATGTCATTTGAGATGTCATCATTGATGTCACTGACCATGTCATGAATGATGTCATATGTGACATCATCAGCAGTGAATTGCGGGCGCGCAAGATATTGTGAGTACAACTAACTATATTGGAGGAATATATATATATATATATATATTCACTGAAAAAAACATAGGTTTCAGGTCATTTATAGTTAGGAATTTGCATTTAAAAAACCTTTGAAATTGCACCAATATAGTTAGTTGGACTAACTATATTTTGCGCACCCGCAATCCACTGCTGATGATGTCACATATTACATCATTCATGACATGGTCAGTGACATCACTGATGACATCTCAAATGACATCACTGATGACATCACTGATGACATCATCCAGTGACTGTGTGTTTCTGTAAAGTTTAAATATGTTTTACATATTGAAGAACGAGTGGATGTATAAGTGTTTGGATTAAAGATTTAGTAGGTACATGACTGAATGTATGAGTGAGTGATTAAATGTGTCTTACTGAATGCATGGGTTATTGACTAAACTGTCTGAATGTGTGGAATTTCAAAGGTTTTGTATGAGTAAAATGACCAGCTAACTATAACTGGTGTGAAACCTATGTTTTTTTTCAGTGAATATATATATATATATATGTATACATAGTATAATAAATATATATATATAGATTCGCTGAAAAAACCATAGGTTTTAGGCACCTTATAGTTAGCAATTAGCATTTAAAAAACCTTGGAAATTTACTGAAAAACCAAAGTTTCAGGCACGTTATAGTTAGAAATTAGCATTTAAAAAAACCTTCGAAATTCACTGAAAAAAACATCGGTTTCAGGGGCATAATAGTTAGTTGGGCATACCACTCATACAAAACCATAGAAATACCCCCATTATAGTTAGTTCAGCTAACAATAACTCGCGCACTCGCAATGCACTCCTGATGACGTTACATATTACATCACTCAATACACGGTCAGTGACATCACTGATGACATCATCCTTGTGATAGAGTGGCAGACCTCCTCTCACCCTAATATAACCTTTGATAAACACACTCAAAAATACAAACTAACATTTTCAAAACAATGGACATACCAATACCAGTTACAACACACCTATTCAGTAATTCCAAGATCTACACACACATCCACTCATTCACCAACAGAGTCTATACAGTCACTCATACATGTATTCACTCATCATATGTACTCATACACCTATACATCCTGTTACACACCGCCACTCATCCATAGAGTTACACACATAGTCACACATGCAAACAAAGTATCAAACATCCATGTACTTGCATATACAGTTCTACACACACTACCACACTTACTTCTACAGAAATTTACACATACTTACTCTCTTAAACAATCACATATAGAAACACCTACTTATTTGTACAGGAACTCTTCCAATCTCTCACTCTCACATATATCCCCTTATATACACCAATACTGACATATACTAATTTATAACATATGTAGTTACTCATAAAGACACTGTTGAAACAGTTATTCCCTCACTAACACACCCATACACTCATCCACCTACACAGTCCTGCACACATGCTGTCTTCAACACATTCAAACAGTGAGTCACTCATTCCTGCATCTATGCACTAAGTAATACTCCCCACCAAAGCATACAGACACTCAAACATTCATACTGATACTCAAAAAACCAACTAATAACCCATATAGACACTCATGTAGCTGCTCACCAACCCATGCAGCCACTTATACAGTGAGAGACTGATACAGATATTTACATATTTAAACATTACTCACTAACCCATGTATTCACTAAGATATGCTTAATCAGTCAGTTATACAATCAATTTTACAAAAACAATCATCCATTTAGACACTTATATACCCATTTATTCTTCCATCGATCTTGAGATATACATATATAAAACATAGTTAATTTTCAGAAAAACGCACATTCACTGGATGATGTCATTAGTGATATCATCAGTGATGCCATTTGAGATGTCATCAGTGATGTCATGAGTGATGTCACTGACCATGTCATGAGTGATGTAATATGTGACGTCATCAGCAGTGCATTGCGGGCACGCGAGTTATAGTTAGCTCAACTAACTATAACGGGGGAAATTCTATGGTTTTGTAAGAGTGAAATGTCCAACTAATTATAACGTCCCTAAAACCTATGGTTTTTTCAGTGAATTATATTCACTGAAAAATATATATATTCACAAAGCTCCAAAGTTGCCCGCAAGCAAGGCAGAACACTCCAGCCGCTTGTCACAAGCATATTCCTCGTAGCAATTGTAAGGGTTAAAGCTACACTCCGTCCTTCCGTAATTACAATCCTCGTGTTGCATAATGAAGCCTGATGCGTTTCTGGGCTAATGCCCTCATCAGAGGATCGACAGGAGATTCGTGGAGTTGACACGCCCACCTTGTTTTTAACCGCCCTCAAATGGGCTGCTTTCTGGTGAATAACAGCAAAGGCTTATGGGCCATGCAGTGCGTGTCCGCCACGATAATTAAACTATATTAGGTACCCTGGATGGGCCCCGAAGTGCGGGTGAGCCATCAATCCCCTACTGCTGGTCCACATGGGTCTCGGGAGTCTCCGAGACGCGTGGCCCCCTGTGACATGGGCTGGTGCGCGCCTTCACGGCCGGGCCGCCGTGTACATTTTCAAAGCTCCAAAGTTGCCCGCAGGCAAGGCAGCACACTCCAGCAGCTTGTCATAAGCATATTCCTCGTAGCAATTGTAAGGGTAAAAGCTACACTCCGTCCTTCTATAATTACAGTCCTTGTGTCGCATAATGAAGCCTGACGGGTTTCTGGGCTAATGCCCTCATCAGAGGCTCGACAGGAGATTGGTGGAGTTGACACGCCCACCTTGTTTTTAACCACCATCAAATTGGCTGCTTTCAGGTGAATTACCGAATCTCGGAGTCTCCCGAGACCCATGTGAACCAGCAGCAGGGGATTGATAGCTCACCCGCACTTCGAGGCCCATCCAGGGTACCTAATACAGTTTAATTATCGTGGCGGACAGGCACTGCATGGCCTATAAGCCTTGGCTACTATTCACCTGAAAGCAGCCCCAGAGAGACTTCCGCTCCACTGACCTCACCCTCGCCAAAACCCCGCACATCCACAGACCCAGAGCAGGTGGAAGAGACCTTCTCCTACATCACTACATCAACATCCCAACTCTGCACACCTTCAGGAAGAGCCTCAAGACCTGGCTCTTTGGCTGAATCAGAGCTGCATGCCCCTTCAACCCCCCAGCGCCTTGAGACCCTCATGGATGAGTAGTGCGCTTCACAAATCCCTGATTGGTTGATTGACATGGACAATCTAACATTTGGGGCAAATGTGATGTGAATCTTCTTTCAATCCATTACCCACTCATCATTTTCTATCGCTCTCAAACCTCATTTGGAATGGGGGGCACAGAATTTGAGGTTGATGTTATGCCAGTGACAATCGTCATTTCCTTGTCTCTCCAAGGTCAGTGTATGCTATGCCTCTGCAACATCTTTACCAAAGCTGTGACCAGTAGTGTCTGCTCTCTCATAAACATTGGTCATCAAAGCCCTAACGGGGGATGGGAAAGTGCAGAGGGAGGAATACAGAATAAAAGTAGGCCAGGAACTTTTGAGGTCCAACCTAAAGACAGGTTTAGCTCTTTGCCACAGCCTTTGCAATAAGAATTAACAAAAATAATAGGTAAAGAGGAGAGGTTTGGGTGAGCCACATTTAGCCTTTTCTTTATTAGACTATAATTCACAATGTAATCCTGCTTACAACACTACATATGCTGAATGTGACAATGGGTCATCCTCTTTTAGCCTTTCCTAAGTTGATGTCTTTCACACTTTGAGTGAGCTCACATGACAGTCATTCAGTGTTTGGAGGGTCAGACATTGTGAGTGATGGCATTTTACCTCATTACACCTGAGTTTGAATCAGAAATGGGAGAGAATAAAACAGTACACTGCTGGACCTGTGAAGAACTCTACCAGGAGTAAGGACTGCTGTGCTACAGGAATTGCCACTCTGCTTGATTCAATGTTCCAAAGAACTGCTTCACTGCTGTGCTGAACTGTCCCTACTGTCGGCTGCACTATGCCCTGCTGAGGACAAGGACTAGACCCATCTCACTTGAACCCAGAGTGACTCCAAGGGCTTGCTGGCATGCCTTCTGTTTTCTGAAGTCTCAGGGTTATAAAAGACTTCTTGCAACTCTGCTGGTGCTGCTGGACTCTGGCACCTGTGAGTCCTGCCTTTGCCTGGGGGGCCCTCCAGTCCAGGGCCTCAGACGTTGGCTCTGCAGCTGTTTTTTTCAAAACCGACGCATCATCCTCATTGCGCCCATCGAAACCGACAAAGTGCTCTTTGACACTGATGCAGTGCTGATCCAAAGACATTCCTGCTCGGCAACAACACTGTGCTAATCTGAAGTCCTGACCACAAGGCTCGATTTTGATGTATGAACCCTACTGTGTGAAGCGGAATTTACACATCAGACTCGCTTTGCTCCATCCAAGACACTTTGTCAGCAGAATCTGTTTGAGTCCTGTAGCCAGCCTGCCCTCCATAGCGATTGGCCTGCATTATGGATTCACCCCGGTCTAATGCGAACTCAAGTAACCTTTTAGCGCTGTTGACTTCTAAGCACTATTTTTGGTTTATTCTTTAAAAATTCATAACTCCGGAATCCATTTTGGATTTTTGTTGTTTTGATCTTGCTTTACTTAGATAAATATTCTCTATTTTTACAAACCTGTGTGGAATATTTTGTGGTGTTTTCATTGGGTTACTGTGAGTGTTGCACATATACTTTGTACATTGCGTCTTTAGATAAGCCTGACTGGTATCTGTCAAGCTACCAGAAGGTGAGCACAGGTTATCTTTTAGTCTGTATCTGGCTTACCTAGGATTGTGGTCCCTACTTGGACAGAGTGCATACCACTGCCAACTACAGACCCAATTTCTACAAGCAGGTATACCTGGAACCTACTGTAGTGTCATAGTTTTTGTAGGACCATAGCCGCCCTCCAGGAGGGTGGAGTAAATTCACCATCTGTGTGGGGAACACTACACTGCCTTTTTGAGGAAACTAGGAGCATTTCTGCCCAGCCGTTCATTGAAGCTCAGGGCAGAAAATTGTGGGGGAAGTAGGATTAGGTGTTTAAAGAGCAAGGGGCAATCCAGTAACCCTTGGACCTAGGTAAAAGAATAATGCAAGTAAACAATGGTCCCTTAAGGGAATAGTGTAAACCTCAACTTTCTCAGTAATGATATCACCATTCAGTGAAGGGTCTTTATGAAAGAAGGAACAATTGTATTCAGTTAATTATAGTCAAAAGAACAAATAATAAACATTTTCAATTAAAGGCTTGTGAGGAGAAAGTAGTTCTCCCAATGACACAGCAGCAGAGTGAAAGTGAAATTGGTGAGTGGAAAGGTGTCAAAGTGCTACAAAGTATACATACATGAATAGTGACTAATAAGTACACAATGGTGTTTGATACACACTCTGGGGCAGAGTGACGGGCTCAACTAAAAACATTAAAATCAGTACACTATTATTGTGTCAATGTTTCAAGCCCATACATGTATTCATATATGGCTCATCATCAGGAAAAGAGAAAAGAGTTGGGAAGCACCTGGGAAGGAGAAACCACAAATCACTTGGATTACAGGACACTGAAATTATCCAATGGTGTGGTTGGTAGATCCTGTAGGCTACCTAAAGTATGGTACTCCTAATGTATGTAAGTAAAATGCAGAAGGGATCCGCCACAGTTGTCAGAAGCACTTAAAAGTGGCACTTATCAATTATATATGGATAAAATGCTGACTAAGTATGAGGCTTTTCTGTTGATTCACCTACTCATTGCAAGAACTTTCATAACTAAGTGTACTTTTCAAGGATTTATTGATTGCTGGTGAAATCTAAGCAGGGTTCATGAAAGTGGCTCTGTAATGAATGGACATGAATGAATAAATGAAAAATGAGGCATGAATAAACTCCTGCTATAAATGGCATGTGAGGGGTTACTACTCCACCCTGTAAAAATGTAACTCTGTCTGAGATCAGTGTGAGGGGAGAAACTTTGTCTTTAGGAAAGATGACCCAAGTAATGGGTAATTGTCCCCGAATGTGTGCAACGAAAGGGGAAGACAATTATTGCCCCCTCATCGCATTGAGCTGCAATGTGAAAAATATCAAGGGTACATAATTTACCCTGATGCCTGCGGACACCGTCAAGGATCATGTGTTCAAGAAATAATTAAATACATAAATGGAACTGTCACCAAATGAAATGGGCTTGAATGGTGGCAGACTGCCATCTTGTGGTGAAGGAGCTCCAAGCTTGTGAAGTCAATGGAACTTAACAAGTGCTGTATCGTTTGTCATCGCAGTTCTTACACTGGAACGAACTACAATGGAACCAGAAGACACCACCATTCTAGAGAGGAGAAAAAAATACTGGGCCAATTTACAAGCCCCTTGCGTCACTTTTGCGCTACCATTGCGTCACTTGTGTGACGCAGCGGTGGTGTAAAAGTTGCGGCCCCTTTACAACGTGACGCATATGGGGGGATTTGTCATGTTGTAGAGCCCTGCGTCACATTATACCTGCTTCAGGTATTGTTGGACTTGGCCCTTTTTGCAGGGTCATCCTTAAACGTTTTGCTTTTCTCCTAGCCTTTTTTTCTGATATGGTGTTTGCGGTTTTAGGACTCTGAGCACTTTAGCACTGCTGTCCAGTGTAAAGTGTGTGTGCTCTCTGAGTTAAATATGGTAAGACTGGTAAACACCTGTTTGGCTTATTTAATTTACCTGTCAGTCCCTTGTAAAGTGGAATCCCATATACCCAGGGCTGGTAAATTAAATGCTACTGGTGGGCGCCCAGAGTTGATTGCGCCACCCACCAAAGTAGCCTTTTTAATCCTATCTCAGGCCTTTGCCATTGCAGGGCCTGTGCGCCCAGTGCTACTGTGCTGTGACGTGGCAACTAAAGTGTGTACCATGTCTGTGACCCCGCCTTTTACTGCATGTCAGTCACCCCTAAGGCAGGCCCTAACTAGCCCTATGGGCACTGTGCATTGTAGGTAAAAAGATAGGACATGTACCTTAAGTGTGTGATATGTCCTGGTAGTGACAAACAGCCATTTTGTTTTCTCACTACTGTGGGGCTGCCCTCCCATAGGAATGCCTCTTGGATTCCCTGAGAAGTGTTTCAGTTGTAATTCCTGATATGAGAGGTGCAGCATAGTCAAGTTAGGTATGTTTGGAATAGTGATAATAAATGCTACGCAATAGTCTGTGCAGATTTATCATAACTATTTTAGAAATGCCACTCTTAGAAGTTGGAATTTCTGGGTGCTATGTGTCTGCCTGCCTGATGTGAATTTCATGTCTGGCTTTTGAGTGACAGGGGCTGGTGAGGTGTGTGGCTCCAGGAGGGGCAGGGTTTGTCAGTGCTAGGCTGAATGGAACATCTGCATTTGGAGTGATGGGAGGAATAGGTCCCTGAATAGGCTGGTGCCAGCCTTAGTGAATGCTGGCTCTGCCCCCCTGTGTTGTGTCTGATGATGAGCCCCCACCTAACAATAGGGTAAACAGAGTGCTCCAGAACCAGTTGGAACTGGTTTCTCCAAGCCCTGTGCTTTGCAGACAAAAGGGAAAAGTGGTATAAAGGTAGGGGCTGTGACCCCATGAAAAATGTTTAGCTGTGCTTAGTGCTGACTTAGGGGCTGGTGGGCACCAGGAGGCATCACCACCTGGGATTTCCCCCCTGCCGGAGGGCCCTGTGAGCTGGCCTGCCTGGGCCCAGCTCTGCCCTGTGTGCTGCTGGCATCTTGTTGGTGCCCCTGCCCTCTAGGAAACCCAGCGCAGGGGAAGCCCTTGTCTGCCAGGGACAAAGAGGAGCGCTGCCTGCTCCCGGGCCAGTCTGCAAGAGGGAAACAGGCGGGGCACTTCTGATTGGGCTATTTGCCCTGGACCCGGGCTGGAAAGTTCGACAGGATCCCTCGGCTGGCGTATGGGAGCCCCTAGAAGGGGCTCGTGTTGCAGTACTGGTTAGATCTACCCCGCGGCTGGAGGGAGGCCCTTGGAGTGCAGAAGAGGCATCATGGTCTTTTGAGGAGTGGGAGTAGCCCGTGTGCATATCGACATCCCCTCCTCCTTTTTCCCCAAGTGATGCGTGTGGCAGGTGTTTGGGAAGCTTTGTCCCCGAGCCCAAGAAAAGGGCTCAAACGCTGCTCGCTATCAGAGAGCCGGCAGAAGTCAGGCAGTGAAATCCTGGTTGTGGGCAGGGCCTAAAACAGGCAGGAAGAAGTTGCCTCTGTTGCTGAGCCTGAGTGCGGATCCCCCAGTGAGTTGCCATAACAACGAGGAAGTCGCAGGGGGAAGCCAGCACCAGGAAGATGGGCAAAGATTGCATGAGGGTGGGTGGGGCTCCCGTGCTGACGAGGCAGAGCCCCGCGCTTCCCCTAAGCTGTTTGTGTGGGCTAGGCCCACCGCCGGAAAACTCCATGCCAGAGAGGGAGCCTGAGATGCCAGAGACCTTGCTTCGTGGGTGGCCAGCAGCAAGTCTTTCCCAGCTGGTACCACGTGGGTGCAAGGAGCCGGCTAACAAAGGAGAGAAAGGCCCAATGAGTAGGGGCTCACAAAGCCCTGAGGCAGGGCCCGCTCGTCCACATTTTTCTACGTGCTGAGTAGCTGCTAGAGTCCCGGAGTGTACCCCCCCCCACCCCAAAGCACCACTAGTGCTGAATGCTTTTTCTAAAGAGTTGCGGTGGCCCGAGTGGCACCGGGAGAGTCCCAATAACGGGGGCTCATGGTGCACAGTGGTGCTGGTGCCTTTTTACTTTGGGGGCATTTTGTTGATGACAAGGAGGGGGTGAGAAGCACCCCAAACCCCAGCACAGTGCACACTATGTGCAGGCCCCATAAGTGGCAAAAGGGCCAGTGGAAGGCCCCAATACAAGCCCTGACTATCTGGACATACCAGGAGTTGATGTTTAGTTGTGAACTGATGAAGTAGATGCCATATATATCTCTGTTCACAACTTTTTTGCTTGAATTTATTTCTTTGTATTCGACTCCCCAGATTTATATTTGATGCTTCATCACTAAATACAAATTTTCTTTGAATATAATTTACTTCCTCCGTGTGTTCTCTTTTCCTTCTTTCGATGTATTCCAGTTAATTATCAAGTGTGATATCCTGTGGATACACTGGAGTGTGATACGTTTGTACGACTCTCAACTGAGATTTATTGTTTTCTGAAACAAGTCCCTTGTAGCATACTTTGACCTTAAATATCCAGTGCCCAAGCCTACAAGGGTTGATTGGGTTTTCCCTGCCTATATCATATATGGACATAGGGCATTTTAGCCCCAGAAAAAGGCCAGTTGGCCTGGAGTCAGTTTCTAAGGTGGACCCTACTGTGATGTGACGGTTACTGCATACGGTATTTGGGGATATGCTGATGGTTGCCAAATGTTATTTATGTACCCTGATGTATGCGTAATGTGTTTATGCTAGTGAGGCCTATTGTAAAGTGTGTTTATGCTTAGGAGGTTATTGCATAATGTATTTAGGCTATGAGGTCCTATTGTGTAATGTGTTTATGCTAACAAGTTTTGGGGCTCAATGTGTTTTATGCGTAATGTGATAATGCTGAGGTCATAATTGTACCAGTAGTTACTGGTTGTGTTTTATGTTTACTACCTGCATTGTGATGGTACTGGCAGTGGCCCGATTGTATATAGTTCCCTGTGAATATTGCCTAGTGCCAGTTGGCAAGGTGTATATGTGTGATTAGGTTTCTAATGTGTTTATGATAATACAAAGGCTATTTTTTATATAACCTTGTGTGGAGTTTCTTTTGTGGTTTGCCTCGTGTGTTGCTGCTGTGTGTGTGTATTGCGCAAATGCTTTACATATTGCCTCTGGGATAAGCCTGACTACTCGTTCCAAGCTACCAAGGGGTGAGCAGGGGTTATCTTCAGAGTGTAACTACCTTGCCCTGACTAGAGTGGTGGTTTCTGTCTGGCTTTGGCGCAAGCCTTAGCCAACCTAAAATCCCATTTCTAACAGGTATAAATAATGTATGCAGGGTGGGCATTCCCACGCAAAAAGCCATGTAGAACTGATGCCGTGAAATTTACAACATTTCACTGTGTCACTCTACGCCTTCATTGCATCAAAATCCCAACGCCTGCTCTGACCAGGTGTCAGGAATGACGCAAGGATTTTTAAATGGCTCTCCTCTCTGTTGTGACGCATTGCTGGAGTTGCGTCACTTTCATGAGCAACTCAAACAATGCATTACTTTTGGGTCAACAGATGCGTCCGAATTTCTGGCGCATCTGTCAATCCTTGCGCCATGGTGGGCTGTATTGTAAATACGGCGCATCCATGGTGATGCAAGGGTTTTGCATGGTGGTTTGGGGAAGGTGAAGCATCTCCACAGGTGCATCACTTTCTTGTAAATCTGCCCCCACATATCTAATATCTGTGTATAATGGCCCAGATATTTTCAAAAATAAATGGCAAAAATAAATAAAGAAGGGATGACCCCCTCCCCAAAAAATGATGGAGTCACACGACGACAAATGCTTGTGTGCGCTGAAACCTCCAGATGAGTGCCTACTGGGTGGGTAATGACGGGAGAATGTCAGACAAATGTGAGAAATGGTTGGTCAATCATCAAGGTCCTGGTGTGGTGTGAATTAGCTTGCAATACTCATGTGAATGGAACTGCTGAGGTTTCTAAACTGGATATTATGTGCTGCTACTTCTAAACAGAAGCGCACAACTTTATCTTTAAGTAGAAAAAGATGGAAAAACCTTAGTAGTACCCATCATAATCAGCGAATTCGTTTTTATAAAGGTATTGCCAAATGAAACATAAGTTAACAAAATATGCATGATGTCAGTTTTGATCTTTTTCATTCATCATACTAAAGAAGCACATAGTAGCTGCAAGGGGCACTGCTTTAATATTTTGGTGTCACTTCAGTAATTATAACATGAGCCTCTGATTCATCATTCTACACACCTGGCTTTTGCAACAGGATGGTCACCAATGCACAGACTCCACTTGGACTTGCCATGCTTTGCACTATTACTCCTGCTTCCTGCCTCAACTGCTCTTTTACTGCCCTACTGGTTGGGGAGTCGCCGGCTGCGCAACTCTCCTATGTCATTACCCACAGTGGGATTTGGCTCTGCATGGCAGCTTGTAATGAAGTGATACCTTCAAATAAAAGTCAGAAACAGTCCAGTTTATTTTTGCCACTTGTCCACCGGATTTTCAAATGATCCTTTTCCAAAGTCTATAATCCTTTTTCAGTAATATTCTGTAAAGAAGAAAATTCTACTTTACAGTTGTGGGGAAAGGTAAATACCACACTTCCCTTGTAAATGACAGTTTACATAACTACATCCATAATGACTGTAATACAACTATACAAAAAGACTGATAAACTAACAGTGAACCATTTTTATCATGCCAGTAGTAAAGTACTCCCTCATCCTGATGGTATATACTCTATCTCTTCAACCATAAAGGAGGCCGTGAGATGGCCATGGGAAGAATGCAGACTTCTGAGGGGAGTATAGTGCTGGATCCTGTAGGATAAGTATTCAGGTCCAGAGTGGTTCGGAGCTCTGTACATCAGCACCAGGATGATAAACCGCATCCTCTTTTTAATAGGGAGCCAATGTAGATTCTTCAAGTGAGAAGAGATCAATGCTCATCTAGGTAACTTGACGACCAGGTAGGCCGCTGCGTTCTGGACAGTCGTAATGTTTCCTTAACAGGTATTATGGAAGACGGGCATAAAGAGCATTTGCATAGTCCAGTTTAGATACAAGAAAAGCGAGGATCTGCAGAAATTTTGTAGCCAACGCATCAGAAAAAAGCATGTGCCCACTACTGCATCAATTTGATTTTGTAGAGTCAACTGCTTGTTGATTTTGACTCCCAAGTTTTTTACTGCTTCCACTTAGACATTTGGAGGGGACCCCTTCCAGTCAGTGAACTTGCAAGGTGAAAGTAAATGTATGCCTAATGCTGAGAACCTCTGTCTTATCAGTGTTTTTTAGCTGATTGGTACTCATCCATTGGAATACATCAGACAGGCAGGGTTTAATGGCTCTTGTGCAATAGGCTAACCTTTCTTAAAAGAAAATAGAAGGTCAGAGTTATCAGTGTAGGACATTATCTTTTCCACAAAAGACTCGTCCAATGCTGTTAAGGGGTCATATAGATGTTAAATAAGGTTGGGCTAAGGGCCGAGCCTTGGGGCACTCCCACTGAGACATTGCTCTTTCCCGATGAAAAAGGTGGCATCCAAGCCTCTTGGTATATGTCTTAAAGAAAGGATTTTAGTGATTGAATTCAAATGCCTCTGATCTGATGCCAATGTCATGGAGATGGGGAACACCCTCCGCACGCTCCACAAGATCTACAGATGGATCCCGACAAATACTAGAAAGACAGTCACCCAGGCCCTCGTCAGTTGCAGACTCGACTACGGAAACGCCCTCTACGCGGGAGCCCCGACCAAGCTCATAAAATGACTACAAGGCATCCAAAACGCCTCGGCATGACTGATCCTCGACATACCACGCCTAGGCCACATCACTCCCCACCTGAGAAACCTGCACTGGGTCCCCGTCAATAAGAGGATATCCTTCAAGCTCCTCACCCACGCACACAAGGCACTCCACAAGACCGGCCCAGCCTACATCAACGGACGGCTCTCCTTCTACATCCCCAACCGCCAGCTACGCTCCACCGACCTCTGACTCGCCACCGTCCCGCGCATCCGAAGAACAACCACCCGTGGGAGATCCTTCTCCCACCTCGCTGCCAAGACATGAAGCACCCTCCCACTGAGCCTACGACAGACCCAAGACCTGCTGACCTTCAGGAGGATACTCAAGATCTGGATGTTCGATCAGAAGCGCTCCCCCCCAGCGCCTTGAGACCCTCATGGGTATGTAGTGCGCTTTACAAATGATTGATTGATTGACTTCAAAAACTTCCAGAAGTGCAGTTTATGTAATACATTTTGGTCTAAAGTCTGACTGATTGGGTTGAAAGAGACTGTTGGACTGTAGTCAGAAAGTTGCAGATTCGCAAACTTTTCCATAAATTTAGACAGTGCTGGCTTCAGGTAGCTAGGTCTGTGATTACTCAGGATATGGGAGTCTGCGCTGTTTTTCATTTAGAAGAGGCTGTATCTTGACCTGTTTCCAATTAGAAGGGACCGTTCCAGAAGACAGAGACTTGTTTAGTAGGAGAGCAACACCAGATTGATAACATCCACTCCCTTTGCTAGAAGAGAAGAAGAGAAGCGGTCTGAGGGGAGACCTGACCTGAGATTAAAAAAGGCAAGCTTCTGAATCTGCACCTGCAGAACTGCATTTAGATTAAGACTTACTCTCAGCAAACCCTGATGAGGCCAACTAATGATGTTATCTCCTCTGTGTGCTACATATACAGTTCCAAGAACAGACGTTCCTTTCATCTCAAACACGTTTTGAAACACCCTGTCATTTTAGACCATTACGTTCTTTTGGTTTTATGTCACATATTTGAGCTTATTGTCTTTTCCAAAACACTTCTAATATGTTTGCATAGATGAAATTGATAATTGGGAACAAGGAACAAATGTAATTGTAATTGTTACCCATCCACTTGAACCTCTTCTGTAGGATGATCAGAAGTTCTGGTGTTTATTTGTTGTAACACACCTTCGTCAAGAAATTTCTTCACCTCTTTATGAGTCCTCTTTTTGTCTTTACCTTTATATCATCTGAGATTATGAATTTATTACTAAACCCATTTCATAGTGTACTCACTTTAGCATTGGCTTTACATCCCATGCTTCCGCAATGAAAACATTCATATCGAAATCCATTTCCTTTATTACCCAGTTACATTTTTTTCATCACACACAACTCCTCACAATTCAGTTCTGACACAGTTTGCACTTCTTTAGATGTACTTAATTATCTGAACACCTTGACCATGACCTCCAACATTTTGCCACCAATAATTAACTCATAGAGAAGTGGTTCGCCTTTCATCCATTACTCTTCCCAGATCATATCCCTGTTACATTTTAACAAAAAATTATGTATAGCCCAAAGGCACGGCCAGTACAGCCAGTCTTCTACAGTGGCGAGTAAGAACGTCTTACACTGCCTCATCTTTTGCTTGTACTCTAAAAACACAAAACCTTTCTAGAACGGTAGTTACGAGACGGTAAGTAATGTTAATCTAATTTCTTTATCGCTATTTCACTATCATTGAAAAACCTTGCATCCTCATCACTTAAATTTGGTACATTTGCAAAAACCTCCTGCCCTTCAATCCCCAACAATGTAATAATAATGCATGTTTCCGTTCAACACTAAGATTCAGTCCACACACTCTTGTATAATTTTAATTGCCTCAGTCTCACCACTGGTTCTCCTGAAGAAGTTAGAAAAAATTGAGCTGATGTGATGTTTTGCATTGTTGGCTTGCAAATACCCTCTTGTTACAATAGGTTTCTTTCAACTACTCCTATGCATCATATTTTCTTTAACTTTTTTTTGTTCCACACTCTACAATAATGTAATGCCAACAATAAATCTCCTTATGACAGTTAAATAGAGAAAAAGCTAAATAATTAAGTTTTCACTCTGACTACAATGTGACTGATTAATCAATCCAATCCAATCCAAAAAATCTTTATTTCGGCCATTAAGGCCATAAAAGATGCATAAAAAACATACACCAATATTAAAATCAGCATTGATATGCATACAAGAACAAGTGACAACATTTCTTGACATTTAAAATCAGGTTTGTAAAGTGCATAGAAAGCGAAGCAGCAACAATACATGTCATTGGGAATAAAATAGACAATGTGATGAAAGGCATTATCAACGGAAGCCGAAGGTTGCAGTGAGACAGTGGCAAAGGCATTTATCCTATGATGATTTAGCCTTAATCAACTTGAACCTAATGCGCCACATGGCGAAGAGATATTTTGAGACTGCAAAAACGATGTGGGGGGAGGAATCAGATTTCAGTATTCTGTAAGATGTTAAACAGTTCCTTATTGCCATATTCCTACATAGGGGCACCAACCAATATTTCCTTGGTGACTTGTAGGTGGGGCAAAAAAACAGAACATGGATTTCCTCCTCATCGCACGAATTACAGCCGGGGCATAGTTTATCCCCTCCAATGGTCCATTTGCTGGTGAAGGATTTGATAGGTAGGGTGCCAAACCGCCACTGTATGAAAAGCTTCCTTGCCATAATCGGGCAGATGAAGTCCATAAAAGTTTCAAACTTATAAGAATTTTTGGATTCGATAAAGCAGTGGGTTAAAGTGCCGATGCTGGGTGCAGTCGTGTGGGAGACAAGACTTTGTTCCTTGTATGCTTCCACAAGTCTTTTCCGAGGGACCTTGTTACAGCCTGTTTCTGGGGCCACCCAAGCTCGTTAAAACCAAGCCGGAACAATTCTTTTTTAACAAAGGCAAGCCAAGGGATCTTATCATTGTGGTTTAAATTCATGACATGCACCAGATCTTGCCTGTAGTGACTAAGCTCCTTTGTTGACCAGAGTCTGTGCCAGAATCTTATAGGTTTGGATTCAAGGTCCTCCCTAATGGAC
This sequence comes from Lissotriton vulgaris, assembly GCF_964263255.1. Classification (NCBI taxonomy): domain Eukaryota; kingdom Metazoa; phylum Chordata; class Amphibia; order Caudata; family Salamandridae; genus Lissotriton; species Lissotriton vulgaris. The sequence continues at coordinate 1,357,351,949 of NC_141687.1, forward strand.
GGTAAACCCAAATCTAGACGTAAGGGAAACAGAGGAGTTGCAGTTGGGAGGGCTAGAAGACGCCTCATAAAGTTATTTTCACCACGTACCAACTCAGTTGCCGCTAGGTGACCCCATAGTTCACTACCGTAAAGTGCAGCAGATTTCGCTTGTGTTTTATATATCTCAACTGCAGGAGCTATAGGTTTGTATGATGAGGTGTTTGTAACCTTTAAAATAGCCCCAGAAAGTTGAGAAAGCTTTATTCGTGAACTTGAGATCTGTGGTCCCCAGGAAAGGTTCTCTTGGAGGGTTACGCCCAGGTACTGAAATGTTTTGACCCTCTCTAGAACCGTGGAATTTAGGGATGGATTAGGTCTAGTTGTGGAGGAGGGGTTAAAGATCATATACTTGGTCTTCCCTGCGTTGATCTCAAGGCCATGCTGCCTGCAGAAAAGACCGAAACCATCAAGGATTCTCTGAATTCCCATGGGTGATTTGGAAAGCAGGAGGGTGTCATCAGCAAACATAATTGCCGGCACCCTCCTGCCTGCCAAGACCGGGGCGTCATTGTCCCTAACTTTAACTAAGTGTGAAATGACACTGTTCACGTAAAGACAAAAAAGAGTAGGGGCAAGGACGCATCCCTGCCTGACCCCCCGGGAAACAGGAAACCTTTTTGACAAGACTCCACCCCGCCCACATCGTACCTGGGCAAAGTTGCCCTGATGGAGTCTTATTATGGCCTGGAGTAAATTGGTGGGCACTCCCATTTCCTTCAGAACCTCCCAGAGTTTTTTCCGTGGTACCAAATCAAATGCTGACTTTAGGTCTACGAACACCATGTACAATCTCCCGCCCTCGATGGTCATCGATTTCCAGAAAAGGAGGACGAGGCGGAAGATTTGATCCATGGTGGACGTATTTTTCCTGAAGCCAGCCTGGAGGGGACTTAAGATTTCATTTTCCTCCATCCAGTCCAAGAGTTGGTCCAATAGGAGACGGGAATAAATCTTTTGGGGGACATCTATCAGGCTGATCGGCCTGTAGTTGGATGTCGAGCAGAGGGCTGCCCTTCTTGAAGATTGGGACTATCTCTGCCCCCAGCCAAGTACAGGGGATCACCATTCCGCTTGCCAGTGAATTGAAGAGAATGTGAAGATAAGGCGCCCAGATCTCTGGGTGGGACCTAAAAAGGTCACCTGGTAATTTATCAAGGCCGGGGGCCTTGACCAACGCTAGACCATCTATTTCGGTGACCACTTCCCCTAGCGTAAACTCCAAGGTGTCTCCAGGAAGGGAAAGGAGTGTTGCAACAACGACATCAGTATTCTCTAAGGTATCTGCATAGAGTTTACTGAAGTGTTCTTCCCATATATGTGCTGCTATATTGGGTTCAACTGCAGCTTTGGGTTCCCCTGAGCCAGTAGTAACTATGGACCAAAACCTTCTTAAGTCCTTAGTTATTAGAGCTGCTGAAAGATCCTGCCATCTATCCCAGTCCCAGTCTGACCTCGCGCGGGCCATTGTGTCCTTATACTGACGTCGCAGAGCGGTCACCCTGGTACGGGGTACACCCTCTTTGACTGCGGTGATAAGGTCTAATTTGGCCTTTCTGCAATCAGAGTTGTACCAGGTGGAGGTTCTAGTCTTGGGCTTGGGCTTTGTCACCTCTGGGTAGAGAACCTCTCCCAATGCTCCCACTAAGTCTTCGTGTATAGAGGGTAGGGTATTATGCAAATCCTGGGTACTGGATTGACTAATTAGTTCATTCAAAACCTCAAATTTAGGCAGCACCAGATTGTAAATTTTCCCAATATTTTCTTCTGATTTGGAAAATTTCTGCCATCTCACCCTACGCCTGTTTGAGGTTAGTACCAGGTTACCTCGTTCATCTCTTTCCTCAAGTGGTGATGGCCCTGTATATTCTGAAAGATAGGCCAGGGAGAGTAGGAGAGCATTGTGATCACTATCGGTGCGGGGGATTATGTTAAAATCCTCTACCTTTGGCCAAAGACTGGTATCAACAAAAATGTAGTCCAGTCGTGACTCGTGATTATTTCTGTTAAATGTGCATTTTGAAGGGGTGTCTGAGGGTGTACGTCCGTTGCAGGCCCTTAATGCAAAATTAAGAGTTAATGACATGATTTGGACCGCAAGTGGAGACCAGGATCTGGGATGGGGCGATTGACACACTGGAATACCCCAGAAGTCATCTTCTGCCGTGAGGGCCCCTTCCCTCAAGCCCTCTAAGGGCTCGAAATGACAATTAAAATCACCGCCCATTACCACCTTATAGTCGGTCGGCAACTGACCCAAGAAGGACGCAAGGTCTTCAAGTGTGGCGGACTCCGCCGTTGGGCCTACTGGGCGGGAATAAACATTAATCAGCAGGCATTAGTTATACTCCCCAAAGGAATATTCACTAGTTTACTCTCAGTGCCAGTATGCCTGTCACCAATTTGGTAAGCAACTTCCACAAGTAATGCAGTGTTATGTAACTTGTATACAGCAGGTTCCTTCCAGGTTACTTTGACCAGCAGGTGAGGCTGTCCTAAATTTTTAGGCAAACAATGTTTTCTTCAATGCTACCTAACTTCTCCAGTAAATAAATGTATTTCTCCCCTGCTCCCTAAATGTACCTAACACCCAGTGGTACAGGAACTTTTCCTTAAAATGTCTTTCTCCACCCAATTTGTGCCTTGTTCTTTACTCTGTTATGTTGTTTCTGCCTGTAAACTTGCTTAACTTTCTCGTCATACTTCCTTTACTGAAAGAAGCCAATTTCATTCATCCAATATAGCTGCTATATATAACTTGTGTGCAGCCCCCTTGATGCTTTGTTCTCCTCTGGAAGTCTTTGAAACAGTGGAAACATGCCAGGAAATTTGAAATCAATGTCGATAAAACATACGTGCTGACGCTTGCGTGGCACCGCTGAGTGACGCAACTGACACACTCATGAAACGAGCCCTGCCAAATTTCTAACAACCATACAGTGACAAAAATACAGCATTCTTCTGGAGCAATTGGCCTGTATTAGCCTGTCCCATCACTTGGCTGGTTCTGACTCCCTTACCAGGACAGCAGCTGACAGCCAATAGCACAGCAAGAACAAGACAACTGTTTAAAATTCCCTCAGTGACAGTCTATTAGAAAGCGTGGGCTGCAGGCTTTCCTCAGCGGATTCTATTTGAAGTTCCTTCTACACTTTCAATATTACCTCTCTGATACTTCTTCTCAGCATCAAAGACTGGATATAAGCACATGCTTTTTTTATTTCAACAAGATGCATTTCCTTCCTGCAGTGGGATGCTGTGACACGTCATCCGTGTCTCCAGTGTTACGAAGTGACAGTCCGATGTATTTCTTCACCCCATCCACAGGATCTCCTACTGACCCTTTATCAAAGCCTAGCATCGCTCATCAGAAATAATCTCTTAAGGATAACATCCCACTTCACAGTTGTGGGAAAAAGATAAGTCCTACAAAGTGGTAGTCATCTTGGTGTAATCAAGACTTTTGGTTGTTTTTCGACTTCTTGGTGGCCAGTGCTGACACAAGACAAGTCTTGCCACACTTCCTCCGTTGACTCTGTTCACCGTTCCTCTGCAATGCCCTGTCTTTCCCATGTGTCAAAGAGCTGGGCCCGGGCAGACTGTATGATGCTGTATGACATGTTGCTGCCTGCTAGGCCAACTGCTGTGGCTTATGACTGCTTGAAGGAAAAAGATAATATCAGAAAAACTTCAATTTTGCATGATTCTGCCTATTCTCTTTGTGGCGTATGTATTTCGTTCTCTGTAAGACTTGGGGAAGATTTTTAACTCATTGCCTTTATTTTTATCCCTTCTTTCTCAACTATCTAATCTTAATATTTCTGGATCTGCCTCAGCCCTTTGTGGTGCCAGGTGTAACGTGCATCAGCTTAGTGAGCTACCAAGGAGGTCATTTTTGGGGAGTTTGTTTGTGGAAGCTTTCCATCATAAATGGGTAACTCTTAATGCCAAATCCAAATTGCAGTTCGTTGAAACAGCAAAGTTGCTTAATGTTGTGCCACTTTCATTACACATTAATGATAATATTGTCTAAAGTCTACACGACTTTCCTGCATTTGTGCACATGCTTCTAACTCACATATCTAGGAAGCTGATGCTTTCATTATGAGTGGGCAGTTAGCTTCCAGAATCAGCAGTGACTCCTCCTACTACATATACCAGAATTCCAAGTTTGGTGGCAAACATCGCACCCAGAAATGTTCCCCAAGTAAATTTCAACAGGTCAACCCTGTCGAAATTTATTACGGATAAAAAGTCTAGGTAAAACTGGGACTTGCCTATTTTGGTACAATGAGCACCATAATCTGCGTGCTATAACCACATTTTACTGGACGAATGTTAGAGTAGGTGATTATTATCTTGCTCCAAAAAGTACAATTACTTGATATCGGTTAATGTGGTATGTGATATCTCTACCATTCAACGCTGGTCCACTAAAAATAAGGGCTTTAGCAAGCTTTGTTAAATTTGAGCTAACGCAGCCTGTGCTCTCAAGTGACAATGTTTCAGGTGGGAGAGTCTTGTTGGTCCACAGCAGCAAAGACAGGCTACGATAGTGAAAATGCACTGCTTAGTTGTTTGAAAGCTAGGGACTTTAACCTGATGCCCAAATATTGGGAGTAATCTGTCATGGAGTTCCATAAACTTGAGAAAGCAGAACTCCAAACGTGGTTCCTGTTAATGATTTCAAAGGAGTGCAGAGGTTTTTAAACAACTGAGCAACATAGGGTTAGAAGTGATGGTGAGCCACATCCAGGTAGTCTTCACCTGTCAGCCACAACTGATGTTTCGAGGACCCACAGGTCATGGTCTCACTTTAGAACCATCTGACAGGATCATACCTTTGAGATCTGAACACTACAAGGCCCTTTAACTTCCTCTCTTATGATCCCTTCTGTAAGTTGTCCCTCTTCCAAAAGCCCTTACAGGCAGACAGTACTACTCACTCACTCACTCACTCACTCACTCACTCAATTAGAGCCTAGCCTGGAGAAGCCATATGGAGTTGGTAGGGGCTGGGCTGTCTGCTGTAACAACCAGTGGGGTGTGCAGAGGGATGTCTCTTTATTATTGCTGCCAGGAGGCTGTACCCAACTAATTCACCTCTGTGAAGTGCTGGGATTCATGCCTGGGTACTAACGAGCTGCAGATTGGTTTTTCGATACAGCTTCTGATGCCTGCTAATTATTAATGTGAAAAAGGAAGGGGTTTGGCCCTGAGGGTTAGAGGGTAGGTAGGGCCAGAAATTGTAGAAATAGAGAAAATTGTACCCAGGCGTCTAGTTATTTCTGCTCATTATTTGTATGAAACAAGATAAACACAACGTTGTAGGTTTATCATGGCAATTACTCATGCCTTTTCTTTATTCAATTTTAAAGTTTTGATCGTGAATTTGGCAAAGAAAGAAAACATTATCAACTAAACAGTGTGCCAAATAACTATACTGTAACTTAAACAACAACATGAATTGTACAATATAAACACAAAACATAAATGATGCATTATACAAATAATCACATGTTGAACAACTCAATACATTTACAAACAGAATTGATTACAATAACAAACCATTGGTGTATAGATGATTGAATATCCCTATTCAGTTCATACAAGGGTGAATAGATCCAACCCCAATAGTTTAATGTCTCTTGTTGGGTAAGGAATTAAATGCCTTTGTAGGAATAAATGCAGTTGCCGACGCGTTTCGAGTCCTGGTATTTCAATTACAGGACTCTCTTCAGATCGGGATTAATCATTTCCATGGGAAACTGTTTGCAACAACAAAAAACGAAGTGATTTTGGGTGAAATTCCTCAATCCGTTAAAAAACACTGATGCTGCATAAACCTGGTCATTGTGGGCAACATACCTTCATTTTGCCAAAATTGGCGCTGTCCTAATTAATGTCATGCAAGCTGTGGGCACCCTTCTGCAACAAAATATAATGTTTTTGAATCAAAAACCGTTCATGTGTCTTGACTGTGCATTTATTTACAGGTGGTAGGGAACAGGTTCATTTTTTGAAAAAATTGCCTTCTCGAGTTCTGTCTGGGTGATGTATCTTTTGTTTAATCACCAAAACATGATGTTGAAATAATGACTTCCAGGGCGTGTGCCTGAAAAAGCATAGTGGGAGCATTTCAGCTTTAATGTTTAGTGAAAAATAAACGGTGTTTTGACAATTGCGAGGCGAGAAAATGAGCATCATTTACTCACGTTTCTTGCGGGAACTGCAATAAATGTCACCGCTGCCCTCTTGTTCGTTTAATTTATTTCGTGCTTTAGAAGAAAAAAGAAGAGTTTGTTTTAAATCTTCATTGCACGTTCAATGTGGGAGTGTTTACAGGCTCTAACTTGTCTTCATTTCTTCACCTTTTACTGGCAAAACCTGACAGCCTCATGGTGTCTCTCCCAACGCAGTTCGTGTCGACTTGTGGTTAGTTTATTTGTGATTTTAAACAGGTGAAAACCGTGCTCTCATGTGATCAGCACGTTCTGCCAGTAGGAGCGTCGAGCTCACTCTACTATTTCAAGTGCATTATGGGAAATGTATTTCGTTTTTTACCAAAAAAGGGGGATTACCTGTTTCCTGTAGTTAAAACAAGTTTATCCTTGTGTAAACTTTAAATATTAACAGAAATAGAACGAACAATGTGTATGATTAAGAAAAGCTTTAAAGGGGGTTGCCTTATTTTAGTTGCATGCAGGGTGTCGCAGAACCACACTCTGGTAGTAACACTGCACGTACGGCTGGAATTGGACTATGTCATACCTTATTAAGTTCACTCATGCAGTTGAGGCCTGTATTAATGCTGTCAAATTTCATGATTAGGTACGCCACTTTGTGTAATAAGGCGTCCTCAATGCATGGTGGTCGGTGTTTGGGATCAATCCATGCTAGAACGGTCCATTTGAACTCGTTTTCGCTGTGGTTTTCGGACAAGAAGTGTTCCACCATAGGTGCAGTCAGAACCTTTTTCTTGATCCTTGATCTGTGTTGTGTGATCCTTGCATTTACCGCCTGAGATGTTTTTCCAATATATATTTTGTTGCAGGGGCACAGAACAGCGTAGATGACATTTTTAGTCTTGCATTTTGTAAACATATCATGTCTCCATTTGATCCCATTTGATCAAATTTTTTCGCATGGCGAAGAATGGTTTCTGTAGTAGATGTTCTAAATTCTCCAGAAGGCGCCAATTTCTCAATATGATCTGCCTGAACTTGTTTGTGAGTGACCCAAATGTTGTTACACAGACAAGTTTATCCAACTTCCCCTTATCCTTGATCTGCAAAAGATTTTCTCTAGGGGTAAATCTTGCCCGTTTCTTTGAATGTTTTAACAATTTTTTGGGGTAACCTCTTTTCTCCATTTCTGTACAAAAAGTCATTGCATGGGTCTCAAAATCTGCCACGTCCGTGCAGTTCCTCCTTTTCCTTAACAGTTGTTCGTACGGAAGATTCTCTTTTAAAAAGCGAAGAAATTTGAGCATAGGCCAACAGATTATCAGAGCGGATAGCTACATTCCCAAACCCAAGAGTGACTTAATCACTCAACGGAATTTGAAACCAGTTTCTGGCCACCACAAGTGTCGCCGATGCATTGCCTGCTCAACGATACTGGAAGGAAACATATTTGATCACAATGGGATCAAATGGAGACATGATATGTTTACAAATTGCAAGACTAAAAATGTCATCTACGCTGTTCTGTGCCCCTGCAACAAAATATATATTGGAAAAACATCTCAGGCGGTAAATGCAAGGATCACACAACACAGATCAAGGATCAAGAAAAAGGTTCTAACTGCACCTATAGTGGAACACTTCTTGTCCGAAAACCACAGCGAAAACGAGTTCAAATGGACCGTTCTAGCATGGATTGATCTCAAACACCTATCACCATGCATTGAGGATGCCTTATTACGCAAAGAGGCATACGTAATCATGAAATTTGACAGCATTAATACAGGCCTCAACTGCATGAGTGAACTTAATAAGGTATGACATAGTCCAATTCCAGCCGTACACGCAGTGGGACTACCAGTGTGTGGTTCTGCGACACCCTGCATGCAACTTAAATAAGGCAACTGCCTTTATAGCTTTTCTTAATCATACACATTGTTCGTTCTATTTCTGTTAATATTTGAAGTTTACACAAGGATAAACTTGTTTTAACTACAGGAAACAGGTAATCCCCCTTTTTTGGTAAAAAACGAAATACATTTCCCATAAGGCACTTGAAATAGTAGAGTGAGCTCCACGCTCCTATTAGCAGAACGTGCCGATCACATGAGAGCACGGTTGTCAACTGTTTAAAATCACAAATGAACTAACCACGAGTCGACACAAACCGCGTTGGGAGAGACCCATGAGGCTGTCAGGTTTCGCCAGTAAAAGGTGAGGAAATGAAGACAACTTAGAGCGTGGAAACACTCTCACATTGAACGTGCAATGAAGATTTAAAACATACTCTTCTTTTTTCTTCTAAAGCACGAAATAAATTAAACGAACAAGAGGGCAGCGGTGACATTTATTGCAGTTCCCGCAAGAAACGTGAGTAAATGATGCTCATTTTCTCACCTCGCAATTGTCAAAACACCGTTTATTTTTCAGTAAACATTAAAGCTGAAATGCTCCCACTATGCTTTTTCAGGCACACGCTCTGGAAATCATTATTTCAACATCATGTTTTGGTGATTAAACAAAAGATACATCACCCAGACAGAACTCGAGAAGGTAATTTTTTCAAAAAATGAACCTGTTCCCTACCACCTGTAAATAAATGCACAGTCAAGACACATGAACGGTTTTTGATTCAAAAACATTATATTTTGTTGCAGAAGGGTGCCCACAGCTTGCATGACATTAGGTAGGACAGCGCCAATTTTGGCAAAATGAAGGTATGTTGCCCACAATGACCAGGGTTAAGCAGCATCAGTGTTTTTAACGGATTGAGGAATTTCACTAAAAATCACTTCGTTTTTTGTTGTTACAAACAGTTTCCCATGGAACTGATTAATCCCGCCCTGAAGAGAGTCCTGTAATTGAAAAACAGGACTCGAAACGAATCGGCAACGGCATTTATTCCTAAAAAGGCATTTAATTCCTCACCCAACTAGAGACATTAAACTATTGGGGTTGGATCTATTCACCCTTGTATGAACTGAATAGGGATATTCAATCATCTATACACCAATGGTTTTTTATTGTAATCAATTCTGTTTGTAAATGTATTGAGTTGCTCAACATGTGATTATTTGTATAATGCATAATTTATGTCTTGTGTTTATATTGTACAATTCATGTTGTTGTTTACGTTACAGTATAGTCATTTGGCACACTGTTTAGTTGATAATGTTTTCTTTCTTTGCCAAATTCACGATCAAAACTTTAAAATTGAATAAAGAAAAGGCATGAGTAATTGCCAGGATAAACATACAAAGTTGTGTTTATCTTGTTTCACACAAATAATGTGCAGAAATAACTAGAGGCCTAGGTACAATTTTCTCTATTTCTGCTAATTATTAATGGCATTTATGTTGAATCGTTTTTTTTAATGTGCTAATTTAAAATTTATATCAAAAATATACAGAAACTATTTGGTTTGGTAGGAGCCTCTGGGAGGTGTGCAGTGTCTTTTGCAGCTTGAGTAGGCAACGGTTTCCCTTCCCTGCATGCTACATGGACCCCGAAGGTGAGGAGGTCGTGGCCGTTTGCACAAATTTCCTTTCATGGTTTTATAATATGAAGTATTTTAGCTGTTACATTTTTACCTCTGTCCTCTAACCGCCTTTATAATGAGCTTACTTTTGGGCCTATCGGTTTCTCTACACAATCGACCAGTCATGTACAGAATCTGTTATTAACGACCAGCCAAGAACTGAATATTTTAAAAACTTTGAAACCCCAAGTAGGTACCAGGGTTCCTAATCTGATTCTAGTGTGCTTGTTCGATCACATTTTTTACTGTGGTACAACCACTGGATGGAGGTGTCCATTCTTGCACCCAACCATGCATTTGCTCATCCATTGGGCATTCACTCGCTCTCTCATTCACCTATTCAATCATAATCCACGACTGACACAAACTCAACAATCAATAAGGAAGAATTTTTATTTAAAAAGGCCAGACCTATTGATGTTTCCAGCGCTTGTTTGAAATATTTTGGGTATGGGGAGTAGCTGGGACAGATAGGAAACTTTGGCATGCCTCTTGGTATTCTACTTTTAAATGTATTAAACGAAGGAGAGATGAGAACCCGAAGACCGTAAGGGCGGTAGAACACCAGTTATATTTATTTGTAAATACATGGAAATAGAGAGAGATTATGTGATAGGTAGGGGTGGGTGAGGAAGGATAATAGCAGCGACATATATCAACACTTTGCACAGGTGCAAATTCACCAAAGGTGACGCAAACCAGCGCAGTGGTGATTTGTTATGTTCAAATGACAATGGTTTTCTTTTTCCGAACTTACGTAACTTTGCATGTAAGCTGTAGTGTGGCTCGGTGCACAGACAAAATATCGACTCCAAAATATCGACTGGACATAATATCGAGTTTTAAATATAGACTGGACAAAATATCGACTGGACATAATATCGACTACAAAAATATCGTTTTTCAGGTAAGTGAAGTAATATCGACTGTATAAAATATAGATAGCAAAAATATCGAATTTTTAATAATATATAATATTTTATAGTGTATTTTTATGTAATAATATGTGTGAAAAGTGTGTATTAATGTTATAAAATATTTTATTAAATGAATTTTGTTTTTTTAATAATTGTGTAATGTAATTCTGTAGCGGGTTGTGGGTTTATAGGGGAATAGGGTGGGAAGTAATTTAATAATAATTAATTAATTAACATATGTTTGTAAATATTTATAATTAACAATTAATTGATAATTAATTAATAATAATTAGTTAATTAATTAATATAATTTTGTACATATTTTGTCTTAGTAATTAATTGGTAATTAATTAATTGTAATTAGTTAATTACATTAATTAGAGTACATTTTAATATATATAATTTTGTGTTATTGTTAAGTAATTAATTGGGAAAAAATAATATTAATTATTAAAATAATTACAGCTTATGTGCTAATATATTTACTTTATTGTTATTGTTAATTAATAATTATTTGGTAATTAAATAATATTGATACATTTTGGGTAAAGGAGTATTTTTAGGGTTCAGGGTCAGTTTTCAGTTTTTGGGTAAAGGGGCATTTTTAGGGTTCAGGGTCAGTTTTTAGTTTTTGGGTAAAGGGGCATTTTTAGGGTTCAGGGTCAGTTTTCAGTTTTTGGGTAAAGGGGCATTTTTAGGGTTCAGGGTCAGTTTTTAGTTTTTGGGTAAAGGGGCATTTTTAGGGTTCAGGGTCAGTTTTCAGTTTTTGGGTAAAGGGGCATTTTTAGGGTTCAGGGTCAGTTTTTAGTTTTTGGGTAAAGGGGCATTTTTAGGGTTCAGGGTCAGTTTTCAGTTTTTGGGTAAAGGGGCATTTTTAGGGTTCAGGGTCAGTTTTGGGTTTTTGGGTAAAGGGGTATATTTTAGCGTTCAGGGTCAACAAATAAGATTGTAAAAAATTATTTTTATTATTTTCATTTATTATTTAATTATTATAATTTAATTTAAGTATTTTTAAGTATATTTTAGTAATTAAAATTTTATATTAATTTAATTTAACACTGTTTTTAATAAAGTCGATATTTTTTACATCTATATTATTGTTAACGATATTTTGTACTCGATATTTTTGTACTTACCTGTTTGTAGATACAAACTCGATATTTTGACTGTCGATATTTTGTCCACGATATTTTGGCAAGTCGATATTTTGTCCCTCGATATTATTTCAGTGATCCGTGTGGCTCACATAGAAAGTGGGAAACATTTAAAAAATATAACCAAGCATGTTTTTTTGTATTGGAAGGGTATCCTTCCGGTACGATATTTAAGCTAGACTCACACTGACACTTTTGCTCTAAGGTGCAAAGAGCCTATCTAGAGATCGAGGCCCTTATTTATGAGGCCTTGTGTCAGTTTTGCGCCGCCGGTGCGTCACTTTTTGTGACGCACCAGCGGCGTACAAAATGAGCCTTGTTGCGCCATATTTAAAAAGTGACGCATCTAGGTAGATGCGTCACTTTTTAAACCCCTGTGCCACATTATACCTGCGCCAGGTATAATGTATGCAGAGGGGGCGTTCCCCCGCAAAAAGCCTCGTAATAGTGACGCAGTGAAATCTATGAGATTTCACTGCGTCACTTTTAGAATGCTGTTCCGTCAAAATCTTGCGCCTGCCTCACAGCAGGTGTAAGACTGACGCAAGCCCTTTCACATGGGGCTTTCCCCATGTGAAAGGACGCATTGCTGGAATTGCGTCACTTTTGTGGCACACTCCAGCAATGCGTCACTTTTGCGCTTACAGATGCATCAGAAATACTGACATATCTGTAAGTCCTTGTGACATGATGTGTCATACATTAAATATGACGCATCATTGGTGTCGCAAGGAGAGCGCAGTGAAAAGTGACGCATCGCTGTTTTCACGCAGCGATGCGTCACTTTTCATAAATGAGGCCCCTGGAGAGCCCGATTATGCGCAAGCACTTGTGAAGAGAGCACCAGGTGAGCTCCATATCCTTGTACATATGGTGCAATCCTGCTCTCTGCCTTTCAAGAAACCCTGTGCAGCCGGTTTGGGTGCTGCACTGCATTATGTCTAGTCGTAATTTGCCTCTATGTGTGTTACTCCCTCTTTACTCCTCTACCCCTGCATCGCTCTCTGATTGCATCCACTTATATTGTGGCATGTAAGAAGCTTCATTAGCATAACATTGTAGACGAGTAGCTGTCAATAACGGGGAGTTTTCCACTGCATGGTAGTAACATCATAGAAAATATATGATTTGCTCCTGTAATCTCAGATGTCATTTAGAAAAGAAACGCAGAAAAAGCTCTATTTACACCTACCCATCTATAACTATAAAAGGGTGCACAGATAGGGGTCCATTGGTACGATTGACCTTTGAAAGCTGAGCAGCTGGATCTTTAAGAAATACATACATCTGTTGCTGGAAGATGGAAACCCCCTAAGACTATCATTCGTGTATCGTAAAGGGTTAATAACAGGTGGGCCGCAGGCATTGCAGCCACCTGCTAAAGGCGCATAGTTCTGTGCCCAGTGTCTGCGGACTGTACTGAGACAAATATGAAATACCCTATGTCAACAAGTCTTGAAAAAACTACAATGCTCTCAGCTATTCGCCGTATATTAAAATCCCAAATAAATATTTACTTTCAGAGTTTCTTTGAAGCCGAAACTGTAACGTGACATTTGAGAATATGAAAAACAAATGGCAGGCCACTGAAGGTGTTAGTTTAAATCACAGCATACCGACTATTGATTCAAATATAAAGTCCAAGAACTGTTATCCATGTTTAAATGATTGCCTGCTGTACAGCTAAAAGGAATTCGACAGTTTTTTATTGAAGGCCAAGGACTACTTTCAAATGAAAGGCTTATTTCAAACCCAATTACGTGCATTTGGTTTTATAGGCTCAATATAAAACTAAGCTGTTTTCTCTCGAATCTTTCTTTGGTCCCACCTTTTATTGCTTTTCGCAAAGTATTGCTCACATTTAAAAAAAACAACTTTTGAGCCAATATCCAGTGACCTTATGATAAAAAGGTCAGCCTTCGTTATTTTCTAATGGGAACGTTTATTCTAGTCCATGATAAATGTTCGCGCTGCCTTTTCAAAGCACACGAGCTCCCCTCGGCTGAAACCTGGCATGCCGGCTCAGTCAGTGCTATAAACGGGCTTTCTCGAACGGGCCTGACTACGAAAGGCACATTCATTGTTGGTGTCCGTTCATTTCTAGAAGCCATGGGCCCCATTTATGAAGGCCTTGCGCCACTGGTACGTCACTTTTTCCCATTTTAAAAGTGACGCACCGGCGGCGCAAGACCTTCATTAATAAGGCCCCATGTGTTTGTAAGTTTAATACTCGGTATGATAGCTTTTCTCTAAGATCAATAGTAAACGTGTGAGTTACAAGAAAATAAACACACTCCTACATAAGCAATTTGCAGTTTGCTTTTAGATGGGATTCTCTGATTGGTGAAACACGTAAGTTGTATCCAAAAAATGTGGACCCAGAGCAGGGTCTCCAATCTTTTCTGCAGTAGGAGCCACTTATGTTCGAGTTAATCGGCCTGAGCTACTATTATTAGTGTTGTAATAGAGGAATAGAGTGATATTGGCTCCACTGTTTTATGTATAACTAAGCCACACATATTTAGACACGTCCTCATGTATTTGTGTGACTTAATACCATTAATGTAATGTTGTGCACTTGAACAGAAACAGAAAGTGCAATTACTTTGTAATCTTGACTTTTATTTGATTGTATAGACTAATGTTTTCTTTGTAGTGACATCAATTGTAGTTCTCATATTGTATCTGCATTTGTGTGGTTTGATTAATATTGTTAGCCCTTATATATTCATGTATATATTTGAATAGTACTCTGCAACTATATTGCAACCATATATGTATTGGTAATCATGCATTTCAATATGTATTGAGATGTTTGCCATGTTAACTTAACGAAAGGCCCTAAGCATTTGGATTTTTTACAGTTTAACCTTCAACATGAATGTTTGCTTTAGATGCAATGTCTTTCTCTCCTCTGCAGTTGCAGTTGTATGATCTCTGGAATGGAGAAAGGCACATTGTGTGTGAGGTTCGGGAGGAGTACTTTTGGCAAGGACAAAGATCCTTAACAAACAAAGGGATAACTACTGTTTGTATGAAACTGGGAGATGAGAGGAATCCATGTACCTTCTGATGTGCAGACCAAAGGAAAGGAGTTACAAGAGTAATTCACACGCACCCAAGTTAGGGAGCATCCAGCTGTCCAACTTATTCTATGCGGATGATCTAGTGCTCATCAGCCGGACCCCAATAGGCCTGCAGCTGCTGCTGGACATCACATTGCGATACTCTATAACAAATAGGCTCAGAATCAATCAAGAAAAATCTATAATTATGTGTATCAGTTCTCATAAAATTAGAATAATGAATATGTGGTTTTTGGACTCAAGGACTCAAGGAAGCTGGAGGTTGTAAGTGAATATAAATACTTGGGGCTCTTTTTAGATTCTAGGGGCAACTTCAAACCACAATGTGAGGCCATAAAAAAGAGAGGATTAATGACTGTGGTATCTCTAAGAAATCTAAAAAACAAGATCACTGGCTCAAGCCTCCTCCCCCTAATAAAGGTGATTCAGGCAAAATGGATTCAATCTATCACTTACAGCAGTGAAGAGATGAGAGCAAGGGACGCTGAAATGGTAGATGGTACAGTAGCAAGAGCACAGCACTGCGCATGATTTTTGGCTTGTCAGGGTGCACATCACCTGCGCAGAAGAGGCTAGAATTTGGGCTCGCAACGGAAGAGCTGGAGGAGTATATTTAAAAAGCTGGTGTAAAATAAGCAGGGGAGAAGCAAAATCGCTCAACACTCTCCTGTGGAAGGAACTGCAAGCTAAAGAAAGCTCCCTTGCAAGGCTCTACCTGGAGGACGCAATTAAATGGTTGGGGCTGCGTCAATTATGGGATCTCTAAGGGCCTTTGGCGGGCTTTAAAATAGCAGTAAATAACATTGTCAGGAAATAATCGCTCTTGCAGGACAAAGCCTCTCTGGCTGAGAGTGCACACTGATGGTTTACCATTCAATCTTACACCAAACTTGGACCCCAAACATATCTCCAGACCAGCTTCACTAAAAAGATAAAAGAGAAGTTTTTGAAATCACGCCGAGGACTGTTGCCCTCTGCAAACCATTCAGTCCCCTGTCTGTGCCCCCTAACACCAGCAAAGTGCCCCCTCTGTGGTAACAGCAAATAAACTATTGTAGTCCTTATTACCATCTGCAAGGATCAATCAAAAGAATGCCGAACCCTTATGAGACCACTATTTAATAAAAACCGGATAAGGTAATGCAGGTAAGCAGTCCTGGCATGCTTCTCCCGCGATGTAGTCCAACTGAGTTGCTGGTTGGAAAAATATCTTGAAGCTGTTGAAGTTCACCTGAATAAAGTGTAAGAATGCCTGGTTAACCAAGGACCCGTAGCAGACCTTGAGCCAGCATCCCCGACACAGAACAATTCTTAAAGGGGCAGAGTGCGGCAGAGCAGGACCAGAACACAGAACAATCCTGAAAGGGGCAGGCTGCGGCAGAGCGGTATCAGAAGGCAAGTGGACAAGAGGTGCTTTGATGACCCACACCCCCCCATGCAGCGGAGAATTAGGAGGAAGCTCATAGTCCGACGGCGAACCGGATGGTACTGGGCAGCTGTGGTTGCAGCAATGTATATCTGCACGGCCAGGCTGAATGGAGGCCACCGCAAGCATCAGGAGGTGGGGCTTTTTAAAAGAAACGTTCATGGTTCGAGGCGGCATGGGACGAAGCACAAGGCACCATTTGAGGATTTACCCAACAGCAACCACCAGAGGAATAGGCACACGGTCCACGCGGGAGCACGTAGCCACCTGCCCCCACAGCAACAGTTGGTTGAGAAATCACAAGACAAACCCTAGCGTCCTAAAGGGAAAATCTGATGGAACAAACATCACAGCAGGAAGCAGCTGGATAATCAGTCATTGAAGCAAGGAACTCAGTTAATTCACAGCCCAGGAATTTCTTAACACAGGGTCTACTCTGGAAGCATAGTAATTATAGGAGGACTTTTCATTCCCACTGACTTAACATCAGGTCTATAGACTTGAAGCTTAAGTTTGTCTTTACTTAATGTAATCATTTTATCATTTGTGTGTGCTTGTGCATGTCTGTGCATGCGATGGTGTTTGCGTGTTCATGTATTTGGGTGTTTTTGTATTAGAGCATGGGATTTTATGTGTGTTTGTGTTCTTGGATGTTTCTGGCTATGTGCTTGTCTGTGTGAGTCAGTACGCATATGAGAGTGTGTGCTCACATTGGTGTGTGCTTGTGCATGTGTGTGCGTGTGATGGTGTGTGCACGCTGGATTTGTTATTTTCTGGCGCCCGCTGTCCTGGATATTGACTTTAACTGCCTGATGCCTAACCTTAGGATGGCCACCAGTGTACCAGTGTACAGTACAGTCCCCTACCTGACCCCAAGCTGGCTTCCATAGTGGTCCCCGACACGTTGTTTTACTTCCCTGGGACAACAATTAAACATTGACCAGACCATGAACCTATCCCCTAACCTGCGTACACATCAGGACTTGGAACCTCCGGAACTTACCCCAGACTGTGGAGACCTAGCGATTTGGCTGATGCCCGGTGGAGCTACAATAATGCTAAAGAGAAGATAGGTTGTGGACTCCCCCTCCCTGCCGTCACCTACCCAGCCGGACCTTGGGCAGATTTTCCCCTTGTCTCCATGTCCTGTCTTCCTCCTACCCCTTTACCTTATTCCCTTACCCTTCCTGTTCCAATCTACTTGTCCCCTGTGTTATATAAATTCTCTTACCACTTAGTACTCTTTCTCACTTTGTCCACCTCCCTAGCTCCTAGCTCCTATGCACTCTTCCCTGAGTCTCTCACCTTGCCTGCTAGTCTGCCTAGCCCCCTGTCCTTTGTGCCCTTTGACTAAGCACTCCTTCTCCCCTTTGTTGGGGAAAGATCCAATATTTATACTCTGGAGTCTCAGCATACCCACTGAGAGAGCCCACTGGACCAAGGGAGCCACTCACAGCTGAGGTTTAGTATGGCACCACTTGCCAAAGCACTCCCTCTCCCCTTTTTGGGGAAGGATCCAGTATGTAGGCCTTGGAGTCTCAGAGACCCCTCTGAGAGAGTCCACTGCGTAAAGGGAGCCTCCCACAACAGACATAGGGAAGTGATACCACTTCCCCTGGGATCACAGCTTACTGGACTTTGGACGTTGCTTTGATTCGTCTACCGCGTTGTGTCCCCGTCGCCCTTCCACTCCTCTTTCCATGCGATGTCCTTCACCCTCCCTTCCTCTTTCCCGCCTTCATTATCTGTCTACTTCCGCAGCTCCTTCCCCCCTCGCCTGAATCTTTCCCCTTGCCTGCTTTTCCCCTTACGTACTTGTGCTTATTGTTTATCTTGACCTTACAAGTAACTATGTTGCTATGCTCTAATAACTGTGTAACCTGTAACTATGATCTGATGCTCATGTAAAATTCTCTGATACCTCCGGGTCTAGCCAGCGCTATATAAAACCTTTAAAATAAATAAATAAATAAATAAATAAAATAAATGAACAAAGAAGACAAATTGGTCTGGTTGTAGACCAGAATCTAGCACTAAAATCTTCATGAAGAAGGTCCCGCCTCGCATTAGCGGAAAAGCAGGAGGGACAATGACAAAATAACTGGATGACAACAAGGGACTAGTCGGTATCTTGGTGTTCATTGAGCTTTACTGCTATAAACTTTAAAAACTTTGAACAGTTAATGATCAGAGTTTAAGATCCAAATTATTATGGGTTAGATGCCTCTCTGAAACTTTCCTCATGCAATCAATTGTCTGTGCTGTTTCAAGGGCATTATTGGATTTCTTTCTTCTTCTCCTCCTACTCTACTGATTCACTCTCTTTGTAGTACATGTGGTAACTCTCTCTTGGGCTGGATTAAGCAAGCATAGGTTTATGCAGTGGATCATCTCATGTGGCCCAGGTGCATCAAGGGCTTTAATAATTAACCAGACAGAATGGGAATGCAAGTTAGCCTAACCTATATAGAGGGCACCTCCACAAAGTTTTTATTGGCAGAATAGAATTGAGCCAGTTCTTAGGCCATTCTTATTCTCTACCCACATTTTAACACATTTTTGCTGTATTATTTTAATAGCAGTTTTTAGCTACTGTTTATCATAGTATCATTGTAATTTGTCATTTCTGTTTCGAAATAGGAAACTGTTTTTATAGATGATGGTTTTTAATGATTTTAATTAACTGTACAATAAAGTATTACCTTACCTTACCTTACCTTACAAGAGTAGTTGCCAAGTTTTATTGTGTGAAGGGGGAAATATTGAGATATGTGATATGGGATTCTCAAATATTCTTTTGTGGGGTTTAAGTGGTGATCAAACTTCAGCTTTAGTGAGATTCCTTTTAGTCTCAGTGGGGTATAGATCTCTTCGTGATATCACTGTTGTGGGGCTTTATGCTATACAATACTCCTTAATTTGGAGGACTTCTACATAAGTTCTACTATGCTGACACTTTCCTACCTTACTGGATCTGATAAGGGATTCCCAATCAGTGCTTTAGTTCAGACTTAGATTAGGGGATTTAGATTTCATCTTCGATAATAGACAAGAAGACTACAAAGTTTATACTCATTACCAGATTTTATTTCTTATATTCTGCATTGCTATCACTGAATTTTCATGTTTCATGATATTGAGGTTAATTTTTGCGACACATTTTGGCTTCCCAGTAGTGATCTTGTATTTTTGCAATATATTCTTAAGGCTTGTTGTAGGAAGGCAGGTTCCTTCTGCATGTGTACCCCCACTTTTTGCCTGGTGCTAAGCTTGTTTTTGACTAGTCTGACTGGGATCCTGCTAATCAGGACCTCAGTCTATCTGCTTTCTCCTTAAACTGTTATGCCATGTACTTAAGTATACTCCAGATCGGATACTGGGGTATCCTTGTCAATCCCTAGTATATGGTACCCATTTACCCAGGGCATAGATAACCCAGAGGCCTCCCATGGGCTGAAGCACATATTCTGCCACCCATGAGAGGTCAGCAACATTGAACTACAGGCTAGCCATTTCAGCCTGTGTACGATGATGTATGCACCTCTTACTTTAGATATAGGTTTCCTATATCTAAGGGTCACTGCACTTAAAACCTATAGGTCATCCCCATAGGAGGCCTTAACAATCCTGAAGGCAGGGTACTTGGTTCTAAGTGAGAGGGTGCCCCTGTATGAGCAGGACACCCCTGCAGCCTACTGAGTCCAGTGTGTCAGCCATTTATGACATCTAGAGTGGCATTATACAACCGCGTGATCACTTACTTTAAAACGGTTGAAAGTAACCCTATCATGTTTGGTATCAAACATTGTGGAATTGAATCATACCCCCACACCGGTAAACGGCATGGGAGGTATTATTCCACCCCTCAGAAACAAGCTTTGTGAGGTCCCTGGTGTTCCCGGCACCAGCCTTCTAGTCCCGGGCAGCCCAAAATGGTTGATGCCAACCATAGACACATTTCTGCCCTCCTGCTGCTGAGCCAAGCTTGAGCAGGGGGAGGCAGAACAATAGGCATCCTGTCACAGGGAGGTGTGGCCACTGGGTGGGTGTGCTTGCCAGCAACCGAAAGTCTGCCTGAGGGGCACATTTGGTGTTGCTGTGCATAGTCCAGTTCAAACCAGTCCTAGGAGACGTTGGCTCCTGCTCTGTTGTGAAACTGGACAAAGGACATGGGAGTAACCTCCCCACTGTCCTCCCCCTCCCCTGGGAGGGTCCCCTGAGTCTGTCCAACCCTCTCCTGTGGGTACAAAAGGGCTTACCTGGCTGTAGCACTCTAGATTTGATGTGGACAAGATTCTGAACCAGAAACCACTGAACCCGTGACCGTCTGGACACTCTGGACTTTGTTTGGGCCTGACTTCATCTCTCCCTCAGTCTGAAGCACCATCTGTGCCCATGCACTATACAGGTTCTGTGGAGGACTTGTGGAGCAACTAAAGGTATCTCCCTTGGAGTGAAGGAGTCACTCCACTGCAACCACAGGCATCACATTGCAATTGACCGGTCTGCTGCTCCTGAGCTCCTATGGACTCCAAAGGCTCCAGCAACACAGGAGGTGGGTTTCCAAGTCTCTTGAAGCCGGAGCTGCCCTCTCACCAAGTTTGAGGTCAGAATACCTCGTAGAGGCCGCAATGCCTGTACTCCTGTGCACCGTGTACTTTTGAAAGTGCATATTCTTGTTGTTTTTTTCAAAACAAGTACACTGGGCTCTGAGTAGCCCCAACCTCTGCCACCATTTCCACCAAAGAACTCCATCCTCCTCACAACGAGTGGTCTGTAGACTGCTGCTTTGTGAACCTACTCAAGGTCCCCTTGCGACTCCTGTGCCTCCAGCCTGTGGGTCCATTTGAGGGTAAACACAGCTATTCTTGAGCTCCCCTGATTGCTCCATGCCTGCCTTGATGCCTCTGTGTTTGGTGAGTTTCCTGGACCTTGCTGGTTTGAACCATAACCTTTCTTGACCTTCTTTGTGGGTTGCTACTAACAAGGCTTGTTGGTGGTCCAGCCAGACACCGGCCCATCAGCACTCGACATCCTTTGTGGGACAGCTTGTATCCAACTCCTGGTCCTCCACAACAACTCTTGGTCCCTGTGGCTGCAGAGTCAAGAATCCCCTCTTCCCATCTGAAGCACCGGACATCTGTGGCATTCATCTACTGAGCCCCTAGTCATTCCTGAGTGATCCAGACTCTGCCCCCTCTTCTTTCAGGTACTCTTCATTAAGAATCCACCTTTGGATTCCAAAGGACACTTTTGTTCTTCCCAGCAGTTGCTCTTCTTCGAAGTAAAATCAAAATCCAGTAAATCCAGTATTTGTAAAGCGCACAGCTACCTGGAGGCATCCCGGCGCGGATGTATGACGTAACAATGCATACTATTACAACGCATGCTTTTACAACGCATTTTTTACAATGCAAGCACCTTTACAATGCATGTCTTTACAACGCATACTAGTACAATGCAAAATACTAAAAGTAATGGAAAAGTACTATTACAACAAAAACACATATAACGCATACCATTACAATGCACAAAAAAAAGATTTACATTTTTTTTTTTTGTAAAATAAATCCTGGCACAGGATGCAGGGAAAATAGGGGTTTTGGTTGGGGAAGTAATTTAAAATGTGGGAATAAACTGTACGTCAATATATTATAAAACACAGCATTTACCAAAATAAATACTAGAGTATTAAAATTAATACTCGAGTAATAAAAAAATACTCACATTCAGAAAACATTTTGAAACATATGATATAAATTCAAAAAATGTTATTCACGAACTATTATGATACGAAAAAAAGATTATATTTGTTAAGTTTAACAAATATAATCGAAATATAAAACACATAGCCACCATTTTAGATAATAAACAAAAGAAATAAGTCCTACAACTCTTTTCATGAAATAACACATAGAGACCGAAAACAAAATGGAGGACCAAACGCTATTTCAAACACAAAACACACACTTTTAAAACAATAATTTAAATTACATGTTTTCACAGGAAATTAAAGTTAAAAAAACACATTTAAACGCACCGTTTCTTAAAATTTACAGGTAACAACACAAAAACCTATAAATACGAGTAAGACACCATTTTGAAATCAGTTGTTTCACAACTCCCAGAGAGAGCAGACGCAAAAAACTGACCCTCTGACCTCTTGCCACATAGACGACCTGGACCGAAGCCAAAACTAATCCTTACAGAAATACAAGTAAGTTTCCATTGAAATAAAAGTAAAATGACCATTAATCTCAAAATAGTTATTTCAAACACTAAACATAACACATTATATTTTTCAGATTTATAAAAAAATCGATTAATCAAATAACATCGTTTCACCATAACAACTATTTACTCTACGATGTAAGTCCATTTATAATTATAAAATATCTTTACTTTTAATCTGCTTCACAAAAAAGCAACGTTTTCAAATGTTGTAACAAAGCAAATATTTGTCACATGCAGCAGTGTTTTTAAAAGCAATAGTATTATTGCTTTTTTTTAAAAGTAAATCACGTTGGACTGTCACAGTTTTAGTTCTCAGTTTAACATTTTAGAAATAAATATTTTCCAGTAAAAAGTTTAAAAAAAATTACTTATTCAAATTTACATATATTAAAATATAAACAAATCTCTAATGTTTTCTATCTTCAGAAAAACAATAAATGTGAAGCACCCCAAAACAACTCTGCAAGAGTGGTTTCTCCAATTAAGGGGCAAAGCATAATATATCCTGATTTTAAAAGGTACTTCATTTCAATTATTTTTTATAAATGTATTTTTAAAAGGATGCAGTACCTTATCCACCTAGAGATAAAATACTATTTATGTAAAACAAATTAAAAATGTTAAAAAATTTAACACATGTAAATTCCGTTTTCAAAAAGTATAACAATTTTTTTTAAATAGCATTCTTTTTTTTTCCTATAAAATTGTAGGGTTATAAAACTTAAATGTAACATCTTCCATTTTTCTAATCCATAGTTATAGATATCATTTTCTAAGAACTATAAATCTTCATTCAACTGAAATACCATTGAAAGAATTGAAAAGGTAATTATTACTATTTATACCTATTTTCACCCAAAAACATCGTAATAGAAAGAGCTCTGTTTTCATAACAAAAAGGAAAAGTACAATATTTAAAAAATTTACAAGAAATATTCCTATTTCTTTATCTTTCAACCGGGTCAAAAATAAACTACTCTTCATCTCCAAACTAAAAATCCAAGCCAAGAACGCAAAAGTAAACAACCAAAGGTAAAACAATTGTAATAACATTTCAAATATGCAAACGTCATACATCCTTTAAAAAAAGTATTCTGTTATTTTTTTCAATGCAATAAACAAGAAATGGCTGCAGAATCAAAATTATTTTCTAATTCCTATTAATATAAGAAATGAGCTTATGTACCATGTGAAATACAGTGTGCTTTGCTAACATGAACAATAACGTTTTTTTAAAAAAAGAATTCGGAGAAAGATGAAATATATTATGATAAAAAACAAATCTCAATAATACTTTCTTTTTTCATTCAAAACAGATAACAATCTAAAAATCATCGAACAACAGCCAAACAAATGCACATCTTCAACCAAAACAGAAAAACTCCAATCTATAAAGGTAAATGTGTCACAATTGAACCAGTAAAAAAAGAAAACAAAGTGTAGCAGAAAGTAAAATGTGGGATAGTGTAAGGGTACCATTTACTATTCTAACTCCAGGATGGTGCAGCAGTAGGGAAAGTGTGGGATAGTTTAGGGGTAACATTTACTGTTCTAACTCCAGGAAAGTGCAGCAGTAGGGAAAGTGTGGGATAGTGTACGGGTACCTTTTACTATTCTAAGTCCAGGAAGTTGCAGCAGTAGGGAAAGTGTGAGATAGTGTAGGGGTAACATTTAAAATTCTAACTCCATGAAGGTGCAGCAGTAGGGAACGTGTGGAATAGTGTAGGGGTAACATTTACTATTCTAACTCCAGGAAAGTGCAGCAGTAGGGAAAGTGTGGGATAGTTTAGGGGTACCTTTTACTATTCTAACTCCAGGAAGGTGCAGCAGTTGGGAAAGTGTGGGATAGTGTAGGGGTAACATTTACTAATCTAACTCCAGTAAAGTGCAGCAGTAGGGAAAGTGTTGGATAGTGTAAGGGTAACATTTACTATTCAAACTCCAGTAAGGCGCAGCAGTAGAGAAAGTGTGGGATAGTGTAAGGGTAACATTCAGCCCAAGTTCTGGCAAGACCTTGTAAAGTCTTCAGTTTAATTTTTTTTAAAAACTTAGGATTACCAAACTTAAAAAGAAAACCTGAACGATTAATTCTTTCCCCATCCAACATAGCTGCATACATAGGACCTACCCCAGAGACTAAAGGACCCTTCAGCAACATTCGTGAATGGGATAATTGAAAGGCCCAAGCATAGATTTTTAGGTCTGGAGCCGCCAAGCCACCCTTATCACGTCGCCGTCTTAGTTTTTTCCAAGCGATCCGTGGAAGATGGTTATTCCAGATAAAGGATGAGATATTAGATTGGAATTTGGCTAAGGTAGTTTGATCAAAGTGTAAAGGAATGGTATTAAATAAAAAAGAAATTTTAGGAAGGATAGACATTTTGATGAGATTGGCTCTACCAAGTAATGACAGGGGCAAATGTGACCATGATTGGAGAAGCTTGCGACAATCTTTAACAACTTAAGATAGGTTGACTTGGACAAGTTTATTAATGTCCTTGACTATCGTCAAACCTAGGTATCACAATGAAATGCCTGCTTGCAAATCGGTTACAGCATTCTCATCATTCCATACAAGCATTTCAGTCTTCGCGGCGTTAATCTCATATCCCGATACTTGTCCAAAGGTGTGGGCCAATTTCAAGATCGCCGGAAGAGCAGTGGTGACCTCTGATGTTAATATAAGCACGTCGTCGGCGTATAATGCTACCTTCCTCATCCAACCTTGATAGTAAAAAGGTTTGATGGTGACCTCCTCCCTTAGATGTTGTGCAAAAGGCTCAAGGTAAAAATCAAAAAGCAAGGGAGAGAGCGGGCATCCCTGTCGGGTTCGCCTAGAGATGGAAAAAGGGGGCGAAAGGTCACCATTAACAAGAAGGCACGCAGATGGATTGCTGTACAACAGGCCTATCACCCTACGGAACCTTTCCCCGACAACAAACTTGGCCAAGGCTTCCGACAGGTACACCCAATAAACCCTGTTGAAAGCCTTGGTTGCGTCCAGCGTAAGGGCGGCCAATGGGAGGTTATTGGTTGTTGCCATATCTATGGCACCAATCAAATCATAGGTTAGTTCATGAAGTTGTCTCCCTTTCAGGAACCCCTTTTGATCCGAATGAAGAACCAAAGGCGCGATAGAGGCTAATCTAGTGGATAAAACTGTGGTAAAGATTTTATAATCCACATTCAAAATAGAAATCGGCCTATACGAGCCACAGGCCTCCTTAGGTTTACCAGGTTTTGAAATAAGGGTGCTAGAGGCATTATCCCATGATGACGGAGGGGACACTCCTTCTAAAAGGATTTGATTAAACAAAATGGTGAGGAAGGGAACAATTTCTGACTCCAGGTGTTTATATAACTCAGCTGGCAGCCCATTCGGTCCGGATGCCTTCCCTTTCTTACCCTTCCTAATGGCTGATCTCACCTCTTCCTCTGTGATGGGATTATCCAAATGTTGTGATTGTTTAAAAGAAAAAGAGGGTAAAGTGATGTTACTCAACCAGCTCTTAATAGCCTCAGCCGTGATAACCTTATCTTCTTCATATATATCTTGGAAGAATTCCCTAAAAGCTCTTCTAATTTCATCATCTGAGGTAAAGTTGTTATTTCCTACTTTTATAGATGATATGTTGTTCCAGACCTGATCTACTTTGGTCTTCCAAGCCAGTAATTTCCAGCGCCTTCACTATATTCAAAATGCACCAACTTACTGGCTTCCCATCTTTGTTGAACTCTCAGATTTAAAATCGAAGTAAGGCTTCCTTTTAGAAACAGCAGATGATTGTGAAGAGGATCTAAAATAGACCCTGAAGCTGTACTGTTAATATCAATGTCGTGTTGAACACGAGCCATTTCTGCTTCAATGGAAGAAATCTTTTCATTATAATTCTTCCTACGATAGGCAACTTTAGCTGTAATAAGCCCTCTAAAGGTAGCCTTAAAAGAGTCCCAAATAATTCTATTTAAAGCAGAACCATTATTTAATAGAAAGAAGTTCTGAGTCTCAAACTTAAGATATGAGATATCCTCATCATTGGTGAGGAGAGAGCAATCAAAGGACCACGTATTCGGGGGTTTCTTAATACGGAGACCTAATTCCAATTTAACCGCCGAATGGTCTGAAAGATGAGAGGGAAGGTAATCTATTGTTTTAACAGAATCGACCAGTCTTTGAGTTATTAAAATAAAGTCGATCCTTGACTTATGATGATATTTAAGGTTCCGAAAGGAAACCCCTTGTTGTTGTCCCGACCTTTTTCTCCAGACATCAACAAACCCATCCTGCCTCATAGCATCCAATAGGAAGGATCTAGTCTTAGACAAAACCAAAGATCTATTGTTAGGAGACGTGTCCAAGACGGGGTCCAAAACGATGTTAAAATTGTCAGCTAGTATTATAGGTCCTGAAATGGTAAGTAACTGTGAAAAAAAAGTTTCCAGACAAGATGGATCATCCTGGTTCGGGCCATAGTAACCGACAATTCTAACTGAGTACCCGACCATAAGGTCTGACGCCATGGCCCATCTACCAGAAGAGTCTATAGCCTGCCAAACCAGCTTAGCTTTAGCTCCTTTTTTAAAAATAATCGCAACCCCTTAGTATGAGATGTTTGAGTGTAGAAACGACAACATCAATCCATCTGTTCTTCTTGGTAAGTGCAATCAATTCACTATGTGTTAAGTGGGTCTCCTGCAACACAACGACCTGCACATCCAAGTCCTTAAGATATCGTAAAATTCTATTGGCTCGAGGCTTGGTGCGGAGGCCATTGACGTTCCAGGAGAGAAAACCTACACTACTCATCTCTCATCCAGTAAACCAAGACGACTAAAAATACTATACCATAGAAGAATATTTGTAATCACATTCATGACTTTCTTACAACAATTGTGTATAATGTGCGAATTACCATTCCCAAAACAACTATTTAGGTTATTGAGGACTTTTTTATATTTTTGCCACCCCTCAGCACTCGCCCACCCATGGTGAGTGCTCCTCCCCCGTGAAGGACCCATGCAATATCTAACCGGAACAATGTCCAGTAGATAGTGCCCCGCCGGTTGACCTCCAGCAAGAAAGATCATCCGCCTTCTTTTCAAATGACACAATAAGAAGTGAAAAAGATTTCAAAAAAGAAAAAGGAGAATAACTAAGACTGTGACCATGTTGACTAGTGCATTTGAGTGAGAGGAGAAGCACAACGTCCACATCTAAATTTCCAGATCAAAAGTAGGGAATTAAATGGAAGGTCCCCATTGGTACATAAGGTGGAGTTATAGGTACCAGATGTTATACCTTACGAGCACCCTTGCCCAGATCCATTAGTAGCTCATCAGCTGCTTGTACAGACTTGATGTCAAACATCTTGTTATTGTACATTACTTTAAGAGCTGCTGGAAACATGAGCTGAGCTGTTGCACCTAATTTTCTAAAGGCATCTAGGCGCCTCCCAAATTCCCATTGCTTTTCAAGTGTTACTCTAGAAAGGTCTGACCTTATCAAAAAGGTAAAACCTTTCCCAGCCAAAGATTTTAGTTTCAAGGCCATATTTAGGATGCGCTCCTTTAAAAGGTAAGTGTGAAAATTATTTTCTAGTTCCTATTAATATAAGAAATGAGCTTATGTACCATGTGAAATACAGTGTGTTTTGCTAACATGAACAATAAAGTTTTTTTTAAAAAAAATTCAGAGAAAGATGAAATATATTATGATAAAAAGCAAATCTCAATTATAATTTATTTTTTCATTCAAAACAGATAACCATCTAACAAGCATCGAACAACAGCCATATGAATACACATCTTCAACCAAAACCAAGAACTCCAATCTATAAAGGTAAATGTGTGAAAAATGAACCAGTAAAAAAAGAAAAGAAAGTTTAGCAGAAATGAAAATGTGGAAGAGTGTAGGTGTACCATTTACTATTCTAACACCAGGAAGGTGCACCAGTAGGAAAAGTGTGGGTTAGTGTAGGGGTACCATTTACTACTCTAACTCCAGGAAGGTGCAGCAGTAGGGAAAGAGTAGGATAGTGTAGAGGTACTATTTACTATTCTAACTCCTGGAAGGTGCAGCAGTATGGAAAGTGTAGGATAGTGTAGAGGTACCATTTACTATTCTAACTCCAGGAAGGTGCAGCAGTAGAGAAAGTTTAGGATAGTTAAGGGGTACCATTTACTATTCTAACTACATGAAGGTGCAGCAGTAGGGAAAGAGTGGGATAGTGTAGGGGTACCATTTACTATTCTAACTCCAGGAAAGTGCAGCAGTAGGGAAAGAGTGGGATAGTGTAGGGGTACCATTTACTATTCTAACTCCAGGAAGTCGCAGCAGTAGGGAAAGTATGGGATAGTGTATGGGTACCATTTACTATTCTAAGTCCAGGAAGGTGCAGCAGTAGGGAAAGAGTGGGATAGTGTAGGGGTACCATTTACTATTCTAACTCCAGGAGGTTGCAGCAGTAGGGGAAGTATGGGATAGTGTAGGGGTACCATTTACTATTCTAACTTCAGGAAGGTGCAGCAGTAGGGAATGTGTGGGATAATGTAGGGGTACCATTTACTATTCTAACTCCAGTAAGGTGCAGCAGTAGAGAAAGTGTGAGATAGTGTAAGGGTAACATTTACTATTCTAACTCCAGGAAGGTGCAGCAGTAGGGAAAGAGTGGGATAGTGTACAGGTACTATTTACTATTCTAACTCCTGGAAGGTGCAGCAGTATGGAAAGTGTAGGATAGTGTAGAGGTACCATTTACTATTCCAACTCCAGGAAGGTGCAGCAGTAGAGAACGTTTTGGATAGGTAAGGGGTAGCATTTACTTTTCGAACTACAGGTAGGTGCAGCAGTAGGGAAATAGTGGGATAGTGTAGGGGTACCATTTACTATTCTTACTCCAGGAAGGTGCAGCAGTAGGGAAAGAGTGGGATAGCGTAGGGGTACCATTTACTGTTCTAACTCCAGGAAGGTGCAGCAGTAGGGAAAGTGTGGGATAGTGTAGGGGGTACCATTTACTATTCTAACTCCAGGCAGTTGCAGCAGTAGGGAAAGTATGGGATAGTTTAGTGGTACCATTTACTATTATAACTCCAGGAAGGTGCAGCAGTAGGGAAAGTGTGGGATAGTGTAGGGTACCATTTACTATTCTAACTCCAGTAAGGTGCAGCAGTAGAGAAAGTGTGGGATAGTGTAAGGGTAACATTTACTATTCTAACTCCAGGATGGTGCAGCAGTAGGGAAAGTGTGGGATAGTGTAGGGGTAACATTTACTATTCTAACTCCATGAAGGTGCAGCAGTAGGGAAAGAGTGGGATAGTGTAGGGGTACCATTTACTATTCTAACTCCAGGAAGGTGCAGCAGTAGGGAAAGTGTGGCATAGTGTAATGGTACCATTTACTATTCTAACTCCAGGAAGGTACAGCAGTTGGGAAAAGTGTGGGATAGTTTAGGGGTATCTTTTACTATTTTAACTCCAGGAAGGTGCAGCAGTAGGAAAAGTGTGAGATTTCTACTCTAAATCCTTTTTAAAACTACAATAGGTAAAGTTAGAAATAGTACTTCTCAATAAAAAACATAAATGTATTTCATTTTTTTTCCTCTTTACAGAAAATGTCTTCTGAACAAACTGCCTCCTACGTAAAATCAAAGAAAGGAAAACGCTTACTAAAGCATGCCGGATATCTATATTGTAAAGAAAGGATAAGTGAACCACGCAGACATTGGAGGTGTGTGCAATATTACTCAACCCATTGCAGTGGCAGAGCGGTTACTCATGGATTAACTATTATTAAAAAAACTGAACATAACCACTCAGCCTCCGCAATGGAGATTGAGATTCGTGAAACCATTATTGAAATTAAAGCAATTGCATGCACCTCCAATGACTCAACAGGTTCAATATTAAGAGAGGTTGCACAGGATGTCCCCAGTCATGTAGCTAGCAGTATGCCTATCATTCCCAATTTGCGAAGAATTATTCAAAGACAAAAGCAGGCAAGTAATACCCATACAACAACACCTCATACCTTTGCTGACATTCTAATTCCTGAAGAACTCACTATTTCTTTTTCTAATGAACCTTTCCTCCTGCTTGACAACCAAAACCCTCTTAAACAAATTCTAATCTTTAGTACTCCCTGCAACCTTGTTAAATTAGAGAATAGTGAAATTTGGATGATGGATGGGATGTTTAAAAGTACACCCCATCCATTCACCCAAATTTACACTATTCATGTCAAGATTAACCACACTGTCATTCCCTTAGTATATAGTTTGCTACCTGATAAACAAACTGCAACCTACACTGAACTTTTATCAGTGATTAAAAGTAAAACATCCAATAAAAGTCCTAGGAAAATAATTGTTGATTTTGAATTCGCAATGGTTAATGTAATCATCAAAACGTACACGGATACCCAAATTCAGGGATTTTTTTAAATTTTTCCCAGGCTTTTTGGTGTAAACTTCAAAAAACATCCCTGGTTGCAGATTATTCATCAGATAGTAAATTATAGTTTGAACTAAAAAAACTAACTGCACTTTGCTTTGTTCCTCCTGAAAGTGTAGACGAGTACTACACTGCAAATACAGAGTCTGAATTTTTCAATTAGAACGAAGAAAAATTGGCACCCTTACTAAATTATTTCGAAGACACATGGATTGGACATCTAAGCAGGTCGGGTCGCGGAAGGAAGCCACGTTTCCCTGTGGAGTGGTGGAACTGCTACACTAGCTGTTTAGAGGGAGAAGCAAAAACAAACAATGCCATAGAGGGATGACATAACTCCTTCAACCATACAATTGGTAAACCACACCCCAACTTATATCATTTTTTGGAAAGTTTGAAGAAGGAGCAAAGTTTCCAAGAAATGAGAACCTCTCAAACATTAACTGGTAGCCTAAACCCACGCATCTCCCAAAAATCCAAACAAATGTCCGAGAGACTGTTGGCTATCTTACAACAGTTTTCGTTGTGTGTGCCTTTAGACTACCTAGATAATGTTGCTAATATCCTACATTTTTTATTCTAATATGCACATTACTTTCCTGCTTTGCCCTAAATTCCAATAACTTTTCAATTAAATTGGCATTTACTTTTCACTAAATTATTTTTTCAAATAATCGTCGGGTCACCTTACCTTTAGTAGTCTTCTTTCTTTTTCTTCTTTTTTCCCCAAAAATAAATCCTTTTGGTAGTAAAATCCAAACCCAATTGCAATCCAAGGATGTTAAAATTCTTTCTAATTTCGTCCTTTTCAAAATCTTCACGTTTTTTCATTTTCCATTTTCAAAAACCATTCTGATAATTTTAAAAATGCAGGTGTTTTCTGTTAAAAACTATCTTCTTTGTTCGAATACTTCCCAAACAATATCCATAATCCTGAGTCCCCGAAATCCAGTTTCTTGACAATTCGATCTCCTTAAAAAACCATATTCCTCGAAATCCATGTTCTTCTCCAAAAGTTCACGACTCTAATCCAAAATTCACAAAATACAAAGTGGTTTCCAATTCGATGTCCATAATAATCCTAAATCCCATAAATCTAAAGTGTTTCTAATTCGAACACCCCAAAAATCCATACTCCACGAAATCCAAATTGTTTTCCAATTCGAAACTCAAAAAAAATCCTAACTCCACAAAATCCAAAGAGGTGTCAAACTCGAAAACCCGAAAAATCCTTGTTCCCCGAAATCCAAACTGGTTTCCAAGTCGATCACCCGAAAAATCCAAAGTACATATATTCGATCTTCAAACAGATATTTTTTAACATTGCATTTTTTAAACTTACATACTCTAAAATAATATTTTCATTTATTTTTTCCTTAATTTTCAACCTTACAATATTAACACACATTAATATATTACTATAGTCGACCCGACAGAGGCATACTCTACTTACATGATCGGTGACATGATGAAAATACTCAATAAACATTTCAATTTACATATGCAACCTCTCCTTATACTTTCTTTACAATATAGATATACTGTAATACATTCTAATGTAAATAAATAAAGATTAACATGTACCCTACCTGAGCGCAGTTCAGCTTCCAGCTCCATCGACGCTCTTCAAAATGGCCGCTCGCATTCACGTTTACGTGTCGACGTCATCAAGAGCTCCAAAGATTAAAAAAGGACTATTTCTTTAAATATATATTACAAAGTTGTTAAACATTTTTTAATAAATGTTACATGCATTTATTATCATATTAAAAATATGTATACATTTATTAAAAATATTCTTTACCAATATATCTTTTTTTAAATAAAAAATTCACTTTTAAAATGTCCTGTGTACGTATTTTTTTTTAATTTACATTTTCTATAAAAGTTATAATACTAATATTTCCTGTAAATTGCACTTACCTCTAAACTTGTCTCTTTTCCTTCCTTTGATCTCTCTTCTAGCTGTAATAATGCTTTCCGGTGCTGGGGATCGAACCGTGATCCCCAGCGTCCGGCGTCAGTCACCCTGGCCGCTGTGCCACAAGTCCGCCATAGAGTTCGTCGGCGGTTTCCGACGCCACTTCAGACTTATGCACTTGGCTTCTCTGGGATAGGTAACTCTGGTACTACAGTATCCCCTGGTGGGGTGGCTCTCCAACCTCCTAAGTTCCACAGGGTTTCTTCAAAGTCCACTCAGAAGGATCCTTAAACGTTAAAACTGCAACTGCGACTCTCCCATAGAATTGTACAGAACATGCGGACGTCCTCCCACACTGCACCCATCCTCCGTGGGTTCCCTACTTACTCACCTTTGATGGTTCCTTGGGGTCCCATCGATTCTACATCCTCTAGACACTGTCTTGACTCGAGTCGTGGTTCCTATACCACTGTTTTAGTGTATGGCTTGGTCTCCCCCTGAAGCTCACTGTGTATTAGTACTACTTACAACTGTTTCTGTACTACACTATTGTGTGCTTTGTGTTTATCTGGGTGTAGCTGATACTGTGAAGTATTTATAGTATGTTATAATAATAAATACATATTTTCATAACTACTGTCTGGTTCTCCTTTCCTTTAACAAATACAATAAGGTTGCATTCTGGTAAAACAAACTGCTTAACATTCCTTCAAGACTAAGGGGTCCATTAGGCTGGCGGGTGGACTTCGTCCGCCCGCCACCGAAATGGAGAACGGGACCCCCGCCCTAAGGGCGGGGGTCCCGTAGGGAGAATTAGGATGTGCCCACCACAGTGGCGGGTACATCCTATATGTTTTGCATTGTGGCGGGCGGTGCTCTCTGCACCGCCTGCCACAATACAAAAAATAAGAGAACGCATTTGCATATGCAAAGCCGAAGGCACCGCGCGGTGCCTGTCCCTTTGCATATGCAAATGTGGGGGGGTACCATAAGTACCCCCCCTGTCCTCCCCCTAAGCTGGCACCACCTGGGGGCCCGCAGGGTCCCCCGCAGCAAACACCGCCTGCTTTTCCGTGGCGGCATTGCCGCCGCGGAAAGGCCCCTTCTTGTGCACATTGTAATATGGCTGGCAGTGTCCATAGGACACCACCACCATATTATTCTATTACCGCAGCGGTCGCAAGGCGACCGTGGCGGATAAGCAGCGGACGGTTTTTCCGTCCGCCACTGTCCTCACCGCCATCCTAATGTGGCGGGGGGGAATGCAGGCATGGATGTCGGGCGGATTGCCTCTGCCAGGGTGGCAGTAGCCACCGCCACCCTGGCGGAGGCAATCCGCCCGACATCCTAATGGGGCCCTAAGTCTGAAGGCTGCTCTCTACAACTACTACTTCGATTGCTTCCTAAGGTTATCTTTGACCTCTTAAATCACCATAAGGGTTGTTTGGACAGGTACATGGTGCCCTCTTTAATAAGTGTATGAACAGAAACAATGGTTCCTGTGGAATAATATAACAATCTTTGATAGTGTTTGAGTGCACAATCGCAATAAAATAGGTTAGGTTGATGTCAAAAGGAGAAGAAATCATATACACCTATATTTCTGGTTGTTACAATCGTTATTTATGTATAAAAGAATATACAAAGCAAAAAAAAAAAAAATAGTGCAAAGTGTCCCCATTCAATATGTAACCTAAAACATTGGTGACATATTCGTGACATATACACTTGGTTTCCAAAATTGTGTAAAGTCGATCATTTTAAACAATAAGAAAATGAAAACAGGGTCTTTATATAATAATAAGCACTGGGTAATGGTTCACTTTAATTTTTGTTGACGGCGTTTCAACCCTTTGTGCAATGAAAGGTTTCTTCAGGACCTGAGCAAATAGTTGTGCAGCAGCATGATAAGCGTGAATCACAAGGAAGTGAGAAGGAAAAAGGATTACTCACATGGGACCCTGCCGGGCACCCAATATGAGGTGAAGGAGGCTAACAACAGACAATGACAGCACTGAGTAGTGAATCTGGAGCTGGGTATCTGTAGTACGTCAAGGGAGCACAACGATCCATGCAGTCTTTTTTGTACTCAGGAACGCAATTAAAGACACTGGAAGTGTGGTAGGTTTGACCTGCGAATGTGGTAGAGATATTATCCAAAATCCAAACTCCAAATTTGGGTATCTAAGGACCCTGATCATCCATGGATCCTACAGTCCTCATGCTGTAATCTGATTGGCTTCTAACACTTCAACCAGGAAGATTCAAATGCTTCAGCCTAGAACTACAAAAATACGTACAAATATGGGAAAGGGGTCATGGTAGGAATACCTGGAGTTCCTTGATGTGGTGATGGAGTGCCAAAGGGACCCTGTCAGGGATTTAAACGTTTTTTTCTATTTTGCAATAAAATTGGGGAATGGATCTGCAGATTTGTGGGAAAATTGGAAAAATAAATCCTCCCATGCTTGTTTTTTAAAATGAGCCCCTGGGTGACCCCGTCCTGCGTACATTTTTAAAATAAGACGGGGAATGCAGGAGGCCACTCTCCTAAGGCTCTTAGAGCCCTGAGGACCACCACCTAGCCAAGGCTTTAGTTTTAAAAAGGAGTGGGGCTGCTAAGACCTGGGGCAATAAATTAGTATTTGAGGGGGGCTGAGGGGGGCCTCTGGGCCCCGTGAACCATCACCCCCCACAGTCTATTAAATAAATAAAATTGAGAGAGGGGCCATATGGCAGAAAGAGGTAGAATAAAGGCCAGCAACAAGAAGAAAGAGGCAAAATAAAGGTCAGCAACAAGCAGAAAGAGGCAAAACAAAGGTGAGTAACAAGCAGAAAGAGGCAACATAGAGATCAGAAACGGGCAGAAAGAAGAAAATGGGCATAATTAGTTAGAACTGAAGGTGAAGACAGCGTTTAGAGCTACCAAAGTTAAGAAAAAGGAATTAATTGGTCTCATACTTTACTGAAATAGAAATGGTGCGTATTAGTTGTCAGATCAGTGAGTATTCCGTTTACTCCAAATAACTATGTGGGAAACATGTCCAATAACATTTTTTCTTTCTATCAACTACAATTTATTTATTAATTTAGTCTAATTTTCGAGGTGTCCATGTTTTTTCACCAGTGGGAGTCACTCAAAAACAAAATTATCGATTGCACTCACTGTTAACTCTGGAATCATGGACGGAGATTTCTACTCTCTTCACTGCACAAGGAGAATAGGGTACACTTTCACTTTCACTTTTGGTGATGGTCATTCTGGAACAACGGATACAAATTCTTAACTATTTTATTGTTCTTTTGTGTTTTGATTTATGCAGCCTTGAGAAAGTCTCAGGCATATCAGCCCCATGAAACTTGCTGGTGTGTAAGTCTAGCAACAAATCTTTGGCTCACCTTTTTGTTTGTGCTGGGTATGTTGCTCCGTGTCGTGTTTGGCTGCTTCCAATGTGTAAGCTCCTGGGCACCAGCCTGCAAAGTCGAAAGAATCTTGCTATAGCCACGGCAAAATTCCTAGGGTGGTCATGGGTACTAAGGGCCCACTCAATACACCTAAGTATGGATAAATAATCGTGTGATCTAAAACAGTCATTATCCTTTGAGCAGTCCAGGATACAACAGAGAGAATTGATTGTCCAGATCTAAATTCGTTTTTTTAACCTAGAAGGTGGATCCTAACAAGTGTTGAACATAACTAAAATACAGTGATGCGAACTGTACATATTTTAAATGCTTTTATTATTTCTTTTTGTATGTGCTTTCTATTAAGTTTTATGATATGTGTCTCTACCTACGTTTTTAAAGGTTAGGTTTGCATGCCCTATCATTTAGTTATATGATTGCGAGTCTTTAAAGATGGACATAACAAGTGCGTGCATCATATTTAAAAACATATAAGTTAAAACAATTAAAAAGTTTCCTTTTTATAAACAATTATAAAATTTATATGTTTTTCCTTTGGCAGCTGTTTTGTCTAATCAATTTTATCTGTACTGTACTTTTGTAAATGCTTTTATGACCTAATTAGTCGAATAAAGCTGTTGCAATGGAAATGGAAAAGTATCGATTGCACTCACTGTTATCTCTGGAATCATGGATGGAGATTTCTATTCTCTTCACTGCACAAGGAGAATTGGGTGCCCTTTCACTTTCACTTTTGGTGATGGTCATTCTGGAACAACGGATAACAATTCTTAACTATTTTATTGTCCTTTTGTGTTTTGATTTATGCAGCCTTAAGGAAGCCTCAGGCATATCAGCCAGAGGGAGCAAAACACATGTTGGCTGTTTTCAAAACTGTCATTACACATCAAATATGCTTACCTTCAAATAAAAAGAGAATGTCACATAAAAACAAATGCGACTATGGTGTGTTATTGAAAGGGAAGACACTCCTATCTCATCTTCAACTCAAGTTCTGACAAGTACTGGCTGGATCCAAAAGATCAGTGATCTGGTCAGGAAAAAAGTTGTGGACAAAAAATAGTTTGGGCCATCCTACAGAACACCTGTGCCTCCACCAACTGGTTGACAGGTGTAAATCAGGGGAGGGAGGCAAGGGTTATGGTGGGCAATTTCCCAATTGCGAGGGGTTATGAGGAACATGGGGGTTTGGTGAGGGGCAGGGAGAGTGAAGGAGAGCATAGGGGCTGGGGGTACACTTAGGAGCAATAATGAAAAAAAAGAGCAGGATTATGGAGGAAAAAGCAATCGTGAGGAGAAAAGAACAAAAAAGTAATATATATATATTTTTTTTAATATATTTTTTTCATGAAGAAGCTTCAAGTTCTAAATGCTGCTTACTGTTTTTACCTTTGATGTGAGATGGCTCTTAAAGCACGTATAGTCTTGGTAAATGTAAATGAAGTGTCCAACAAGCACAAATATGGGGGTTGATTAGATGGTTAATTTTCCTTTCTCCTCAAATTTTATTTCTTCAGGAAAACCATTAAAAAACAAACACACCAAAACTTTTTATCCCCAAATATTATTCTAAGGCATATGTTGCCTCTGCTGGGCTGGCAATAAAGGGGTAGCCATTTATTTTAAGTAAGGGATTGATTGGGAGATCTCTCAAGTCTCAAGAGACCCTCAAGGAAGGTGAATTTGGGTAATTGCTGGGGTGAATGGGACTGTTTTATAACTTTGTAAACTACTACGCCCCAATAGAAGATGATGTCAAAGCCTTTATGAAGAATAATGAGTTGGTTAGAGGAGCAGTGGGTCCTATAATTTTAGGTGGGGATTTCAACTTTATTCATGATTTGAAAAGGGATACTTCCAAAAGAGCAAAAAAACAATTGAAGCCTAGTTTGGTGGAAAGAAGAGCAATGGGCATGGGTAGAACCTAATGGCATCAAAATCTTTTTCAAAAAGATTGGGAGGAAAACCCCTCATTCCTATGAAAAAGATTTACCACGCCAAAACTAAGGCTTCTACCCTATATGGAGCAGGGGTATGGGGGATGGCACCTAGTGACTCCCTCCAGGCCATAGTAAGTACATTTTTAAAATATTTCCCCTCTTGCCCTCAGTCCTACTCCAACTACGTCCTACACTAAGAACTAGCCTTAGCCCTGCATATTGGATGCTATGAAAATAGCGCCACTACTCCTCTGGTTCTCTATCTGGCAGAGGGACACTGTCACACTTACCCAGAATATTATAAGTAACATCTTAAATTCAGGGAACTATACCAGGATTAGATGGTTCCAATATATAGAGAAGGAATCGACTGATATTGGCTTGAACCAACTTTTTAAGGACCCACCTACCTGTATGACCATATCGAGACGTAGACTGATCGACACCTATATGTCACGGACTCGCTATCAAAGGAGGCAAAGAAATTATCATATAAGGTCAGCCCTCGTGTATGAATTAATTACATTTGTGAACAAGGGAGGTTATCTCTATCTGGCAGAGGTTACTATTCCACACTATAAATTTATTTTATTGAGGTTCCGTCTTAACTTGATCCCATTGATGTTAGGTTACCCTGGCAAGAAATTTAAACACTCAGAACTTTCTGCGTGTCCTTGTGATAGCCATTAACCACAAAGTGATCTTCATGTTCTATTTTTCTGTGGGTTCTATCGTCAGGAAAGGCAGAATTTTATTGTTCCGATTTGTAAAGCTCATCATTTTAGGTCCTGTCTTGTAGCATTGTACTTTTAAAAATAATTTCCAAACTCTTTGATATGCTTCTCTTTGACATCCATCTTATGGCATGCATGAAAGAAAGGAGACAATTGGACCTGTAACTAGCTGACGGGATTGCCTACTTAATTTTATCTTTATAAATTGTTTTCACTTGGTGCCAAGGATGATGTGTATATGGATGTAATACTCTGTGCAATATATAGTTTGGGATCATTTCTTTTATTGAACCATTTCTAACAAATGAAATGTGATGATCTTTTATGATCTCATGCTTTTTTAAGATTGAATAAAGATATGAAAAAAGAAAAAATGGTTAACTTCCCTTTCTCCTCATTTTTTTTTCTTTAGGAAACCCATTGAAAAGCAAAAACACCAAAACTTTGTATACCAAATATTATTCTAAGGCCTAATTTTACATCTGCTGGGCTGGCAATAAAGGGTTAGCCATTTATTTTGGGCAAGGGATTGATTGCGAGATCTCTCAAGTCTCGAGAGACCCCAAGGTGGATCTGGGTTAATGCTAGGGTGAATGGAACTTTTTTTAACTTTGTAAACTACTACGGCCCGATACAAGATGATCCCAAAGCCTTTATGAAGATTAACAAGTTGGTTAGAGGGGCAGTGGGTACTATAATTTTAGGCGAGAATTTCAACTTTATTCATGATTTGAAAAGGAATACTTCCAATAGAACAAAAAACAATTAAAGCCTTATAGTAAAAAAGTATTGGATTTTATGAAGCAGGATTATCAATTAATTGATCCAGGGTGTAGGGCCCATCAAGAAACTTCACAATGTACTTGCTACTCACATTGATTTCAGTCAGCTTCTCCTATGGATTTCTTTCTTATTTTTCGTTATATTAACTGTTTAAACTCAGAAATTGAAGCTAATTTATTCTCAGATCATTCACTGTTTAGAATTGAAACCGTAATAGAGGCAAGAAGGAGAAAAAAGTTCAGGTGGCACATGGATTGGCTCCTCTTCTCAAATCCCCAATGGGTAGAGAATACGAAAATAATGATTAAAGTATTCTTTCAGGAGAATAAGGGCATTGCAGCACTTTTCTCCCTCTGGGGGGCCTTTAATGCCACAATGTGGGGGCAGATGGTTGCTTTCACGGGCCTCACAGTTTAAAGCTCGGGGCACGTATAGCTCAACCACAACAGGCAGTTGATACTGCTTTAATGCAGAGAAATAGTGGTTTGGGACAGCGCTTGGTAGCTGAGGAACAATTAACTAATTAACAAAGCTAAACAGCAGCTAAGAGAATTTTTAATTCTTGAGGAGATACATAGTACATGGATGTCCCATCATTGTGTCTATGAGAAAAGTCAGATAGTGGGACAACTATTGGCTTGGCCAAATTACGCAGGAGTCTGTAGTAATAACATGACTGGAGATACCAGGGACAGGGTTCTGGGTCGCCAATAAGGAAAAGATTACACAAATCTTTTTAGACCATTATTATAAGTTATATGCAACAAAATATACAGCTTCAAAGGAAGCAATATTTTTATGACACCAAGCTTTTGCAGTTAACAAATATTTAGATAGAGGAAATAACTATTGGAAATTACAATTGTAGAAATCAACGTGTCATCGATTCAATGCCCAGTGGGAGGACCTTTGGCAAAGCGTTTTATAAAGCATTCTCAGAAGACCTAATACCATTCTTGGCTGGGGTTTTTAACTTTGTGAAAGCAGGAGGTGAGGTTCCATCTATTTTGAAAGACTCTACTATAGTCAGCTTCGTTAAGAAAGGTAAGATCCCCAAAGATGTCAACTCATACAGGTGGATTAACCTGTTGAATGTTGACTATAAAATATGAATGAAAATTTGGGTGAATTTATTCTCTCCAGTAGCACAGAAGGTGATCCACAAGGATCCGACAGGATTTGTGACTGGAAGATCTATGTCATCAAACACCAGGTTTTTAGTTCAAGCACTTGATTTGTTTAATACCTACCAAATACCCGCACTAATAATGAGGGTCAATGCTGAAAAAACATTCAATCTTGTTAACTGGGATGCTCTTTCTATGCCCTTAGAAGGCTGGGGTTACCAATATAAATAACTAACATGTTATGAAATTTATATCAGGGGGCCCAGGCTCAGGTCTTTATAAATTCTCATCTAGCAGGGAAGGTTGATATAAATCAAGGAACCCGTCAGGGCTGTCCCCATCTTGTGTTGTTTACCTTTTTATAGAGCCACTTGCTGCCAGGATTAGGGATACTCAGGAGATAAAATCACCAATAGATGGTATGCCAAAATTAAAACTGTTTGCAGATGATATTATTTTCTATCTTAGACCTGAAGAGCAGAATATGAAAATAATGTTGACAGCGTTCACGCAGTTTGAATCAATTGGGGATATAAAATCAATCATATTAAAACTGAAATTGTGCTACTTAATACAGGCTGCCAAATCCTCCAGCGCAATCTTCAACGTCAAGCCTCTTCCCCTGAGCCGATTCAATGCTTTGGGATATATGTTACAAGTTGCTATGGGGAACTCTTTAAATTGAATTTTGGGGCAATGTTCATTATAATTAGAAACTTACTAGATAAATGGAGACTTCTTCCACTTACATTAATTAGATGAGTTGCTATTATGAAAATGTCTATTTTAGCATTGTTCATTTTTCTTTTTTACAAATGTACCAATAAAAATGTATATGTTGTATTTTAAAGAATTTAAAGCAATTTTTCATCAATTTATTTGGAGTAAGAGGGTATCAAGGGTAACATTTTCAGTGCTTCAACTCAACACAAGTCAAGGAGTGCTAGCACTCCCCCAAGTTCGTACTTAATATGGAGCTTCTTTTTTTGATATAATGGCTCATTTGAAAAATTGTACGGGATAACTGGCTAGTTTCTTTTTGAATAAAATGATGCAGGAAGCAGATTCTCAGATTCCGATTTTCATTAAGACCACCAAGCTCCCAAAGAAAACTAGATATAGGACACTACATGAGTGTGGGGTCAGACTTCGAATATTTTATTCTATGAAGACGTACACTGCTAGATATGAGTACCTGAAGCTCTCAGAATGTGAAAGTTTGGGCCTTCATATTCAGAATAGCAAGATAAGGTTTTGGGAAAATAATGGCTTTAGGGAACTCAGTCATTTTACAGTAGGGGGTATTTAATTTGGCAGGAGATCCAGGCTAGGAATTGAGTGCCGTGTAAGCTCTTCTTTTAATGGTATTTCCAGAATATGCAACTGCTTAAAAATTATTGCCCTGATCTAGTTTTTTCTCAGTATCTGTACTGGCTGCCCTCTTTAGAACTAAGCTAAGGAGGTTAGGGGGTTGGAAATTGGTACAGAGATTTACAGAGCCAAAGGGAATGCTTTATAGTAACAAGTTTTTTTTAGATAAAGTTACCCAAGAAAAAAATGCAATTTGTAAGAGATTGAGTGGTAGGGGATTTCGCAGCATGACAATTTAAGAGCAGACAATTTGAAAAGAATGTCATTTTTATGACATGGGATGGCTTACTATACCCCAACGGGCATATTAGCAAGCCAGGCAATACAATTATCAC
Organism: Lissotriton vulgaris; assembly: GCF_964263255.1. Classification (NCBI taxonomy): domain Eukaryota; kingdom Metazoa; phylum Chordata; class Amphibia; order Caudata; family Salamandridae; genus Lissotriton; species Lissotriton vulgaris. The sequence continues at coordinate 1,357,394,612 of NC_141687.1, forward strand.
CGCTGTAGCGGCAGAACGCAGTCTGATAGGGCTCATATAGAACAAGGTCTGACAGTAGTGGACAGCGGGATGACTACATTATCATCTAGAATTTATTCCCTAGGTAATACTGTCTCATCCATAATGGATGTGCATCAGCAAGACTTCTCTGCATTACGACATGGGCAGTTCCAGCTTAGGTCAATTCTAGTATTGAGCTGGACATTACAAATTTCAAGTTCTGGCCATGTGCCATGTTAACACATTAACATCGCAAACCTGTTTTCACCTTACAATCTTATAGAGCAACAGATAACCATGGCATGGAAAGATGCTAAATATGCATTGAAAAGCTAGACAGATTACCTATTACTGTTTCAGAAATAACATCCTCGGACTGGAAAATCCATTCATACATTACGCTGCCAATGTCCACTTTTCACTTTTAGTACTGTGTACAAGACCATCAAGTGGGTAGGTATGAAGTATTAGGTGCAGGATTCATACATGAACAATGGGAACTTTGTGTCACTTTTTAGTGTAGGAATAAGAACACTGATGTTTTTCTCAGTGGTTTGGACTGCGAGAATAGTTTAAGTGGGTCCCTAGTGTGCAAGGACATTTTGTTGCATAGGGCATGCAAAGCATCTGTCACAAATCTTTCTTGTTACTTAGAGGGTCTCCAGTAGCCATGGTACGTCCATCTTTCAGACTAATCTCGAATGGGAGTTACATGATGCTGAATAATCAAGGTTGCTGTGGAATGAAGCCAGAAGTTGCCTATGTGGTGACCATATCCTCTATTGTCATGCTGCACACAAGTCCTATTTCCTCCTACCTGTGTAGTTAGGGAGGACACACTGTGGCCTTCAATTATTTTGACCAAGATGTGCTTTATTGCCCTGAGCAAACTGAATGCCTTTTTGTTTCAGAAAGGTGTGGCCTTAACTTAGGCTTAGGAGATGTTTGATCTTCAAGTGGCATATTCCTCTTTGGAAATACAGGCACTTATCTGTACTAACTTCCAACTGTATTTTGGTGAGCTGATCTATCATATTTTAACTTGTCTAATATGGCTGGAATTTTAGGATTTTTCAAGAGTATAGCCTGTGGGTTGGTCAACACCTTTCAGACAGTGTTCAGAATAATTCTATCCTTGGTGGACTTGGCCCTTTTTGCAGGGTCATCCCTAAACTTTTTGCCTTTCTCCAAGCCTTTTTTTACATGGCCTTGGTGGTTTTAGGCCTCTGGGCACATTAGCACTGCTGTCCATTATAAAGTGCATGTGCTCTCTGTGATACATGTGGTAAGATTGGTCTACACCTGTTTGGCTTATTTAAATTACCTGTAAGTCGCTGGTAAAGTGGTATCTCATATACCCAGGGCTAGTAAATTAAATGCTACTGGTGGGCTTGCAGCGCTGATTGCGCCACCCATGAAAGTAGCCTTTCAAACCTATCCCAGGCCTCTGCCATTGCAGGGCCTGTGCCCACAGTGTTACTGCTGCTCTGACGTGGCACCTAAAGTATGTGCCATGTCCGTGACCCCCCTTTTGCTACATGTCAGTCATCCCTAAGCTAGGCCCTAGCTAGCATTATGGGCAGGGTGCATTTTAGGTAAAAGATAGGACATGTACCTTAAGTGTGGGACATGTCCTGGTAGTTACAAGCAGCCCTTTTTGTTTCTCACTACTGTGGGGCTGCCCTCTCACAGGAATGCATTGGGGATCCTCTGATAAGCGTTTCAGTGGTAATCTCTGATATGAGAGGCACAGCATGGTCAAGTTTGGTATGTTTGGAATAGTGATAATAAATGCTACGTAATGGTGCACACAGATTTATTATAACTATTTTATCAATGCCACTTTTAGAAGTTGCATATCTGTGTGCTATGAGTCTGCCTGCCTGATGTGAATTGCATGTCTGGCTTTTGAGTGATAGGGGCTGGTGAGGTGTTTGAATCCAGGAGGGGCAGGGTGAGTCAGTGCTAGGGTGAATGGGACATCTACATTTTGAGTGGTGGGAGGGGAAATCCCTGGTCCCTGAATAGGATGGTGCCTGCCCTAGTGAATGCTGGCTTCGCCCCCCTGTGGTGTGTCTGATGACGAGCCCACACCTAACAATAGCGAAGAGGAGCCTTATAAACAGAGTGCTCCAGAACCAGTTGGAACTTGTTTCCCCAAGCCCTGTACTCTACAGCCAAAGGAAAATTAAGAATAAATATAGAGGCTGTGACCCCATGAAGCTGCTCTGTTTGTTGCTTACTTGGGCTGGGGAAAACACTCTGCCTGGAGGAACCGCTGTGGGACTCAGCTGCAGCTTCTTGGGGGTCCCTGAATTCTGGCCTGCCTGGCTGCACTCTGCTTGGCTGTCCCCAGCCCCAAGGACTTGTTATTCTTGCCTGCTAAAAGATTGGTGGCTCCTAGCGTCTAGTGAGCGCTGTATTTTAAATTGCCTAGGGAGAGGGGAGTGTGTGGGCCTCGCAGCTCTGAGCTGCCTCCTCTGCCGAGGGAATCCCGACGTGGGGATTCCTTCCCCCATAGAGCGGAAGGAGAGCGGGAGCCCACCCTCCATTTTGGTGTGCTTTTGCGGGAGCCTACCCCGCATTAAAAATGCCAGTAGTTACGGAAGCCCACCCGGCGGTTATGCCAGAAGAAGCGGGTGTCCACCCTGCATCTGTGGGGAAAGAGATCGCCGCTGTAATCACGAAGACCCGGAAATCAGGCATTGCCTTTGCCTGGCTGTAGGAGGGGCCTTGCGGAAGTGTTGAGGGAAGAAGTCAGCGTCTGCCAAGCAGGGATCCTGTGTCCTGGTGGGAGCCCTGCGTGTGAGGAGTAGCTGGCCAGGAGGGAGGATGGGAGCCTACCCCACCTCCCAGGGAGTCCCGAGCTGAGGGAAGGAGCCAGCAAGTCTGAGAGAGCCCTGCCTGCAGCCCCGATGTACGGAGCCTTGCAGGCTCCTTGCAGAAGTCCTGGTCCCAGGAGAGGGTCCGGGTGAAGAACAGAGTCCTGTCCCGTGAAAGAGCCTGTGGTGATGAATCAGTGGACGTCTGCGCCGTGCTCTGCCAGGAGGAGGCCGAGAGCCACAACGGAGAGCCCCAGTGATGGGGGCTCAAAGATGGCTGATGGCAGAACTGGTGTCCCTCTTCTGCGAGATGAGAGCAGAGGACCAGGTGAGTCATTCACAGCAGGACCGCTGTGGCAGACCGCTGCAACGTTGGAGGGATCTTTTGTAAATGTCCGGCATGGGGCTTGGGGGCAATCATTTCAAAGAATCCCGGATTGTGCTTAACAGCTGCCCCACTAGACAGAGGGCAGCTGCACTGTTGGCAAAGGTTACTGGGGAGTCCCGGAGTGGGACTTCACGGCACATGTGGTGCCAGTGCCATCTTTCTTGGGGGCCCAAGGGGCATGTTAGTGCCAATACCTGTTGACTTCCTCAGTTGCACTGCCGTAGCAGGCAACTGCCACAATTGGGCAAGTTTTGTTGTGGAGAGCCTCAGTGGGGCCCCAGGAGGGCACAGTGAGTGCCATTGCCCATTCTAGACCCCAGCTGCACCTCAATTAGTGGCAGCTGCAAAGTTTAGGTCCTGTGCTTTGCGCCCTTTGGAGTTTGTTGCATTAGCAGCCCATCATTGACTAAAGGCATTGGAGCCCCAGTAGAAGGAGTTTATAAGGTGGCCCCTACAGTGATGTGATGCATAATGTGATTTATCTGATGTATAGGCCTCATGGGATTCATGCCTAAATATGATTTATGCATTGGATGTAATTTCATACTGTACTTCATGCTCATAAAGTGATACCTCTGGAACACGCTGCAAACTGAAAAAGAATTAGCACAGAAGAAATTTTGTGCGTTTCCTCCCACATTTTTCATTGCATACAGATACACTCACCCATACAGCCACTCTCACTATGACTCACTCACACATACAGTCACTCATATGCTCCAACACTCACCTATACTGCCTTTCAAATGTGCAGTTACTCACCCGCACAATACTGACACATACATTCACTTACCAACACGGCCATTTACACACTCAGTCACCCATGCAGCCTCTCACAGACGTACTCACTAACTCATATAGACACTGACTCACCCACTCAAGCATCCAAGCAGGCAGTCACACAACCCCTCACCCACCCACACAGACACAAACATACCCATAGGTACTCAGACAACCTGTCAATCACCCATACAGCTTCTCACATACTCACTCACCAACCCATACAGCCACTTAGAAACCAACTGACAAACTGATACAGACATTCACACAACCCAGTTAATCGCCCATACATTCACTGAGGCATCTAATCACTCACTTATAAAGTCAGTCATGCACCCACTGAATCATTCATGCAAGCAATCATGCACCCACTGATTCACCAATACACTTTGGTATATAAATTTAACACACAGAAACATTTTAAAATCCCTCACAGTGACTAGATGATGTCACCAGTGATGTCATTTGAGATGTCATCAGTGATGTCACTGATCATGTCATGAGTGATGTAATATGTAAGGTCATAAGCAGTGCATTGCATGGGTGCAAGTTAACTGCCTAATTTCTCTGATTTTGTACAAGTGAAGCCTGAGTCTAACTATATAACATCTCTGTAACCTCTGTTTTTCCAGTGAATTCCTACGTTTTTTAAATTCCATTTCTTAACTATAAAATCCATGTAACCTTTGTTTTTTTAGTGTAAATATATATATGTATATTTACATATCCCACTGGTGATTTTCAGTAGATAGTTATAGTTGGGACCATGTTTCCATCGGAAAAGTGTTTTTTACTTGCCTATATCTTTGGCGCTGTTTGACAAATCTTCACAACATTATCCAACAAAGTGCTACGCTGCATCTTGTTGCGCATAGAAAGTTTTGGGGCAATTTGTGAAGCAAGGGCTGAGAAAACTAGAGTTAAAAAAAGGGTACGCTTGCAATGTAATTCCCGGGAGCAAAGATGGAATTCGCCTGAGCTCACGCTGCTCGGCTGCTCACGCCGGTCGCGTAATGCTCGGCTTGCTGCCCTGCGCTGCCTTCAGAGATGCCAGATCATCACGCACACCAGCTCTGCTCCTCGCTGCAAACACTGAGGCTGCTTTTTTCGGAAAGGGGCTCTGCTCTGGTGATCTCGTGCCGGCCAAAGGTTAATCTATCTGCCCTTCCTGCTCGCAAAAAGCTGGTGATAAAAACACGGGACGCTTTGCATTTTTCTACAAAGTCGACCTTCTGCCTGGCTTTCTCTGCTTCCCGAGCAGTATTTTATGAGGTCAACGAACTTTTGGACCTCTGGATTGTTGTTCTCAAAGACCTCCGTGGAGCGAAGCTGCTTGAATCCAGCAGGGCCACCATGAGTGCCCGAGGGGCTCGAAGAGGCTCAAAGCAAAGGACTCCGATTACTGCCTCGGACCCCAAGGACATCAAAACTGCCAAAGATGCTGCATCTGCCACTGAGGGCGCACCTAAACCTAAAAATGAGGTCAGTGGGGATAAGAAGACGCTGGCAAAACAGTGGGGCAAATCAGGGGAAGGCTCCGCCCAAAGATTCGAAAAACACTGAGTCTGTTCAACCCCCCCCTGCAAAAATCTTTTTGGGAATTAAAAAAAATGTGCTAAATCCCAATATGAAGCCCCCCTCCCCCTGCATCAATCCCCCTCAAGCAGATAACATAAAGGCAGGGGCACTTCACGCTGGGAGCGGAATGGATGGCGCTGCCCCACGCACTGTACCAGACAATGACTCAGCTGAATCAATAGAACCTACAGGGGTGCAGGCTGGGTCATACCTAGTCCCGGTGTCAGCGCTCCCTCTTGTAGATACCACAACCCTTCTGCCACAGCCTATCCAACAGGCACAGGCACTAGATAACATACTTGGCGAGAATAGTATGGAGGCCCCACTGCTCATCCCTGACTAAGCAGGGACTAATAAAGTGATCCAAAATCTGACGGTGCCCCCCGGTTCCCAGATGCCCTGGACACCCGAAGCAGGAGGGGAAGACTTTTACTCCGTGTCAGACAGCACTCCAAATTCTTCCATCGAAGATGGCTCTGACGAATCCAGCGAGAGGGACAGCGAGGTTTCACTCCAAGACACAGGCACGGTGCAGTGATCTAATAAGCCCACCACCAAAAATAAACGCCGCAGTCAGCTAAAGTGGGATTATTCCGACTCTCAGGTATCATACCCCTTAGAAGAAGACGATTTAAACTCTGCTCAATGGGGAAGTATCAGCAACCTTCAAGCCGACACCTCTGAACTTTCTCTAGCTGCCGTTCTGACTTCCATCAAGGAGTTCCACGAAGAAGTCCGGGCGGATAACCGCATTGCTAAAAATGCTGCCAAAAAGCTGCAGGGTGGGCTGAGGCGGCTGAACAAAACCTGTGCAGACATTAGTGACCGGGTCACGATGGTAGAGGCACGAACAGAACACTAGGAAACTGAAGCCCTAGCTACCAAACAGCAGGGGGAGTCTAATACCGCCTGCATGATGGATCTGATGACAAAGATTGAGGAGCAGGAAAACCGCCAGCACCGGAACAACCTCCGCCTACTTGGTATTCCGGAGGGGAAGGAGGGGGACGACCCCAGGCTCTTCATAGTTAAATTACTAAAGGATTCCTTTCCAGACCATCCGGGATGGGATTGGGACCATGAAGTTCAGAGGGCGCACCGGTTCCCTTTTCATCAAAAGCGACAACACAGCGGTGGCAACTCGTCAGGAGGGCAACCTAGGGTATTTCTCATGTACTTTGGGAATTTCCTCCTTAGACAGATGATTTATGACCAGGCCCGCTTTAACTCCAAAAAAGGTGCAAATGACGTAACTTTCTTTGCGGAACCAGATTTTTGCCATCAGACTGTTGAGAGGAGATGGCGAATGAGACAGCTAATCTCCCCTTTCCAACAGCTGGGGGCGGAAGTGTATCTTATGGTCCCCTCAAGGCTCAAAGTAAGCCTAAACGGGAGCACCAAGGTTTTTCTCTCTGAGATTAAAGCGGGGGAATATTTGGAGGAACTGAAACTCAGGAAGAAGTAACATTTGTACACTCTGTCCAATGAGTTAAACTAGACCTAAGCCGAACCCTCTTTGACCCTGACTGTGGCACCTTTTTGGCAGTGTTTGATATTTGCTCTATTTTCTGCTATGTAGCGTTCTTAATTTCTCTATGTTATTCTCACACTATTTTACATTTCCACTTTATCACTTTATCACTGAGCACAGTCAAAAAAAAGAGGGCATGCGGCCGAACAGATAAACTAGAGCTTAAGTTTCTATCAATCCGGCGTGGCTGGCAGTCGGGGCTCAAGTTGATTATCATCACTCAGGCTCTGCCTGATTGCTCGGAAAAAGGGGGGGGGATGGGAAAGGCACCTCAAGAGAAGATATCTGCACAGAAAACTTGAGCACGAGTATGTTGATCTTTCCTGCACATACACATGTACATATAAGATACACTTGTCTTGGTACAAAACAAGTTATTAGGAGTCTGAAGAATTATTATCCTTTGGTTCTTTTTTTGTTGTTGTTTTTTTTTGTTTATTAAATGGCTAAGCTAAACTATTTAAGAATTGTCTCTGTGAACATCTGCGGGTTAAACAATCACTCTAAAAGGCAGAACGTGGCACTTGGGCTTCGCACTCAGGGGGGGGGGATATCAACTGCATACAGGAAACTCATATTGAGGGCTCCCAGAAACACTTATTAGATTCTTTGGGTTTCCAAGTCCTGGGGGCTACTACACAGGGTTCCAAAACTAGGGGGGTGGGGATATTGGCCGAGAAAATACTTTCTATCTCTTCACCCCGGGTCAAAGCTGATTCTTTAGGCAGATGGGTGATTACTGAATGTCATGTTTCTAATAACCTCCCTTTCACACTTTGCTCAATCTACAGGAGTAATGTAGATGACCCAGGAGTCATCAACTTGGTTTCAGGGGAACTAGCTCACTGGCCCACCCCTATTGTTCTCTGTGGTGATTTGAATTTGCATTTACCCTCCAACTGGGATAGCGTTAGCCACTGGAAATACAAGGGGAGGAAACCCCAGGTATATCAGGCCTTGATAGATCCTGCGCAGATGCATGGTCTGAGAGATTGTTGGGCAAAACTGAACCCCTCCCAGCCAGGGTACACTTTTTTTTCTGCTCCGCATCACACCCTTGTTAGGCTGGATTACTTTTTCCTTTCATCCTCAATTATTAACAATTGCTCTATTGAAATGGCCCCACGCTTTATGTCCGACCATAATCCCCTTATCATTAATATTAAAGGTCTGGGGAAAGCTAGAGAGGCCTCCTCCTGGAGATTTGAAAAAGCTTTACTACAGGACCAGCTGTACAAAACACATATGCAAGGGTGGCTAGAGGAATTCCTGGAGATTAATGTTGGCTCTGCCCCTCTTATGACAGTCTGGGACGCTTTAAAAGCTGGGATCAGGGGTGAGACTCTCGGATTCTCAGTGCGTAAAAATAGAAAAGAGAAACGGTGATAAGTAGCCTACAAGGGAAGCTAAGGGTGGCCGAAACCAAATTGACTCACTGCATTCAAACAAGACAAGACATTGAGACAGTGCAGAAAGAGGTAGTGCTGGTTAGAGCCGAAATTGGGGCAATTTTTGCTGAAAAAACTGCAGCAAAATGGGCAAGCACCCGAGAAAAAAATTATGAGTGCAGTGACAATATCGGGCATCATCTGGCTGTTAGGACCAGACAACAGGTCTCCTGCAATGAGATACGTGCAATTAAACTCCCTTCAGGGGAAGAGACTAACAACATAGATCACATAAGAAAGGGTTTTCAGGACTTCTACTCCAAGCTCTATACGGAGGAGAACCATGGTCCCAGTGACTTAATCGCTAATGAGACCACCAACTACCTTAGCGAGATCAACCTCAGTTCTCTTTCCTTAGAGGATAGGGAAATGCTAGACATAACTCCTACATGGGACGAGATACTGGAATCCCTTAATAGCCTGCCTGATGGGAAAGCTACTGGGCTGGATGGAATCCCAGTAGAGTTCTATAAGATTTTCGCCCACGAATTAAGACAATTCTTATAGAAGTAATAACCTCTATCTTCAATGGGACTTTACCACCAGCATCCTGGTCCATAGCCAGAATAGCTATTTTCCCAAAGAAGGATAAATCTCCAACAGAGATGAGTTTGTATCGACCGATAACGCTCATTAACTGTGATTCAAAGATTTTTTCCAAAGTGCTAGCCAACAGAATTTCTTTAGTGGTCGAATGGTTGGTCTCAGAGTGGCTGAGGACATGGCTTTTGTAGTTCGGACTGGACTGTTCCCATGGGGCAACAGGGTCAGAGCTGATTTGCATATCGCCATTGTCTAACCCAGGGTGGTGTGGAGTGCAAAAAAACGATGGATTTGGGCCCAGATCTTTTGACTGGGGGAATGTGTGACATTGATCCACACTCGGTCCATCACTTGTTGTTTTTGCAATTGCCGCCCTAAGTGCGCTGGGGATGCCCAGACGTGGGTCCCAGGCACTCCACACCACTTGGAGTCAAGCTAGCCGGGCTGATGAGAGGTGTTACCTCGAAACCGGTCCGGTCCTCGGATGCTTGATTCCGTTCTGGGAAGGACATGGCTTTTGTAGTTCGGACTGGACTGTTCCCATGGGGCAACAGGGTCAGAGCTGATTTGCATATCGCCATTGTCTAACCCAGGGTGGTGTGGAGTGCAAAAAAACGATGGATTTGGGCCCAGATCTATTTGACTGGGGGAATGTGTGACATTGATCCACACTCGGTCCATCACTTGTTGTTTTTGCAATTGCCGCCCTAAGTGCGCTGGGGATGCCCAGACGTGGGTCCCAGGCACTCCACACCACTTGGAGTCAAGCTAGCCGGGCTGATGAGAGGTGTTACCTCGAAACCGGTCCGGTCCTCGGATGCTTGATTCCGTTCTGGGAAGGACATGGCTTTTGTAGTTCGGACTGGACTGTTCCCATGGGGCAACAGGGTCAGAGCTGATTTGCATATCGCCATTGTCTAACCCAGGGTGGTGTGGAGTGCAAAAAAACGATGGATTTGGGCCCAGATCTTTTGACTGGGGGAATGTGTGACATTGATCCACACTCGGTCCATCACTTGTTGTTTTTGCAATTGCCGCCCTAAGTGCGCTGGGGATGCCCAGACGTGGGTCCCAGGCACTCCACACCACTTGGAGTCAAGCTAGCCGGGCTGATGAGAGGTGTTACCTCGAAACCGGTCCGGTCCTCGGATGCTTGATTCCGTTCTGGGAAGGACATGGCTTTTGTAGTTCGGACTGGACTGTTCCCATGGGGCAACAGGGTCAGAGCTGATTTGCATATCGCCATTGTCTAACCCAGGGTGGTGTGGAGTGCAAAAAAACGATGGATTTGGGCCCAGATCTTTTGACTGGGGGAATGTGTGACATTGATCCACACTCGGTCCATCACTTGTTGTTTTTGCAATGGTCTCAGAGTGGCAGCATGGGTTTATCCCGAAAAAAGGAACCACAGAGCATGTTAGGAGGGCCATTACTCTTTTTGATGCTGCACACGCTGCTGGAGACCCGATGTCACTCACACTCTTAGACGCTGAGAAAGCTTTTGATCGGATCTCCTGGCAATTTCTGTGGGCAGTCATAAAGAGAATGGGATTCGGGCCAAGGATCACGCAGGCAGTACAAGCCCTTTATGTAAAACCAACAGCTTTTGTTTCCGTTAATGGACAACTTACCGGGCAGTTTGAGATCTCCCGGGGCACCAGACAGGGCTGTCCATGCTCCCCTCTGCTGTTTGCCCTCTATTTGGACCCCTTTATCAAGCAAATAGAGAGAAATAATGAGATCCTCCCAGTCAACCTACAAGGCAGCTGTACTAAGATCATGGCTAACGCAGATGATCTGGCCATCACTTCACCTGATCCCTTAAACACCATAGTGGCCCTTGAAAATGAGGCGCTAAAATTTGGGAGGATTTCTGGCTATGCCCTGAACCAAAACAAAACCCAAATAATAACCAATAGCCAAGTACCATGGACCGATTATAGAGTAGTTCCCAAAGCCAAATATCTGGGGGTCTCTATCTCATCAAATCTGGATGAAATTGTCACAGACAACCTAGCCCCCTTGGCATTACATACTAAAAGGGCTCTAAAACAAATCAACAATCTACATCTAACCCTTGTTGGCAGATGTAATGTCATAAAAATGACATATTTTCCTAAACTTCTATATTTTTTCCGCACAATACCTCTGGAATTCAGTAAATCTAACCTACAAAAATTTCAACAAATATTCACACAGTTTATTTGGTCATATTCCCAACCCAGGAGGGCTTTAAGGCAGCTTTGTCTACCAAAAGAGCGAGGGGGTTGGTCCTTTCCAAACATCACTCTTTACTATTGGGCTTCGATTTTACAATTCAGCGCAGAATTGCTAAAAGAGGCTCCATCCTCGCACACTTTAGGGCTTCCTACGCCCTTCCAGCTACTATTGGGAGAACAGTCCTGGGGCTGTCTTCTCCGGGAAACCACCTACGGATACTATAAAAGGGTGAGATTCAAGACATTACTAAACTCTTTTAAAACCTTCTGCAGTATCCGAAAATTCTTAGGGCTGGGCAGATTCAACTTCTATACTCCCACGCTGAACAATGGCAGCTTGCCTGCTATCTTCGGCAGGGCTTACTTCTCAGACTGGCATAAGGCCGGCATACTGAAACTGGGAGACCTTATCACTTGTGAAGGGGTGGTCCCTTTTTCTGAGCTATTGCTTAGATTCAAACTCAAAAAAGAAGACGCATTTAAATATCTCTCTGTATCTGACTTTTTGTCTAGGAAAGCAGGGGGGGCCTCAGGATTCAGGGAAAGTGACCTGCTTAAAACTTTACGCAACCCATTAACCCCCCGAATTGGCCTGCTATATAATATCATAAATAGGCAGACCCCAGACGACTTACAGAACATAGCTGATAAATGGCACAACAAAACTAACACTCCTAGCTCCACTTTTTTTAACTCACTTGCCCTGTCACAGAACATTTTAATTTCCGCCAAACTACAGGTGCAGCACTTTAAAACCATCTTCTTTTTATATCTCACTCCTAGTAAAATTGCAAAGTGGGGGACCGGCCAAGGCACCCTATGTCCTAGATGCTTGGAATTTGCGGTCAACTCTATCCATATTTTTTCTACATGCTTGAAACTCTCCATCACCTTAAACCGAATACAGGAATTTTTAAGGGAAGTCACAACTCAGCCTATCACACTGAATCCAACTATTATTCTGCTAGGAACACAGACAGACACTTATAAATTGAAAAGAGATGGTTTAATTTTTATTGCGATGACAGTTTGGCTGCTCTGTGTGGCCTCTGCCTGGCTTGACCCGGAGCCCCCATCGTTCTCACATTGGCTAGCCAGATTTATTGCTATGTATCACCTAGAAATTGCTGTGTACACAAAGAAAGGAAGGAAAGGACGGAAAAAGGGCCTGGAGGTGTGGGAAAAACTGACATCTTGGCTGGCACAGTCAGGAGAACCTTCATTTCGTCCCGCTTCTCCTCCCTAGTCTCTTTGTAAACTAAATATTATTTCTTTTTTTTCTTTTTTCTTTCTTTTTAACCGACTCCTAGGCCTTGTGGTTTTTGTTCACGTATTTTCATATTTTGCTTCTTCTTTTCTTCTTTTCTTAAACATCTGTGCTCTCTGTGCTTTTTTGGTCCACTGTGTCTTTATCTTCTGTCTAAACTATACGTAGTTTTCTCTTTCATTGAGGGGTGGGGGGGTGGGTGCTTTATTGAAATGTTTTATGTATTACTTTTTTACGTTGGCAAAAAAAAAAAAAAAAAAATGCAATGTAATTCCCAGATGAACTTTCAACAAGCCTACAGCCCAAACCACTAAAACGACATTACACCAAATTTCACAGAAAGCTAGATTTGGTTATGCAGACCACGCTTTCAGTTATTTGGTGTAAATCCGTTTAGTAGTTGCTTAGAAATTAAAAAAAGTTTACTGATATCTGTGGTTGCGATTATTTCATGAAAAAATATGAGCTTGTTCAGGTAAATGCTGAGCACTGATTGGCTGCCAACACTTCAACTAGGAAGTGTTGGCAGTCATCTTGGGACTCAGCTTGAGACCAATCCCAGAAAACGAATGTTAAAAAAAGAAATGGGGGCAGGGTAGAAATACACTTACTCCTAGGCCTCTTGGTAAGATCCCACAGGGAGCTTGCAGACCAAATAAGCCATTTTGTTAATATCGGGGGGAGTTGCTTTTGGATCCATTGCTCTTGCCAAAAATTAAAAAATAAAGAAGTGCAGGCTCCTGTGCTTCTGTAGTAATCAGCCAGTAGCTCCCTGTGTGTGAAAGCAATATCAGCTCCCTTCGGAGGTGGGGAGCTGTCAGGAACTGTGGGGACTTTTAGTCTTCCCCCGTGGCCCCCAACAAAAGTCACTGGGTGCCTTGGATGTGACCAGGATCCCCAGAATGGTGACAAGACCATAGGGGATGGGGTCCGCAGGGCCAAATTCGGCTCAGGAGGAGTGCTGCATAGTCCCCTCCCCATTTCAAAATGGCTGAGCCCTGGGGATGGTGTCCCTGAGGCTGAAATCGGCCTGGGGAGGGGTGCCATGCTGCCCCCTCACCTATTACAGGTAGACTGGGCATCAGGGGATGTGGTACCTGGAGCTGGAATTGGCCTAAGGAGGGGGGCTGAATGCCCCCTCCCCATTCCAAAAAGGCCTGGCCCAGGAGGTTTCGGTCCCCAGGACGAAAATCAGACCCAGAAAGGGATGCCATGTGGTCCCTCCCCTACATTTTTTTTTAAAGCTGGCTGGGTAAGTTACCAGAGACTAGGGGTGGGCAGACATCTCCGTTCCGCCCACGGAATGTGCGGAGATTTGCCCCTTCCGCCTTGCGCAAAGAAGGCGGATAAATGAGGCAAATCTCCTCACATTCGGGGGCGGAACGGAAGTTGGCCGCCCGCCTCCCGCCAGACTCCCGCCCACCGTATTAAATGATATTTAAAAGCCTAAAATTAAATTTAAAATAAAACGTACCTTATTGCAGGCGCATCCTTGCCCATCGCGGCTTCATCTGGGAACTGCGCATGCGCGGGAGCCTGCGCATGCGCATTCCTCACCAAGAATGTGCATGCGCAGGCTCCCGTGCATGCGCAGTTCTAAGAAGAAGCCGCAATGGGAAAGGATGCGCCCGCAATAAGGTATGTTTCATTTTAAATTTAATTCTAGGCTTATACATATCATTTAATACGGCAGGCAGGAGACGTGTAATGGAAATATGCTGAGAGGCACGGAGATTGGTTCAATCTCCTTGCTTCTCCGCGAAAGTCCCTTACGCGACTTCCGCCCACCCCTACCAGAGACCCCACTCCCTTTCACCATCACTCCGCAAATGCACTTCCTGGTGCACTACTAGTTGGGGAATGAAATCCCCTTGGATGCCGAGTTCTTGGGGGCCAACAAGCCTCCTGTTACTTCCAGTAATTCCCAAACTGCTGGATTCCTGAGAGGTCATTAGAGGCAAAATACCCTTTCTCCACCACTCTGTAAAAATGCCTACTGGCACACTACTGGTTGGGGAATGAAGTCCCCTTGAGTGCTAAGGGTCCTTGGGGGCTTTTGGCCTTTGTTTTTTTTGGTGAATTTCTAAGGATTTTTTGTAATTCTATTTCCTAACCTTTACTTTATCAATCTTTATTTCGAAGATGAACTTCATAAAAGATACATACAATACAAGTTTAAAGCCTTGGTAAAAATGGACTTAAAAGTTTAAAATGCTAAAGGTTAAAACATCGGGAACACAAGAGTTCTAAGGTCAATCATGTACAAAGGGTCTTTCACCAGTCTGGTCGGAATTAGTGGGCCAGTTTCAGACACTGTCTTCTGTAGTGCCAGACGGCACTTAGATACTTAGCTACAGCGAACACAATAAATTCCAACAGGTCAACTTTGAGAATTCTCAGGGCCTCCGTGCACTTTGTAAAGCCCAAGTTCCTACAAATTGGTATAATCCACTTTTTCTGTGCCTCTCTGTATGCTGGGCAAAAGAACATCAGATGCGGCTCTGTTTCATCTGTCACCCTGCATGCGGGGCATCGAGGGGATACCACCTCGTTCCATTTAGATATAAAAGTACAGATTGGGAGAGACCCATGCCTCCATTGGAGGTACAGCTTCCTTAGTAGCACAGGGTAGATTTTGTCAAGTGCCAATTCCAAACTGTAGTTATCCTTAATAGTTAAGAATGACTCCGTTAGTGTTCCCAAATTGGGCCGGGCCAAAAGTGCCGCTCTTTTGTGTCCGTGATACACCTTGGCAATAGTCTTGTTCGAAGTCAAAGTGCAAACAGACAATGGATCCGTCCAGAGGGTGTGTAGTCCCAAGTCCTCCAAGCTTTTCCTCACGAATTTCAGCCACAGAATGTTCCCTGAATGGGGAATGCTGAGCACCTCCTGAAGCTCCTGCCTATAACTAATCAGTTCTGGCACCGCCCACAGCCTACGCCAGTAAATCAGGGGTCGCAGTGCCAGTTCTTCATCTAGTGGTCTAATTCCTAGATCCATTCTAAGTGGGACCAAGGGTGTACTGGGGGGTAGTCCTACTAAACACCTAATAAATCTATTCTCTTCCTTTAGTATTCCATGGGATACAGCGGGCCCCCACAATTCGCTGCCATATGTGGCAGCACCTCTTGCCTGGGCCCTATTGATGTGTAGTGGGGGGCCTACCGGTTTAAGGGATGACCTGTTTTTCCCCATCAGTGTTAGTATCCCCCCCGCATGTTGTGTCAGTTTCAGTATCGCTTTCTTCTGGTGAGGGCCCCACGTCAACTTTTCATTGAGTGTTATTCCCAGGTACTCAAACGTTTGGACCCTTTCCAGTGTGCTTGTCCCTATATGAGGGCTGGAGTTGAACCTTCGAGGAGGATTTCCTAACCATAATATCCCTGTAACTATTGTTTTTTTTGTGAATTTGTATGTTTTTTAATAAATTCTATTTCCTAGCTATAACAGCCCTGAAACCTTTATTTTTTCAGTGTATTTACATTATTTTTAAAATGCCTATTTCCTAACTATAGCTGCTCTGTAACCGTGGTTTTTCTTAGTGAATTTCCAAGGTTTTTAAAATGTATTTGCTAACTGTAACCTGTGAACTTTGAGAATAGGTGTGAGAGTGGCTGTATAGGTCAATTAGTATATGTGTGTCTGTAGTGCTCTGTGAGTGGATTTGTGATTAGTCATATGGTTCTGTAAGTAGGTGTGTAAGTAGATTTGTTGGTGTGTGAGTGGGTGTATAAGTTTTGTATGCAGTGGTCACTGCATGTTAGTTTATGTATAGATCTGTGAGTGGATGTGAGAGTGGCAGAAAAGGTGTGTGAGTAGGTGTGTAAGTGGTTGAGAGTGTCAGTAACTGTGTCCTGCACCAGAACAGAACCTCGCCTGCCCCTTTTTTTAACAAGAGAACACAGTTTTCAACAAAATGTCTACCTAACTGTTGTACTTTCTCCTGGTTAATTATTAAGAACTACTTAATTGGTTAAATGTCCAGTGCAAATTTTACATTACATCTGTGTAATGGAGTACAAGCAAATGTCTCCAGTGACCTTTTGTGCGTTTAAGAATATAATTGTTCTATGTGCATCTATATCCATAAATCTGTGATAATATGAATTATCCTATAGAGAAGACAACAAGACTACAAATAGGTAAATATTCACCAAAGAAGAATACCTTCTCTTAACTATATGAAGTAAGTGCTTCTTTGTTTGGTTAAGATGTCCTTATATACCACTGCGTCAAGAACGCATGTCACCAGCACCCTGTTGGATTTTACCTGCCTTCTTATGAGGCAACAAATCTCCTTTCTCATTGACTTTCCCCATGACACCCATGTGAATGCCTCTTTCAGGTCATTTGCAGACCTGCACTATTGTGAGGAAAATGGTATTATGGAGAGGGCATGAGGAAGGTCTCCAGATCTCAACAGGGTATAGGACATGGGGGGCACTTGGTTTGTACCATTTCATGTCCCACTTCTCTCACAACAGCCTCCCAGGGGCAGCCATGTTGATCAATAAATTGAGGTGACCCTGTGATGTACTGGCAGATGTGGCCTTCTTGTATGGCATCTCTGGTCAACCTTACGTGGGTACCCACTATCTGGCTTCCACTGAGCATCCCAGATCAGAAGGTTACCTAGAATGAACTGTGATGTAATGAATATCAGAGAAATTGGAACATCTATCACTAAATGCTCTTATACTCATGGCCTCCTCTTCTGATTGACAGTGAATAGCAGATGTGCTTTTAGCACTGGGGTGGTGGCCTTACCCCCTTTGGCTCCGTTCTGCAGTCGCACCTCCTTGCTTGTATCCTGGTGGGATATGGGGTCTGCAACTACAGGTGAGGTAAAAAGAGGCTAGTGACCCCAGGTCTAGGTAATGTATTGTATTGTCCCGCATGGCAGGATAGCAGAGGCACTTTTAGTGCTGGGTTGATGGAACTACTCTTTTGGGCTCCATTATGCATTCATACCTCCTGGTTTGTGTCCTGGTGGGATATGGGGTCTCCAAGCACAAATGAGGTCAAAAGGGGCTAGTGACCCCAAGTCCAAGTAGTGTATTGTTCTTCATGGTGGGATAGCAGCCATGCTTTTTTCTGGGTTGATGGCACCACCCACTTAGGCTCCAGTTTGCAATCATGCATCCAGGTGTGTATCCTGGTGAGAAATAGGGTCCCGAAGCAAAGGTGAGTTGAAAAAGGGCTAGTGAAGTCAAGTCAAGGAAGTGTATTATAAAAAATTAGCCTTGGGCAGGTGGTGGTCCCTGGGGCATTTTTAAGCCCGTGGAGGGGTGCCCTGGGCACTACTCCCTTTTCTATTAAACCCTGTATGGCCCCGGTTCTCGGCCCACCCAGTGTCTAAATTAAAAACAGGCATAGGAACCCATGCTTGTTTTTTTAAATTCCCGGTGATATTCACGAATATTTAGCGGAAATCGCTGTGAAGTAGAAAAAAGCTTTTATACCATGACGGAGATCCAGGGGTACCCCAAGACCAAGGCTTGGGGCTCTGGGTATTCCCACCCTGCACCCTTTTCTTTTTTTCCCCATTTTTTGTGGGACTGGGCTGAAGCCTTATCCCAAAATGGCTGCCAATACTTCCCGATTGAAGTGTTGAAAGCCAATCAGAGCTATGTATTTGTCTAAATGAGCTTGTTATTATTTGTGAATTAGCCACGAGCACAGGTAAACAAATTTGGATTTACTTAAATTTCTCAACAACTAACAAACTGATTTAAACTGGATAACTGAAAGTGTGATCTGCAAACTAAACTCAAACTTCCTGCCAGATTGGGTGTAATTCCGTCAAGCAATTCGGTCTGTAGTCATGTCTTCAGAGCTTCGAGGGGAATTAACATGGGAAATGTACTGTTTTTGCCCCGCTTTTTCTCAGCCCCCTCTTGATCTTTCACTCTAAAACTTTCCATGCACAACTAGAAACATCAGCACACTTTTTGGGGGAAATGTCGTGCAGATTTGTCAAACTGCACCAAAGATATAGGCAAGCCAAAAAAATGGTTTTCCTATGGAAACATGGTCCTAACTATAACTGACCACCATATATATATTCACTGGAAAAAAGCAAAGGTTACAGTCAATCAATCAATCAATGACATTTATAGAGCGCGCTACATACCCGTAGGGTCTCAAGGCGCTGGGGAGGGGGGGTGCCGCTACTGCTCGAACAGCCAGGTCTTCAGCTTCTTCCTGAAGGAGAGGTGGTCTTGGGTCAGGCGCAGGTCGGATGGGAGGGAGTTCCAGGTCTTGGCGGCCAGGTAGGAGAAGGACCTTCCTCCTGTAGTCGCTCTTCGGATGCTGGGGACGGCGGCGAGGGCGTGGTTGGCTGATGGTGGCGTTTGGGAGCGTAGAAGTTGACTCGGCTGTTGAGGTAGCTCGGGCCTAGGTCGTGTAGGGCTTTGTGTGCGTGGGTGAGGAGGCGGAAGGTGATTCTCTTGTTGATGGGAAGCCAGTGAAGGTCTCTCAGATGTCCGGAGATGTGGCTGGATCGTGGGATGTCGAGGATGAGTCTGGCTGAGGCGTTTTGGATCCGCTGGAGTCTCTTCTGGAGCTTGGCGGTGGTCCCGGCGTAGAGGGCGTTGCCGTAGTCCAGTCGGCTGGTGACGAGGGCCTGGGTGACGGTCTTCCTGGTCTCTGAGGGGATCCACCAAAAGATCTTCCGTAGCATGCGTAGGATGTTGAAGCACGCCGAGGAGACGCTGTTGACTTGCCTGGTCATGGAGAGGGAGGAGTCCAGGATGAAGCCCAGGTTTCGTGCATGGTCTGTCGGTTTGGGTGCGGTGCCCAGGGCGGGAGGCCACCAGGAGTCGTCCCAGGCGGAGGGTGAAGAGCCCAGGATGAGGACCTCCGTCTTGTCCGAGTTCAGTTTCAGGCGGCTGGTCGTCATCCACTCGGCTACCTCTTTCATCCCTTCGTGCAGGTTGGCTCTGGCGGCGGCGGGGTTGTTGGTCAGGGAGAGGATCAGCTGGGTGTCGTCGGCGTATGAGATGATGCTGAGGTGGTGTTTGCGTACGATGGCCGCGAGGGGGCTCATGTAGACGTTGAAGAGGGTGGGGCTCAGTGATGATCCTTGGGGGACGCCGCAGATGACTTCGGAGGCCTCTGACTTGTACGGTGGTAGGCGGACTCGCTGTGTTCTTCCGTCGAGGAAGGAGATGATCCATTCCAGCGCCTTGTCCTGGATTCCGATGTTGCTGAGGCGCCGTATTAGGGTGCGGTGGCAGACCGTGTCGAATGCCGCGGAGAGGTCTAGGAGGATGAGGGCCGCTGTTTCTCCTTTGTCCATCAGGGCTCGGATGTCATCGGTGGCGGCGATGAGGGCGGTCTCGGTGCTGTGGTTGGCTCGGAAGCCGGACTGTGAGGGGTCGAGGGATCCGTTCGTCTCGAGGAAGGCGGCCATCTGCTTGTTGACGGTCTTCTCGATGACTTTGGCTGGAAACGGGAGAAGCGAGATGGGGCGGTAGTTCTTGAGGTCGGTGGGGTCCGCTGTTGGTTTCTTGAGTAGAGCGCTGAGTTCGGCGTGTTTCCAGCTTTCGGGGAAGATGGCGGTGTCGAAGGATGTGTTGATGATGTCTCGCAGGTGGGGTGCGATGACAGCGTCGGCCTTGTTGAAGACGTGGTGAGGGCAGGGGTCGGTTGGTGATCCGGAGTGGATGGAGTTCATCGTGCGGATGGTGTCTTCTGTGCTGATCGGGGTCCAGGCGTGGAGGGTGGTGGTGGGGGGGGGTGGCAGGTCGGTAGTGGTGTGCGTTGGTTGGTTGTTGAAACTGCTGTGTATGTCCGTGATCTTGTTGTGGAAGTATGAGGCGAGGGAGTTGCAGAGGTCTTGCGATGGGGTGATGTCGTTGTTTCCTGCGCTGGGGTTGGAAAGCTCTTTCACGATGCTGAAGAGTTCCTTGCTGTTGTGTGCGTTGTTGTCCAACCGGTCCTTGAATGCTGTTCTCTTGGCGGCGCGGATCAGCTGGTGGTGTTTCCGGGTGGCCAGTTTGTAGGAGGTCCTGTTGTCCGGTGTCGGGTCCCTTTTCCAGACTTTCTCGAGGGCTCGGCAGTTCTTCTTGGAGCTCTTGAGTTCGTCGGTGAACCATGGGGCCTTCTTGCTGCCGGGTCTGCTGGGCGGGGTCCTCAGCGGGGCGAGTTCGTCCGCGCAGTTGCAGATCCACTTCGTGATGTTATCGGCGGCCTGGCTGGGGTTCGCTGAGCTGGCAGGAGGGTGTTGGCTCAGGGAGGTGGCGAGCTGGTCTGCTGTGATCTTGTTCCAGCTTCTGCGGGCGGTGTGTTGCTGGTGTTGGAGGGTCGTCGTTCTCTTGAAGGTGAAGTGGACGCAGCTGTGGTCCGTCCATTGAAGCTCTGTGGCGTGGCTGAAGTTGATGTCTGTGCTGGATGAGAAGACGGCGTCGAGTGTGTGTCCGGCGAGGTGGGTGGGGGTGGACACCAGTTGCTTGAGTCCCAGGTTGGCGAGGTTGTCGAGCAGGGTGCTGGTGTTGTGGTCGTTGTTGTTCTCCAGGTGGAAGTTCAGGTCCCCCAGGAGGATGTAGTCAGCGGAGGGGAGGGCATGCGGGCTGACGAAGTCGGCGATGTCCTCGCTGAATTGCGTGCGTGGTCCAGGGGGTCGGTAGATCAGGGTGCCTCTGAGGGTGGTGTTCGGGTTGGTGTGGATCTGGAAATGCAGGTGTTCGGCGCTGGTCAGGGTGTTGTCGGTGCTGGTCGTGAGACGGATGGTGTTCCTGTGGATGATGGCGATGCCTCCTCCCATCTGGTTGGCGTTTCGGTCCCTCCGGACGATCTTGTAGCCCTCCGGGATAGCGATGGCGATGTCGGGAGCTGAAGAGGCGTTCATCCAGGTCTCCGTGAGGAAGGCGACGTCAGGGGCTGTGGCGTCTAGGAGGTTCCAGAGTTCGATGGCGTGTCTGTGGACGGAGCGGGTGTTGAGCAGGATGCACTTGAGGTGGGTGCTGCTGGAGTTCGACTTTGCGGGTGCTGGTGCGAGGCAGGTCCGGATGCAGGAGAACTTGCAGGCGTGGCAGCAGAAAGGTCCGTTGGTGTGTCGTGGTGTGGCTTGATGGCATTCAGGGAGTCGGCCGGGGTTGAGAGCGATGAGGGTGGCGGCGGAGTACGTCAGGCGGGTCGGTCGGGGTCTTCGTGGGCCAGGGGTCCTGGCGCTGGTCGCGATCCGGTCGCGGACGGGCGCAGACGGGCTTACCTTTGGCGCGCCTTCGGCGCACAATCGGCGCGCCCGCTGCGCGTGACCGCTGCGCGTTCGCACGGTCGCCATTTAAGGCGAAGTGCGCGGGTGGGCGGAGCAGCTGGGAGGCGGGAGCGGGGAGGGTACAGAAGAAAAAGGGGCGGGGCTAATGGCGGTGGCGGGAAGCGGGAGCGGGGAGGGAGAGCGGCGAGGTAGGCGGGCAAGGAGGAAGGAGGCAGGCACAATGGAACACGAAGAGAAAAACGTCACAGCAAAGGCAGGCAATAATACAGGAAAAAAACGGGGGAAGAAAACAGTGTAAACACAAACTCGGGCACAGAAAGAAACAAGCACAAATTTTCGACAAAACGGCCAAAAAAAACGGGGAAAAGCAGTGGAAACACAGACTCGGGCACAGAAAGAAACAAGCACAAATTTTCGGCAAAACGGCCAAAAACCTAAGGGGAGCGCTCAGGGCAGCAGCGAGGACGGCGCTGATGCAGAGGCAGGCACTGGGGGCACACGCAGCAGCTGGTGGCCGTGCGGCGCGGGGGTGTCCCACAAGTGGGTCACACTCACCTGCGTCGCACGGTCGCCATTTAAGGCCAAGTGCGCGGGTGGGCGGAGCAGCTGGGAGGCGGGAGCGGGGAGGGTACAGAAGAAAAAGGGGCGGGGCTAATGGCGGTGGCGGGAAGCGGGAGCGGGGAGGGAGAGCGGCGAGGTAGGCGGGCAAGGAGGAAGGAGGCAGGCACAATGGAACACGAAGAGAAAAACGTCACAGCAAAGGCAGGCAATAATACAGGAAAAAAACGGGGGAAGAAAACAGTGTAAACACAAACTCGGGCACAGAAAGAAACAAGCACAAATTTTCGACAAAACGGCCAAAAAAAACGGGGAAAAGCAGTGGAAACACAGACTCGGGCACAGAAAGAAACAAGCACAAATTTTCGGCAAAACGGCCAAAAACCTAAGGGGAGCGCTCAGGGCAGCAGCGAGGACGGCGCTGATGCAGAGGCAGGCACTGGGGGCACACGCAGCAGCTGGTGGCCGTGCGGCGCGGGGGTGTCCCACAAGTGGGTCACACTCACCTGCGTCGCACGGTCGCCATTTAAGGCCAAGTGCGCGGGTGGGCGGAGCAGCTGGGAGGCGGGAGCGGGGAGGGTACAGAAGAAAAAGGGGCGGGGCTAATGGCGGTGGCGGGAAGCGGGAGCGGGGAGGGAGAGCGGCGAGGTAGGCGGGCAAGGAGGAAGGAGGCAGGCACAATGGAACACGAAGAGAAAAACGTCACAGCAAAGGCAGGCAATAATACAGGAAAAAAACGGGGGAAGAAAACAGTGTAAACACAAACTCGGGCACAGAAAGAAACAAGCACAAATTTTCGACAAAACGGCCAAAAAAAACGGGGAAAAGCAGTGGAAACACAGACTCGGGCACAGAAAGAAACAAGCACAAATTTTCGGCAAAACGGCCAAAAACCTAAGGGGAGCGCTCAGGGCAGCAGCGAGGACGGCGCTGATGCAGAGGCAGGCACTGGGGGCACACGCAGCAGCTGGTGGCCGTGCGGCGCGGGGGTGTCCCACAGGGATGTTATAGTTAGGAAATATCATTAAAACAATGTAGAAATTCACTGAAAAAAACTCAAATGTTACAGAGAGGTTATAGTTAGGCTCAAGTTTCACTCGAGCCCCGCTCGCATAAGTCGCCTGACAGCACGACCTCAACATAATCTTCTACGCCGACGACACTCAACTGATCCTCTCCCTCACTAAAGACCCCCTTACCACCAAATACAACCTCCACGAAGGAATGAAGGCCGTTGCCGACTGGATGAAGATCAGCCGACTGAAGCTGAACACGGACAAGATGGAGGTCCTCATCTTCGGCTCCAACCCTTCAGCATGGGACGACTCCTGGTGGCCTACGGCACTGGGAGCAGCCCCAATACCCACCGACCATGCACACAACCTGGGAGTCATCCTCGACTCAACACTATCCATGATCAAGTAAGTCAACGCAGTCTCCTCCTCCTGCTTCAACACCATCCACATGCTCTGCAAGATCTACAGGTGGATCCCAACAGATACAAGAAGAACAGTCACCCAGGCCCTCATCAGTAGCAGACCCGACAATGGAAACGCCCTCTACGTGGGAGCCTCGGCCAAGCTCATCAACCGGCTGCAACGCATTCAAAACGCCTCTACGCACCTGATCCTCGACGTACCACACCACAGCCACATCACCACCCACCTGAGAAACCTGCACTGACTCCCCGTCAACAAGAGGATTTCCTTCAAGCTCCTCATCCATGCACACAAGGCACTCCACAAGACCGGCACAGCTTACCTCAACAGACAACTCTTCTTCTACATCCCCAACTGCCAGCTCCGTTCCTCCGACCTCGCCCTCGCCACCTTCCCTTGCATCCAAAGAACAACCACCGGTGGAAGATCCTTCTCCCACCTAGCTGCCAAGACCTGGAACACCCTCCCACTGAGCCTATGACAGACCCAAGACCTGCTAATCTTCAGGAGGCTACTCAAGACCTGGCTGTTCGACCAGTAGCGCCCCCCCCCCTTTTTTCCCCCAGCACCTTGAGACCCTCATGGGTAAGTAGTGGCTCTACAAATTCTTGATTGATTGATTGACTAGTACAAAACCAGTGAAATTCAGCAGTTATAGTTAGCTGAGCTAACTATAACTTGCACTCCGCAATGCACTGCTTATGATCTAACATATTACATCACTCATGACATGGTCAGTGACATCTCAAATGATATCCCTGATGACATCATCCTGTAACTGGGAGTGTTTTTTAAAAGTTTATGAGTGTTAAATATATATACGAAGGTATATTGATGAATCAGTGGGTGTATGAGTGCCAATACGGATATTTCAGCGGGTGCATGACTGACTGTATAAGTGAGCAATTTAGTGTCTCAGTGAATTTATGGGTGAATGACTAGGTTGTCTGAATGTCTATATCAGTCTCTCAGTTGGCATCTACATGGCTGTATGGGTATGTAAATGGATGTATGGGCAATTCATTTGTTGTCTGAGTACCTGTATGGGTGTATGAGTGTCTGTGTGGGTAGTTGACTGGGTTTGTGACACTTTGCATGGATGAGTGGGTGGGTGAATCACTGGCTGTATGGGTTTATGAGTACATCCGAGAGGGGCTGTATGGGTGAGTGTCCATATGGCTGTGTCAGTGAGTGATTGATGTGACAGTGGTATATGGGTGAGTAACTGCATATGTGAAAGGCAGTATAGGTGAGTGTTAGAGTATATGAGTTTACTGTATATGTGAATGGGTGATTGGGTGAGTGTGTACTTGTATCACTGACAGTATGGGTGAGTGAGTATGTGTTAGTATACTATAAAGTCTCTGTAACGTTTTTGTTTTTTTTGTGAATTTGTAAGGTTTTTCAAATTGTATTACTTACCTATAATGTCCCTGTACCCATTTGTTTTTTTCTGTGAATTTCTAAGGTTTTTTAAATGCTTATTCCTAACTATCACGCCCCTGTATCCTTTTGTTTTTTCAATGAATTTAGAAGGTATTTTAAATTTGATTTCCAAACTGTAACCTGTAAACTTTGAGAGAGGATGAGGGGGGCGTGGTGAGCAGCCAAGCATGGCAGTCGTCTTCTAGACGAGCTCTGGACCTGGGCCACAGAATCCTGAAATGTATCCATCTCCCACTGTAAGATGGAGGCTTTGAGTGTGAGGAAGCTCAGATAAAGAGGGCATGAAAACTAGGTACCGCTTGCTGGGAGAATATTGACAGCAGAGATGTCACCACTTGGACCCGCCGGCGCACCTGAGAGCGAGGAGCCGATGTGGGCCTCGAATGAGGACACCCGGAAACTCTGCGGACACGAGATCCGGGCCGGAATCGATACGTGCTATAGTGGTAGAGGAATAATCCTGAGGTCGGGATGTGCACTGGGAGAGAGCCCCACTGCGTGAACTGTGAGTGACATGCCAAGGAGGAGAAGAGCTTGCGGAGCCGGAACCAGGATCATGTGAACCCGGGGATGCACAGAGGCCTACTTTCCAAGGACGTAAATGCTGAGGAGGCGCTGTGATCGAGCATTGGTGGCACATCCTGGACGGCGCTGACATCGAGGGGAGGTAGTAGACTACGGACACTCCATGACTTCCACTGAGAAGGTGAGACAGACCCGGAGGCTGTAATATTGAGTGCGGCAGCCGGACTAGCAGACCCCTGACCACGATTGCCTGATACACTTGTGCCGATTGCCGCTGGGACCGTCAGAGTGAAAGTGGTGAGGAGCGGTAATAGGCGCTGCCAGTTTGACATAGATGGGAACACATGCAATCGGTGAAGCAAGGTGGCCTGCTTCCCCCCTGGCTAGAGCTGGCGAAGAAGTGATGTAATTGAGCAACGGAGGCCTGTCTCGGGAAGAGTAGGAGACGGGAGGTGATGGTGGACATGGAGCCTACATGTGCGCCGCTGAGATGGGAGAAGCTAGGACACAGTGAGTCCTGGAGAGGCCGCCCAGCAAGCGGACTACTGACTAATGCCACCAGGTACATTGGCACCAAGTAATACTGTACACCGAGAAGGTGAGCGGGGAGGTGCTGCTGCAAGCGTCTCCACACAGAAAGTGCTGGATTTCCAACCAAAGCCCTGCCGAGGTGGACTGACGGTGGGCTCCAGCTTCGCTACTATCTCGTCCTGCTGCACTGGAGGCCTGACATAGAGAGAAAGTAGGAGTACTCTGGTGTGCAAGGGAGTAAGACAGTCAGCCCTACACTGTATGTGGTGAGAGCGTGCTGCGACACTGACAGAGGCGGGGTGAGGTAACTGCTAACTCCTTGCACTGGTGAATCGCTGGCGAGGCACTGGGTGACTATTCTGGGCTTTGCACACGCTGCATTTCACTGGCCTGACCTGTAAGATGGGGCGTAACAGGGAAAAACAACAGGACCAGGGAGGCCCTGACTCTGTCCTGGACACTGCAGAACAAACGGCTATCACACTCATGTCTGGGTGTGTTCCACCTACTGCTGTACTCACGCCTGTGGACAAGTTAGATATTATACTGCAGGAGGTACGGGACTCCAGGAAGGCGATAGAACTGCAGATTGGGACCCTCACTACTGGCCTTACTTTACTTCAGGAGGATCACGCGAAGCTCGCGGATAAGGTAAAGGAAAATGCTGCGTCACTGAAAGATAAAGCCCCACGGCAGACACGGAGTGAAACCAATGTAAAGCAGCTACAGGACTAGGTTGCCACCCTACTAGACCATATGGAGGATACAGAGGGCAGAGCAAGGTAAAACAACATGTGCATCATTGGCCTACCAGAAAGAAGCGAGGCAAACGATGCAACCCGCTATACTGTGCAATGGTTCAGGGACTATGTCACAAATGAGGGACTTTCCACGCAATACTGTATAGAGAGTGTGCATAGAATACCTACTGGACGACTTAAACGGGGGGCTTCCCCAAGTCCTCTGATAGTGAAACTGCTGAACTTTCATGACAAAGACATTCTCCTGAAAAAATCCCGGGAGTCACCTCCGATAAATTTCGAAAATGCTAAAATGTCATAATATCCTGACTATACAGTTCTGGTATAGAGGCAGCATTCTTCCTTTTTGGTGGTTAAGAAGAAACTTAGAGATCTAAACCTGAACTATGCGCTTCTCTTCCTGGTCCGGTTGAAAACATTGCATGACCAGAAATCTTATCTTTTTTTAAAGTCCGGGGTATGTGGAAGACTGGCTGGAGGTAATGGAACTAACTAACGCCGCACCATCTACGTCTCAACTCATTGCCCAGAGTCGAACCAGCTTTGACACATCCACTAGGCGTGACAACAGAAGATCTTGCCGTTCTCCTGCACAGGCATATATCTTCTCGCAGCGGATACAACAGAACAAATCGCAGGCGATTATAGCAGCAGCACCTTCACGCATGCCACAAGAACGGAAGCAAGTCCTCCTCAGAAGACGAAGAAACGCACGAGTCGGACTCTGAAGGAAGTGTGGCCCTCTTTCCCTATGTGACCCACAACTAATCAATGACCTATATGGCTGACTGTACCATTGCAAGTATTACTTTTGTAACTACAGTGAGTTTTTTGTAACATGATGCTCACAGTACTGGTATATTTTGATTTGAGAGGTAATATGCTGATTAGGCCCAGGATTCCGTAGTAGCTTCTCTGTGCTGCTGTGACGAAGGATACATCACATGTGGAGCGCTAGCAATGTCCCCCACATGGAAAAAGCACTCTCTATGACCATTAAGTTCTTGTTGGTTCAGTTAAGTTACATGGTCTGGTATAGTTTGTTGACCAGACCGAGTATTGGGTTTTTTAGGGGGAGGGAAGGTCTCATTGTACAGATTGCTTTAGATAAGCTCATTTGCTTGGGAACCACATTAGCTTCCCAGCACCTACAGAATGACTCACGATGCATGCAGCTGGTAAATACACCATAATAACGTGGAATGTAAGGGATTTGGGCTCAGTGCAGAAACGTCACAGAGTGCACACGCAGCTGCAGCGCCACAAGGCGCAGATAGTATATCTGCAAGAGTCTCATACGGTAGACAGAGAGGAGGCGAAACTCCACATGAAATGGAGGGGTCAAACTTTCTCCACTTCTTATTTCAGTTTTGCGAGGGGGCCACAATTTGGGTGAGGCACGGAGTACTGTTTATAGCTCTGGAACAGAGAGCGGACAAATTGGGGAGTTATGTATTTGTGAAAGGTATGCTGGATGGCCAACTGGTAGTCTTAGGCAACATATACACTCCGAATTTTGACCAAGTAAAGTACTGGGATATGGTGAGCGGGGCATTGGTGGGGTGGGACTCACAACCATTGATTATAGGAGGATATTGTAACGCAGTGATGGATGTGTCTTTGGATAGGTCGAATCCGCCTCT
Source organism: Lissotriton vulgaris (assembly GCF_964263255.1). Classification (NCBI taxonomy): domain Eukaryota; kingdom Metazoa; phylum Chordata; class Amphibia; order Caudata; family Salamandridae; genus Lissotriton; species Lissotriton vulgaris. The sequence continues at coordinate 1,357,423,311 of NC_141687.1, forward strand.
GCATGTTGCAGGAGTGTTCAGAAAAGCCAAGGCGCTGGGCAGATGGGCGAGTGATGGGAATTATGTGATGTTGGGCGAATGAGACACCCAACACACAGAGAATACTCTTTCTATTCCCCAGTACATGTACTGCACACAAGAATAGATAGGATATATTGCTCCAATAAGATAGTGATGCAAGTGCCTCAAACCACATATCTGCAAAAAACCTTTTCAGATCATAATCCATTAGAAATAGTTATTACATGGGGAAGAGTACCCTCCCCGGTTCCCATGTGGAGTCTGTGGCCACAGATATTAGAAGACTCGGTTTTCCACAGGGATCTCCTAGACACCATAGCGCATTATTTCGCAGAAAATAATAATACAGCGCCAAACAGACAGATAGAATGGGATGCTTTTAAAGCTGTGATCCATGGGAAAGCAATTAGTACGACTGTAGGTGCCAGAGAGGAAATCCAAAAGTCCCTAGTAGAGGAGGAAAGTAATATGGGCAGGCTGGAACAAGATGCGGTAACTAACGAAGACAAAAAGGGCCCGCTCCAGGAGGCAAGGATTAAGCATGCAGAGCTCTTAGAGTCATTACCAGTCAATGACTACCAGGCATATATTCATGATGAACCCACAATGAAGCAGATAAGTCTGGGACTTTGCTCACCAGATTCATCTGTGATACCCCACCTGCGGTGGTTATACACGAGGTTAAAACAGTGAACGGTGTCAATGTCGCTACCCAGGCAGATATCAACGCTGCCTTTTGACAGTATTACGCCACACTGTATGGTGCACCAGACCACAGCACAGAAACACAGATGGAGGCTCTTCTAGCCGCCTTAACATTCCCGAGACTCATGACGACAGCCCAGAAAGGCCTCACGGGCCCATTACCCAGTCTGAGATCAGACTCGCCATGAAGGGACTTCCTCATAACAAAACCCCTGGGATGGATGGGCTCCCAATTGAATTTTACGCTACGTATGCGGAGTGCCTAGTACCCCAGCTAGAACTACTATATAAGATAGCATGTGAAATGGGTTCCCTACCACTAACCATGGTGCAAGCACTGGTTCTATCACTACCGAAGTCAGGAAGGGACCCCACGGATGTGGCCAACTAACGCTCGCAATCATTATTAACAACAGAATATAAAATATTAAATAAGGTACAGGCAAACAGGCTGCTGCCCTCTCTGCCCAAACTAGTCCATATAGACCAAACTGGTTTTCTACCTACATGCAGCACTTCGTTAAATAGTTGAAAGCTACATTATCTAATGACAGTAGCTCCGAACCAGTACCCTCACGCGGGCTGTATCTCTCTGGGTTTAGGGGAAGCATTTGACTCACTAAAATGGGAATATATATTTCAGGCGCTGGAGAAATTTGGGATCCCGGAGGGATATATTGCCTGGCTGCGCCTGCTATATAAGGCCCCCACAGCGTGTGCTCGTACAGGTGGTTATATCTCAGAGGAATACTCCATACATAAAGAGACTAGACAAGACTGCTCCCTGTCGCCTCTTATTTTCATACTGGCCCTGGAACCAATGGCTATCAAAATGCGCAAAGACTTCACTGACCGAGGTATACTGATAGAGAATACATGGCACCTTTTCTCAGCTTACAACGACAACATTATTCTGTATTTTCTTGATCTCCGACTGCCCTTGGCCCCCATATATGAGACTTTTTCCCACTTTGACACCTTGTCAGGACTGGCCATTAGCATTGCAAAATCGCATGCTTTTTTCTTCACAGATCACACAGACATCATGGACGTAGACTTTGGGATAACAGACTTCAGGTGGCCTCACACATTCAAGTACCTAGGTATACAGGTCTATAGGACACATGCAGATATGTTAGTTGGTAATTTGCACAGAGCGATACAAGCCTTGCGTTCCAGCATCACTTTCTGAACTGCACTGCCGTTATGTAGGGCAGCCCTGGCAAAAATGGTGGTCTTGCTGAGATTATTGTATTACTTCACTAATTTACCGCTAATAGTGCCACATGCTACATTTAAAATGTTGAACACTTTGCTTATTGACCTTGTCAGAGGTACTTATAGACGATGGATAATTCTTAAAAAACTGCAAGTGGGTACACACATGGGGGGACTGGGCATCCCGAACTTGCGTGCGTATTATTATGCATGCCAGTTAGAGTAGTTGTATTGGACATCAGGGCGCAATTTGCAAGAAAAAGGATACACGGATGCGGATGTAGATATTAGTGCCTTACATGTCCTGTTGCTTCCAGGTAGTAGGCTCCCGAGAGATTTCCCTCCACTACTAAGCACGGCACCCCGTTGCTGGAAAGCAGCGCTGCAGTATGCACATGCACCCCCTGCATATGCGGGTTATATTCCGCTGTTGGGGATCCCACTGACGGACCGCAGGCTCACTAGGCGCAAATTAACACCCTGGCTGGATGCCGGGATTAGCACAGTGGCAGACCTGTTTGGGGATGGGACGCTGCTTGACCACGTTAACGAAACCGGGGCCCGGCGCACTTATATTTGCTACACACTCTGCGCTAATTCAATATATAAAAACACATTGGGACCCGCAGAGACAGGAAGCCCAAACCCATGATCTGGTCAAGATGGTTTATTATATGGGCAGAGGCAGGCACCTCATTAGATGGCTTTACACAGGCCTAAGTTCACATACAAAAATCACTTTGGACACATTGTGGACTACATGGACCGAGAACATAGGCAGGGACTTAACAGATAAGGAATTGGCAAATGTGCTGGAGCACCCAAGGAAAACATCGAGGAATGCAAAGTTTAAATTTATTCAGACTATGGTGTTACACCGAGATTACCTAACTCCGCATAAAATAGATAGAATGTTCCCCCAAACAAAACATTACTGCCCGAAATGTTTGTTAAAAGGGGCAGACCTACTTCACATGTTGGGGACTTGTCAGAAAGTGCGGGGGTACTGGGACACCGTTAGGAACATTACAGGTGAAGCTGCACATCATGAAATATTGAACACTGTAGAGGAATGAGTTTTAGGACTGCATAAACAAGTGTCTAAACATAAAGTACAATATCACTTTATGGACCTGGCGCTTATTCCAGCTATTCAGGCCATCACTATGAGATGGAAATCGCGCAAACCTCTGGCCAGATTAACATGGCAAGCGGAGCTGCTGCGTTGGGGCAGTGTTGAAAGTCCTGCTCTGCGCAAAGAAGAACTTAGAGGCCTGTGCAAGACCCCAATAGCACAGGAATGGGACGTTATGCTTGAGGTCTTGAAGTCAACTGATATTGCTCAAGAACCTATTTGATTCAGGAATCTGAATGCATGTTAGGATACCCCTACTTTGCACATGGAACATAGACAGTGGTGTTATCTACATAAAGTATGAACTTTTTTATGAGCCTACGATGCTAAGTACGAACTATCTAAGATGTGTATAGGTACACATGAGACCGGGGAGTTGAGGGTGGGGGAGTTGAAGGCCGGGTTATTGAAATATTACTACTAAGTAACTTTTTTTTATAAAAAAATTTTTTTGAGAGAGGATGTATGAGTGGCATTTTAGGTTAGTGAGAGGGTGCGTGAGTGGCTGTATGGGTCTGTGAGTGAGTGTGTTATGTCTGGGTAATTACGTAAGTGCATGAGTAGTGCCTGGGTAGTTGTATGATTGCATTGATAGTGCCTGTGTGATTCTATGAGTGCAAATGCCAAGGACACACTGTGAATACCGGGTGTTTTTGACAAGTTGTAAAACACATATATAGACATAATGTACATAAAGTTTCAGTATAGCTATTCAGGAAGATACTAATTTAACTTTCCCCTTTGTATTCATTTGTTGAAATAACTACATCAAAAATGCATTTTCCTTCTTACAGCATCACTGGAGGTCACAATGATGCAAGTAGTCATAAATGCAAATGACAAAGTGTATAACAGATATCTAGACATATTTTACAGACAGTTTGCGTCTAGCTGTTTAGTAGCATAATGGTTTAACTTTATTTTAACAACACATTTGTAAAAAAACAACAGTTTTCAAAAAATAACTTTCAACATCGGAACTCACAAATAGAACATAACTACCAAACAAAGAAATTTCATTGGTTTACACAGTTTTACAGCTAAATTATTGAAGTGTATAATTTGGGACAAAACATTATCTCGCAGCACAGCAAAAAAATATTCATGTGGTACAGCAAGTATGTTTTTGATGAAGTTAATAACACATATTTATACATATTACATCGTATGATCCACATTTGGGGTTTAATATCAGTCGATTAACACTTATGTTCGAGTATTTATTTTCAAATAAATGATCATTCTGTTCAGTTTCCGGTCTTCCCGAAGACTCCAATCGTTGCAAAGATAATGTGACGTGAAACAAAGGAATATGATTGGATGATAAGCTTTTCAGCTATAAGAATAGGAAGAACACACCCGTTTATCTATCCTGAACATTCTTTAGGAGGAGTTCATTGTGAGCAGGTCATTAGCCTTTGTTGGAGTGTTTGTTTGCATATTTTGGCAACTCAGACATTGCAGGTGGACCAAGAAGTCCAAGACAGAAATGGAAGAGCACTTTACAGACAAAGGCAACAGGGTGTTTCTAAGTAACCTGAAAATCTGCATCCGGTCTTATGTGTAACTGTCATATACACACAATCAACACAAAGGCTCTTGTCAGGGCCACCCTAGTAACCAAAATATTATTAATTTTGTTATAAAGATCCTTTTTATTATTTAATTTTGGGTATCTTGGCGACAACATCACAATCACTGAGAATACGTTGTGAAATCACAAAACAAAACAAGACATCCAACCGCCACCAGCACATCTAAAAATATTTACTAAAAAATCCATTGTAAACATTGCGTTACACATATTACTAAATACCATGCTTCTTTAAAACATGTTTAAACTCATGTTTTTGTACAAAGTTTCTTTAAAATCCATCTTTAAGAACGTTTTTCCGTTTTCATGGTTATGCAGGAAGTCGCAATGACACTGAGAACCGTGACCATCGTGCCTTTTCCATAAAGTGAAAACACATATATTCACAAATATTACAGTATTTTACACACCAGGGGTTTATTACTGTACACTTCAAACTCATATTTTTCTAGTGTATTTTTAGAAAAACCATCTCTAAAACCTATTTCCTATTTTTGCTGAGGCCAGATTGGATGAATGATGATACATCGCTAACAGCCACTATGCCAGCAATGACCACGCAGTTTTTACATCGTAGAAGGCATCACATCGCACGCATTTACTGCGCATGCTGTCTCCACGCTATTGTAGTGTCTCTGCTGCTTTAGGCAAATACATCGTAGTTCATGAAATCGCATGCTATTAAATAGTTTTTTCCCCTGTGTTTACTATAGTATCTGGTGTGTGTTGTATTGTAATCCTGTAGTGTTCGTGCCCCCATGATAATTTTCTATAGTTTACATTTTTTATCCCTTTTGCATATGCATGTGATGTCTGCCCCGTCCCATGTATATGTCTTGTTAATAAAGTAATTTGCATAATCCAAGTGCCTTCTTCCGTGTTCGTGCCCCTACATGATAATTATCTACAGTTGGAAATTGTATCCCCCGTTTGCATATGCATATGATGTCTGCCCCGTCCCGTGGATACGTCTTGTAAATAAAGTAATTTGCACAATTCCGTGATGTCATCATGCTGTGCTGTCATCTTCTGTGTTTGTGCATCCCATCTCCGATGGCTAATATTTTTAAATGTGCATCCCATCTCCCATGCCTAATAGTTTAAAATGTTATCCCGGTTTGCATTTTGTATCCCATCTCCCATGGCTAATATTAAAAAATGTTATCCTGGTTTGCATACGTCTTGTTAATAAAGTAACTCCATGGCGAATATTTTAAAATTTGCATCCCATCTCCCACGTCTTGTTAATAAAGTAATTTGCATAATTTAGTGACCCCATCATTTCGTGCTGTCAACTTCCATGTTTGCTGTCATCGTACGTGTTCATGCATCTCATCTCCCATGTAATTGCAGCACACATCCATGTTTGTGCATCCCATCTCCCATTTCAAATATTTTAAAATTTGCATCCCACCTCCCATGGCTAATAGTTTAAAATGTTATCCTGGTTTGCATACAACTTGTTAATAAAGTTACTCCCATGACTAATATTTTAAAATTTGCATCCCATCTCCCACGTCATGTTAATAAAGTAATTTGCATAATTCTGTGACGTCATCATTTCATGCTGTCATCTTCCGTGTTCTCTGTCATCGTACGTGTTTGTGCATTCCATCTTCCATGTCATCGCAGCACACGTTTGTGTTCGTGCATCCCATCTCCCATGGCTAATATTATTAAATTTGCATCCCATCTCCCATGGCTAATAGTTTAAAATGTTATCCCGGTTTGCATTTTGCATCCCATCTCCCATGGCTAATAGTTTTAAATGTTTGCATGCGTCTTGTTAACAAAGTAACTCCCATGGCTAATCATGTTGTGCTGTCATCTTCCGTGATCGATGCCATCGTACATGTTCGTGCATCCCATCTCCCATGTCATTGCAGCACGCGTTGTCATGGCTAGCGATCTTAATGTCAATGCGCATTAGTAGCATGCGTTCTAATAGCATGCGATGTAAAGCCTCCTGCGATGTGAAAGTCGCGTTGCGATGGCAGCGCGTGAAAACATCCTTGTTGTAATGGATGTTTCCCGGCCAGATTTCACAAGGATGCTGTTCCTCGTGGATACATTGTAAAAGCGGAAAACAAAAGCAGGAATTTAATAGCCACCCCTACATAAACAAATTATAACTAAATAATTAATTCTAGCCATCACACTGGATAAATCACTATGTCAATATCTCTATAAAATAACTATAAAAACATTTATCAGAACCTCAATATAATACAATGTGTATTAATGATTCACTGATATATTTTATTATATTTCCACCAATATTTCCGAAGAAGTCACAATAGTCGCAACGTCCCTGTGACGGTACATGGATGGGTGAGCTGGAGATCACAGCATTGTCACAATATCGTGTGTGATAAAATAAACAATTTTGGACACATAACTTGTGTCATTAGCACTTACAATTCTGAAACATGGGCTTAGAGTACCTCGACCCTCACCCCTTATGTTTGCTTTCACAGAACATATCAGCCCTGGTAACCATTCCCAACAGATAAAATGGTGGCTACAACTTTCTGTTCAGATTGCGTCCAGTCAATCACAGCATTCCTGTGCTCGTGTGCCATGAATAATCGCTAAAATATCACAAAATATCTGCAACAAGTGATATCACTATAAATTGCAACTTACATTTCTCAAAACATAGTGAACGTATTTGCACCAAATAGCCAAAAGCACAATCTGCAATACAGCATCTACCTTTCTGCCAAATTTGTTGTAATTCCGTCCAGCAGTTCTAGGCTCGACAACATGTTCCTATTTAAATTAGCATTACAAAAGCACCCATATTTTGCATCCTTATTACCCGGTCCCCACTGCAAAGATCACCCCCATGATACACTACTTTGACACTTTTTTGGGAAAATTTCAAGAAGATTGGTAATACAATGCCAAAGTTATAGCAAAGTCAAAAAAAACTTTTCCTATGGAAACTAGGTCTTAACTAGTAGGTAAGATATATATATATATATAAGTCTAAAATTCTGGGGCATAGATAGGATCCCCAAACACATACGAGGCGGAGACCGAGAAACTAGAATAAGGGTTCTTGAGTCCAAATACATCATGGACATAGATAGCAAAATCCCTCGGGGGTTAAATTGTGGAGAGGAACTATCAACACATATTGGCACTTAAGCAGCAGGTAATTTAGCCCGGCATCCTTGTGGAATGATGAGTAAACAGCTGGGAAATTGCCAGTTTTTAACTACCTACACGTTTTAATGAGTGCAGCAATGATTCACTAGTAATTGAGATATCATAACCCAATGGAGGGGATTTAAAATAACCACTATTGTGATGTAATGATGGGAGCAGGCTTACCCCACTGGATATCTCATGTGTCATTGCATAATCTCGAATTCTTTCTTTAGGCAATTATCACTCAATAAAAACCCAGTACATTAGTCAATGAGACACTCACCTCATTTCCCTTGCACTGTTCCCTTTTCCCTTATCCCTCACGGTATGCACGTAAACACTAGGCTTGCCCCCTACAGATCCTGCTGATTATGAATGACATGAATGACCCATGAGTCCACTGAAAACGGGAGCACCCAATGTAATTATTTCTCAAGTGGTTAGGAATTAATGTGCTGAATTGTGCTGTACTCAGATATTATTCCAAAATATTAAATTAATGTAGCAATACACACTCAGTACGCTGTAATTACATAACCCATTAATCTGATAACAATGGGAGCAGCAGATTGATTGTTAGATATACGATCGTATATAATTATGTGGAACTCTGCCACATCAGGACATACAAAAACTGGGGCAGTTACGACTATTGACTTTATTTTATCTGTGAATAGGTATGCCCGCCACATGAAAAGATTTAAGACCCTTGACTGCCCGTTGAGCGATCACAGGCCCATAATATTAGAGATCGAAAACTCATTCCAGGAGTTAGATCGGGATGGCTCACCTAGGCAGACAGTCCCTGACGTGGTACTCGGGAGGCAAAATGGCTATACTCTGAAATGAAGCAAGATGGCCCCAGAGAAATTTCTACACAAATTGGTGAAGAAATGTGTCGAAAGTTTTAAGATCTGTCTGGATGAGCACGCAGAGAGCGAATGTATAATTTAACATTTTAACTTAATAGCATCTACTACCAGGGACAGTTTGTGGGTTGAATTAAAGAACAGGGGGAAATCTAATGGGAGGTGGTTTGACACTTCATGCACAAAGGCACTCTCCGAACATAAAAATGCCCTTCATGGGATCCGGCGAGATCTGTTATTGGTGAGAGGTTTAAGAAAAGCATATAACAAAGCACTGAAAAATAGGAAAAACGCTTTAAAAAGGGAGGCCTGGGATACACTTTGTGAGGCGTCGCTATCTAAAGATCAATCTGCGTTTTGGAAGGCAGTAAATGCCCCCTTTCTTTATGAAAATACAAAATGCACGGATGGAAATAGCGATTGCTGAGGATGATTGGGTCGACCATTTCTCAAATCTCTACAGTTGCCCATATGGAACAAACCAAGCATTGCCTGATATACCCAGTGGAAAAAATGCTTTGGACTCGAAACTGGTTGTAACTCTGGGCGAAGTTATGATGAGCTTGAAAACAACTAAGGGGGGGAAAGCTGCAGGCCCAGATGGGATCCCTGCAGACATGTTTAAAGATAATAGTGAGTTATGGGGGCCAATGTTGGTACAGTTTTTTAATTCTGCCTTGGCGAGGGGACTAAATACTTCCTGGTTCACCTCAGTAATTGTCCCAATATTCAAGAAGGGAGATAGGCAAAATTGTGCATGTTATCGACCAATTTCCCTTTTAGATTCATCCATAAAAATCCTTGGCCGGGTTATTTTAGCGAGACTCCAAAACTGGGCAGAGGATTATGGGATAATAAGTGACCTGCAATATGGCTTCCAGAAGGGGATAGGGACAGTTGAACAGGGCCTAAATGTATTTATTCTGCATCAAAAATACACTAAGGTAAAGGGGGAACGCTTATATTTTACGTTTGTCGATCTCACATCGGCATTTGATTGCGTATCCCATAGTAAACTCTGGGGACTATTAGAAATACTAGGAGTGGAAGAAAATATTATCTGCTTTCTGAGGGAATTATACTCTGTCCACTATGGGAAGGGCGGAAAATGTACCAGATCCTTTGGTATAGGCCGTGGGGTACGCCAAGGGTGCCTCCTCGCCCTTTTTTTGTTTTTAGTGTATATAAATGGTCTGGAGAGTCGTCTGCAGCAAGAGTGCAGGGATATGCCTATGGCTGGTAAAAGATCTATCCCTGCACTCTTGTATGCAGATGATCCGGTATTAATGGGACGGACGCCCCTGGCCCTACAGAATTTGACAACATCTTTTAACAACTTTATGTCAAACCTGGATCTAAAAATTAATTGTACAAAAACATTTTCTATGAACTGTGGCACAGGGAGTAAACAGCGAAGAAAAACAATATATATAATAATACTCACTTGGAATCCACCCCTACTTCCCCTTACCTAGGTATCCTGTTCCATTAAGTGGGCACATGGGCAAGTGCAGTAAAAGCGAGAACTCTTTTGTTCTCAAAAACAATAATGGTTCTAAAAAATGTTATTAAAAAAATGGGGAAAAAACGATGAGGGAAATTTTAACTATTTATAATGCTACCTGCATATCAGTAGTTCCTTATGGATCAGGTCTTTGGGGATATGCTAACATAAAAACAATCCAAATGGCCAAAAATATGTTCATGAGGCACATTTTAACATTACCAGAGAGTGCAGCGACATATATTTGTCATGCATCTCCTAGACCTCTGAGGCGGAAGCCGGAGGTGTCCACGCTCGATTTTTAAAACATTATTTCACATTGTTTCAAAGCTTTATTTTAATCTGGGCACTAACACAGAGCTAATCTCTGTCACTTTCGCTAGGCAAGCTACCAACAATCAGCGGATCTAAGCGCTGTTTGGAGGAAAGATTTCTCGGCCGACAGGCCACGCCCACCCTCAGGCCACGCCCACCATCCCAGCCTATGTAAGCGCTGAGTGATAGCGCGTCACTGGGAATCTCCTAGACCTCTGAGGCGGAAGCCGGAGGTGTCCACGCTCGATTTTTAAAACATTATTTCACATTGTTTCAAAGCTTTATTTTAATCTGGGCACTAACACAGAGCTAATCTCTGTCACTTTCGCTAGGCAAGCTACCAACAATCAGCGGATCTAAGCGCTGTTTGGAGGAAAGATTTCTCGTCCGACAGGCCACGCCCACCCTCAGGCCACGCCCACCATCCCAGCCTATGTAAGCGCTGAGTGATAGCGCGTCACTGGGAATCTCCTAGACCTCTGAGGCGGAAGCCGGAGGTGTCCACGCTCGATTTTTAAAACATTATTTCACATTGTTTCAAAGCTTTATTTTAATCTGGGCACTAACACAGAGCTAATCTCTGTCACTTTCGCTAGGCAAGCTACCAACAATCAGCGGATCTAAGCGCTGTTTGGAGGAAAGATTTCTCGGCCGACAGGCCACGCCCACCCTCAGGCCACGCCCACCATCCCAGCCTATGTAAGCGCTGAGTGATAGCGCGTCACTGGGAATCTCCTAGACCTCTGAGGCGGAAGCCGGAGGTGTCCACGCTCGATTTTTAAAACATTATTTCACATTGTTTCAAAGCTTTATTTTAATCTGGGCACTAACACAGAGCTAATCTCTGTCACTTTCGCTAGGCAAGCTACCAACAATCAGCGGATCTAAGCGCTGTTTGGAGGAAAGATTTCTCGGCCGACAGGCCACGCCCACCCTCAGGCCACGCCCACTACCCCACTCCTACAAATGTGCTTTCCACGCAAGCGCAGCGGACGAGCGCAGCGGGAGCGCCGTTTACGCGCCGAAGGCGCGCATAGGGCAAGCTCGTCTGCGCTCGTCCGCGCCGAGGACGGGCCAACTGCTACTCCAGACCCACGGCTTCATTCACATACGGTAAGAATAACCTATTCCGCCGGCGAATTACGACAACTAAGACATCTAGCGGATCTACCGCACCCACTCCCTATTTTAAGACACTCCAACCATATTTTAGGCCCAGTGTCATGTCCATCTTGCATCAAACGTTCCAGTAAATCCTCAATAAATAACATACCTTCCATACAAGCGGCATTAATAAACGCCAGATCCCTCCCTAAACACAAAACGGAAATAGCCGACTTGATCGATGCGTATAAACTCGACCTATTGTTTATTACCGAAACTTGGGGCGACGAGGCCTCAGGACCCGACTTTGCAGAAGCCACTCCCAACAATTTTAACGTTTGTAGACTCGATAGACCAATAAAAAGAGGTGGCGGCATTGCCATCATTTATAAAAGCCACTTCAAACTCGCGACCAAACCACATATATGTTCAGAATACGAGTCACTTACATTCACCTTAGGCTTATCAGCAAAAGCATCCTTTAAGGGAATGCTGATTTACCGCCCTCCTGGTTCAAGAGCGAAGTTTTTATCTAACATAGGTACCTTACTGGAAGCAGTCGCTGGCACCCCCCAGTTTACGTTACTAGGTGACTTTAACTTTCACCTTGAGATTTCAAATAACCTAGATACCATGCAACTTATCTCAGATCTTGAAACTGTGGGACTAATACAGCTCATTAACTCTCCGACTCATCAGGCCGGTCACACATTAGACGGCATATTTACAAATAGTCCTCTTGTAAATATTACCCAGATAATCCCTTTGATCTGGTCAGACCATTCAGCTATTTGCTTCACAATACAAACAACAGCCACTAAATCAAACACTGATGTACCAGCTCGATCAACATACAGAGACTGGAAAAACATTGATATATCGCAATTAGCAGAGATGATACAGGACACATATATCCCTACTGAGCAAGACCCCACCAAAGCATCTCTAAACTACCTGACCAACCTGGACTTGGCCTGTAACATACTAGCCCCTCCCAAATCAACACGCCGAAATAGAACTACACCCTCAGCCCCATGGTTCACGGAGGCCCTACGCATGCAAAAACAACATTGCAGGAACCTGGAAAGACAATGGCGTCGCAACTACAGCCCGGCAGACAAATCCAACTACAAAAATGCCCTCGCTATCTACAAAAGAGCGATAACCACCGAGAAAAGTCACTACTTTATCACGCAGATCAATCAGGCAAAAAATTCATCAGGAGAATTATTCAGGGTAGTCACCACCTTATCCAACCCCCCGACGCCGCCCTTAGAGACTTCCCAATCACTGACCGACGCCTTGGCCAGTTTCTTTGAGGAAAAAGTCAGTTCCATCTTCCAGACTTTTTCGCGACCTACCTCTCCACAATCTGTTACTTCCCCCTCTACTAGCAATTCACCAACTTTATTATCCTTTAACCCTGTAGACAAAGATCATATTCAACGTCTAGTAGCCAGCACCAAATCCGGCTCCCCCTTGGACCCTTGTCCCTCCTCCATTCTCAACCGCATACCGGAAGCAATCTCCCCTTCACTATCCACCATATGTAATGCCATGTTCACTACGGGAACATATCCGTCAGTCTGGAAAGAAGCGATCATAAAACCTTTGCTGAAAAAACCCACGCTAGACCCTCTTCTTCCAGCAAGCTATAGACCTATCGCTTGTCTCCCATTTCCAGCAAAGATTTTTGAAAAAGCCATGAACTTGCAGTTGTCAAAATACATAAACGACAACCACTTGCTAGACGACACTCAGTTCGGTTTTAGGCAGGGACACGGGACTGAGACGGCATTACTAAAAGCCGCGGACGAAATTAGAACAACTATGGACAAAGGAGGATCAGCTGTCTTGATACTCCTGGATCTCTCCGCTGCATTTGACACGGTCGATCATATCATTTTGATCGACCGTGTCGCAGCCCTGGGAATAGGAGGAACAGCCAAAGACCTGATCGCTTCATTTCTCGCCAACCGGCCACAGATTGTCAAAATGGGTAACTACACCTCCCAGACCTTCTCTCTCCCCTGTGGAGTCCCACAAGGCTCCTCGCTAAGTCCGACGCTTTTTAATATCTATGTATCGGACTTGGCGAGGGTGATAAAATCCTATGGCATTGCACTGACCACATACGCCGATGACACGCAACTAGTGCTATCGGTGCATGATAACGGAGCTAGCGTAGCAGCCAACTTCCAGGAGGGTATGAAGGCAATAAGCTCCTGGATGTCATCAAACTGCCTCAAGCTTAACACCGATAAAACGGAGGTGATGACATTCGGGAGCTTGAAACCAGCATGGTCCCCACAATGGTGGCCTCCGGAGCTGGGATCCCCCCCCAAACCGGTGATGAAGGTGCGCAATTTGGGAGTTATCTTCGATAACAAACTGACCTTTCACCACCACGCCAATGCCGTGACATCATCTGCATTCTTTGTACTCAAAAAAATCAAGAAACTTCTTCCATATCTACCTCAGTCAGCTGGCAAAACCCTCATTAGTACCCTTGTATTCTCAAAAACGGACTATTGTAACTCTCTGCTTCTTAATGCGCAGGAAGGAGTCCTTAACAAATTCCAGACCGTTCAAAACGCGGCTGCAAGAATTTTACTTTCAATCCCCAAATTCACATCGGTATCCCACCGCATCAAAGAGCTCCACTGGCTCCCAATCAGGAACCGAATAAAATTCAAGGCTCTTTGTATAGCTTATAAGACCCTTAATTACCCAGGGTCTAAGTTCCTAAAAATAGCTCTTCATCCTCCGGAGCATAGTAGAACACTTCGATCTTCTACTACTTGCATGCTCTCTGTCCCTCGGACAAAAAAGGCCACTTGGGGAGACAGGTGCTTTACTACAGCTACGGCCAAACTATGGAATACCCTCCCTCTGCATATCAAAACTGCCCCCACCCTCATCAAATTCCGAAAGAGCCTCAAGACATGGCTTTTCTCCTCTGCCTAACTACCCTCAAAGAGTAAGGAGTTTCTGATCATTAGCGCCGAGACACCCGTATGGGTATTTGCGCGCTTTAAAAATAGCAAAAATAAATAAATAAATAAAAATGCAGAACTTGGTCAGCCAATTATCACAGACACAATTAAAATTCAGCCCATTCTTTTGTGGCACAGGGTATGGACAACAAACGAGTCTGTCCTGAATCGTGCTATTCTTCGGGACGTCCTAATCCTAGAAAATGTGACTAGGATCAAGTGGCTTGTTTATGTTGGATTCCAAGTGAGTATTATTTATATATATTGTTTTTCTTCGCTGTTTACTCCCTGTGCCACAGTTCATAGAAAATGTTTTTGTACAAGTGCAGTAAAAGCGAGAACTCTTTTGTTCTCAAAAACAATAATGGTTCTAAAAAATGTTATTAAAAAAATGGGGAAAAAACAATGAGGGAAATTGTAACTGTTTATAATGCTACCTGCATATCAGTAGTTCCTTATGGATCAGGTCTTTAGGGATATGCTAACATAAAAACAATCCAAATGGCCGAAAATATGTTCATGAGGCACATTTTAACATTACCAGAGAGTGCAGCGACATATATTTGTCATACAGAACTTGGCCAGCCAATTATCACAGACACAATTAAAATTCAGCCCATTCTTTTGTGGCACAGGGTATGGACAACAAACGAGTCTGTCCTGAATCGTGCTATTCTTCGGGACGTCCTAATCCTAGAAAATGTGACTAGGATCAAGTGGCTTGTTTATGTTAAAAGTTTCCTTGTGGATATTGACCGCCAAGTAGGCATGGGCGGATTTTGCGAGTTGGCAATCTGTGAATTTGCGGATTTGCAAATTTGCGGATTGCGAAAATCCGCAAAATCCGCGAATCATCGCGGATTTTTTTTTGTGTTCGCACGGGTTTCTACAAGTTCGTGAGGGTTTTGTACAATTTCGCATATTGCGAAATTGTACAAAACGCTCGCGAACTTGCAGAAACCCGTGCGAACACAATGTGCCTACTCATGTATGTGCCTCTTGTGTGTATAAAAGGTCAGAGAAAGATCAGTTCAGCAGATGAAGAGAAAGAAGCTCCTGGTCACAGGAACAGCACAGGTATTGCGCTCGTGAAAGTCAAGGATGCAAAGTCTATCCAGCATCACAGCTGATTTTCCATGGTAGATTTGGGAAGAAGGCACACCTGTCCAGCCTCGACGACGCTCACGATTGTTTTTGGGCTAATGAATGAGTCACTGAATGTGAGCATCAACTACTTCGAGCGACCATGTGTGTGTTACTATGCAATCGCCCCAAAGGGCGCAGGGGTCCCTTGAGTGAGCTGTAACTATTTTACAATGGCGCCAGCAAGCTGCCAGCGCCGTTGTAAAATAGTTACAAAGTTAGCTTGCACAGGAAGCACTTAGATAAAATAAAGCAGCACCTGCTTCGTTTTATCTAGTGGTTCCTGTGCAAGCTAACTTTGTAACTATTTTACAACGGCGCTGGCAGCTTGCTGGCGCCATTGTAAAATAGTTACATGAGTGGGGGTTCAACTTTTGAACCCGTTACGTCCGCGGATTTTTTTTTTGCGGTTTTTGCGGGAAATCCGCAAAATTCGCGGATTGCGGATTTTCCAAAAATCCGCAAAATCTGCGGGCGTAACGGATTTCCCGCTCATGCCTACCGCCAACAATATTATGATGATCCAATCTCAATTGTTAATATATCCAGAAAATAATTGAAAAAACTCTGTATGGAACATCTTCAAGAGAAAAGAGGTAAAGAAGAAATAAAGAAAAAAACGGTTTCTTCACACCAACTGGTATTTACTGAGGGCATACTACAGCCTTATTTATCTCTACATATGACTAATTATGAGAGGTTTGTCCTGACCCGTTTTAGGTAAAACATTGTTTTTAGACTGTTAACTTTCCCTGATATTAATTCTTGGTCCCATGATTTAATTATGTGCCCATGTGACGATTGTTCACCCCAATCCAATATTCATGTATTATTCTTTTGTAAATGTTATATATTGCCTCGCAGGAAACTTATCATCCACATCCTTAAGGAAATGAACTTGAATCGATGTCGCCCAGCGTTTTTAGAATTACAGAGACTAGATACAGTATTCATTGTTGCAATAGTCTCAGAATTTTTAAAAGAAGGATTTTATTTTTACGGAAATCAATTTGTATGGATGTATTTTAATCGTTTTTCTTGTGTGGAAACTTGTTTTTAATAGGAAATAATATGTATTACTTCTTTGTAATGAAATTTCATGTTGTATGCTTTTATGGTTATTATCAAATTAACCGAATAAAGTACTTGAACTGAACTGAACAGTAAAGTATGTAGCTTTCTTAATACTGAAAACTTTTCACCCCCCAATTGCAGTGAGGTAGGACTCTAAAAGACCAAACCTTTGTTTCCAAGGTAACTGTGGCTCTCCCCCTTCATTAAGAAAAGATGGCGGCTGCGACATATTTGTACTCGCCATATTGTGAAAGAAAGGTACAAAATTTCCTGGAGGATCTATACAGCTGGGTATTCTCAGAAGGGGAGTCTGTCCCCTACCCTCTAAGTGAAACACAAAGGAAAGCACAAGTATAATATGGCAAAAGTCCAGCTGTGCCTGTCAGCGCATGAAAAAGACAGGCAGGGAGTGGAAGAACCTTGACTGGAAAGTAATGAAAGTTCTTGGCGATGGCAGTTAACAGGAGGACCTGAGTAAATAATGATTTAACCTTGAACAAAGTAACTGTAAGCTGTGCCCATCAGCGTTTAGAATTGATAGGCAAATAACCATTCGACATAGTACATTAAAATAAATAATATGCTGTGCCTATCAGCGTTAGGAATTGACAGGCAAATCACAAACTGTTCCAGCCAACAAAGCGGTATTTAAAGTTAGATGTGCCTGTCAGCGACGGATGTGAAAGGCTGAAGAAACAAGTACCAGTGAGGCAAAGGTTAATTTATGAAACACTATTTAAAGTCAGCTGTGCCTGTCAGTGAAGGATACAACAGGCTGAAGCAACAACATCAGCGAGCATGGCTTTTGCGGAATCCTGGACACTGCCCCGGGGTTGCCACCTCAGATTGTGTCCATGGACTTGATTTCCCTAAAGACACTCCCGCCCTCAGCGCCGCCGCTAGCAATGACGCACTCCCAACAACGATCGCCGCTGCTCCGTTACTGCTCCAGCCAGGGCCACTGAATCGGCGGGGATACCTCAAGGCTCCTCTCCTTCTCTCGCGAACTTCTAGATTACAAGTCTCTCGCAAGGGCTGCCGCTTTACCCTGCTCACAACGGCTCCTTTGCTGCTCTAGCCGGGGACACTGCACTGCTGAAACGGCGGGGAATCCTCAAAGCTGAAAAACACAACGTTGGGGAGGGTCAAGGGGAATATATTTATAGACTATCCAAACTCAATACCCCTATTCAAACTGCAGTAAACAAAAAGAGTTGGAGGGTCTGTATGCTAGGTCGCTGAGTCTCAAAGGTCCTTAATTAAGCACCCCTTTTGGATTGCACTAAATCAGACCTAGTGGTCACATGACACGGGTATGTAGTAGATATCCTATCAGCCCACCCATTTGGCGGAGCATCGTCATGTAGGACGTCTGACCAGGGTGGTAAATCTAGGCCCAGATGAATCGGCCAGATAATACACACTACTGGTTATGTTTGTACAGTGTCCATGCCACAGAGTGGTACTGAAAAATTGCAGTGCAAAATAGGGAGTGAGGTAGAGTGAAGCTAAAATGACGGTCAAGGCAAAGAAAAATAATTTTATTGGAGATATTCACCAGGACGTCAGGTTAAAAAGAAGTGTAGAACAGTGTTGACAAAATCACTGTGATACTTTGCTGTACTATGGATTTGGCCAACATGTTTCTGCCTGAGGTGAACTACACCGGCATTCTTCAGGGCCAGCTACAAAGAGATCTTGCTACTGCAAAGATACACTCAAACACGATGTGCAATGTGAAAACGTGAAACGGACAAACAAAAAGAGTTAAAGAGTTGTCCAGATTACTGGAGAGGTCACGTAGACCATCCTACCATAACCTCCTGATCAGTAGTAGTTGGAGGAGGAAATCCTGTGAATGAAAAAAACAACAAATACTGTATGTTCTTACAACGTAATAAACTCATTACATAAAAAAGGACCATTGTATAGACTCAGCTAGGCTGGTCCCTATTAGGACAGCCACAATGCTATGTGGTAAGGTTTCATTAAGAAGTAAACCATCAGTCATTGCTGAACAAATTTTCTAAACACTTTGTAAAAGACTTACCCAGCCATGTGTGGGGGTCAAGCCTCACCTCACCCGGCAACGGCTCGGAGATTGAGGCCCCGCTCTGTACACAGAACATAAAAGGAGTATTTAGAGTTCAATCCTGAGTTGACTCAGAGATCTGTGGTCAAAATCAGGTAGAACAATCTGTGCAAAATAAAACTGGTTGTCTGACTGCCCCATCTGGTCACTAACCCATGGAGATCTAAAGGAAGGTGTAGCTCCAGGCATAGAAAATAATAAATCACTTGCTCTTTAGGTCTAACCGTAGAGAGTGCCTCAAAGCTCCACACCTCCCCTCACAGACTTCTTGAACACAAGTAGCTTACTAGGGCTGCCGCTCCACCCCGCTAACACGGTGACAGAAGCAGGGTAGACTGCCCCCCCAACTTGACGTTGCCTTACTGGAGGAATCGTGTTCACCACTCTGAGATTTCAGTCCCTGAAGAGTGAGCTTGGGTGACCA
Organism: Lissotriton vulgaris; assembly: GCF_964263255.1. Taxonomy (NCBI): domain Eukaryota; kingdom Metazoa; phylum Chordata; class Amphibia; order Caudata; family Salamandridae; genus Lissotriton; species Lissotriton vulgaris. Next base: position 1,357,442,661 of record NC_141687.1, read on the forward strand.
CACTTTACAGCTTCAGCAAGGGCTCCACCACTCCTCACCTTCTTAGGGATATACAGGTACCCCACGGAATAGGCAGCATGGTACAGCAGAAGTACGGTGTATGTCTCCTCACCATTGCAGAGTTGCCTCCAGTATACCTCGCAGAGTGTCGCACAGCACAGCAGATGTAAGGCATGTTGCAGGATCCCTTGGAATTCAATTTAACCTTTCAAAGCATAAGGTAAGAGGTAAATCCTTCTTAAAATTTTTGGCTGTAACTGAGTAGGTATTGGGGGTGATGGTGTACCTTCCGCACACGGTTTCACGTCGCCAGTGTTACAAAGAAGAGGCGCACCAGTAAAGTATAAGGAGTCTTTTTTATTCAGTCTTTACACCCTCACAGGTTCCAGTCAGCTGGAGTCAGCTGTGGAATTTTCACACATTCTTGCCAGGCTATACCAAGGGAAGAGAAGGGCACGGGGGCGGGGCAAACCAAGTGAGATTACAACACATCTCCTTATGCCATGTGAATTCTAATAGAAACCCATGTTCTACTGTGAACATGGGCTTCCATTGGAATTCTCCACGGCATATTATCAAGCCCATTATCGTCTCTTTAGCTGCAGTTTTCTGCCGCTAAAACAGAGATAATTTTAACGCCCTGCTTGATAATGTGCCCCACAGTTCCCAGTGCTCATGGCTGAAGGACTTGAAGTCTTTGCTGTTACTGAGACTTCTTGAACAGGGGGCAAGCTCTACCTCAAGCCCTTGGAGAAAATCACAAATATTAAGTTGCAGAAGCTGCCACTGTAGCCCAACAGAGCAAAGCACAGAGCAAAGTGGTAGTCTCTCCTCACAACTTCTCCAGCTCTTTTTCTTGACAGTCTTCTTGGTTCCAAAAGAGATCTAAAGTTTAGGAGTTTGGGCCCCACTTTTTATAGCTCAAAATCCTTTGTTCTCTGGGGGAATAGACTGTCTGTGCCCAGCAAGTTCTGTCCTCTCTGGTGCAGCTTCCTCGCAGGAGGTGGAGATAGCATTGTCAGAGGCAGACCAGGCCCAATTAGGTGAAAGGAAAACTCCTCCCCTACTCTAAATGCAGTCCATGTCTATTCAGCCCATCCCTGACCCTTCTAGACTCTCTGTAGCCACTTCTTATCACCAACCCCTATCATCCCAAAGCCAGACCATCAATCCACAAACCCAGCAGAGGCACACTGGATGAATAAGCAAGAAAATACCTACTTTCTAAAAGTGGTATTTTAAAACCCAGAATGTAAAAATCACCTTTAAAAAAATATGCATCTTTAGATTCTGAGTTCAGTTATATTTAAAAGATGTTATAAACAAACTCCCCATTCTGTCCTATGGGAACAGGTAGCCTTGCAATAGTTTAAAACGAAATTGTCAGTAATTCACTGTTAGGACTTGCCACACTCACAAGGGCATGTCCTACCTTTCACATACACTTCACCCTGCCCACAGGGGTACCTTGGGCCTACCTTAGGGGTGATTTATAAGTGAGAAAAGATAAGTTTGGGCCTGGCAGTGGGTACACTTGCCAAGTCAACATGGCAGTACCAGACTGCACACAGGAACTGCAATGGCAGACCAGAGTTACATTTACAGGCTGCTTGTGTGGCTGGCACAACCAGTGCTGCAAGCCCACTAGCAAAACACACAAGATGATAGATGGAATGTTGCACAATGGCAAAACATTCACCCCCAGTCACAGATCTGGGTTTAATCCATCATTATTTTGCTTATCAAGCCACCCCAGTTCAGACATGGCCATATGCAAATCAGTCTTGACCCTGTGCCTCATGGGAACAGTCCTGACAAAACTGCCAAGCCACTAGCAGCATTCGATTTACAGGCCCTTGGCACACACTGTGCACTGTACTAAGGACTGACAGGTAAATCAAATCAGCCAATCATGGAAACACCAATCCATAATAACAATTTACAACAGGAGCACTTGCACTTTAACACTGAATAGCAGTGAGAAAGTGCACAGAGACACTGATCCAGCAAAAACAGAGTCAAAACTGGGAGGTCAGAAATCAAAAGGTCTGGGGAAACACGCCAAAAGATGCCAAGTCTCACAACTGGCAAATACAAATCATTATTTCAAAACCAAAGAGCTCACACTCAGTTTGATTCATATTGAACACTCTCAAACTAGTCCCCCAATGGACTTGAACAAAACCAAAATCCACCACAATACATTCAGCCTTATTGATACTTATAGTGCTTGGCCCAGAAACAGCTCAGAAACACTGGAAGACTGCAAATAATCAATTTATCAAGAACATATGAAATACAGATTTTGGAATTATGGCCTGCCTACTTTTTGGGGTGCTTGTGTTTTGGATGCAGCCTATTTTTAAGATTCCCACATTTTTCACCAAACTATTGACACTATCTATAAATATATATATATCAACAAAGAGAGAGGTAGGGAGGGAGCAATACTCTTATTCCCCACTTGACATTATGAACAACAATGAAAGAATGTTATTTGTTAGAAAACACAAAGGTATTTGAGCACAAAGGAAAATAACACCTATTTGGTGTGTTTAGAAAGCCCTCACTCACCGACCTGGTCGGTGACATGCTTCATCATCGGGCCCCACTGGGAGTGACCGAGTGCCACCCCAGTGTGCTTCAACGCCAGATTTACTGCGGAGCGGGTAATGTGAAGATGTGGGAGCTAAGTGATAAACTACGTGAATAAGGGAGAGAGTGACGTGGTGAGTTTAAAAATGTCTTTATTGTATCAAAAATGTATTTTAATGGCTGATCAAAAAGACATGTTAAAAATGTGTAGGAAAACTAGATCAACTAAGTTGAATGGTCTGTTTCCAATACTCTTACGTGATGGTCAACATGTTTCTGCCAATGTCGGTATTATTAACCTGGCATTCCTCAGGACGTATGGTGAATTATACCCCAGCGGTTGTGTTCATTGTGTTTTTTTTGGTAAGTACCAATGCAGAGTCTGATGTTACAGAGATAGACTCTGTTCCCTTCATCAGTGAAATGTACACCATCTGTCCTATAGATGCCTTGCATGTTGTAACACAAGTTGTTGTGGTATATACAACCCATTCCATAGTCTCTCAAGTATGCAGAAACAGTTTATTTACATGTTTCCTTGCTTTCTCAATCTGCGGACAAAATTGATTGGATCAATTCCATTTTTGCCTTTGGCATATATTGGAATAGACAATGGCAGTTTGAGGAAAAAGGGACATCAATTGTCCAAAGATGTCCTTCAATAGCATTTCCAGACCAACCCCAGTCAAAGTGCTTAAGTGATTTCCACCACAGTGCACAATTATGAGGTCAGGGTGTGGGAGATGCATGAAGGATTTCACCAGTGGTATCAATTGGTAACATCTCAATCCTCTCTGGCTAATCCATAAAATATCCACATTTGGTAAATCAAGGTTTAAAATTCCTCTGTTCAGGGCTGGCCCTAGGCATGTGCAAAGTGTGCACTTGCACAGGGCCGCCAAACCCCAGGGGCCGCCACAACGAGGATCGGATCGGAAGGATCAATGATACATCGTGGCACTGGCGGCCCCCTGGCAGGATTTGGCGGCCTCCGGCTCCGACCCCGGCTTCCAATACTAAGTTCCGAGTCCGACAGTCACAGTTCCAAGCCCTGACACAGTGAGTCACCCCCCCTCTCCTCCCTTTAACTTCCCTGGCCTCTGGCTCCGAGTCCGCACCGACCTCGTTCCTGATTGGGCAGCAGGGGCACCGGGGTGTTTCAAATCATCATGCGCAGACTCAACCTAACCTGCTGCTTCATGACTTCCCCGCGTGCGTAACTAACTTGTGGGACTGGTGGCGTATGACTCTCTCTGCACAGCCCAGCCATTTGGTGGTCATCGAGGTCGGAGTCGGACAAAAGCTGAGCGGCCCCTGAGCTCAGACTGAGAATAAAGTGAAGAAGTGTGAACGCACCTGCCGGGTAAGGGCAGAACAGATCCATTCTCTCAGATGATTGATAATGATATTTGTGCACACTTTGTGGCACACTGACTGACTATCGCAACGCGTCATAGCAAGCAAGCGAGTCATAATAAGATAGGTAGCCGGGCGTGAGTGTAGCTGTTAATGCTTGAGGTCGGAGTGGCGAATTTACTGCAGCCGGGAGTTTTGCCGCATCGAGGTAGGTCGCCCGCTGTCTGTCTTCCAGTGGCAGCGCCAGCCACTGATTTCCTTTAGGCCCCTCTCCACCTGTGTGCCTGCAGAGCCTATAATAAATGTGGAGTCGGGGGTACTATTTTGCATTAAATTAAGCGGCAATATATTGCTCGAGTCCCAGCCAGCGGAAGGCCTAATCATTGCCGAATATTACATTTCGGAATCACTGACACTTTCTCCGAGTGGCAGGGGGCCCGCCGCATTCAATTTGCCGGTGCCGCATCCATCGAATCGTAGGCCGCTGTCTGTCTTCCAGTCAGTGGCACTGGCAGCGGGCGCGGCCTCCCATGTAAACTGGTGGTGATTGATTTCTTTAGGCCCCCTGCTCCGCCTGTACCAATAAAGGTAGAGAGAAATGGTATTCCTGCACTATTAAGCGGCAGACAGTTGAAATATGGCTCCAACTCCAAGTCCCAGCGACTCCTGGGGGCCCCTAGAGCTCGGGGGGCAGGGGAGCGGCCGGACCAACTCAAGCGCTTTCAGTTTGACACAGACAGGCGCAGGCCCCGGTGGAGCACGGAGAGCACATATGGTTACTCCAGGGGAAGGAACTCGCGGCTATCTCTCTCTTTAGAAGTCCTGCTGTCCGTTACTGGGACTCACCCAGCTCTGCCAGAGCACCTCACTCCTCAGCTGGGGCGCCCCGTAGACACATGTGAGATACATAGAGAGGGAGGGAGGTTAAAGGTACATGGAGAAGTAGAACTAGAGTCAGGTTAAGCGAGAGGGTGAAGTGAAGTAAAGAAATAAGGAAATCCCATAGAGTATTTTTTAAATTTAATTGCCACCAACTGCCGGAGAGTGCTAGGGTTAAGGCTAGATTGGTCACGACAGGCATGCACACCAAGGGGCAGATTTTCTTTATCGCAATGCAGCACAGCAACAAAAGTTACTGACCTGCACAAGGGTGAGATTAAAGCAGCACAGAGCCGTATATATTAGATATGGCCTGCTGCTGCTCACTACTCACTCGTCACATTACTTGTCCTGAACTGCGTCCCCAGGGCAGCAGTGGGCGTGGCAAACACAGGAAGGTCAAAATTACTGTTCTAACTCCACGTTTTTCATTTGCCTGCATAGCCTACAGTCAGTTTTTGCATACATTGTTATGTATCATTTTAGGACCCTAGTGTAATTTTCCCGATTAATGCCCTTTGCCCTTATATAGGTATAGATCTCCATATCCTTATATAGGCATAGAAATCATAACCATATTTAGACTTGGCCCATGCAGTCCAAATACGGCATGGCTACTTCCACTAGTTCAGAAAATCCGTAACGATTTCTTGGAAAAACTAGTCTTTAGCAGTCAGGGGCTTCCCCTTGCTTGAATATTGATTTATCCAAGAACTCATGGAGTTTTCAAAGAACTGCGAGTCTTTAATGACGTTATTATGTCCAACGTTACGTCAAACTCGGCACCTTCAAGGTATAAATATGCCCACACTTGCCCTAGCAAACACACAGTGCTTTGCTCAACGCAGCTCGCTACAGTAAGTGGAGAAGGAAGCCGACCCTGCTAGCTGGCACACACAATTAAGTCTAGTATATTCGATAGACACCTAGTCGACTTAAATCCTACGTCAATTCTATAGTATATGTTATTCCAATGCGCAGAGCCTATTGGGAATATAGGAACTATACAACAACGTGACCTATCAGAGTCCTAATTTCTTTAGGAAATATCCTTTGATTTGGTAATTTGTGGTTTAAATGAAAATGACACATCAAAATCTTTCACCAGCCGCCACTGCTGATTGCCTTCTTTTTTTCCCTACCCACTGTCAGCCCGGCCCGTTGTATTGCAAGCAAAATGAAGAGAATTCGAGTAGACAAATCTGGTTCTTCGAAACGAAAGAGAAAGTTGGCTCAGCAGGTTTTCGTAGCGTCACAGGAAGGAGCAATCCTGAACTTTCTCACCCAAGGGAAACCTAAAGATGGAGAATCCACTGGCCAGAGTACTGCTGATGCACTAGGTAAAACAGGCGCTGACGACCATAAACAAGAACAAAAAAATGATGATATCCATGAGCAGAATGATACTCACGAGCAGACCAATGAAAATTAACACGGTGACTATGACATTGATACAAACATGCAGCAATTACCAACTCAGGATGAGGATCCTGACAATAGATCCTCAGACAGAGAAACTGAAACATCATTCATTGGTCCATCAACATCTGGCATTCTGGAGGAGGTTCAGAGTTTACAGACGGATGATGCTGGTGGTGAAAAGGAAGCCAAAGAGCAAGACCATGCTACAGACCTGTTTTCTGAATATGATTTATGTGATTGGAGTGATCCTGCTTCGTGGCCGAACTCTCTTACTGACGCGCAACGTGTTCTTCTTGTTGAAAGGGGTCCCTCCAGAGACCCAGATTCTAAAACAAAGTATCCAAGTGATGAGCACTCAAAAAGTAAACATCGTTTTTCTGTTACCATGTTCTCACGGAAATTAAGGAATGGTGAAATTATAGATAGGCGCTGGCTTGTCTATTAAAAAAAAATAATGCAGTATTCTGTTTTTGCTGTAAATTGTTTTCTGACGCAGGGATCAAATTTACTAATAATGAAAATGACGACTGGGCACACATGCACAGTTGTCTGTCTGATCATGAATCCTCTTCAAAACATATGTGCGCTGTCAGTGCCTGGGTTGAATTAGAAAGAAGGTTAAAACAAGGACAGACAATAGATAAAGAACAGCAGAAGTTACTGCAAGTGGAAAGTGATCGTTGGGGCAAGGTCTTGGAAAGGATCATATCCATTGTTCATTTTCTAGCAGAACGAAGTTTGGCTTTTCGTGGTACAACTGATACTTTGTTCAAACAGAACAATGGAAATTTTCTAGGTCTTCTTGAGCTGCTAGCCAAGTATGACCCATATATGCAAGAGCATGTGCGTAGAATTAAATGCGCTGAAATCCATGCCCATTACTTGGGCAAGAATATTCAAAATGAAATCATTAATCTTATGGGAGCTTCAGTTTTGGACAACATTATTGCAAAAATACACAAGAGTAAATATTTTTCTGTCATTTTGGATTGCACACCTGAAGCAAGTCATCAGGAGCAAATGACGATGGTCCTTCGAATTGTGAACGTGGAAACAATGCTAGTCGAAATAAGTGAATTTTTCATTGGATACTTGCCTGTTGAAAGCAGCACAGGTGCTGGTCTCACAGAAGCATGTTTGCAAAAACTGCAGGAATTGCAATTGCCGTTTCAAAATTGCAGAGGTCAAGGGTATGATAATGGGGCAAATATGAGAGGCTGCAAGAGTGGTGTTCAGAAACGTTTACTTGACATGAATCCAAGAGCGTTCTATGTTCCATGCGGTTGCCATAGCTTGAATTTTGTACTTAGTGATATGGAGAAATCATCCGCTCATGCTGTGACTCTTTTTGGAATCTTGCATCAAATTTACCTACTGTTTTCTGCCTCAACACAGAGATGGCAAATACTAATTAAGCACGTTAAAGATCTGACAGTAAAGCCCATATCCGAAACTCGATGGGAATGCCGTATTGATAGCGTCAAGGCTGTCCATTTCCAAGTGGCCACCGTTTATGATGCCGTGGTTGAAGTATCAGAGGAAGCGAATGACCCAAAGGCCAGAACTGAGGCAGCCGCGTTGGCTAAGAAATTAAGGAGTTATGCATTTCTAGTATCGCTGGTAATTTGGTATGACCTTTTGCAGCAAATAAATCTTGTTAGCAAAATCATGCAAAGTAATGATATGCAACTTGGCATTGCATTGAAATGCCTTGAAAAGACTGTCCAGTTTCTGGAAACTTATAAGGAGAGTGGTTTGACATCTGCACAAGTTTCAGCTAAGGAGTTGGCGGAAGAACAGGAGATGAGCTCAGATGAGATAAGTTTTCCTGCATCTACAAGTTTGCGAAGAAGAACGATTAGGAGACAATTTCAATACGAGAGTCGTGATGAGGGAATCTTAGAACCAAAAGAAAAATATTGCATTGAGTTCTTCAACGTCTTGATGGATCAAGCAATTATGTCCATGACTGAAAGGTTCACTCAGATGAAACATCACTATGATTTCTTTGGATTCCTTCACGACTGGGGGAAAATTGCTATTAATGTGAAAAATTGCTAGCATGAACAAAAATGAATTGATGAAAAGATGTGCAGATTTAAGCATTGTGTTAACCAACAGTTCTTACTCAGATGTTCATCCAGGAGATTTACATACCGAGCTTGGAATGTTCTCCTCCTTGGTGGCAAATAATGCAACAGCTTTGGAAACATTACAATTCATTTATGAAAACAAACTGCACACTGCAGTTCCAAATCTTGCAGTGGCTTTACGCATTGCGTTGACAATCCCAGTTACAGTGGCTTCAGGGGAAAGAACTTTTTCAAAACTGAAATTGATAAAAATTGTTTGAGGACATCAATGACTCAAGAGAGACTGAGTCATTTGGTCCTGTTATCAATTGAACATGACATTAGAAGATCTCTGGATTACGGACAGCTTATCAGGAAATTTGCAGCACAGAAGGCTAAGAAAGTTGACCTCCTTTCATAAAGAAGTACGCAAGATGTTTTCCATGGTTTTAATCAGAATCGTTATGTTGCTGTTCAGCAAGTATGCAGAAATGAAAAAAACAGGTGGTAAGATAACGAAATAAGGAAAATGGAAAAGTGGAAACAATATAGAAGAGATAGCAAACAGTAAAACACAAAAAGTAAAAAAGTAAAAGAAAAAGTTAAAAAACATAACATTAAAAAAAGCTGGGTATTGCTGCTACCTCCACGTGGTGCCTGGTGGAAACAGCGAAAGCTGGCAAAACGCAGCAGCAAATTTCAACAAAAGTTAAACGCTTGTTGTGTCACGAGGTGGCTATGCAGTGTCTGCAACGGACGTGGCCATCCGCCAAGCGTAAGACACATTATTCGATATGGCATCGATATTACTGTTTCCGGGCAAAGAGCCACCGATTATTTCTCTGTGGGGGGTTGTGGGGGTCCGGTGGCCCTGTCATGGCCCTGGCACTGCAGCTGTCTGTGCGCCCAGTCCCTCATGTCGTGTGACACAATGCCCTCCTCCTCCTAAATTGTATCGTTCTGAGACGAATTCGGAAGGGTAGGAGCAGCCGCAGGTACTGTTCATCAAACAACTTTTCTGGACATATTATTAAAACACCTTCCTGAGCTCTGCCCCGTCCGGATCCCCTCTTCTGGGGCCCCCACCTACGCTCCCTGCACGAGGCCACCATGAGCCTAGAGCTGGCCCTGGTTTGTTGCATACCTTTTAGACCAGAATACAAAGCTGTGTCCTACAAACCATACTGAAAGCATGTTCAAGGCAGATCTGGTTGTACTCAGATGAGGACTGTAAATGAAATGGCAGTTGGAAAGCTTGCAGTTTAGAAAAAAAAGAGGAGGACATTCACTGCACTTGAAGCTTAAGAAATGATTGATGCTTTCGGAAAATGCAAAAGAGCATATTAGGGTGCATAGTTTTGTTTTTTAAAAGAAGCAATTCTAATGGTTCAGAAAAGGTAATTGAAAGGAACATTGCACATGATTAGCTGTTATATTGAAAGCTCTAACAACCTTGCTGGATTCATTTGCAACATAGTATGATGAACTTTTAAACTCTGTTCTTCCTTAGGTGGGAGTTACAATGGTAACAGGTTGAAAGAGCAGTAGGGGGATGGGTGAATATTATGTGAGTTTGAAAGTGTGGAAATGTAGAACCAATTGAAATGTTAGTTTAGTTTTGAAATAGTGTGAGAAGACATTTCATTGGTTATGAGCAGAAATAAGTGAGAAGAATGAGTGGGAAAGTGTGCCATTTCTGTTTCCAGTGTCTGAGCTGCAGTTCAGGGATTCTGCTTAAGAAAATCTGGTGTGTGTTTCACACTGTTCCACATTTTCAAAAGCAATTTTAAAGTTGAGTAATATAGAGAGAATGTTGTTTGCAGTATTGGGAAGCATAACAAGCATATTGGGCTTCATTACTGTTGTATTTCGAAAATGAGTCAGGTTTCTGCATCGTAGTTTAGTGCTCATTTAAATGGGTTGTGCTCTGTGTGTAAAATTATTTACCATGCTAAATGTTTTTTGATAACATGTCTGGCTTAAAGATTTTTTACAAGGATCACAGTGAGTGTCTGTGTGAATTAAGTTTCACCTTTTTCCATAATGTTAACTGTATTTTCTGACAGTTTGCATCTCTTAGCTAATAGGGTATTGTTTTAATTTGGATTGTGTCTTATGTTATGTATATGCCAATGAAACCATTACACTATCTCTATACCAGCATTAATGATAAACATTGCGCAAGGGGCTTGTAAATATGCCTCTCTTTTTTGTATATTCTATCTCAATTTATGCCATTAGTAAAATCCTTTACACATCTCTCAAGGCATTTCATATTCTTGTCTGTGTGCCAATTTTATTACTCTGCATGCATTTTCTGCTTGCACCCATGTCAAACATTGCGCAAGGGGCTTGTAAATATGCCTCTCTTTTTTGTATATTCTATCTCAATTTATGCCATTATTATAATCCTTTACGCATCTCTCACAGGCATTTCATATTCTTGTCTGTGTGGCAATTTTATTATTCTGAATGCATTTTCTGCTTGCACCCATGTCAAACATTGCGCAAGGGACTTGTAAATATGCCTCTCTTTTTTGTATATTCTATCTCAATTTATGCCATTATTATAATCCGTTACGCATCTCTCACAGGCATTTCATATTCTTGTCTGTGTGGCAATTTTATTATTCTGCATGCATTTTCTGCTTGCACCCATGTCAAACATTGCGCAAGGGGCTTGTAAATATGCCTCTCTTTTTTGTATATTCTATCTCAATATATGCCATTAGTAAAATCCTTTACGCATCTCTTAAGGCATTTCATATTCTTGTCTGTGTGCCAATTTTATTACTCTGCATGCATTTTCTGCTTGCACCCATGTGAAACATTGCGCAAGGGCTTGTAAATATGCCTCTTATTTGTATATTCTATCTCAATTTATGCCATTAGTAAAATCCTTTACGCATCTCTCAAGGCATTTTATATTCTTATCTCTGTGCCAATTTTATTAGTCTGCATGCATTTTCTGCTTGCACCCATGTCAAACATTGTGCAAGGGGTTTGTAAATATGCCTCTCTTTTTTGTATTTTGTATCTCAATTTATACCATTAGTAAAATCCTTTATGCATCTCCCACACCATTTCATATTGTTTTCTATCTGCTATTCTTATCCCTCTCCATATATTCACTGCTTGCACCCATGTTAAAGGTTGTGCAAGGCACTTGTAAAAAAGGAGCATATTTACAAGCCAAATTAAACTATTAGCACTATCTCTGTACCAGCATTGAATCCAAGCATGAGAAACACTTTAAAAGAAGTGTACTCTGTAAGCTAAAAGATACAAACTGTGAGCACACACAGCTAACAATATGGAAAAAGATGAAAATATAATTCCTTAATTCACATACACACTCAGTGTGTTCCTTGTCAAAAAACGTGAAGCCAGACATTTCAACCAAAAAACATTTAGAATGGTAAATCGTTTTAGACACAGAGAGTGAGATGAGACACACACACAAACAGACAGATGGTGTAGGCAGAGATTGAGATGACACACACATACAAACAGAGAGATGGTGGAAGGAGAGAGGGAGATGAGGCATGCAAAAAGGGAGATGGTGCAGGCAGAGAGTGATATGAGACACACAAAGAGAGATGTGAACTAGTGTTTATATTCTATTAATGTAATTGCCATGTGCTATGTTAGTAGTGGTCTATAATATGTCATATTTTTCTTTTCAACAGATTGTAAATATCTACAAAGTCATAATAGATTATTCCTACCAAGAATCACAAAGAAAGAGTTTATAAGCAAACGTTATCAATCAAGAGGACTGAATTAGAAGATTCATGCAGAAGACAATCTTCAGAGAAAAGAAAAAATGCTCCTGGTAATGCACCTGTGCTTCCTGTTTTTTTGCAGGATAACTTGAATGGACTCTTGTGCAAAGGTTTCTGGCAACGAATGCATTGCATCATCAAATTCTTAAGTTCAAGTTGGATATTTGCAACCATTGATGCTTGCATTGGTGGTGCTGTTGCTTCAGAAGAAGTGCTGGGAGCATAGCCCTGCTCCTCTGATGATCTTTTTATCACAACTTTACTCCAATTGTTTGGGCTTATATTCCGGACATGGCATTCCATGCCATAAGTTCCAAAGCTGTACTGTTTCTGTGGATTCCGTCTTGAAAGTACTGTGTGACAGATTTTACATGTGACAAAAGGCACATTTACTTCTTTCTCTCTTTCTGGTTTTTTTTTTTAATTTCCGTACTATGGACTCTCTCTGTGTTCTAGGGGTTTCAGGAACAAACTCTTCTGAAGATGAAGAAGAAGAATGAACTTTTTACACAAAACAATTGTTGCATCTGTGGTTCCTGTTTTTCTGCAAAATTACAATGGATTGTTGTCCGAAGACTACTAATTTATTGCAATGTATGCATTCATTTATTAAATTTTTCAGTTCTGGCTGAATGTTCGCCACCATTGAAGATGGCATTGGTGGTACTCTGGTTCTTGCTGTAGATGTACTAGGAGAAGAGTCCAGATCCTGAGATCTTTGCACCACAGCTCTACTCCAATTGTTGGGGTGTATATTTTTTACATGGCGTTCCATGCTGTGGGTTCCGAATGAATATTTCTTATTGGGATTTCCTCTAGATAACACTGTGTCACAGATCTTGCAGGTGACCAGTGGTGCATTTACTTTCTTCTGATGTTCTGGAAAGCTGAAAAACTTCCAGACTATGGACTCCTTCTTCTTACTTGGGCGAGGGACCTCTTCAACAAAGTCTTCATTAGAAGAATGGTCAGACTCTGGATGTTCAGCCATTTAGAAGTATTTGCCTGTAGCTATGAGATGTAGAAAAAAGGTGTTGCTTTTCTGAAAGCCAAAGAAGAATGATAAACATGGGAGGGGTATTTCAACAATTGGAGTAGGAAGTATTATAAATCAATGAAATCTTTTGTTTTAAGGTCACATGGTTGGACATAAGCTTACGGAGCGTTTACGGAGCGCTTACGTAAGCTTACGTTGCGTTTACTTTTTATTTACGGAGCGCTTACGTCATCTCATGATGTGCTTACGTGGTACACACCCTCATGAGATTTATAATTGTTTAAATAAAGTTATATATGTTGTTTAAAAGTTTAAAATAAACATGTTCTTTATAATCCCAGTTAATATGTTCCTTTATATTGTACAATAAATATGTAGATATAATGATTTAGCACCCTTGTGAGATTTATTATTGTTTAAATCAAGTTATATATATGGTTTAAAAGTTTAAAAATAAACATGTTCTTTATTATCCCAGGTACCTTTACATTGTTCAATGAATACGTAGATATAACGATTTAAAGTTTATAAAACTTTCGGAGGTAAATAATGAATTCCTGTGTACATGCATATCTGTGCATGTACATTTGTGCCATGTGGCACACATACATGCTCTAAAACTATGTGTGTGTGTGACATGGCACACAAGTCAGAATCAGGAGAGCAACAGGCTGTCAAAGTGACAACCTGTCCCCTTGACAATTCGGTAATTTTACCAAATCGGTATTTACTGATTCTGTAATTGCCATTGATTCCTATTGGTCTCAAGGCCCATAGGAATCAATGGCAATTACCGAATCGGTAAATACCAATTCGGTAAAATGACTGAATTATACAGATTCAGTAATTTCAAAAGAGAAATTACCTACATCCCATTTATATACTCTTAAATATTGAAGTGGTATGATTTGGGGCCCAATGTAGGTAGACATTTACCGGTCGGTAACTGCCGAATTTGGCCGTTACCGACCGGTAAATGCCTTTTCCTATTAGAAGGCATTTATTTACAGATTAGGTATTTTTACCGATTCTGTATTTACCGAATCGGTAAAATTACTGAATCGGTAAATACAGACTCGGTAAAAATATCAAATATGTAAATTCTAATGTAGATAGCACTGTTGACAGTGCTAGAGGCGTCTAAGAATTCGTTATTTACTACCTAATACAATTGGGTGGTAAATAAGGAATTCCTGTGTACATGCACATCTGTGCATGTATACCTGTGCCATGTGGCTTCAAGGCCCATAGGAATCAATGGCAAATACAGATTCGGTAATTACCGAATTTTACCGAATCAGTAATTAATTCGGTAAAAATACCAACATCCTCATTGCCAGTTCTTAAATACCGAATCGGTATTTAAGAATACGTTTACGTAGTACGCACCCTCGCGAGATTTATAATTGCTTGAATAAAGTTATATATGGTCTTTAAAAATTTAAATTAACATGTTCTTTATTATCCCAGATAACGTATACCTTTACATTGTGCAATGAATACGTAGATATAACAATTTAAAGTTTATAAAACTTTCGAGGGTAAGAGCTCGAAGCTTTTACGGTGCGTGCACGTGCAACGTACCCTTGCAAGATTTGTTACTACTTCAAAAGTAATATACTGTTGTTAAAAGTAAAAAAAAACATTTTCTACATTAAAGCAGATTTTGTCTACCTTTAAAATCTACGTTAAAAACGTAGATATTATGTTTTAGAAATTTTAAAAATTTGTCGGGTAAGAGCTCAGAGCGTTTACGGTGCGCGGACCCTGTAATCATATTAAAAAAAAAACTTGAAAATAAAAATGATATATATATTATATTAAATATATATACTGATCACTGAAAAAACCATAGGTTTCAAGCCTTACATAGTTAGATATTAGCATTTAAAAAACCTTGCAAATTCACAAAAAAAAACATAGGTTTCAGGTCATATATAGTTAGGTATTAGCATTTAAAAAACCGTGCAAATTCACTTAAAAAACCATGTCATTTGAGATGTCATCAGTGATGTCATCTGTGATGTCACTGACCATGTCATGAATGATGTAATATGTGACATCATCAGCAGTGGATTGCGGGTGCGCGAAATATAGTTAGTACAACTAACCATATAGGAGCAATTTCAATGGTTTTTGAAATGCTAATTCCTAACTATATATGACCTGAAACCTATGTTTTTTCAGTGAATATATATATATTCACTGAAAAAACCATAGGTTTAACACCAGTTATAGTTAGGAATTAGCATTTAAAAAACCTATTAAATTCACTAAAAAAAGCATAGGTTTCACATCAGTTATAGTTAGCTGGAAATTTTACTGACATAAAACCATTGAAATTCAACGTTATAGTTAGTTGGACTCACTATAACTTGCGCGTGTAATGCACTGTTGATGACGTCACATATTACATCACTCATGACATGGTCAGTGACATCACTCATGACATCACTGATGACACCATCTAGTGAATGTGTGTCTTTCTGAAAAATAAATATGTTTTCTATATGTATATGAAAACGGTCGATGGAAGAATAAATGTTTAAATAAGTATCTAAATGGATGTTTTTTTAAAAAAAATGGATTGGTTAACTGGCTTATTAAGTGTATCTTAGTGAATACATATATTAGCGAGTAATGTTTAAATATTTAAATATATGTATCAGTGTTTCACTTTGTGTATACGTGGCTGCATGGGTTGGTGAGTACCTACATGTGTGTGTATATTGGTTATTAGATGTTTATTTTAGTATCAGTATGAATGTCTGTATGATTTGGTGGGGGTATTACTTAGCCCACAGATGCATCAATGACTGATTCACTGTTTGTATGTGTTTGGAAGACAGCATATGTGCAGGACTGTAAGGTTGGATGAGTGTCTATATGTGTGTGTTAGTGAGTGAATGACTGTCTCACTAGTGTCTTTATCAGTAACGACATATGTTTTAATCTGGTATATGTGAGTATTGATGTTTATAAGTGAGTATATGTGAGAATGAGAGATTGTAAGAGTTCGTGTTTAAATAAGTATGTGTTTCTATAAGTGTTTGTTTAAGAGAGTAAGTATGTGTAAGTTTCCTTAGAAGTAAGGTGGTAGTGTGTGTA
Source organism: Lissotriton vulgaris (assembly GCF_964263255.1). Taxonomy (NCBI): domain Eukaryota; kingdom Metazoa; phylum Chordata; class Amphibia; order Caudata; family Salamandridae; genus Lissotriton; species Lissotriton vulgaris. Next base: position 1,357,458,875 of record NC_141687.1, read on the forward strand.
TAGTTGTATATGCAAATAAATGGGTGTTCAATAGTTTATTTGCATGTGTGAGTATGTGTGTGAGTAACTTTTGGATGACTGTCGATGTGTTACAGGGTGTATAGGTGTATCACTACATATGATGAGTGAGTATATGTATGAGTGACTACATAGAACTGTTGGTGAATTAGTGGATGTGTATATAAATGGTGGAATTTCTGAATTGGTTGTTGTAACTGGTATGGGTTTTTTTGAACATTTTTAGTTTCTATTTTTGAATATGTGTTTCAAGGGTTACAGTGAAAGGAGGTCTGTCACTCTTTCACAAGGATGGTGTCATCAGTGATGTCATGAGTGATGTCACTGACCATGTCATGAGTGATGTAATATGTGACGTCATCAGCAGTGCATTGCACGCCCAAGTTATAGTGAGTCCAACTAACTATAACGTTGAATTTCAATGGTTTTATGTCAGTAAAATTTCCAGCTAACTATAACTGATGTGAAACCTATGCTTCTTTTAGTGAATTTAATAGGTTTTTTAAATGCTAATTCCTAACTATAACTGGTGTTAAACCTATGGTTTTTTCAGTGAATTTCATTGGTTTTTTAAATGCAAATTCCTAACTATAACTGGTCTGAAACCTATGGTTTTTTCAGTGAATTTCACAGGTTTTTTTAATGCTAATTCCTAACTATAAGTCTCACTTTATAAGTAAGACTGTTAGCGCTCTAGTTGTTTAGAACACTCCGATACATTCTGTCATTGGGCTACAGTTGGGCTATATTTGAGCTATATTTTTTTTTGTCTCTGGTGGCCATCTTTGGGCTACATTGGGCTAAATTTGGCTAAATTTGGGCTACATTTTTGCTCTAACATATATAAAGACTAATGTAGCACAATACATATTTTTCCAAAGTTAATTTTCGTAAAAAGCACTTCAGAATAGGGCTACCTGTCCCTACAATTTTCCCTTTTTTTTTTTTTTTTGGAGCGCTCCCAATGCGCGCCCCGGGGAGCGCCCCGAAAAGCGTACTCCTATAAAGCGTCCCGAGGCGCGCTCCGGGGAGCGTCCCGAGAGCGCCAATATCGCGAACGAAAACATGATCGTGACGTATCGCGTAGCCGCGTCCGCGTGATACGCACGGCGTAAGCGCACCCGGAAGCACTCAAGTGAATACGATCGCGCAACGTAGGCGTCTGACACGCTTACGCGGCGCGCCCCTGGCCGCGCCCCACGGCACGTCGCGTAAGCGCGTCGGGTCATGTGACCAGAAAATAACACTTTTCATTGGTTCATAACAGTTTTGGTTTCATAATGATGAAGCCCATGGTCATGTGACCTCTAAATAACACTTTTTATTGGTTCAATAATTATTTTTTTCTAAATTTAGAGAAACCCACCCATTTCTCTCACTATTGATTTGCACTTGAAGAGAGCAAGAGGTGTTTTGTGATTTTTCAACTCATCACTTTCCTGCAGTGATTCAGATGGATTTGTGCAAGAGGACGCTCCTCACCAGAAAACAAAGAACCACTTCATCTGGAAATTTTATGACATCCCTGAAGGACAAAAAAAAGTTAATGCAAATAAAGTAACTTGTAAAATATGTGGAAGTATTTTATCTAGAGGCAATCCTCTAAAAAAATACAGCTTTGGAAATGCCAATTTAATTAGGCATGTCAAAAGAAGACACCCAAAAAATTATTCCAGGGAGAGTGTCAGGGAGCTGGCAGAGAAGGCACGAAGAGATGGCAGCAGCACCTCCACTGGTGGAGCAACACTTTCAGGTTCAACACGTGCAAGAATGGTCCCTAACAATCAGCCGGTTTTTGCAGGCATAACATTTTTATGCAAGGACTGTGACGAACTACTCTGTTATGGGGGGCAGAGCGTTGAACTCATTGCAATAAAGAAACAGGAACACCGATGCTCTCCCCGTCCCTAAATTTTCTCATTTTTTTGCTCCTGTTGAGCATTTTTTGAATCCCTGTTTTTGTTTTTCCCCTGTAAAAAATCAAAAAAAAATATAAAATCATTTCAAAAAGTATAAATAAATATAAAACAACAAAAACAAAAAAAAAGTTATTTTCAGAACTACCTCCAATTTATAAAAAAATGCTATATTTTTTTTTTTAAAGTGTCATTCTTTTTCTCAATCGTACGCTCCCCGGTGCGCGGACCGGGCGCTCCCCCGGCGCAAATCAAAAAAAATTTTTTTTTTTTGCCCCGTACGGCCCTTTTATGACCCCCACATCAAACCTAGGGGGTCAGGGGGGGGTGTACCCTGCCCCCTTTTGCTCATTTCCCCCTTTGATTTTTACCACTTCAATCCCACCGAGGTACAAGATGGCGGCCGCTGCGGACTGTTTCGAATGTTTACAGACACCAGAGAGCCAATCAGCTTTCCGTACGCAAGTCGCGTGGCGCGCTTTGAGCGCTCCCCGGTGCGCGTACCGGGGCACGGCTCTAGATATATATATATTTTTTTGAACCTAAATTACTCAAAATCCACTGGAGCACATATCCTGAGACATAGCAAAGGCACATCGGGCTACCAGTCCCTACAATTTTGCCAAATTAGGTGGAAATCCATTCAGCCGTTCGGGCTAAAAGTGAAATCGACCGCCCTATGGAAATTAACATGGGGAAAACGCGTTTTGGGACCCCCCTTTTATCTCGGCCCCCGCTTGACGCATCCCCCCCAAACTTTCAGGGAAGGACCGGAGCTCCGGGAGGCCACTTTGAGGAAATTTTCAGGCAGATTCGTCAACCGGCGCTAAAGTTATTCCAAATAGAATTTTGAGATTTAACATTGAAAAAAATCCTAACTATAACTACCTACTGGCGACCGCCAGTAGGTAATAAATATATATATATATATATATATATATATATATATATATATATATATATATATAGCATTGTGGGATTTGTGTGTGAATGAAATCTGACTTTGTATTGCCTATTATGTCGCCCATACATTTTTATCAATTGTATTGAATTGCTTTTTATTATTTAATGCACTATGTTATGTGTTGTACTTTTATGGTTTTCAATAACCAAATAAAGTGGTATGACTGACTGACAAGGCAAACAATTATAATTTATTTAAATGCTTAATAATCGGTATAGGAAATTAGATATAAGGCTCAGTCAAGTGCAGCAGTAAATGACACTAAGTCAATGAAGAAATAGTGTAAGTTCAAATCATGACAATAACACCATCTCTAAAGAAATAGGTCACAGGACTCACTGCGACTCTACATTACATCAAATTTTATAGACTAATTCACAATGGAAGTTAATGGAAATCGCACACTCTGTATGGGACTATGGACTGTAACAATGGTTTCACAAATTGTAACACAGTATTAAACAACATCATCTAATGTCCCCATTTTAATACTAGCGTCTAACCTGAATATTGTGCCCTATTCTATCTTAATATTATTGGATGTGCCAGCACCAACTAGTTACCACATGAATGTAATTACAAAATAGATAGCCCCCATAGCTGCTGGCAGGAATAGTCTTGAAAGTAAGGAAATCTTTCCTTTGTGGTTTCTCAAGTACAATATATCTTACTAAAAAGCACTGAAAGTGCACATTATGATTACATCCCCCAGCTAACTCAGGGGCAAGTGGGAGCCAAGAACATTGTGATGCACTTCAAAGCGTTGTTTGCATCCTGCAGTGTGGAGTGAGATTCACGGCGGTTTCCTAGCATACTTTTCTCACAGCTGTTGCTTCAGTCATCATCCGCTCACTGAGGCTGGGATAAGACTATGGGGCATATTATCAAGGGGGTTTATCTCTGCTTTTTTGCCTTTAAAAGCCAAGAAAGCGGAGATAAAATGATCTCCCTATTACCTAGCTGTCGCTAACACCAGTTAGTGACAGCTAGTAGAAGATAGCGACCATCTTGGGCCCCGCTTTGCATGTCAGTGAAATTTATCACTAATGACATGCAAAGTGGGCGTGCCAAGATGTTAGCGACTGGAAACAGTCGCTAACATCGCTATCTCCTATTATCAGCTTTTGGAGATATTCGCGCTAAGCGCGAATATCTCCAAAAGCTAACACCTGCCCCTGAGCAGTTCTTAGCCATGTTATCCAATGGTAGGTGGATAACATGGCTAAGAGCATTAGCTCGGTAATGCATGAATATCGCGGACTTTTCAGCGATATTCATGCATTTCGGCCGATTTTTATCGCTTAGGAGATAAACCTTGATAATAGCAAGGCTCCTAAGCGATAAAAATCGCCGCAGCACGGCGATAAAAATATTGCCACTAAGCCAACATAGCGATAATTATCGCTAGTTGTTGGTAATATGCCCCTATGTCCCTCAGCCAATTCATGGGCAAGGCGCAGCCAATGACTTCCTGGTGTGCTTAAAAGCCATGTTTGTATCCCGTAGAGCGGGGCTTGACCCGGGACAACCCCAGGCATGCACCCGGGTTAAGGCCAGGCAAAGACGGCCCAGTCTTCACCCATCATCGCCTAGAAGTGGCTAGGCTGGGCTGGGCCACTCCTTCCTCTATGGCATTTAAAGGTACTGGTGTTTTTACTTTATTTAATTCATGCTTCTAGGATTTTTCTAAGGGTTCTTCAGCTCTCTCGCCATGGAGAAACAGAGAGCTCCTCCTTGATACCTATGCCTGGCTCTACTTTGGATAGTTTCTTGCAATGGGCAGTGGGAGTAATCAGCAAAGGAATTGAATTGGTAGAGGTGCGTCTATCCTTGTCCTCCCTACCGGACTCTAAGTCTTTCTGTCCAAGTTATTTACGGCTGATGAGGGCTTGATTAAATCATGCAAGATGAGAGACTTGGGGGTCATTAGGATGATGGGCGGACTTTGTCCGCCCGCCATCTTATCCGGAAACGGGACTGCCCGCCATATGGGCGGGGGTCTCGTAGGGGCAATTAGGGTGCGCCCGCCACAGTGGCGGGTGCATCCTACATTCCTGTCATTGTGGTGGGCGGTGCGCTCAGCACATCCTGCCACAATGCCAGGAAGGCATGTTGTGCACTTCCATGCACAACATGGCAGGCACTACGCGGTGCCTGCCATGTTGTTCATGGAATTGCTGGGGGGTACCATAGGTACCCTCCATGTGCACCCCCACCCCCCTGAGTACCTGGGGGCCCACAACAGGCCCCTGCAGTCCATTCTTGCATGCCTTTTTGTGGCGGCAATGCCGCCACGGAAAGGCATCTTTCCGCACCCATCATAATATGGATGGCGGAGTCTAACAGACACCGCCACCATATTAAACCTTTTCCACCTGTTCAACTCATTGACCGGGCGGAAAAGCGGCGGGTGGTCTTCCCATCCGCCGCAATCCCCCCCACCATACTAATATGGCTGGGGAAATGGGTGGCGGGCGGGCTAGGATCTAGGAAGGATAGAAAGAGAAGAGTCAAGGGGGAGAGGAAAAGAGTGGAGGGGGGCCAAATCTAAGAAACAGTGTCCCAGACTCTCAACATTATTGCAAAGCTCAGGACCTGGACCAAAAACTAACACATGAATAAAGCAGAGGAGAAAGTACCTGATTCAGTGAAGGAGATTTGCAAGTGTGTGTTAACATCTTTCATTTATGCCTTGATGCTGATTTTGTCCCACCTGGAGAAAATTGAGAAAGCATTTACAAACTTGAACCTCATTTTTGTGGAACATCGTTCTGCAGGCTACCTCTTCATGGCTCTGTGGGCCATCTTCTGATCACAGTGCCATCTACCCTGTCATCTGCACCAGCAGAACTGGCCAGAACGTCTACTGGGTAGTTCTTACAATCAGCAGGGGACAGGCATGAACACATGAAGGAAGGGCTTAGATTACAAGGCGAACTGGATGGGAAAGGTAGTCTCCGGAGCAAGCTAGAGGGCCCGGAGGCTCCATGAGAAATAGATCTGGATGCACCTGTTACTGCCTCAAAAAGATTTACACCTATTTTGTAGTTGGATCAGCTGTACGGACATTTTGACGAATCTACAACTTCTAGACAAACCTGCTAAAATGTTGGTTGTGGTATAGCAAGACCTAGAGCAGGTCTAGCAACCCTTCTACCCCTAGTGAATTTAATATATTGAACAATGGCCTTGGAAATGACAAAAACAAACCAATAACGCTAGCCTCCTGTAATGTGGCTGGCTTGGCAAACATGTTGAACAATCTACATTGGCATACATTCACTGAACTCTATTCAGTCTTTTGCCAACAGAAGCCTTGTCGAACTGACACTTTGCCTGTTGATGGCTGTGGTACTTATTTCACTCCGGTGATCCAAGGTTCCATGGGCAGGGTGAAGGGAAATCTTATTACTTTTATTTCCAATACTTACACAGCTCAGGTTATATGCTGGAGCCTGTGTTCTTTTTATTACCAACTTATTTTTCTCCAGTGCCTAACGAAGCAGATGTTATGAATAAATATCAATAACAATGTTTTGGATTCAAGTAATGTGGAAATGTCGATATTATTGTATGAGGACATTAATAGTTGTGTAAGAAATATAAGAGGTAGCTATGTGGTTGTGTTTTAGGAGGATTTCAATATGAAGCATTGCCAACTATCCTCAACCAACTCTTGTGGGCTGGTGGAAAATGCCGAAGATTCTTCTGCTGATTTTGCCCGTGGCCCGTTGGCTGATGTACTCAATTTGGTGCTCATGAAATATAATTTAGTATTTGCTTCTGATGAGTGTGGACCTAGTTATCTCCCCCACTTTCATTGGGCGGTGTACCAACAGCATAATTGACTTCATTTTATTCTCAGTAAATTTGAGATGTTGGGTAGTGGACTATACTTTAGCAGGCTCTCCCCTCAGTAATCGCAGGCTTTTAGCTTTATCAATCTGTGACTCTGTGACAAGAGGTAGCTAAAGGCCAATCGATTATCTCTCATGCAATCCACGAACAAAGGGGTGATTATGAGCTGGATACAGGTGGAAAATTATTTATTTTTGTCTGCTCTTTTGAGCTCAACACTTCCTGACTTCTTGAAATGTTTAGGTGTAAATATCAATTCTAGGGGAGGATTTGAGTTATTGAACAGATCTCATTATTGTACAAAAAAAGAACACATAAGATGCTCATGCTCCTAAACACACCCAATAATGGTAAGCAAGCCAAATGATTTAATGCCAACTATACTAAGGCTCACAATCAGCTGTTGGCAGCTCTCAGAGAAGTCCCAAGGAATCTGGAGCTGGTCTGGAGTTGCAGGACTCTCTATAAGAAGGCTTTAAGTGCCCGGAAGAAAACCATATGCATATGCTGAAATCTGTACAAGTAATGGTATGGAGCCGTATTTAACCTAGGTCAGACATTTGCATCATAGGTTCCTGTTAGTGAGGTTAAGATTGAATAATGTTCATTCGTTAGTGGCCTATCCTATGCAGGGTACCTATTTGCAAATTTACCCTTGTGTCCTTGTGATGGAGGCTCAATACAATGCATGTTGCACTTTATGTTTTTGTGTAAATACTATGTATCACTGGGAAATTTGTACATGTAACATTTTTTAAAACAAGCCAACATTTAAATCTGTCAGGCCACTTTAGCATTTCTGCAGTCACTGACAATAGCAAGGACCTGCTTTTTAACTTTAACGTATAGTGAACGCGCTATACAGCTGATGACAACAGTCTTATTGTGATGATCTTTTTTATATATATGTTTTTAATACTGAATGCTTTTAGATGATTTTATTGGTTTTATGATTCTTTCATGACGCACACATTGATCAAATAAAGATTGTCAAATGAAATGAAATGATTATGTGCGGTGTCAGAAGAATGATAGCAAACATGATGGCTGCCATAGGAAACAAGATGGAGTCAAGGCTCAATTAAACCTAGTTGTGACAATCATAAAAAATATGTTTTTCCAATGTACAATGTTTTTCGTTTTAGTGCAGAATTTTATATAATTTTGAGCATACACTTTATTAAATTATTATCAGCTTTTTAACATGTTTAGAGCTGAAAAGAACTTTTAAAGTCCTATTTGGGATGAGTGCCCTGTTGTACATGAAGTGCTGCGACATGTAGTTAAAAGTAGCACAATTTGATAGGTCAAATGTGCCTCACTGATATTGTCCTGGGCTAACTCAGAATGACTCTTTCTACTAATCAAACTCACATTCTTAACCACTTAACTACGGAGGCTTCCCAACTGAAGTGCAGAGCCCTTTTTTGGCTAATTGGAGTACTTCAAGGCTTATACCTCCATATCTTTTCTCCACATACGTTATCCAATCCAAATTTGTGAAAAGTTTTCCCAGCATCATGGAATTCTAATGGTACTCAGGGTTCATGGATTCCCCTGTAATGGATCCTTAAAATAGCCAAATATAGCTATATTTTATTTTGAAAAGTGGGAAAAGGCTACACAAGCGTCTGTTTTTTCTTAATAATGGCACCAACAAAGGATTTGCTTTGCTAAAATCACCTTCTTCTCAGCGTTCAGTAACAAACAAAGCCTAGATAACAGAAACAAAATGTTAACCACAGTTTTTGAGTTTTTCAAAGATGCAGCACATTTTTCCTAATATTGTGCCTTCAATATACCATCAGTTTGTGATGTAAACAGGTGTGAAAGAAATGGGTGATTTCCGAAAGCTGTGCGTTTCTGAAAAGTAGACACAATTCTGAATTAGGCATGGGGTCAATGTGTGAATCCCTCAAGGTTTTCCCATCAAAACTAACAGTTGAAATAAAACAATATTGAAAATGAGTAGGAAAAAACTGCCATTGGTGGCAATGTGTCCATATGTAACTTCTTGTTATTTCCTGGTGACTGATTCAGAAAAGCACTATACAAGTTTCAAGTTTATTTATTTATGTTTTGGCTCTCGTCGAGGGCCACATAAAAAGACATACAACAAGTTCAGAACAACTACAAATTCAAACATAATATTCCATAAACATATGTTATACAAGTCCATGAATCATCCGTTAACAAAAGTACGACAAAAGGCTGACACTAATTAAGTTAAATAACGTATTAATAAATATCTAAAAATCCTTTAAAAAATTTAAAAATGTAGAAGCAGAACATTTCATTTAAGGGCGAGAATAAAGATTGTAAAAAAATATTTACATTGGATATACCTAAACGGATGCAAATTGGTTTTAGCCATTTAAGGCGCAAAGTGCGTAATGCAGGGCAAATCAGCAAAACGTGCATACGATCCTGTATACTTAAGTTACAGAGATTGCACATTTTAGATGTTCCATACCATTTAGATAGAAGTACATTTAATGGTAATAGGTCATGACGAAGGAGGAACCACAACCTTCTAATGCCATGGGGTATATTCCATAAGACATAGGCTTGGGCTTTCTTGGCAACATATGAGTTAAGGAGAAGATCACAACCCCCTTTTCCTTGTATTTCATTCTTATCTGATTGAAAGCATAGTTCCCAAGATGCCTGTTTTAACAGGATTTTTAATTGCGATTGAGAGTGCAGGAACAAAGTACTTTCATCTAGTTTCAGAAGAGTCACCGCTTTTCTAAAATTCTTTACAAGTTGTGAAAACTCTTTAAAGTTGCCTAATAATTCGCTTTTAAGTAGGGCTAAGCACTATACCAATACGTCCACTAGACTCTTCTGGTCCTGGAGATGTATTGAGTTAGTAGGTACTCCAAGAACCTAAGGAAGGTACCCATTGCCAACCGATGAGCAGCACCCTAAAATGTGTTTTCCTTTGTGTACCAAGAATAGAGCAATTATTGTGGTGATATATAAAGAGTGAAAAATAGGTATGAAGCTAACCTGTGTATACCTGAAATATACCCCAGATACTAAGTGTAGCAGCAGTACTTATTTTTACATCTCTGAATTTATGGGCACCCATGCTGGTATGTGACTCAAAGGCCATTTAGCAAAATGTCTTCTTTCTTGCACACTGGCTTACATTTAGAAATCAAGTGCAGAGAATTCCAATTGTTAATAACAAATGTTCTACTATTCTTGGTTCTCATATCTGCTAATAAAAGTAATAACTCACTTGTGCGTCTGAGACTAGAGCCTGCCACACAATACACCTTCAAAACATGATCAAGACGCATCATACCTTACCTAGCAGAATCCATGTTTTTAGGTGGTTAGCTATGGATTTTGGGCCATATCTCAGCTGCCACCCAGTCAACTCTACCATACTGTCAGGTTTCACAGGAGGTCTCCTCCTCGTGAAACCTTAGTGGCCTGTACCCTATTTACAAGAAGCTTTAGCCTGAATTATTTGCCTTGTAATAAAATCAATTGGAGTGTGAGTTGGCTGCGCTGGAACTCCAAGAGGGCCTCCAACTTACACACTAATTAGCGTTCTAGTCTTTTCTCCTTCAAGATTCTTCCGTTAGGTGAAGCGTGCGCCAACGTTCCACTGCGCTCTTCACAGGAAAATTTCCTGAGTAAGGAAGCCTACCTGTCATCCTCCGTCGTGTTAGAACAGCGAGGAAAGAAGCGACGGGCGTCATTTTAGCTTAGCAAGTTCTGGTTCTTGAATCCGCTTTCCTCTAAGATTAGTGTTATTGCGCATGTCGATAGAATTACCAGTTTTCCTTAGGCGCATGTCAGGGTGGAATTCTTAAAATCGTAGGCGCATGCTCATCAAGGAACAGTGTTCCCTGCCATAACTAACAAAAGTTGAGCAGGAAAACTTCTGCATTTTAGTTTCTCACTCATTGCGAGTTCTTGGATTCCTGTGGACAGTTTAAACATTTCCAGAGTTTCCTCAGAACTGGGTTTTTCCCACATACTTACTAGTAGAAATTCAAAGGCTTAGCTTTTCAGATAAAAGGCTCTATCAATAAATATGTATCTATTCACTCACTTTTCCCAGCCTCTCTGGTGATACAGTTAGTCTCAAATAGCAGCATAATATTATTCATGGCATTTACCAGTATTCTCTTGAGTGAAGAATTTCCTTTTCTGAGCTTGCTCAGTCTTCCCCCTATGTAAGACAAGAAGACATTACGTTGGCAAATATTTCTCGACATCAGACTTCAAACAGAATAGAAGTACACATCAGAGAAGTCATAGAAGAGAGGAAATAGCCAAAGGAGTTTCTGGAAGACAGACAAGTAATGATTATAAATGCATATAGAGTTGTAAAATATAGTAGTAGTATATGTTAAGTAATTGTTTTTGTTACAGCCACTAAAGAAGAAAACGAAAACGGAAGAAAAGGCAGAACAAAAAGCTCCTTCTTTGCAGTTTCTTCTTATCCCAATTCCCTTTCTCCTCTTGGTACCTACCTTTGATGGGTGTTGAAGGCCTAGCAGGGATGTACAGAGAGGGGCATTTGGAACTAGATTACTCCTGCTCCCATGCTGGTCAGAACACAGAGAGATAACGTTCCTGACAGAGTGAAGTGTCCACGGTGGTACTTACACCTGAGCAGTATGGCTGAGGGATTTGATTTTTAAAAACTTAGGTGAGATATTGGGTAGAATTCAGAGAGATTTGGACACAGTCCTAGAAGATAACAACATTTTAAGACAAGAAATAATCTGTACAAGAAGGGAAACCGCAGAATTAGCTAAAAGGGTGTGAGAGTCCACTTCTGGGGCTAGTCCAAAAACTCCAACCTTTAAAACTATGAGCTCAAACATGAGTTCTTCATTCTTTGCTCCCACCCAAGTTACCCACTCTCTAGCACCTGTGATACCCTTACCCTCTCCAGAATGTTTCAACGGAGACCCTCAAAAGGCCCAAATCTTTTTGACACAATGTTCCCTCCAATTCATGTCCTGCCCAATGATTTTCCGCGATGCTCAGTCTTGCGTCGCATTTGTCTTGTCTTACCTCAGCGGAGATGACACTTCCTGGTCGATGCCTTTAGTGACCCAAGATGATCTCATTCTGTACAACTTTGAGGACTTTAAAAAATAATTCTTTGAATTTTTGATAGAAGAAGGGTGTCACAAGCCACAGACAACAAGTTGCTGGAGTTAAAACAAGGGAATCGAGAGTTGGTGGCGTACTTAGCCCAATTCAACAAACTGAGTGTGGAGATGGATTGGCAGGAAAACAAGAGGGCAGCAGTCCTTTATCGAGGACTTAGGAAAGAGTTAAAGGACCCCCTAGCTTAAATTTCGAACCGCTCAACCGAAATCTCAGCACTGGTGGATTTAGTGTTGGAAATCGATTTCGGACAGAACGAAAGAAAAGGAAGACCCCAAGAGAGAGATTCGAGATGGACTGCCCTATCTAGAGCAAACACTATACTTCCCCATGAAAGAACTTCAAACCTGAGCTATGTATGAGTGCCTTGATGACCCGATGGCTGGTCATAAAGAAATACAGAAGACAGTGGATCTCATTAAACGAAAGTTCTGGTGGCCATGCATGAACCAGGATATACGCCAGTACATTCTACGGTGTGAGATTTGTGCACGGGGAAAGTCGGAAAGGCAGGCCCCCAAAGGATTGTTACAACCACTCCCTACACCACCATACCCATGGCATACGGGGTGCTTAGATATAATTGTGGATTAAATATCATTATTTTTTGTGTAGACACTTTTAGTTCAAAGGAATACCCTCAGCACAACAATTGTAGCAATCATTTACTGAAAATGTTATCCGAATTCATGGAGTTCCTATGGTTTTAGTTACGGATAGAGGTTCCCAGTTCATCTAAAAATTCTGGAAGGCTTACACTAAAGGGTTGCATATTGAACATTGGTACTCCACCAGTTTCTATCCGGAAACTGATGGACAGACTGAGAGACCCAACCAGGAATTGGAGCAGTGTCTCAGGCTCTATTTACTAGAGGAAGAAGGAGATTGGCCAAATTTCTTGTGGACGGTTGAGTTTGTCCATAATAACGCTCAAAACGTGTCAATTGATGATTCTCCCTTCTTCCTGAGTTACGGTAAACACCCTAACTCTTTCGTTGATTTGGAAAAGGTTGAGATCCCAGCGGTAGAAAAATTAGCTCAGCATGTAGCCAAATTTCATCAATCAGCTATCCAAAATTTAACACTAGCCAAAAGTCGCTATGAGCACTTGGTTGATCAGAAGAGAAGGAAAGAACCCAGTCTACAAATAGGAGACCAAGTTTGGCTCAGTACCGAAAATCTAAGATTAAAAGGTGACCGCAAGTTTCAACCACACTTTGTAGGATCCTATCCTATAGAAAAGGTTATTAACCCAGTGGCTTACCGCTTAACGCTCCCTGGAACTACCAAGAGCCATCCAGTTGTTCACATTTCCTTACAAAAGAAGGTCCAACCTGTTTTAATGCACAAGACCCGTCCGATGCCTCTGATTGTAGATGGTGAGGTTGAATATGAAATAAAACGAATCGTAGATTCTAAATTGGCTACTGGTAACCTCTTCTATTTAATTGACTGGAGGGGTTATGGACCGGAAGAAAGGTCATGGGAAAAAAATACTGACGTCCATGCTCTGCGTTTGATCAGAGCCTTTCATCAAAAATTCCCCACTAATTACAATTGGAGGAAACCTCGTTGAGAGGCGTACTGTCAGGGTTCACAGCAGTTTCCTCCTCGCCCTTAGGGGCCTGTACCTTATTTGCAGGACGCTTTAGCCTGAATTCTGTGCCTTGTAATACAAACAGCTGGAGTGGGAGTTGGTGGCACTGGAACTCCAAGAGGGCCGCCAACTCACAGACTAATTAGCATTCTGGTCTTTTCTCCCTCGAGATTCTTCCGTTAGTTGAAGTGCGCGCCAACGTTCCACTGCACACTTCACCTGAGAATTTCCTGAGTAAGGAAGCTTACCTGCCATCCTCAGTCGTGTTAGAATAGCGAGGGAAGAAGCGTCGGGCGTCATTTTAGCTTTGCTGGTTCAGGTTCTTGAATCCTCTTTCCTCTAAGGTCAGTTTTATTGCGCATGTCAATAGAATTAGCAGATTTCCTTAGGTACATGTCAGGGAGGAGTTTTTAGTATCGTAGGCGCCTGCTCGGCAAGAAACAGTGTTACCTGCTCATAACTAACAACAATTTGCAGGAAAACTCATTTCAGTTTCTCACTCATTGCAAGTTCTTGGATTCCTGTGGTCAGTTTAAACCTTTCCAGAGTTTCCTCGGAACCGGGGTATTCCTACATAGTTACTAGTAGAGATTCAAAGGCTTAGCTTTTCACATAAAAGCCTCTATAAATAAATATGTATCTATTCACTCACTGTTCCCAGCCCCTCTGATGATACAGTTAGTCTCAAATAGCAACATAAGGTTATTATTGGCACTTACCAGTATTCTCTTGAGTGAAGAGTTTCATTTTTTGAGCGACTCGGTAAGCTCCTGCTGTAAGACAAGAAGACATTACGTTGGCAAATATTTCTCGACATCAGACTTCAAGCGCAATAGAAGTACACATCAGAGAAGTCATAGAAGAGAGGCAAAAGCCAAAGGAGTTTCTGGTAAGACAAACGAGTAATGATTATAAATGCATAACGAGTTGTAAAATCTAGTAGTAGTACATGCTAAGTAATTTTTATTGTTACAGCCACTAAAGAAGAAAACAAAAACAGAAGAATAGACAGAACATAAACCTCCGTCTTGGCAGTCTCTTCTTATCCCCATCCCCTTTCCCCCCTTGGTACTTACCAGTGAAGGGTGTTGAAGACCTAGCAGGGACGTACAGAGAGGGGCATTGGGAACTAGACGTCTTCTGCGCTGTGCTGGTCGGAACACAGAGAGTTAACTTTCCTGACACATACGCAGATATTTCTGTAAACTTGATACCCAGAGGTGTCCAGGTTGGTGTGAATTGTGTGGTTCTAACAAGGTTTTGTTCATCCCTGTGCATGCCAGAATTTTACGTCACAGAAATACAATGAAAATGCAAGATTTTAGGCAAAGTTTGAGGTGTGCAGCACAATGCTCATCAGAAAACTTTAATGGACCCCACGAGTAAAACACCACCCTGGACTTCACTCGGTGTCTAGTTTTCAGAAATTTCTGGATTTTGTGGATTTCCTCTAGTGGTGGGTTATATGAGCCAAAAATTGCCACCATTCAGCATGGAAGGTGAGACTATATTGGAATTTAGCCCCACTCTTTTGGTCCATATGTAAAAACAATGCCCAAAATAATTGAAATTTCCAATCTTTGGCCATACAGATGGGGAAGGAAGCAGTAGCCCCGAGGGTATCAGAAAGAATGAGTCCTGTGGGGATGCAGGTGGGGCCTGATGTCAGCATGAGCCAGATTTCACCTCGTTAGATTATAAAAAATATTCCTGTCATTCAGCAAGCCTTCGGCCTCCCTATGAAGCAAAGTGGCGAAAAAACCCTTTTTTTCTAAGGGGCATAAAATCCTGCTTTGCCCTGCATGGAATGGGGGTAACGCCAAATGACAGTAAGGAATGGCCATGCTCCCTCTTCTTTGTCCAAATGTGAAATCTCTTGTTTACAATGGCTTTGAGCCTTCCTTGAGGACAGATTAGGGCAACCTCCCCAATCGGGAAAAACATTCAAATGCCCCGGGAGGCAGAATGACTGTTCTGCCCCTTATGGGGCGGGGGTATGTTTTGATGCCAGTCTAGGCCTCACCCGTCCTTTGCGTATTTTGCACAATATTGCAATCCCTGGTTTCTAGTGGCTGTTTTATCCCTTGGTGGCAGATTTTGGGTAAACAACCCCAGTCCCTGCCAGGGGGGACAGAAAGTCTAATGTACATTTTGTGGTGAGGGGTATTGCATGACACCTTGGTTAGCTGCCCTTATCCACCTTTTTTATTTTGGGCACATTTTTCCCTTGTCTCAAGTGGCCTTTCTGTGACCTGGGGGCAGATTGTGGGAAAATACTCCCAACGTACTCCTACATGGGCAAAAAAACGAATCCATCCATTCACATCATGATATCTGGGTGAGCTGTCCCAAACCCACTTTTTTGGGCCTAGATTCCATAGTGCTAGCGTACTTTCTGTCCACAGGGGATGCCAATTGGGGTGCAGAAGGACTGTTGCAGCTGTTTCAGAATGAGGGATTCCTTCAATGCCTGACAGCAGTGCCCATACCCTTTTTTATGTGACATATGAAAAAATCCTGTCTACTGGGCTGTTTGTCCCTCCTGGAGAACAGATTTGTGAGCAATCACCTAAATTTCATCATTGAGGAGACAGAAAGACTGTTTTGTTATTTTTGGCATAGGGGTTTAGCCTGATGCCTGTAAGGTTGTATGACACTACAATGCGGGCTATTACCACGTGTGCCATTACAACCTGTTTTTACAATGCAAGTCTTTACAACGACTTGCGCTGTAAGTGCTGGATATTGGAATAGTTTAATTTTCTATTCCAACTCCAGCCCACGTTACAGTAGGGAAGGTGTTGGAATAGAAAATTAAACTATTCCCTATCCAACAGCACCCTCCAGCGCAAGTCGTTGTAACGTCTTGCATTGTAAAAGCAGCGTAGTAATGGCAGCGCGTGGTAATGCCCGTGTTGTAAAGGCTGCTCACCTGCCTGTAAGAGCCTTTCCAACTCCTTTTTATGTGAAACATATTTTTTCCTTGGTGTCTAGTGGCCTTCTTGCCCACTTCCCTGGTGGGTGGAGATAGGTGTGTAAAACCCACAAATTCCCCAGAGGGTCCCTTTTTTCTACTTAAAAACCTCCATGGGTATAGTGGGGTAGAGACCTCCTATCTGCCCCCATGGGGACGAAAATTTGAGTGCCTGAGAGGAAGGGGGGAGCGAGTCTATTACTATGGGGAATGTCCGCCCTTATTTTAGCACATCCATTTTCCTAGTATGTCGTTGGCTTTCTCCCCCGGGGCAGAATGTGAGGTAACCCCACCCCCCATGTTCTCCCTCAGGGGACAGAAAGAACGTTTTAACACTTTTTGGTGTGGGGGCTCATCCTGAAACATCAAAAATTGCCAAACAATGCTTTTCCCTGTAATCTCTATGGTGTGAGCACCAGAGGTACCTTTAAAGCTCTCTCCAGCATTGGTCAATGGCTGACAGGTGCACTGGGGATTCAGTGCAGGTGTTGGCTGGTGGCCGATGCCCATACTTAAGAGATTACATTGGTTTAAGCTATAGTTGTGCTCTGATGATGTTTGCTTTGTCTCACAGTCAGGTACTGCCTATCAATAGGAAGAAAATGTTTGAATGACAAACACACGCAGTGGGATACATTCTGAACGCTATTTTCGCATATGTGTTTGTGGCAATGTGGAAACATAGAGGATGGCAGAGTGGAGTGTGTGTGGAATGCACAATGATGTGGATTTTGTGAAATAGTGTGACAGTAATGAAATGTTTACCAGCTCTCAGAATGCCTAACAAATTGTTTGCATATGGTATAACAAGAAAATAATATCGAACACAGAGGGAGTAGGGTCCAAGGGTATATTTAAAGACCAATTGCACAGTTATAACCCCTTACAGCATCCTATATCAACAAACAAGAACTGTGGGTCTATGTGAAACTAAGGTCTCTGTGTGCAAAAAGTGTCAACCTTATTATTATAGTACACAGGGACTAATCACATTGTGATATATGTACCCATCAGTTACACACTCTGAACCGCCCTGTTGTCATCTTTTGGGCGATTTCACAAGGTGGTATGTCCACACTGGACATACCACTAGTAAACACGCAGTGGTAACCGGAAGCAGTGCTCAAAATAATATGTGTAAGTGAAAGTGTAAAGGTAAAAATGGATAGTGGAAACACAAATAATTTTAATGAGAGGCAACCACTTCCAAGATTAAAAACCAAATAGGTTTTTAACAAATATCTACTGCATGATATTAAAGGTCGACATGTTTCTGCAGTGAATTGACCCAACCGGGGTCTCCTGCTTCCTCAGGACCAGAAATTTACTTTGCGACTGCTTCTAAAGTGAATAAGTGCAACAATTATTTTTTAATAAATTGGGTATCACCTGAATAAGTCCTCTCACTGTTCTGTTAGAGTGATGCACAGGTGTTGAAGACACATATAGAGGGAAACAGAAATAATAGGATAACATATTATTAACAAAGTCATCTTTCCTTAGTTTCAAATAAAGTCTAATGACTTATAAATTTGTGCTGTGTACAGAGCATATTGCCCAACCATACATTAATTGGATACTCCTCTCACTCACCTGAAGAATGAGGGACCAGCGCCACTCCTCACCTGGCTACAGCTCAGGAATTGGGGACACCGCTCTAGTTGAAATCATAAAAACGAAAGTGAGAAAACCCCACTGGTCAGCTGCTAATCCTGGTCTGAGCAAAGTCATCACTCAGTTTGCAACATTACAATGATATCAGTGTCTGGTCAAAGCCCAGTATTGTTCATGCTGAATCACATCCTACTTAGCGTTCTAATGGGGCTTATTAATGAGATTATACAATTACAAACCCTTTAAAACCCCTGTGATTGGTAAGTGGGTTGTATATTCTGTTCGCCTCTGTTTCTTAAAAACGGGCGCATGGGTAGGAAGGCTATTTCCATCAGGCTATCAGATTGTAAGCCTTCGATCCCTTGCAGTTGGTCGGCCGGCATTAGTGTTATAACTAGCTCGTTAGAGTCAAGCTACCGCCTCACCCAAAAGCAAAGTTGTCACTTTCGTCTTGCCCGACGTCTCACTGGAGCTACACGAGAGACTGGGCCAATGCTTGTCAGAAGGGGTGATATTGGGCGAGCGTGCGAGGTCAGAGCCTTTGCTGATGCGCTCGCCGAGGGAATGCCAAGAACCCGTTTGAAGTCCCGCCCCCGCTAAGCAAATCCACCGAGCCCCATGCCGCTAGTGTGCGTACCTGTCCGTCGGTGCACCGATCAGGCATCTGCGCTGTTCGGGGAGGCACCGAGGGACGGACATTTCCCTATTTTGTTGAACCCAGGCTGTCATGGTTACACGTCATTACGCGACGTGTTGCTCCATTGGTCCTGGCCCTGGAGTCATCTAACTGCACCCAGAAAAACATGGGAATAGTAGTTTTTTTGGGAATAGTAGTTTTTTGCACGTTGTTGCCAAACGCGACTTCTTTGATCAAAATACAACAATCATACATGAGTAGTAGTTTGAATAATCAGCACTTCTATGATTTGGCAATCAACCTTATTAGAGGGATATTGTGATCTTTTATTATGGAAATGCGATCCTTTTTTAAAATAAATACAATCTGATTAAGCACAGTGCGTCCTTTTGGGGAAAATACGATCTCTTCAAGAAAAGGACATTGTGTGCACAAGGACACACTCAGTCTTTGACACTGAAGTTATTATAGTGCCTAGTGCGGTAGTGGTTTTAAGAGTACGCAAGTATCCTGTCTCTCGATGTTAACTGGGCAAGACAAGGACACAAATAGATACCGATGATCAGGGGAATGCAAGACAACCTAAGTTTACCTCCTGCCCAAAAAATGCACGATGTGCTATTTATTAGAGACGATATAGGCTTATTATTTGTGGGATATAGTATTACAAGTGCTCATACCCCCACAGAGTCAGATTGAATCATTATTATAACCTGTTTGGCGCTATCATAGCAAGCTTGTAGGATGGTCTATATATCCCCTTCAGGGTGTAAACATAGCATTCTTTAACCTGCTGGATAGTGACAGACTTTGCTCTCTCTGAAGGCCAACCATTAGGTCGCGGACACATAACCATTTGCGGGGATGTATGACGTTACAACGCATACTTTTACCACGCATACCATTACAACGCGGTATTTACAACGCATACCGTTACAACGCATAGCGCTTTGAGGTGCTGGATAGTGGTAAGTATAATTTTATATTCCAACTCCAGTCCCCTTGGACACTAGGGAAGGTGTTGGATATAAAATTAAACTTATTCCCTATCCTAGAGCGCCCCCCAGCGCAATGCGTTGTAATGGTATGCGTGGTAATGCCTGCATTGTAAGTGTAGTGCGTGGTAAAAAATGCGTGCTAAACGTTGTATACCCATTTGCGGAGAACCAACCCTGGAGGTCAAAGGAGGCCAAGTTTTTTATAATGCTGTCCAAGGAATGTCTTCGTTTAGGCCATTTTTGTCAGTGTTCAGGCGATACACCCATTTCTGCTCCAGTTTGAATAGATGTTTATTGATGTCGATGATGTGAGGTGACACACAGAGACCTTAGTTTCACATAGACCCACAGTTATTGTTTGTTGATATAAAAAGAAAATAGCCTATAACGTAGATCTGTCAAACATCTCTCCTTGAAGAAAAGGCACTGTGCACTCCCCAGTAAGACCATACAACACTTTAACAAGAAAGCAGTAATGGCTCAATCTAAGCACATAGAAGGCTAAGTGAATTGAGCCTTTCTTGATCGTAACATACTGAGATACTATCAAATACAAATTGACAAACTGGTCAATCAAGCTCACCTCTTGTCCAAAGCCATGATGTGTATCCAACAGACCTCTCTATCCTCAGGCGAATATATGAGTTGTGACTGCAGAATCTTACCTATGGCCTTCATATTTGATTTGATAAGCAAGATTGGCTTGGGTTGGGATGAGATGACTTGGTTTGGATTCGATATAGTGTTTAGGCTCTGTACTGATTTGTGCTTCTTGAATGAAGCAATTTGGGATGACAGTTTACCCTTGCCTAACATGAAACTGATGCTTGCCACTTTCTACTGGGCCACTATTTCTGTGATCGAAAGCACATATCACCAAATTGTTTTTGTGATGAGTCTGAACGATAGATTGCATTCATTACGCCATAATCAGTTTCATATCAGTGCAAGAGCGTGCCTTCTGTGCTTGCCTGTGCTACAGGCTGTTTTCCAAAAGATTGTGCGTGAGATCTTGGGGGTGGCGGAATGGAGTGAAGGTCTTCCAACGTTTTCATCTTTGGTACGGATAAAACTGAGCACAATGCAAATGTTATGACGGTAGCAGCAGTCCTATAAAAGGTACTGCTGGCAGCTGACTATAAAGCATGGCGAGTGTCAATTTGGAAAGGCTGAGGTAGAATATTTAGGAAATGAGATTTAAAAAAGAAGTTCATATGAAAAATGAAAATATTGTACGAAACATGTGGTACAGATCTGTGGCATGCATACGACTAAACAGATATGGAGGGAGTTTACGGTTCCTGGATGGATCTACCGTTAAGGTGATATGTTAGAATAGGTCCTTAAATTGTATTTTTAAGCTATTAATTGTGAAGGGGAAAGGCATGTGGTAGTATGTGAATGCAGAGGCTGGCAGTTGAGAGTGGATGCAGAATATATATGTCATTTTATGGAATGGTGAGACTGGAATATGTGATGTAATGGAAGTTGGAATGTGAGATGAGCGAAAGGGCATTTAGTCGAGTTGGGTGACATATCTGACACGGATCTCCTGCATCGCTTTGTTTACTAAACGTCTGTACTCATAATAAAGAAATTATATTATCAAGACCATTCCAACACTTCCTCATTTTATCAAAGTCAGATTTACAAATACAAATATCCTTATGTATGAGTGAAAATCATTGTATTTGTAAATAGATGTACTCGTGGGTCAATATATACGAGCAGGGCTGAGGAGTGGTTCTGAAAGCTGGAATGCCCTGAGAGTTTGCAAACACCAGCTAATTTGCACATTTGTAAAGATTAACAATCCGGTCCAAAATCCCTTCCCACTCGGGAAAGTCAGAGACTTACTCCTGTGAAGGTAAGGAGTAAATCCTCTTTAGGATGAGAAATGAAAATTCTGAGAATTCGTGGGGAGTAGTGGATTTGTTTTCCATGGCAAAGAATATTTTTTTCCTATAGCGAACAATAGAGAATAAATTGGCAAATGCGTTTGCACTGAATCCAACAGTTTTCTCATGCCAAAATATACACGTAGTCGTTTTCAAATGAGAAATGAGAATTCACATAGGCTTTCGAACAGAAAACATTTTTTCACTATTCTGGAATATAAAAAACGAGTGAATTCTAAATAGATGGAAATACGCCGCCACGTTGTCTTCTTAGGGGTACAGATTCCCCACTTTAAAAATAAAAATAAGGCCCACAGTGTCGTAAGTTCTCTTTCTACCTTTATGAAAAGAGTCAGCCTTGTACAACAGACTCTTACAGCATGTCAATGATTCCTAATGATCCTTCACACATGCCTAGGTTACCTTGGAGACCATCCTGTTTGGGCAATAGCAAGAGTCTCTCTCCTTCCATGATGCTCTGATGGGGATTAAAAAATGATGCACAATGATAGAAATTGACAAATGACTCTGAAAAGAAATGCAGATCGTTTTAACACCGTTTTTTTGGGGGGGTGGGGGGGGCAGTGTCGCAGTGATTACATTATGCCAGTAGTCTCAGGTGGTGAGCACAGCCACTCATTTTTGTTTGGACTTGGGTTATATTGTTCCTTGATTCAGCGCCAGAGATATATAGACACGAGGAGGAGAATGTTAGTACTCTAACGAGAAAGGGAGAAAGCAAGGATGAAAAAGAACTCTCAAGGGTGAGATAAAGAGAAATAAACCGTAGGGCGGTGAAAGAAAGAGGCATGAGGTGGAATCAAGACGAGGACTCCTTGGTATTTGGCACCACCTGCGGAGGGAAGCTAAGAAAAATATTGGGGCCTGCACTTACTAATTCAGAAATTAAGCACAGGCTGGAGGGACGGTTTCCAATATGAGCTGGCGAGACATGCATTTCTAGCGGCACAAAGGGCTAGAGAGGGCACAGACAGTCAGAAATTAGACATGCAAGAAAATGGCCATAATTCACCCTCTGCCCATTTTTTTTATTTTGCTTATTTTTACTGCTTCAAGAGACTGCTATAATTCACCGAGCTCATTTGTCTTTGGCATGGATCAGGTTCCAGAGCTCATTAACACAGAATGCTAAAATGTGCCTTCCTCGGCTGGTTGAAAGCCAAGTCGTGTGAAGTAGAAATGCTTAGTGTTTTGTTGAGATAAAGTATGACATTTCTTGAATGGAAAGTGGCTTTGGAACAGCTGACAGCAAAGGTGGTCTCTAATGCACTGTAATAGTAGCATTTCTAAAGATGCACTTGGTTTTTAATGTCAGTGTGTGCACTGATACGAGCAATATACCTGAGGGTAGATATCAAAAGAAATATGGTATAGTGTGAGCAAAACAACTTGTAATTTAAAGTGCCTTAGGATGGGATACATTGTTTGTGTTGATCAATCTGCCAATGGCCCCTCACGATTTTGCTATTTCTTCTGTCGCTCGTTTTAACAGAGCTCTTGATGAGAGCGAGGGTAATGAAGGCCGGCAGATGGGCAATTAAACATCCTCTAGGTTTTGAAACGTTTGCCAAAGCAGCAACCCAAAAGGACTCCAGGGCCCCGCAACTAGAAACCTTTAATTACAGCTATGCGCACTCATGGGAATTGGCGCAAGGCTAATTATTGAACAGAAGCGCAGGCCAAAATAATTTGGAGTTACACTGCTAGGTCTGTTGGTTTCATGTAAAAACAAATATTTCAGTTGCATTGCTGAACCTCGGCTTACAACAACCAATAAGCATTCTTTTAAATAAGAGTGTCTTAAGATTTCTCAAAGTGTGACAATAAAATGGCATTTTTAATATCATTAAATTTGCACACAATTCTGAGCAAAGTGTGTCTGATTTTCTTTGGATCACTGACACAATATTGTGGTAAATAGTATCGCTGATAAAAATATCATGTCAAAAATATACTATTTACCACCATATTGTGTCAGTGATCCAAAGAAAATCACACACATTTTGCTCAGAATTGTGTGCAAATCTAATGATATAAAAAACTTATTTATATATATATTCACTGAAAAAACCATAGGTTTCGCACATGTTATAGTTCGGAATTAGCATTTTAAAAACCTTTGAAATTCACTGAAAAAACCATAGGTTTCACACCAGTTATAGTTAGCTGGTCATTTTACTCATACAAAACCTTTGAAATTCCCCCGTTATAGTTAGTTCAGCTAACTATAACTCGCGCGCCCGCAATGCACTGCTGATGACGTCATATATTAAATCACTCATGACATGGTCAGTGACATCACTCATGACATCACTGATGACATCTCAAATGACATCACTGATGCCATCATCCTTGTGAAAGAGTGGCAGACATCCTCTCACTCTAATATAACCTTTGATACACACATTCAAAAATAGAAACAACCATTTTCAAGAAAATGGAGATACCAATTCCAGTTACAACAACCTATTCCAACATCTTCTTCCACATCCACTTATTTACCAACAGTACTATATAGTCATTCATACATGTACTCAATCATCATATGTACTCATACACCTATTCATCCTGTAACACACCGATACTCATCCATAGAGTTACTTACACACATACTTACACATGCAAATAAACTATCAAACATCCATTTACTTGCATATACAGCTATACACACGAACATACACATACTGACTCTCTTAAACACTCACTTATAGAAACTCATACTTAGTTATATAGGAACTCTTCAAATCTCTAACTCTCATGTATACTCACTTACATACACCAATACTCACATTTAGTAGTTTAACACATATGTACTTAGTCATAAAGACAGTATTGAGACAGTCATTCACTCACTAACACACCTATACACACACTCATCCACCCATACAGCCCTGCACACATGCTGTCTTCAAAACACATATAAACAGTGAGTCACTCAATAATGCATCTATGTGCTAAGTAATATCCCCCACCAAACCATGTAAACACTCAGACACTCATACTGATACTCAAAAAACAACTAATAACCTATATGGACACTCATGTAGCTACTCACCAATCCATGTAGCCACTTATTCAAAAAATGTGTGAGACTGATACAGATATTTACATATTTAAACATTACTCACTAACCCATGTATTCACTAACATACAATTAATCAGTCAGTTATACAATCAATTTTCCAAAAAAAGTCATCCACTTATACACTTACTTACCCATGTATTCTTCCATCGACCTTTAGATATACATATAAAAGACACACATCCACTGGATGATGTCATCAGTGATGTCATCAGTGATATCATTTGAGATGTCATCAGTGATGTCATGAGTGATGTCTCTGACCATGTCATGAGTGATGTAATATGTGACGTCATCAGCAGTGCATTGTGGGCGCGTGAGTTATAGTTAGCTGAACTAACTATAACGGGGGAATTTCAAAGGTTTTGTATGAGTAAAATGACCAGCTAACTATAACTGGTGTGAAACCTATGGTTTTTTCAGTGAATATATATATATATATATATATATCGATATATCACAACCTCGCAGGTAACCTCAAATCGAGTGGAGCCTCAGACACCAGAGTGCTTACATCAATTATTGGCGATTTGCACACAGGCAGAGAACAGTTGAAGAACACCAAAGTCAATGTGATGCCAAACGTGTTTCAGGAAACAAATCCCCTCGTCAGTGGCGTGTGTTCATGCAGGAAGGCAAAGTTAATGACGCACCTCCTCTTATTCAAACAACCAGCCTCACAGGGCATGGCCCTCACACGGCATTCCGGTTGTTGTGGTGCTGATATTCAATTTCCCCAGTGGGTATGCCTCTCTCCATGAAAGTGAAACACAGTTCATAACCCAAGTTGGTTGATGTCGTCTTCTGCCCACCACCTGTAAAGCTTTCCAAACGCCAATGTAAGTCCCAAGGTGGTGCCATCCTGCAACAGCACCAAAACATGCATGTCTTCCTTTGCAGTCGGCCCCATGTGAGGCGCTGAAGGACCCGCTACAGCAATGGGCTCCGCTCACGGCTTGGCAAGAGCCGTAAATATCACAACCTCGCAGGTAATCTCAAATCGAGTGGAGCCTCAGACACCAGAGTGCTTACTTCATTTATTGGCGATTTGCACACAGGCAGAGAACAGTTGAAGAACACCAAAGTCAATGTGATGCCAAACGCGTTTCAGGAAACAAATTCCTTCGTCAGTGGCATGTGTTCATGCAAGAAGGCAAAGTTAATCACGCACCTCCTCTTATTCAAACAACCCGCCTCACAGGGCGTGGCCCTCTCACGGCATTCTGGTTGTTGTGGTACTGATATTCAATTTCCCCAGTGGGCATGCCTCTCTCCATGAAAGTGAAACACAGTTCATAACCCAAGTGGGCTGATGTCGTCTTCCACCCACCACCTGTAAAGCTTTCCAAATGCCAATGTAAGTCCCAAGGTGGTGCCGTCCTGCAACAGCACCAAAACTTGCGTGTCTTCCTTTGCAGTCGGCCCCATGTGAGGCGCTGAAGGACCCGCTACAGCAGTGGGCTTCGCTCACGGCTTGGCAAGAGCCGTAAATATCACAACCTCGCAGGTAACCTCAAATCGAGTGGTGTGAAACCTATGGTTTTTTCAGTGAATTTAATAGGTTTTTTAAATGCTAATTCCTAACTATAACTGGTGTGAAACCTATGGTTTATTCAGTGAATTTCATAGGTTTTTTAAATGCTAATTCCTAACTATATATAAGGCCCCAAACCTATGTTTTTTTCAGTAAATTTCAAAATTTTGTTAATAGCGTCTATAGCTATGAAATGTAATATTTTTGAAAATGAATGAATCCTATTTTATATTTGTATTTAAAACCTTTTTTTTAATGTATATATATTTTTTTTGCCCTGGAGCGCTCCTGGGGCGCGCCCCCGTGTGCGCCCCGGAAAGTGTAGTCTTTTGAAGGGCCCCAGGGCCCACTCCTGAGAGCGTCCCGATAGCGCTATTGCCGCGAACGAAAACAACATCGTGAGATATCGCGTAGCCGCGTCCACGTGATACGCACAGTGTAAGCGCACCCGGAAGCACTCGAGCAAATAAGATCGCGCAACGTAAACATCCGACGCGCTTACACGACGTGACCCGGGGGCGCGTCGCGTAAGTGCGTCGGGTCATGTGACCTGAAAATAACACTTTTAATTGGTGCAGAACTGTTTTGGTTTCATAATGATGAAATCCATAGTCTTGTGACCTGAAAGTAACACTTCTCATTGGTTCAGGAAATTTTTTTTCTTCCAAATGATGAAAGACCCCACCTTTTTTCCTTATTCTGACTTTGTCCTTTGACTGAGGAAGACCTGTTTTGAAATCTTTTAGGTATATTTTGTGTTTTGAAATGGCTACAGTTGCAGCATCAGCTGGAGCATCTGCACCACCACCACCAAGAGGACCACCACAATATCACATTGGTGGTCAAGAAGAAGAGGAGGAGGAGGAAGAGGAGGAGGAAGAGGAGGAGGGGACGAGGAGGAGGTGGCTTGAAGAACACAATACCCCATACCAACCCAAGCCACACATTGTATGGGAGTTTTTTTCCATCCCTGAGGGGAAAAAGAAAGTGAATGCGGCAAAGGTGACTTGCCTTATCTGTGACATGGAACTCTCAAGGGGTAACCCAAATAAAAAATATTCATTTGGGAACAATACCATGATAAGGCACATGCAGCGCAAGCACCCTAACAACTATGCTGCCGCAGAAATGAGAGAACTGGCCAGCAACCCTCCCCAATCTACACCCAGCACCTCCAAACGAAAACAACCCACTCCATCGGGACCAGAGACAAAGGAGACAATCCCTTGCATTCAACCACGATTTGGAGAATTTAGGGTCACCTGTATTTTTTGTGGTAAGACCATCTCCTATGGTGAGCAGAGCCTAAAGCTCATCCTCCTTGCTGGTGACAACCACAATTGCTCCAAAAAACCCTAATTTTTTCCTGATTTATTTTTTGCTCCTGTTGAGCCATTTTCAATTCCCTGTTTTTTGTTTCTCCCCATAAAAAAAACCAAAATAAATACAAAATAGTTCATAAAAGCCAAAAAAAGTACAAAATGTTCAAAAAACATTAAAAAAATATTAAACAACAGAAAGAAGAAAAAAAACAGTTAGTTTTAGAACCACCTCCAATTCCTAAAAAAAGGCAACTTTTTTTAAAAACTGTATCATTCATTTTTCCCCATGGCACGCTTCCCAGTCCGCTCCCCGGTGCGCGTACCGGGCGCTCCCCACGCGCAAATAAAAAAAAAATGTTTTCATTCACGGGGCCCTTTCATAGCCCCCACATCAAACCTAGGGGGTCAAGGGGGGTCTACTCTGCCCCCTTATGGTCATTTCCCCCTTTGTTTTTCACACCTCTTGTGTCTCAATCCTACCGAGACATAAGATGGCGGCCGCTCCGGAATGTTTTGAATGTTTACAGACACCCGAGAGCCAATCAGCTTTCCGTGCGCACCTCGCGTGGCGCGCCCAGAGCGCTTCCCGGAGCGCGTACCGGGGCGCTGCCATATCTATATATATTTTTTTGAACTTAAATTACTCAAAAACCACTGGAGCACATATCTTGAGACATAGCAAAGGCACATCGGGCTACCAGTCCCTACAATTTTGCCAAGTTTGGTGGAAATCCATTCAGCAGTTCGGGCTAAAAGTGAGGTCGACCGCCCTATGCAAATTAACATGGGGAAAACACGTTTTGGGACCCCCTTTTATCTCGGCCCGCACTTGACGAATCCCCCCCAAACTTGCTAGGAAGGGCCAGAGCTCTGCGAGGCAAATTTGAGGAAATTTTCAGGCAGATTCGTCAACTGGCGCCAAAGTTATTCACAATAGAATTTTGAGATTTTGCATTGAAAAAAATCCTAACTATAACTACCTACTGGCGACCGCCAGTAGGTAATACATACATATATAAACATATATAATCTGCATATCTATATAAATACAAATATAAATGCATGCATACATATACATATATGCATACATATGCATGTTATTTACCATACTCGTTTTAGGAATTGTGGTGGGTTCTAAGGTGATTTTACCATGTGAAAAAACCTTCTGCTGTGATATCATGAATATTGTTTGAAAGAAAACTAATATCTCATGATTTTCCCACAGTGGTTTGGAAGGGGATCTATAAGCTAAACTGAAAGCATATTTTCTGTAAATTCACATTATCTTTCTCAGTCATGTGAAAATGAAGTCTGACATTCTCAGTAAAACATGTACATCCAACAAGGACAGAGACTGTCAGTTGATTCCTTTGTGTTCTACTGCAGCCTCCTAGAGTGTTCTAAAGAACAGCTAGAGCGCTAACAGTCCTACTTATTACAAAGGTATGACACACCTGAAGCCATCTTGATTGGAATAAAGTGGTAACTCTTAAAACATTTAATTTAAAAAGAAACAACATGAGGGGGTATATTTTGCCATAGAAATTATGATTAGTGCTGCAGAATGAAAAATTAGGGCACATTTTGAGTGACTTCTCAGAACCTTTTCTATTTCATTAAAACATTCTGACATGCAGTCTCCCAAAATGGCCACCAGAGACAAAAGAGCCCAAATGTAGCCCAAATATCACCCAGATGCAGCCCAAGTATAGCCCAATGACAGAATGTCCCAGAGTGTTCTAAAGAACAACTAGAGCGCTAACAGTCCTACTTATTACAAAGGTATGGCACACCTGAAGCCATCTTGATTGGAATAAAGTGGTAACTCTTAAAACATTTAATTTAAAAAGAAACAACATGAGGGGGTATATTTTGCCATAGAAAGTATGATTAGTGCTGCAGAATGAAAAATTATGGCACATTTTGAGTGACTTCTCAAATCCTTTTCTATTTCATTAAACCATTCTGACATGCAGTCTCCCAAAATGGCCACCAGAGACAAAAGAGCCCAAATGTAGCCCAAATATCACCCAGATGCAGCCCAAGTATAGCCCAATGGCAGAATGTCCCAGAGTGTTCTAAAGAACAACTAGAGCGCTAACAGTCCTACTTATTACAAAGGTATGGCACACCTGAAGCCATCTTGATTGGAATAAAGTGGTAACTCTTAAAACATTTAATTTAAAAAGAAACAACATGAGGGGGTATATTTTGCCATAGAAAGTATGATTAGTGCTGCAGAATGAAAAATTAGGGCACATTTTGAGTGACTTCTCAAATCCTTTTCTATTTCATTAAACCATTCTGACATGCAGTCTCCCAAAATGGCCACCAGAGACAAAAGAGCCCAAATGTAGCCCAAATATCACCCAGATGTAGCCCAAGTATAGCCCAATGACAGAATGTCCCAGAGTGTTCTAAAGAACAACTAGAGCGCTAACAGTCCTACTTATTACAAAGGTATAGCACACCTGGAGCCATCGTGATGGGAATAAAGTGGTAACTCTTAAAACATTTAATTTAAAAAAGAACAAAATGAGGGGGTATATTATGCAATAGAAGGTATTATTAGTGCTGCAGAAAGAAAAATTAGGGCACATTTTGAGTGACTTTTCAAATCCTCTTCTATTTCATTAAAAAATTCTGACATGCAGTCTCCCAAAATGGCCACCAGAGACAAAAGAGCCCAAATGTAGCCCAAATATCACCCAGATGTAGCCCAAGTATAGCCCAATGACAGAATGTCCCAGAGTGTTCTAAAGAACAACTAGAGCGTTAACAGTCCTACTTATTACAAAGGTATGGCACACCTGAAGCCATCTTGATTGGAATAAAGTGGTAACTCTTAAAACATTTAATTTAAAAAGGAACAAAATGAGGGGGTATATTTTGCCATATGAATTATGATTAGTGCTGCAGAAAGAAAAATTAGGGCACATTTTGAGTGACTTCTCAAACCCTCTTCAATTTCATTAAAAAATTCTGACATACAGTCTCCCAAGATGGCCACCAGAGACAAAAGAGCCTAAATGTTGCCCAAATATCACCCAGATGTACCCCAAGTATAGCCCAATGACAGAATGTCCCAGAGTGTTCTAAAGAACAACTAGAGCGCTAACAGTCTTACTTATGACAAAAGTATGGCACACCAGAAGCCATCTTGATTAGAATGAAGTGGTAAGTCTGAAAACACTCAATTTAAAAAGGAACAACATGAGGGGGTTAATTTTGCCATAGAAAGTATGATTAGTGCTTCAGAAAGAAAAATTAGGGATCATTTTGAGTGACTTCTCAAATCCTCTTCTATTTCATTAAAAAAAATTCTGACATGCAGACTGAAACATGCACTTTGAATACCAGCAGCAGACGTCCCTGGTGAGCAGTAGCTTTACTACAGTGATCTAATGTGCAACTAGAGTGCTAACATTCAGAATTTATGGCAAATGTGTGACACATCTGAATGCCTTCTTGATGGAACCAAAGTAAACAAGCATTGAAAATGCAATAGATCTCGCCCTCGTTTAAGTTAAATCCATTCTGTTTGTAATGAGGTGGCTTTTTAGCTTTGCTTTTATTAGTGTTTTTTCAACTTTCATGTAAATAACATGCATCTGTATGCATATAAGTATATGTATGCATGCATTTATGTTTGTATTTATATAGATATACAGATGATATATGTTTATATATGTATGTATATATATATATTCACTGAAAAAACCATAGGTTATAGACCATATATAGTTAGGAATTAGCATTTACAAAACCTTGAAAATTCACTGAAAAAACCATAGGTTATAGACCATATATAGTTAGGAATTAGCATTTACAAAACCTTGAAAATTCACTGAAAAAACCATAGGTTATAGACCATATATAGTTAGGAATTCGCATTTACAAAACCTTATTTTACTCACACAAAACCATTGAAATTCCATATATAGTTAGTTGCACTAACTATATATAGCGCACCCGCAATCCACTGCTGATGATGTCACATATTACATCATTCATGACATGGTCAGTGACATCACTGATGACATCACTGATGACATCTCAAATGACATCACTGATGACATCACTGATGGCAACATCCAGTGACTGTATGTTTCTGTAAAGTTAAAATATGTCTTACATATTGAAGAATGAGTGGATGTATAAGTGTCTGGATGAAGGATTTAGTAGGTGCATGACTGACTGTATGAGTGAGTGATTAAATGTGTCTCACTGAGTGCATGGGTTAGTGACTAAACTGTCTTAATTTGTGCATCATTATGTCTGTTGTTCTGTAAACTGTTGCATGTGTTGATAAGTAGCTATATGAGTAACTATATGGGTTATTGATTGGTTGCCCAAGTATTTGTATGGGAGACTGAGTGTGTGTGTGGGTGACTGGGAGGTGTATGACTCTGTGCATAGATGTTTGAGCAGCTGATTCACTAGATGTATGGTTTCAAAAGTGCATGTGGAAACAGCTGTATGGGCGGTTGACTGTGTGCATGAGTGTATTGGTGAGTGAATGGATATCTCAGTGCTACATGTCAAAGTAAGTACATATGTAAAACACAGTACATGTGAGAGTTGACATAAGAGCCAGTGAATGTGTGAGTGGCTGTATGGATCATTGTGAACTTGTACAAAAAGGCATCCCTGGAATCTTCCGCTTCAGGCTCGGTCCCACACACCCTCA
Source organism: Lissotriton vulgaris (assembly GCF_964263255.1). NCBI lineage: Eukaryota > Metazoa > Chordata > Amphibia > Caudata > Salamandridae > Lissotriton > Lissotriton vulgaris. The sequence continues at coordinate 1,357,491,143 of NC_141687.1, forward strand.
CAGTGAGAATCCCCTCTCCAATCACAATACAGGATGGTTATCAGATTGCAGGAACGCGTGTAGTGTGACGGATCTCATCGGGTGGGGGCCTTGATCTACTGTAACTTCTTTGAAGAGGGGTGATTCTTTACAGTTGAGGCCATAAACTACATCTGCAGGGCTAGGTGATAGCCTGGGACGGGCCTGGACAATCGGACACAGAGGAAGAGGAGTGTCAGAGGGTGCGGTAGTGAATAGGGTGAAAGGCAAAAATCAATTTTTTTTTATTTTCCCCCAGGGACCCTTTAATAACCCCAACATCATTCCTAGGGGGTCAAGAGGGGTCTACCTTGCCCCCTTTCATTAAATTCCCCCTTCGTTTTTCACCTCTTCTTGTCTCTCGATCCTACAGACAGACAAGATGGCGGCCGCACCGGACTGTTTAGAATGTTGACAGACACCGGAGAGCCAATCAGCATCGCTTCGCAAAGCTCCGTGACGCGAAAAGTACGCGATCTGGAGCGCTATCTGGGACGCTGTCACAGATATATAAATTTTTTAAAACGTTAATTTCTCAAAATCCACTGGAGCACATATATTGAGACCCAGCAAAGGCACATCGGGCTAACAGTCCCTACAATTTTGCCAAGTTTCGTGCAAATCCATTCAGCCGTTCGAGCTAAAAGTGAGGCCAAACGCCCTATGGAAATTAACATGGGAAAAACGCGTTTTGGGACCCCCCTTTTTTCTCGGCCCCCCCTTGACGAAACCCCCCCAAATTTTTTCAAGGGCTGCTCAGAAACAAAATGTGCCATTTTCCTGAAAATTTCAGTCGATTCCGTCCACAAACGCCAAAGTTATTAGACATAGAATTTTCAAAAGTTCCATAGAGAATTAATCCTAACTATATATACCTACTGGCTATCGCCAGTAGGTAATATATATATATATATATACATATATATATATATATATATATATATATATATATGTATATATATATATATATATATATATATATATATATATATATATATATATATATATATATATATATATATATATATATATATATATATATATATATATATATTCACTGAAAAAACCATAGGTTATAGACCATATATAGTTAGGAATTAGCATTTACAAAACCTTGAAAATTCACTGAAAAAACCATAGGTTATAGACCATATATAGTTAGGAATTCGCATTTACAAAACCTTATTTTACTCACACAAAACCATTGAAATTCCATATATAGTTAGTTGCACTAACTATATATCGCGCACCCGCAATCCACTGCTGATGATGTCACATATTACATCATTCATGACATGGTCAGTGACATCACTGATGACATCACTGATGACATCTCAAATGACATCACTGATGACATCTCAAATTACATCACTGATGACATCACTGATGACATCTCATTTGACATTACTGATCACATCACTGATGATATCATTCATGTGATAATACGATGAACCTCTTCAGACTCTAATATAACCTTAGATACAATCAGTGTAAACAGACACCCACAGACTGTCACTCATCCATGGAGTTACTCACACACCTAGTCAGTCATGCAAAGAATCAATCACACCTCCATTTCCTCAACTATACAGTTATACAAACTTTACTTATTCAAACATATACTAACACATATTTACTCTCTTATACAATCCCTGAAACAAGTTCACAATGATCCATACAGCCACCCACACATTCACTGGCTCTTATGCACAGTTATTTATAGATGTCAACTCTCACATGTACTGTGTTTTACATATGTACTTAATTTGACATGTAGCACTGAGATATCCATTCACTCACCAATACACTCATGCACACAGTCAACTGCCCATACAGCTGTTTCCACATGCACTTTTGAAACTATACATATAGTGAATCAACTGCTCACACATCTATGCACAGAGTCATACACCTCCCAGCCACCCATACACACACACTCAGTTTCCCATACAAATACTTGGACAACCAATCAATAACCCATATAGTTACTCATATAGCTACTTATCAACATATGCAGCAGTTTGTAGAACAACAGATATAATGATGCACAAATTAAGACAGTTTAGTCACCAACCCATGCACTCACCCAAGACATCAAACATATATATATATGTTTGATGTCTTCTGCACCCTGCACTTTGATGACATAATAAAAGAAGGTATATTGCAAGCCTGACTCGGGACGTTTATTGCTGTTTGCGCGCTGGGGAGACGGGCAGAGGCGCTGCCGTTTTTCTAGTTGGAGAACAATATATATATATATATATATATATATATATATATATATATATATATATATATATATATATATATATATATATATATATATATATATATATATATATATATATATATATATATATATATATATATGTATGTATGTATATATATATATATATATATATATATATATATATATATATATATATATATATATATGTATATATATATATATATATTAACGTGAATGTTGATTGACACACAGTTTACCGAGTCAAATGTATACCTTTAGTATAGAGTATATTTATATATGTTTCAAACAAGGCTCTGCAATGAAGAAGCACTCCACAACAGGTAGGTTCCAACACCTTACTTTATTCTTGCGTATGATGGTGAAGTTTTGTCGGTAATTTCATCCTTTTACCCAACGTGCTGCAGAGCCTTGTTTGAATCAAAATTGCACAACAGCTTTGTCGTGGAAGGAGCACCATCCAGTCAATGAGGAAGGAGCCGCTGGAGAGTGGGCCTGTCTGCACATGAACTTTCGAGTGCGAGATAGCGTTCGGAAAAATAATGAGCTTCAGTTTTCATGCCGGGGCCCACTGAGGGCTCTGCCATCACAGTTAGGTCAAGATAAATCACTCTGACCTTTTTTAAAATTGGCCAGCAACGCTGCAAAACCCACTGTCGGTCATTCAAAGAACACAAGTCCCACAATGCATGTCACTAAGCAGGCAAACTAGATGCCATGGGAAGAACGTGAGACTTGTTAATGGCTGCAGAAGCTTTCATACCCCGGAAGAAAGAGCGCACAGCTCTAAAATGTGTTGGGTAAAAGAATGAAATTACGGACGAAACCTCACCATCATATGCGAGAATAAAGTAAGGTGTTGGAACCTACCTGTTGTGGAGTGCCATTCCATTGTAGAGCCTTGTTTGAATATATATATATATATATATATATATATATATATATATATATATATATATATATATATATATATATATATATATATATATATATATATATATATATTCAAACAATCAACAGTCCTATACAAGACCAGGACCCAAGGGAGGTGGTGGCAACACCAGGGGAGTACCTGGCAATTCCCTTTATCAAAGATTGTCCACTCCGCGAAGTAAGTGCACTCTCAAGACACAATCCACAATAGGTTCAGGAAGTTTATTCCACTCTAGCGCAATGCGTTTTGTCTGTTACGCCTTGCTCACACGTATAAAGACTCAAACAGTCTGTGTCATATACCAGGCAGATGTGCCACGAATACAGAATAAAAATCAACATAGGACTTCAAAACAGTGGTAAATTGTCAAAATAATGGTGGCTATTTTGGAATTAGCAATTTACTTGTCTAATACATTCATTTTATGCATACTACCAGCTCAATTATTATGTAATTACCTAATATTATTACATATGCCAGTATCATTCAGTTGGGCATGGCGGCATTGAGAATACACATGTAGACACTGAGTTATTGTCAATTATAACATAACCGATAGTGGCGCCCATAATGGAATGGGTACACTTCATAGTAAGGTCAATTTGTTGTAGTGAAATAGATACAGCCTATATGATAACATCACAAAGGATCACCATAATATTTCATGGTGTGACCCCTCCTGGTAAATAAACCTGTGTACAAAAGTGAAGCTTCGTGTTAAAGAAGAAATATTTATATATTGTGCAGTCACATCTGTATTGGTACTCTAATAATCCACAGGTATTGCCTAAAAAGCCATAGAATGCAGAGTTATGTTGTATGGTCTGAGTACATTAAGTGGGATACGTAGAAGAGAACTTCGTTCTCACAGCAAGTGCCAAAATCAAGGTAAACCCCGTTGTCCTCGTTGGGTAACAAAAGGAAATGCATGTACATGAACAACTTGCCCTGAAAATATTTTGGCCTATGCCCTGGAATACTCAAAGAACAGAACCCAATATATATGTAGAAATTCTTTCAACCAACTGACCATATAATGGGCATGTGCCCATATTGTTAATATGCAGGTACCTAAGAATCAAGGTTCCCTTATCCACACATGAATATAAATATGCGTTGTAATGCCTGGTCAGACAGCGACGAGGACAGTGCCTACTGAATTCACAGAGAGAATCATAACTAGAGTTCCGAAAACAGAGAAATAAAGAAGAACATTCAAACCACAGATATGTGCTCTTGACTGAAGTGATGTGAACTCGCCATGTGCCTCTGGAAAAAAGGTTAGGGGACCCGTGACAGTGAACTACCAAAGTAGTGTGGGCCCCTTCCTTTACTTCTGTGGTGAAAAAAAGGGAAAAGAAGATAAGAATTTGGTTAAAAACAGTAAAACAGAAAGAATCATATTGTACCTGACATTACATATACAAAAACTCTATGTGCATAATGTAATCCCTAGGAAACGAGGGAAGATAACAGAAAACAAGGGGCTGATTACATCATGTAAAGATCTGTCTGAGTCTAAGTGCCCTGTCCCCTCCACTAGGTGGTCTAGGAATATGTTCTAGTATAAATATGTTGAGCAGGGCGCTGATAGAAAAATGGTGTTGTTGGAAGTGGCGTGTCACTGGATATTGTTGATCTTGATTAGTGATTGCCTTCATGTGTTCAAGTATACATTCATTGGCTGGGTGGATGGTACTCCCAATGTACTTGAGGTTGCATGGGCACTCCAGACAGTACATAACAAAGGCTGTTCCACATGTAAGGAATTGAGTTATCTGTTTCTTTTTATCACCCACTGTGGTAACTTCTTTCTGCATGTAGCTGTTTTTACAGGCATTACAATGCCCACACACACAAAAAATCTCAACCCTTGGTCTTTGATGGAGTTGTAATGTGTGATATCACTGTGTACCAATTTGTATCTAAGACTAACTCCTTTTCTATATGTGATACTGGGTCTCTCACTGATCAGGGGACCTATGTTGGGGTCACTTTTGAGGATATTCCAGTGTCTGGAGAGAATGTGTCTGATGTTACTGGTATTCCTTATAAGGAATGATTCTAGTACTATTTTCTTGGTTGTTCATTTCTGTGGTATTTTCTGTTCTTGTGTAAAGTGTGTCCTTCCGTTGAACCTGTTCTGCTTTCTTGATAGCTTTGTTGAGTGCCCATTGTGGGTACCCCCTCTCCCTGAATCTATCAATCATAATACACCTCTCCTCTTTGTATGCAGTATCAGTACTGCAGTTCTGTTTGGCCCTAAGCAGTTCCCCATATGGTATACTCCATTTTAGTGGATCTGGGTGGCTGCTAAGGGCATGTAGTAAGGTGTTGCCTGCTGTGTCCTTGTCAAAGAGTTTAGTTTGTAATGCTTCCCCAATGACCTCGATTTATTATTCAGAAATTCTACTGATGTTCTAAGTGTCCTGGTAGGAGTGATGTTATATGTGTTGGTGTGAAGTTTGTTGATAGACTTGTTGGCTTGTCTCTCCTCCCTTCCACACCATAAAGATGTCATCAATATAGCAAGCCACAGTGCCACCTGTTCTGTCTCTGGTAAGTTGGAATTGTCCATAAAGATTTATTTTTACCATTTGCCCAGGAACTGCTTGGTGAAGCTGAGGGCAAAACATGTCCGCATCACGGTCCCTGTGGTTTATTTATACAGGGTACCATCAAAGAGGAAGATGTTATTTGTGAGGCAGAATTCTATAATCTCTAACACCATAGTAATATGGGCCTTAAACCTGCTGTGTCTGGTTTGCAAACATTTTTTACATGCCTCTATGCCCTGGTTGTGTTCGATTATGGTGTAGAGTGAATTAACATCGAGTGTGGTAAAGGAAAGTCCTCTTCCCAGTGTAGACCCTCTACCTTCCCCAAGAAATTTTTGGTGTCTTTAACATGGGATGGAAGGTAGCTTACAAAACCCCAATAGAAATGATTCACGTGTTTCAAGATGTTTTCCGTAGCACTACCTTTAGAGGACACAATTAGCCTTCAGGTGGTTGTTTTTGTCTTTATGTACCTTTGGCAAAAGGTACATTACTGGGAGAATGGGATAGTCACATTCAAGAGATCAATCTTCTTCCCACTCAAGTATATTCGAATCTGACCCCCTCCCCATCAGTAGAGGAGTCCCTCAAGGGTCAGTACTCTCGCCACAACTCTTCAACATCTACATGAAACCCCTCACCTCACTTCTAAGGAACTCCAACATCCCCTTCCACCTTTACGCGGACGACACACAACTACATTTGAAAACCACTTCGATCACAGACATTCACAGACTTAATGCGACACTCGTGGAGGTCCAACAGTGGCTCACAGCCAATCGCCTGAAACTGAATGAAGAAAAAACAGAAGTTCTCCTAATTTCGAACAAAGATGAAAACCCACAAATACTGGAATGGCTCAAAGCCTTAAATGCCCTCAAGGTCTCTCTAACGCCAAAGGATTCCGCTAAATCCCTAGGAATCACTCTCGATCCCAAACTGGACATGAACAAACACATCTCTAAAACCGCCAAAAGCGCGTTCCTGAACCTGAAACTCCTATACAAAATCAAACCCTTCCTCCCCCCCAAAGACCTGAAACAGGCCACGCAGGCACTTGTGCTCTCCAGAATTGACTATGGCATTGCAGTGCTGACGGGAACTGCCAAGGCGCACCTAGGACCTCTCACCTCCACCCTCAACGCAGCAGCAAGAATGGTCACAGGAACTAAGAAATTTGACCACATCTCTCCAGCACTCAAAGAACTGAAATGGCTCCCGATTGACCAACAAGCCAACTTCCGCACTGCTTGCCTCACACATAAAGCCCTGCATACAGGCAAACCGGGATACCTGGCCTCCAAACTCAAAAGGGCGGGGCAGTCCAGGAACCTCAGAAGCTCCAACACACTACTACTCATCCCTCTGAAATCTCAGAAAAGCAAAACCTCAAATAAATCCTTTGCGGGGAATGCCCCCAGGATCTAGAACGCCATCCCCCCACATCAGAATGACCGTCTCCTTCCCGCAATTCAAATCGCTACTCAAAGCCCTCTTCCTTGAACACTCTGGTGCCTAAGGAGACCCACACACCTGACGATCGAAGTCCGTATGACTGTCGTACAGACTCTATTTCCTGCTTGTTGTTCTTGATTCCTGTCTTGCTTATTCTCATTTTCTGCATATCTGTATTTGATGTGAAGCGCTCTGATACCCTCTGGTCCAGCTAGCGCTATACAAAACTTCAACAAATAAATAAATAAATAACCATGTCTTTCTAGTTGGTGAATATATCCCAAATGGCCTCCACACTACAGGAGTAGACATCCCTGTTGACCACATTATAAAATCTGGTATCTGTCAATTGACGTAAGGCTTTTGCAACATATTTATCTCTACTGAAAATGACAACATTCCCACCCTTGTCCGCTGGGATTACAATACTTTGGTACTCAGCTAAGGACATAAGAATTTGCCTTTGTGAGAGAGTAAGATTGTGAGCTTGTTGTTCCCTGAACCATGTTTTACGCCAGACCTTAATCAGGTTTGTTTTGACAACTTCATGGAAAGTGTGTATACTGTCATGTCCAAGTGGAGGATAGAACTTGGAAGGTGGTCTAATCTTCATTTGGGCCGTCTTATCTTATGAGATATATTAAGGTCAGACAAAACGTTCTCAATCATACTTTCATTCATATCTTCAAAAGCATTAGATTGTAACTGATGTAATGTTACAAGCGTATCTACAACACTGATTTTAAGGTCAATGTTTGTGTCTCTATGTTCTCCCACCTGTAGATTACGGTTTCTTGTGGGTTTAAGAAGGTGACATTTCTTAAGCTTCAGCTTGCAAATGAATTTAAAAAGATATATCCGTGTCTCGGAATAGTTGAATGGAGTGGAGGGGCAAAATGAGAGTCCTAGTCAGAGGGTTCTTTTTTCAATGTCGCTAATGTGTCTTTTTGATAGATTCATTACAGTCTTATTAACCGTTTCAGTATCCAAGTATTCAGTTGATGTGGAGCTGTGTTGCTGTTGTCCCATGTGCCCCTGTCCTCTGCCTCTTCTTCCACCTTTGTTTGACTCTTTTTGTCTCTCTATATTGCGCCTCTTCCTCTGCCTCGTCCTCTTTGACTTTTGGGCTTCGTTGTTGGTGTCCCCTTGGGTATTTGATGGCCCCGGCATAAGTGGCTGTATTCGTCTCAAAAAGTAACAGGTTCTGGAGCCTTTTTCTCTTTCAGATGATACATTCCTTGATGTGGTTGAATTGTCGGTCTCATTGCCATTCATTGATGTTTCTACCGACACTGACCGTTCTGATATTCTGGCTGTAGGACCCCAGCTTGGCATCTGATTTTTGTAAATGTGGTAATATTTTCTACTAAATGTCAGTAAACACCCATGTTCATAATCTTCACAGTCTCTGTGAAGCTTCCATTGTTTACATTCCTTGATTTCCTCTTCATGTTTTTTCAGCCTTTTTTTCATGTCTTATAGTTCTTTGTTAAGTACAGCCGGTTCAATGCACCTCTCAGGATCCTCTATCATTTACTTAATTTCCAACAACATTGTCTCCCTGACACTCACTCCATGCATATTTAACAAGTATCTCCAGCATCCTCCTAGAGATTGTTGCTGAATTTTCAGTCCATTCCTAAAGCATTTTAGGATTGGGCTAGTCATACAGTGGGATGGTGTAGATTTGCAGGCCTATGGGAACCAAACCCTTGTCAATATTGTCTTGCAAGGATATGGGTTCCCACCATTTTGAGACTTTTGCCTGGTTAGTTTTTTCATTTTTTTTAATATTTTCTACACTGCTGGTATCCTTGTTTACACTCTCTGGTGTTTTAACATTAATCCCTGGGGCTCGCGCAAACAGCGTGTGTGCTGCTGCCTTTCTTTCTATGTCTTCCTCCATATGGCAAAATAGTTGTGGTCAACAACACTGAACTGAATATTAAGTATTAGGAGAATGTCCGCCCGATACAGTGTCAGGTTCCTCCTGCCGCCGATAGTATTAATCTGTTTGGCCCCTTTATAACAGTTCCATTGGGGTAGATTGGAGAATCCCCTTTCCCAGAGACATGAGTCCAGACTAAGCCCGACCCCTGAAAATTGGAAAACGGACGTGCGGTCTGCACCGCCCGTCCAACCCTCTTCCCAAACGGCCTGACACGTCCTCCCACCTCTGGGATATGCCTCATAGAAAAATCCCAGTCATTTCTCAATGAGGGAAGACTCCTTGTTGCAGTGTCCGGGCCCGTTTAGTCTAGATCCTTAATTCGAACAAGCAACACTCCTATACAAGAGCAGGAACCAAGGGAGGTGGTGAACGCACCAGGGAGTATCCGGTAATTCCATGTATCAAAGTTTGTGCGCTCCGCGAAGTAAGTGCACTCTCAGGACACAATCCACGTTAAGTTCAGGAAGTTTATTCCGCTCTAACGCAATGCGTTTCGGCTGTTACGCCTTGCTCACATGTATAGAGACTCACAAACAGTCCATGTCATATACCAGGTAGATGTGCCACAAATACAGAATAAACATCAACATAGGACTTCAAAACAGTGGTAAATTGTCAAAATAATGGTGGCTATTTTGGAATTAGCAAATTAATTGTCTAATACACTTTTTTGGAGAAGCCACGGTGCAAAATGTTACTTGGGATTTACAAATCCACGCAATTCAGATTTGTGTGGCTGTGCATAGGATTTTGCCCAAAAATCAACGTAAAGCAGTGCATAGCGCTGTCTTGGGTTACTCTGCTTTAAGTAGGCATTCCATGGGGGGAGCATGGGCATTCCATGCATCAACCCATGGATTTTGGCACATTTCCAGACTTACTAACACTAGTAGTACACCTGGTAATTCATCAAAAATCTACTGCTCCCTGAAGCATACATAAGGAGGAGAAATAGCTTTATTTCTCCTCGTTACCTCCTCTTCCTATGCATGCTGCATTAAGCAACATAAATAGAAAGAAGAAAAAGCCTTTAAGAATTGTTTTTGTGCGGAAAGGTGTTCCTTCGTGCACAAAAACAATCCTACCTGTAATGCAGGCACCCTTGCACCATAGTGCAAGGGTGCCTACATAGCCTTTAGGCAGCACACAGTGCACAACCACTAGGAGACAGTCAATATATTTGCCATATTTCAGTTGATATGAAGCATTTCATATGTCTCACTTTCATGCTGCAAAGCCAGCAACTTGCTTGCTGCTCTGCATTACATGAAAAATTTGCAAATCTGTCCCTTGATCCTCAATTTCTTTACTCTTTCGAAGTTGCCAACATTATACATCCATGTTGTTTTTTATTATTGAGTTTATTTTGGGTGGAATCCTCATAATACTGCAGTCTGCACACAAAACGTATTTCATATAAATCAATCAAGCTTACATTCAGTATAAAACCTACTTGCTGAAACACGCTTATACACACAAAATAAATGACATCATTTTATAATATCCTTAAGTTTCCGATATAATCGACAAAAGAGATTTACAATTCCTTAAACAGAGTGTACTTTTTTGCTCTTTTGAGTTTGTATCTTAAATGCCAGTCCTAATGCAAATAGTTGGCGTCGATAAAGCAATCAATTCAAAGAGCCTCAGGGCAGTTTGATAATTCCTTATAGTCATCCTCTGGCAAATAGGAACTCTCCTCCTAATCTGATAATAAATTGTGAACAAGTGAGCCTCCATTTCAGCATGAATCTTGCAAGATGGATAATTGTCAGAAATGATTGGTGGCTGGAAGAATTCCTGCCCTAAATTTCACAAACAAAGATCTTATTTCTGGTGTCTCTATTCTATCTAGTATAGACTCGAACTCCAGGAACAATTTAATGTCCAGGAACTATCAAGTCAAACTTTCCGAATTTGCCTCCCCAAACAATTTTTCAAAAACAATGTCTCAATATCTGTTCTTCACTAAAGGTAATGGATGGTTGGGTATGGAATTCTGGTTGTCCCAGATTTCAGAGAACCTTATTTATTAGAATAAGGATCTAACATGTCTAAACCATGGCAATTTGAAGTCTCTATCCATTCGTATTGGCTCCAGAGGAGAATACCTATTATGTTCAAAATTAGTACATGAACATTTTGTTTTTGATTTAGAAAGTGCCTGGTTACGAACAAGGGCGTGTCCCCGCGCTGGAGGGAAACCCAGAAACCTACAGCCCATCAATCCTCACCTATAAATAGATACAAAGCCGACCAAACTACCACCACCCTACCTTACCCAACATGACCTTGTTCCATAGTACATTAAATCAGCCATGTTTTGAGCTTCTTATGAAAACCTTTCCCGAAGGCTCCATCCTCATCTGTAAAGGCAGGTAATTCCACAGCTTTGCTGCTAAAAAATCAAAAGAGCAATCGCCCATACCGGCTCTTCACCCAAGGAAGAACCGGCCTATTGGTACCTGATGACATCAGACTGCTACCGGACAGATTGCATTTCATCAATGATGCCAAGTATTGTGTGCCCTTGCCATGAAAAATTCTATGGCGTAAGACCAAAGTTTAAACAAGGTTCTTTCACTGAGTGGCAGCCAATGCAAGATGGCAGGGCTGGACCTGCAGGTGCACATCTAGGTAGATTTAAAACAAGGCATGCCACTACATTTTGAATCCTCTGAATTTTCTACAGTCTCCACTTCTTTGCCCCAAAATAGAGGACATTACAGTAATCTAACTGTGTCATCACCAATGCCTGCACAATGGTGTTCCTAGCAGTTAGAGGGAGAAGGTCCATGATCTTTCTTAACATTTTGAGAACATCAAAACATTTTCCTGCGACACAGGCTATCTGGTGCTCAAAAGAAAATTTAGAGTCAAGCCAGACTCTCAGGTTCTTAACCTTTTCCTCAGGAGCTCGATGCAATCCTAATACATCAGGCCACCAGGCCACCAGGCCACCAGGCCGATGTCCAGATGGAGGGGGGCTTACCAACAATAAGAACCTCGTTTTTTTGGCATTCAATCAGAGGTAACTGCTAGCCATCTAGTTAGCCACCTCCGCCAGACACAGCTAAAATGGGCAAGCACACCTCCAACCTCCTGGGATAGAGGGACAATCAGTTGAGCATCGGTATAAGACACAATGGTCACATTGTGTTACTCGATGATCTCTGCTAATGTGTGCCTGTATAGATTGAAAAGCAAAAGCTTAAAGTGGAGCTCTGATGCACCCCATGTAACAGAGATAACAGATCCAAGGAGAAAGGCTTTTGTACAACTTGGAAGAAGCAGTCTTTGAGAAAGGATGCCAGCCACCTCAGTGCATGACCCCCGACACCGCACTACCCGATTAGATCTAAAAGAAGGCTATGAGGCAAGGTGTTTAATGCCGCACTCTAGTCCAACATTATTGGTGCTACCATGCGTCCTCCATCGGCGCAGTGTCTAAGTGATTCAGGACCACAATAAAGCCGAATCTGTGGAATGATATGCCCGGAAGCCTGACTGAGAGGAGTGTAACAGGTTCGTGCCTCTATGAACTTAGGGACATATTATCAACAACTAGCGATATTTATCGCTAAATAAGCTTAGCGTAATTTTTTTTATTGCCGCGCATCGCCGGATTTTATCACAGAGATAACGTGTTATTAGCAATGTTTATCTCCAAAATGATAAAATATCTGATGATAGCGGCGAAATGCGTGAATAGCGCTGGAAATCCAGCGATATTCAGGCATTATCGATAAAAGGGACTTAGCCTGAAAGTCCACCTCCCATTGGATATACAGGCTAAGAACTGGTCTGGGGAGGCGTTCGTTTTCAGCAATAGTCGTGATGAGCGCAATTTTTTTTGTCGCTATGCCTGCGTTGATAATAGGCGATAGCGATGTTAGCGACTGCTTTCAGTCGCTAACAGGTTGGGTACGCCCACTTTGCATGTCATTAGCGATAAAAATCGCTGGCATGCAAAGCGGACCCCAAACCGCTCGCTATCACCTAAAAGCTGTCACTAACTGATGTTAGTGACAGCTTGCTAATAGGGTGATGAAATTATTGCCGCTTTACTGCCAAAAACAGCCGCAAAAGTGGCTATAATATCATTTCGCCTGCCTTGGTAATATGCCCCACCGTTACTTGGCTATTTACAAGTCTTTCCGCCACTTTTAGCAAAAAAGGGCAGCAGCTAGATTGGTCTTAAATTTTCCGGCTGCAAAAGATATAAAGAGAGTTCTTTCAACAGGGGCACAACAATAGCATGTTTCCATTTCAAAGGCACTTGGTCCAAATTGCTCAAATAGGACAGGATGACTTCCATTCCTTGCCCTACGATTTTAGAGGGTGCAGGGTCTAAAGGGGACCCTGACATAACTTTACTCAAAAAATCCCTAAGGCCATCAGGAGAAGGAATATTAAAACTAATAAGACAATTCACTAGTGAAGGAGCATCAAACCGAGATTCAAGAATAGTGAAATTCTCTAAATTCCCAAAAAAAGAGTCATATATTTTAGACATTTTCAGCCTGATTCATGTACGGGCCGTTTTGCGTGTCCCTAATAGCGAATAATAGCAACTCGCTATTGAGAATACGCAAAACGGCATTCATGTATTTTTCAGGGAAAAAATAGCGACTCGCACGCGGGCGCAAAAGCCGTTAGCGACCTACAAAAAACGCAGAAAAATCGCAATTTCCGGCCACCAGCGATCGGGATTGCGACACGCAATCCCGATCGCACGGGATTGCGACTCGCAATCCCGTGCGATCGGGATTGCGTGTCGCATTATCGCGGGATCCGGAAATACGGGATTACGCATTCCGAGCACCGTGATGACATCACAACCAGGAAGCTGCCAAATCCCACCCCCAAACACCACAGTGACGCAATCATCCGACTCTACACGACGGAAAGCAGCTGCCAAACCGCCGATAGCGACTCCCGACCCGGCAGAAATTGCGCCCGCCATGTCTGAAGAACCACTGCCCGGCCCCAGCAACAGCGCTAGCCGAAAGCGCAAGCTGAAATTCTCCGAGTCGGAGTTGGAGAACCTCATTGAAGGGGTGGTGGCCCAACACGCCCAGCTGTTTGGTGCAAACTCAAGGAGGGTCCCCGAACAGGAGAAGAGGAGGATCTGGGTGGGGATTGCCTCCAGCGTGAACTCAGTTGGCGTTGCGGCAAGGTCGGTGGAAGAGATCAAGAAGCGCTGGTATGACCTCCGAGGGCGTGCCAAGGAGAGGGTGGCGGCGCGTCTCGGTGAGTCATCAGGCACCGGAGGTGGAGGACCGACTGTCCCACCCAACACCCCCCTGGAGGACCAGGTAGAGGACACCCTGGAGAGGGAGGCGTGTGTTGGCGTGACCACCCTGGACTCCTCCCGCCCAACCCACAACACCCAAGGTAAGTGGCATGCGACTGCGACCCTGTCCCCTATGACCGTCCCTGCCCAAATAGGCTCACTCATTGGCCCTTAATCATGCCTATGTTGTGCATCAGGAAATGCCCTGAGGCATTGTGGGAGACGTAGTATGTCCACAATGTAGTTGTACCACTATGCGGCCTGAAAGGTTCCTAAGCGCACAAATCCACAGCCATCCAGGGAATGTCACCCAGCATGCATGTAACATCTGCACGTCTGACAGTCACATGCACCTAATGAGTATCCACTTACCCTCACAGGTGCAGATGACAGCAGTGACAGTGAGAGGCTGGTGATCGTCGAGGAGGCCCAGGAGGAGGTATCCCTACCCGCCACCCAGCCACCATCCCCTGCCGCTGCGCCAACACCAGCAGCCAGGGCCCCCACCGTACCTGCAGCAAAATCTGCAGGACCACCGCCTGCCAAGGCCAGGCCCCCCACCAATGTGCCTCCAGTGCCTGCCACACCTGCGACGCCAGCTGCCACAACACCTGCAGCTCGTCCTCCAAGATCTGGGCCAGCCACATCCGCAACACAGCGGCAGCACAGCAGGAGGGGCAAAGGGCATCTCCATGCCTGCATGAGCGTGGAGCGGCGAATGCTCCGTCTGCACCAGAGGCAGTCCCAGCAGCAAGGAGCCATCCAGCTCCAGCTGCAGAAGATCGGCCGCAATGTTGCGGGAGTCGGCCAGCGGGTGGACCGCATGACGGCAGCCATTGAGCGCATGACGGCGGCAATGGAGGCCAATACTGCTGCGCTGGGGAAGCAGCGCAGTGTTGCACGCAGGCGCCACCACCAGCTGCTGAGCCAGATGGCGACCTATAGTCGCTCCAAATATGTGGCAGCAAATGCCACCACCCAGCTCTCCCGGCGCTCTATGACCCAGCAGCACCAGCTGGTCCAGTGCTGCGAGGAGATCACCCGAGTGCTGGAGCACTTGTCCACCGCCGTGGTCCCAATGCTCCAACCTGTGGTACCGGCCGTCGTAGGGGGAGATGATGGGAGTGAGGCTGCCTCCAGCGTGAGCAGCAACTCTGCCACGCAGGCCCCCCCACCTAGGCGCAGCACCAGGGCTACGCCTGGTCCATCTGCCCAGGATGAGGATGAGGAGCCTCAAAGGCGCCTGGGAAATGTGCGCAGGAAGCACCAATGACATTGTGTCAGGGACACAGGCACAGGCTGAAGATAAGCCTGCCATGCACAATAACATGCAGTATGCTGGAATACTGTATTTTTTTTGTAAATAGTTCTTACCATGTCCCTTTTCTGTTGTGAATCAAACAAATACATTTATTTTGAAGCATACATTCGCCTTGTGTTATCATTATATTTAGCATGCAATTGTGATATGTGGGGTGGGGGAAGGGGGTGGGCTAGAAATTGTTATCTGTGATGTGGTTGCGACGTCTGTGGCCTTCAGCTGGGTTCTCCCCGCGTGCATGGTGCGCATTTGCTGGTGGCCGGTCGTCCCCCTCAGATTCACTGCCTGAGATGTCAACTGGTATCCGGCGCTTGGTAGCAATGTTATGAAGCATTGCACAGACAGCCACAATGCGGCAGCACGCTGCAGGACTGTAATACATGGCCCCACCTGTCTTGTGCAGTATACGGAACCTGCTCTTGAGCAGGCCAAATGTCCTTTCAATACAGTTCCTTGTCCGGATGTGCGCAACATTGTAGCGCCGTTGCTGAGGTGTGGCAGGGTTGAGGTAAGGGGTCAGGAGGTATTCCCGTAGGGCGTAGCCACTGTCACCTGAATGAGAGGAGCAGATGTTGATTGCCTGTGCAGCGCAGTTACTTCATAGCAATGTGACATTGTCGACAAAGTGTACTTACCAAGTAGGTGTCCTTCCCCAAACCCTCCCCTGATCAGTCGTGTGTGGAGTCCGCTGTGCCTGAAGATGAAGGAGTCATGGGTACTCCCTGGGTACTGGGCCACAATGTCAGTGATGATGCTCTTGGCATTGCAGACCATCTGTATGTTGAGGGAGTGGTAGCACTTTCTGTTGCGGTACATATACTCCGTGCCAGCTGGTGGGCAGATGGCGACGTGGGTACAGTCTATGCAGCCGAGGACATGGGGAAAATGGGCAACATTATAAAATTGTAGTTTAGTGAGGTCCAATTCCTGTTGGCTCGTGGGAAATGTGATGTACCGGTGGAGCTGGCTGAGCATGGCGTCAACAAAAGTGTGGAGGCAGCGTGACATGGTGGGCTGGGATATCCCCCCAGCAGCGGCTACTATGCCCTGGAAACTGCCGGAGGCCAGGAGGTGCAGGCTGCACAATACCTGCACATGTGTGGGCACAGAATTGTTTCGCCTTGTTGGGTGCTGCATGATGGGGTCGAGTTCTTGTATCAGCCAGGTGATCATTTCCCCATTCAGCCTGTATTTAGCATAAATCTGTTCTCTGGTTTGGCCCAGCAAGGTGACCCGCAGCCGGTATATCCTTGCCTGCCTCATGCGTCTCCTCCGTGCTGCTCGCTGTAGCCTTCGCCGCCTCACCACCATGTACATCCCTGGCATTGTGGAAAGCCTAATGCTGCTGCTGAATGTCCTTATGTGTGATTGGTCAGGCCTGGCCCTGTTGGTGATAGGACAACGGTTTTTTGAAAAAAAATGTAAATGCCTTTCATGGTTACCACCTGCTTTGAGTTGTCCTTATTTTGCGCCGTGCAAATAGCGATTTTTGGGTTTTTCGCAAATTGCGATTTTTCTTGAATGCCGATAGCGATTTTCTATTGCGAATTCGCTATTATTTTCGCAGATTCCGTGGTGTGTCGCAATTTCCGATTCGCTAATGCTCAGCAGCAGGGATTCTGCGATTATATTAGCGAATTCGCAAATATGTGTTAGCGAATTCGCTATTTTGTTGTTGAATGCCGATTACGGAAATTGCGCCCACATTTGCGTTTTCGCAGCGATTGCGGGCGCAATTTCACTTCATGAATCAGGCTGTTATCCACAAAGTAGTGCACAATCTAATTGCAACTTTTGATTGAAGGAGTATTGCAGACCACTGACCACTCGACAGAGGACAGAGAATTAACTACAGAGAAAATATCTTCTTATCTCTTGTAGAGTTTGTTGAGGCCTCAAGTTTCTGAGCGTGAACAGCCCTGCATGTGTTGTGTATCTGCTTATGGTAGTGTTTATGCATGCTTTATACTTAGCCTTACTTTTGTCACTGTGCTCCTTTCGCTTTGTCATCAAAGTGTAAGTTAAAATCACGAAGCACTAACAGGTGTTTATGCCGTAGTGAAAAAAAGACGGTAACAAATCCGCCAGTGCTGAAATAAAATTCAAGGCTAGTCTGGGGGGTTATATCCTGAAAAAACAGCTAGTATGAGATAACAAGACCGTCTGAGAGTGAAAATTGCTGCTTCACAGTCGGCTATGTACATATACATAAGTGAATACTGCAAAGAGTGTTTAAAAATAATTGTGATTATGCCCACTCTTTGGAAGGCACAGTTGGGACTAACTATCCCATACACAATGGGAATAGCAACAAGAAAATCAGGAGCCAAAGAATCTGAGAGTCAAGTTTCTGTTAAAAATAACGCGTCAGGTGTCTGATCAGAGAGGAAGTCAAAAATCTCCATTTTGTGTTTAAGCTTTGGGCGGCAATTTTTTACCAAACAATGCAGCGCTTGTGCTGCCTACACGCTTGCTCCTTCTGTTCAGAGCCCTATAAGATGTCCCTTTAAACTAAAACTGCATTTACTACAACCAGCAAGAGCCTTAGAAACATCCATCAAATGGCGGCATTCTTCTGTTAAAACAGGAGGACATTACCTCCTCGTCCTGTCTCCCCATCGCATTCCTTAAAAGTGAGCAGCTAGTCTGCTCTACAGAAACCTTTTACCTAGCTGAGCTTTTGCACTTTCCCCAACATGGCATCACCATCACGTGACAATAAAGGGGGAAGTGCAGTAGAGAAACTTCCTGTTCCTATTTTTCTGCATTGCAGTTTCCTAGCTACCTGGCTGAGCTAATGGTAAGTGTTCCCTTTTTTCTTTATCTTGTGTTATGGCGGCCTGCTTTAGCAGACGCCTTTTTGTTTTTCCTACTTTCTGCCCCTTTGCTACCTGACGTGCCTTTGTATGTAGTTCACTTTAGCAGCCGCTTCTGCCAGGTGCGCTCACCTGTTGGGTCACGGCCTGCTTCAGCTGCCGTTTTCCTGTTTGCCAGTCCCGGGTCGCCCTGCTTTAGTGGGCGGGGGTTGCGGCGGTGTTCTCGGTGGCACGTATGATCTTTTGTAGTTCCGCTTCTGCGGGCTGGATCCTGGGGGCAAAATTCAGGCGGCCGGCTGTGTTTTATATGCCGGCCCCTTTTTTCTGGTCCCCGAGTGCTCGGGTCCTCTGGACTTCGTTGCTTTATAATGGGGTCCTTTTTTGCATGCCCTCGTCCTCTTTAGGTGCCTGTTTTGTTTCTTGGACGTTGTTGTCCGCAGTCATGGACTCGCATGCCTCTTCCGCTGCTGCTCCTCTGGATGCCCTGCGCCTGTTGATTATTGAGGCGGTGGCTGCTGCTTTCCTGGGCAGGGATGCTGCTGGGCCTCCTTCCGAGGTGCCTCGTAGTTATGTGGATCTGCAGGCCGCTCCTGATGATGAGATGGGTCCTGATGAGATTTAGGGTGTCCGGTGGCGCTTTGTTCAGGGTGCTGAGCTCTCTGGCTTGTTCGCCCATGTGCGGGACAGTTTAGGTTTCGCTTCTCCTGTTGCAGATTTTCTGGAGGATGACTTCTTTACGCAATATAACCAGCCGGCACCTGACTCCTTCCCGTTGCAAAGAGTTCAGAATGCAGCTTGAAGAGATGGTCAAGCAATCGGCGGAGAACCCCAAGCTTGTTGCTCCTGTCCGCCCTCCTTCTCGGGGGCGTGGTTTTGGCTACCGTCCCGCTTTTGGGCCTCCTGTTTGGGGCGCTTCACGGCCCTTTCGTGGCAGGGGTCGTGGCCGGGTGGCCCCTGGAGGTGCCAAGGCCCGGGCCCCTGCCAGTGTTGCTGCCGCCGCTTCTTCCTCTTCTCAATGACTATCTGCCTTTGCCGGTTGGTGGTTGCCTCCAGTCCTTCCTGCCCCAATGGTTGTCGGTTCCGTATGCCTGGGCAGCTCAGACCGTGTCGTAGGGTTGCCGGATAGAATTTTCCTCTCCTCCACCTCCGGGCTTTCTTCTGACTCCCCTGCCCCGTCTTCCTCTGTGAAGGGAGGCGTTGGTGGCGGGTGTGCAGCTTCTGTTGGAGAAGAAGGCTATTGTGGACGTTCCTCCTCTGGAAAGAGGAGAGGGTTGTTATTCGATAATCTTTCTGGTCTCCAAGAAAGACACTTCGGATCTGCGTCCTGTTTTGGATCTGATGCCGGTCAATCGCTTCGTTCTCCATCGTCCGTTCAAGATGGTGACTCTGCATTCCATCCTGCCTCCGGTGCTTCCGGGGGGCTTCCTGGCATCCCTGGATCTGATGGATGCATATCTACACGTCCCAATCCATCCGGTGGACCAGAGGTATCTCCGGTTTGCTGTGGGTTCCAGTCACTACCAGTTACGGGTTCTCCCCTTTTACCTTTCATCGGCGCCCAGGGTTTACACGAAACTCTTGGCCCCTCTGGTGGGTATTCTTCATTCCAGGGGGCTGTAGGTTTTTCCCTATCTCGATGACTGGTTGATTGTTTCTCCTTATTTGTCTCAGGATCTGTCTGATGTGGACCAGGTGTGTCATCTCCTGGGTTCCTTTGGGTTCCTCATCAACCACAGGAAGTCCTCCCTGTTGTCCTCCCAGTGCTTGAAGTTCCTGGGGGCTCTCTTCTGCATGGATCTGGGCATGGTGTTCCTCTCCCAGGGGTGCCTTTTGACTTTGTTTCATCACATTTCTTGGCTTCTGTCCCAGTCCCAGGTGTCCGCCAGTCTCTGGTTGCGAAGTCAGGGGGAGATGGCGTACACTTTGCATCTCCTTCCTTGGGCCAGGCTGCATTTGTATCCCCTCTTGTATCATGTCCTGTCACACTGGGATCCTGCCCTTCTGGACTACGAGGCTCTGATACCGGTCTCTCCAGGGATTCGGGTGGATCTCCAATGGTGGTTGTCCCCTCAATCTCTTTCCACGGATGCCAGTGCCATGGGTTGAGGTGCTGTACTGGGTGCCTCCAAGGCTCAGGGTCAGTGGTCCCATTTTGAGTCCCTCCAGTCCTCGAACTGGAAGGAGTTGAGGGAAGTTGGCTCTTCTGTGGTTTGCTCCTCTCCTTCAGGGTCAGGCGGTCTCGGTGCAGACCGACAACCAGGTGGCTTGGGCTTATGTCAATCGACAAGGGGCATGTGTCAGTGGGGGCATGTGTTTGTCTCTGTTTCTCCTCTCCAGGAAGGTCGGGCTTTGGGCCGAGCTGAATCTCTTGTCTCTGACTGCGGTCTATCTTCCGGGGATGGAGAATGGGCCTGCAGACTCTTTGAGGAGGGTGTTCCCCTCCTCGGTGTCTCTGTGTCTGTCCCCGGATCTGTTTGATCAGATTGTCCTCCGGTTCTGCCGAGCTTGGCTGGATCTTTTTGCCTCGGAGGATTCTGCCCTTCTTCCTCGGTTTTGCAGCCTCGTTCCCTCCCAGTGGGCGTACCCAACCAATGCTTTCTCGGGTCCATGGTGCTGGGGCTCCTGTTTGCCTTCCCTCCATTTGCTTTGATTCCGCAGGTCCTCCGGAAGATCCGGATGGACCGGGCAGAGGTTCTCCTGGTTGTACCGTAGTGGTCTCGTCAGTCTTTGTTTCCCCTGCTGTTGACCTTGTCTGTTTGCCATCATTGGAGGTTTCCCCTGTGTCCCTCTCCTCTGCGGGCTCCTCTTCTCGGGATTGCCTCCCTGTGCCTCCTCCAGCTGGGGGTTTGGCACTTGAGAGGTTGAGATTGTTGGGTCTGGGTTGCTCGGTTGAGGTTGCACGGTGGCTCCAGTTGTCGCAACGCACTTTCACCTTGAAGTCCTATGCCCGTCATTGGAAGAATTTCTCCTCCTGGTGTCTTGGGAAGGGTCTCTCTTGTGTCTCCTGTGAGGCTGTGAAGGTGTTGGACTTCTTGCGGGATGGTTTAGTCTTGGGGCTCGCGGTTTCTTCCATGCGTGTGCAGTGGGCTGCCATTCTTGCCTTTCGGGGTTCCTCTGTGTCTTCTGTCTCTCCGTTGGTGGCTCGTCTTCTGCAGAGTTTTTTTCTTCAGCGTTCTGTTTCTTGCTCTCCTGTGCCTGCCTGGGATCTTCCCTTGGATCTCCAGGCCTTGACGGGCCCCCCTTTTGAGCCCTTGGCCTCCATGTACCTGAAGTTCCTCTCTGCTAAGGTTTTTTCCTGGTGGCCATTACTTCTGGGCGGCGGGTTGGTGTGATTGGGGCTTTGATGGATTCTCCCCCCTTTTTGCGTTTTTGCGCTGACACGGTCATTCTCCGTCCCAGTCAGTTTTTTCTGTCTAAGGTGTTGTCGTGTTTTCACTGTCAGGAGGATATTTTTCTCCCGTTTTTTTTCTGGATCCTACCTCTCCTGTGGATGTGGTCCTCCATTTGTTGGATGTGCTGAGGGCTCTCTCCACATCTACTTGGAGCGACCTCTAGTTTCTGTAATGTTGATTCCTTGTTTGTCACCTATGGCCTCTCTGGGCTGGGTCTTCGTCCTTCTTTGTCCACCTTGACTCGTTGGGTCAAGGGTGCTGTGGTTTCTGCCTACAATTCTGCCCTATATCTTCTCCCCTCTTCTGTTCAGGGTAGGTCAACCAAGGGTGTTTCCTCCTCTTGGACGAGGTTCAAGGGGGCCTCCTTGAGGGACATTTGTAATGCTGCCGCATGGTCCGCTCCCCATACGTTTGTTTCACATTACCATCTTCAGTTGCGGATGGCCAACTCTGCTGCCTTTGGCGCTTATGTCCTCTCTGCGGTACATGGTTTGTGATGTGCACTGTTTTCTGTTGATTAAAAGGACCTGTATTCTCGCAATTTCTGGTCTGTTTTTTCTTACAATCACTGTGTGCTTGGGTATGGGCTCACTGTTAAGGAATGGGAATGGGAGACAGGACGAGGAGGTAATTCTCGGTTACTCACCGGTAATATTCATTACTCCGAGTCCTGGTCTCCTTGTCCCATTCCTGAGCCCTTCCCTCCTTTCCTGTGTTGCATTGTTTTTTTTTAAGTGATTGTTTTGTTTTCTGGGATTGTTTCTTTGGTATTCTCAGGAAGTTTCTCTACTGCATTTTTATTGTCACGTGATGGTGACGCCATGTTGGGGGAAGTGCAAAATCTCAGCTAGGTAATAGGTTTCTGTAGAGCAGACTAGCTGCTCACTGTTAAGGAATGGGACGGGGGGACCGGAACTCGGAGTAATGAATATTACTGGTGAGTAACCGGGCATTTGTTGGAGCTCAACGCTCGAGTACTGTCTAGGGTGGTGGACGGTCGCAGACATACCTGCCTTCGGTGCTGCCTTTCAATCATTCCCTTCTAAAGGGAATGATTGAAAGGTTCTCCCTGGTCAGCAGAAAAAGTGGGTGGGACATATTAAAACAAACCAGAGCCCAGCAACCCTGCGCCAATCAAGAAGGGTTCACTTCTTAAGTGGTGATACAGCAGAAAGCAAAGTAGTTACCATAACAACACAAATTAAAAGGCAAAACCAAGCTTATGAAAACATATAACACGGAGGGAGCCAGACACCTTCCTGCACTATACAACACTACAAGGAAACCAAATAGTTTGCCAAACACACACAACACTCGTGAGCATGTCTGCGCATCAACCATCCTTAAATACCTGCCTTGTAAAAGGTGTGATTAAAAGGTACTCCCCGGTCAGGAGAAAAAGTATGTTGGACAAATCAAAACAGGCTGAAGCCCAGCAACTCTGTGCCAATCAAGATGGCTACCCTTGGCAATACTGGTGAAAGCAAAGTAGTTAAAATAGCACCACAAATGTAAAGGTAAAAGCAAACTTACAGAAACATATGAAATAGACAGAGGCAGACACCTCCTCACCCCATACGGCGCTACTTAGAAACTGTCATGTGGTTGCTAGAGTCATTGTCGGCATCTTTAAGTAAGCATGAGCCCGATAGCCACGATGCTGCTTTTGCGCACAACACTGCATGTCTTTATTTTTGCACTACTTTGTTTATGCCTTTCACATGAGAACTCTCTACTGTGCTTCTGCTCTGCCTGTTCCTGGAGTTTAGTCTGCACATTGTGCGCAAGGTCAATAAACACTGACTCTTTTTTTATTCTGTTCTGGTCAGGCCCTAGCACTTAGACCTACAAAACATACCAATGCAGCTGTTTCTGCTAGAGGATCGTACATTGATATTTTGAGAATGCATGTTTAGGTTGGAGAGGGACCTTTCCAGGGAGAAGAGCAACCAGCACCGGTGATGTAGATATACGATCTATGGCCTGAGGTATTGGGTCAGCTGACAAAGCCCAGAGATCTTCTATTATATAATATTACTTCTGCTTGCCAAGGGAAGGGTGGTTAGGCCTTTTAGGGCCCAATGTAGGTGGCAAATTCCGGTCGGAAACGGCCGAAATCGGCCGTTTCCGACCGGTATTTGGCACTTTGAGATGTAGGGGGCCAGTATTTACCTATTCGGTATATTTACCGAATCGGTAAATTTACAGAATCTGTAAAATACTGAATCGGTATTTTTACCGATTCGGTATCTTCCAGATGTAGGTGGGACTCTTCTGAGTCCCACAGGCCATTCAGATTCGGTATTTTAACACCCAATCCAATTGGGTGTTAAAATACCGAATCCAGGTGTGCATGCACATGTGTGCATGCACACCTATGCCATTTGACAGACAGACATGCCCTTAGGGCATGTCTGTGTGCCACATGGCACACATGCCTGTATTGGGGGTGCTAGAGGGTGTCAAAGTGACACCCCCTGCACCCTTGCTGGAATCGGTATTTACCGATTCAGTAAATATCGAATCGGTAATGCCCATTGATTCCTATGGGCTTCAAGGCCCATAGGAATCAATGGGGGATACCGAATCGGTATTTACAGAATCGGTAAATACCGAATCTGAAATACCTACATCTCCCCCCCTCTAATTTACCACTTCATAAATACCGAATCGGTATGATTCGGTATTTATGAAGTGGTAAATATAGATTTACCTACATCGGGCCCTTAGTCCTTTAAACACTGTCTTTATAAAATGACATCTCCCTTTATGATATATGGCCTTGCTGCAATGCTAACTGTGATGTGAAGAGCACGTTAGTTAAAATAAATATTTTAAACCATTTTCGTGTCTCTGTCAGGTCTTATTTGGACAAGTATGAGAATGTGAGTGAAAAGGTGTGTTTTGTTTCCACATTTTCTGAGAGATCCGGAAGTGTTGTGTTCTGGGGTGTCCAATCATTGGTTTCTCCATTTGTGAGTAGGAGAGCGAGTGAGACACTATAGATAGTCGGTCCTGGGTTTGTAGGAACTAAGGTGGTGGGAAGGCTTAGCCCCTATACACCGAGGTCCCATATTCCTGCTCATGATTCTGTGTTTGTGCAGAATCCCTGCAACATGGCACCACCAACGTTTGGTCTGCTACTTATTCACCAATTACGGAGAAGCAGTTAGCTTGCAAGTTAGTCAGCCACTTGAGGCAGTAGCAGACGTTGATAAACATCACAACTTGCCTAAGATTATCGCTAAGGTGATTAAAGCATTAGGGAGTCATAATTTGGGAATAAACCTTTTACTCAGCCACAATATAAACCCTCTCCCGGGAAGGAGGGGAATTCATTCTTTGCCCCAAAAAATTGGAACAAGAATAAACAACAATAACAACCACATCAACAGAAGCCGGGTTCGCGTGCTGGTTCAACAACACTTGATGCTTCCGAGCGTAGGTATCATTTGCGTAACTGCTCTAAGCTTAAGAAACCAGAGAGGTTTCAGGGTCCTGATCCTCGTTCTCCTCGTTTCTTGCAGGACTCATCGGATCAACAGTCCAGTGGAGGGGAGCGTCAAGATCGTAAAAAAGGCAAGACCGAGCAACAAGGTCGTGATCCGCCACACCAGTCTAATGTAAAGGCCAAACTGGAGGGACATCTTCCATATCGTTGCCCGTTTTAAAAGAAAAAAGTTGCCGCTTTAACAGCGAAGTATGCCTCAGATGGTGAGAACCCTGCTCCTCGATTGAAGATGGGCTGTGACCCTTCTTGACAGCGCAGTTACAATAGTGCAAGAGGCTCTCCGTCCTTATCTGGAGGTGAGAGCAACTGACACATTCATTACAGTGGAAACAGCTGATACATGAGCTGCACTCCCTGATAGACTTTATGAGATAGTACTCCAAATTGAAGCTGATATACAATGTACAATTAAGGGTATATTTGGGGATACCATACCTCATCTTATGACATTTTGTTGGCGGAGGCGGATTGGCCTCCTCCATTTATTTTAGCTGCTTCCCGAGGTGAGGACGTGATACTCCGCTCCACCAGCCTTGCCCTCGCCACCGTCCCACGGATCCGCAGAACCACCGCCAGAGGAAGATCATTCTCCTACCTGGCGGCCAAGACGTGGAACTCCCTCCCCGCCCACCTACAACTGACCCAGGACCACCTCAAATTCAGGAAACACCTCAAGACCTGGCTCTTCGTGCAGTAGTGACACATTTTCCCCCCAAGCGCTTTGAGACCCTCATGGGTGAGTAGAGCGCTCTACAAGTGTATCGATTGATTGATTGATACTTCCGAGTTTTTCACATAACGTCTCTGAAGAGACTAAACAGGCTTATGCCCCAGAATGGGCTTTAGCCCTGGTGCCGGCTGTGTATCGCAATCAGGTGGAGATTCACCAGCAAATGAAATCCCTTTGCGATCAATGCCACTGCCTGAGGCACAATATCTGATCAAGCGGGAGGCAAAAAAGTCTGTTAGTATCACTTTGGCCCAGTTGGAATATCAGGGTGTGATTTAATCCTGTGTTTCATCAATGAATAATCCTATCTTTCTGATATCAAAACCAGACGGTTCATATTGCATAGTTATGGATTATAGGAATTTGAACAGTCATGATCATACGTTTGCCATACAGAACACTCACAGCTCTGATAAACAATTTTGTCCGTAAAAAGTATAAAACCAGTTTGGGCATTTCCAATGGATTTTACAGTCACAATATGGCTCCTGAGAGCCATGACTGGACCGCATTTACTGCGGTTAGCAATAAGAAAAAATTAACAAGATGCGTTCTCTTACGTCGACAACATTTATTTGACTGATGACAAATTGATACGGCTTCTGGTGCGGTTTGACCGCATCATGTTATCGTTAGCAGACTTAGGGTACAAATGTAATTTTGCTAAGTCACACTTCGCCTATTTGGCAATTCTCTTTTTAGGGTTACAAACTCAACAATGAAGGAAGGGGGATGGCCCCCCACTTTCTGGAAAACTGTGCTCAATTACAGCCTCCTTCCACTCTTAAGAAATTACAATCTCTGTTATTTTTTTGCATTTCGGGAGGACATATATTTCTGATTATGCTCAGCATATTAAAACACAATATGCGTTGATACAACCCTCTTTTTCGTCTTCCAGCTGGCTTCCAGAACAGACAGATATTCTTCAGTCCTTGCAGTCTGATCTGCTAACGACTAACTTCTTGTTAACTTGTGACAATACACCTAAATAGTCATATGGATTATTCCTGGTACAGTGGGTTTCATTTACCTGAAATTCAACGAGGGAGATACGGTCCCAATTGCCTACAAATCACATCAGAAGAAAAGCGTTTTTACCCCATTGAGAAAATTCTTGCAGCAGTACAAATGGCGATCCTGAAGGAGTGCTCTTAGGCTCAGGGGAAACACATTCTCATGATATTACCTGTGCCTACTCTAGAGCAAGTCACAAAGGCTAGTGTACTGAATTCTAAAGTCTTACACCCGCACTGGATTCAGTGGGTGAGTTCTTGTACATCTGGTGATGTCACTTTTATTTTTGACCTATCCTTGCAGATGCAGGAGTTTTTACAGTACGAACAAGTTCATTCTGCGCCACAATTTTTGCTTCCCAGTGACCAATACAAATACAACGAATCTTCGCAGCCGGCCATTGATTCCAAACATGCTTACTCGACCACCTGTGCTATTGTGGTGGGCTCTATGGTTGATGGTGTGTTTACGTCTTCCTCAGTCAACACACAGTCCCTTGGTGACTGCACAGCTCAGTTGGCTGAGCTCCGGGCTTTAGTATTGGCTCTCGAATTCGCTGATCCAGATGTACCTACTCTTATAGTGTAGTATTCTTTCTATTGTGTACAGTCCTATAATGACAATCAATTATTTTGGTCTCAAAACGATTATCGAGACTCTAAGGGTAGCTCAATCAAGCATAAGACTCTTTGGATTTGAGTGGCAGCTCTTAAAGAAACCTCGCTGCTCACATATGTTATCATACTCTTGGCCCTCAGCATGTGGGAGCACCTGCTGTTGGCAATTCTTCGATTCAGAAAAGGGAGTGGTGATGAACAGAGTGTCTGAATTAAGCAGACCACTCTAACCCAGTCCAAAGATCAGGGCTTGATCCATCACCGTTATTAAGCTCACTGCACCATCCCAGCTCAGAACCTGACTATATGCAAATCAGTCTGTCCCTGGCCAGGTGCATCATGGGAACAGGGCAGACTAAACTACCAAGCAAATTCTTCACCAGAAAGGAGACAAGCTTCCGGGGACCGGTTTCTGGCATTTCAGCCGTCGTCGGCCCGGCTTGCTTGAATCCTGATGGTGCAGTGAGCAAGGGACTCATGTCTGAGTATACCCTGCCACACCTATAGTGGCCAAAAACGATTCAGAAAAGGGGGTGGTGATGAACAGAGTGTCTGAATTAAGCAGACCACTCTTACCCAGTCCAAAGATCAGGGCTTGATCCATCACCGTTATTTAGCTCACTGCACCATCCCAGCTCAGAACCTGGCTATATGCAAATCAGTCTGGCCCAGTGCATCATGGGAACAGGGCAGACTAAACTACCAAGCCAATTCTTCACCAGAAAGGAGACAAGTTTCCGGGGACCGGTTTCTGGCATTTCAGCCGTCGTCGGCCCGGCTTGCTTGAATCCTGATGGTGCAGTGAGCAAGGGACTCATGTCTGAGTATACCCTGCCACACCTATAGTGGCCAAAAACGATTCAGAAAAGGGGGTGGTGATGAACAGAGTGTCTGAATTAAGCAGACCACTCTTACCCAGTCCAAAGATCAGGGCTTGATCCACCACCGTTATTTAGCTCACTGCACCATCCCAGCTCAGATCCTGGCTATATGCAAATCAGTCTGTCCCTGGCCCAGCGCATCATGGGAACAGGGCAGACTAAACTACCAAGCCAATTCTTCACCAGAAAGGAGACAAGCTTCCGGGGACCGGTTTCTGGCATTTCAGCCGTCGTCGGCCCAGCTTGCTTGAATCCTGATGGTGCAGTGAGCAAGGGACTCATGTCTGAGTATACCCTGCCACACCTATAGTGGCCAAAAACGATTCAGAAAAGGGGGTGGTGATGAACAGAGTGTCTGAATTAAGCAGACCACTCTTACCCAGTCCAAAGATCAGGGCTTGATCCATCACCGTTATTTAGCTCACTGCACCATCCCAGCTCAGAACCTGGCTATATGCAAATCAGTCTGTCCCTGGCCCAGTGCATCATGGGAACAGGGCAGACTAAACTACCAAGCCAATTCTTCACCAGAAAGGAGACAAGCTTCCGGGGACCGGTTTCTGGCATTTCAGCCGTCGTCGGCCCGGCTTGCTTGAATCCTGATGGTGCAGTGAGCAAGGGACTCATGTCTGAGTATACCCTGCCACACCTATAGTGGCCAAAAACGATTCAGAAAAGGGGGTGGTGATGAACAGAGTGTCTGAATTAAGCAGACCACTCTTACCCAGTCCAAAGATCAGGGCTTGATCCATCACCGTTATTAAGCTCACTGCACCATCCCAGCTCAGAACCTGGCTATATGCAAATCAGTCTGTCCCTGGCCCAGTGCATCATGGGAACAGGGCAGACTAAACTACCAAGCCAATTCTTCACCAGAAAGGAGACAAGCTTCCGGGGACCGGTTTCTGGCATATCAGCCGTCGTCGGCCCGGCTTGCTTGAATCCTGATGGTGCAGTGAGCAAGGGACTCATGTCTGAGTATACCCTGCCACACCTATAGTGGACAAAAACGATTCAAAAAAGGGGGTGGTGATGAACAGAGTGTCTGAATTAAGCAGACCACTCTTACCCAGTCCAAAGATCAGGGCTTGATCCATCACCGTTATTTAGCTCACTGCACCATCCCAGCTCAGATCCTGGCTATATGCAAATCAGTCTGTCCCTGGCCCAGTGCATCATGGGAACAGGGCAGACTAAACTACCAAGCCAATTCTTCACCAGAAAGGAGACAAGCTTCCGGGGACCGGTTTCTGGCATTTCAGCGGTCGTCGGCCCGGCTTGCTTGAATCCTGATGGTGCAGTGAGCAAGGGACTCATGTCTGAGTATACCCGTCCACACCTATAGTGGACAAAAACGATTCAGAAAAGGGGGTGGTGATGAACAGAGTGTCTGAATTAAGCAGACCACTCTTACCCAGTCCAAAGATCAGGGCTTGATCCATCACCGTTATTTAGCTCACTGCACCATCCCAGCTCAGAACCTGGCTATATGCAAATCAGTCTGTCCCTGGCCCAGTGCATCATGGGAACAGGGCAGACTAAACTACCAAGCCAATTCTTCACCAGAAATGAGATAAGCTTCCGGGGACCGGTTTCTGGCATTTCAGCCGTCGTCAGCCCGGCTTGCTTGAATCCTGATGGTGCAGTGAGCAAGGGACTCATGTCTGAGTATACCCTGCCACACCTATAGTGGCCAAAAACGATTCAGAAAAGGGGGTGGTGATGAACAGAGTGTCTGAATTAAGCAGACCACTCTTACCCAGTCCAAAGATCAGGGCTTGATCCATCACCGTCATTTAGCTCACTGCACCATCCCAGCTCAGAACCTGGCTATATGCAAATCAGTCTGTCCCTGGCCCAGTGCATCATGGGAACAGGGCAGACTAAACTACCAAGCCAATTCTTCACCAGAAAGGAGACAAGCTTCCGGGGACCGGTTTCTGGCATTTCAGCCGTCGTCGGCACGGCTTGCTTGAATCCTGATGGTGCAGTGAGCAAGGGACTCATGTCTGAGTATACCCTGCCACACCTATAGTGGCCAAAAACGATTCAGAAAAGGGGGTGCTGATGAACAGAGTGTCTGAATTAAGCAGAACACTCTTACCCAGTCCAAAGATCAGGGCTTGATCCATCACCGTTATTTAGCTCACTGCACCATCCCAGCTCAGAACCTGGCTATATGCAAATCAGTCTGTCCCTGGCCCAGTGCATCATGGGAACAGGGCAGACTAAACTACCAAGCCAATTCTTCACCAGAAAGGAGACAAGCTTCCGGGGACCGGTTTCTGGCATTTCAGCCGTCGTCGGCCCGGCTTGCTTGAATCTTGATGGTGCAGTGAGCAAGGGACTCATGTCTGAGTATACCCTGCCACACCTATAGTGGACAAAAACGATTCAGAAAAGGGGGTGGTGATGAACAGAGTGTCTGAATTAAGCAGACCACTCTTACCCAGTCCAAAGATCAGGGCTTGATCCATCACCGTTATTTAGCTCACTGCACCATCCCAGCTCAGAACCTGGCTATATGCAAATCAGTCTGTCCCTGGCCCAGTGCATCATGGGAACAGGGCAAACTAAACTACCAAGCCAATTCTTCACCAGAAATGAGATAAGCTTCCGGGGACCGGTTTCTGGCATTTCAGCCGTCGTCGGCCCGGCTTGCTTGAATCCTGATGGTGCAGTGAGCAAGGGACTCATGTCTGAGTATACCCTGCCACACCTATAGTGGCCAAAAACGATTCAGAAAAGGGGGTGGTGATGAACAGAGTGTCTGAATTAAGCAGACCACTCTTAACCAGTCCAAAGATCAGGGCTTGATCCATCACCGTTATTTAGCTCACTGCATCATCCCTGCTCAGAACCTGGCTATATGCAAATCAGTCTGTCCCTGGCCCAGAGCATCATGGGAACAGGGCAGACTAAACTACCAAGCCAATTCTTCATCAGAAAGGAGACAAGCTTCCGGGGACCGGTTTCTGGCATTTCAGCCGTCGTCGGCCCGGCTTGCTTGAATCCTGATGGTGCAGTGAGCAAGGGACTCATGTCTGAGTATACCCTGCCACACCTATAGTGGCCAAAAACGATTCAGAAAAGGGGGTGGTGATGAACAGAGTGTCTGAATTAAGCAGACCACTCTTACCCAGTCCAAAGATCAGGGCTTGATCCATCACCGTTATTTAGCTCACTACACCATCCCAGCTCAGAACCTGGCTATATGCAAATCAGTCTGTCCCTGGCCCAGTGCATTATGGGAACAGGGCAGACTAAACTACCAAGCCAATTCTTCACCAGAAAGGAGACAAGCTTCCGGGGACCGGTTTCTGGCATTTCAGCCGTCGTCGGCCCGGCTTGCTTGAATCCTGATGGTGCAGCGAGCAAGGGACTCATGTCTGAGTATACCCTGCCACATCTATAGTGGCCAAAAACGATTCAGAAAAGGGGGTGGTGATGAACAGAGTGTCTGAATTAAGCAGACCACTCTTACCCAGTCCAAAGATCAGGGCTTGATCCATCACCGTTATTTAGCTCACTGCACCATCCCAGCTCAGAACCTGGCTATATGCAAATCAGTCTGTCCCTGGCCCAGTGCATCATGGGAACAGGGCAGACTAAACTACCAAGCCAATTCTTCACCAGAAAGGAGACAAGCTTCCGGGGACCGGTTTCTGGCATTTCAGCCGTCGTCGTCGGCCCGGCTTGCTTGAATCCTGATGGTGCAGTGAGCAAGGGACTCATGTCTGAGTATACCCTGCCACACCTATAGTGGCCAAAAACGATTCAGAAAAGGGGGTGGTGATGAACAGAGTGTCTGAATTAAGCAGACCACTCTTACCCAGTCCAAAGATCAGGGCTTGATCCATCACTGTTATTTAGCTCACTGCACCATCCCAGCTGAGTACCTGGCTATATGCAAATCAGTCTGTCCCTGGCCCAGTGCATCATGGGAACAGGGCAGACTAAACTACCAAGCCAATTCTTCACCAGAAAGGAGACAAGCTTCCGTGGACCGGTTTCTGGCATTTCAGCCGTCGTTGGCCCGGCTTGCTTGAATCCTGATGGTGCAGTGAGCAAGGGACTCATGTCTGAGTATACCCTGCCACACCTATAGTGGCCAAAAACGATTCAGAAAAGGGGGTGGTGATGAACAGAGTGTCTGAATTAAGCAGACCACTCTTACCCAGTCCAAAGATCAGGGCTTGATCCATCACCGTTATTTAGCTCACTGCACCATCCCAGCTCAGAACCTGGCTATATGCAAATCAGTCTGTCCCTGGCCCAGTGCATCATGGGAACAGGGCAGACTAAACTACCAAGCCAATTCTTCACCAGAAAGGAGACAAGCTTCCGGGGACCGGTTTCTGGCATTTCGGTCCCCGGAAGCTTTTTTCCTTCCCAGTTAAAGAATTGGCTTGGTAGTTTGCTTTGCCCTGTTCCCATGATGCACTGAGACAGGGACAGACTAATTTGCATGTAGCCAGGTTCTGAGCTGGGATGGTGCAGTGAGCTAATAAACGGTGATGGATCAAGCCCTGATCTGTTGACTGGGTAGGAGTATTCTGCTTAATTCAGAAACTCTGTCCATCACCACCCCCTTTTCTGAATCATTGGCAATTCTTCAGCTGATAAAGGAGACAAGTCTGCAGTTGCCACGTATTCAGTAGCAGCAGTTACAAGGTCCATGACTAAGATTGATAATGAAATTCTGGCAGCTATAGCTGCTACAAGGGATGGGCCGGCGCTCCCACAAGGTTTCCCTTCTAAATATTCTTATCATTTATCACTGGAACAAGTTTCCTTTCCTTCCATTCCATCCGTTGGGATCGGCTAATTTTCAATGAGAACTGCAGACTTCCTTTGATAATTGCCATGCACGAAGGCATGGTATCTGCACATGCTGGAGTTTCAGCTACAGTGTCTCTTTTGCAGCAACGCTATTGGTGGCGTGTCGATATAGACAGACACATAATTATGTGCTTTCTTGTGACATTTGTCAACAAATGAAACCGTCAATAGTTGCACGTCTACCTCACATGCAGCTATACATCTGATATCAACCATTGGGATGTATTTATCTGGATTGCTGCGGTCTTTTGACATCTGATCCTGCATATAAATACATTTTTGTTGCAGTTGATTTGTGCACTACATTTCTATCGGTTTGGCCACAACGCAGCACTGGCACTTAAAATGTCATTAGAAATTAGCTTGTCTTTGTTGTGACGTTTGCCTGTGGCGCCTTCCATTCTAAATAGGGTCCAGCATTCCCCTCTAAGTCGTACAAGGATGCGATGAAGTCTTTGGGGGTGCTGGTGCAGTTTTGGCTCCATACAGGCCCAAGGGCAATTCTATAGTGGATCGAAAGAACTGTGACCTACAGCAGTCTTTGACAGCTAGAGTCGGAGGTTCTGGCAGGAACTGCCTGGCCCATATTTATGGAGTTCAACATGCACTTAATAATCTCCCCAAAAGATCTCTGGGTTGGTGGATCCCATTCAAAATGCTGGCATTAAAATGTTAGTGCCAGACTTGATGGTCTAGACGTTGTGGCGGCTGCAACATTTGACGTAGATAATCATTCTGCTATTTTACAGGAACTACAAGAGACCCGTCACAGCTACGCTACAGAACATATAACCTCTTACAATGCCAGGGCAATGCTGCTTCTGGTCTCTTGCTGGCTTCTTAAGATTGGAGATATGGTACGAGAAAAGCTGGAGAACAAAAAATAATTTGGCCCCTCTTATCGTGCACAGGATGCGCTTCTTGGATTGAAGGGTACTCGTACAGTGATACTACCACCTTTACCTGGTCGCAAAGAAAACAGATATATTTCGATAGATAATGTCACACTACACAATCTGGCTGATTCTGAATAGTGTGAGTCCCATTGTTTCAAGTAAAGCTATCTCCCTGAAGTTGATGCATTCAACCTCTTCAATTAATGCCCGTGTTGTTGAGGGTGCGTTGGAGACTCCTATTGACCTTTTGCCTGTTGTGTCTTCATCTTCCTCCAACACAGAATTCGAGTATGCTTGTCCAGTGGATGAGTCCCACATTGAGGTACCAGATAGTCCTTTACATCGTCAAGCTGATGTTGAGCTGCCGCCGTTAATGAACATGGGAGCAAGCAGTTATTTTAGGAACCATACAAGCTCATCTTGTGACTCTTCTTGTTCGTCCTCCTCTGTGATACCCCCACTGACAAAAACGACTATTTTCATTTCTTGGTTCAAAAAGACTTACCTGGTCCCACCCTGGACCTACATCTGGTTGGTGCTTTTTCTGATTTTCCTCTTCATGTTGATTGGGTTTGTGACAGTGTTCTTGCTCTTCAATGGCCATATTTGATTGATTGATTGATTATTTGCCAGAATGCCCTGCTGTGAAATTGGTTGATGGAATTCTGGCTCCCCATACATCTTCCCATATCATGAAATGTTATCAAGCCCTGGTGAATATTTCCGCATTCCCTGTTGCTGATGGCATCGTTTGGGATAAAGTTGCATTCGAGATCCATGGTCGGATGGAAGTCCTCAAGATACCATAAGTTTTTCGCGTTTCCTTAGGAGATGTGGTAACACAGGACATGCATTCCAATGATTGGGATATACAAGCAGTACATTCTTTGTTTTCTGATTTGAAGTATTACGCTGCTTTTGATGCTGAAGATTTATATTTACATTCTGCCAATTGTGCTTACGTATTCTGTTATCAACATTATGGCCACCATATCGTGCACAAAAGAAACATTTTAAGACCTGTGTTTAATTCCCTGCAGTGGGAAAGTTGTCCAACTCCCTTAGAGAGAAGTTAAAAAACGCTTAGAAATAAGTTCCCCTATTACACACGTCCAATCCAGAGTCCTATTTCTTTAAATTAAAATTGCCGTCTCAATCTAAATATATTTTGACACAAACAAAGTAAATAAATTCAGTGATCATTACAGGGTTATGATCACTGGAAAGATACCAGTGATTTTAAATCGATGTGTGGCACTAAAGCTTGGCAGGTCCAGGGAACCGAAGCTTTGCATCATGCATGTTTAATTCTGATTCAAATATTATTTTTAAATGACATAGTGCACCAAACTACTTGTTTTGACTTGGCTACTGCCAAACATTTGAATATTCTCTCCATTCCTTTATTGGCTGAGTATGATAATTGGCGTAAACACACCAATCGTACGATTGATATACTACAAACACTATTTTGAAATGATGTTGACCCCTCGGAAACTAATTCTAATGCTTGTCAACTGCGTTTTCATAATGCCACATCCGTTTTCACACAAACTAGACCTGATCCCCATTCCCCATATTCACATTCAGTCACCAGATATTCGGTGGGAAAATTGTGTCAACAATGGTTGGAACACTCAACTCTGTCGTCGGTGAAACAACACCTGTCTATCTTGTCGAGTGCATTTTTCTTTATTGCACAGTTACTTTCAATGGAACAATCTTTTTTTGCACAATGCTCTGGAACCTCGATGGGAAATTGTGCAGCTCCATCGTATGCAAATATTTTCATGGATCGTTTTGAAACGGATCACATACTCACCGATACAGAATGGACAAAAACCTCATCTTATACAAACGGTATATAGATGACATTTTTATCCTATGGAAGGGATTAGCCAATTCATTGAAACTAGCCATTGAGAATCTTAACAATGTCAACAACCGCATTAAATTCACACACATCAGCGAAACGCAAGTATCCTTTCTTGACGTCATGATCACCCATACAAATGGCGAACTACAAACCAATATATACCAAAAACAGACAGAAACAATCTGCTTCACTCTCAAAGTTTTCATCAACCCTCTTTGGAAAAACACTTCTCATTCTCCCAGCTAGTAAGGATCAAACGCATTGCATCATCTTCAACCATCTATGAACTACACCAAAACACCATGACCGTCCTGACCTGTTCAGAAGCGGTCGCTCTCCTTCTTCTCCTCTCCCCCTGGTATCGTAGCGCTTGTGCCTCAGCTGCCTCTACGCTTTGCACCAAAATTTGTGTGCCCTGCAGTGTTTATTATTGTTGCTGCCAT
This sequence comes from Lissotriton vulgaris, assembly GCF_964263255.1. Lineage (NCBI taxonomy): Eukaryota > Metazoa > Chordata > Amphibia > Caudata > Salamandridae > Lissotriton > Lissotriton vulgaris. The sequence continues at coordinate 1,357,527,948 of NC_141687.1, forward strand.
TTTGTTTGTTGTGCCCCCTTGACCGTCCCTCCACCTCGCTCCCGCCTTCCAGCTGCCCCTCCCACCCACTGGTATTTCTGGCTGACCTCGCCCTCGTGGAGAGCTGTGACCGTCCTGACTTGTTCAGAAGCGGTCGCTCTCCTTCACCTCCTCTCCCCCTGGTATCGTAGCGCTTGTGCCTCAGCTGCCTCTACGCATTGCACCAAAATTGCTGTGTTTGTGTTGCGCTCCACTGCTGATCACGCGCTCGACTACGGTGGAATTATTTACATTGTGGTTTGGTTATTTTAAAATACTGTGATTGCTCGCATTGTGGTATCGTATTTCATATTTTGACATTGCCCGACTGCTGGTGTATTCTAAGCGCTACACCACTGCTAAACGCTTTGTGTGCCCTGCAGCATTTATTATTGTTGCTGCCATTTTGTTTGTTGTGCCCCCTTGACCGTCCCTCCATCTCGCTCCCACCTCCCAGCTGCCCCTCCCACGCTCCGCCCCCTCCACTATCCATTAAAGACAGATAAACCAACGCGCAGCGTCCACGCGCAGAGGTCGCGCCGAAGGTGCGCCAAAGGTAAGCCCATCTACGCCCGTCCACGCCTGGCCCGTGCCCAGCGCCAGACCCCCTGTCCCCCGCAAAACACACCCCTCCCGCATTACATACGACGCCGCTACCCTCTCTACACTTAACCCCGGACGACCCCTTACCTGCTTCCAAGCCGCCCCAGGACACACCCATAGGCCATTCACCTGTAATTCCTGCAAGTTTGACTGCATCAGGACCCTCGCCAAACCCACAAACACCAAACAGAATCCCGACAACAACCACCTGAAATGCATCCTTCTGAACACCCGTTCAGTCCACAGTCACGCCATTCAACTTTGGAATCTACTCGACACCACATCACCAGAATTCGCTTTTTTTACGGAAACATGGATGAACGCCTCATCCACGCCTGACATCGCCATAGCCATCCCTGACGGCTACAAGATTATCCGTAAGGACCGCACCAACCAAATAGGAGGAGGCATCGCCATCGTCCATAAGAACACCATCCACATCACTACCAGCTCAGACGACAACCTCGCAACCGCCGAACACCTCCACTTCCAGATTCACATCGACCCCAAGACCACACTCAGAGGCACCCTCATCTACAGACCACCAGGACTCCGCACACAATTTAGCGAAGACATCACTGACTTCATCAGCCCACACGCCCTCCCCTCTGAGTACTACATTCTACTAGGCGACCTCAACTTCCACCTGGAAAAGAACAGTGACAACAACACTACCACCCTTCTGGACAACCTCGCCAATTTCTGACTCTAACAACTTGTGGATACCCCCACACATTGGGCCGGACACACTCTCGACCCAATCTTCACATCCAGCAAATACATCTCCTTCAATCACACCAATACTCTCCATTGGACGGATCACTGCTGCGTTCACTTCAACTACAAAAAGACTACGAACCACAACCACCCACAACCAATTCCCCGCAGAAACTGGAACAAAATCACCACCGACCAACTCTTCACATCGCTCCACCAACACCCCCCTGCCCATTCATCAGACCCAAACCAAGCAGCCACCAATCTCGCACAATGGATCACCCACAGTGCTGATGAATTGGCACCCCTGAAAAACAACCCGACCAAACAAAATCACAAAAAAGCCCCCTGGTTCAATGATGAACTTATGAAATCCAAGAAGACATGCCGATCCCTCGAGAAAACCTGGAAAAGAAACCCAACAACTGAAAACCTAGCCACGTTCAAAAACGCCACCCGCAAACACCATCAACTAATCCGTTCCACAAAAAAATCAGCATTCAAGGACCGACTCGACAACAACGCACACAGCAGCAAGGAACTGTTCAACATCGTTAAAGAATTCACCAACCCCTCAGCCGGCACCAACGATATCACCCCTTCCAGAGACCTCTGCGACTCCCTAGCCTCTTTCTTCCACAACAAAATCTCCGACATACACAACAGCTTCGTAAACCAGTCCGGTGAACATCTCTAATCACCTGACAGACCTCCACTGGCTTCCTGTCAACAAGAGAATAACGTTCCGTCTCATCACCCACGCACACAAAGCCCTATACAATCTAGGACCCGAATGCCTCAACACGCATCTTTCGTTTTACACCCCCACCCGCAAACTTCGATCATCCAATCAAGCCCTCGCCGCAATACGATGCATCCACAGGCCCACCATGGGGGGAAGATCCTTCTCTTACCTAGCAGCCAAAACCTGGAACTCCCTCCCCACCCACCTCCGCCTTACTCAAAACCACCTCTCTTTCAGAAAACAACTCAAAACCTGGATTTTTGATAAGTAATTTCCCACCTTTCCAAGCGCCTTGAGACCCTATGGGTGAGTAGTGCGCTATATAAATGCCAAACTTGAACTTGAACTTGAACCATCATTACCAAATTCAAGGATAGAGGATATCCTGAACCCCTATTGGAAGAGGCCGTTAAAAGAGCACAAGGGTTAAACAGAACTCAACTGCTATCAGCTACACAGAGAGAGGACACACCCAGAGCAGTGTTTGTGTCTAAGTATTCCACCAGAAGCCACCAGATCAAAAAAATCATCCTAAAACATTGGCCGTTACTGGCGTTAGAGGAAGATTTCAAAGGCATATTCGCACACAATCCGAGGTTCGCGTACGAACGAACCAAGAACATCAAAGAATTCCTAAAGTCAAGGAAAATTGAACCTACCACTGAATACAAAGGAACTCTTCCTTGCCACAATTGTGGCAATTGTAATGCCATCATGATAAGCTACACCATCACCCACCCACTACCCGGCAATAACATCAAACTTAACGTAACTGGAACCTGCGACAGCACAAATTTCATCTACATGCTAAAGTGCCCATGTGGACTAGTATATGTGGGTAAGACCACCAGGAAAATTAAAATGCGTATAATCGAACACAAAAGCAACATTATACTAAAATTGTCTAAATCCACTGTGGCAACACACTTTGATGAGTTCAAACATAATGCCAGTCAGTTACGGTTTTGCATACTGGAACAAGTACCAATATTACGGTGGCGGGACAATGCTCAACACCTTCTTAGAAGAGAATTATTTTGAATTCACCATCTGTCATTGGCACAGCCAAAGGGACTTAATGATCGACTGGAATATAGTTGTCACCTTTAGAACTAGCACTGTTCATGTTAAAAATACATTCAGTTCATGTACCTAGGATGTTATGCAGCTTAAGTTTAGTACACAGCATGACAATTTTCATTATAATGTTTTTATGTCACACTTTATTTTCATTATTCTCACTCACATACTCTTAAATGTGGGCAACCTCCCAATTCACGAATTTACATGTTGTGCACACATGCTTCACCAGCGCACATATTCAGAATCACGCATAGCACCTTTGTGCTAGCTATACTATCCATAAAGTTTCGCATTCAAGTTACGATTCCTACACGCCACTTCAGCCTATCCGCCGACTCTTTACGTTCGATAGAGTCACCTGACTTAATCTGCCTATCCCGTTAAACAACAGATTTATCTAGTAGCATCACAACGCAGCATGTTACAATCCGCTACCGCGGCTGCTATTTGGGCCGCAGAAATGAGAGAAAGAACCTTCCGATTTCATAATCCGGATAAGCTTATTCACTCTGGCGATTAACCCTACGTTATTAGACCATGTTTTTAATTTAGCAAGTGATCTTTATACTCGTTGCTCTTTGTAGAGTCACACATCGGCACCAACCTCCACGGATACCAAACAAAGTCGGAATACAGGTTAGACCCCACTAACCAGTTAAGCATGCTCGTTCATTTGGCACATACTAAGCACAGCGCACCAGGCACGGTCACACCATATTAATTTAACCGACACGTCTGGCAACGGACAAAGCACACTAAGTGCTAGACACAATATTGCATTCATCTCCTTTTATTCTGATTATCACCACATTCCGTTGTACACAACCGACTGCATGTTTCTAGAATGCTTAATCACGCTGAGTATAAGGTTCTATTAGAAGTGTCCTTCTCCGGACACCATCAGTGTGTTTGTCACCCTTACTGCATGTATTCAAGAACAGTATTTATTGATTGTACCTTCACATCCACTACCCTGGCGCAGTCCCCTGTGTAGCATTATGAGACATTAGACTGATATTAATAGAATGTACACTGTATGTTGTAAATACCTGACATGTTGAAACGTGACTATACTTGTTTTGCCTTCAGATATGAAGTCCCCTGATGAAGGGCAGCAGCCCGAAATGCATTGGGCACAACATATGATCAATATCACAGGATAAATACATATTATGAGGATAATAATATGAAGAATGTGAAAATGACACGAGAATATGAAAATAAAAGCAAAAATTACACTCCCGAATAAAGTGAAGAATTTTTATTGAACATTATTGAAATCTCACAGAGTGCATTGAGGAGACGTTACTCCTAAGGGAAATAGTGCATTCACTTGATATTCGTACCCGCAGCGCGGGCGGGTTCACCTCGACTACACCACAGAAAAGCAATTTAACAATTGTTTAAACAAATACATCAAGAGTGCAATTTCCACACTCCGTTTATTGGATTATTGGTCCTGTGCCTTCTCCATATTAGTATGTTCCTCCTCCCATAGTGTAGCAAGTGTCTCTATTAGTCCGGAGCTATACTGTAACAATGGTTTACTCTAATCTTCCTCTTCTACCGACTGTTCTACCACCATGTCAAGGAGGGTTTGGGGTTTTCTTCTGAACAAGAGTTCAAATGGAGAGAATCCTGTTGATTTCTGCTCCTGTGTACGATTAGCAAATCATACCAAAGGCAATTGTCGATCCCAGCTATTTCCTGCCTTGTCTATGATCTTTCTGAGCATTGTTTTTATTATCTTATCATACCGTTCCACTAGACAATCCGTCCAAGGGTGATATACTGCAGTTTGTATTTGTTTGATCCCCAAGATGTCACATACTTGTTTCATATGTTTGGACACAAATCGGGTGCCCTGATCAGTTAATATTTCATAGGGACACCCAACACGAGAAAAGAAAGCAACCATGGCTTGAGCTACGGTTGTGGTGGTAATACTGGTTAAAGGTATTGCTTCTGGATAGCGTGTAGCGTAGTCTACCAATACCAGAATATATTGGTGTCCTTGTCCTGAAGGAAGTAACGGGCCTACTAGGTCCACACCCACCATCCAAAGGGAACATCAATGATGGTGAGTGGTTGTAACGGGGCACGGGTAAGGACCGGTGCATCTATCAGAGAAAACACACAACCACGCTACTTCCTGGTATATCCCTGGCTAATAGAAACAGTCTAACAGGTATGTACTTTGCCATAATGACCACCCCCTGTCTGGCTGTCTGCTAGTTCCAATACTTGTTCTCAGAAAGCTTTTGGGACCAACAACTGTTCCTTAGTGTAAATATTCTCCCTAGTAATTCTATATAACAGGCCTTTTTTCTTACAAAAGAAGGGTCCTACCTTTTTGGGGTGGTCTTATTTGTACTTGATTACAAACGTGATGTAGGGTACCATTGTCTCTCTGTGCTGTTTGGAAACTCCGGCTTCATGTGTGTGGTATGTCTGGGGAGAGAAGGACAGGTGTAGGTAAGACATGACAAGCTTTACCATATAATGCTCTCTCCTCCCTTTTTTCCCTTTTAGACTTCGGAGCTTTGGGTGAGTATCCCCTAATGTCTTTTCTGGTGAAATGGGCATTTTCATATTGTCGGTGGAATGGGAAGTGAGGGAAGAAAGATAGTCATGGAATCTATGGAGGTTGGTGCCTAACAGGGCAGTTTAAGAAAGGGAAGGTACTACGCCTACCTTTCTCAATTATGGTTCTCCGTCAATATCTAGCAAAACTTCGGCTAGTGGATACATTTTCTCCTCACCCTGTACACATGTGACCCGTACAAACTTGACCCCTAAGAGTAGCGCATTGGGTACCAATTCATTACTAATAACCATGTGGCGACACCCAGTATCTAGAAAGGCAACGACTGGCTTCCCATTGAAGTGTATTCTCTTTCTGTATCTCTCTGGGGGCTCTCCTGCAACTAACACTTGCCCACGGGTGTACCCGACTTCCATGGGTCCCTGGGGAGGCGTACGTCTGGGACAATGACGGGCAATGTGTCCCCACACTAGGGTCCCTGTAGTGAACTTGTTCCCAAGATGGGTAAGGAAGGCTGTTTTAATGATGGTGGAATTCTATGATCTGTGAGTGGAGTAGAGGCCATATTCCCTGGTCTGGGGAGGTTGAGAGGAGTATGATGGGGTTGGGCTTTGAATTCAGGAGACCTATGAAAGGCACAAGCGAGATCAACGGCCACTTTGACTAAGAGATTGGGATGTTGTTTGATCCACACTCTGGTATTGGAGGGAAGAGCTTCCAGATATTGCTCCAAATAGATTTTCTCAGTGATATCGTCTATGGAAGAAGAGGCGGGTTGTAACCAATGATTTCCCAGATCCCATATTTGGGTATATAGAGCTCGTAGATTGTCCCCTGTAGATCATTTCTCTTTTTGCAACCTAAGCGCTCTAATATAGCCCTTTTTATGTCTGGATAAGCGGTTGTCCCTGCCAGATTAGCTGCCTGATAAGCGGCTTGAAGCTCACCCGATAACAAGGAGGCTATATAGTGCCCCCACCTTTCTGGTAGCCATGCAGCTGTGGTGGCGGCCTGTTCAAAATTTACAAAGAAGAATTCGGGGTCATCACCTTCTTGAAGCTTTTGTAGCACACTTACTGGTACATTAGGATGCACCCTGGCACTTGAGATGGCGTCAGTTAATCGTAGAATAGCTATATCCTGTACTTGTTGATTAGTGGTCAAGAGGGAGGCTTGTTCTTTTAGTTCTGAGTGAAGGGCGTCACGTTCTTTCTGGGTTATTTTAGTGTGTTGCCTAAATATTAGCTGTAAGTGTTGTTGGCCCTCTGACAGTTGAGTTATTATGGACTCCATTGTAATGGGTTGTGTCATTTTGACTAGACACAGATCCCACTTCTGACAACACTTGAAAGCCTTCTTCACTCAAGAGTTTCCTGGGGGGGGGGGGGGGGTATTCTTCCTTAATGACACACAATCATGGACTTAAGGTTAGATATTTATTATTTTCATAAATGTTCACAGTCTTTCTCGTGGTGGAGAGGTAGGAGTTAGAGTCAAATATACAACAAAATACTTCTTAAGTATTGAATTAATCTCAGTCGAAATGCAGAGTAATGTTGGCTCAGTTGCCTAAAATTTCAGTGCAGGTCAGTAGGTAAATTAGGCGTAGAATGTGGTCATGTCTGTGACTCTTGACGGTCACGCAATTGGGATCCTCTTATTCCCAGGGTAACCTGAACCCACGACCCACCTGGGCTGTGGGAAGGGGAGCAGTAGCCTCCACTTGCCTTGGAAGAGGACTGGACTCAACAGCATAGCTCCTTGAGCTGCAATCTGCTGTGACGTCCAGTGCCTGGGTTTCAACCTCCTCCGACCTGCCGGGGTCTTCTTCCTCTCCCTCTCTTACTCTTGTATGCCTTCTGTCTCGGTTACAACCTCCATCTTCCTCTTTTCACTCGACCCGCCCTCCGTGCCCTTTTCCCTTTTTTCCTGGCCTTTTCTTCCATGCACATTTGCCAGTACTGTAGCACTAACTCCACTTCCGCTCGAGACCAACATTGGTGCCATCTTGGAATTCTCAGAACATTTCCCGACCTGATCACAGGCAGTTATCTTATTTTGAATAACCACAACTGTTGCGGCTTACAGGCAGGCATCCTGTATATAGTAACAGTTTCACAACGTGTTACTTGTAGTAGTAATGCATTTTCCACCCCGCATGGGAATGTAGATAGTTCCATTTGTTCTTCCATACCAACTTTGAAAACAGTAGAATCAAAGAGCTATTCTCTTAACAAGAAGTTGTTCTCACTTTGGCTCAAGAGACCTTTGAATTGCAGGTGGCTAGAACATCTAGTGAGAGTCAGTCACTGCTGAACACAAATCACCCACTTAATTATGGAGAACTGATACACCAAATACATAATGAGTCTGGCACAGAAGGCATTGCTAATTTTTTTTAAACTAATGAGATCCGGCATTGTGACTTCTTTTCAGATGATCTTTGGAGCCGGCCTTTATCCATTCTATTTTTTCTGGCACCTTTGGAGGATTACCCTTAAAACTAGGGCCAGAGGGTGGCTTCCTAATTCTTCTGCTCCTGTTACGCAATGGCTGCCCATCATGAGGTGATGGACAGACCCAGCCAATTGCAACTGTACCGTGACTGAATGCAACATCTTTTTGGATGCTTGCCATTTGTGACCCTTATGGACTAAGTTTTCGCTTTGCCTACTTCACTTGTGTGCAACCTGTATTCTACTGCCAGCGGTGCCCTTTCTATTAGGCCTTTGATTTATGCCTCTCCAATACGCCATACACAAACCTGGATTATGATCTGTTAGTGGGTCCATTACTTGCCCATGACCAGGCCTGTTCTCGGGATGACCGTATGGCGGTTGCAGCTGCACTTGGAATGTTGGCTGAGGGGAATATCTGTGCGGCTGCACAGAATATCTTGCAATGGAGTTTCATCGAATACCATGCAAGTTGCCCGGATATGCTCTTAGAGGCATTGGATTATGAGGAACCCGTGTGTTCCTTCGAGCTACTTGTTTGGATGGCATCCCTTTTTGCTACGAAAAATAGGGATGACCTTTTGGAACAAATTGTATTCTTAGGTTCACATACTTTGATGGATTTTCCAACTCCAAATTAATTCCGTACACAATAAACAACAAAACTTTGAATGACAAATTTTTGGGGGGAAATTTTCCAATTAATTTTTTTTGAGCGCTTCTAGACTCTGCTAACCTTTGAACTCTGTTTGGGTATTTTATCTACATGCTATCACCTGTCCAAGGGGAGGGTATCATATAGCCTTAAGGTCATTGTCGTTGCTAAGTTAGCATGAGCTCTGCTGCCATGATGCTGCTTTTACGCACGTTACAACATTACTTTATTTTGCAAGACTCTGTTTGTGCCTTTCACATGAGAACCATCTGCTTTCTGCATTCTCTGCTTGTTCCTGGAGTTTAGTCTGAACACAGTGTGCAAGGTTGATAAACAATGCCCCTTGTTTTTCCGTTCTGGTCAGTCCCTAGCGCCTAGATATAACATGCTAACACAGCTTTGGCTGCTGGAAACTCGTGCTTTGATATTATTGGGATACATGTTGGTTTAACACACACTTGGAGAGGAACCTTTGCAGGGAGAAGAACTATGCTGTTCCTATGATGTAGGAATACCATCTAGGCACTAAGGTATAGGGTCTTCTTTTATATAATAAAACGTCTTCTTACCAAGGGGAGGGTGGTTGGGTCTTATAGTCCTTTACCCACTGTCTGCATACAATGACATCCCACTTTATAATCTATGGACTTGCTACAATGCTAACTGTTTTAGGTTTATGCATTTTGCTGCTGGTAGTGGCTCGTATATTGCATTATAGAGCACTATAGTTAAAATAAACATTTTGAACTATAACAATAACTCTGTCAATTCTTATTGCGGACAGGTATGAGTGAGTGAGCAAAAGGGTACGTCTTGCTCCTGTGATTTCTCAGAGAGTCTGGAGTGTTGTGTTTTGGGTTGTCTAATCATTTGCAGCTTTTTGGTTATGTAGGAGAGCAAATTAGACACTATAGCTGGTCGGTTCTGGGATTTTGGGTACTGAGACAGTAGGAAGGCTCACACTGCCACCGAGGTCCCGTTTTCATGTGCATAGTTCTGTGTATGTACAGAATACCTGCAACACTTCTTTCTATTTTTATTGGGTCAGTCAGTTTGACTCTCCTCCCCCATCTTACCTGAGAGTAGCTGTAGTCGGAGCATTATACTAATGACGTTGGTTGATATACCCGTAGCTCCAAGAATCTCCCACAATTTATCTTGAAGAACTAAGTCAAAGCCTGCTCTTAAGTCAACAAATACCACATCGGGGTGACCATGATTTAGGTTTACAACTTTCTAAGGCAACTTTCTAAGGCAACAGGAAAAGGCAAAGAAAGAAAAGCAAAGACCTGTAGTGTAGTTCCTATTTTCCCTATAGGCCCTGCGCATTGGAATAACATTAACAGTAGTGTAGACGTAGGACTGCGGTCTTCTAGGTCTCTACTGACTATGTTAGACTTAATGTAGGTTTGCGCCAGCTAGCTCAGAGGCTACTGGAAACTTTCTTGACTGAATAGGAAGTGATCAGCTTCCCTGGCTCAGACAAGAACGGATTCAGCTTCCGACAACCGCATAAACATGACAATTTTGCTCCTCAGAATAAGAGTCAATCTCTAGAGTCGTGTGAAACAATAGACAGCTATTTCACTTAGTCAGTTGTGCAGATTTACTTTCACCAGAGTGCAGAGAATAGAGAGACGGGCGTTTTCAATAAAAGATATTATTTATTGAGAAGTCTTCCTTCTCATGCAAGAGAAATGAATTGCCACAATTGCAAGACTTGTTATTATGAAAAGTGCGTACAGTAAAAGGAGTATTACGAAATAATACTGTAAAAGCATTGATATGGTTTGTTATCCATAAGATGTTTAAAATTAATAAAATATATACATTCATATATACATTGGCTGACGACCTCAATTGGTGCTTCTAACTACGCCTACCCCGGTGTACCTGACCTAAGTCTAATACTTGGGAGGGAGTAAGTAAGTAGCAGTTTAAGTTAAGTTGGTTTTGCCAAGAGTTTGTTTCAAGAATTCTCTCTAAGGGTTTAGTCAGCACCGTACCTCTGGATAGAATGCAGGAGGTCTGGTATCTTCTTCTTAGGACCCGATATCCCAGTCACCCGCAAGGGTAGGCTGGAAACGCCGGAGCTGGATTTTCTCGGCAGGAGAAAAGACAGCGTCTTTCTCAGCGCGTCAAGGAGGAGGGGCAGCGTCCGTGGGCTTCTCGCATCTGCTGGGCTCTTTGCAAGGGGACAGCTGTTCTGCTCCAGTATTCACCACCACTGTGTGCTTGCTTAAGGTAACGTTGGTATATTTATACCTGAATGGTGCAGAGTTTGACGTCAGTTTTTGGACATAAGACGTCAATAAAGATGTCACTAAGAACTGGTCGTTCTTACAGTGCTCGCAGGAGTTCTTTTACTAATCAAAATAAAGCAAGCGGGGCTTTCCCAGGTTGCTCTGTGTTTGGTATGTTGAAAGAACTCAGTGTGCTATCTAGGAATCTAAGGAAGTGGCTTCTGCTATGTCATGGACTGTCATGGACTGCAGAGGCGAGTTACTGAAATATGGCTCTGATTATTATGCCGTTTATAGGGATATGTATTGATTATAGCCGTATAGGTGCATGAGGTCAAAATATTGATCGGTGTCCTGGATAAAACACATCACCCACTCCACGAATTTATGTCCATCAAATTACTAAAAACTAAAGCAATAAGAAGCACATGTATTCCTACCCACCCCAAAATACATTTTGCATTTGAAATGGTGTACATGAAATACATGAAAATAAATAGGTACTGTACGTCATAAAGCATAGTAATCATTCAAAAAATATTGCATATGCATTCAGTTGAACGATTTTGTGAAGAATTACACATGAAAAGTCTCTAAATACAGAAAAGAAGGGCGAGACTATTTCATCACATAGTAAATACAACTGCTCTAAAATGTGCTAGAGGCTGAGGTAATATTTTGTCTCTAGATCTACTAAAAATAGAAGCTCTGTTCTTTATGAATAGTTCTACTTTAAGCAAAGTACGTGTGCCAGAAAAAAAGGTAAATATTTTGGAAATTTTGGAAAAAATAATTTCATGGTGAGCGGGGGGAAAAAATAGTTCAAAACGCTTTTCAGTAGCTTTTGTTTATCAAAGCTGAAGGCCGAATTCAGAGTTCATGGGAACGCTGTGTGCCGGATTGTTTTTCCAAAAAGATATTGTTTCTGTTCAGGGGAGAACATCATTTCGGACAGGCTCGCAAAGACTTGGTCTACATATTCAGGTGACAGTTCGACCAAGTTCGATAATGCTGTAACTGGGCAGTTGTGAGAATGATTGCTATCATCGATTTCAGGATCAGCAATGCTCACAGAAGGTGGTACCTGGGTGATGTTGCTTTCATTTATTGCTTCACTGCCACCACCTAGTCGTAGCGCAGGAGTCTCAACGAATGCCGTCATCAGGATTGGTAACTGCTGGGGACAACACGATGCGTGAGCCGGTACTGGACTTAGCAAAGTATCGATGTCCATTGGTATTGCTGATGGTAGTGCAAGACAGGTGTCTAACACGCATTCCTCTCCGCATAGCATACATCGAAGCACAGGTAAGATGCAGGTCTGCCATATAGGTCTGAATGAAAGAAACCAGGTCATATTCAGATCTCGTATCCGGGCTATCCCAAGGACTTTAGTTATGCGGTCCCGGTAGCGTATTGCAAGGATCGTTTCTTCCATCCGTGCCGGAGTCATGTCTGCGTTTTGGTTTGCCATATCGGAGCAGGAGGGTCAAAAATAAAATACCTGCTACGAGTCCCAAAAGTAGTGGTAGGCCGCCAAAGATCGAATGTACAAAATTTGGAAAGATACCCAGGACTGCTTCAATGGTGTTAACAGTCCCGAAAAAATTGTCTTAAATACACTCGAGATACCACTAGCATTCGACATATTTAGGATTTGGCTGAGCATTTCTGTGAAATGCACCGGGCAATTTGTTGATAAAAGTGTATGTATCTCTGCCGCCGTCCTTGCAACTTGGAGATCATATGTCTCTTTTGATGACGAGATGGGCACTGTTGCCTGCAAAAGCACAGACTTCATTCTGCTTAAAGTATCAATTCGTATAGAAGAGATATTCAAACTAGGCCAAATCGGAGCCCCTGAGTCTCCAGGGCCATTCGGATACAATGCTTGCATACAGCAAGTGACCATGGAACTCATGCTTAAGAGATATGCTTTCCCTGGCACCAAGCCACAACAGCTGTGATTTGTTATTAGAACGTAACTCCCGTTAGAAAGTTGCCTAAAGAATGGCTCTATTTGTGCTGCAGGTGTGCCATGCTGGTGGCATGAAAGGTTATTTGAAGTACCCTCACAGGCCCTATGTAAATCAATACCTTGGCACAAAAGTATACCGCTTACTGAATGTTTACACTCATTACCACTAAGAAATACATTTTTGTTGTTGTCACTATAACACGTGTGTGTATAAGGTAATTTCCATGATGACTTAATGTATCCTTTACCCAACTTTTCATACTGGCCTGCCGGTATATACTCAAGGCAATTTTTAAATTGGAAAGTTGTTATCGGAATTGTGATAATCCCGTGTATTATCCATTCAATGACAGGTCTTTCTGACATTGTCAATGGTAATCTCTCAAGTTTTTCGATGCTCAGGATTGTATAGTCTGCCCCTTTCTGTGCCAAACTGTTTTGTTAATCAGTAAGGTTAAAGATGGAAAACAATGACGTTGTGTTGATTAAATGCCATGGCACATAGCCCGAGCTGAGATTTTGCAACGTCCAGCCTAGCTGTACAATAGAACGTAATTGGGACTGGCCATGTTGTAACATTAACAAGTCCTGGTCTATGATATCAATTGCAGATGATACAATACTGTCCAGTGAATATATTCTGGAGGACAGAGTCATCAACCCATTGTCCACAACAGAAAGTGATTTTTCCAAATTAATACGATCAATTTCTCGTATTTTCTCGGCTGTTTCAATTTGAGTTTCTTTCCATGCCTCGTTGTATGCAGCATATATGCTGGACGCTATGAAACGTTTTTGACGCTGTTTGCGTGGTCCCATAATGAAATCGCGAAAGTCAGCACCATCTTTAAGTAAAGACAAGTGTTGCTTAATTTGTGCCAGTGTGGATGTTTGTAGCCATTCAAGGCATAATTTCCCTACACTGTATGTTGTTACTATCCCTGGATGTTTTCTCTGGGAGTATCTAAGGTCTGGTCTGGTCATTTTTAACCCCTGTAATTTGTTCAGGAATCTATCTTGACAGTTATTCGTGTCTGTAGGCCAGATTAACCACTTTTTCCAATCAGGATGTGTTCTGTTTTCATTTAAAATTTGGGATACGTCTATTTCAATATCTGTGGTTGCATTATCAGGTATTGGCTTTGGAATAGACGGTTTGTTAAGGTCTTTATTCTTGACTAGGCCAAGACAGGTTGTTTGTTGAATTGTGTCATTCAAGAACATTATTTGTTCTGGGATCATGCAGGCTCGAAATAATGCTTCTAGGCCTTGTACCTGCCAATCTTTTGTACCCCAGATGGTTTTTGTTTCAATGTTATTTTTCCAGAAATCAAAACCAAATGTAATCATTTTTTCATAAAAAACTTCTGAATATATCAATTTAGTATTTGTCAGCATGGTTTTTGTCCCTGTTTTATCCAACAGTTTATAATAAAATGTTTCTGCATTACTTGTGTTAAACCCAGAGAAGTATTGGAATTTCTCATAGAATGTTTTTGAACTGCTTTTAGGTGGAGTAGCACAATGTTCCCATTGGTTATATTTAAAAACATGTCTAAGTTGAGCAGATTTATGTAAAAAGTGGTCTGCGTAATGTGTAAAACAGTACATCTGTTCATAATTAGATGAACCTTGTAAATAATCATGTTCTGTAAATTTTGCTCACAACACTAAATCCGACATCATATTGTTTATACTTTCAAAATCCCAATCATCAGAAAATGTACTTGGTTTTACAAAGTCACTTAATGAAACCTTAAATTGGTGAGGATATTTCAAGAGCTTGACCGGGCCATATATTTCATAGTCTGTCTTGTCCCAAACTACCCCACCTGGTATTGGAATGGCTGTGACATTTACTGATGTTAGTTCTCTTTTCTCGATGTGAGATGATTTGTGAGGCTTCAGAACTAAGTTGATGTTCTGACTTACTGTGTCCATTGAACTGTATTTTCCCTCAATGAATTTTCCCAAACAAAGTACCATGATGAGCCAAAGCAGGAGGAAAAATACACCTAGCCCTATCCAAAATTCTAACCATGGAGAAATAAGATAGGTTTCTTTGAGTTGATGAAAGAGTTCTCTTGCTTTTTCTTTAAAAAGTCTTTGTTTCTGGCGTCACTTCAGGGTCGCTTTGATCTTCAGAAAAGTTGTTGAAATTGATAAAGTAGCCAGATGCAGTTCTGTCGATTGTGGGAATTGTTTTTCCCATTTGGCTTTCATTAGCACATTCTGATGCCACATCATTGTAGACTGGTATTTCATGACGAACTGTTTCAATTTGTGTTTCAAGAGGCACAAGTTCCATGGCATTTCTGCATAGTCCTTTTTTATTCACTGCAGGTTTATCAAATGTGATTAGTCTTTCAGTTTGAACCTCTTGGATACTAGCAAATTTGGGTATTCTGTTACTTCTTGGGAGTCTACTGGGCCTGCTATTGATTATAGGCCACATGATTGTGGTTTTACTAGGTCGATTGATACAACTCTGTTCTCCTTTTTACCAGCAAGGGGCGGTAGTACTACTGATCTTGTTCCGTTGATCGCTAAGACAGGTACTGCTTTTCTGTAAGAAGGCCCAAATTCCTTCTTCACTGCTATTTTCTCTCTGACCAGATCCCCAATCTTTGGAATCCAGACAGGTCTTGCTGGGACAGGTGGTGTGTCTTCTGTGGTGGTTGGCTGTTGTTTTAACTTTATGTTGCTCAGGGCTTTTCTTGTTTCATTTAAGTCCTGTAAGACAGCCAAATGATCTTTGATGTCAAAGTCTTTTTTCTTATCTTCTACCACTGAAGCAAGACTATCTAAGTCCTGAACATACATTCTAGTTCTGAACAATAGTTCGTACGGGCTGAAACCTTTTAGAGAATTTCTTGGCAAGTTGTTAAGAGTACGTTGGACACTTACAAAATGCTTGACCCACCCATCACCCAAACCTAATACCTTTGCCGTTATAGATTGCTTTATGTCTAGGTTTTTTCTTTCCACTACCCCATTTCCCTCAGGATGGAAGGGACAAGAGAATCGCATTCCAATGCCCATGCTGGTCATGGCCTCCTTATAAGCTTGAGAGCTAAAAGCAGGACCCTGATCAGAATGAAGCATGGCAATTTGCGTATGTTCCGATAAAGACTCGCAAATTTTTTATAACAGTTCTGGTGTCAGCCACGCGCTGGGGCTACATTTTTTAAGTGAGTGTAGTCTTAAACAATTAATAGGACGCTGGATTGTATGTGTAGATAGCTCTATGCTACCTTCAGTAATGTCCATGGCATTACTCCGCTTGACGCGTAACTGCGGTCTCTGTCGCAGTCTGTACAGCTCTTTACATATTTATAATGGTGCAGGCTCATCCCCGGCCACCAGTATTCTGATTGTAATTCAGTCAGAGATTCCTTCATCTGTTTATGCCTTGGACCTTCACCCATGTGTGCGTCTGCTATTAATAAGATTCTCCGATTCGTGTTTGGAATTACCCTATCCCCCACTCCAGGGATTCAAGCAAAAGGAATGGAGTTTGCATCAATTACGTACGTATAATTGAGTGGATAGTTCACAGGTAGTGCTGCACAGTTGCCTTTTGAAGACGTTTTTACCGCCAGCATGGTTTTCTCATCTATATATTTTTCGGAATGCTTTTTTGTGGCTACGGAAGCCGGTTTAGTTGCTTCCGTTGTGGCTGAACTAGCCAATGAATTCCCTGCAACGTGAACGCCATCACGTTGATGACTCAGAGTGTGTATCACGTGAGTCTTCTGTAGTTCTTGCTGAAAAAGAACTACCTGTTTCCAGAGCATTTTATGCTTGATTGTGGCACCTGTGTTGTCTTTGTAATAATTTTGAGCCCAGCTCTGCAAATCATTATTGTAAGAATTGACGCAAAAATGCGAATCGCACACGATTAGTGTCGGGAATTCACGGTCTGCATTTTCAAGCCCCATCTTTAAAGATCTGATTTCAGCTCGCTGAGCTGAACATTTTCTCAGTAATTCAGTTTTTGTTATTTTCGGTCTGAATTTACCGCAGAGCCAGCGACCTTTAACAATCGCGCAGGCTGCATCGTAGGATTTATCTTCTATATTGTAATTCTACAAATCTGTCTGTATAGATTATACAGGAGTACTGTTCTAGAGGGAGAATTTCGATTGGCAGAGGATATTCTTTTTCATATTTTAAATCATTCAGTTTTTTCATGTGCGGGGCGAAATAGTATTTCACGTCTTCTGCAGCAAGAGAGTTTTCCCACTGTATCCATTTCGGATCTAGTGACACTGTAGGCAGGTTTACTGGGCTGAATAGTGCCTTGAAGGCTGATTCTGCTGTGAGAACAGTGATTCTTTTGCCTTGTGCTAGTGCTCGTTCTCTCACTATACAGTTTGCACTGCCTTTACAGTATTTTCTGTGAGACTGAATGTTTTTTCTGCTTGTGTGTACTAATGTGATTTGTAAGCTATTGGTACCGTTTCTCCCTCATTAGAGGTCAGGTACGTGAATCTGCATCTTCCTCGGATGACCCGGATTACAAGGTTGCGTGTATTGTCACGTGTTTCTAATTTTGTTTTAGCTAACATGTCTGTTTGCAGTGATCTCAAAGTTTCTGTGTGTTTTTGAGTCCAGATGATTGGTTTAAAATCAGGTTTTATTAATTTGTAGAGAGGTTTAATCCTTTCTGCATAGTTTAAAATGTAAGTTCTTCCGAAATTCAGGAAGCCTAGAATCGATTGTAAGTTCTTCAGCGTTTTCGTTGCTTGGAGTACAGCACACTTCTCTAAGAAGTTGTCCACTAGGCTTTTTCCTTCACTTGATAATTTGTATCCTAAGAATAAGACTGTCAGATGGGCAATTCTTGACTTTTTAAAGTTGAATTTGTAACCCTCTGCTGCGAACCCAAGTATTATTGTGTTCACTCTTTTCAAGTGAGTATCCAAGTCGTCGTCTGTGAGATAGATGTCATCGACATAAGATAATGCCTCATCATCATATATTTGTAGTAACTCTGTTACTCTGGCTGAGAATAGTCCTGGGCTGTTCTTGAATCCCTGTGGGAGCCTACAGAAATTTTTCTGTGACCCCATTATTGAGAAAGCGGTCAAGTACCTGCTTTCTGGTGCAATATTTTGGCAAAAGAACCCATTGGATATGTCTAATGTTGTTTTTTTCTTTTTGCGAACTATGTTATTCATAAGTGCAGCACTATGCGAATTTTGTACTGCAAATGTTTTGCAACATGATTTAAGGTGTCTGTAGTCCAAGACTAGGCGGTACGATTCGTCCGGTTTGGAGACAGGAAACCAAGGATTGTTCATTTGAGAGGTGCATGTTTCAATTACCCCTTGGTATTCAAGTTGATCTAAGATCTCCCTGACTTGTTTTTTTGCTTCTTGCTTAATTGGGCACTGCCTTTGTGCAGTTGGTTGACTTTTTAACTGGATTTTGTGAGGAGGAGAGTCCTCATCCCATCCTACATGATTCTTATATAATGCTGGTGCCTGGGCTACTGCCCATTTCCTTGCATGTATATATTTAGTGTGAATTGGAATGTGATTTGAGTAGGCAGGCATAATCATTTCTTCGCCATGAGGGCACTCCCTGACAAACTCTGGGGGCCAATCTTTCTCAGCTAACAGGATGTCATAGCCTTTTGAGAGGTTATCCCAAAATAGACCCCTTATTTTTCTAGTCTTATCTCCCTCTATACGCAGTGTTATTTCGTATATCTTATGAGGTTCACTAACTCTGGTGTCTGCAGTTTCTACCTGAATGTATTCATTCGTGTCCACTGTCTCCAGATGACTCATCAGGATCTTGCGAGCTATGCTGATTTCTGCTGCACTGTCTAGCATTGTCTGTGCCCACTCTCCGTTTTTCAGCTGTGTCCTCAGTATTCTCGGCATGTTCGATTACTCTAATACTGGCTACCTTCTTCCTTGGGAATTGTAATTTTTTACTTTGAGCAGGTTCCTTGGCTTTGGACTTGGTGTGCTCTTCCCTTGGGTCTGACCGTCCTCTTCTTTCCGATTTCTGTGAAAAAGATCGAGAGGGACGTGTATCAATACTTTGATATCTATCAGGCTTTTTCAAGCTATCCCTATTTCTAAGGTTATATCTTTTCTCAGAGTGTTCCCTCTGGGGAGACTGGTGTTCTCGAGTCGGAGATCTTTCCCTCCGCCGAGGAGACCTTCCTCTGGACTGGAAAACTTTTTCTTTGGGAGTGGATTGTTTATTTCCTTCCCAGCTCTTTTTAGGAGTGTTTAGATTATTTTTAATAAATAATTTTTCAGGATTTTCGAGTAGTTGGGGTTTTACAGGTTTCTCACCCAAACTATCTCTACCTAATTCTTCATAGCATTTTTCTATAATTCTGGCAAGCTCAATTGGTTGATCTGGTATATCTGTTTCTTTCAATTTCTGGCGGATCGCCACAGATGCTGCTTCTCCTTTTATGTTGGCTAGTAATATAGCCGAGACCTGCTTGAAGTCTTTCAGTAATTTCATACCAAGAGTTAAAGCTGGTTCTGGACTGTATTCATTCTGAATTTGTTTTAGCACATCCGGTATTACCGCCATGGACAGAACACCATGTGTTTTTGTGTAAATGGAAGCAAACACTGTACCCCAAGTGTCACAGTCTTCCACATGTGGTGCGACCCCCATTGGTAGGCAGATAGTCAGAATTCTGTGTTTCTCAATAGGGGTAGTATTCGGTAATACTGCCTCTATTTGAGTAATTTTCTGTGCTAACCAGAAAGGAATTTGTTCCCGTTTTGCGGGAGTTTTTCCAAGAGATGATTGTATGTTCTGTGGTGTAATTTTATTTGTGTTCCCCTGTGGAGAAGTGTGGCTCAGGGGTTAGAGGCGGCAGACCCGGAAGCTGAGATTGGCCCTGGACCAGGGTTCAATTCCCCGCCTCGGCGGGTCTTGGGCTCAAAAATTCCACAGACTTGATAATCCTCGCTCCGGTGCCTTCTCAACTCACGGGTTCACACTCTGCGACTCTGGGCAATAGCTTGCTTAATCTCCACAACAGCCC
Source organism: Lissotriton vulgaris (assembly GCF_964263255.1). Taxonomy (NCBI): domain Eukaryota; kingdom Metazoa; phylum Chordata; class Amphibia; order Caudata; family Salamandridae; genus Lissotriton; species Lissotriton vulgaris. The sequence continues at coordinate 1,357,548,021 of NC_141687.1, forward strand.
CTCGCGGCGGGATGCCTGGCTTTTACCTTGTGGATACCCTGCCGGGGTTATCTCACAGGGGAACACCAGGACGGGTTCCCTAAGCAAGCGCCGGGAAACCCTTTGTGGGTAGCTGTGCGCTATATAAGCTCAAATACATTTACATTACATTTACATTTACATATATGAGGGGTCAGCTGTGGAATATTAACAGCTGTTTGGACTGTTGCAGTCCGCATTACATATTGGACTAACTGTCTGTGTATTTTAATTAGTAATTTTAGCTGTGCTAAAAGTTCTTCTTTTGACATTTTATCAATGTCTGGATGTGGTGTGTAGCTGGCTAGAACCGGCCACGTTGCTCCTGGTATACCTAGTGGACCGAGCCTGGTAATGTGATCATTATGTTTTAGGGCGCCTTTAAACCAGAGCAGGTGCTCTTGGTATTTTAATGGGATTTCAATCTCCTCGAAAGGAGCGTATTCATCCGGTGGTTCCTCTATTTTATAATAGTGGAACCCGTGTGTTGTAGCGTCTGCCGCTGGAAAGTTTATCCAACAATAGAATACCTCTGTCTGCCGATATTCGTGTGCCTCTATCACGAAAATGATTGTACCACCTCGTGATGTCAGTCCGTTTTCTATAAGTTTTGAAGTTATAGATTTTCTTATGTTTGCCTGGATGATATTCGCACCCGGTTCATTAATCCCTGTAACATCGGGACCCTGTTGATTCGCGTCTGCTGCGACTTCATTGGTTCCGTTGTTATTGCCATTTACTGACCTTGTATTAATGAAGGTTTGCAGAGCAGGTTTCCAAGGAAACAAAGATTAGGTGCACAATATTTTGGAACACTGTATCCTTCAACGTTGACTAAACCAGAAACTCTACATAGGAATTTCTTTCTACTAAGTTCCGGTGGATTTTAACCTTTCACCCACTCCAGACGGCTATTGGAGTATTTATAGGAGAAAGGGTATGTGTGAAAAAGCACGACTGAGTTACTCTAACGTCTTGTGTTAGTTTTATCGCCTTAACAAATGTTGGGCGCCATGTAGTGTAGTTCCTATTTTCCCTATAGGCCCTGAGCATTGGAATAACATAAACAGCAGTGTAGACGTAGGACTGTGGTCTTCTAGGTCTCTACTGACTATGTTAGACTTAATTTAGGTTTGCGCCAGCTAGCTCAGAGATCACTGGAAAGTTTCTTGACTAATTAGGAAGTGATCAGCTTCCCTGGCTCAGACAAGAAGGGATTCAGCTTCCAACAACCGCATAAACATGACAACTTTGCTCCTCAGAATAAGAGTCAATCTCTAGAGTCGTGTGAAACAATAGACAGCTATTTCACTCAGTCAGTTGTGCAGATTTACTTTCACCAGAGTGCAGAGAATAGAGAGACGGGCGTTTTCAATAAAAGACATTATTTACTGAGCAGTCTTCCTTCTCATGCAAGAGAAATGAATTGCCACAATTGCAAGACTTGTTATTATGAAAAGTGCGTACAGTAAAAGGAGTATTACAAAATAATACTGTAAAAGCATTGATATGATTTCTTAGCCATAAGATGGTTAAAATGAATAAAATATATACATTCATATATACATTGGCTAACGACCTCAACTGGTGCTTCTAACTACGCCTACCCCGGTGTACCTGACCTAAGCCTAATACTTGGGAGGGAGTAAGTGAGTAGCAGTTTAAGTTAAGTTGGTTTTGCCAAGAGTTTGTTTCAAGAATTCTCTCTAAGGGTTTAGTCAGCACCGTACCTCTGGAATAGAATGCAGGAGGTCTGGTATCTCCTTCTTGGGACCCGATATCCCAGTCACCCGCAAGGGTAGGCTGGAAACGCCGGAGCTGGATTTTCTCGGCAGGAGAAAAGACAGCATCTTTCTCAGCGCGTCAAGGAGGAGGGGCAGCGTCCGTGGGCTTCTCGCATCTGCTGGGCTCTCTGCAAGGGGACAGCTGTTCTGCTCCAGTATTCACCACCACCGTGTGCTTGCTTAAGGCACGTTAGTATATTTATACCTGAAAGGTGCCGAATTTGACGTAAGTTTTTGGACATAAGCCATCAATAAAGATGTCACTAAGAACTGGTCGTTCTTACAGTGCTCGCAGGAGTTCTATTACTAATCAAAACAAAGCGTAGCGGGGCTTTACCAGGTTGCTGGGGGTTTGGTATGTCGAAAGAACTCTGTGTGCTATCTTGGAATCTAAGGAAGTGGCTTCTGCTGTGTCATGGACTGCAGAGGCGAGTTACTGAAATATGGCTCTGATTATTATGCCGTTTATAGGGATATGTATTGATTATAGCCGTATGGGGCATGAGATCACAATATTGATCGCGGTCCTAGATAAAACACATCAGTAGGAGAGCAAATTAGACACTATAGCTGGTCGGTTCTGGGATTTTGGGTACTGAGACAGTAGGAAGGCTCACACTGCCACCGAGGTCCCGTTTTCATGCACATAGTTCTGTGTATGTACAGAATCCCTGCAACACTTCTTTCTATTTCTATTGGGTCAGTCAGTAGCTGTAGTCTGAGCATTATACTAATGACGTTGGTTGATATACCAGTAGCTCCAAGAATCTCCCACAGTTCATCTTGAAGAACTAAGTCAAAGCCTGCTCTTAAGTCAACAAATTCCACATCGGGGTGACCATGATTTGGGTTTACAACTTTCTAAGGCAACAGGAAAAAGCAAAGAACCTGACCTACGGTACTTGTTTCATATGTAAACCCCACTTGGGAGTGTGATAGATATAACATGCCTGTATCCACTCCTGTACTTCATCTAATATTTGTTTAGCAAACATATTTGTAGATTATCGACCAGGCTTATTGGCCTATAACTTGCTGGGCTTGCTCCAATACGTTTATTGGATCAGGATGATTTCTCCTCTTCACATTTTAGGAATGTCAGTGTCAGCTGCATTTACATCATAAAATACATATACACACAGGAACCCCAAACAATTGACTCTGCTTTACACAAAGGTCCTGGTATCTTGTCCAAATCAGGTGTTTTTCTAGCCTTCAATAATTCAATGCCTTTTGCGAATTAGCAGGTGAAAAGCTAATAGGAGCACTGGTTCTGTAGAGGATGTGATATCAGCAGTGTTGGAAATTGCTTAACACCTGTCCTCAGCTTCATAAGATTTATATAGTTCAGAACATTACTGATGCAGTGCATGTGGCTGTATAAAGAATACATCACTCCTAATTGTTTTGGAACTACCAATTGCAAGTTTGTGCCAAAACAGCCTACTGCCTTTACACTTAAAAGCATTTAATAGGCCATGCAACCTATTTTCCTCCCACGTCCTTCTGCTAGCAGATTGTATCAGTTTATACTTCTTCCTGCTTTCCTGAATGGCTAGCCTGTCATCATTTTTTAACTGAAAGTATGAGATTTAATCCAGCTTCCCTGCTAAAATCTTCGAAACAGTGTTTCTGTGTCTCAAAAGGGTCCTACCTTTACCGCCTTATAAAATATTTCTGTCAGTGTCTCGAGCAGAATAGAGTGAATTTCAATAATCCAGACCTTAGTATCTGCAACATGTGCATAAGGCTCCAACCTATCTTCAATGATGTAGATTTTCACCAGCTTTGATGGACAAAAAATCTGGATTTTATTAAAGACACATGGGCTAATTCTATTGCAATCTTCCTTTATTGTGCCACCCACAGCAGCAACTTTAAAGAACATAGAACATAACTAAAGTTCTAAGATTGTAACAAAGTACCAGAATCTCCATCCATCTTCCTTCTTTTTCTGCACTGCAACATAATAAAAACATATGTCATAATAACAACAGCTGATAATTCTGACAAAATTATCCACTCTTAACAGGAATCCATCTTCCTGTCTCACTGTTTACCATGACCTGCGAAATAAAAAACAACAAATACAAACAAGCATTTACAATGCAATAGGTCTCGCATTAGGAAAGTTTGAGCTATTGGTATTGTAAATGACACATTTTTTATTTATGTTTTGTTTTTGAAAATAGCGAAATTAATAGCTTTGTCATTTACAATGCCAATAGTTATAACTTTCGCAAATGTGACACCTATAGCATTTGTAATGCAATATGTGTTGTATTTACGTGACTTACATGTATTGATATTACAAATAACAATGGCTTTTAATTTTTATTAAATAATTAATACTTAAATAAACGTTATAGTAATTTATAATGGCAATAGCTTAAAGTTTTGTAAATAACTTTTGTGAGGTTTATGTTTAGTGTATTTTATTGTGACGAAAATCCAAGAACAGAAGTGAAATATTAACATATTTTTGTTACATTTGTAATAAAGCTTGAAACATTGAGAGAACATATTTGAACTAGGTGTTGTTGAATGGTTGCACAAATTGATGATGTGGTGGCGCTGAGTGATGTGATGGCCAACGATTGATGCTGTGGCGTTCAGTGATGCTGTGGTAGTGCAAAGTGATGTTGTGGTTCCCCTGAGTGATGCTGTGGTGGTACGGAGAGATGCTGCATTCTATGCTATGTTTTGTTGTGCTATGTGCCACTGCCCCCTTGGCCTGGTCGCCCCCACACCCCCCGCCTGCTCCTCCTTACCTGCTGCCTGAGCATCGCACTGCACGACGCCCCAGCCGCCGCAGGGCCGCCGCAGGGCCGCCGCAGAGCCGCCCCAGCCACCGCAGGGCCGCCCCAGCGCCGCCCCAGCCACCGCAGGGCCGCCGCCGAGCCCCCAGGCTTTTTCCGCCGGTTTCCCACGAGACCCCGCCCCCTCGCCCGCCGATTGGTTCCCGCGCTCCTCGCCTCCCCGCAGACCCTCCCTCCCGGCTCCCCTCTTAAGGGGACCCACAGCGCTGCCCAGGAGCGACCACTGCACCCTTGGCCTGGTCGCCCCCACACCCCCCGCCTACTCTTCCTTACCTGCTGCCTGAGCCTCGCACTGCACGACGCCCCAGCCACCGCAGGGCCGCCCCAGCGCCACCCCAGCCACCTCAGGGCCGCCGCCGAGCCCCCAGGCTTTTTCCGCCGGTTTCCCACGAGACCCCGCCCCCTCGCCCGCCGATTGGTTCCCGCACTCCCCGCCTCCCCGCAGACCCTCCCTCCCGGCTCCCCTCTTATGACGCCCCCAGAGCGACCGCGCAGCGGACGCGTGCAGCGGCAGCACCGATTGAGCACCGAAGGTGCGACAAAGGTAAGCCCGTCTACGCCCGTCCACGCCTGGACCGCGCCTAGCGCCAGGACCCCTGGCCCTCGCAGACCCCTGCCCACCCGCTGGAAGTACGACGCCGCCACCCTCAACGCACTCAACACCGGCCGAACCCCTGGATGCTACCGAGCCACCCCGAGACGCACCCACGGACCCTTCACCTGCCAGTCCTGCAAGTTCACCTGCATCCGGACCTGCACTGCACCAGCGCCCACCAAGCCGAACACCAGCAGCAACCACCTCAAGTGCATCCTGCTCAACACCCGCTCCGTCCACAGACACGCCGTCCAACTCTGGAACCTCCTCGACACCACAGCTCCTGACGTTGCCTTCCTCACGGAAACCTGGATGAAAGAATCCTCAGCGCCCTACATCGCCATCGCCATCCCAGAGGGCTACAAGATCATCCGGAAAGACAGCGACAAACAGACTGGAGGAGGTATCGCCATCATCCACAGGAACAGCATCCGCATCTCGACCAACACCTACGACACCCTGACAACCGCCGAACACCTACACTTCCAGATCCACACCGACCCCAAGACCACCCTCAGGGGCACCCTGATCTACCGACCCCCGGGACCACGCACTCAATTCAGCGAAGACATCGCCGACTTTATCAGCCCGCACGCCCTCCCCTCCGCCGACTACATCCTCCTCGGGGACATCAACTTCCACCTGGAGAACAACAACGACCGCAACACCACCACCCTGCTTGACAACCTCGCCACCCTCGGACTCAAGCAGCTGGTAACCACCCCCACCCACCTCGCCGGACACACACTCGACGCCGTCTTCTCGTCCAGCAAAGATGTCGCCTTCAGCCACGCCACTGGACTCCACTGGACGGACCACAGCTGCATCCACTTCACCTTCAGAAGAACCACGGTCCACCACCACCAGCAACAGGCCGCACGAAGAAGCTGGAACAAGATCACAGCCGGCCAACTCGCCGCATCCCTGAGCCAGCACCCTCCCGCCAGCTCAGCGAACCCCAGCCAAGCCGCCGACAACCTCACAAAATGGATCTACACCTGCGCGGATGAACTCGCCCCTCTGAGGACCCCGCCCAGCAGACCCGGAAGCAAGAAGGCCCCGTGGTTCACCGACGAACTCAAGAGCTCCAAGAAGTACTGCCGTGCCCTCGAGAAAGCCTGGAGAAGAGACCCAACACCGGACAACATGACCACCCTCAAGCTCGCCACCCGAAAGCACCATCAACTGATCCGCGCCACCAAGAAAACAGCATGCAAGGACCGGCTGGACAACAACGCACACAACAGCAAGGAACTCTTCAACATCGTGAGAGAGCTCTCCAACCCCAACGCCGGAACCAACGACATCACCCCATCGCAAGACCTCTGCAACTCCCTCGCCTCCTACTTCCACAACAAGATCGCTGACATACACAACAGCTTCAGCACACAAACAACGCTCCCCACAACCACACCAACGCCCCCCACCACCACCCTCAACGCCTGGACACCGATCAACCTCGAAGACACCATCCGCACGATGAACTCCATCCACTCGTTATCTCCAACCGACCCCTGCCCTCACCACGTCTTCAACGCTGTCATCGCACCCCACCTGCGGGACATTATCAACACCTCCTTCGACACCGCCACCTTCTCTGAGAGCTGGAAGCACGCCGAACTCAGCGCTCTACTAAAGAAACCAACGGCGGACCCCACCGAACTCAAGAACTACCGCCCCATCTCGCTCCTCCCGTTTCCAGCCAAAGTCATCGAGAAGACCGTCAACAAGCAACTGGCAGCCTTCCTCGAGACGACTGGATCCCTCGACCCATCTCAGTCAGGCTTCCGGGCCAACCACAGCACCGAGACCGCCCTCATCGCTGCCACCGACGACATCCGAACCCTGCTGGACAACGGAGAAACAGCGGCCCTCATCCTCCTGGACCTCTCCGCGGCATTCGACACTGTCTGCCACCGCACCCTAGTGCAGCGCCTCAGCAACGTCGGAATCGAGGAGAAAGCACTGGAATGGATCATCTCCTTCCTCGCCGGAAGGAAACAGAGAGTCCGCCTGCCCCCATTCAGATCAGAAGCCACGGAAGTCATCTGCGGCGTCCCTCAGGGATCCTCGCTCAGCCCCACCCTCTTCAATGTCTACATGAGCCTCCTTGCAGCCATCGCACGCCAACACAACCTGAACATCATCTCCTACACCGATGACACCCAGCTGATCCTCTCCCTGACCAATGACCCCGCCACCGCCAGAGCCAACCTACACGAAGGGATGAAAGACGTGGCCGAGTGGATGACGACCAGCCACCTGAAACTGAACACAGACAAGACGGAAGTCCTCATCCTGGGCTCCTCACCCTCCACCTGGGATGACTCCTGGTGGCCCCCCGCCCTGGGCAACGCACCCAAACCAACAGACCACGCACGCAACCTGGGCTTCATCCTGGACTCCTCCCTCTCCATGACCAGACAAGTCAACGCCGTCTCCTCGTCCTGTTTCAACATCCTGCGCATGCTACGTAAGATCTTCCGGTGGATCCCCATCGAGACCAGGAAGACGGTCACCCATGCCCTCGTCACCAGCCGACTGGACTACGGCAACGCCCTCTACGCCGGAATCACCGCCAAGCTCCTGAAGAGACTCCAGCGGATCCAGAACGCCTCGGCGAGACTCATCCTCGACGTCCCCAGACGAAGCCACATCTCCAGACACCTAAGAGACCTGCACTGGCTCCCGATCAACAAAAGAATCACCTTCCGGCTCCTCACCCACGCACACAAAGCCCTACACAACCAAGGCCCGACCTACCTCAACAGCCGCCTCAACTTCTACGCTCATAAACGCCACCTCCGCTCGACCAGTCACGCCCTCGCCACCTTCCCCCGCATCCGCAGAGCGACAACAGGAGGAAGGTCCTTCTCCCACCTGGCCGCCAAGACTTGGAACTCCCGACCGACCGACCTACGCCTGACCCAAGACCACCTCTCCTTCAGGGCTGTTCGAGCAGTAGCGGACTCCCCCCCCCCCCCCAAGCGCCTTGAGACCCTCCGGGTAAGTAGTGCGCAATATAAATGCCTATGATTGATTGATTGATTGATATGCTATTTTAGAGGGTGAGGGGGTGTGAGGGTGAGGGGGTGTGAGGGTGAGGGTGTGTGGGTGAGGGTGTGTGGATGAGGGAGGGTGAGGGTGAGTGTATGGGGTTGTCAGGGTGTGGAGTTGTGACTGGGTGTGAGGGTGGGGTGAGAGGGTGAGGGGGTGTGATGGTGAGCGGGTGTGTGAGGGGGATGTGTGAGGGTGAGGGTGAGATGGTGTGAGGGTGAGGGACTGCGTGTCTTCATGTGCGAGAGCGCATTTTCAGAGCGGTGTGTGTGTTTGTGTGGCTCACAGACGCGGTGATCTTAACGGGGGAACTTGAACTCATTCTGTCAGTAATTCTAGCAGCGCCCGGGATGCGTTGTGGGAGTGGAGGTGAGCCTTGGAAATAATTATAAAAGGGAGCATCTTAATTCAAAGCCAGCCTTGGAAATATTGCTGAAAGCGAGCGTGTTAGTTCCAAGGCAGCCTTGGAAATAATGATGAAAATGAAACTGATGAAAGCGAAACTGACACCGCACACACAGCAAGCAGCCAGCAGCGCGCTCTCGCGGTCAAAACTGACACTGAAAAAGTGCGCGTCCGACTCGTGTCTACATTCCTAGAAACGGGTGACAATAGTTGTCGAGCACACTGCAGCAATGCTTCGCATTGCTTGCGTCTAGGCTCGACCTAAAAAAGGGAAGAAAAAAAAGGGTGGGACAATATTAGCCTCTGTGTTATTAATAAAATCCAGATTTTCTGTCCATCAAAGCTGATGAAAATCTACATTTTATGACAAGACCAGAGGCTAAGATTATTGCAAGTTCAAAGCTTCTCTAACAAACAAGAAGCTGCATTAATCACAGGTTTAAAATAAAACTTCCGAAAAACAGAGTCATAAGACCAATCAGCACATCTCAAAATATCATGTAAAGCACCAAACAGCATAAAAGCTTTCGAAGCAAAGGCACAACTCACTGAATAAGCACCAAACCTTCTCACATCAACTGCAGCATTCCTCATCACTTCTTTCACCCATCTAGCTAGAGTTAGACTTGACACAGCCTTGTGTGGTTTCCTATAGGATATCAAAAGCTGCTTCTCATTAAAAGAGTGAATACCAGAAGTTCTCGTCTCATATTCCTTGAAACAACATGCAACACACAAAAACTCATGCTCATCAAAATAAGGATAGAAAATGGTATCTGAATTTGTTTTCGTTCTTCTGCACAGATAAAAACAAACATTTTCTGGATTAAAAAATCCTAGCACAGACATCTAAAGCTTTCACATCTGAAACCCTTCTAAAAGACAACAAACACAACAACATTGTCAGGTTTCCTCTTAAAATCCTCAAACCCAACCCACTGTTGTTTCTTAATTTTTCCAAATACAATAGCACTATTGATACATCCCAACTGAAGAATATCTGTCCACAGGAGGTTTAGAAACTCTCACGCTTCTCATTAATCTTTTCCCCAGAACATTCTGTCCCACAGAAACTCCATTTACCAGTTCAAGACCACCAGCAATGGCTGATCAATGCAAATTTATAGTTCGATAAGCTAAACCTTAACCAAACAAAGTTGCTAGATAATTAACTTTTTCAACTACATCCACTGAAACTGGATCAAGATCCCTTTCGACACACCAGTATAGACATTTCTCCTATGCCAATCTATACATTTTCCTGGTTCCTGGAGCCCAGGACTCTCTAATAAGGTTAGAAGCCTCATCCGAAAGTCCATACGCTTCCCAGACTCACCTGAAATTCTCCATGCCATCAGTCTCAACTGATCTGACAACAACAACTTGTGATGTTCCCTCAATGGGCTCAACAAAGTGTCTTGAAACGTTGGAAGTAAAATGGGAAAGTCTATTGACATTTCTAAGTGGATTGGGTACCAGACTTGAGACTTCCACAGGGGTCTTATTAAAACCACTGTTTCCCTCCACTTGCGGACTAATAAGGTTACTCATGTGATCATAACAAATGGAGGGAAAGCATAGGGATTAAGTTCCCTCCAATCCTGCCCAAAAGCACCTATCGCCACTGAACACGTATCCGGAGGCCAATTGAAAAATTTCACCAACTGATTATTTCTCCTGTTTGCATACAGATCCACATAACAAGGACCCCAAATTTCCATCAACCTCAAAAACATTGTCCTGTGGAGACTCCAGTCGCTGAAATCCTTGTAATTCATTGAGCACCAATCTGCTTCTACATTCTTCAGACCTGTAATATGTTTCGTCTGAACCAGGATAGTCTGACTCAAATAATAATCCCCAAAACTCTTGCTAGATCTGCCCGATCTTTTGATCTTGGGCCCCCTAATTTTTTCACATACCTCACTGCTGAGACATTGTCCATTCTCAACAGGACTGAAAACCTTGCCTTTTCCTTTGTAAAGCTCTTTATCACAAGAACCTGCAAGTAATTCCAGGCAATTTATATGCATTTTCTTTTCTTCCACAATCAAAATTCCAACTGTCGATGTCGCACCACAACAAGCTCCCCACCAGTTAAACTTGCATCTGATTTTATAATCAATTCCGGATTTACTCCAAATTATTTTCCCATTCCAAGCCTCCATATTTCTTGGCCACCAATGAAGTTCTAACTTTGCTTCCTCTGAAAGTGTAATCTCTTCTGAATACCTTAAGCCATGTACATTAAGTGACTGCTCTTCAACCTTTGAAGTGCACGATAATTCAAAGGTCCTTGAAAAATAGCTTGAATAGTTGAAGACAACAAACCTATAACTCTCTCCAAAATTCTCAAGGAATGCACATCTTAAGGCAAAACTCTTTGAATTTCCTTCCTTATCCTCTTTATTTTTTCCATTGGCAATCTCAAGTGACCTTGAATCGTGTTTATCAAAAAAACCCAAAACTGTGTCTCCTGGCTTGGAATTAAGCATGACTTCTCTCTGTTCACTACAAACCCAAGACTCTCCATTAGATCTATTGCCAACCTCGTGTGATCTTCTACTCTCGATTTCTCCTGATTCATATTTAAGATATCGTCTAAATAAATAATCACTCAAATTCCTCTCTCTCTCAAGAATGCCACAACTGGTCGAAGCATTTTGGTGAAACACCACGGGGTATATGATAACCCGATGGGGAGACAGACAAACGTCCATAGCTTTCCTCCCCATCTGAACCCTAGAAATCTCTGATATTCTATCCAAATAGGAATAGTTAAGTAAGCGCCCTTCAAATCTAGATGTGTCAACCAATCTCCTGTCTGCAAAACATCCCTCAGCATATGTATTCCTTCCATCTTGTAATTATGGTATCCCACCCAATCGTTTAAATGTCTTAAATTTATGACAGGTCTCATACCTTTCCCTTTCTTTTCCAGCAGAAAAATATTGCTTACAATTCCCATATAAACATCCAATTCTTTCACAATTGCCCCTTTCTTTTCCAATTCTCTGACTTCTGTTTCTACTAATTTTGTTAGTTTTAAATTGAATTTTATCATAGGTGGATATCATTTCTGAACTGGTTCCTCTACCAAATTTATGTGATATCCCAAAACTGTCTGAAGAACCCACAGATCTCCTGTTATCATACAACAATTCTGATATGCATGGTAGCAATATGGCCTTGTCTTACCTGAGTATCTTGTTACTCTATTCCCTCTAGAGCTTCCTCTTTGTCTTTGAGGATAGAAGTTCCTGGGTTGATAACCAGATTGTGACTGGAAGTGGTAGGGTTTGATCCCCCTTGAAAATGAGGTCCTTGTAATGCCTTGTCCACGGCCGGGGAAACAACCTCTTCTTCTTCCTGCCCAACCAGAAAACACTACATTCAAAGACCCTTTTAACCTCTCTTTGAGATTTTTGAATAGAGCTAAATACCCCAGCACATTTAAACAATCCTTTATGAATGCCTCTCCGAACAACATACCATTGGCTTCCAAGCCACCTTCATTATTAGTTAGTTCAGCTCCTTTCGGATCTATCTTGAGAAGGATACTCTTCCTCCTCGCCACAGAAATTGCTGTGTTTGCATTTCTTAGCAAACAGACCTCTCTTTGAATCCATTCTCTTAATTCCTCTACATCCAAATCTTTCTTTCCTAAATAAGCCTCCTCTGCCATAGCAAAAATCTTGGTGATATGGACAGTCAAGTCTAACATACTATCTTGGAACATTTTTTGACATTTGTCTAAACCCTTTTTTGGCTATCTTCCTCCTTTTGCAATAAATGCTATTATTTTTGCGTCAAGGTCAGGACTTATGACAATTTTCTATGGCAGATTAGGGCGAGGAAATTCAGAAAGAAGCCTCATTCTCACATCCTTAGGAATCTGCCTCCTCAACCTTAACTCTACATATTCAGCAACATGAGGAGCTGGACTCCACTCCACTCAGGATGTTTCAACATCATTGGGTCAAACATTGATGCACCAAGAGGGTCTATGACCCCCACCAAGGCTGTCCGCCTTATCACCTGATTTGACTTCAACTGACTTTCCTTTTTCCACACGCTCCACCTCTGAATCAAAATCCAAAGAGCAATTTAGCTCAATCTCTGCTCTACCTGATGACTCATCGCCCAAAATAGTAGAATGTCTTCTACTACTAGTCATCTGACCTCTACCAAGGTCTCCTTATGTGTCCTCGACACTTCAATGTTTCCTTCGTTAACGAAATCCCACATCAGCAAATGCTGACTTTGCTTCCTTGTTCCTAAAGCCATCAGCATCCAAATTCTTTCTTTTCCTACTAACTTTTCCTCCCTTGTTTAACATAGGATCTGGTCCTTCTCCAGCAGACCAAAGCCACTCCTCTTGGGAGGAATTTCCTTTATTTTATAAATAAATCCTCACATTTCTTCTCCATTTTTTTATCCAATTCAGATGTAAATGTATTTAATAAGTTACCAATTTTTTCCTCCAAACCCATCTCAGCTTGTCTATCTGCATTTTCTTTCGACATTTTACTTAACTATTTTCCACAAAAGGACACTCTTAAAGATATTAATACTACTTAGCTATCTATTATATCAAATATAAAATATGAATTGTAAACTATATATGTTCTCAAAACAAATTATATCCAAATACACTTTTCCTAAAATGTTACTTTCAAAGCCTTAAAAATAAGCCTAAAGTTTTCAAATTGAAAATATCTTACTCGAATAAACCCTCAAATTTACTCCGGTTCTCACTAAATACCTATTTATCACCAAAAATGACAACTGCATGTTTTCCTGTCAGATTCCCGACAAGAAACTGACAACTACGCTTTTGCACGCGTCAAAGCGACAACGTGGGTGCGTAGGGGTGAACCTCTGCCCAATGAACCTCTGCATAATCAGCCTTATCCCGTCATGGCTGCTGTCTAAGCATTTTGACAAGAGAATATACAGCGTGTTCTTGGGCTAATGGTGAGACTCATTTTAAAACATAACAATTTTTCTGTCTTGTTTCTTAAACCCCCGATTCGATCTTTTAAACCACGTACCGATCACTAAAACAATCCATACCCCTGAAGGCATTGTTTTCAAAAGTTAATATTACTGTAACGTTACACGGCTAAAACTAGTTTATAAGCAGTGCGTTGCGGTAAATATCTATTGAAGTTATACAGCTTCCCACTTATTTCAAGCTGATCCACATAATCTCTCCTACTTAAAGCTTTTTCTAAATTCCTAACTACTTATATAACATATATATTTAAAATATACTAATTTTTATATAAACACACTTCAATTAGCACATCCAAACACTCTACTATTAACTGCTCATACATTAACTTTAAAGTTAACTAAAGCCCATTCATACACACATGTTTTTAAATTCGCAAATATACACCTTAAATTCTAAATTTTATAAATAATCCATTAATCGACCATCAGAACAACTGCACACAAGACTTATCTATTTGGCCAGCAGCAAAAAAAGAAGGAAGGTGGATGGAGATTCTGGCACTTTGTTACATTCTTAGAACTTTAGTTATGTTCTATGTTCATTAAAGGTGCTGCTGTGGGTAGCGCAATAAAGGAAGATTGCAATGATCTTAGTCTCCGGTCTTGTCATAAAATGGCATATATATTGGCAAGTATGTCAGGGCGCATCATATTATATGGCCAGTTAAGGGCAACAGGATGAGAGGGAATCCTTTGAGTATCAAAGATAAAGCGTTATAGTCACTGTCCCTCTTTGAACAATTTGCATGCCATGGATATAGCACTACAAATGTAGATCTAGCAGTATATAATCTCATTTTCTACTGATCTTCCCCTCTTGAAAGTATGTGCTGCTGTGCTTCGTTATCAGAAAGAATTCATCAATTATAAGCACGGAGGCCATATGACAATGTAAACATTGCTATTTGTAGATATAAAAGAGTTTATTTTTAATTTGAGGTGCAGTTAACAGAGGGATGTCCCATTATTCATCCTAATAATGTTAATTATACCAAGAGGTTCAAAGGTTCCATCAAAATCGCTAGCTCCCATTAATGGGCAGTTGCCTAAATTATGTCCCAAGTAACTGTAAAGAAGACAGAGAGCGGGTTACTCAGCATTCTTTGGGAGACTTCTATCGTATATGTTAAATAATTTGAGAAAAAGGCAGTGGCGGGAAGAAATTAACAATACTATAATGTACATGCCCAGACCTATGGACTGGTACAGTTAACCATGTTTCCTGAAAAACACAGGTAATACCTATCTATAAATTTCCCCCCAAGCAGGATCCTTACATTTTGTTTATAATCTGGCCACATTTCAACATAGGAACTTGATCTAAGGTTGTTGTCCGGTATAATTCTGACAATTAGACAAATGAACAGTGTCACACACAATCAAATAATTCTCAGCAGTTCTATTTGGTTTACAAAATGTCTTTGAGGTATCGCGCTTTGATCAAACTTTACAGGATTAGTACAAGGGGGAATAACCATTATATCTACAGGTGATTAAGATACCCTGTTTGTGGATGACAAATATGTCTCTATTTGTCAATCTGTATAATTTAATCCTCAACCCTCTGGCATGGATGCAAACCTAAGATTTCCCCCATTTCTATCCACTATAATGCCAAAAACACCTTGGTGCATGTATGGGAATTTATGTTTTAACTGAATGTCTGAGCCATTCAATTCAATAAATTTTTATGCGGTAAATAAAATCACAGTAGAAGAATACAGATTCAAAAAAATAAAATGAATTAAATTCACAAATAAATAATGATAAAAACAGTCAATAAGCTTACTCCTGAGATCAAGGAATACATAAAACAATTAATCACATCTTGTTTTCCTAGACACCCAAACAGCTTTTAAAAAAGTTAAAACAATAAACGTCACATGCTCTGTGGGGAGCATCTGCAGGTACAACAAGGCGGGTTTGACTTGCTTAAAGTGCAAAGATTTCAGCAATGAGATTAAAAAATGCTTCCTCAGCCAACTGATGTAGGAACAAAACATTATAAATGGAACAAGTCCTGCGGAGACACATTGTCGCAGTTGCAGGGTGCCCTTTCCACAGGCCGTATCCACCCACAAGGTGAAGCCAAAAAATTATGCAAGTGATTGAACCTGAACCTGGCCAGTAAAAACCTGTCATGCTGTAACCGAACTAAGCTCAGATATGGCTCCATCCCCTGTACATTTTTGAGAAGCATATGGCTCCTAACCACTAACTTTTGGAGTTCCAAGCTTTCTCTCACAAAACAGGAGTATTCCAGGAACAATCTTTGACAAACCCCAACTCATGGGCGGAGAGAAAAATTGGATTTGTAAAAATGTCAGACCGACCTAAGGAGAAAAAGGATGCCTTAACATGAGCAAACCAGGGTACACTAGTTGGCCAGTGCAATGACAGACATTCCTCAAAAATCAACCGACTTAGCTGCAGCTCCTCCTTACTCCAGATCTTGATCCAACACAGGAGCGGGCTTAGTGAGATTAAGTCCTAAACATAATCAAGGCCTAACTCGGCATGCACAGAAAATGCCAGGATGAACTGGGGGACCTGGACCAACTTGCGCACAAAGTTTTTCTCCACAGTCTGAATCCAATCAATCTTAACGTACCCCAAAACCTCCCTACCATAGCACAGCTGAGCAATACACTTTGCTTGATACATTTTTAAATGATCCCTTGGTGCTCTGGACTCAAGCCTATCCGACAAAATAAAAACCGCCCCTATGGTTTTTATGGACTCTGATCTTTTAGCCTCCACCAGCGGATTCCAGCAGTTATTTCCATCAAATAAAACTCCTAGGTAAGGGAAGGCCTTAACTTTGCACAAGGTAAAATTGGATACCTTGATGTTCTTACTGTTTGTAGATTTGAGGTCCACTGCCATTACATAGGACTTCGAAAAATTGACAGAGAGGTCCAGGAGTCCCATAAAAGACACATACTTGGCCAATAACAAGTCCAACCTCTGTGCGTCAGGGCCATCAGGACCGCATCATCTGCATATAGCAAGAAAGGGAGAAATCTGTTCCCGATCTTAGGGGAGCAGTTGACACCGATAGGAGCGTGGACTCTAACTGGTTCACATACAAGTATGCACCCCTGGTAAGCCAAACAGCTTGTTGGGAATGATCTGGTGCACTCTGATCCTTAAGAGAAATGCACCGAGGCTGAGGTCGATGAGTGAAGATCAGCTAATCATGCCACAATGCTGGCATCAACCCCATCTCGTTGAGCAAAGCCAACAATTTCGCTCGATTCACCCTATCAAAAGCGGACTTCAGATCCCTAAATGCGAGATGTAGAGATTTGAACCAAGGCACCGTATATTTATTGATAATTAAATGCCCTAAAACCATGCTGGACATCTCTCAAAATGTTATTTTCGTCTGCCCAGTCACACAACCTATTTAAAATTGCCCTCCCCAAGACCTTGGCCATGGCATCCAGTAGAGAAATTCACCGATAGCATTGCAGATTCTCTTTAACCCCCTTCTTAAATATGGGGATGATCACAGCGGTGTGTGGCATCATTTAGGACCTGCGTTAGTAAAGGAGCCCAAACCTCTATGTTAACTTTAAACAGATCTGGCGGTATACTGTCTAGGCCCGGGGCCTTATTGCTGGACAGGGCAAGAAATCCTTGTTGATTTTCATCTAGCGTGAAAACCACTCAACAGCCAACTTTAACAGGTGCCCAAGCGTTATATTCCCCCCCCCCCATCCCCCTGGTTATAAATACCCTCAAAATGAGCCACCCGCTGATTTTCCTGGATGTGATGGCATAAAAGTGGTCCTGAGCCCTCAGAAAAACAAGGCCTTTTTACAACGCTCTAGAAAAAGGAGCTATCCCTCGTTTCAAAGGCTTGGCAATGCTTCTCTAAGGCTGACTCCAGTTAGTTATGTCTGCACACCTTTTGAGACAACTTGTAAGCCTGCCTGCAGTCTCTAATAAAACGACCATCCCTCTGGGACTGCATCAAGGCTGCCTTCAAGTGACGCAGAGTTCTCAAAAACTTCCTGTCATACCATTTTGGGGTTTGTGACACCCACATACTAGTGGTTGTGACCATCATAAGTTTACAAACCCCCAGGCTATCCCTTTATAAGCTTCCAATAACACACCCTCTCTATCCAAACCAATGTTAAAATCATGCAGACAGGAAGACAAAAGAGAAGTTTGTAGACACTGAGGGTCCACCTGAACCCATTTCAACCTTCTACCCTTGTCAACAGTGGTCAAGGTCATGAGGGCACCCCTTGACTGTGGTTTTAGACCCAAGGCAATGTCCAGGGATAGGGATAATGAATTGTGGTCACTGAAAGGGTGGAAAATAATATTAAAATGAGAGATGAGTGGGTATATTGGTGCTGAAACAAATATAAAATCAATAAGCGAACCACTGCCCCTCCCTTTACATTACTGGGTTTAGGGAATTCACCAATTTCTCCATAGGAAAGACCAAATTTTAAGAATCTAAGAGCTCATTTAACTCCCACCCATCCTGTGAGTGAACAAAATCTAAACCTTCATTAAGCCAACAACTACTATTGGAGGTGCCACCCTCTAGGGGAAGATTGCACAAGTGACAATTAAAATCGCCAACAAGGACGATTTGCGTTTGGCGATCACCCATCGCTGATGTGGAGCTCAAGGCGCAATCCAGAGGCAAGACTCCGGAGGGCTCTTAGCAACCTCCCTTTCCATTATTAAAATTTATTATATTACATTGGAGAATATCTGTGCAGTGAGAGTCATACACCCGGCAATGCACAACTTGCTAATTGAGGTCAAAATATGCCCACTCAACTAAATTTGAACAAACATAATTAAGCCCCCATTGGCCCTACCGGCCGTTGATGATACCTCAGGTACAAAATAGGTTATGTATCTCCCCAGAAAAAAACTGTTATCCATTTCCCAGGTTTTCTGAAGGCAGATTATGTGGAAGGGGTTGACATAAGACACCCACCTAGGGTCTCCAAACGTAGAAGCAAGACCTGAAATATTTCATGACAGTAACATAAGACCCTTTGGTTGCTGAGAGGGAACTATGGGGAGGACATCATGGACTCCTTGAGACTGGGAAGTCTCAGGTTGGTCCAGACAATCACAGGGCTCCAGTCCACTCAAGAGAAGACATATATTGGCGAGAATATCATGAGGGTGGCCTAGTAGCAAGATCGTAGTTGACAGGGAAGGAGCTCCTACCAAGGCAGTGAAAGTGTAAAGGACTAGCTAACCTGCCTGGTCTGTAGGAAAATCCCTGGAGCAGGGTGACTGTACCTAGTGGACCTAATGTCACTCTGGGGAGGCGGCAAGTAATTCGCCAGCTAGCCAGGGATTATGGAAATTAACCACCAGGCAGTCTCCCGGCCACAGTTTCCTGTCTTTGCCCTATCCAGCTTATTCTTCGTACCATAATAATAGAGTCTGCAAGCGGCCTTCTATGAGAGAGGTGTGAGCTACTCCAGTGCATCGCCTTGTTCTTGAGTTCTTGATAAGAATCCCCGTAGGGACTAGAGCAGGGGAGCATTCCCCAAGACCATGACATAAGTTGTTGCTTCTGGGGGGAAATGTATCACACCTCCAGGGATAATGGTACACATTGGGTACCATCTCCCAATAGTTCATCCGGGGGTCAGGGGCATCAATACTGCAAGAGCTACGAATTGCCTCCCCAGCCCCATGCTTTGGTACTACTTGGACCCTAAAGCAGCACTGCCAGGTTCAAGGGTTATCGTAGGGCCCCTCCCAGGGACTGGTTCACCTAAAACCCATGGCTCATCTGGTGTACCCTGCTCCTTGACATGCCTGACCCTTCCCTTAGACAGTAGGGAAAATAATTCCAAGACCCTGTCTTCAATGTTTAAGAGTCTCAACAAGATTGGGTCCAACTTGTTATTTAGCAGAGTCTCGAGGTCCCTAATTCAAACACTCCTGTAAGCAGAGCCCGTCTCCTCTCCAAATAAATTTGGAATGAAGGGGCCACTGGCAAAGTCTCAGCAGGTGGTTCAGTAGATGCATAGGCCTTCCTTTTGTGCTTCTGCCTCAGACTGACAGCTGGTGTGTTAACAGTTATGAGTCTGTCTATTCCCAGGATGGCCCCCTGCAATTTTCCTCACGATCCCCAATAGGATCCCTGGCCTGGGGAGGCTCCACCAAAGTGCTACAGGCAGGAGGCCCTAGTGGGTGGTGTATGGGGTATCCCTGTCCATCGAGAGCCTCCTCTCAAAAATTTCTATTTCTTTAGACACAGCCCCCACAGCCCGATGGAGAAAACCTTCCCCAGATGATACACAGGGAGCAGCAGAGTGGGAAAGGGATTTGTTGAGAAGGCCTTTCATTTTGCCCATTATTGCAGCACCCTTCAGCACCGAAGGGTTGGTGTGGCGTGGCCCTGTGGACAGGGTGCTCGTCGTGTAGAAACATGGGCAGATATGGCACATTGGTAGTGATGAAGCGAGCTTCAGAAATTATTTTATTCTGACTCGTGGATTGATTTCCCTATAACATGAACTAATCAATTAATGAGCTGTTGCATGATTTGTTTAATTAACTCAACCTAGATTAAGTTTGCACCACACATGAACGCGCGGGAAACTAATAACATGTGCTCTTGTTGCATTTGTAAGTCTGTTTTGAAACACATGATTAATATTGTTTTGTTTGTCATGTTTGTCCTTTTGTCTTTGTCACTATTAATATGCGGCTGATCATTCATGGCATGTGCTTTATTATATGTGCTTACATGTTTGTCTTATGTTGTGATTGTCTGTCTGTGTATCATTTAATCATCTTTTTACTCTTTCAGAAACATAAAGCTGGACTATATGAAGAATGGTAGATATTTTATGTGCTGCTTTATTTGTTTGCATCTGTTAGATGTGATTTATTAGTGGGTTAATTATTAGCAATGGTCGGGTGGGTAACAGAAGGGTTTGTTTTACCTGAATTAATCACTCTTTTTGTGTTTGTTTAAATACTAGCCCGAGTGTGGTTTAAGGCCTAGCTTTGGTTCTGGTTCTGATGAAAAGTTGGTCGGCCTGTACATGAGCAGAGTTGGAGCCATATGCAGTCATCTTGGAAACTTTCCATGGAATTATGTTTTTGTGCTTCACCTCTGAAAAGACTGTGGCTCTGACAATGGAACTTATTCACGAACTGCTCTGGATGTTCTTTTTACAAGGCTGAGGAAGTGACAGGCATGTTTCTGCCGAGCTTTGGTGGAAGTCAGAAAGGCAACTTTTAAAATGTTGCGATACGCTCGGAAGTTGTTGTCACTCCATGAGAATGAACAATAATGCAATGATGTTTTCTCCCTGGAAGGAGTGATTTTGGTGGTCTGACAGTCACCAACCAATCAGGGTGCTGAAGTTTGTTTAAATAATTACATTTAGATAGATTAGCGAGCAAATAGGGTATAAAAATTGGGCCTCTTGAAGGGAACGGGCTGACTGTTTCCTGAGGGCGAAGTGCTGTCCGATTTCCCATGGACTTGTAAGCATTCAACTGTTTATTAATTTATTTTCCTTTTCAGGTCAGAAAGCTAACTTAGGGTTTAGGGTTGTGTTTTCTTTAATTCAATATTTCATACAATGTTGAACTGCCAGATTTTGAGCCAATGATTAATGCAATAAATTGATTAAATAAAATAAATGTTTGATATTAATAAAGAGCTAATAAAGTTTATGCAATTTTGAGAATTCTAAAATAAACTTTTAAAATGACAAGCTGGTCTTGTTTATTGTAAAATGTTTAATAACAACATATTAGATTCATTCGCCTCATGATTCAGCTGCTCTGTTGTTTCTATGGGCCTGGTATTGATTGGTAAGTCTGGTGGTAGATGGTGACATCATTTATACAGAATTTTAGTAGGAGCGCTGGATCAGTTTTTGGTAGCATTCGTATGGTTACATGTTGTTTTTGACATGCATGTTACATATATGTTGGTATAGTCATAGGATCAATGTTTAATAAATGTTAAATTTTTGATTTTTGTCAGATTGTTATATGTAGTCTGAAGGGTTTTTCCAGCAGTGTGAAAAACTCTTGGTTATTGCCGGCAAAGGTAGTGTGGCTAGAAGAGTTACATAGTGCATTTGTTCTGCTTCAAAATTGTGGTATAGAATATATCACGTGTTGTGGAAGTACAACACAAGTTTAGGGACCTTAGATGTGCATGGTTGAATGTATAGTGAGGATTGCCTATGAAATCGTAGCATTAAGCATAGGGAATTGCTTGCCCGTTTTAAAACTTTTTGTGAAAAGAGTAGTTAGATTTATCCAAGCTTGAGAGAAGGGTAAGATAGCGTCGTCTATTCTTCTCAACGTTTGATGTTTTCTGTGGTTGGTTCAAGTCCTGCCAAGATTTTGTGTGTGTATGATTAGGGTTTTCTTGTTTGGAAGTGCGTGGATGGTTGGTAATCTGTTAGAAGGGTAGGGTAAGAATTGCTCTATTGGCGATTGAGACTATTCTGTGAGAATAGCGTTGTCTATTCCACGCTGAGAATACTTGAATGAATGTATAAAACTGTCTCTTTGTTTAGAGAAGCAGGCAAATGGTTTGTTTTATGTAGTTACTAATTGAGTTTAAAAAAAAAAGTAATTGGAAAGTATTTTAAAGTCTTTAGGGTAAAGTAAAAGCATTGTAAAGTGATCCGCGCTATTTGAATATATTTAAAAGTATTGTGCGCTATTTAGAATCATTCAAAAGTGTCCCGATCGAATATTGTGAAGGAGGGGCTATTTTTAGGAGTGAGAGCATGTGGGGAGAGCCTGGAGCTGCAGCGGCTGTGCACGTCGTAGCCGCCGCGCTCTGATTGGTTCAGGTGTTTGGAGTATCTCGGAAAAGCCGCTCTCTGATTGATCAGGTGTACGTAGTGTCATAGGTAAAGCTGTGCTGTGATTTGCTGACAGCGTTGCTGTGTTTAGAATGGTTGCGCGTGATTGGCCGATGCGCGTCACCACTGGCTGCCGAGATTTTTTTATATTTAGCAAGTGTCCTCGAGTTTATTTTTATTAAAGTGCAGTAAATTAGCTATCTGCATGAAGTAATTCAGAACAAATTCGAATATAAAAATAAGTATCTCTGCTTTGGTTCTCTTCCTCGCCGCGTTATTGTGGTAAAGGGAGAGTGTCCCAGTTGATGTGAGCGTTCGTGTGTTTCGTGCATTTAATAAAGGAGGGGCTGTTTGCCGAGTGAGGAGCGAGTGGGAGAAGATAGAGGCCGCAGCTGCTGTGTACGTCACAGCTGCCGCGCTGCTATTGGTGAAGACGCTGTCGCATCATACCCAGAGCCGCGCTCCGATTGGCTGGGGCGTCCGGAGCATCACAGAAAAGTCACGCTGTGATTGGCTGGAGCTACCGAGTTGGTCTTTTATTTACAAATATCCCCGTTTTGATTTCTTACTAGACGTGCTATTATTTCAAAAACGAAACGTGATACAGTTGATGCATGGTTTGGCTTTAGGGTAGCTGTGTGTCGCGCTTTGTTATTAAGCTAACGGTACATTGTTATGAGACGATGTGCTCCGAGTGTTCTGACTTTGCTTCTCATTAATGCGAGTGCCCTGGTATAAAATGTTTACACTTGTGAGTGTCCCCATTACAGCTGTGCTATTAAATTAATGAAGGAGAAGTTTATCAAGACTGCATGTCACGGCAAAATCTGCGCTGTGATTAGTTGAGCATCGCAAGAGCAGTGCTTTGATTGGCTGGAGCGTTACAGAAGAAGCGCTGTGGTTGGCTGAGCGTTGTGGCAGCCGCGCTAATTGGCCCAGGCATTTGTTGTGCTGTAATAGGCTGATGCCCATTGTTTACTTCTGCCGAGTGTTTGTGCTTTGATTTCCTCAGGGCTAATGCCCAGAGCTTTGTTTTGAAATTGACCACGACATTGGGAAGGTGGGACTTGCTGTAAAGTAGTGAATATCAGAGCAGCCACCCTGGTTAGGACAACAGCAGCAGAGGTGACTAGAGCAAGGACATTTGCAATATTGACTATTACAATATTGGGTAAAAGCAGATAATTAGCAGCTGCCATTAGAGTTGCAAATAAAGTTATAGCAGCAACAACAGTCATAGCACCAACGAGAACTGTACACTAGAAAGGCTATCAAAGTATCCTCAACAAGCATTGTGTCACAAACATGAGTTATTGGAATGATTATGAGAAAAAGCCTTCATGGTTTCAGAAGGTGAAAAATTATTTTAAACCTGACAAGAAAATTGAAACGCGTGGTGGTAAATTACTTCATAAGTACAAAACACCCGCAGCCTATATGGAAGGTGAATATGGCTATCATACTGTAATTTGGTTTCATAATTGGATACATTATACACAAAAAGATGGTGTATTAGCATGGCCTGAGGATGGGTCATTTAATATGAAAGTTTTGAGAAATTTGAGAGAAAAAATGATGGATCTTGTGCCAAAGCCAAGACCTACACAATTTGAAGCTTTAGTTGAATGGGAGGTTGAGATGATGGAACTTGAACGCAAAAGCAAGTGTTCAGCACCTAAATATTCAAAATATGTTGTAAATAAAGAAACACATGAGGAAAAGGTAAAACGCTGGAGAAAGGCAAACATGTATGATGGTCTGTATCCAGTGAGAATAATGATTACTGAAGATTTAGAAGAAAAGACAGCTGGTAGGAGAAGTGATGAGGAATTGGATGATGCAGTTTTAGAAGACATTTATGCAACTAAACGCAAACCGCCACCTTATCAAGCAGGTTCTCAATCTACCCCGAGAGTTTCTACAGGAACTTCTCCAAGTGCACCTCCTAGAGAAGCTGAAGAAGGTTCTCCCAGATTTTTGAAATTACCTGAAAGAGTAGGCTCAGTAGATAATTGTAGTACACCTAGAGAAAGCAGAGTCCCTCAACAAGAAAATAATTTTGTGAGAAATCAAGAAAGATTACCTGCTGATCAAGAAATTTCTAGTTATAATAAAGCGAAGCAAGATTTAATTCAACAATTGACAAAAGGCATTGAAGCAGTGACAGTACCAGTTACTATTGGTCCTGTTGTACCAGTTTTTGATCAAGGAGACAATAGACAAACAGCTTTGACAGATGCCAAATTTAACATAAATGGAAGTTTGTCAAGTTCGCAAGCACCATCAGTGGCAGTTTCAGATTCAGGACTGTCTGAGAAAAGTTTAAATAGAATAGAATTATTACAAAATTGGATTGAGCCCTGAAGGTCCTGATTATAAAAAGCTTGATGTAGCTAAATTAAAAGCTGACCTGGAGGAATTAATCATTGGCACAATTGGTACTGACAATTTGAAATTGTATCAAGATGATGAATTACTGTTCATTTGTAAAAGTATTCAGTGGAAAACGAAAAACAGGTATGAACAACTGGAAGAAATGGCTGCTGAATTAGAAATTGATTTGAGTAAACAGAAACATTTGCAGAAACATTACAGAGTGTATTTCTCTGAAAGAGACATTGACAATCTAAATGCTGCTGGGAGATTGACACATATAAGAGAATTAATACGTTTTCTCAGAAAATTAGGTGAATTAGGTAAATGGAGAATGAAATGGTCAAAAAAAGAACAGGATAAAAGATTAAGAAACGATGTAGTTTCAGAATTTCCTATGAGAGAAATAGCTGGAGGAGGGTATGTGCATGTTCCTTGGTCCAGACAGGATATTCTCCTGTTTACTAATGATTTTCCACGTTTGAGGGAAAAGCCAGTTGAGTGGTACCGACAGGTAGACAGATTTATAAAAGTGTCAAAAGTTCTGTGGATTGATCTGGATGGATTTTTTGACATTGTTGTCCCATCAGATCTTTGGACAGAATGCAAAATTTCTATAGATTGGCCAAAAGAAGAACCTCCCCGAGACCCGGTTACAGGTGCCCCAGCAAAAGATGTCATGGACATTTATAATAAAGTAATTTACTGGTTGAAAGGAAAAATTCCCCCGAAAGAAGTAGACTGGGTTAAAATAGATAGAACAAACCAGGAACCAAAAGAATCAGTTCATTCATTTTATGAAAGATTACTGTTAGTCTTTAAACAGTACAGTGGCTATGAAAAATTAAGTGAAAAAGACATGAGCCACTTTATATACAGATTTGTATATGTCCTGAGACCTGAAATTGGAGACATTATTAGAAATGGAATTGTTTGTTGGCAAGCACTTTCAATTGATGACATCCTGAGAAAGGCAAAATACTGCAGTGATGAGATAGACGTGAAGCAGAAAAATCTTAAGGAGAAGGCAATGTGGGCACAGGTGAAGGTAGCAGAGCAGCAACAACAACAGTTAGCTTCTATGCAGCAGCAGAATCAAGGGAAATTCAAAAACAATTTTAATAATAAGCCAAACTTTTATGTAAATGTTGAAGACCTAAAACAAAAGCTCCCATGTTTTAATTGCGGCGAAATTGGACACTGGAAACGCGAGTGTAAAAACCCGCCCAGAAATTTTAAAAAGAATTTGTTGAACCCACAGGTGCAGTGTGAGTTAAATCCGCAGCAACAGCAACAGCTACAGCAACAATTAAATGAATTAAGTCAGCAGCGACGACAGATAGCGAATCAGCAGAGCCAGATACAGCAAAGCCAGTTTCAGCAGAACCAGGCACAGCAGAGTCAAATTCAACAGAGTCAGGTACCTCAAGCACCATTTCCTAAAAGTGCTAACACACAGAGATTTTCTCCCGAAACAGGTTTCTGTGGAGGTAATTTGGTAAATAATGTGTCAAAGATTAACATGTTAAATGCTTCTCAATTTTGGTTAAAAGACAAAGAAGAGAGTGATTCTTCAGAAGATTACTCATGACGGTGCCTGAGAGAGGAAGAAGAATGTGTGCTTGGACCCACTCTTGAGGTAGATCAGTCTGGTCCATTTGTGAATGGTAAAGTAAATGATGTAGATGTTACCTTCCTTGTGGATACAGGTGCTACCCGTTCTACTGTTAGATCAGCAGAAATAGAAAACTTTCCTCTCTCTGGGGAGTCCATTCAAGTTGTAGGTGTGGCCAATCAGCAAATTAAAACAAGTTTAACAGAACCAGTAAAAGTAGAAATAGGCAACTACAAAGATAAGCACAGATTTCTAGTCTGTGACAGCAGTCCTGTTAATCTGTTGGGTCGTGATATATTGTGCAAAATGAATTGCAGAATATATTGTTCACCAGATGGCATTGAAGTGTAAACTGCAGAAGAAGATAGGCTTTATAAATTAACTATGCTAATGGTTGAAGAGGAGAAAACATCACTATTTCCTGTATTTTATAAAAATGATTTGCCAGAAGAGCTAAAAAAGCCAGTTAATCCAGCAATTTGGGACCTAACAGGTAATGATATGGGTCTCATGAAAAATATTGATCCAGTAAAAATCACTGTTAAGCAGGGAATTGATTTTCCGAATGTTCCTCAATACAAAATGAAAGCAGAGACAATCGAGGGTGTCATTCCTGTGATTGAAAAATTCATAAGTCAAGGTGTGTTAAAAGAAATTGAAAGCAGCCCATGTAACTCACCGATTATGGGTATTAAAAAGCCAAATGGAACATACAGAATTGTTCAGGACCTGAGAAAAAATAATCAGATTGTTGTTCCATGTTGTCCCATTGTTCCAAACCCTGCAGTAATTCTTTACCAGATTCCTCATGATGCAGAATGGTACACGGTCATTGACCTGTGTAACTCCTTCTTTACAGTTTTATTACATCCAGAAAGCCAGCAAATTTTCGCTTTCAGGTTCCAAAATAGGATCCTAGCATGGTGTCGTATCCCTCAAGGGTATACTGAGAGTCCATCTATCTTTAATCAGTTATTAAAGAAATCCCTAGAAGATCTGGTATTGCCTGGTAATTCCACATTGGTACAGTACATTGACGATTTGCTTGTGGCAGCCAAAACACGAGAGAATTGTGTTACTGATACCATTACCCTGTTAAACCGTTTGGCAGATGAGGGACATAAAGTGTAACCAGCAAAATTGCAGTTTTGTAAACAAGAAGTGAAATATCTTGTTCACAGAATTGCAAAGGGAACGAGAAAAGTAACAGTTGAAAGAATTAAAATGATTCGAGCAATTCAACCACCGACAACACAAAGAACGGTGAGAATGTTTCTGGGAATGGTTGGTTACTGTCGACAATGGATTAGTGGATTTTCAGTAATTGCAAAACCACTTCAAAGATTAACAAAAGCAGATGTAAAAGATCCAATTACCCTGTCAAAAACTGAACTGGAAGCTTTTGAGCAGTTAAAAAAGAGCTTATGTGAAGCTTCTGCCCTGGGTATGCCAGACTATGAAAAAGAATTTGAACTTTACTGCAGTGAAAGAGAAGGATGTGCATTGTCTGTATTGATTCAGAGGCATGGTAAGTTGAGAAAACCAATTGCATATTTCTCAGCTGTTTTGGATCCTGTTGCAAAAGCGTTGCCAGGTTGCTTAAAAGCAGTGGCCGCAACGAGTGTAAGTCTTGAACAAAGTGAAGGTATCATTATGGGATTTCCTGCAAAAGTATATGTACCTCATTCAGTTGAAATTCTTCTTACCAGAAGTAGGACTCAACATTTGACAAGTATCAGATTGACAAAATATGAAAAAACAATTCTGGGATCAGACAATGTGTCAATTGTTAGGTGCGTGAATTTAAACCCTTCCACACTATTACCAGATGGAGTTATTACTGAGGTAAGTAATGAACATGACATTGATCATGAATGCCTAGTTGTTGTAGATTACTGCACAAAACCAAGACAGGACATAAAAGATGTTCCTTTACCTGAATCAGACATAGTCTACTTTGTAGATGGGTCTTGTTTGAGAAATGATGAAGGGATTCTAAGAGCAGCATACTTGGTGTGCACAGTTTCAGATGTTGTTGAAGGTTCACCTTTGGATGGAATTCGTTCCGCTCAAATTGCAGAGCTAATTGGTTTAATCCGAGCATGTGAAAAAGCAGCTGGCAAAAGAGTAACCATAGTGACTGATAGTCAATATGGTTATGGTGTTGTTCATGATTATGGACAACTGTGGTCCCAAAGAGGTTATTTAACCTCTGCAGGAACACCAATCAGGAATGCAAAATTGATCAAGAGATTGATTGATGGCATTCAGTTACCAGAACAAATTGCTGTAGTCAAATGTGCAGCTCATAAGAAAGGTGATGATTACATCACCAAAGGAAACGCGTACGCAGATGAGATTGCGAAGTACTGCGCCAAAAACAATTATTCAATCAATCGGGAAAAAGACGAAAGTCACACAATGAATTCTCTCATGCTAATTTCTGTAGTTGAAACATGGCAGGAAGTAAAAGATCTACAAGATGAGGCAAGTGAGGAAGAGAAAAACACATGGTTAGAAAATGAATGCAGACAAAGAGAGGAAGATGGAATTTGGGTTTACAAAGATGGAAGGCCTGTAATGCCAGACTGCATTATTGCTGATATGGCACGGATGTACCATGGTCCAGGACATTTAGGGAGAGATTCCATGATTAGATTATTCAGAGAAACATGGTTCAACACGAAATTTAGAATAATTGCGGAGTCACTTTGCCAAAGATGCTTGACCTACCAACAGATGAATCCCAACAGAAAAACTGTTGTAAGCCTGGGAACCATAGGATGGGAGGGTGGTCCTTTTACCAGAATACAAATGGATTTCATTGAGATGCCGATGCACAACAGACTGAGATATGTATTGGTATTTGTTTGTCTGTTTTCAAGATGGGTGGAAGCTTTCCCGACTCGTCACAATGACTCAGTCACTGTGGCAAAATTGCTTCTTAGGGAGATCATACCTAGGTACGGATTTCCAGTTACGATTGAAAGTGATTGTGGAACTCATTTTGAAAACAGATTGATGAAACTGATTTGTGAAGCTTTGAATATTCAACAGAAGTTACATTGTGCTTACAGACCAGAAGCATCAGGTGTTGTTGAACAAGTGAATGGAACTATCAAGTATAGAATTTCAAAAATGTGTCTAGCTACAGGAGTGAAGTGGACAGATGCACTTCCACTTGTTCTGATGTCAATGAGAAGTATTCCTGAGAAAAAGACAGGTTTTAGCCCTCATGACATCGTGATGGGCAGAGTGATGAGGCAAGCATTTGTTCCAGTTGGCAAATTGATGAGTATTAATGATAGTGCAATC
The DNA here is from genome assembly GCF_964263255.1 of Lissotriton vulgaris. NCBI lineage: Eukaryota > Metazoa > Chordata > Amphibia > Caudata > Salamandridae > Lissotriton > Lissotriton vulgaris. The sequence goes on from NC_141687.1 coordinate 1,357,577,867, forward strand.
ATTGAATATTGCCAGAACCTCTCTGACGTAGTCAATTCTGTGTTTCATCAGGTGGGAACAGATGTAATCTCAAAGGAGAAAGTCCAAGCTCATGATTTGTTACCCGGAGACTGGGTAAGGACCAAAGTTCATCAAAGAAGAAATTGTTTACTCCCAAGGTGACAGAAAGCAAGACAGATAATTTTAGTTACAACAAATGCAGTAAAGTGCAACGGACTAAAAAGGTGGATTCATGCAAGCCATACGATTCGTGTGCCACCTCCTGAAAATCCTGATGAAGACAGCGACACAACAGCTGATTCAGATTCAGAAGGAGACCCAGAAGATCCTGAGTCTGATGATCAACAAGAAAATCAACATCAAGAGAATCTAGATGAGAATCAGAACTTGAATGAAGAAGATCTGAATATCGAAACTGGAGATCGAGGTGTTGATGATGATGATCTGCTTGAAAAAGAGTCTCTAAAAGAAAAAGGAGATTCAGAAGAAGCAGAAGATTCTGAGCGAGACGAAAATCTGAGCCAGAGTATTGAAAGGCGAAAAAGTAACTCTGTGATCAAGAGGAAAAAGCCTGAAACTGGGAAGCTGAAGGTGATTCCTGAAGAAGAAGAAGAATTACCAAGTACCAGTAAGGATATTGTTCCGAATGGAGTGAAGTTGCCGAGTAAAGAAGTTCCTAGGTACAGATTTGAAGTCTCAGATACAGATACTGATGAAAGTGATGAAGAATCTGAAATAAGAAAATTCAGAAAAAGGGCTTGGAAAGATGAATGTGTGCCAAAGAAAAAGGTCTTGAGAAAAGGAGACATTTGGCCTGAAGACAATTTGAAATTCAAACTGGTGAAGAAATCAAAAGATCAAATTAACGAGGTATCTAGTCAGGGAGGTGAACTTGAAAAGAAAAGCGAAAACAAGAAAATTGAGGTAATCACTCGAAAGACAAAGGGCCCGATTCACAGAAGGAACTTACTACTTTTGGCATTCACAGAATGCACTTACTACTTTTGGTATTCACATACTAATAGCTTCACATTCTATTCAAAATAGAAATGGGTACCCTATAGCTTCACATTCTATTCAAAATAGAAATGATTCTGAGAACCATACATTTTTTTATCATGGCATTGAACAAGTGGTTCTGGATAGACGTGGAGGAGACAGATTACTGAAATTAAGACGAAGAGAGGCAAGATGGATTATGGTCCTTCGGGCTGTGGAAGATGGGCTCAATATGGATACTGAATTACAGTATTTTCTGGGAGATTAGTTATATCCCAGATTCAATTGTGGATTGATGTATTCAATTGTATGTGATTTGGCTTTTTCTTTCACTATGAGAAGATTGCAAAATGCTTGTTGAGTGATTTTCAAGATGATACTTGGGTACTTCTAATGCTAATGCCACGACTCTTTCAGTTTTTATATGAGGTTGTTAAGTACATAGGAATGATACGGGACGCTCGATGCATCGTTACCACTAGTTAATCCGATTGCATCAATAAGTAAGAAAATGTTAGAGTTTGTTTAGTATAATTAACAATGGTGTCAATGTACTAATAATGCATATTAATAGCTTCTTTTTTACCTTTGTTCAAGTCAGTCCACTAAATGTTGGTGTTCACATGCGTCCGTTCCTATCAACGATACAAAAAATTTACTAGCGTGAATAACCCGTTCAAATATGGCCGCACAACCCCTTTTTCTTGCCAAAGAAAGTATTATCACCGCTACAAATAAGAACACAGAGTTGTTTTAAAATTGTAAAGTTAGAAGCTTATAATCGTTATTAATGATACGATTGTGATTGACTGTTATTTTCGTAGGACATAGCATTATTGATTCTTGATTTATCAGCAAATAATATAAACCTTTACCTTCTCTTATGTATTCACTAGCCACTTTAAGATGGCGGCGAAATAATATGCCGTCCAACTGGCAGTTGCAGAACCTAACTGAGAGGTAGAGTACTTAAGTAAGATGGCGGCCATGGTACACGCCGATAGCCGATATCCGAGAGAGATAAGCACGAGATATATGAAACTTTGAAGCGGGATATAGGTAAGGGATATTTAGCGTTTCGAAAATAGAATCCATATTAGATATTTTAACAGAAGGACTCTGATTTTGTGGTTTTTTCATCACAGACCCTGTAATTAAGATACCGAACTAAATTCTGCATAATTGACAACGGAAGTGAAGTGTATGATACTTGTGCAGCGAGATATAGGTAAGGGATATTTAGCGTTAACTAAATGGAATTTGCAAATACACATTGTAGTAAGTAGGAGTCTTATCTTGTGGTTTTTTATGACAGACCCTGCAAGTAACATACCAAATTATTGTCGTATAATTTACAAACGTGGGAGTGAAGAACTGGAGAGGTAATAGAGTTTTACCATAATAATACATTCATGATGGCCCAGAATTATGTTTGGATAATACTTTATTATTAGACGGATGTGATAGAGCGGTACAATTTTATCGCGATGATGATTCGCGTTTTAAAATTTATACCCTCTGAATATACAAAAGAACAGCATGTCTTAATGCCGACATAGGTTACACTTACCATTAGATTTGAGCCAGCTAACGCATGTTATTTAAAATACTGAGTATGTTTGAATTAAAACGAAAGGTACACCAATGTGACAAACGCTCTTTCAATGGAGAAGATTTTGGGGACTTTACATAATTCAGATAGCTAAACAGTTTGAGGAAGTATTTTAACACGATGACTTGTGGTGACAGAGCTAAGAGCCTCCTTATATCATTCCAGATACAGTTATTTTTCTTGATAAATATCCCCTGGAAGGAATTCGATATAGATGGAAACCTTATTGTGATTTAGGTAACGCATTATTGTTATTTTAAATTTGGCGAAATATCAGAATGTTTTGTTGTTCTCTTACACTTGACACCGGGAGTCACATAACATTTTCTTTGTTTATATTTTGTCACTTAATTGAGGGTACTATGTCTTTCTTCTCACTTAGGTGGTGATTTTATTAGTAATATTAACTTTTCCAACAAACTGCAAAAGTTTTATTGTTGCTGGTATATTATACCATTTTCTTATTATTTTGGCTTGCAGCCCTGAGGAAGTTGTTTTGGCATGAGATAGATGCCCAACGAAACACGTGTTGGCTGCAGCGAATGTTTTTTTGGAATATTGAACTTTGGAGTTTGGATTGGATTTTTGATTGAACATTGAACTTGGGAATCTGGATTGAACTTTGAAATCTGGAATAAAAATACGGATCATCGTACTACAAGACTCTGGTGTCTGACTGTCTATTGGACGAGATTTTGGACTCTTGTTCTTATACTCATTACATGAACTTTGATAAATATCGCATTTGATGTTAGAAAATATCGCATTTGATGTTAGATTGCTCGGCAGGAATATTGATACAGTTTTACATCCTGGACTTTGTTCAGGATAATTAGGGAAGTTGGGTAACCTTCCTTTCCAGCCTAGTAGCAATCGTTTAAGATAAGTTGGATCCTTACTTTTAGCCATACTCTCAGCTGTGCGCCCTTTTCCCTGTTACCTATCTTGTTTGTCAGCTGGTTATTGTGGCTCACTAGAGCTTTGTGTTCAGCTTTGTTGGACTAGGTGGGCTTGCGCTCGAGTCCCGGAGTTCAAGTCAGGGTCCAGTGGGCTGATCGGTACTCCTGCGAATTGCTTGCATCACCTGAAAGTTTCTCATATTTTGCAACATGCTCTCTACTCCACTGATCTAACCATGATTGACAGCGGCGGTTTGCACTTGTGGCACAGATTTTAGTGTTCGTATATTTCTAAAGCACCCTCAGGCCCCCAGGTGTTAGAGCTCTTGATAGTAAGAACTTTATTTACCTACATTTTCGAAGTGGGGTTCAAATATGTAGGCTAAATGTACACGATAACTGCAGGAAAATAAGCTGTTATCTCTAAATTCCTTTCACATGTGGGGAAGAGGATGTAGCCTTACGGCTAGAGCGGTGAACTTCAAATGAGGGGAACTGGGTTGGAGTCTAGGCACTGATGCTCAACATCCTGAGAATTTGGGGAAATCACTTTATCTCCCCGTGCCTCCTCGGGTAACAAGCTGTGCTCATGTAAAGTGCTCTGATGCCTGATGTCTTGGGTCTAGTTCGCACTATGTACAACTCTATAAAAAAACAATTACAATATTTGAGCGATGTGTGGGGGTCGCAAACTGTTTATTAGTTATACGTTCCTGATTTGGGTGCATTCCTGTGTGCTTACCGCGTTATTTCAACGGGTTGTTCTTCATTTTCTACAGACGTATTTATGGTCTGGGACAAATACAATTTGAAAGAAACAGGCGTTAACATGTCTTAAAATACATGCAACAAACATGTTCAACCAGTTGGTGTACACGTTACTATTTTGGGGAATTATATAACCGGGAACGTGGGCTCTAATTTATGCTAGGTATGACTTTCTAGTTTCTGCTAGGCATGACTTTCTGCATCCAGTTAGGAGCTTAATGATTCTAGATGTTCGTCCTCATGGTCACAGGTTCAACTCCCGGCAGGGCACACTTAGTCTTTCCTTTTGGCGGAGGTACACAAATGAACACCATTCAGTTGGAGGAATAAGCTTCCGTTATTTAGCCCCATTATGCCTATTTGGGGGTGAAAGTGCACAGTGCAGATGTGTCATGCTAGGTGTAAGAGTTATAGAGGGGTGGCGGTAACCTAGTAGTGATCCCCTTGCCAGTTGGGATGGAGGTTGGTACCTTTTCCCATTTTTTTGGTCACAGCCATGAGGTAAATTTCTTGGTTGTTATATTTATGGTGTTCTCATCCCCGGGTTGACCGTGTGGGGTGATAACTCATTCATTGCAGCGGCCGGTGTTCAACCTCTGGGTCACAGTTTCAATTCCCGGTAGGTATTTCTAGCTTTGCATCTGGGTGGTAGAGCACTAATAAGCTACTTTCAGTGGGGGAAATTAACATCTGTTAGTCATCCCCTAGATACCCCCGTTGGGGGGAGGAAGTGCACGGCGTAAATACAAGCCATGCTATAAGTCAGGAATATAGATTGGCTGCCGTGATCTGGTAGTGGCCTTGGGGCGTCGGGGCATAGCCCCACCAGCCACATGGACCCACATCGCGGCCGCGGCAATCCTTTAACAATATGTACAAGTGTGTACATTACAACAAGTCAGCCACCGGGACACACCCGGCGATTTCAGAGTGCGCAGGGGGGTGGGGTGGCCTGCTGCAGCTTGAGTCACGTGACAGACAGTCCAGTCCACACACTCAGGCTGCAGCAGACAGACCATAGTGCGCAAGTGGAATTTGGGTTGCAACTTGCCCAAGCATGCGCACTGTAAGTTCCCCAGTGGGACGGTGGGGTACTTGTTAGCCTGCCGTAGCCCGGGTTTACAAGGGGCGACAGGGCGAGCAGCAAATGTGCCCCCCTAGCAAACCCTGGCGCTGCATGCAGTACCAGGATTGGCTGGTCCACCGCGCAGCATCCATCATTGGATGCCGCGCTTGGGGGTGACACACACTGCCTCAGCCACAACTTAATGGCCAATCACGTCATGGCTTCACACATTGAAGCCATGCAGTGATTGGCCATTTCACCGGGATGCGTGTGATTACGCGCTGCTGTGACATCGCCGTCGGTTCCCTCATCCAGAGACGACCGTGTGTGAGTAAGCTAGTTGAATTATTACAGATTATCACTTAAATAATTATATTACAGTTGCACACTGTATATTAGTGTAAATCGCATGCGATTGCGACTGCTTTTTTAACTTTTAGAAGTGTTGTATAAGTGACAGGCGGGCATTTTAGTGGTATTCTTTTAATCTGACGTGTTATCTGATGTTTTAGGATGACAGGTCGTTTTAGTGCATGGAGAATGCAGATTCAACTGTAAGACGCCCCCATCTCCCAAATACAAACATACCTAAATAAAGAAAGTATTTAACCTACCATGCAAAGGGTGGCTGCCACATAGAATTGAAAATTCATTCGAAGGTAGTTACATTAAAATATATATATATATATCTATAGTAGAGACCACTAACAATGCCTGTGTTCGATATATACCTGTGAATTCTTCTTTGTATTTAGGCAGAGTTTATTTTTGGGTCCCTTGCAAACCTGTGGGTAACTCCAAGTTATTGATCCAAGCATGTAGACTTCCATGTAGCTCAAACCTGGCCACAGGTTTAAACAGAAAGGGAAAGCAGGGGCACTGTGCTGTGCCACCATCTCTAGTATTGAGAGCCAAACACGAATCCTTCCACCCTGACTCCATTTTTTTATATGGACTGTTGTGCCAGCCCAGCAGACATATTTTGGAATATGTATATTTTTAATGAAGGTTAAAGTCACACGGTAAGTTGCTTAAAAATGAAATCAATCACTGACCACTATTAACTTGCTGTTCGCGCAGCATCTTTCAAAATATTTTTGTCAGATTTTAAAATATTTAATTTTAGACCTTATTGGAAAAGACACAGAATTGGGTTTCGATAGTATTGCCATTCGGTTGCGTTCTGTGATTGTCTGGAATGGTGACTTTGGTATCCAAGTTCTTATCCTGAAGTCTGCAAGAGTTGTTTGCATCTTCAGTGTCTTGAATAACTATGATTTTTTAATAAATCTTAAACCGCTGCACTTTGTGCACGCACTAAAATGCTAATGTATGGTTAAATGAATGTGAAAACATAGCAGTTATAAAATTTTAACCGAATGAAGCATGCATCTTGCTAAAGATCAGCAAAAAATACTCAATACTAACAAAAGTAAACAAAAAATCTCATTAGGCAGTCTCAGTGTGCAGGGTGTAATTTATTAGGGAGTTGCCTCAAACTTATTCCTGGCCTGTGTAGATTGGGTTAGCAATAGCTTGCGAGTCCATCTTAAACTGCCTAGAGGCCTGTTTGTGCAGAGGAATTTCCTAATGTAATTTACTGTATGTGACATCAACAAGCAGATATGTTTTAAATAAATGAATCCCCAGATAGAGGGATTTCAGGTGACGACCAGCTGGAAATAAGTAGCATATGGATCTTGAAAGTAAAAGCTTCCTTTACCTAATGTCTGACGAGTGAATGAACACATCTTTCCATGGACTTTGTTATACTCTGACTCGGCTATGCAAGACTGATTCAGCGGAATGCGGTAAATAGTTCGACAAAATGGCAGATTATTTTCAACATTGTTGGTCTCGTCTCACAATTTCTAACTAAATTAATCTCAAGCGAATGCATTTCACACAAGCTTTCAAATGACGAGCTAAAATATGGAAAGATTATCTGGTTCTCAGTTTAAAGAAGCACATGTAATTTAACCTTCATTGATGTTTGAAAAACTATGGTCTTGTTGTTGCGGTCTCATAAATATAGAGACTACTGTTTCCGCATATACTCTCTTTGTTTCCCAGATAGAGTGGGTTCTCGAAGACACATTTTGAAATTAATTATGTTCTGGTGAATGCTGAGGGCTTGTTTATCCTCAAGCATAAGTGCAGAGGTGCGTTTTTTCACCATGTAATATGGGCACCGTTAACACTTTAAAATAAAGACGTTGCCTTTTTGTCTTTTTCTGTGACCTGGTGCGTCATCCGGGGAAACCTCCAGGTAGCTGTGTGTCAAGTGCTCCAGTGTGCTGCTAGGAGTGTCCTAATCTAAATAGATGTTGGGATTTGGGTGACCAGACCAGGTGGCTCTATATCCGCCGGATAGCACTTTTTTCATTAACACCTTCGACGCTCATGACGAGCTCAGCTCGTCATGAGGTACACCTCTTGTACACTGATGCCGAGCTGAGCTCGTCATGATTAGTAGGAATTTCAGATTTTCAGCACAGGGGGGGAAAAGCATGAGCGTCGATGGTGGTATAGGGCATTATAAAAGATACTGTGAATAAAAAGCCAAAAGTTGTTCAATCAGATGGAGAAGTAGTTGTATTATTATTAGTGAAAGAGTGGATATGGGTGTTGGTTAAGAGGGTTGGCAATGGAAAGGCCGGCCTGGGGGTCGCCAAGGACGGGGTTAGATATTTTTTTCTGCTGATATTAATGTACTTTGGAAGAGGTCAGGTAATGGCTGAGTAAAGTTGGTACGTGTCTGCTGGGTGTTGACATTAGGGCCCTTGTTGAGATGTATGTATGATGCTGTTTGACGTGAAGTGCTAGTAGGGATAATATCGGTGTGGAGGTTTTGTATTTATTCGGGGAAGTGAGGGTCATCCTAAAACGCCCCTCATATGTTGACAAAACTTTGGTTGGAAAGTGCCTGGTACTAAAGTTGTTGTCAAGGACAGTGAAGTCTTATAGTGCCCCTGAAAGGGGGTTTAGTCATTGAATATCCCTGACTTGGGGCGAGGGGTCAGTTAAGAGGAATCACTGGCAATGAGGGCACTTGAGGTTGCAGCGGATTTCCACGATCATTGTTGCTTCCAGTGGTGGCTGTCCTGTTAATGCTCTTACTGTCAGTGATGGTTGTGTGGGCAGTGATTTGTGTTGATTTCCCAAACAATGCATGGCTGTGATGTGGCTAGCAGTGAGTGCTGATAGCTGGTATTCTGCAGGTAAGGTTTGAACCATTGTGTTTCTGGAGTTGGAGGTCTAATGTGTTTGTTCCATTTGGAGACTACACAGATTTTATGATCAAATGGCATATTAAGTACATTTTGTTTCACCTTAACACTACCATCTGTGTGGAAAGACATGCGTGATAGTCACATGCGTTCTAATGGTAAAGGTAAGGCGTGGTTCCCAATGCTTTGTGAAGGCTGTTTCCCAACTGCTGTGCAACTTCTTCTACTCTTAGAGCTGAGATTTCCATGAAAGTCTTATAGTCTGAATTCAGCACCTGAGCATAATAGGACGGAATGTATGAAGCTCTGTGGTTATACTGAATAAGCAGCTACCTATGTTATGCCATCTATCAATGTAATAACTGAACTTTCACAATTGCTTTATTAACCTTCCTGCTTTCTCAAATTTGCTTGAAAATGCACGATTTTTCTTCTTTTTTTTCAAAATTTTCTTGGTGGGGGGGTAACCCCCCTGAAATCCCCCTTTTGGGGTTCGGCCTCGCTCGCTCACTACGGTGCTGTATGCAAATCACTTTGCGCCCCACCACTTTCAAATGTCACCCACCGCCCCTGGTAGTGGCCCCTTGCCAGTTGGGCTGGTGGTTTAAATGTTTTTCCAACTTTTCGGTTACAGCCCTAAGGCGCAACAATTCTTTGTTGATATGCTGATTTGTTGATGCTGTTATCGTCCAAGGGTTGACTGGGTGGTGTGACTAATGTTCGAAATAGTGATACAATGATTTCCATTCATCAAAGCAGCTATTGTCAATGCGGGGATCTGCACCCATCCCTATGGCTACTCTTGGGAAACATCCTTTACAACACAACTTTTACCACGCAGTGCTTTTACATCTCAACCCATTACAACGCATTGCGCTGGGGGAGCTCTAGGATAGGGAATAGATTTAATTTACTATCCAACACCTTCCCTACTATCCACGGGGACTGTAGTTGGAAAAGTAAATTAAACTATTCACTATCCAGCACCCCTCAACACTACGTGTTGAAAGGCATGCGTTATAAAAGTTGCGATGTAAAAGCATGCGATGTAAAAGCATGCATTGTGATGTCATACATCCGCTACTCTTAGCTCTATATAAGTGACAGCCCAAGGTTAGTAGTCCTAGCTATAGAAAATAACTAAACCGGTTAGGGGGTGCAGTTGGTTTGGACAGTTCACGTAAGCAATTTTTGAGGTATCTTTCTTCCAAGAAAAAATTCTGGATCTGCCCTAGTTAAAAATACTTATGGTGCGGATAGCCATGGGTTAGTGGTACTGGGAGATCCTAGTTTTACGGGGCGGCAATCCAGTTGCTGATTCCCTCTTTTGCTACAAGTTAACAGTATACAAAGCACTATGGGTGTTATAAATTAACAGGATACAATGCCCTTTGGACTCAAGCAAACAGTCAGAACCTCAGTTTTACCAAAGTATCACCAAACGTAACAAAGCCACACTCAAGTGGCTCCGGTGCGGTTTGACCTGGGCGCTGCTGCGTCAAAAGGGTGACAAGGGGTCCAACCATTCAGTGGGAGAAATAGCCAATGACTAGATCATCACTCCAGGGGGTCAGTGGAATCCCTGTGCGGTACATTATCCGGGGGAGGTAGGAAACATTTTGCAATCTATGGCTTTATGGTTGGCTCAGCTTTTTCAGCACATTATCACCAAAAATGATGTCCTGGCGGGGCGCTACAGAGCTGGCCTTTCCCCCTATCATGAAGGAGCTTAATTTTAAAAGCTCCTCCCAATAGCATGTAGAAATCTATTGGTGACATTTTCAGTAGGCCATGTAGGGAATTGCTAAGAATTCATTCAATATTGAGGTAGCTTTACTTAATTGCTACATATTTATATACAGAGTTTCTCTTTTCCTTTAACTGTCTGCAGTCTTTCGGGAGGACTTGTAGTGTACTAAACAATTAACAAGGAGGGGGCCTTGGGAATGAAATGCATTTTAAAAGCTCATTTGTCTTTCGTGAGGACTTATGGTGTACAATACGATTAACAAGGGGAGCGGCCTTGGAGAAGGGATGTAATTTTAAAAGCCCATCCCAATAACAGGGGGCATTTTGTTTGGAGATGAATACACAGGTTATGTGGGAAATTGTCAGCAGTTTAGTAAGGACTCACCGTGGGCCTTGGAAAGGAAATCCATTTTAAATGCTCATCTCAATAACGTGTAGAGACTTATTGGGCTTTGCCTATTCGGGGCATTGATTAATAGCCAAATATTTATATGCAGTGTATCTATGTTCTTTTAAGGGTCAGTGGTCATTAATGTCTGCAGTTCTGGGGGGAGCACTGATGGTGTGCAACACAATTAACATGCGGCCCCTTGGCAACAGATACGTGTGAAATGCACATCTCAGCAAAGGTGGTGACCACATCCCAGCAACGGGTGGTGAGTTATTTCAGGCATACTCCACAGGCAATAGGGATTGCTGGGTAATATTTCAACAATTGGGTGGCTTTACTAAATTGTCAAGCATTAATATACAGTGTTTGGTTGCGTAGCAGCAGTTCTTCTGGAGGACTCATGGGAGCTACACAACTAACATGGAGTGGGCTTAGGAAAGTGAACCATCTTTCTAAAAACCCTTCCCACAAACCAGTGGGGCTGGAATTGGCAAATATTTTTCTGCAACGTTCTCTTTCCTTTTTAATAGCAAATCCCTAGAAAGGGTTGCAAATTACTAGTGACATATCCACAGGCGAGTAGAATTGCGGGAGACCATTCACATTATGATAGCTGTATTCTATGGCCAAGGTAGGTGCAATGGGAGGACTGACCTGCCGGTGTTCCTGGACCTTACTGCCCTAACCCGCAAAGTATGGACTGAGTAGAACCTTGGGGAGGATGCCTGTGTTCAGGCACTCATACGTTGAGATAGGCATTATTTGGTGGCAGAGCAAAGCAGCACGTCCATTAATTTGGGCAGAGTACAAAGGCCAGGATTATGCCTATGGGCAGGTACCACATGCCAAAGTGCTATACAGGGCCAGGTTAGTCATGTAATTCAACTATTTCTTGCACTACATAGGGTCAGCTGGCACAAGGTGCGCAACTAGGCGGGCTGTAGGAGGGAAAATGGAAAATCCAAGTTCTAGGGTACGGCCAAGTCAAGGTTCAAGTGGTTGGCCTTTCCTAATTTCCCTTACGGCCATTAGGGTAAAGTCTGTAACATTCCAGGTTATTTTGGGTTGGCTTACACAAGCTATACAATCAAATGCCATTCCTCAATCTGTCCCCTAGTTATGTGATGCTGGTGGGAAGGAGCGAATCTCATTAGAAAAGCATCTATTGCAGGAGGCCTGGTTCACACATGTGGTCAGAAGTAATACCGCAAGCAGGAAGGGCTGAGGATGTCCCTGTTCACGCAATAATAACATTGGTAGAGCTGAACCATTTCATTATAGAAATCCTGGAAGGTGCCGCAACAGGTGCAAATGAGCACAACTTGCTCTAGTAGATGTAAGGGACCAGTTCTGCAGAGAGGGGGTACATGTCTCAGGAACTGCACAAAAGCTCTGTAACTGCATTATACTGGTGGCGATTAGGGAGCACTGTCAGCACCAAAGGGGGGGAGGGTGAGTACACCGGTAGCTTCTCGCCCTGTGGCAGAGCACTGACAGTTAACAACAAAGGGGGATGCACAACAAGGGAAGTTCAGCAGCTGGATAGACCCCAAGAGCGGGTAGGATCCACGTGTGCAGGGGGTAGGCAGAAAAGAAGAACTGACCTGCCAGTGGTCCTGGACTTTACTGCCCTAACCAGCAACATATGGACTGAGTAGAACCTTGGGGAGGCTGCCTGTGCTCTGGCACCCAGGTGGATTGGTGCGTTTTTCATTGCCCTGGATTTGTAGCAATGTTACTGTTTGCTGTCGCGCATTGGGGCCTGCCGCATAATGTGCGCAGCTGAGTGGAGAGCTTGGCGGAATGCGTCGGTTAAGTTCCATTGTAAGGCCAAGCTCAAGTGCAGGTGAAATTTTGTGCCTAATGTTCTTACGGCTGTTGACATGTTGTTGCCGCTAAAGTGTTTGGCCAAAACTTAAGTTGAAGTAATGTTGTGCCTGATTTACTTAATGCCTTTGACAGGTTGATGTGGCTAAAGCATGATGCTGTGAATAATTGTATATATCCAAATCGGATGGTTTTCTCCATTTGGTCTGTGAAGAATTACCTTGTTTGATGTGAATAAAAGGCTACGCTCCAGACAACATGGTCCGACTGTGAAAGTTATTGGGCATGGCGGGGTAGAAAAATGTTGAAAATAGTGAAGGTTGAATGTCATGTTGTGCGCATACCATAATTATTGCTATTAACAATGCTTGCATTTAGAATGTCAATTGCATTCGGCTCGGATGCCAATAATGGGCATATTGATTTTGGCAAAGTATTGTGGGCTCAATGTATGTGAGAAACTCTTGTGCGGGGTTATGTAGATGCTTATTATCAACAGATGCTTTGTTTCTCCTGATGGAGCTAGTTGAACTAGCATTCGATGGCTGCATAACTTTAACAGCTTGTGATGTATTACTGCTATTCTCCATAATGGCTCGTTTGCCACATCCATTATTCTTTTCTTTATCAAGTTAGGTGTGGCAGTAAGGAGCTTATTATTTCTCACCGCATGTACGATGGACTCTATTTCATCAAGAAAGACATTTATTTCAGCCAAAGTACAGTTTTCTGTAGCATGTTTCACAATGTTCTTACTTTTTAAGCCACTCTGCCGACTCTCCGTTGCCTTCCTCTTACCCATAATTTGTTGCATTTTGTTTAGGTCAAAATCAACACATTAAGAGGCCTCTAAGAAAGCCAAGCAAATCTAAAATGGAAGCAATTACACAACATTTGTTCCAAAAGACTCCATTTGCAGGTTCCAATAAAATAAAATAAAACAGAGTTTTAACAATCACCAAAATCACAGTAAATATTTGCGGCGCTTTCACAAGAATGCTGCTGCCCGCGTCTCACGCAGGGGGACATTGGCAGGGCAGCCCATTAGTGGCCACTAGTCCAGCCCCCTCCCCCTTGTTTTCTCCCTGCGCGCCTGGGATGGGAGGGGATCCAGGGAGCCCCCACGCCCCCCTCCTAGGTACCTACATGCCACGCTGGGGGAGGGCCCTCCCGGGATGGGCGTGCCAGGAATATAGGGCCTGGTCCGTCCCTTGCTGCATCCTCTGCTTCCTGCCTCTGCCCAGTGCTTGGCCACTGTCCGCGGGCTGCGTCCGTCCGCCCCCCTCGAGTAATGCATGGTCTTGCGTCCGGTTTTCTTCAATGGGCTTGCGGTGAGTGCTGGCTTGTTTCTCCAGCCCGCCTGCGGGCGTTTTACGGGTGAATGCAGCCTTGATTGGGCTCGGACCCCTGGCGGGGCTTTGGAGGGGGAAGAGAGCAAGAGTTTTGTGGCGGGGCTTTGGAGGGGGAAGAGAGCAAGACTTTTGTGGACGTTTGCGGTCCCCGGGGTTTGAGCGGCGGTTTATGTGGCACGGGGCGCCGAGTGGTATGCCCGTCCGGGAGGGCCAAGGGGGGGTCTACGTGCACGAGCACCACATGAGGTTCGCACCGATCACCTGTGGATGTGCCCTGTGATGCGCACGCTGCTCATGCAGTTGTTTGATGGCTTTGTACACGCGGGGTCGGGGTTTGACCAGGGGACAGTGTTGGCATGTGATCGGCACACTTAGTTTCAGGTCGGTCAAGGGGGCTGCTGGCCTGTTCGCCATGCGTATTACATAGATGGATGTCTTGGTGGCTGCACGCGTCTCCGCCGCAGCTGCATGAACCCCCGGGTCTGTTCGGCGATATTGGTTTGCTTGTCTTGAGGTGGTTTTGTTTTTACACATGAGGTGCTTGGTGCCTAGTTCTGGAGGCATCACCGGCGGCGGGGCCGGTCCACTAAGTCCACCGGGCACATATGAGGTGATTTTCACCCCCACCCCCCACCCCCCCCCCTCCCCCCCTCCTGGCGCTCCACCGCAATCGGGATATTTGTAGTGTCTGGTAGCAAATAGTGTCTTTGTGCGTCTGCGCAGTCATCTCACAAGGACGAGGATTGCTCAGAGCTTAGGCACCTTGAATTTACCGCTCTGAAGAAGGGTGTTTATTTAATGGTCGCGGTAGTGCCGGCGTGTCACGGTTACCGACCTCAGAGTGCTTGAGGGCTCCGGTGAAAGACGAGCGCCTAGACAGTTGTTGTAGACGTCTCTGGTGGTGCCAAGGCCCTCATTAGCACAACTTGAATAGTGCATGTATTTGTAAAAGGCACGGATCAGCCATGGGCTCAGTAACTATGCGGTAGGGCAGGCGGGGGCGTAGTACGGTGAGTCCTGGTCTTACGGGTGACTAGGCGCTAGTGCCTGTTGCAAGCCCAGCCACACAACGTGGTCCGTTTTGAACAGGGGCCATGCAAAACGGTAGCCTTTTCAGGTTGCAGGTTGCGCAAAGAGCAACGGGTCTGGGGTCGCGTCCTGGTTTCATTGGGGCCGGTTGGGTCTGTAGAATGGCCGTCAGCACGGGCAATTCAAGTAAAATAAATGTTCAGCTTTTGATATTCAAATACTCGGATACAGACTGTCTGGAAATTGAATTGCATCCTTCACATTGCCATGTCTGTTTCTCAGACACCACAACGAGGACACCTTTAAATAAACTGATCTCTCGTTCATACCTGATCTTTTTGATAGCCGGCAGCACTGTATGAGGGACTTAGCTATATTCCTTAATACTTAATTTACATAATGTTGCGGTGGTGTATGAAGGTGCAGGGAATAGCCCTTATCAAAATCAAATCATGATATTTTTCCAAATCGGAATTGATAAACAATGGACTTCTCAAGAAGTTGTCTCACCTCGATGTGCGATTATTAAAATAATCGATCCGTGTTACCAACAGTAGCGTGCTAAGAGTTAAGCTCCCAGCAGTTTATTTAAATATTCGGACTGCCGCTGAATTACGATGCAATTTTAGCGTGCCAACGAGGTGTGTTTAAAACGTGAAACTAATGGTTATTACAACATGCTAGCGTGCATAAAACTGGGCTGAATTGAACGTGCCAACGAGGTGTGTTTAAAACGTGAAACTATTAGTTATTACAACATGCTAGCGTGCATAGAAACTGGGCTGAATTGAATGTGCCAACGAGGTGTGTTTAAAACGTGAAACTATTGGTTATTACAACATGCTAGCGTGCATAGAAACTGGGCTGAATTGGACATGCTCCGGCGTATTTGTGAAGCCGGAATTGGAACATCGTGCTTTTCGTCAGTGTGTTCAGACTATTTTACTGCTCTGGAATAACGTACTGTATGGTTAAACCCTAAAATATACTGCTTTTCAGCAAATGTGCAAACAGTTACGATCCAGTCATGGGTCAAGACGGAAGTGGTCATCTTTGGACCGCTAACTCCAGAGTGGTCGTCCAATTGGTGGCCTTCCTCCTTAGGCCCCCCTCCCGAGCCTGTTAGCAAGGTGAGGAATCTGGGTGTCATTTTTGATGATAGCCTTACGTTTCACCCACATGCTAACCAGATCACCTCCTCAGCCTTTTTTAAACTGAAACTTAGTAAAAAAATTCTCCCTTTTCTTCCAGACAAAGTCGGTAAAACTCTGGTCACTTCCCTTGTGTTGTCCACTTTGGACTATTGCAATGCTTTATTCCTCAATGCACAAGAAGGAGTCTTAAACAAACTGCAAATAATACAGAATTCAGCTGCCAGGCTTTTGGGAAACATTCCCAAACATCACTCTGCCTCTAATACCATCAGAGAGCTGCATTGGCTATCCATCAAAAATAGAATAAAGTTTAAGACTCTATGCATCGTGTATAAGGCTTTGCATAATCTAGGACCGGCTCATCTCATCCGCAATTTGATTCCCTACCGCCCGTCCAGAACACTACGCTCCTCTTGTTCAGACGATCTTGTGGTTCCCCGTACTAAAACGGTTTCATGGGGTGACAGAAGATTCCTGGTGTCGGCTCCAAAGTTATGGAATACTCTGCCCCACGCGATCAAAGCCAGTCCATCTTTATGGTCTTTTCGTAAGCAACTGAAGACCTGGCTTTTTAATCAATAGATCCCGCTCCTTCCTCCCAGGGTAAATAATTCAGATACTTAGCTCCGAGACGCCTACGAGCCTTGGTTTGCGCTTTAGAAATATCAAAAATAAATAAATAAATAAATATGTTCATCGGGGATTCCTGTTCAGCGTGGTAGATACCTTGCGTCTGAGTGTCGGCGTTTGAACCAGGTGTGTTAATATTCAATGGGGGACTATACACAACCGTGGTGTGGCGGCCATCTTGGAATGGTGAATACCCGTAATTCCCTATTCAACTGTAGGCATAAAACTATTAAAGTGCTCTTAAAACGTGCTTGCCTAGATAGACCTGAAATAAAATGCTTTCCAGCAAGTGTGCAAAAGCTGTATTCATCAGGTGACTCCTGTTTGGCATGGTGAATATGGTGAATACCCGTAATCCCCTATTCAACTGTAGGCATAAAACTATTAAAGTGCTCTTAAAACGTGCTTGCCTAGATAGACCTGAAATAAAACGTTTTCCAGCAAGTGTGCAAAAGCAGTATTCATCGGGTGACTCCTGTTTGGCGTGGTGAATATGGTGAATACCCGTAATCCCCTATTCAACTGTATGCATAAAACTATTAAAGTGCTCTTAAAACGTGCTTGCCTAGATAGACCTGAAATAAAAAGCTTTCCAGCAAGTGTGCAAAAGCTGTATTCATCGGGAGACTCCTGTTTGGCGTGGTGAATACCTGAGGTTGGCATTTAAACCGAGTGTAGTAATAATCAATGGGGACCATGCACGACCGTGGGGTGGCGGCCATCTTAGAATGGTGTATTTGGATAACCGTGATTCCAGTGATGTGAATGGTTATTTTCACCACATGTAACACAAGCAATCTGATAAATAGAGTTAACTTAACTCTATTTAACTCTAACTCTTGGCCTGATATTGTGTCCTTTTCTGGGATGTGTGATGGGTGCTCCTGGTATTATATTGTGACAGTTGTTACAATTGTGGCATGCCATTGTTCCTTATGGGTTATTTTGTCTCCTTGATTATACGTTTGAGCATTTCTGCCATGTTTGTATTCCTGTTGTACGCAAAGAAGGGTAGTTAAAAAAAAAAAAAAAACTGTTGAAGTCCTGTTTGAGGGGCGGCAATGACAAGTGTTGTGCACGAGGGCCCTTATCGACCATAAGACCGTGAATACCCCAACGGCCCACCAATGTTCGGAATATAACTTCAGTAAAGGTAGGGCGAACTCTCTGCTCCGTTTGGCTACAATTTGCATGCCTGGGGACGCTTTACATAAGCTTTAAAAGAGCGCACTTATTATCATTACTTTCATTAGTGGGCCCCGTGGACAATTTGACGTGGATCAATCAATAAAAGAGGTAGCAAACAGTGCATTACAGGAGGATAGGTAACATGTGTCAAGCTACAAAAACAGATAAAGTACAAGGAGAGGTATAATACTACAATAAATGGTGGACACTCAAACACAAGAACATACGTCATGCAGGCAATGGTGACACTTTGGGCAAAGTACCGGAACCAAACACAATGCAAGAGGTAGCAATCAGTGTGTTACAAGAAAGAAGTGACGTGTGCAGGTTACCAGGTACCAAACCAGGTAGGAGGATAATTCTGCATATAGGGCAAACTCTCAAGCCACATGAACACACTGGGAGGACACTTGCATAGTTAAGGAGAATAGAGTTTTATATATTCATTGAATGAGTAGCAAGATGTACAATCTGCATCAGGTGCTGGATGTACGCAAGTATGCCACGAGAACACACTGGGAGGGCACTTGCATAGTTAAGGAAAATTGAGTTTTATATACTCAATTGTCGTGCAGCAAGAAGTACACTTCTGCATCAGGTGCTGGAGGGACGCAAATTTGGGTCCCACCCTACTCCTGACGAGCATGTTTTTGGGTAAACTAGTTTCCGTAACTGTCAATACAAGTTGGCCTCGGTGGCGTGGGGGGCATTGATGGCCCTGCTCCATTGCACGGATTCCAAATTACTGTACGGAGGGGGGGGCAGGGCTGCTAATGGATGTTTTTGTCTCAAATGCAGGAACCACGCTGGAGAATCGCCCTACTCATATGGGATTTCACCGGAACGAGTCTGCAGACTGGTTTTCGTCACCGACAAACAGGCTTTGCCTTGGTAGCGTGGGGGGGCATTGATGATCCCCGCCTCATTGCGGGGAATCCATTCGGTATATGAGGGGGGCATGACTCTAATAGTTGTTTTGTCTCAGATGCTGGTGCTGCGCTGGAAAACAGCCCTAATCACAGGGCGGGCCACCGGAACTATAAGAGAAGGGTCATAGCACACTGTGGGCAGTGTGCTAGGGTTTGGGATTCCCGGGTCTCCTCAGGTGTCGTGACTATCCCGGTCGTGGGGCTCACAGGTTACACCCCCCATGGAAGTATTGCATATGGCACCCCTTGGGCAGATAATAGAATGTGTTCCTTTGAAAAGCAACTGGTACGCAAGTAAGGGGCTCTGGTCCTGGCGAGCGAGTTAGCAAGAGGATTACCGCTCAATGATGGTCAGCAACACTTGGTACAATCTCAATTTCGCTATGTCATTCTGCAACTAACATTGACTAAGCCAACTCCGCCGACCTTGTCAAGGAGGTTCTTGCTGCATCATATCCGGGGGTATGGCAAGAACGGCAATAGGCCAGTCAGGCAGCTGAATGGCTCAGCTCACAAGGGGAACAGGATACAGGTATCCAGGGTGGGGCTATAGGGGCAAGTTTACACCTGGTTATCACTGCAAGTACACAAGAGGGAGCACCGGGTGCTTTAATCATGAAGAGTCACGGTGTAGACAGTCACAGGGATGCACTTGTTCTGATTCACCCCAGGCCCGCCTGTGCGACTGATGCCTTGGGATGGCTGCTGTTGTTTACTTGACTGGTGTTGCTTGGGCACACGTTTATGATGACCTCCTCTGTCGCAATGCACAGCTGCTTTCAGGATGTTTGGGGGATATGGCGTGTTCCTACGTTGCATGTTGTAGGATTTGAAGGTATGGATGCATTCCCGTGCACCGCAGACAGGCGGCATGACTATCAGTTGCCCTTGGTAAAAACTTGTTTAGGGCCCCTCCCCCTGGTTGGAGCAGTTTTGTTTGATATATGCCAGCTCCCTTGTCACTCTGGCAAGAGTTATCGATAGTGCATGGGCATACACTCCCAAATGTATATGTGTTCTCAGCTAATGATTTGATTTAAAATTACCCCTTAGGGTGAGGTACAGGGGGAACACAGGCCGCTAGGTGGAGTGTTGCAGGGAGGCACACTCCAAGATAGGGATATCTCACTAGGTGCCTCAAACCATGGTCTTAGAGCTTCTGGCTGGTCACATGGGAGTAATTACTGTAAGGGGTCTCCCGCGTCCTCCTTGGGGTTATTGCCAGCAATAAAGTGTCATTCTGTGCCTTAATGCCACCCATAATGCACCAAAAGGATGGAGATGTCACACAGGGTAGTTGAGACCTGGGTGGAGATGGAGGGGGGCAGCTAGCCCTAGGTTGGCTAGGCAAGGAAGCTACTGACCCTTTGAGGGTTGTCTGATCTCCAGGAGAAGGTGCGCTATTTTGTACCTTATTTATTGTATTCACCTGAGAGGCATGTATTAAGTCAGTTGGCCTGGTTGAAGATGTGGCTCCAAGTCTAGACGGGGCAGGTAATGCCAACAGTCTTAATGCGAACTGCTGGGTTCACACGAAGGGGTGGGCCCTGGGCTAGGTGCACTAGCAGGCGTACGGCCTGAGTCAGATCTATTTAGTGGGCATTCGGTGTCTAGGGTGGGGAGATCTTAGGGGTACTCCATGCCCGTAAGTGCATAGTGAGAAAGTAGAGGCCAAGCTGCCCAACTGGATTTCCATCTGAACAAGAGGCGTGTCAAATGGCCACCGTGGATCCTATGAATACCCAAGGGGTGATTGGTCACGAGTCTAATGAATAATTCCCCTGCACAGTACTGGAAGGGAGATTGCCCAAGTAGATCTCAATGAGCCTGCCACGCATGATTTGGGCAATTAGTGACATGCCTAGAGAGGTAAGCTTGGTAGCTAGGGACTGACGCCTGGGTAGATGGCTGGCCGCCCTGCACAGGCGGGTGATTACAACAGGGGCCCAACTAAGCTTGCTGCCAGGCAGGGGCCTACAGAACTAAAGGTGATTCCATCCAGGTTGCAGGCATGCAGCACGAAATGGATGCTGCCAGGCAGGGGCCTACAGAACTAAAGGTGATTCCATCCAGGTTGCAGGCATGCAGCATGAAATGGATGCTCAAACCCACCGTAAGATAACTCAACTCTGATAATTACACCGGCGCTAGATCCAGTATGCCAGGATAGTCCCCAAGGTGGGAGATGGCCATTGCTTTGGCAGGGACACTGATGGGTCCCCAGCAAATCCACCATGAAAGGGCTAGAGAGAGATATGTGACCTACCACCTGGTAGTGCGACACCATTACTGGGATAAGTATCTAGGGTCACAAGTGGATAGCGAGGTCCGGCCATCTGTAGGTTGGCACTTCACGAAAGGTGCAATGTCTTAGGAGGTACACCTTGCACGGTTCCTCCGGATCTGTTGTGACTCCATTGTTAGGGGCCCCAGGGATAATTTGAACATAACCAGGAAGTTGTCTGGTGAATGGGGCAAAGCCGGGATGGATATGTTCCTCCTGGAGGTGCAGGATGCCCTTGAAGCTGTGGGATGCAAGTAAGGAACAGAGAGGTGGGGGGCTCTTTCATCGATGGTAGCCTCCTCCAGAGCTGTGGGGGAGTTACAGGGCGGTCTGGAGGCAGACGGGTACAGTAAGGGTACCTCTGCGGCAGACAGGTACAGTAAGGGTACCTCTGCCCGGCACAGTAAGAGTGCCCGAGACTAAGAACATGAGCCGCAGGAGGTTCCAGAAACCACGACGGCGCCCTGTTAGTCCTTCGGGCGGTTGGGGGGCCTGAACCAACCTGGGGTGTGCCATTCCGCTCCGCCCTCAAAAGGGCGGGAGTCCAAGATAAAGATCTACAAGGTGCGGCACTGCTGCCCGGGCGTCGACCCACAGTGCTGGCTGGCTCTACAGGCGGGCGGGGCAGCGATGGGCTGCCTGCCCTGGATCGCCCGTAAGATGACCCAATAATGTCATACTATGGTTGATTGATAATAAATCTGCAACAGTTCTTTACCCACAAACAAAGTGTCTGGTGTATCATTCATGGGTAAAATGTTTGCAAGTGTGGGGAGGAGCGGGTGACAGTGTGGGCACTATGCCGCTGCCGGCGTCTCACGCAGGGGGACATTGGCAGGGCAGCCCATTAGTGGCCACTAGTTCAGCCCCCTCCCCCTTGTTTTCTCCCTGCGCGCCTGGGATGGGAGGGGATCCAGGGAGCCTCCATGCCCCCCTCCTAGGTACCTGCATGCCACTCCAGCTGGGGGAGGGCCCTCCCGGGATGGGCGTGCCAGGTATATAGGGCCTGGTCCGTCCCTTGCTGCGTCCTCTGCTTCCTGCCTCTGCCCAGTGCTCGGTCACCGTCCGCGGGCTGCATGCGTCCGCCCCCCTCGAGTGCTGCACCCACCCTGTCCGCTCACACAGCAGCATGTTAGGCGAGGCGAAATCATTGGAACGTTTTAATGTTTTTTCTGTGTTGCAGGCGGAGTTACAGGGCGATCTGGAGGCGGACGGGTACAGTAAGGGTACCTCTGCGGCAGACAGGTACAGTAAGGGTACCTCTGCCCGGCACAGTAAGGGTGCCCGAGCCTAAGAACGTGAGCCGCAGGAGGTTCCGGAAACCACGACGGCGCCCCGTTAGTCCTTCGGGTGGTTGGGGGGCCTGAACCAACCGGGGGTGTGCCATTCCGCTCCGCTCTCAAAGAGGCGGGAGTCCAAGATAAAGATCTACAAGGTGCGGCACTGCTGCCCGGGCGTCGACCCACAGTGCTGGCTGGCTCTACAGGCGGGCGGGGCAGCGAGGGGCTGCCTGCCCTGGATCGCCCGTAAGATGACCCAATAATGTCATACTGTGATTGTATGATAATATATCTGCAACAGTTCTTTACCCACAAACAAAGTGTCTGGTGTATCATTCATGGGTAAAATGTTTGCAAGTGCGAGGAGGAGCGGGGGACAGTGTGGGCACTAAGCTGATTGACTACCTTAAGTTTCATATTAAAGTTCAATGCGATCCTGTTTTGCACTGCAGCACAAATAAATAATAATGTTTTGGTATTGATGTAGCAGAACTATCTTGGTTTGTAGAGTTAAGGGGAGTGACTCTGCCTGCCCTGTTTCTTCCTGTCTCTGACTGGTGGGGATGGGCCCGCCCTTGGCCTGGGCTTTGCTTTGGTGCCGTCTGCACAGCGGGAGAAATGGCGCGAAGAAAGGGGGGTGGGAGTGGTACCTCCTGGACGGGATGATAGGCCTTTTAGTCCACCTCCTACATAGCTGCCAAGGTTTCAGATTGCTATGTGTGACATTTTCATAATTTCAGTGTAATTTCAACAACTATCAGTGACACTTTCTCGCGAGCAGAATCAAGCAATAAAGAGAGGGAAACAAATTACATTTGAGCAAAGAGAACATCTTTAAACTACTGCAAAGCACTAGAAATGCATTCAGCCTCAGGCTAAGGCGCAGAGAAGTCTCAGGAATAGCCAGCAGCTATTGCACTGTAGTGTTTTATCATTTTACAAACGATTCTATCACAACATTTACACAGTTGTTTCTTCAAGGAATGGCTCATTCCACTATCCAGCACGAATTAGTTAATATACAAAATAAATGTCCTGTTCAATTTTCAATCCACAGGCTCCAATAATTAGTGTATTTTGATGCACTTCAACTTCAGTTTAGTTAGCATTCATGTACCACACATATACGTCAGGGTACCAGTCTCTTCACAGCCCGCGCTGCCAGCAGCCTTGAACCAGTAGGCAATTATGTGGAAGATGATTGATAGATCATGTGTAGTGGCATTAGTACACAGTGTCAAGTGAGTGTTTAGGCCACCATAGAGAAATCATGTTACATCATCCGGCCTGAGAAAGGTGTTCTATTGTGCATGTTGTGTGTGCGTGTCACTGACTGATAGCAGCTTCATTTCATGTTATGCCGACCGCCTGGCTTCCCTCTCTCTGTGGCGCCTGGCTGTTCGCATCAGGCTTGCTCGGGCAAGCTTAACTGCACAATCTGTCTGTCTGGGTGTTCTAGGTGACTCTGCTGCCGCCCTGGACTGTGGTGGGATTGGCTGGGCCGGCAGGTTTGTGGGATTCATCCGGGAAGGCAGCAGAGAGCGGAGCTAATCTACAGCAGGGGCCCATTTCTGAATTCAGCTGCTGCCCGCTCGTGTCACTGAGGCAGCCTCAAACCATGACTAACAAAAGGGAAAGTAGGCCGCGCTGTGAATCATGCCAGTGGTTACATTGTAGCACGTAGGGAGCTCAGAGCCGAGCCTCCCCAAGAGGTCTGCTGAGCAGCACAGGCTGTCTGCCTGTGCCACTAACACTAGCAGCCACCACTTGGGCCACAGTGCACAGGCACAGGCATTATATATGCGTGACTGCATTTCAGAGCGATGATGCGGACCAACTCACAGAAATGCGTTAGTTTAAGGCCTGATGTGTGGTACTTGGCAGGACTGCTCCTAATTCCCTACTTGCAACAGTCTTCCTCCTTTGTAGCAATGCCTCGTTTAACCTCAGATAGTACTGCTCAGATCTTTCTTGGCCCAGAATTACAAGAAATGTCACCTTGTCAATAACACCTTCAATGACGTGGTGATCAGAGTGACAGATGGCACAGCAACAATCTTGATTTGCACTTCATGTGTCTTCTGCGGTGTAACCTCTACATCCCCGATTGACAGTGTTTGAAAACGCGCCCAGGCAATCACAGTCTTTGCACTTGATGGCCTGCTTTCATAAAACCTGAATCATCCTCATGTGGAGCTGCTAACAGTCCAAACACACATGTGGAGCAAAAGGTTTGTGCTGTCACTTAGTATATCACCCCCAGAAACATATCCAAACCTTTATTGTTTGAACACCAGGGGGAGATTTTCAAAAAAGTAATGCAATGCAGTGCAGCCTCCCATGAGGCTGCGCTGCGCCGCGCAACAGGGCGGGAGCAGGTAAGCACCATGGGGCAGAATTACAAGCCCCTTGCGCCTCTTTTACGCCGCCGTTGCGTCACTTTTGTGAGGCAGTGGCGGTGCAAAAGATGCGCCATGGTGTGGGGTATTTACAACGTGACGCATCTGGGAGATGCGTCACATTGTAAAGCCCTGCGCCATAAGGAGGCGTTCCGGCGCAGGGGGGGCGTTCCTGTGCAGGAACGCCTCCTAAAAGTGGCTGAGTGAAATCTACAAGATTTCACTCAGTCACTTTTAGGCCAATGCTGCGTCAAAACCCTGCGCCTGCTTGAAGCAGGCGTAAGGATTGACGCAGCATTAACTATATAGGGCACCCCGAGCATTGCTGGAGCTGCGTCGCGCTTGCGATGGAACTCCGGCAATGCGCCGCCTTTACGGCACAGATGCGTCATGCATCTGTGCCGTTTTTGCCACATGGTGCGCCGCATTGTAAATGCGGTGCACCATGGGTGGCGGAGCTGCTCCGCACAATAACTGGTGTGTCCCTGGGGATGCGCCAGTTATTTTAAATCTGCCCCGATATCTTTAGAGATATGGCTCGCTCCTCCCCTTTCCCTTGCGCCGGCACTGATTTCAGCTGCTGTTCGCCATGTACACCCCTAAGCACCGCAGCGCTAGGGTGTGTGCATGAGTGTAGCATAAGTTTTGTACAGGAAGGATACTCTTCCTGTACAAAATACTATGCTAGGCATGATTCAAAGCTTTTCCCACTTTGCATACGTGCTGCACAGTGCAGCACGCATGGAAAGTCAGAAAAACACAGAGAAATTAAAGCATTTCTCCAGTTAGCGCCTCATTTGAAGGGGTGTTAACTTTTGGCGCAAAACCATGTTTACAAATCTTTGTAAATATGATTTTGCGCCAAAAGGCATGGGTGGTTGCATGGGAATGCACATATACCATCCACGTAACGCCCACTTGACGCACAGTGCAGTGCTTTGTGCTGCATTGTGCTACTTAGAGGGTGGTTTCCAGCGCAAAATTAGCACACAAAAATATTTGTGCTGGTTTGCAACACTTTTGTGATGCTAAACCAGCGCAAAAGTTTTGAAAATCTCCCCCAAAGTGCCCTCAGAAGGACTAACACCCGTGTTCTTTCATGCAAACACATCCAGAGGAATAGCAAGCTACTCGCCCACGGAGAACTACAGTGTTCTGCCAGGAATATAATGTGCTATGTACAAATATAGTACTATAAACTATGACAAACACCTGACTTCTGGAGTTCTAGAATGTATAGGTCTATCATGTCATCTTCTTCCACAGAACCCTGTTGGTCTCATTTCCCTCTACATATCTTCACTCAAATTGAGAACGGTGCTAGACTGGCATTTGATTCAGTGAACCTCTGCTCCAAAATCTTAACTTTCATTTGAAATTTGCATTTTAATAGTAGTGATCCACTTTACTAGACCCGTAGGCTACAGGCACAAACAGCGTTTGTTCTTCTGGGTATGTATTAATCCAGATGAGAAACATATATGGCACTTTTGATGACAATTTGCTATGTGAATAGTTAATGCTATAAATGAAGTCTGGTTGTCACACAATTTGATGGAAAAATAAAAGTTGGAAGACATTTCTTTCTTTACTAATCTTTTGCCCAATTGATGCCGATGGGGCTTAATTCCCATATCCGGAAATGCCAGGAAAATTTAGCAGGTCCAACTTGCCTCAATATACTGGTGGAAAACACCAATTCTACTGGTATTTCTATATTTTTCTATTGAATACTCTGGTCCTCATTTATTAGGCCCCTTGCGCCATCAGAACGTCACTTTTTGTGACGTTCCGTGGCGCAAAAGCCTGCGTGATATTTATCAGGCAGGACTAAGCCACTTTTTTTGGCATAATGCTGCCTGATAAATATCCGTCCTGCGTTAAAGCGGCATGCAATGGGTGTTGCGGGGGGGGGGCGTTCCCAGGAACATCCAGGGCCTTTTGACACTGCCCCAGATTTATGAGAAATCGTAAATCTGAGGCAGCGCCAAAAGCTTAAAGGGGAGAAATGTTTTTCCTTTTTCTATGTGTGCTGCATTCTGCAGCACACATAGAAAGAAGAAAAGCCTCTAGTGATTATTTTTGTACAGAAAGGTTCCCTTCCTGTACAAAAAGAATCATCTCCGCAACACTGGCACCCTTGCACCATTGTACAAAGGTGCCTGTGTTGGCACAGCCAGCACATCGGGCCCCGACGCAGGGGAAAAGGACAGGAAAGCACCGTATCTTATAGATACAGCGCATTCCTCACCTTTTCGTTTGCTGTAGGGAAGCGCAGCAGGAAGGCCTGCTGCGCTTCCCTACGGCTAAACCTCACAAATTAGGCCCTCTGTACTGTGCCCAGCACATATTTCAGTCTGGAGTTATGGTAACTGATGGCTGCAATAATAAGCCCATCCCATTGTACGGCACTTGCCATCTGGGTCCAAGGGGCGAATTCTACATTCTCATTAATGGTACAAGTTCTATGGGTCCTGATTATGACCTGGGGGTTAGACTCCGATCTTGCTGCAAACAGGAATTTGGACAGATATTGGAATTCTTAGCTGTGTGATTTTTATCCTGCCTCGGCTGTTTTGCCTTACATATTTCAGCAGGTCGTATTTGCCACATATTGATTGAGGAAAACACCTGTAACCTGTAAAAAGGCAAAATGTAGGGCTTATTTACAAGCCCTTGCGCCACTTTTAATTAATTTTTAACATGGGAAAAGTGACGTACGGGTGGGGCAAGGGGCTTTAAATAAGCCCTGTGGTATTTAGAGTCTTGAATAAAAAGTGGGGCTTTCTAGGTCTCATTTCCAAGCTAAAAAGTAGAAAATGAGTTACTTACCCCTTCTAATAAATCCGTCACCCCAGGAAAATGGGATTTGCTGGGTATGGTAATTACCCCACCATATTCTGCACAACTTATAAGCAGGGTCTTAATCATGATGTAAGAGCCTGGTTATCAGTCACAAGATAATTTTCATCCCTGCACAAACAAGAATTTTTAAAGTGATCAGGATTATAAATCTGTGCAAATAATTCTAACGCTAGTTTTCCTCAGACGTATTTCGCCTGGAAAAACCTTGAGAAATATAACCAATGAAAATCCCAGAAAAAGAGACAAAACATGAAAGGGCTTACTTATGAAATATTCATGCAACACAATGCACCAAGCCTCCTTACTGTGCTGCGGGAAAGGAAGAGTGTAGGTATGCTCTGTATTTATTATAGCGGTACAAAAGGGGGTGGTGATGGACGGAGCATCTGAATCAATCAAACACTCGCACCCAGTCAAAAGATCTGGGTTTAATCCATCACCGTTCTTTAGCCCACTCTGCCACCCCAGTTCAGACATGGCTACATGCAAATCAGTCTGACCCTGTGCCTCATGGGAACAGTCCAGCCCGAACTGCCAAGCCATGTCTTCCCTGGACCGGAAACAAGCTTCCGAGGACCGGTTTCTGGCATTCCAGCCGTCTTCAGTCCGGCTTGCTTGAATCCAGTGGCAAAGTGAGCAAAGGACTCACGTCTGTATTTATTATAGGGCGCCTTCCTGCTCTCTGTCTGCTCCAATACATACACTGCCGCCTAGCATCAACACAGGAACCCTTGCACCGCATGCTATGCACGCAGGATTTCTTTTGTGCAGGAAGGGACACCTTCCTGCCAACACAATAAATCTGAGGCTTTTTCCTCTTTCTAAATATAGTAGAAAGTGGAAAAAAGTGGAGAAATAAGCATACTCCCCGTTACGCCTCTCCCTGTTCGACGCATTCCCAGGTTTACCACTAATTGTAAATATGGGAATGCGACAATATCCATGGGTGGATGCATCAGAACACCCATGGAAGGCTTACCTGGGGTAGAGTAACACAAGACCGTGATTTGCACTGCCTTGCTTTATTCCATATTCACTGAGCCACGCAGGGCCATTCAAGGCGACCTTGCGCGGCTTGGTAAATGTCATTCTAGTTTTTGTATCGCCCTTGTGCCCTCTTGTGTGGTGCAGAGAGAAGTAAAACCATGATAAATATGTCCCACAGTTATAAGCACGATAAAAAAAATCAGCAGGCTTATGCCTCAATCTCAGGACAGAAACATGGAATAGGAAGCAATTACCTCACCAACTAAATACCCCAACTGGGACAATGGTATCAACAAAATGCTATAAACCTCCAAAACCTCAACTCTTTCTTGCAATGAGCCCCTCTAAGTCAATTGTGATTCTCTCGCTGCAATTCTGAACCGCATTCATCTATTTTTTTGTCTTATTTTTAAAAATAAAAATCCTTTACGTACGTTTCTACTTATTTGCATGTGATTATTTCATTGTATTTACACAGTAATGTTTTCTGATAGTAGTGCCTAAGATTTGGCAGCTAAAATTGTTGAATATTTACATCTTCTGTGATTTTGCAGTACCTTTGCAGGGCTGCTGCAATAACTGGATATGCAAATAATGATAATGCCATAAACATATTCTAAACTGAAATGTTATTAGAATCAAATCACTCATCCATCTAATCGCTAGATTCGCTGAGACCTGACTGAGAGCAATGCCAGCTTCATGTGCTTGGTTAGTTCAAGCGAGAGCAATTCATTCATTAATGACGAAAATGAAACCTTTTGCTGTAATACTTCTGGGAAAAAATGAATTGACAATAAGCCTTTTTCACTTGAATGTTATGTAAATGGTTTGCCCGATCTTTAATGAAAAGGCTACACGACCTTAATATCTATAGTGCTGTAGCGATCGTCTCTTGACCACATGATTTTAAAATCTCATCAGAGCTGAACAGCTGCTTGGCTTTAGGACACTTCAAGGTTATCCAGCTTAATGCAATGCTTGATGGTTTTTAATTACAATTTAAACAAACAGCATTAATATTGTTCGAAGGAAAATACACAATCCTTGTTGGATGATTAATATCACAATTGGAAATGCATTCTGTTTTACGGGCAAATGATGAAGTACAAGGCACTTATCACACCCAGGCTTCACATTAGCTGCCACAGAATGCCAGACATTTTCTAAAAGCAAAAAGAATTGATGTTGGACGGAATGCTGACCTATGAAAACTTTCCCCACCAGTCACAGATCTGGAGTGAATCCTTCGTTTTTTTGCTCACCGCACCACCCCAGTTTGGACCCAGCCATATGCAAATCTGCTCCTCATGATAAAAGTCTAGCCCGAACTACCAGGCAGGGTCTTCCCTGCAATGAAAATAAGTAACCTGGGATCATTTGTCATCTGGAGTGAGACGGCTATGCCCAGACGTGGGTCCCGTACTCACCATGCCACTGGAGTTAAGCTAGCCTGGCTGATGAAGGGTGAAACCACAAAACCGGTCCTAGGATGCTTGTTTCCAGTCCAGAAAAGACCTTGCCTGGCAGTTCGGACTGGATTGTTCCCATAGGGAGCAGGGTCAGTGCTAATTTGCATATGGCTGAATCCAAACTTGAATGGCATGGTGAGCAGAAAAACAACAATGGAAGGATGCCCAGATCTCTGTACTGGGGATGAAAGTTCCTTCAATCTATCAATCCATCAATTGTTCTCTTTACTTCTTCTTCAAAATCTTTATTTCGATCACATGATCATAAAAGATGTACAAAAATTGTCACATTGATCAAAAAATGCAGAAGATGTCATTATATCATTAGTATAAAATGCATTTAAAAGTTCAAACATATAATGATCAGAATGGGTGGCAGCATATCAGGGATTCAGGTCCATCAAGTCCCCAGCTCTCTTAATCAAACGGGTTCGGGCATACCACATTGCAGTTAAAAATTTTGATAGGGCAAATACAATGGGTGGGGATAGATCAGTCTTTAAAACTCTGTATGCGGGTAAAAATGTTCTAAATCCCATATTTTTAAGCAGAGGGACCAGCCAGTATTTCCTACTTTTCTGATAGGCTCGGCAGAAAAAAAACACATGTGCATCATTCTCCTTTGTATGGGCACATGCAGGGCAGATCTCTGTAGAAGGCCGACAAGACCATGCTGCGGTAAAGGATGCCAGGGGAAGGGTCCCATACCTCCATTGCAGGAATAATTTCCTAGTTAGCACCAGAGTCATGTCATCTAGTACACTTTCAAGTTTATATAAGTCTTTGGTTTTTATGAATTGATGAGTCAAAGATCCTTCACGAGTGCTGTCCAGAGCTCGGAGGAGCGTTTTATCATAGTACCCTCTGGATAACGCCTTTCTCGGCGTCCTGTTACTTGTATTTATCGGATCTGACCATAAATCTGGTAGACCAATTATCTCGGAGGTTCTCTTGATATAGTTTAACCAAGGTGTCTTAGTGGCATTGGGCAACAATAAGAATTCCTGCAACTCAGCTCTATAGGTTGAGAGATCCGGACTGCTCCAAAGGCGGCGCCAGAAGGTTAGAGTTTTGAGCCCCAGCTACTCCGTTATGGGCCTAAGGCCCATATCCAGGCTTAGGGGCAGGAGTGGGGTACTCAGCGGAAGAGCTGTGAGCTGCCTAAGGAATTTGTTCTCTGTGGTCAGCAATTTTGGCGATGGAATATGGCCCCACAACTCTCCCCCGTATGTGGCTACCCGCGCCTGGGCCTTATAAATTTGGATTGCAGGGGTGAGTGGGCGATATGATGACTTGCTCGCTATTCTCATGATACCACCCGCCATCTGTGCCAATTTGATGTTTACTTTTGACTGATGTGCCGACCACGTTAAATTATCATTTAAGGTTATCCCCAGATACTCAATTGTGTGGACCCTTTCCAAGCGTACTGTACCCAGCAGGGGGTTTGGGCGGTTTAGGGGCATGGGGTTAAGAATCATAAATTTGGTTTTCTGGGGATTGATTTCAAGTCCCCTTTCTGTACAGAACTCCAGAAAACCATCCAGCACCCGCTGTATGCCCATCGGGGATTTGGACAGCAGCAGGGTGTCGTCCGAAAACATGATTGCAGGCACCCTGCTGCCAGTCAGTTTTGGGGCATCAGTGTTGGCAATCCTGGTCAGGTGCGCAATAACCCCATTCACAAAGAGGCAGAACAGGGTCGGTGCAAGCACACAACCCTGTCTCACCCCTCTGCGAACGGGGAACCTTTCGGTTAGGTTGCCACTTCTCCCGCACCTGACACGTGCAAAGTTGTTGTGATGTAATCTCATCAGGATTGCCAAGATGTCTTTCGGGACACTCATCTCCTCCATGACCTGCCACAATTTTGCTCTTGGCACATTTCTAGGCAACACTAGGCCGGACTCGGGGCATAGTAACAAGTGAAAGCTTTGTAGTGGAAGACTCCTTTCAGATAGAATCTCCTGCCATGGAAACCATAGATGCTATCTCAGATTGAGCAAACCTTTATTTTATTCTTTCTTAGCTGTTTCTTTTCCTGCTTTCTCACTTTTTAACTCCCTCCCTTCCTGCCCCCCCTCTATCCCTTCGATAATCCACCAGTAGAATTTCTTCCTTCATTGAACCCGCACACTAGAATTTCCTTTCGTGTACTATTCCTGTGGTGAAAAAAACTCAGACTTTTGCATAACCAACAAAGTCTATATATCAATGCCCACATGCATCGAAGGAAATTGCATGCGCAAACAGTGCGAATCGCACAAATCGTCCGTTTGCGAATGCAATGTCCATTTTTGGGATGCATTATGCATTTTGTTGTTCTCGGAATTTAAGAAATCGCAAAATTCCGATTTCTTAAATTGTGATTGCATTTAAGGAATCTCAAATTGAGATTCCTTACATGCAATGCATCAAACTTTTAAAATTTCTGAATTCGCAAATAAGAGGTGCAAATTACCATGAAGTTGACCTTCATGGTAATTTGCGAAAACTTTGAAAAATGCACAAAAGTGCTTTTTTCAAAGTTCCATTTTACACACACACACATGCCCTTGGGGCATGTGAGTGTGCAAAATGTACTTCTAAGCTGATTTCAGGGGATTCACTTATTTGGCTTGATATACAAAAAACACTGATTGACTCCGGATCAATGACTGTTAAAATATTTAAAGTAGTCAATGTCAGCAATGTAGTTCCTATTTGTATTTTACTTACTCTTGCAATCCTTAAAATAATTTGTTTTTTCCAGGATGTTGTGCTTCTGTTGTTTTTTTTCTTATGGCAAATTAAACGTGTGTAATGTGTACTGTGAACTGTATCACTTCTCATTGTTTGTGTGACTTCAGGTTGTAGGTGGGTGTGGATTACAATTCGGAGCTCTGAAGCTGAAGGCAGTGCGAAATTCTCACAGCACCTGTCAGAGTCATATATATGTCGAGAATACAGGCTTCTCAAATACTTGGCCTCTCTGAAGAGCACGGAGCAATGATCATGTTCCAATTATTAGTGAAACTGTATCGGAAAGTGTGTGAAGGAGGTGCAAATTTGTCAGAATATTGACAAGGTGAAAGTAAAAGAAAACACAGTGCTTACAGGTGAGTAGATGCTTTGTGTGTGTAGGGGCGATGGTAAACTAAAGGAGATGGAAGGAAGTGCCTGCAGGACAGTGAAAAAAGAACTCTCAAGCAGCAAGAGATGAGGTGTGAAGTATGCAAATTCAGGATGTCAGAGAGATGTGAGAAAAAAGACAAATTGCAAATAGAGAAGGAAAAGAGAGCTTTGAAGAGTAAAGAAATGAGTTATAAAGTATACAGATGCAAGATTTCAAAGAGATGTGAGAAAAGGGCACACATGTCTAATAAAAAGACTGCAGAGCAAAGTGTTGTGAAGGGAAAAACAGGATGATTGAGACATTCCAAAGATGACTACCCCTTCCACAGATCATAGTAATATTTAATTAACAGTCTCATATTCTCCTCATCCTCATCTCCCATGATCATCAACAGGTGCCATCTGGCGTCCTTGGTACCCCCTTCCCCAAACCTCTCAACATCACTGCCGTCACCCCTCTCCAAAATGTGCCAATCACTGGGCATTAATAATAATAATAATAATAATCCACATTTGTAAAGCGTGACAATCACCTGTAAGGGTCTCTAGGCGCTGGGGGCCGTCGGGAAGATTAAACAAGCTATTGCCCAGAGTCACAAGGTGCTGGGCTAACCTGCCGCCGGAGCCGGGGATCGAACCGTGATCCCCAAATTCCAGCGTCAGTTGCCCTGGCCATGGCGCTACACCTCTCCCCTCTCCAGATATGAAAGAAGGATCCCTCTAGCTGACAGCTACTTGTACATTGTAGCGTCTGTATCTTTCCCTATTTGTGTAGAAATATGCGGGGGTAGTATGAACGGTGAATGATTCTGAGCTGGATCAGTCTGAATCTTGCACGGATTGCTATGTCCCTTGGACTTTGTATTGTTTTCGTACATTCTTCCTCATCAATATTCCTAGTTCGTCAGTCCAAGCACCCCTAAGAAAGGTTTGTGGGTCTGGTGTGTTGTTTATTAGTTTTCGATATATTGTCAACGTCCTTATGTCAGGATTGGGGTCCACTAATAGTCGTCTATCTTCTAGAGGAGAGGAGTAGGGTAGGACCGTACCTTGTTGTATGTATACTTTTAGGGCATGTATAAGTTGCATATAGGGGAATATTTTGAGTGAGTGCCAGGCCATACTCCTGTCTCATGTCGTCCAAAGGGAGGGGTCTCTCAGATGTTTGATGCCTATGGTCTGACATCTCTAGAAGCCCTCCACAGTGGTCACCTCCTTCAAGTGGTCCCCGAGTCATAGGGTTGTCATGGCTGTCAGCCGGGCATGCGAGCCTAGGGCGATATGGGATGCACCTCCATACCACAGCAGAGTTCGGAGTTCCTGGGTTATCTGTTTAAAAAAGGTCTATGAGATTGTTTAAGGAGCGTTTTGCAAAACATACAGGTAGAGTTGTCATCTTATATAAGGCTGTTCTGCCTATTAAGGACAGTGGCAGAGTTTGCCAATGTATTATGTCGGTTTGGAGTCTGTTCAACTGGGGTAAGAGGCTTTGCTGCAGGAAAACCTGGTGGTTGTGCGTTACAAAGATGCCCAGATAGTTAAAGCCTTACTCAATTATTGGGCTGCGCATTTCCCCAGAAGCCTCGGGGGAGGGCTCGACATGGGGAAAATGACTGATTTGTTCCAATTTATGGTATACCTTGAATAGCTCCCGAAAAGCTCCAAAATGTGAAGTATCCTCGCTATGGAGACTTATACCATTTAGATGTATAAGATCATTTTGTCGGTGTATAGGGAGATGTGTTCCTCCCATCCACTGGGCGCCAAGATGCCCCAGACCATTGGATCTGCCCTTATCCTGTGTTCCAAGGGCTCCAGTGCCAGGGCAAAAAGCAGAGGTGACAAGGGGCAACCCTGTCTTGTTCCCCTATGCAACGTCAAACGTCTTGACACCGTCCATTGTCTCTCACCCTGGCCAGTTGAGCTTGGTAAATCAATTTTCACCCAGCCACAGAATTTTGGACCGAAACCCAGTCTGGAGGACACACTGGACAGATAAGGCCACTATATACTATCAAAGGCCATTGAGGCATCTTGTGCCATCAAGGCTGTCTGCTGGGGTGAGAGGACATTTGTCATGTGTAGGACTCCATATAACCTCCGTAGGTTGTGCCGGGTACTTCTATGCAGCATGAAGCCAGATTGGTCGATATGGATGATGGCGATAAGGACAGCCACTAATCTATTTGCTAGGGCCTTGGCCAACACCTCTGCCTCTACATTCAGTAGAGAGACCGGCCTATATTAACTGCTGCTTTCTGGTGGGTTGCCATCTTGTGTATTACCACAATCGTGGCTGGACTTTGGGCAGTGAGCCAGAGTCCCTCGCTTCCGCAAACATTTTGAGCATTGGTTGTACGATTTTAGTGGTTAAGCCCTTAAACAACACAACTGGTAGTCCGTTTGGGCATACCACTTTCCCTGACTTTAATGATCCAAGGGCTCCTCTTCTGTGAGGTCTGCCTCTAGGGTGTCCCTCACCTCTGCGGTGAGTGTCTAGAGTGAGAAGTCGGATTGTAAGTCCTCGCAGTCTTGATCGGATATAGAGCTAACTGGGGTATAAAGACCTTCATAATAGGAGGCAAATCAATCAATCAATCGAGATCTTTATTCGGATACAATGTATCCATAAAAGCCCAATAAAATTAGCAGCATATAACAGTAATACATAGATTAATTAAAAGAGGGGAATGTTTAGAAGTCAAGCAAATCATAAAAAAGTTGTTTCCAACAAAACTTACTATGCACATTAAAAAATAATATGTAAAACACAGTAATCAGCCAACTGTATCTTTACCAAGTTAAAAAGTACAATTTTAAAAGAACAAAGTCAGCAAGACAAACTTATGGGTTACACATGGATTTACGAGTACGCACTGCAGCTTTTAAAAAAAGAACCTACACTGAAGATTATTTTCTTTCTCTTCCTCTTCCAAATAATAATTTTTATGTGGGCTGCCTTGTAATCAATCGAAGGTATGGCCTTAAAAAATGGGATCAAGAACCATTTAGTGTATTTGGCATGAAAAGTGCAAAAAAATAAAAAATGCAACATTGATTGATTACATTGACCCTTGCAGGGGTGTGGCAAGTGATCCAGATTAGAGTTGTACCCCGGAGGAAAGCAGAGCGAAAATTTCATTGTATCCGCCCTTAATCGAAAAAGCAAACTCCTCTCCCAACGGTCAATAGGTTTTAAAAGGTAGCTTGATGGTAAATATTCTTGATCAGTTTTTACAATGCAGAACCACTTTGCCTCAGGGGAAAGCAATGGACTTTGGAGAGGTATAAATTACTATTCCAACTCCAGTCTACACAACAGTAAGGAAAGTGTTGGATTTCAAATTCCTAGGTGGAGAGTGTGGGAGCCTGGGTGCTTCCTGTGCTGCCATTGTAGAGAGAGGAGGATGGAGGAGAGGCGTGCTGTGGTTGCGAAGGTAAGTATATTATTATATTTTTTTGTATTTTGTATCCATTACCCCCCGCTCACCACTTACGTTCTGAGGCAGCCACCACTGCTAACGATGAGTCTAATGCAAATTGATGCACATTTCTTATTCAGAAAGTGCTGCACTCTGGAGTTGCATTACCTGCCCCCAAGCATGAAAAGAGTGAGAGGTTTACTCATTTTGTTGTATATCACACACACTGCTGACAACAAAACGGTGAGACAAATTGTTCATAATCTTGCAATTTTAATTCCAATAAGACTAATTCAACCAGCGCATTGACATAGAAAATGGTTTAGCCTGTTTTACAAACCAGGACGCTTTTGTTTTTTAAAAGAAAATACTTTCGGGGGGATCGAGACAGAGACATGTTCCGGCTTTAAATGTTATCATTCGACTGCTGATAATTGAGTCAGACTTGAAGGTGAGGCTTTAATAAAATACCTTGTCCTTCTAGTGCATAAAAAGGTTGAAATAAAGGTAATACATTTTATTATTTACCTTTACAATTCAGGGAGTAAGAAAGTTAGACTACCAGTGAATCCAAGAGGATGTCATGTTAATCTTTCGGACTGTCTTTCAAGAACTAGGTACTAACCCCTGAAAAATACCCCACCTGGCCATCTTGGCAGATTAAGATTATAATATCACATAGAGTATTTTTCGAATGAGGTTACGCTATTTTAAGGAGAAAGAAATGTCTTGTCCGGAAGAAGGTGGTCCTATTGTGAATGTGCCACTGAAACGCGGTGACGCCCAGCTTTTTGTTAAATTTGGATAAGTAGAATTTAGAATTTATTTTATTGTATAGTTAATAAAAACTCACAATATTAAGCAATAGATAAAAAGTTATTGACTACTTAAAAAAACTTTTTAAAAAGTGTTGCACATGGATAAAATCACAAAGAGTCTATAGTAAATTAGTGAGTCTTTTCCTGTTGACCATGGCCTTAATGCTTATTGTTCTTATGGTTGTAAGGTCGTTGGAGAAGTCGCTATTCTCCTAATATGTTGATTGTTGCACCCAACTGTCTTTTCATTTAATCTATTGAGTGATTTCCTATTTTATTATGATTGCCGTGGCTTTTGTATTTATAGAACTTTTAGTTTTTAAGGCCATTAGGGGAGTCTGCTTTTTTCCTGATGCGATTGGGTTATTCCACCCAAGTGTTGTTTCATTTAGTTTTTTGGCCACTATGTCAAAGAATTTGACTGTTCTACAGTTTAACTGGGTCTCTTCAGGGTTGAAACAGAGCATCACTGCTTGCCTGCAGGTTTCTACGCCCTTCTGGTTCCATATGGGCCGAAGCATGGAACGCCTTGTTTCCACAAGATTTTCGCAGATACAAATGATGTGTATAAGATCCTCCTTCGCAGATTGACAAAGCCGACATGCGTTTGATGGATTAGGCCTGGATAAGTCAGCAGGTAATTAGAGACAGGGAATCTAGACCCATCCCTTTTGCTGCCTATAGTGGATCCAAATTACCATCTATATGACAAAGTAGATTGTCTGTGTCTATTCTCCTTTTTTTGATATTGTGGTCTGCATAGAATTGTGTTC
Organism: Lissotriton vulgaris; assembly: GCF_964263255.1. Classification (NCBI taxonomy): domain Eukaryota; kingdom Metazoa; phylum Chordata; class Amphibia; order Caudata; family Salamandridae; genus Lissotriton; species Lissotriton vulgaris. The sequence goes on from NC_141687.1 coordinate 1,357,616,104, forward strand.
GAGACTTATGTGTTTTTTAACTCTTTTTATTAATTGTTATTGTGTAAACTAAACATGTGGACAGTGTTTTTAATGATTAAAATATATATTTTGACATTAAAAAATTGTTATATAAGTGCTTTGATACATTCTGAGTGAATTGTAAAGTAGCGCCTGTTGGAGGACATGAGTGTGGCTGTATTTGAGGCATGAATTATTTTATACAGATCTTGACCAAATGGAACCTCTTTTTTAACGTTATGGTTACTGGGAGCTCTATACCCTTGGTTTACAGAGCCCCCACTATTTGACTTCAAAGAAGAGAGAAGATAACAGGGCGGGATGCCAGTAGGTGGAGAGGATCCTATGCTGGGTCCAGTGCCTTTCCCTTTCCCTGTCCGCAGAGGTGTGGGTGAATAGGATGGAAGAAAGGAAGTGTGATGGAGAAAAAGCTAGCTCAGGAGGGTAGGCTATCCCCTGAGTGTAGTTTGAGTCGTCTGGATTCACAGGTAGGGTTGTATCCAGTGGTGGCAGCAATATGGAGTCCAGTGCAGGAAGCCCCATTCCCAGTTCCAAAAGTATGGTACCTGGTTCCCAGTAAGAGGGGTACAGGTTGAGATTTAGGGGCTGTAAGGAACTGTCTCACCAGTCTTGGGGGGGGGGGGTTGTGGATGAATGTTGTGATGCACTGGACGATTGGGCGATGGTTAGCACGGCAAATGATTTTGAAGGGCTGTTCAATCTGTCAGAGAGCACGTGTTCAGTAATTGTTTTCCGGGGTTGCGCCAACACCTGTTGGAGTGTGAGTTCTCTGAACGCAGGGAACTTGCACGGGAGGCAGACCTCTGGCTGTGTGCTAGAGGATCTGAAGAGGCATTGAGGAGTGATTTCAAAAGTAGTGGCTTGGGTTTCTTCCGATCCTGTGTGGTGGAAGAGGGTCGGCGTAGCCCAACTAGGTCTCTGTGTAGTGGGAGGGGTGTAGGGGTTCACATATGGTCTCAGTGGAGAAGGAGTGAGTGTGGGACTGTGTGTCCCAAGGTGCCCGAAACCCAGTCTCAGGTCCTGGAGGGCTCCCTAAGGGAGCGCCAGGTCAGGGGCCTAGGCTGTACTTGTAGGCCATTTGAGGAGGATCTCCTAGTGTCTGGAGAACGTGGAGTGTCTGTAAACAGAGCTCGGGGGGTTCTGGTGTCTCGCGGTGCCGCTCCTGTTGGGAGGGTGCAGAAGTCCAGAGTGAGGGGTGAGAGGGGGATGTGTTCCCCTGTGGGAGAACCAGTGGGTCAGGGACAAGCCAGAAGGGCTGAGTCTCCTAAAAGTGACCATGGCGACACCACTTCTGTCCTGGGGGATCTTTGTGTACTGCCAGATGGGCAGGGATCGAGAGATCTGCGCCAGGCAGACTGTCACACAACAAATTAATCATGTGTTACCCTTGGGGGGATACTCTGTGAGTCCCCTGAAGTGCTGGCGTTCCAGGCAAGTGCTCAGCTGCAGAGTTCCCCCCCAAGGTTGGGAGGCCAGGTTCAGCCTGACCTGGAGGGAAGGGCATCTGTAATCAGTGTCCTGACCAGTTTGGCTTCCAGGTGTACTGCTCCAAGGTGGGAGGGTGCAGAACTCTGGAAGGGGGTGCAGAGGGAGGAATTCCTCGCCTCTGACCCTGGTGCAACCGGAGGGTTTAGACCCTAGGTTGAGAGACTTGGAAACTTTGTGATCGAGGGGGAATCCCTGCCAAAGAGAACAGCTGAATAGACTTAGGTAAAGTGCTGCCATTGCTGTGTGTCTGGGGGCTGACCTACAGTTTGCTGTTTCTGCTGAGGAAGAGGACTAAGGGACTTTGCTGTGTGCTGTGCCTTCCCTGCTTGAAGAGGAACTGTGCTGTGTGCTTTGTTTTTCTGAAGACAAGTGTCTTCGAGGGTCTGAGTGAGCAGGCCTTCTGTTAGGGAGTATCAGCTGGTGGGAGAGTTGTGTTCTGGGGGTGCCTCTCCAAGGAGGACAGTGCTGAACCCTAGAAGGAGAGGTAAGGGGAAGAGAGCTTCACCAGTGACCTCTGGTCAGCCTGAGGGTGCGGAACCTAGGTTGGAGGATCAGTGGCAGTTTGGAACTACACTGAAAGGAAGGGTGGAGAATGGCTATTAGGTGCCAGGGGTTACTGCCCCCACTTTGTAGATTGGCAAGGACCAGTGACATCTGGGTGGCCTAGGGCCTGGTCCTGGGAACCACAAGGGTTGAGAGTGGCGTAGAACCGGAGAGTGTCCCTGCAGTTCGGGCCCACATCTGTGTTCTATCGGCCCAAGCAGGGAAGCCCATCAAGGGAGTGATTGGTCTACCATGTGTTTTTGGCCTTCCCTCCCATAGGAATGCACTGGAGGTTCCCTGATCAGTGTGTGCCAGTGGTAATTCATGGTATGGAAGGAGCAGTGTGGTCAAGTCTGATATGTATGAAATTGGAATAATAAATGCTGTGCAATGGCGTGCGCAGATTTATTGTGACTATTTTGGAAATGCCACTTTTTGAAGTTGGCATTTCTGTGTGCTATGTGTCTGCCTTCCTGATGTGGATTGCATGTCTGGCTTGTGAGTGACATGGGCTGGGAGGTGTTTGTGACTCCAGGAGGGGCAGGATGAGTCAACACTAGGCTGAATGGGACATCTTTGCTGGGAGTAATGGGAGGAGTAAACCCCTGACTGGAATAGGAATGTGCCCAGCCTGTACAATGCTGGCTCCGCCCCCTGTTGTGTGTCTGAACACCTATCCCCCATGTGACAAAGGGGAAGAGGAGCTTGAAAAACAAGGTGCTCCTATTCCCCCCTGAACCAGTTGCACCTGGCTCCCCGAGCCCGGCGATGCAGACAAAGAGATGGTGTAGTATAAGTATAGGGGCTGTGACCCCATGAAATTGTCCTGTGCTGGTGTGCTGTTCCTGATGTGTTGGGGTCTTGCTGCTGCTGGGGCCTAGGAGGAACCGCCATGGGGCTTTCCTCCGTGCTGAAAGGCCCTGTGTGCTGGCCTCCCTTGGCCCAGCTATGCCCCTGGCCCCTGGAAGACACTTGCGCCCTGTGAGCGCTTTTATTTTTACTTTCCAGGGCCTTAGGGACTTGAAAAATACAGGACTCTTGCACCTAGCACCGGGGAGCGCTTTTATTTTGAGTTGCCAAGAGGAGAGGTGAGCTTGGGTTGCACAGCACTGTGCTGCAGCCCCTTTGAGATGGAATCCCCATCTTAGGGATTCACCCATGATGACAAGGAGTGGGTGGCCACCCCGCGTTTTGGAACATCGGTGGGTGTCCATCCAGCATTTTTGCTATTTAATTTGCTGGTGCCCACCCTACATTTTCATCACCTTTAGCGGGAGCCCACACCGCTTTATATTTTAAATTAGGAGGGAGCCTACCCCTCATTGCCGCCAAGAAGAAAAGAAATCGCAGCTGCCACAATCGAGTGGCCCAGAAGTCAGGCAAGAGCCGCCTGACTGTTGGCGGGGCCTGGTGCGTGCCACCGGAAGTGACCGGGGCAACCGTGAGCTGTGGGAGATCCGCGTGTAAGAGAAGCCAGGCGGGAGCCAACCCCACACTGGCAAACCGAAGAGGAAAAGTCCGGCGGGAGCCCACTCGCCTTCATGAATGCCACGTAGTGTGGCCAGAGCAGGAATCCAGGCGGGCTCCTTTGATGAAGACGAAGACCCGCGTGTTGCTGCGACGCAGAGACCAGGTGAAGAGAGAAGGTGAGAGGAGTCTCCCAAGGAGTGAGGGCTGTCCTGTTGCCTGCCACCTAGACCGGAGGAGCCTGATCCAAGCCCCAGTGAGTAGGGGGTTTGTCAGTGTTGCTGTGTCTTTCAAGGCACTGTGTTGGTGCTTGGTCAGGGCGGTCCCGCAAGAGACCGGGCCGCCCCAACGATGAGCATATTGGTTGTTAGGAGACTGAGAGTAGCCCGTGCCCATGGTTTTTCAGTTGCATCGTTTGACAGTGGGCAACTGCAATGATGTGGGCACAATTTTATTTAAAGAGGCCCAGTGGAGCTGAAGGGGCACAGATGCGCCAGGGCCCCCTTACCTGATTCACAGCTTCCCAGCTCGCTAGAGGGCAGCTGCAACGATGGGGGCAGATTGGTAGAGTTAGGCCCCTTCGTTCATTTTCAGCTGCGCCGCCCCAGTGCGGGCAGCTGCAACATTTGGCATATTTGCACATAGAGGGCACAGAGAGTGCCCAGGCCTACAATTTATCTCAGCTGCAAGGCAATTAGCGGCAGCTGCACCGTTTATGCAGACATATCTTTGGGGGCATTTTTGAATGAGACAGGAGTGAGATACACTCCTCTGCCCCATGGCAGTTGCACACTTTTGATGTTGCTGCATTGGCAGCTGCCCTGACATTTGGGACATAGGGCATTTGAGCCCCTTTGAGAAGGCCAGTTGGCCAGGGGGACTGTTGGGTTTGTAGGGCATCAGGCCCTAATGTGATTTATGTGGTTCACAGGAAATGTGATTCATATACTGTGTTTTAGGTACCGTAATTGATGCCTCTACTGTAGTTTATGTTATGAGGTTATTAGCATACTGTGGTTTATGCTTGTGAGGTTATTCTCTACTGTGGTTTATGCCCCTAATGTGAGTTGCGCTTAGGAGGTTATAAGCTAATATGTTTAGGCTTAGGAGGTTGGCACAGAATATATTTCACGCCTAATATGATACTGTGCATAATATGGTTTGTGTTACAGGATGACCCTGAGTACAGTGTTTGCCAGTAATTGCTGGTTGTGTTCTACGTTTATGATATGTCCTACATTTACTATGTTCACTTTTTGATGGTTCTGACAGTGGTCAAGTTGTCCCTGTCATGTGTATGTGATCCCCTGTAAATATTGCCTAGTGCCAGGTGGCACAGTGCATATTGTGTGATTACTAATCTGTTTTATGACAATACAAAGGCTATTTTTGATATAACCTTGTATGGAGTTCCTTTTGTGTTGTGCCTAGTATGTTGTTGCTGTGTGTGTGTTGGCTCAAATGCTTTACACATTGCCTCTGGGATAAGCTTGACTGCTCGTGCCAAGCTACCAAGGGGTGAGCAGGGGTTACCATCAGTGTGTAACTCCCTTGCCCTGACAAGAGTGGTGGTTTCTGCTTGGCTTAGGCGCAAGCCCTAGCCAACCAGAAATCCCATTTCTAACAATCCTAAACACAGAGTGAAAGATCAAGACTTTGTAGTTGGTGATTGGGTCACTGTAAAAAGCCCAATTAAGGCCAAAAAGGGATCTTCCTTGCTTTTTCCACCTGTTCAGGTCTTGAAAACATCTAAAGGCTAATTGTTTTGGGGTAAAAGCGGTGGTCGAGTAGGAAGTGTGTAGTCAAACTTATTCCTGATCAGGCAAATAGGATTCTGACTACTAACAATGTGCTTGGTAATGATTTTGATGACTTTTCCCATTTACTGGGTAATCATTTGTCATCTAAGGATAAGAACAGTGGCTCTATGTTTGCTGGCTTGCACTTTCATGTTGGGTCTTCTGGTGTGGTAGTTGAACAAGAAAGTTGTCTGAATTCTACACAACACACAGGATGCATTGGATATAAACACTACTCTTGATAAAACTGTTACTGCTTCCATGGCATCGCGTAATAGTTTTGTACCTATAAATACATTGATTTTTATCTTTATTAAATTGATTGCTTTTTAAAAGAGGGAGAGGAAGTAAGGATGCTACATTATTGCATTAGTCCTTTCTTTATTACTTACCGTTTCATGTGTTCTGGATTTGTTATGCTTTTAGTCTCACAGTTGTGCATGTGAGCAACATGTTATTATTTGATGACTGGCCCATGACTGCGTGCACGCGGGAGTGTTCCGAAAGCTTCAGCCAGGCAGTTGTAGACAGAAGGGCACTAGATATGGAGACACTCCCTGGGCTCCTGCTTTATGCATTAGTGATTTTTTTGGTTCACCTGGACAATGATTGTGGCTGTTGAAAGAACAGGGGTAACCCCTTTCTCCCCCCCCCCCCCCAATTCGGCCAACAACCCAATTTCTCACAAGGTGTCTTTCTTAGGAGAAAATAACTTATGAGTGAAAGCCTTGATTTAATCTTATCCACTGATTAATACTCGCATTTTGTATTCCTGTCCATTACTTGTATTTACTGTATGGAACGACGAGCCTCTAAAACGCCAAAATGATAGTAACAATCATTTTCTTTTATGGATGTGTAACAGTCACACATTGTGACTGTGTTTATAATCCAGCCTAATTCAAATAATGTCTGGGATTTCTTGAACCTAATCCATCGACTTTGATTTTATTTTACGAAGATTGTGTCTCCGTCTCATTAACAATAAATCTGCTATAATTGTCAAAGCATTGACTGTCAGACCTCGCAGATCTGTCAAAACGTAAATCCAGAAGCAGTCTCTCTGCATTGTTCATTTTCTCTAACACTAGACACGTGATAGAATTATTTTCTGGTTCTGGGTACGTAGAGGTGTCTTGGAATTTTGAAAGACGTTTTCACAAAGGATCGACATTTGATGCCTTTGTAAACAAAGATGAAACATATACACACAGTATTGTGAACATGCTGATTTTCTGTGAATTCTAACGGTCTCTGGCAGCACGGCATTTGACGCATGGCAATGTACTATTTTTTAGCATCGGTGCAATTTGTTTAACTATGTGAAAAGATCAAGTGAAATAATCCCTGGTGTTTGGGTTTTCATGTAACAAACCTGACAGGTATCGTCCCAAATATGTGAAGTAACTCTGATCGTCTCAGCTAGACGACAACACTGTTTTATATTTCAACTTATTTAACGAAGTTTGCAACCACCACATACTGGATAATGAGGAATGGACCAAAAACCACAGAGTTTAAAAATGTGTTTTATTTCTGAATCAAGGAGCGCTCACATACTCTAACGTTCAGCCAAACTGCACAAATAAAATGCCCTTACGTGAAATGAACCTGTAAATTAACTAACACTAACCACCTCCCCACCCTTGAATAATTCAACACGCCCAGTTTCTCACTACCTTTTTCTTATAACCCCTCAATTGTACAGTCAATTTCCTTAACTCCATAGGCTTATTTATTCTCGTTCGGTCCACTTCCGTTTTATTTCCTTGACAACTGGTCCTAAAATTCTGCAAGTCTTGGCTAAACTGTTTACTGCAGACCCACGGTCTCCCCATATAATGTATTAACTTGTGTCCATCACTCCTTCATTGCTTTAGCCAGACACTACATTACACTGACATACAATGCAAATCTCATCTGAGCTCGTTCTCTGCCCGTTTCATGAGACAACATTAATATTTTTATATAACCATCGATCTAATAAACCAGCCAGCAGACGTAAAGTGTCCAAAATATGCACCTCTCTATTATGAAGGATGGTAGACTTTGCTAGGTAAGAGGGTAGAATTAACTCCTTCATGAGCTTGCATGGTGCCATCATCACATGGTTCAATGGCTAAATGTTTACGTGTTACAATGCATATCCTATGTCTGATGATGTCAATTCTTCCCCAAAAGGGACGTGTGACTCCATCCTACCAAAACAAGTCTGGTCATCTATAAACAATGTCATTTGAGTGATCACTCTCATACCCAGTGCATTGTGAAACCCGAATACTTCCCTATTCACCTCTTTGCTGGCTGTTTATAACCTCGAGCTTCCCTTCCATCCCCAAACTCTCCTAGGCCTCAACTTCATCCACATAATTTCCGGCCTCCTACATCCATTATGAGTGCCCTTCTACGTTCTCTTTAATATTTTAATGAGTTCAAACGCTGTCTGCTGGACTGAGACGCTCTGACTGGAATGGATACTAACGAGGTTCTTCTTCAGCCACGTGTCCTAAATGCACATAGTGCAGGCAACAGCTGCCCTAGCTCACTCCCCATTGCCTAGATCATCACACTACCACCCTCACCAAGTCCAGACCCAGCTATTGACCACCGCCTGCCCTTTTGCTCACATGACAATGGAGTCTCTGCAAGTCTATAGCTCCAATGTCTTGCTCTCCAGCACTGTTCTTCCTAGATATGATTGCGCTACACAATAAACCAGGCTAAATCCCTTTTCCTGAGGCATGACATACATCCTATCTGATCAGCATTTAAACAACACTTGCTGTCTTCTCAAACCCAAGCAAACCCCTTCTGCGGTACCCCTATTGCTCACTAGATCCACCCTCAACTTTAACCAACAAACAAGATACTCTTACTGGTGCCCTTATATATGTATAATCATTAGATAAACATACATTGGAAGCAAATTAATTATTGAAAGAGTATACTTAGAATTTTTTTGGTGTGTTTCAATATAGTTAAAATTTCCCTACTCTTTCATTACTCTAATGTTGCTATAAAGAGTTTGTTTTGATAGATATACATTTTAATCAGTAAAGCCAACCCCGCAAACACTGGGGTATACTTTCAATCCTGTGTTTGTGCTTCTCCAGACCAAAGCTTCTTAAAACATATTGCCCACCAGTATGGATGACATGTGATTTCTACACCTTGTAATCTTCATTGGCTTATGTGACATTTCCGATAGGATGATTTACATACTTTTATGATTCATTGTCTCTGCTTTATGTGTGCATGATGTAAAGTACTGTGACACCCTACACTATGAGTAGCGCTACACAACAAATGAAATCAAATATGAGAAAGGGGCTACAGAGAGATGAATGACACTGTTGGAGGGTGCAATTAGGGAATCCGAGGAGGAGGTAATCAGGGGGAAAGGCTATGGAGTGATGGGGGGCACTGTTAGAAGGTGGCAGTGAGGGAATCCAAAGAGGAGGCCATGGGGGGGCTGGGCTACGGAGCGATAAAGGGCACTGGTGGAGGGTGGCAGTGAGGGAATCCAAGGAGAGGGTCATGGGGGGCTGGGCTATGGAGCGATGAGGGGCCCTGGTGGAGGGTGGCAATGAGGGAATCCAAGGAGGAGGTCATGGGGTGGCTGGGCAATGGGCGATGAGGGGCACTGGTGGAGGGTGGCTATGAGGGAATCCAAGGAGGAGGTCATGAGGAGGACGGCCTTTGGAGAGAGGAGGGGCGCTGTTGGAAGGTGGTAGTGAGGGAATCCGAGGACGAGGTCATGAGGTATTGAGGCTTTGGAGAGATGAAGGGCTGTGTTGGAGGGTGACAGTGAGGGAATCCGAGGAGGAGGTCATGGGGGGATGGTGGTAGATACAGAGAGATGAGGGGCACTGGTGGAGGGTGGTAGTGAGGGAGTTTGAGGAGAAGGTCATGAGGGGGAGGGGCTACGAAGAGATGAAGATGCACTGTTGGAGCGTTGTAGTAAAGGTATCTACAGAGAAAGAGGTCAGTGGTAGGGCACCAAAAAATAACTCTCCACATGTTCTGTATACACACAGAAGCAATCCTTGTATCATAGTGACTGTTGGCAAGTAGATATGATGCATATGTCGCATTCAGAGTAGTAGTGGCATGAGCATCACCAGAGCCTGCCCTGATGAACTGGCATAAATATCTCTAGATCTCTAGTGTCGCGCAGCGATTGACAAGTTACACACCAAGTGTAAATACACCAGACGACACTTCAAACAAAGATTGACATTTTGTTTTCTGCCCTTGGCTCAGAAGCAGCTTGGTCGACAGTCGGGTATTCAGTCCATCCGGTATTTCTGTTTAAAGCCTACAGCACAGCAAGTGTCGAAAGACCCCTAAATCCAACACCCCACCTTCAGATCCAGGTGTGTGCCAAATTCGTCTGTCTCGAGTGAGAGTCACGACGCACGCGATGAAAGCACCGGTCTGTGAACATGTGGCCTTGCAACTGATTGGATAGAGCTCAAACAATAAACCAGGAGAGAAGAATCACTAATATCCATGCTGCTCACTCTGTCCCACATGGGACCTGGGCCCAGACTATAAAAGGGTGGGAGGGCCCCTGACACAGATCTCAATTGCCTCAGGCCTATACCATAAATTCATAGTGTCAGCTGACATAAGGACTCCGGCCGCCATAGTGAGCATGTGCATAATAGCATGATTGCTGGGCAAGGCTCAGGAGAGCCTGTGCGACACACAGTCCGGCAGGTTGACAAATATTTTAAAGTATTAAAAAAAATCACACCAGTATAATTAAGCGAGTGGTCCCGGGGTGCTGTGCGCAGCCCTCTGCAACTGCGAGTTCAGATAGTTAACACTTACTTGCACTAGTTAATAGGCCAATGTAAAACTAGCATTCAAATGATACATGTGAGAAATATTTGGGCCTGAAATTTGTCAGTGAGGTGAGATTTAAAATTCGAATCCGAGACTCACACAATCACAGGGCTGCGGATGCCAGGGGTGGCAACCTGAGAGATAGCCCCGGGCGCCACAAGCTCTAGCTACGCCCCTGCCCACTGGCAGGTTTTCTCTGAGTGCTTTGGGCTGAGCACTATTGAAATGCAGGCATCTGTTTAGGTCTGTGGGCCTTGTGTACAGAGAGGTGGTAAATCTGCCACTCTTGGCTGTGATGGTGATGTCAGCAAAGGACAAAGTATACCTATTGGTTATTATAGTGAATCTTAAGTAGAGATTCCTACAGTTGAGCCATGTGATGAAAGGTTCCATTGTTGTTTCATCTCTATGCCAAATGATCAGAATATCATCAGTGTACTGAGCCATAAGTGGATCTGGTTGCTGAATGGGTTAATGACTCAAATGTTTACCTCCTCGAACCACCCGACATAGAGGCAGGCTATGCTTGGCGCAAAATTACTCCCCACGGTTGTCCCATGGGGCTGTAGGTAGATCTGGTCTTCAAACGAGAACACATTCTCTGTTATTTCTAATAAAGCCAAACACATGATTCACTGGACAGCAGCTGCCCACTCCCAATCTTGTGATAGCAAGAGAGTGGTGATGACCCCAAGCTCTATTTCTGTGGGATACTTTTATAGAGGGCCTCAACTTTGAGGCACAGCATCCTTTCTGTAGTCGGGTCATATTACACATATTAAAGCAGGTTTAGCAGGTGCTTGCCATTCTTAATGTAGGACCTTGTTTTCATGACCTGGGTCTGTAACAAACAATCCATGTTTTGTGATAATGGCTCGAGAATGGAGCCTATGTCTGACACTATGGGTCTTACCTGGTGTGGGGGAGATGGGTGGTCTCTTCCTTTGCGAATAGGGGATGGTTTAGAATTGAGGAATCTGCGGTTCATTAGTTGTTAGGAGTCCTATTCTTTCTCCCTTCATTTTCCTTGGCTTCCTCCAGTAAAGTTTAAATAGTTTCTTGTATATGGCTGGTGGGGTCCACCTGTTGTATTTCATAGTTCCTCACATCTTGTAAAAGGGTGAGGAATGCCTTCCTGTACTCTTCTTTCCACTGGAATATGATAGTTCCCTCTTTCTCCATGGGATAGATGACAAGATAATTCTTTTTACTGGGGCATTCTAAAGCAATGTCCTTCCTTCCAGTGAGATTCTGCTGGGTGTCTTTTCTGGGATTCAGTTCTTCTAATTATTTGATCACTGCCCCCTCAAAGGCCCATATTTCTGTGGGTATTGTGGAATCTTGACCCCCCCCCCCAAAAAAAGAGTTTTGGTCACTGATGTAGGTGTAGGCGAAGTCAGGAAAGGAAACAATGTATGCTACCCTAACTCCCACCAGTTGATTTGATGGGACCCAAATAAGAGAATTTCTGTCTTGTTAGAGTTCCATTTCAATGAACTCCCATGCATTCTGTCAAACACTGCGTGCTTCATAGTTCCCTAAAAGATCCACACAAGAGTTTCCCTCTGCGAACAAAGCTTGAAGTAGCACACAAATCAACTGGCAATTCTGTGACTGCCATATAATGCTTAGCTGAAGCCTTAATGTGGCTCCTCCTTTCTCTCAGTTTAGAAGTGCCGAATGCATGCTGGGCCAGTCCGGTTAATGTTTTTACTGATGTGCTATGTCTCAGTATCATGGGACTCCACTGATGTTTATGTAGACCTCCCACTAGCCAGCAATAACGGCTATTAAAGGTTTGCTCCAGCGTTAATGGCCCGAGAAAAAGGTGAGGGCCTTTAACAAGGGGGCGGGCCTTTAATAGATGGTATATCCCTGCTATGGAGGGCCATAAGGCTATTGGAATCGAAAATAATGGGAAACCCAATATACCCTTGAGGGTCTGGGCAGAATCAGATGAACGGGTAAAGATACCTTCAAGGGGTTTGTTTGCAATATTTAGTATATTATTTCTGTATATTATTCAGTGCAAGAGTTTTCCATCAACTTGCTAATTAATTTATTTTCTTACGTAAATTTCATGCAGCATATTATTCTGTGATATTCAGTTCTGTATGAGGTAAGAACCATGACTAAATCATAACATAAACAGATATCCAAAAATAGATATATAAACACAGGTTTGTATATAAAGGAGAATTTTATCTTTCAAAGTTCATAAAGGGTACTTCAAATTCAAACACACAATGGGACAAGAGGATATCACAAACATTTGGTTGGTCCTACAATGTTACAATTGTATAGACTTTTCCTCTTGTAAATTATTTTCAGAAAAAGTGTTAAAGTCGACGTTTCGGTCTCTTACGCAATCATCCATGAGACCATTTTCAGGACTATTGTGTATAGTACAGATGACCCCTGAAATTTGTGACAAACAATCCAAAAAACGGTATAGATGCAAATGTCAATTTCAGTGTATGTAGGCGAAAAAGATCGTTATTTGGTGCCTGTTATTTTTAATAGTTGAGAAATCCCCAAGTGTTAGTGGAATTATCGGTATACTCGTGCCTCTTTAGCCGGAGTCTCTCAGTTTACTCCTTCAGAGCAAATTTTCAAATGTAAATTAATCTGTTATTTCGCATCTTACGCATAGAATTGACAGTCACTCATCCACTAACACTTGGGGATTACTCGACTATTGAAAATAACAGGCACCGAATAACAATCTTTTTCGCCTACATACACTGAAATTGACAATTGCATCTATACCGTTTTTTGGATCATTTGTAACAAATTTCAGGGGTCATCTGTACTATACACAATAGTCTTGAAGATAGTCTCATGGATGATTGTGTAAGAGATGGAAACATCGACTTTAAAACTTTTTTCTGAAAATAATTTAGTGTATACAATTGTGACATTGTAGGACCAACCAAGTGTTTGTGATATTCTCTTGTTACATTGTGTGTTTGAATTTGAAGTACCCTTTATGAACTTTGAAAGATAAAATTCTCCTTTATATACACCTGTGTTTATATTTTTTTTTTGTATAACTGTTTGTTATGATTTAGTTGTGGTTCTTACCTCATACAGAACTGAATATCATGGAATTATATGCTGCATGAAATCTAAATAGGAAAATAAATTAATTAGCAAATTGATGGAAAACGCTTGCACTGAATAATAGACTGAAATAATATAACTAAGTATCACAAATAAACCCCTTGAAGGCACCTTTACCCGTTCATAAGGCTTTTAGAGCATTGGCGTGCAGGAAAATAAATAAACCTACTTTTGATTCTGGCGGACAATGTTAAATACCGCACTCCGACTCCACTGCCTGAAGAACACATATAAAATTTGATGCACTTGCTTTCCGATCATCTCTCAACCTAATTAGGGTGATGATGACAGGGCAGTCATAAAATCAAAGTCAAGATTGCCAGGCAAAGGAAAGATGTTTTCCGTTTTCAGTTATGGGAAATGGTGTTTTTTCTGCGCATGCGCATTAGTATAAAGTGGACATTTTGTAAATAAAGGAAGAGCCCACCCCATGTTGTTCTACTCCAGAAGCTAGAAAGCTCACCGGTTTTACATACGTTTTAGACAGGAGGGGCTTTCCCATTTGTGAAGTGCAGTACACTTGAGCTGCAGAAGGGAAGGTGATATTAGCACACTGAGATGATGCTTGGCACCTGGCAGGTAAATACGGGATGTGTTTAGGGAGCTGCCGTGCTCTGGGGCTAGCTAGAAACACGGACTCCGGGCAGGACGAGCACCTGACCTGCCTTCTATTCTAACCCTGTTGACATTCTCCGGTGTCAGGTCCTGCGTCAGGGCGATCACTCTCCCTAGAGGAGGAAAGCCAGGAATGGGCCACAGTTCGTAGGTGGTCATTGGCTGAGAACCATTTTCCCCTCAGCTAGTCGAAGGATAAGTTGTGATTGGAGTTCAGGGGCGCTGCTGAGGCCGCCGGGTTTCTTTGCCTCTCATGCACTCCCCATTCTCTTGCACGGGGGGCCTGGACTAGAGAACAGCTCCCTCATCCCCTCAACAGAACAGCTGCAACTCTCCTTCCTTTACAGCAGAGGTACCCCTGCAAGAGAGGTAAGCTTTGCCTCTCTGTCCTTTTATGACAGCTAGGATGACATTGTGCATGAACTGTGGACTGTGCGGTCTGGGTCTTTCTTTTTTCCTCTGCATCTTTGACTGTCCCTCCTTAGGAGAGTGCAGTGGAAGGCATTGTTGTGAGATTTTTGAAATGAGAAAGTGTTTTCTTTGGCTATACAGCTGCTTGACCTGCAACACACCCTCATATCTATTGACTTTATCAAGTAAGATTATGGCCCTGCATTTACTAAAGCTATTACTCCATCTATCTATACCGGTCAAGCCAGAGCATGTATATTAATATAGAATGATATTGTGCATGAACTGTGGACTGCGCGGTGTGGGTCTTTCTTTTTTCCTCTGCATCTTTAGCGTGTCGCTGTCACAGCTGCTCTAGGTTATGTAAAGTTCTGGTTACACAGTTTCTGCCACAGGTGCCGCCCTCATATGTTATAACCATTATTTCTCATGTCATAAACAGGACATGGTTTGTTTTATCCATAATATACCCGTTTTTTAAAGCAGTTGGCCGCATCCCTATAAGAGGTTTGCCTTTGTACAGTGGTATGAAACTGTATACAGATAGGGAGAATAAAAAGCAACAAACAGCTAACCTTGTGAAAAAATATTATTTATTACACCATTAACATCACTTTGTGCTACAATTACAGTACTAAATCATGGAATAACAAGTTTCAAATGTAGAAGTTAAACTGCACACTAATACTTTTGGGAAAGAAGGAACTTTGCAAAGCATAACAACCATCAGAAATAATTTGTTACAGTAAGCTTTCATTTATAAGCTTTCGTTTCATAAATTTTTTTACATTGCCATTAAATGTGATGTTACAGTATGAGAAACCATCGGAAATATTTGTTTTCTTATTGTGATCTGCTCTGCTCCCTGGTATCTTCAAATAAGGATTGTATTCTATTTCTACACAAGTTTCTGGCCCATTTATGTATTTGTTAAATATTTTCTTGGTATTGTCACCTGCATTTGCTTGTAGAGTGGACCATATATTTCGATCTTCAGATGTAGCTTTCCAGTAACTCTGCACACTGGTTTTGCTTTTGTGGCCAGTGACTGCCATAATCTGTCGAGCTTCAAGACCATTATCTGCAAGCAATTGTGCAGCTGTAGTGCGCAGACAATCGTTTGTGTAAATGCGACTTAAGCCTGCTTTTCTGCTGATTTCTTTCATTAGTCCTCCAATTGTGTTTTTCCAGAGAGGCTTCTTGAAATACCAAACAGAGGCACTTTCAGCATAGCATCCACCACAGTCAGTTTCATTGGTTGAACACAGAAGCACGCGCAATCTCTGGGCAATTTGGAAATATAACATTTTGAAGATGTCACGGGACACATATCATTGCCTGGCTGGGCATAGATGCGACCTCTGTTTTGGTATCATAATTTCTCACGTACTTCTATGTGGTTTATTGTTTGTTCAGTAAAAATTAATATTGCATACTCTTGGTTGTTTTCATCCACTTGGAAGGTGAAAGCATTTTTAAGCAACTCCCGTAATACTTCCCTGCCACGTCTCGCAAGGTGTAGTTGGGTATAAAAAAACTTTGTACTGCAGTGAAACAGGTTCATCACAGTTTAAGATACCACAGTGTTTTCTCAATAACAAGTGGGAAAAGATATGGTCTCCCTGGCAGATGTACAGAGGCATGTCGGGGGCTGAGAATTCCCAGCATGCTGTTTCACTCTCCAGGTAATGGGAAAGAATAAGCCGTATACCAGACACCCCCTGCAAGGAGCAGCGAAGAAAGAAACAGTTTTGAATACTTCACAAAAGATTGCTATAGTTTAATCCTACTATGATGTAATAGAATATGTGAAAGCACATTGGTCATGTAATTGTAAACACTTTCAGCCTTATGATGTACAATGAGCATTTTTAATAAAAAAGAATTTAAAAAAAGTATCGCTGGCCTGTTCAGATATTTAGATAGTTTAGATTTCAGTTCCACAGAGGACATTAGAAAAGCAAATAAATCCTGGTGTAATGCTGGGGCAGAACACAGTGCAACACTCTTCTTCTACTCTGTTTTCTGAATGTGTAGAACACTCTCAGCGGCCAAGATACGGTGGCTTTAATAACTCTGCTCTGCCCGGCAAATCCATCTTCTTAGCCACTGTATCATTTAAAGTATAGTAGTCAGCCCACTAAGTCAGCAAACCCTATAGATTTGATTTCCTGGTGCAGAAACACCTGTTGACTGCCTTCAGTGCAACCACTGCTGCACCAGCTCCAGTGAAAGAACTCATCCTTTGCCATGTTTGGTGCAACCCCTGTGCAACATATTTTGTTCTGCACAAACAAGTCCCTAAACTAGGACTTCTTTCCTGCAGAAGATGACTGTATCTCAATATAATTTCTTAATGCCCTATGCCTAGTATAGTGGCACATATTTCTATCAAATATGTAATGTAGGGTACTGTTCACAAACCTGATTTTAATAGAACTCGATAGTGCATAATTGCTGCATGATTTGCAGCTAAATTAAATCAAACCTATCACGTAAATTGTACTTCACTGCTGCATATTTCCAGATGCCCATCTTATGCACTGGTTTTGAGAGGCCATCCAGTGTAGAGAAAAAACAGTCCTCTTTTCCCAGTTGCACATCTCAAACAATCACCAATAGTAAGCATTGTAGAATATGCGTTTGTTTGATGATGTCAGCTGGGGTTTTGAGACCTATTCCACCCCCATGTGATGGCCACTTTATTGTACATGCTTGCTTTGTTGTGCTTTTGTACTATTGCAGTTAATGTTATTAAATATCTTCACGCCTTACTCCCTTGGGCATTTCCTGTGTTTGGCACACATGTTGTTTATCACAGACTGGCTGATGCTTGCTGATTAATTAATTAGTTTTAGTTCTCTCTAATTTTAATTCAGGTGCTTGTGCTATCAGGCTTTGTTTTACTTGATTACAGTATTTGCCTAGAGGGATCGGGTAGTTGAAAAAATTATGTTTTCCTCTCTTAGTTTTGCAAATACTTACATTCTTTGATGTATGTTCTAATTAGCAAGCTCATTATTGCGTTTTTACATAATTATACCGTTGCTAAATTAAGCCCATCGTTTTATTTAGTAAATGCTCAATAACAATTTTTATTTTTAGAAATATCTTCAGGTATACCTGTTTTGTAATCATTTTATTATTTTTGATCATATGAAGAAAAGAAAGGCTTCCATTCACTTTGTAAAGCCCGACCTTTATTTCCAGAAATAATTAAATAAGATCACGTTTGAAATTGCATATATAGTGCTTTACAGTTTTAAAATTGTTACATAACATTTCACATCTGAGCTTTAATATTATTTAAAATCATTTTTAGACCCTTTATTACGACTATCTCTTCCTCCTTCTAAATTAATGAAACTGCTAAATTACAGCCACCCATTGTTTACAACAAATACTTTATCTAATCATTTCTCACTCAGCTCAACCATGACCTGCTGAAGTAAGAAGTGTCTATATCCACGGTACAAGTATCTAGGGCTTGTGTTTTTTGACAGCAGCAGTACTTAGCAGGTGACTACCACTGCAAGGTAAACAAAAATGTTTAAATGTTTGGAAGACTAACAAAATATGCACAAAAATATGACAGAGATTTCAAATGACCTTCATGTATTACATCCTCACTATCAACGACGTTTGTTAAGCCAGCTTACATTATTTTATATTTTCCTACTCTTGCCTTTAAAGCGTCCTTTTAATTTATATCTTGGCATATTTACTCGTGCCACAGACAGGAAGATTTCTATTCATACTAGACTGTTGCAAAGAATCAAGTGGCACCTCAGCTAGCATCAATTTTGAGTCCTGATGCTATTCCCTTTGTACTTTTCTCCGTACCTAAGGCTTTAGAAAACATGTTGAGCAAAACAGGTGAATCTAAGGCAGCAACAATCTCAGTGCTGGCAATGATGGGGTTGTAGGACATTACTGTACTACACAGTAAACCAGAAATATCTCTTGGATGCCTATATAATGTGCTGCTGAAGTAAAAACATTAAAGAGACCCCTAACTAAAACTGACAAAATGGCTAATAGAAGTAACTCTTGC
This sequence comes from Lissotriton vulgaris, assembly GCF_964263255.1. Lineage (NCBI taxonomy): Eukaryota > Metazoa > Chordata > Amphibia > Caudata > Salamandridae > Lissotriton > Lissotriton vulgaris. The sequence continues at coordinate 1,357,634,476 of NC_141687.1, forward strand.
CTTTGACTGAGTTGAAGATGATGAGTTAAAATCTCAGTTAGACTCAGCCTTCCATCTTTCTGAGCTAGATAACAAGCTAGAAACAACACATGAGTGATATAAGGGGGGGCGTGGCTGAGCCGAGCTTCAAAGTGGCCACTCGATAGTGTGGCTCTGCCGGCCGAGCATAATATCCGCCAATTCTGCGGGGCTCATCCAGCCATCCGAAGCCCAAAAGCACCCTGAACAATGCAGAACTAGATACAGAGTAGGCAGCTGAACTTTAGGCTGCGGGGAATCAAGCCTCCCAGAGAAAACTGGGACGGAGCTGATACGCGGGCCCCCGGCTGGTACAGTCAAAATGACGCATGTAACGTAAAGGCGGTATACAAGTGCACTCACCGCGACTGGCGGGGCAGACATCCACCGCTGAACAGGGGGCGAACTCCACACACCAACCAGGGGCGGATTGGCAATGCGGGCATTCGGGCATGGGCCGAAGGGCCGGTGTCTCCATGCCCTCTGTGGGCCGTTTTTTTTTCTCCCCTTTCTCAGCCTCACAGTGAAGCTGCATTAATTTCTCTGTCTCCATGCTCTCTGTGGACTAGGAAAGGGTAGAGAAAAAAAACGGCCCACAGAGGGCACAGACACAGAGAAATGAATGCAGCTTCACTGTGCCGCCTATAGCGATTATCCGCTGTGGCCTCTCCTTCACCCCCTGCCCTGCAAAGCAATCACGCTGAGGGTGGCTGGGGAGGGGGTGATTGTTTGCAAAAATCGGCCTCCCTGGGGGCCAGGTGTTGCTCAGGCCTTTGAGCCATTTTCACCTCGGCCCCCCTGGGGCCCATGCAGCACATAAACTGTGTTAGTTTTAACACCTCGCCCACAGCCCTTCACATTCAGGGCAAGGGCATAGTGGGCAAGGAAAAATGGATCTCCTTGTGGGGGCCAGGTGATTTTTGGAACTTGCACCATCTTCACCTCAGCCTCCCCCTGGCTACCATGGATGACCCAGCAGCTGTGGTTTGTGCTCCCCTGCCAGTGCATTGCCCTGAGGCCTGTAGGGCTGATAAATGTACTAATTGCAGGGGCCTTACTGCTGTTCATGTGCTCCTGAGCTGAAGGTCTGGGGAGGGCTGAGTAGGTTTGTAATAGCAGGGGCCTCCTGCTTATTAGGTGCTCCTTCGCTGGAGGGCTCAAATAATTTTGTGACAGAAAGGGGCATTGCTGTTTTTTTAGTTTCTCAGCATGTAGGCCATTGTCACCTTGGCCCTGTGTCCTGTGCAAGAAGAGTATCCTCTCACCTTCATTCCTTGTCTGTGCCAAACATCTTAAGAATTTTGGGGGCCCTGGGCCAAACATATTTTTGGGCCCCTGTTCGGAACAGATTTGAAATTATAATCCAATTTCTGCTTTTTGATGCCCTCTTTCAGCTGGTCACTGGACAGAGCACTACCATACTTGTCCAAATTCTTAATGTATTTACATCTAATATTCAAGGACATTGACGTGTGTTTTCAATAATACAACACAGTAGCAGCTCACTAAAATTAATGAAAATAATCTCAGTGAATTCCTCCCATTTCTCATATGTGATGGCCTGTTTGATCTCAAACACATTTTTTTATGGATGTTGCATAAAACATAAACACATTTTTCTGCAAAATCTCTGTGATAGGTTCTTGCTCATCGCCCATATTAAAAATAAATTTGAAAAAATGGTATTTAAAACAATCTGTTTAAGGAGTATGCATGGTCATTAGGGCAAGATTATCTGCAGAACAGAGCTGGCTCTATCAGGGGGCTACCTGAAAGGCTGGGGTCCTGGGCCAGAGCCCACATTGCCCATGCCTTAAAACATCTCTGGTCTGTGCATAGGCATATGTGGCCTGACACCAGAGTTGCAGAGATCGGGATTCAAGTTTGAGTCCCAGCGTCTGCTCAACAACCTGTGATTCTGGGCAGATCACTTCATCGCCCAGGCCCTTAAATAAAAAATGGATCATGTGTACTGTAATTGGTACGCATAAAGAGAACTGTGTTTTTTGTATATGGACATCACCTGCTGGTTGTAAAATACATTTATGACTAGATTGTACAGATACATTTTCCAGCATTCTTTACACCCCAGACTGCCGCTTCCTCGTTTGTGAATTCTTACTTTTGTTATTACATGTTCTATTCCCAGAGATTCCAGTCTTGCCCTTTCTCCTTGAGTTTGTGCTAGATTTCTGATTGATGTGATGATTAGAGTCTAGGACATAGCTGGTTGGGAAAGAGTATCTAACGGCATTGTGCAGGGCGTTTAGACTGCAAGTAAGTATTCAGTTATCAGAACTGCAGTGCTCTTAGTCTTTACCAATGTTACTTTCTCTGTAAGCTTTAAAAGGCTTAATTTACTAAATATTTCTCTACAAATTAGACTTCAAAGAGTAACCAAATGGTGTTCCATGAAAGGGCACGCCCCTTGAATGTGGGCCACGCCCCTTAATCATGGGCCACGCCACTTGAATGTGGTCCACTTTTTTCGTCAGTGCCCGGGCCAAATTGTGATCCCAATCCGACCCTGACACCAACGGTAGCTGACAAAAACACCTGGTGGATCAAACGGGGACCGGGGCAGAGCACGACACCTGTAGATTGGATTTGGGTGAGTGTGGGTCTGCTGCGGGTACCGGCCGGACTCCCGGACGATAATTGGGTCAGCTGTAGTGGCACGCCGTGGAGAGCGAGCACAAGTGCCGGCAGTGGAAACGTGGGTGACCCCTCCTCAACCCCCCACGCAAGCTTAGGAGCCTCAGAAGGTGGCAGCGGCACTGAACAATGGCCTGTAATCCCCGCGAGGCAGCCGCGAGGAAGATACGGCTTAAATAACGAAAACGCCCACAACGAAGAACGAACAGTAGGAGCCCGGGAAGCGGACCTCCTGAGAAGGTGAGATAAGCAGTTGGGAGGGGAACATTAACAGGGCACCACTATAAACAAGAGGAGCAGTGTGAGACCAGGCAGTGCGACGTGCGAGTGCAGTAGCAGGCAGAGGTAACGACTGATGCCCACGAGATAGCATAACAGCGGACAATGTGAGGAATGAACTGTAGGCGCCACAGCAAATACACCATAGTGGGCACGAGGATATTTTCAAAGATATGTCAGAAGCAGAGCCCTGCCGGGAAGGAGTTTCAACCTGGCACCGCACTAAGCACTGATTGAAGGGTCACCGAATGAGAGAGCCTTACTGACAACATGGTCCGGTCACATTAGGAAGCGCAACGCAGTGCGGAGAATGCCTTCTGCTATTGCAGCAACAGCACCCCCTGGACACGACGCTTGCACACCACGTATATGCTTAATTTTATAAATCATACACCCCCAAAGTTGGGGGCTTGGGGGTAAAGTCTGCGCTATCGCAGTTTACTGGAAACTGTGGCCCAGTGGTGAGGGCCGTAAACCCCACCCACGTTGAGAAGACCAGTGGCGGAGCTGAGCACAGTGGTGGACATATCCGACCTTGGGCGCACACCATCATTGTGACTTCTACACACTTCCAGTCATCTGGGAAGGTACCTGTTTTGGAGGTTGTGTTGATGGTGCATTGTAATTTGGGTGTGATGGTGGCAGAGGCTCTGTGGTAGATGTGAGGGGGCAGGGGTCGTGGGGGCCCCCGAGTGGATGCTTTTCATGGTCGAGGCGGTGTCTTCAGCCATGATCGGTGTCCAGTTGGAGATGGTGGGCTGACTTTTGTTTCTGAGTGGCAGGAGGCCATTGTGGCGCCTCGTGGATGGTCTATGAAGTTGTCATAGAGGTTTTTGATCTTGAGGTGGAAATATATTCCAAGCTGGTCGCAGAGGTCTTGGGATGGGGTGATGTCTGTGTCTTTGTTGCGCGGGTTGGTGAATTCTTGAATGACACTAAAAAGTTCCTTGGAGTTGGTCAGGATTTTGTTGTGGAAGAAGTTCCTCTTGGTGGCTCTGTTCTGGTTGTGGTAGTCCATCATGGCTTCCTTGTAGGTGGTGTACAATCATTGGGAAATGCGGCACTACTGTGGGGGGTGACTTTAATATTGCTCTGTCTCTCAAGAGACAGAGAGGGTGCATCTCGTACACATCATCCACTGGCTACTGCGGTGTTGCAGGGAATACTACAAGACTATTACTTGGTTGAATCGTAGTGCACGATCCACCCAATGGCTCTATGCAGAACACAGCAGCACCAAGCGTGGTCCAGATTAGACTTCTGGTTAGTGACTAAAGACGTGCATGTATGGGGTACCGATTTAACACATCAAGCCAGCACACTATCAGATAACTCCCCGGTGACACTGACTCTCTCGATACCGCAACACTATATACAGCCATTCGTGTGGCAGCTCACTCTAAATGCTCTCTCAGACACTGAATTTAGGGAGAACCTCATAACACAAATACCAGACTATTTCGAGCACAACACTGGCTTGGTAGACACAATGAGAACACTGAGGGAGGTGTACAAAGTAGTGGTACAGGGGTTTCGCATAGCCGGACAGTCTGGATTACCCCGTGACATTCGGGGACGCTTGGGTAGATTGGCAGCAGAGATATGGGCACTGGAGGCACAGTACTTTCATTTGCCCACTACCACAACTCTTGCTGGCATCTGTGCCAAGCTGACTGAGTTTCAGGAGAAAGCGGACCGAGAGACCAAATTTCTGCACAAACATACACAGGCATGTCAATATGGGGAGGGAGACAGACCGGGGAAGACCCTTGCAAAGATGCTACGAAACTCCCGTGGGTCCACATTTATCACTGAACTGATAATCCTGGAAGACACCACAGTGCACTCCCCGCCTGACATTCTTGCCACAATGAAAGACTTCTATGGAAAGTTGTAAACTTCCAGATCCAATCCATCGAACGAGGTCTTGCAAGACTATTTCAACTCGGTGGAACTACTTTGGTTTAGCAGAGTACACCGGGAATACATGGATGTCCCTTTTACTGTAGAAGACGCGCACCAAGTTATAGGTGGCTTACCAGCAGACAAAGCACCTGGGGCAGACAGCCTAACAGCAAAATTCTACAAAGAGTAATCCGACCTCCTGGCGCTTCGACTCTTGGAGGTTTACCAAGAAGCCACGGAATTGGGCCTTTTGCCTGGCTCAATGCGTGAGGCTATAATTATCACCATATTAAAACCTGATAAAAACCCCACGGAGTGCAACTCTTATTGCCCATTTTCATTCATAAATCTAGATGCAAAGACTTTTGCTAAATAGCTGGCTGGCTGTCTCCAGCCGCTGCTGCCTCTGCTAGTCAGACCGGATCAGTCTGGTTTCATACCGGGGAGATCGACATCTCACAATCTGAGAAAACTGTTCGCGCGTCTTCACTACCTCGCTCCCCATGTACCTGCAATCGCCGTGGTTTTAGATGCCACTAAGGCGTTTGATTCCTTCGAATGGGGTTTCTCTTCCCACTTCTACTCAGACTGGGCACCAGTCCGTTGTTTATTAAACGAATACAGTTGCTCTATACCATGCCTACAGTGCACCTGCGGGTGAATGGTCTGTTCTCTAGTCCAATATCAATTACAAGGGGCACCAGGCAACGATGCCCCTTGACACCATTATTATTTGCAATAGCCACGGAGCCCTTTGTGGCCAGAATTAGGCAGCATCACATTCACAGAGGAATTGGGTTCACCACGTAGGCACTCACGATGTCAATGTACGCAGATGATATCCCCCTGTATATGGAGAATCCAAAAGACAACCTCTCCCCCATGACACGTGAGGTGATGCGCTAAGGGGGACTGTCGGGGGTAGATGTGAACTGGAGCAAATCTGTCATACTCCCTCTGACATCTGAGACACAGCCCTTTGACACTGATTACCCCATAGTCTGGGTGACTGGGCCGACAATATATCTGAGAATCTAGATAAGCAATGACTTGCAAGTGCTGTGGACAACAAACTATGGACGGTTGATGAATTGGGTGGAAGACAGAGTGCCTAGATGGAAGACTCTCCCCTTTTCTCTCATAGGCCGTATAGCGGAGGCCAAAATGATTGTCCTGCCAAAACTGCTATATTTATTTGTAAACATCCCTATCCCCCTCACAATTATTTTTTTTTGAAAACTCCAGTCCTTAATGATTGAGCTGGTCTAGGCGGGGAAATAACCAAGAATTTCATGGGAGGTACTCATGCTGCTTCAGGCACAGGGTGGGCGAGCGGCCCCAGACTTCACCCTTCCTGCATACTGCACACAAGCTCACTTCTTGCACTATTGGGTACACCCCACCCCATTTCAACCCCTTTGTTGCTGTCAAACTTGACAGGGATGTTCCTCTCCTGCTTCGCAACGCCATCTATAAACCATTCATATCCCCACGTAATGAAGTGGATACGGTGGAGGCGCTGCGATGGGCCTGGGGAGGCCTCTGCAGATGCGCCAAAATAGACGTGCCCTACGCTCCCTCAATGCCCTTGGCAGATAATACGCTAGTCTCACCATTAATGGGCAGTAAGGCGCAGGAGCTTGCCCAGGCACATCACATACTGACTGGACAGGACTTACACCCTGGGGATCACTTTCTCACACTGCAACAGATGTGCGGACCTACACCCCCATCAGCGCTAGGTACGCTGCTCTATTATCAACTGTTTTCAGCTTGTAAAGGAAGTTTTGAAATATTTCCGAAGCCCACCCGCAGATGTTTGTCCTTAAAAGTGTACTAACCATAGAATCTGGACGCAAATTGATTACACAACTTTACGCCACCTCACAAAAAGATCACCCACGTCCCCTTCCGACAGCTTGTGCGGCGTGGGAGGTGGATATGGGTGAGCACATAACTGATGAGCAATGGTACTTTAGCTGTAGAAAATTGGAACAGATGACTCTCAACTACCCGCTCAGACTCATACATTTTAAGTATGTAACTGACAATATGGAACTCCCATGCAATTGCGGCAGATGGGACTGTGCTCGAACGATAGCTGTTGGAGGTGTGTGGCGTCCCCAGCATCATTCCTCCATGTAGCATGGCAGTGCAGGCCAATAGCCAATTTCTGGTCCAAAGACCTACATTATGTTGGAAATATAATGAGCCAAACCTTGACCTGTTCGCCACTACTGGAGTTACTGGGAATCATCCCCAACATACCACCGAAGTTGAGGAAACTGCTGGCCATACTGTTACTGATGGCTAAGAGACAGGTGGCCCTTCACTGGGGCGATGCTCACCCCCGAGGGCAACAGAATGGGTTTGGGATGTGGCCTCTTGTAGGGCCAAGCTGGCGGAATACTGGGAGCTAAAGCCGGTGTGTTCACATCCTAGAGACATATGGGATCCATTTGGTAGCTGGTTGATCTCTGCAGACATAGATGACACCTAGCACAAACACATAACAGCGCTATATGTTTTTTTATGACTAGATGCATAAATGAGCTGATGACTAACTCCATTTTAGAATTGTACAATGCTCTTCGACGCCGAAAGAGGTGCACCATTAATATGGTGAATACGCTGTAACTTCCCAAATGCTTTCTGATAGATCTGTGTGTAATGCATCATTGCTTAAGAATTGTTACTGCTTGTCATCTTGTTTTAAAATGCAAAATATATATATATATATGTGTGATATAAAGCACAATATAAAACCAATCAATAGTCAGATTGATCGATTGTCATTCCCTAGCCCGTTGCTCCCTCTCTGTCTTCCTCTCTTTACTAGACTATAACTTTTCCCTGTCTTTAATAAATTAGGACTTTCTCTGGTTTAACCACTGAAACTCTAAGACAATTTCTTTCCAATTGGTCCTCTACTAAGTATTTCCTCATGCCACTCTCAATGAAGGGTCTCATTAGGAGTGGCACTGATTTTCATTACAAAGGAGGAATTACTGTGTGAATCAGAAATATCACACCAGATAGCCCAGTAGTTTCCTACTTATACCCAGGGTTTTTTCTTGACATTTTGGCATGTTTCAGGAGCTGCAGTACACCATATCTCATAATCTCAGTGGTGCCTCAGACTCACAGAATTAGCTTAGAATCCACAATGTGGCAAATGCCTTTAATTGGAACCGATTATCTGGTCATTGAGGATGATTTTATCCTCTTAATGAACTTATAATTTTTTTCAACATAAGCTTTGAGGTTACGCTCTATCATTTTATGCACATTCGACCACTTTTCTGATTCACTTCTGTTAAACTCTAGGGGCACAGTAATACCCTCAGTTCTTTAGTTTTCTTCTGATCAATTTCTGGCATACTTACTTACATAATCCCTTATTTCTATATGACTCTTTAAAAAAGCATCCCACATAGACTTACTTCCTGTTGGCCATATTCCACACAAAATTCTGTCTATGAGAAAAATCCATTCTTCTAGCTGTCCATCTTTACCATTCCAGATCATGTTAACACCTTACTACGGTCTTGCCTAAAAGCGAGGTGGAAGGGAATTCGTAATTTATTGCTCCTGATAAACACCAACACGACAGAGTGATTTATGTATGCTGTATCTCTGAAAAAGTAGGAATTACATGTGTTTTACCTCACTGACTTTTATTGAATTTGATACATCAGTAAATTATGCTATGTTATATAAGGTTTTTTTTATAGAACAGCAGTTACCACAAAAGTGTCCTGCCACTAGGTATCAAGAAGGTATGTAATCAAATATAATGAGTCTGTCAATTATATGTCTTTTTCTAAAAAGACAGATGATTTTGAAAGTCCTTTTGCAAAATGTAATGTAGATTTCAATTGTTTGGAAGTGACATCAAAGAATGAGCAACCACATATGGTAGATCTTTAAAAAAAAAAAGGAGCATTGCCCTTCAGGGAAAATAGATAGTGTTTGATGATAAGGGATACACTTCTCTTGTATATTTCAAGGGCCTTTATTAGTAAAGTTCCCAGAGGATAATGAATAAATCCTTGAAAGTACTATTTTTATGAGCAGAAGCCAATGCAGGCCAGCAAAAGTTCGAGACATAAGCATAAACCTATACAGTCCTAGCAGGGAACAAGCTGCTGAATTTTACAATACATGTGGTTTTGTGTCTGAACCCTTTGGGAAGGCTTTGGCACAGTGTGTTACAATAATTCAAACATAACAGAAGTACATCCTGAAAACCAACTCACTACACTACATTTGTACAAAAAACAAGTAGAGGTCAATGTATTATTCTGGGTTCTAACTGATAAAGAATTGTCTATTATTAGTCACAATTTCTTTACGTAGATAATAGAGACAGATGGAAGGCCCAGCTCCAGTTCCCACCAAGTTGTATCAAGATGATTTAAAAACACTAAGGGCCTGATTCTGATCTTGTGCGGAAAGCAAACCGAACGACTTGTATCTGGAATGCTTTCCGTACAACTCGTGTCAGGGGAGTCCAACTGAACAAGTACCATGCATTTGAATACATCCGAATATGATTCCGTTGGACTCCTCAATGGCAGCCTGTGTAGCGAACACGTACACAGGCTCCCGTTGATAAAAGGGGTGGTTGGGGATCATTGTGCACCCTGTGGCGGGCACCCCTTGGTGCCTGCCACACTGTGTATGGTCTGAAAGGGGGGACCCATGGGTACCCCCACGGGCACGAATCAGAGGGCCCTGGGTGAAGAGGGGTATGCTATGGGCCCTAAAGACCAATTCTGGCAGCCTTTTGATCCGGGCAAAAGGAATTGTAAAGGCTGTCTGAATCGTTCATCGTACTTGCTTGCTTGAAAAACCTACTCCTTAGAGCTGTGCGATTCGGCTCCGGAGGGCATTATCTCTCCGTATGCCTTCGAGAAACAATTTGGTCAGCGCTAAGGGTTTCCAGGCATTGTACTTGGTCATTCGGAATTGGGAACGAGTCAGTCGGAAACAAGGGTACCAAATCCAATTTGGAGCCCTTTCAACCATGTTTGGAATCGTGCCCTAAGAAAAAAGATACAGCATAGATCCTCATTAAGCCCATGAGGTATCACTTGACTCATTTGTTTAAAATCACACCATAAGGGTGATAATTTTTCCTCTTGGATCTTGTTCTTAATGCATAATAGAATTCAGTCCAAAGCGTGATCTTGAATGCCACACAAATGTACACTCATTTTTAAAATGTAATGCCTGATGGTATCAAAGGCAGAAGAGAGGTCCAATAAAATAAGCACTGCTTTGCCAACCTCATCCAGAGTCAAACCGACGTTGTCTACCATGGACAGTAAGGTTATCTAACCTGTTTGTGATGGATACAGGGCTTTCCTATTTATCAAGAAAATGCAAATTTGTCCATTAGTGTTTCTGTAAAACTTTTATTGCCGCAAGCAATTGGGAGATAGGATGGCAGTTGTTCAGTATGTAAGGATCAGCAGATATTTTTTTAAGTAAAGAAGCAATGATAGCCTGCTTTTAAGTCAGAGCAATTTAAGCTGAGGTTCTGGAATTGGGCTTGTAAAGGGAATCATAAATTTGTGTGGGAGCTGAACCCCAATAATTAACTAATATTTCATGTATCCTGATTTTACCTCAGACAGTTTGGTTCCATTTTCCTTGTACTAGCAGCAAGAAACCAAAATGTACTCAACATTAAGCCCACTAATTAGCAGAGTAAAATTCAAATAGGAATGGAGAACAACTCAATAACTTGGTTTCAATATTGAAAAGAAGTGTTTAAAGATTTTTTTACTGAATTGTTAATATAAACAATCAGGAACAATACAATGTTTGCCATGAATGCTCAAATACAGATCACAGAATCATGAACTTACAGCAAGAACCCAGATTTAAGCAGTTAAATCTCTCCAGATTCTAAGTCAAACTCATAGAGTACTGACAGCATTCTAAGGAAGGAGGAGAAAGTCTAAAAAAAAATGACAGATTCTCAGGAGGAAAATGAGAAGTCTCCCAAAAGCCATCAGAACATTTTTATACACATTTTATGCATGAATAGTCAGCAACACTGCAGTGTCAGCATGACATGATCATGGTTAGGTTGCATTGGCAAAACAAAAGCAACTTCATAATAATTAAAACTCTTAGCACTATCCCATTACTTAAGGTAAAAAAAAAATCTTTTACTTGCCTCCTCAGCAACTGCAGTCCGGAGATGTACAATACAATACTAAACATTTCTCAAACAACAGCTCATAGAATAGTGTTCGTCAGCAAGCTAAATCGGAACTTCCAGCGGAAATCCTTCAAAATGACACATAGAGTGCACAGTGGAAAGTGTAATTCACAATACATGCTTTATAAGGCCAATCAGCATTTACGTCATAGCACCCTGTGCTCCACAGAATCATTTAGAAGAGAAAACTTGCAGCAGGTCTTTGAATGGGAGGGGGAAATGAGCAGGAGCAAGAAGAGCAAAACACCAGGAACGTCATCCATTCTATTAAAATGGAGTCTTGCATGAAAATGTAATATAACTATATTACATTATTAATCATAATTCTAACCCACCAAATTAAGGGCCAGATGTAGGTGGCTAAATACTGGTCCGTAATGCCAAAATTCAGTAAATTTCAGCGTTACCGACCGGTATTTAGCCATTCCTAATGTAGGTAAGGAATCAGTAAATCAGGAATCGGTAAATACCGATTCATTATTGCTCTTGCATTTAAGGAATCGGTAATACAGATTCCTTAACCCCTTCGATGCTGATGACGAGCTCAGCTCGTCATCAGCCACGGGGGCGTGTGCGGATGACGAGCTCAGCTCGTTATCAGCCACGGGGGCGTGTGCGGATGACGAGCTGAGCTCGTCATCTAACGCGGCTTTTGCAAAAAAGCCGCGTAGCGCAAAAAATCACAGCAGCAGTGATGCGGTTAAATGCAATGTAGGAAGCACATTAAAAAGTGCTGTTGAGCCTTAAGAAATCGGTAATTACCACCAACTTCAAGTTGGTGGTACTTAGCGATTTCCTTTAATAAATCACTGTTTTGTTTTTTGTTAAGTGCCATGTCGCACACATTCATGCCCTTAGGACATGTATGCGCACCACATGTGCACACATGCACATTTCAGAGGTGCAACAGGGTGTCCTTTTGACACCCTTGCACCCTTTAAAGTGCTCCCGCTATTAGCGATTCGATAATACCGAATCGCTAATAGTGAATGTCTTCACATTCATTCCTCTGGGTCTCCAAGCCCTTAGAAATTAATAGGTAAATATTCCTTATTACTGAATCTCAATTACCTATTCGGTAATAACCGAAAATTAAGGATTCAGTATTTTTTACAGAATCTTTACCTACATAGGAAATACCAATTTCTTAATAGCGAATCGGTAAAATTCGCTATTAAGAAATAGATTTACCTACATCTGGCCCTATGTTGTTTTGAGTGCATCTTCATTAGTTCATAAGTTACGAACGTATGCATCTTTAAAATCACAAATTCACACATGTAATTTGTCTCCCAAAATTTGCACAAAAGAAAATCTTTAACAATGGCAGAGAATCTGGTGCTAAAAGAAAAACTCATGGAGGTGAGGCTTGCAATGGAGAGTCTGACTTTATTGTTTGTAGTAAAGAAGTTCTGCTTCTATTCGGTTTAATGTATTTAGGAAGAACAGAAAAGTTAACTCCAAAGCAAAATGGGCTTACATTTTGTAAATTTTATCATGGTAGAATTCCAAGAAGGAATTACAAAATGACTGTGAAAGTTGATTCCGTTTTGCACACAGGATTAGTGAGGGAATCAACTCTCTTAGAAATAGCCTAAGAGGAATTTTTTATTGCACAATTAAAATCATTACAAAAAGCCCTTCACGTTAAATACATCTGCAGCAAAAATATAGCAGTACACATGAGTAATTCATTACTAAAAATGATTTATTTAAACAATGGGATGTTAAGATCAGCCTTTTCTAGGAGAAGACGCTAATAGGTGTGCTTCCCCCCCCCCCCCCCCCCCCACCCCACCACTGCTTTGGAAAGCATGTAGAGCAGAAGAGAGTCAATAAATCAGATATTTCTACTGTGACTGATTGGGCAATATGAGCTATGAGGGGTTCTGCACCGAACATAGGGTCCATTCCATCCCGACGTAAAACGGGACCGCCCACCATAAGGGCGGCAGTCCGGTGGGGGGGCATTAGGATGCGCCCGCCACACTGGTGGGCGCATCCCGCATTTTTAACATTGCGGGTCAACAATGCTAAAAATGCACGTCTCGCACTTCAATGCACAACGTGGCAGGCACCGTGCAGTGCCTGCCACATTGTACATTGGAGTGCAGGGGGGTACCATAGGTACCCCCCATGTGCGCCACTCCCACCTCCCAAAATCCCTTGGGGCCCGCAACGGGCCCCCGCAGGAGATTTCTGTATGCCTTGCTGCCGGAGAAAAGCATGTTCCCGCTGCCTTCCTAATATGGATGGCGGTGTCTAGCTGACACCGCCACGAAATAGAACCCTTTACCGCCCGGTCGACATGTCGACCGGGCGGAAGAGCGGCGGACGGTCATAGTAATATGGCAGGGGGGAAATGGGTGGCTGCGGGGAAGGATGTCGGGCGGATCGCCATCGCCCGCACGGCGGTGGCGATCCGCCCAACATCCTAATGGGGCCCATAGTCTCTTATTATTGTCTAGCAGGCAGCAGTGCTACTGCAGCCTCCATTACCTTCACAAAGCTAGCAGACAATTGTACAGTTTCCCTCTCAAACATGCCTCTATGGCTTCTGGACAGGTATGGATATTCAAAATGCACCAAATTGGTAGAAGCCAATACTTTCTTAACAGGATCAGCTCCTCATAGATAGTTAGCACATGGGTTAATGATTCCTCTCCATTGGCACAGAGTCAGCCGCCCCTGTCCTTCTCCTCCAACTTCCTCCGCCCATACCAATAGGACTTCAGCTGGACTAAACCAAAGTGAAGACCCATTAACTGACTTGCATGGTGAGGTTAAGGGACAGGTAAAAGTAGGATATCAGAAAGCCTGGCTTATAGAGCATTGAGGCCAAGCTACATGCTCCAATTTGTCCACCCCTTCTGCATCTAGGTCTGCCGGTATTCATCTAACTTGCTCCATCAGCAGCTGCGCCACAACAGGAACAGGCAGTCTGCCTGTCCATATTGAGCATGCTTTTAAAGACTCCATGGCATGCATTAAAAACTTGAGCCTGTTTGTTGCTGGGTTACTTATTACTTTCCAGATTAAAGTTTTTTGTGTTCACTCCCGTGCCTGCTTGGCTTTCAGGCAGTATGCTACAAACCTGGCTTTTAATAACCATTGCTGAGAGGTTAGCCTGAACTCTTGGCAATTTGAGCATGTGAGGTGCAGTTCGGAAGTATAAATACTATTCAATAGCAAGATAACAGTGTTCTATTCATCCAGGTGGCCATTCTCCTTCTAAATATCAGTGCTCCATAGGCCATGGTGGAGAAAAATGATCATCTTATTACCTTCAAGAGGGCAGATAGGTCTGGAATATTTATTGATTTCTTTACTTTACAAAAGGCCCCGTCAAGTAAGTTTGCTACCCCCTGTTGGACCATGATATGTGGTACTAAATGGCCCCTGCGATCTAACCAAATTCCAAGGTATTTGTAAGTGGTTACCACCTCTATGGACTATCCCTTGATGAACCATGACCCCTTTTTTCCCGGCTGGTGGGAGATTATCTTCACCTTTGTTTGTTTTGGGTTTACTTTCAGGGGGTTGTCCTTACATTAATCTGTTAGCACTGCAAAAAGTCCCTGGAGGCAAATTGGTGTTTGGTCTAAAACGACTGTGTCATCTGCATATTGGGGTGATTGGATTTTAACCTCAGCCAGTTTAGGTGGAGATGCCCTCACCAGTGCTATGTGATCAGGGCGGTCATCCAAAAACAAATTAAATAGCAACGGTGCTAATGTACAACCTTGTTTCAAGCCTTTGTTATCCTGATTTTAGCCGTGGTGCCCCATTCAGTGATGACTCTTAGTTTTTCCCGGTGTCCCAGTAGAGGCTTTTTAATGGGATGCCCAAGTTACTTAATTTCACCCAAATTCTTGCCTGTGACACACTGTCAAAAGTGGTCTGGAATTCAATGAACCCCGCATACAGGGTCCTTCCCTTGTCCGCTAATGTGGCTTCGAGTAGATGGAAGATGCAGATAAGGTTGCCCTCGAAATAACAGCCCTTCCCGAATCAAGTTTAAGACAGAGGGATCAACTTTATTTCTCCTGTCCAAGCATGGGAATTGGGATCTTGATTTGCTATATTGGCTTAGCATTCCCCTTCAATGTCTAGTAATGTAATCAATTCCGTGGGCATGATTGCAAGCCTTTTTTAAGTATCGGCACCAGGAGTGAGCCCCTCCATGTCTCAGGAATAGTTCTCCCACTCAGCATTCATGGATTAGAGGCACCATCACTGTGGCCCATCAAGATGGCGCCCACTTGCATACCACAACAGGGATGTCACTTGGACCCGGTGCACCACCTGTTCGCGTTGATTTACTAGCTAATGCTACTTGAGATGATGTTGCTAAAAGTTTGACTCCATTAGGAGCTGTTTTCTTTATTGGGCGATCATTGATCTTTTTTGCTGATCTAAGCTGACTATGGGACATTGTGGGTCTACATAAAGATTTTTAATGTAAATGTTCTAGTCTCCAGGGGCAATGTTTGTAACAGTCACCTGATAGTTTGGTTTGAAGCATTTATTCATCCATAGTCAAAACTTCATCTGATCCCTGGATTTCCTTACCTCGTGTGCATCGATCTGCCTCTGTGCTACCTTGTCCTTCATTTGGATATATAGGGCTTTTCTTAATTCTGAAGGTATTTTAGCGAACCAGGTCCATAGTTAATTATGTGCCCCCTTTGTTCTTATTTAAATTGCATTTCAGGGTCTCAATTTCATGTTTCCTATTAACAGTTAACCCAAAATTTGCAGATGGCTTGTCTTTCCCCGACTCCCATGTATGACTTATGTTTTCCCTTAAATTGGCAACCAAGGACTCCCAGAGGTTTTCTATTATCAAATCATCAGTAGCCGGCCGGAACATGTCCAGCAAAAAGACCACACTTTTCCTATGCTTCTCTTGGTTTACCATGGCCCACTTTAGTTTCTTACAGGCTCCAGCTGCTCATTAGTTCCAAGGGTCTGATTTTGAGGCAAGTAGTTTGAGGAGCCCGGATGTCACAGGTAAGGATTACGTGGTCACTGGTTAGCAAACTTGCTGATGTTTTGGAAGTGACCCAGTGACCCAGTGACACCCAAATGTAGTCCAATGTGGCCATTCAAAAGCAAGAGGTGTGTGTATAGGCCACTGGCAGGTATGTATGGAATCTCCCATTTACATGGTGCAGGCCTAGCAGCTTTTGAAAGGAGGCCACCTGACTCCCTTTTTGTTAGTTCTTGGGAATTGCCTCTTTATTGATGGTATGGCTTACATTTGATTGTCCAGGGTCTCAAATGGAATGTTTGACCCTATTGGCATGAGATTTGCATAAGAATCACTCATCACAACCCACATGTTGCCTGGATAAAGGGCTGACAATCCTTTCATGGCTGGGAATAGTATTTCTATTGTAGCCTCTCTTCTTGTCTTTACCGGATGGAAAAAATGCAGCCAAAAATAATAGTTGTGAGTTCCTATCTTACATTACCAATGTTGGCCAGCGTAAGTTTAGCCAAAATGTAGGTGGCACCCCCCCATATTCAGAATTGTGATGGTTACTGCCAAGTCATTCTTTACATAGATTGCTACCCTGCCAGAAGCGTGGCCCCCATCAATCAGGCTTCTTCTGTTGATTCATTAGCCGTGATGCCAGGCCATGGGGATGAAAGAAGGGTCCAGGTTCCGTGCAAAGTGATAAAATTGCATTTCTTTAGTTCACTGATTGCTGCCATTTTAGCTTTGCTGTAGTTTAGGGCACGTATTTTCCAATCAAAAGGCACACAATTGATGGATGGAATGCAGAACAAATCAAAACATTCACCCCCAGTCAAGGGATTTTGGTAAAATCCATAATTCTTTTGCTCACCATGCCAACCCAGTTTAGACCTGGACAAATGCAAATCAGTCTTGACCCTGTGCCTCATGGGAAAAGTTCAGCCCGAACTGCCAAGCCAGGTCCTCTCTGGACCGGAAACAAGTATCCTAGGACCGGTTTCGGGGTTTCATCCCACTTCTGCCAGGATTGCTTGAATCAAGTGGCACAGTGAGCCCAGGACCCACATCTGGGCATACCTGGCGCACTTAGGGCGAGAAAGCAAAAGACACACAATGGATGGACGGAATGCAGAACAAATCAAAACATTCACCCCCAGTCAAGAGATCTGGGTTAAATCTATCATTCTTTTGCTCAGTTTAGACATGGCCATATGCAAATCAGTCTTTACCCTGTGCCTCATGGGAACAGTCCAGCCCAAACTGCCAAGCCAGGTCCTCTCTGGACCGGAAATAAGCCCATGAGGCAAATGGTCAAGACTGATTTGCATATGGCTGGGTCCAAAATGGGGTGGTGTAGTGGGCAAAAGAAAGATGGATTTAACCCAGTTCTTTTGACTGGGGGAGAATGTTTGCATTATCAGCATTCCGTCCATTATTTGTTTGCTGTAACACCTTTTGCCCTAGGTGGACTGGGTATGCCCAGACGTGGGTCCCTTGCTCACTGTACCACTGGATTCAAGCTAGCCTGGTTGAAGAATGTTTACATACCCTGAAACCGTTGCCATGATGCTTGAATCCAGTCTCGAGAGGACCTGGCCTGGAAGCTCGGTCTGGACTGTTCCCAAGAGGCACAGCGTCAAGACTGATATGCATATGGCTGGTTCCAAACTGAGATGGCGTAGTGGGCAAAAGAATGATGGATTTAACCCAGATCTTTTGACTGGGGGAAAATGTTTGCATTGTTATCATTCCGTCCATCATTTGTTTGCTGTAACACTTTTTGCTCTAAGTGGGATTGGTATGCCCGGACGTGGCTCTCTTGCTCACTGTGCCACTGGATTCAAGCTAGCCTTGCTGAAAAAGGGTGACATACCCTGAAACTGGTCTCAGAATGCTTGTTTCCGGTCCAGGGAGGACCTGGCCTGGCAGTTCGGTCTGGACTATTCACATGAAGCACAGGGTCAAGACTAATTTGCATATGGCTGGGTCCAAACTGGGGTGGTGTAGTGGGTAAAGGAACCATGGATTTAACCCAGATTTTTTGCCTTGGGGAGAATGATTGCATTGTCAGCATTCCGTCCATCATTTGTTTGCTGTATCACTTTTTGCCCTAAGTGGGATGGTTATGCCCAGACATCGGTCCCTTGTTCATTGTGCCATTGGATTCAAGCTAGCCTGGCTGAAGAAGGGTGACATACACTGAAACCGGTCCCAGGTGCGTGTTTCTGATCCAGGGAGGACTTGGCCTGGAAGTCTGGTCTGGACTGTTCCCATGAGGCACAGGGAGAAGACTGATTTGCATATGGCTAGGTCCAAACTGGGTGGCTTAGTGGGCAGAAGAACGATGGATTTAACCCAGATCTTTTGACTGGGGGAGAATGTTTGCATTGTCAGCATTCCGTCGACCATTTGTTTGCTGTAACACTTTTTGCCCTAAGTGTGATGGGTATGCCCAGTCGTGGGTCCCTTGCTCACTGTGCCACTGGATTCAAGCTAGCCTGGCTGAAGAAGGGGGACATACTCTGAACTGGTCCTTGGCCTTGCAGTTCAGTCTAGACTGTTCCCTTGAGGCACAGGGTCAAGACTGATTAGTATATGGCTGGGTCCAAACTGGGGTGGCGAACGATTGATTTAACCCAGATCTTTTGATTGGGGAAAATGTTTGCATTGTCAGCATTCCGTCCATTATGTGTTTGCTGTAACACCTACGTTCCAGGAGCAGATTGTTGAACTAGGGCTTGTCGCCTGGTTAAAATTTGTCAATTCATGTTTGCTAAGAAAGTGAGCTCAGAGCTTTTGGGAGTCATGCCCAATCTGGAGATCTCTTTGCTTGCATAATGCATTGGTGGTTGCCCCTTCTTTATTTGCTGTCATTTGCAGGTCCCCTCCCCTATTGGGCAAAATTCTAGGTCCATTTGAATGGAACTGATTGTGGGCCTTAACATGTTGTTATTTCCCTTTGCTTGACAAAGGTCCTCGTTTGGGCCATTGCCCTTCTGCATTTGGAAGACAGGATATTTCATTTGGACCATTTCTCTAACTTGTATCCCCAGTTTTCTAGATATTTTTGTTTCTTATTAAGGCGCTTACCGGATCGTGTTTGAAAAATGTTATTTCAGTGCACTCATTTATGTCCCCGATGTCATGGGAGAGAAAGGCCACTTCATTGATATCGACCGAGGTGGTATTTTCTAGACCTGGCATGTGGGCACAGAGCTTCACCACATTCCCTCTGTTAAGAATATCCCACTTCCCATGTGCAACATACCCAGGGTATAATATGATCTTACGATCTTGACGGTTCACTGTTGCCTTATCTTTGCACCGCGCCGCATTCTGCTGTAAAGATGATTTGTGGGGCAGGCTTGAGGCTCCATCATTGCAGGCTCGAGGCTCTGTTATTGCAGGCTTGATCAAGGGGGCTGTGTCTGCCATTGGTTCCCATGGTGGATCTTTTGGGGCGCTATGCAGGGGTCCATTATCATTGTGGTGGAGAAGTGTGGCTCAATGATTAGAGCGGCAGACCCTAATGCAGAGGTCTAACCCGGGGCCAGGGTTCAATTCCCCGCCTCGGCGGGTCTTGGGCTCAAAATTCCACGGACCTGATCATTCTCGCCTCGGTGTCTATTCCAGTCATGGAGTCCCACTCTGCAACTCTGGGCAATAGCTTGCTTAATCTCCACAACGGCCCCCACAACTCTAAGGATGCCTGGCCTCCACCTTGGGGATGCCCAGGAGTGGACGCCTCACAGGGAAAGCCAGGATGGGTTCCACAGCAGTATTCGTACAAGCGCCTTGAGACCCTTGCGGGTGAGTAGTGCGCTATACAAGTATCAATTTACATTTACATTGTGTTAATCCTAGGCAATGGTGTAGTGCCCTGGCTTTCCCCTGTCCTCCTGTGCTCCATTTGGTGTTGATCTGTTGTTTTTATGCTGCGTATGTCCACTTGAATAGCTGCTGTTTGCGTCCCCATTGTAGTCTTTTCACATGCCTGTACCATGTTGTGGCATGATAGTGGGGATTTTGCAGTGGAGTTTGTGATTTGGGGTGAGCCTCTCTTTAGTAGGTATTCCCTTAGCATTACATTTTGATTCGAATTTGGGGCATCCGTTATAGGAATGTCTGCTCCTTCCTTACTGTTGTGTTTGTATTTATGTTCCATAACTATTTTTCCCTTTTGGTTCATTGCTGTCATTCTGAAGCCAGAGCAGAAGAGTCACTTCTTTAGTTTTGCTGCTTTTATTCAGTTTGTTTCATGTTTTTCCTTGATACGGGCACGCTTCCCATAGCCTGTACATTTGCGTCAATCTTTGGGCCTTTAGATACTGAGTTGAAATGTTCATATACGTGTTTATGTTCATGTCAATACTCCCGCTGAACCATACCTACTACCAGTTTCGATGTTTGATCCAAATTTCTTAGGCATTGTTTGGCTGTTTGTTTGCCCTGTGTCTTTGTGTTTTCATCCTCACAGTTTGGTCTTGGTGAGGTCAGCCTGTTTTCAGTGCCTGGCCTTTATTAGTTTTGTTGCCGAGAGGGCTCGTTACTACCCAATGAGGCTCTTGTTTCCCTGATCAAGGAGCTCATCTGTTCCAGCGATGATTCACATTTCTTTAGGACTGGGCTGCAATAACATGAGTCAGCTCTACTGAGTCTTGAGCTCTACTTATTAAGCTATTCAGGTGGTCCAGCTTGCTATCCAGTCTCATGATTAAAGTTGCCACAGATTGTAATGTGTTTGTTTGAGCGTCAAGTTTGTCTGTGTGGGGAAGTCCTGCATTGGCCATGGAATTCAATGCCTTATTAATGGTTGTTAAGGTATAAAAAGATTAGGAGGATGAGGGGAGAGAGTCTTTATCTCCCTCACTTTCAATTTTGGGAGTTTTATTATGTTCATCTATAAAACATGAACTAGAGAAGCTTGAACACCAGCCTGCCAATGAGAATCTTTTACCTTGCTGTTTTGGGGCATGTTAGGGGCAAAATGTTCCATTGTAGTATCTCTTAAGGGAGTTGGGCCTTGACCAGCCTCTGAGTCGGCCCCTAAGTTGACCAGACCCCCCCCCCGGCTTGAACTCTCCTGTAACTTTCTGGTCCATGGTGCATAGGTAGTCATGCCTGGATTATGCACTGATTGCCTATCTGGGCTGTCTTGGGCCCCTGACCCTAATGATAAGCCTTAAGTTTGATTTTTTTCTTATGCTGTGACCAAGTCTGCTTTGGCCAGAAGGTATAGGTTAAGATAGGGTGGCCTGTATCTCTCTTAATGTTGACCCCTCTAGGGTATACTCTATGTTTCCTTTTTGTTGGGCACTCTGTAACCTGAATTAAGGGTGACATTGCTGCAGGTTCCCCTTTAGATTTCTTCTTCCCCTTATTATGGTGGGGAGCAGTATGTCTGATGTATTTGTTGACCTTTTCCCTACGATTATTATCTCTTCGCTAAGTAAGACCCTATTTTTCTATGTAGTATTATAATTAGGGCTCCCGGTTATCTGTTTTTACGGATTTTTACATGTAAATACAGACAGAAATCGATATTTCCTTTGTCTGTATTTATATGTAGAAATGGCAAAATACTACTAAATGTTGCTGCGCTGCTGTGCTCCAGTGCAGAGTTTCCTTGCCATGCCCCAGTTCCAGGAAATTCCTTGCAATCCTTTCCAATCAGGGTCTTTTAGTACCCTCATGTGCCCTTGGGCGCAGGGTCTTTCAGTGACGATCATGCCCCTCAGCCTCTCCTGTTCTGATCATCAGAATTATTAAAGAAAATCTAATTTTTCCTTTAAGCCGATAACCTAAGGACGGTCATCACTGCACTCATTATGTCCCGTCTGGACAATTGCAACGGTCTCTATCTTAATGTTCAGAAACAACACATCAACAAGTTGCAATTGGTTCAGAACGTGGCAGCGAGATTGCTGACGGGAACCCCTAGGTTTGTTTCGATTAAAGGAGAACTCAAGAAACTGCATTGGCTCCCAGTCCCACTTAGATCACGCTTTAAGGCACTTTGTGTCGTCTTCAAGGCTGTTAACAGGGTTGGTCCGGAGTTCCTTAAAACCAGACTCACATGGTATGTTCCAAGCAGAATCTTGCGTTCCTCCGGATCCAAACTAGTCCAAACTTCCACCTTTAGGAAATGGATTGGGAAGGTAGACTTTTTCTATACTGTGCCTCCAAAGCTCAGAACGACCTTCCCTTCCATCTTAGAAATGCACCAAACCTTGCTTCTTTTAGGAAGGATTTGAAAACATGTTTTTTCTCCCTTTAATCGGCTGTTGCTCCCCAGGCTACCAGTACTCAGCGCCAGGACACCCCAGGGTAACAGTGCGCTTTATAAGTAGAACTAACATAACATAACATCATAGCGTCACTGTGTGGGCATGCCAACACCTCTGGCCCCTCCCTCATAACTGTTGCCCTTTATTTCAGGGGCTCACCTGCCTATTCTTCCTGTTTGGCTGCTTTACAGACAACTGTTTCCCTGCAGTACGAACCTCCAGTTGTGAAGGCGCCTTCCTGTTTCCACCATCGGCTTTAGCTCTGCGCCTGCCGGCCGCCATTCCTATTCACAAGGTAAGTGCATTATGAGTCAGAATTACTTGTTGTGGCAGCTCTGCTTGCAGTGCGTGGGCTGCACAGATAGGTGCATCACCTCTACTTTCAAAACACAAGCATCGAGTGGAGGAGCAACTAGATAACCTTGGGTGCCGCTGCACTGATTCCCCTGCCGTGATCATGTATGGTTTCTCTGCGATGCACCGGCCTTGTGGTTGTAAGTGTTTATTGACGTGTCTCTCCCGCGTGATTCTCTTCTCCATCGACCCGTTTCGCAGTCTGCCTCGACTGATCTCATGTAGAGAAGTACCCCCACCAGGCCCCTCACCGCCCCTCCCATAAGTCCTCTACCAGCCCCCTACTGAACTCGCCCAAGCCAGGAGTGCACAAGCCCGGGTGCTTGTAAAACACGAACTCAAGAAACACCTCTTTTATTAGATAGCTCACAGAAGCTTGTCTATCCTTTATTGGGTGCTCGGTCTCTGTTTTAAGAGATCCCCCAGTGCTGTTAAAAAGGGAATTTGAGTTTGCCATTAATAAAAGCGAAAAAAAGAAAGATTTCAGCGCAATTACTTTGTTGAATTTAGCATACTTGCAAAGGTCCTCAAGTAAGTGCTTTGGAATGGATCTCTTCATTCGGTACTCTGTTTTTATTACCTTAGTGCCAGGGAAATCAGTGCAGGGGCACCCAGGGTGATCTAGTTGCTCCTCCACTCGCTGCTTGTGTTCTGAGAGTTGAGGTGGTGGTCTTTGCGTGCAGACAGGAACTGGAGATGCATCGGAAGGATGTTTCCGAACCCTGACTTGACCTAGACAAATCACATTTTTCTCTTGTGTTATCCCCTCTGTGGTTCTCTTCAGATTGGTGCGTTTCCTGTAGCCTCCCACCTTGTTTCAATGATTACCTGCATTACCGGGGAACTATATTCTCCCCTTTGTCTGTGCCTCTTGGAAATCAGGTAGTCTTCCACATATGGATGCCGTTGACTGAGCCTATAGGCACTAGTTAATATGAAAGGCCCTCCATCTGCCGCTTCTGTAAATCCCTGCAGGCTATATGGAGGAGGTCAGAGTAGTTCTGATCCGCTGTACGCTGAACCGATGAGCAACGTTTATTGCTCAAGAGGTAATATGGTGGTTTGCCATGAAGAATTGCCATTGCCGCGAAGTGGGGCCTGGTTCTTCCCGGAGGTTTTAAGTGTCAGGACCTGTGACTTTTGCATATTTAACTTAAACCCTTTTACCAGACTAAAGGAGTCTAATTCATTGAGTAGGGCTGGGAATGAGGTTAACGGGTTGGTAAGTGTCAAAAGGAAATTGTCTGCGTAGAGTGCTTTATTGTGCTTTGTGTGGCCAAATGTGACTCCGGCAATGTGCGGGTTTCCATGTATTGCCTCCGTCCTAATGTGGGTGAGTGGGACTTGAGGTGTTTCTCAGGGCCGGCTCTAGGGCAAGTTTATTATGTTTTTAAAGCACCTTCTGCCACGTTCCTTTCCTCTGGCAATGATCAGGCCTCACAAAAATGTCAAATTAACTGCTGTGATTAACGTTCTTCCTGGACAGAGATTGGAGTTTTGTATAGTTGATGTTTTGATTTATGCAAAGGTAGTGCAGAGGGTTAATATGCCTGCTACTAAGAACGTCTACCATGTAGATTACAGAGTGCATATAATGTAAATAGATCAGCAGGTCACAGCTTTCAAAATAGACATAACTTAAAGTCCTAAAATATAGAACAGGAGCTATTAACTTTCAGCATAGAGCTGCATACACACTTCAAAGTATATATTAGAGCATATATTAATGTGGCGAAAACGGTTAATTTGGGTAGAAATCGATTCTTATTGTTGAAGAAAACTCCCAACTATGCTGCTTCTTTTTCTGTTCTTAGTTTGTGCATCTCCACACCAAGCACTCCTAAACTATACGGCCTACTAGTATGGAATACATGTGACTCCTACACTTTTAATCCTTTGGCTTATGTAACATTTCCTATAAGCTGATTTATACACGTATGTGTGTGTGTGATGCAAAGTGCTCTGATACCCTTTACTGGTTTGAGTGGCACTATATAACTAATGTAATGCTCCTAAGAGAGAGGGGCTTTGGAGACTTGCTCACAATTTAAAGGGTTCTAGTGAGATAATCCGTGGTGGAAGTAGTCATGGGGGGTGCCAACTAACATTGTCTCACTGGGCGCCACCAGCGCTAAAGTGTTCCTTTTAATTTGCGTTGCCATTTTTAGTTTGTTGTTCCCTCTGCTATCCATGTACAAGCAGTTGTACATGTTTTGGGGGCGTGTTTGCCTATATTGGCATCTTTTTACAATGAAAATAATAAGTTTTTACTGGGATGAGATTGCCCTACAATCTCCAGGGCTCATGTTCCATCTATGTGTGTCAGTTTATATAACTCGTAGGACTTTGTCTCTACCCCTTCCCTAGTTTGAGAAGCAGACAATTTTGAAACTTTATGTGTCCTGCTTTCAGGGTGCTGCATTCTCCTGACTCGCCTGCTGCTACAAGGTCCTGACGTCACTTCGGGTTTAAAACTTATTAAGGCAAGCCTGTTAAGTTTAGGGTTCAATACTTCCTTGAGATGCCCCGTTTTCCTTTGCACTTCCATGTAATTATTAGCACACTGTTTAAAAGAGAGGTTTGCAATTTTAAATCGGTGGGCCTACTCTGCCATTTATCCTTATCAGGTCAATAAAACAAGCGTTTTAAATCAGTATGGTGTATGCCTACGGTGAGGGTAACTGTTCAGAGAAAAACACTTCATAAAACAACAACAAAAACACCATTTGTCTAACTCCGTCTCCCCAAGGGAAAAACTAGAATTTCAAACCTTAAAAAAAGCTTTTCTTAACTCAGAAGAAATACGGAACAATAAGGCAACCACTGCTGTGAGTCTTTCTGCCCTAAGGGGCCAATTTCGAAAGTTATTCTTTTTCAGAGTTTGGCTATGATGTCCTTTTGCATCATTTATTTTTATGATATGACAGATAGATTGCCAATAGCGTAAAAGATTTCAGAGGTGAGATTACATAGCACGTCACCATCGCCTACATCTCGCTTGCCTACCCTCCCCGCATCAGCAGAAGCATGAGCGGAGGATGCTTCTCCGATCTCACAGCGAAGGCATGGAACAACCTCCCTGGCTATATAACTGAGTCTCTCGGACCCTGCAAGTGCCTGGACACCATCTCGAGTGATTCGCTGAGCACAATAAATCACCTAATTGAGTGACTGTGTGAATATATCAATGAAGAAACCATTGGTATGTGTGAACATATTTGGTTAAAGAAGAAACTAATTGTAACTAAAAAGCTAAGATCAACGAGAAACAGTGATGGATTGGAATGTCTTTGGGGTAAAATTCCTACATACCCAATTCCGCAGTGCAGATAATGGCTGAGTGTTTTGTCATGGTCACATACAGTATTTTAAACATCAAACCAATGGCTGCCTAATTGTTGAATCCTTACATTTATAGAGATGGGCTGAAAATGCAAGGATATTGCTGAATTTGAAGCCGTATCCCTTAAAGGGATGAAAATGTTCACCTGCAAGTCATGTCGAACAACTGTTGACATTGAAAACAGGGCAGCAGATAATATCAATGCCCACCTGAGCAGCAAAACCCACAAGAGACTTTCTTCTCCTGTCGTAAAGAAGGCCCGCATGAAGCAAATAACCATGGAGCAATGCACAACTCGTGCACCCCAAAATATTGAAGAGTCTGAGAATATCCCGCACAAGTTTGTGAAAGCTCTGTGTGAAGGTGGTGTTCCACTTCACTAGACTGATGGTCCAATTGAGAGCTGATTAGGCAGCTGTGCCCTGCAGCAAGGACAATGTGCAAATGTAGCCAAATGTATGAAAAATATCTCCCCGAAGTGTTCGAAGCACAGCTCGGAAGCATACTGTAGCTGAAGCTGTAGAAAATGTCCCTATCTTTTTAACAATTGACGAAAGCACAGAGGTGTATGGTGACCCAGCCATTGGAACATTGGTCACATATTACTGTGTTGATATCACTGTATCTAATGAGTGTAATTATGCTAAGGTTGCCTAAATTGTATACAGTGTGCATCAAAAGTTGGGTAATTTATGGCATCATCTTGTTGCAATATGTTCTGATTATGCATCCTATATGACAAAGGCAGTAAGTGATTTGCGTGCTGCTCAGAGGATTAATTCCATCCATGTAAAAGATCCATGTCATCTTATACATGCTGCTGTTTCCTATGCTCTGTCTCAGCCTGAGAACCTGGACATGTATGATTTTGTTATAAAGGCTGGGGCAGTATTTAAGGATGCATGAAACTTAAAACACATTTATTCGCAAGGAAATGTAGACAGGAGAATGAGATATCCAAGGGCGGTTGTTGTGATCCGATGGTTTAGCTGGTATGAGGGAGCAGTAAGACTTTTGGAAATATGATGCTACTTCCTTGCTTTTGTAAACAATGAAGAAACCACTGATCCAAAATTGATCACCTACGGAAACTCCTCGGCCCAACAGTGCAAACCACCAATCTTTGTATGTGAAGTTGCATTTTATTGTTAAAACCCTCACTGGTATCATCAACATTCAGAAGAAGCTCGAGTCAGAAGAAACACATGCCCACCAAATATTTTCAGCCATAGAGGTTGACATGGCTGTGGCATTGGAGCAGACTATACACAAGACCCAATGATCGCCAGTCTATTGCAAATGTTACCACAAAAAAGCAAATGCCCTAATCAAAGAGATGATTACTTTTAAAGATGCACTGAAAAACAAGTGGGATGCTGTCCCAGCTCGTAACATAACTGGGCAAACAGCTCTTTTTAGAAATGGGTTACAATCCTTGACCCATTCAAGAAAGTTCAGTGTAGTCAGGATTTCAATGATTACAAAGATTTGTTCATGTTGGTTGGAGCTTCTGATGATGTAATGAATGTTGTAGAAGCAGAATTCAGGAAATATGTAATGCACCCTATCCCACAAAAAGACATCAGTGCAATGACATACTGGCATTCTCAGAAGCAAGAATGGCCAACACTGTGTACATTTTCTTTGAATCTCTTGGCCATTCCAGTCTCATCAGCAAATATTGAACGTGTTCTCAGTAGTCTTCAGTTCATTAACAAACCAGAAAGAACCTCAATGTCCGCAAAGTCTCTTGAAATGCACATGGGCTTGTCCTACAATGGCAAAGCTTTCAGATGAATGTATTGTGTTGACCAATAACAACCAGGCGCTGGTGTGCATTGTCAATTTAAATAAATGAGGAAAAATACTAGCTGTAGCGGCGTCTTGCTTGTGGCAAAAATAAATGTGGATAAATATAGAAAAATTCACCCAAAATAAATATGGATAAATACAGACGGAAATGGCAAAAAAATAAATATCATAAAATTGGGAGCCCTAATTATAATTGGCCTTGTGTGGCTCTATGTGTCTTTTGCCACCATAGGGTTGATCTAAGTTTAAGAGTTCCTTAGAGGAGGAGGTTCGCCCGCGTTGATCACCAATATCAAGTAGCCTCTAATGTTGTTCTTACAAATGACTGGTGTGGTGACGTGGACCTGAGAGGGGATGCCTGATGTCAAAATCTGTTCATTATTTAATTAATTGCTTTAGAATGCTTGGGGTTTCCCCGCCCCTTTTTACCAGGATAAAGCATTGTTTTATTTTGTCTGTTTGCCGTCTTGTGTGGGCTTTGGAGCGTGCAACTGCACCAATGTATTATTTCATTTTCGCATGTTCCAGCTATTCTGTGGAATAATCACCTTATAACATTTGTCCTGAGGGGTCTTTTATTGCCGATATTCCCTGGTTCTCCCTTGTACGTAAATCGTAGCAATTCAACAGTTCTGGGCCAGCACTTCCTCTCCCCTCGCCACATCCAAGAAGCCTCAGGAGGACAGCAAGAAGAAGGGCACAAGCACGCAGTACCCTCCCAGCAGCAGGCTTTGAGATTAGTCACCAGTGCAGTTAATTTGGGGCTGAATTACCTTTCTAGTCGCAGCACTCGGCCACACCTTCCTTTGATGTAAGATGCAGTCAGTCCCAAAGTGGGAGGGGCAAGAGCATGCACCAATGTTTTGACTTTTTTATCCTGTGCCATATTGTCTTGTGCCTGGTGGCATAGAGAGAGACGGGTTAAAGACCCATACGCTTGCCCTTTGAGTCCTTTGTGTTAATCTAAGTAGTGGAATGGCTGCTAATATTTAGTAGTAGTAGGCTCTTATGCACACTGAAATTCTCCAGGATACACTAAGTATCAGAGCTGCTGCACTCACCCGAGCACCTGTGTTTACCGCTCCTCTCCCCTCCTGAAGTGACCCTGATGTTACCCGGAACCAGGGCGTAGCCTCCGTGGGCATGGCGGCGGTTGTCATCGCCTGCTCGCTGCCATGGAAGACGTCACAAATCCAGGTGGGTCTGCAGGGCCGTGCTGATGCCAGGAACGCGGTCCTGGTTGTGACAGGTGGAGCGGGGGAGCGGAGCAGGGGGCGCAGCCAAGGCGCGCTGCCAGCGGCACCTCGCCGCGCCTCAGTATGGTGTCTGCAGGCCGGGCCGGGGGCGGGCCGGGGGCGGGCTGTCAGCGGGAGGAGGCCGCGAGCGGAGAGCACTGTGGTAGGAGCGGGGCGGCCGCACAGGGAGGTGTGCGGCCACCCCAGCATGAATGAGGCGGACGGGGAGGCCCGGCCAGCGAGCAGGGCCTCCGTGTCTGTGATGAAGGGTACAGGGAAGGGGTTGGGAGGGCAGGGGAAGGAAGGGGCGGGGTGAAGGCCTTGGGATTGGGGGCGGGTCGGGGGGAGGGGCCCGGGGGAAGGCTGCTGGGGAAATTGGAGGAAGGAAGGGGAAGGGGCGAAGGGACAGGTCTCCAGCAGGAAGGTTTGTGGCCCGAAGCTGAGGGGGAGACCGGAGAGTCCCTCACCTGCTAGGCAGGGGGCCGCGGGTGAGGTCGGGAGGGGCAGGAGACCTGGAAAGAAGGGGGCAAAGGGGGGGCGCAAGGGAGGGTGGGGCAAGGTGGCCAGGGGGTAAGCGAAGGAGGGTTGGCTTGCGGGTTGGGGAGGGGATGGAGTTTCGGGGGGTTGGGCATTGGGGGCAGCTCGTTAGATGATGGGGGAGCGGGCGGAGGGGGTTAATCTGGAGTGAGGATGAGGAGGTTGAGGGTGTGGGGGACAGGTGGGGAAGGGGGGCGGGGTGGAGGGGGCACGCAGTGTCAGGAGTCCTGCACACTAGCAGTACCTTTTTTTGTTTTGCAGGGTGATGTCTGGCGTGGGGATGCGGACTTGGTAAGGCTGGGGGCAGCCCAGAAACACCAAGGAGAAGGTAGGGCTGTGCAGCAGGCCTGGAGTCCGCAAGGGATTGCGTCGCGGCTGGCTCACGAAGGCCCCAGGCGGGCTCGCCGGCCCCTCTACCCACAGGGCCCAAGCGGCTTGGGGATCATCGGCAGACATGGAGCACCGGCACGGAGGACTGTTATGCTTTGAGCGGGGGGAGTGCAGGTGTGTGGGCCTCCAGCAGGTGGCAGCCGGCGGCACCGCCGGCTCGTAGGAGGTATATGTGGGGTGGGGTGGGGTGGAATTGTGTGAAGGGGATGAGGACAGTTTGGAGGATGGTGAATTGAGGGATGAGGGCGGCCGGGGGTCCTGTAATGGTGTTAGTGATTTCTTGCAGGTGTCACAGGCCTGGTTGCTGCGGCGGCCCGGACACAGTCGGTGGACAGGTCGGCGAGGGATAGGAGAGGCGAAGACCGGGGAGGGGATGCTTTGTCGCCAGGTAAATGCAAGGACGCGGTTCACATGGTATCGGTGGGGGTGGGGGGGAGGGGAGGTGGGGGGTGACCAGCTATGCAAAGGGAGGTATGTGGTGGCTTGGGGTGTGGGGCCGGATGAGGTTGCGCTGGCAGGGGTGAAGGGATTGGAGGGGGACCACAAGGCAGGGGAAGGAGGTATGGTGGTCCCGGGGATGCAGGGTGCTGGAGGTCCAGCGGGCGATGTGGCAAAGCCGCAGGGCAGGGACGTTTTGGGCAGTGCAGCCGTGGGGATCACAGGAGGCGGTGGGCGGTGCAGCAAAACCAGAGACTAAAGAGTTGAAGATTAAGCGGCTCCCGTATATGGGGGTCACGAAGCCGCTGGGGACGCACTTAATGGCGTCTACGAAAGAAAAGATATGGAAGGGGGAGTATGTGGAGTTGTTAAAGTTGTTGCACCACGAAGTCCGGTCGAACGAGGGTTCGAAGGAGGAAGTGTTTGAGTTGCAGAAGAGGCTGAGGGTGCCGTTGACGATCGAAAATTGGACAGCGGCGTTTTTGATCTTCGTGAGCGTTTATTGTGAAAAGTTCCCAGAGCATTCGGTGTCCTTGTTTAAATACATGGAAGTCATTCGGAAGGCACAGAACACAGGAGGTGGTTCCGCGTAGGCGCTGTATGATGAAGAGTTCCGGGCGCGGATGGTGTGGGACCCGGAGGCAAAGTGGGGTGAGTTGGATTGTGATCTCTGGCAACATACGATGGGGCTGGCGGGGTCGGGCAAGACCATCTTCACCGCCAGTGACCTCCTGATTATATATCAGCCCTTTCAGGGCCGCCCCACCCGACGGGGGGTGGTGGGAGCCGGCTTCAAGAGCCAGTCTGGAGCAGTGGGCCCCTGCTGGGACTTCAATAAAAGGGTGTGTGCCAGGGAGCATTGCCATTTTAAGAACAAGTACTCTGGTTGCGGTAAAAAAGACCACCCTGTGGTCCATTGTGGGGGCCTCCCCGGGCTGCAGCACGGGGGTCTGCAGGTGTCAGCCAGAGTGTGCTCCCCGGAGCCGCCCAGCAGTCAAGAGCCCGAGGTGGTAAGGTGTCTGGGCCAAAGGGCTCGTACGCCGGTTAGTGTGGAACGGTTGACAGCGGCCCTGCGTAATTTCCCGGATGAAGTGGCCGCGGATCGGTTGCGGACCGGGTTTCAGGAAGTTTTTCGATTGGGCTACGGAGGGCATCGGTGGCGGCGTTGTTCAGATAATTTCCGGTCTGCTCGGGAACACCCAGAGGTGGTACAAAGCAAGGTGGACAAGGAAGTCAAGGAGGGACGCATGGCGGGGCCTTTTGTGGATTGGCTGTTGGAGGAATTGATGGCGTCCCCCATAAGGGTTGTGCCCAAGAAGGAGGCAGGACAGTTCCGCCTTATACAACATTTGTCATGGCCGGAGGGCGGATTGGTTAACGACTATATTGACGAAAAAGAGTCCGCAGTGTCCTACTACTCGGCTGAGGTGGCCATGGCCTTAGTGGTGGCGGCAGGAACAGGCGCACAGATGGCGAAGTGTGACATTAAGTCGGCTTCCCGGCTGCTGTCGGTTCACCCAGATGACTGGTGCCTACTGGGGATCCAGTTTAATGGCCGCTGGTATGTGGACAAGACATTGCCGATTGGCTGCTCGATGTCCTGTGCGCTTTTTGAGCATTTTAGTACGTTCCAGCAATGGCTTTTCACGGAACGGCCGGGTCACCAGGGAGTTACGCACTACCTGGATGACTTTTTCTTGGTCGGTGCCCCGGACTCCACGGACTGCCAGGTGGCGCTGGACAGGTTTCAGGAGATCATGGAGGACCTTGGGGTGCCATTGGCACCAAAGAAGACAGTGGGGCCAGGCACGGCGCTGTCATTATTGGGTATTGAGCTGGACTCGGTGTTGCTGGAGGCACGGTTGCCGGCAGACAAGCAGCAGCAGATTGTGGGGGCTGCTCGAGTTAAAGGTGGCAAAGCACAAAGTGACGGTGTTGGAAATTCAGGTGCTGCTGGGACACCTTAATTTCGCTTGCCGATTGGTACACGTTGTGCGGACGTTCCTTCGGAGGTTGCGCAGGGCTTTGGCTGGACAGAGGCCTCCGCACCACCACGTGCGTTTGTCGGCTGGCGTTCGGGAGGACTTGTGGATGTGGCGTTTTTTCTAGACGCAGTTCAACGGGGTGCCCATGCAGAGGGATGAGGACATGGTGTGGGATGTGCAGATCTTCTCTGATGCGGTGGATAGCGACGGTTTCCGGCTCTACTAGAACGGGAAGTGGTGTGGGGAGCGGTGGCCCCCTGAGTGGCTTGGGGGTGGGAGGAGCATTGCCTTCCTGGAACTTTTCCCCTTGGTGGTGGCGATATGGCTGTGGGGTGAGGTGCTGGCCCCCGACGGGTGACTTTCAACGTGGACAACATGGCAGAGGTACAGGTGGTAAATCGCCAGTCCGCCAGGGATGAGCAGGTGTTGAAGATGTTGAGAGTGTTGGTGTTGGGCTGCTTGCGCCATGACATTGCTTTTCGCGCGGTCCATGTCCCAGGGATTGACAATGACATTGTGGATGCTTTGTCTCGTTCGCAGTGGGGGAGATTCCGTGGATTAGTCAAGGACGCGGAGCGGGACCCGACGCCAATGCCACCGTGGATGTGGCACATAGGCAACACCAGATGTTGCAACTGGTTCTAGGATCCCTGGCGGAGTCATCCAGGACAACGTATGTGGCTGCATGGTGGGAGCTTTTGGCATCAGGGGTGTGGTGGAGGCCTCCGGAAAGGGAGAGACAGGAGGATGTGGTGCAGTTTATGCTGTTCATGATCGGCAAAGGTTTATCGAGGGTGACAATAGCAGGCAAGCTGGGAGGGGATCGCTTTCATGGGAAAGCTGTTTTGGGGATACGCCCCATCCGCGGGGGAGCTCGGGTCTCGGGTGTTGGAGGGTTGGGCCCTGGAATGCGGGCGGGTGGGGGCGGTTAGGCAGCCTATGTCGGAGGACATGTTGGGGAGAGTGGTGGGGGTTTTGCCTTTGGTCTGTAGGGATGGCAGGGAAGCTTGTCTGTTTGCGACATTGATGATGTGGATGTTTGCAGGGGCCTTTCGGGTGTCTGAGCTGTTGGGTTCGAAAGCAGGCCCGGGTTTGGGGTGGTCGGACGTGCAGTTGGGATGGCAGGCGGTGCGCCTTTGGTTGCGTAAGTCTAAGACCGATCAGCGGTGCGTCGGGGCGTCGGTGGTACTGCGGAAGGTGGAGGAGCGAGCTGTGTGCCCGGTGCAATGGGGTTGGAAATGGGAGGGGGTACGGTTGGCGGATGGTTTGGTGTTTCAGCACGCGAATGGGAGAGGGGCGACGGGGTCACAGTTGTTGGCGGTGTTGCGGAAGGCTCTGGCAAGGACGGGGGTGGATGGCAGACGGTATGGCACGCACTCGTTTCGGATTGGGGCGGCGTCGGAAGCACATAGACGGGGGTGCGGGTAGGGGTACATTATGCGCCTGGGGAGATGGTCCTCGAATTGCTATCGCCGTTATGTGCGCAGCGAGGTGGGGTTTTGAACGAGCGTTGGGATGTTGGGGGGACAGATTTACTGATATTTGTTTCACATTTCATGTTCAGTGGCTGGTCCCATGGCCCGGGACATGTTGATTTGAATTGTGGGGCATTCTTTTGTGAAGAGGGCCAAGTTGCAAGTGCAGGATAGTTATTTTGGCGATCATCTGGGTTTCAATCCTGCAATGTTTCAGGTTGTTTGATCAGGGAGGGGGGACATGAGATGGAAAGAATTGATCCTTACGCTGAACGGTATGGTGCAGGGGGGACGGTGTCCGGATGTTTTGGTTCTCCACCTAGGGGAGAATGATATGGTGCAGGAGATAAGTTTGGTGTTGATGCGAGCAATGGGGAGGGATTAAACGGAGCTTCGGAGGGCTTGGTCTGGGTGAATGGTTGTGTGAACCGAGTTGATACCGCGCAGGGTGTGGCGAGGTGCGGTGAAGCCGCAGGCGGTGGACAAGGCGCTTCAGAAGATTAATGTGGAGATGGTGCGTTTGTGTCGGCATCTGGGTTTTTAGCGCATTTGGCATTGGGACATAAAGTATGACGCGCCCGAGTTGTTCAGGGGTGATGGGGTGCACCTTTCACGTATGGGGATGGATTTGTACCTGTTGGAGCTACGTGAAGTTCTGGCCCGTTTATTGGGGGTGCGTCGAGAGTAGGGGCCTGTAAGGGTGTGTTCTTTCTGCATCAAATCGGGGAGTGGGGGGACAGGGAAAGGGGGAGGTGGTATAAGCACCTAACCGCCACCTTTCCCTGGGTGGCGGAGTTGTTTTTGAAGTTGGCCAAGTTTGGCTGGAGTTTGGTACTTTATTGTTAAGTTTGGGGAGTTAGGGAACGGGAGCGGGGAAAGGGTAACCAGTTTGGGGGTTACATTAGAGAGTAGTTAGTTACAGTTGCAAGAAGGCAAATAGGACTGTAGGTCTTGGGAGGTTTTGGAGTTAGGATGTAGGGAATAAAATTGGATATGATTATGATGTAATTGAGTTATATATTTGTGTATTGCAGAGTGGGGGATTTTATCATGTGGGGATCGTAGGGGTGGGAGAGAAAAACAAAAGGGGTCAGGTAACTCGATGTTTAGAGAGGTTTTAGTTTTGTAAGGCGGTTAGCCAGTTTTAATAAATGTGATGTGCACCTGTTCCAATAAAGCGGCCTTTTACACACACAAAGTAGTAGTCGGTCGTGTTTGCCCCCCTTCTTCCCTCCCAAAATATTATGGTTTGCGGTGCATGGTGTGTAAGCCCCCCTTAGGAGGAAGCTGTGCTGGCTGGCCTAACTCTGGCTGCTTCTGCACCTACTTTGTGAGGACTCCAGCGCTCGGATCTCATCTGCAGCATGTCACGCACTGAAGCCGCCAAATGAGCTGTGGCTCTGCCTGGCTCTATCCGGCTCTACCCGACTCTTTCGTAACAGCCAGAGGTGGTCGGAGGCAGTGGTCAGAGGCAGTTAAAAGGCTGTGCCTGTGCGGGAGCCAAAAACACTTCACAGCACCTCGTAGCGTTGTGGCTTTGTAGCATGTGACGTCAGCAAGTATTGGATTGCTGTAGCATAAGAATCTCTTCTCCAGATTTGCTCTAATACTGTTCAGTGTTGATGCAGTGTAGTGATATTAGGCTTCAGCTACCTCAGGATTGTACCTCAACATTATTCCAGGGTGTGGAAGGTCTGGGGTGCGTAGTTAAACTATCTATTTTTGCTGGTGCTAGCAAATAAAAGTTCAGGGATCAAATTCTGATTACATATGTGCTGCATCTGTAAATTGGAAAAGGCTAGCTAATTACTCTTGTTTCCAATCTGATAGTAATTTTCAAGGAAGGGTGACTCCTATGGGTGGGAAGGAAGGTAGTTTTTAAACAACCTCTATTTATTCCCCAGGTAAACTCTGTAGATTGTTCTGTGCAAGAGAGAGATAAATTATTAACAACCTAAAAAAGTGATGGGAAGACCAAATCTAGTGGCATACACTAGATTTGGACATCACATCAGTTTGTAATAATTTTAAAAATACTTTTCAGTTCCCTTGGACAGAACAATGTGCAATACTATTTAGTGGGTGAGGAAAGCCACTAATTTGGTAGATCTATGAGAGAGACATCCATCACAAGAAGAGAGGCATTGCCACAATTAATACATCCAATGGTAAATTCCAGCAGATTAGATTTATCAAGGAAAAATGTACAGGCACAGTGTTTACTGTCAGTCTTGGAATTCTGATGACTGTGCAGACCGCAGACAGGAATTTGGACTTTGATAAAATTCTGCCCTCCCACTGGTAATAAGGTCCTAAAACGTGTGTATGCTTTGTGCCGCATTATGGAAGAATCTAAAAAACATATGGAAGATGTATGTACCTATTATACATTCACAAACACTCTGATTCCGGATTTGAACCACTCCTAAATTAGGATTGCAACCACATTTTGGTTCAGTATTTGGAACGGACATGTTGTAGTCATCCCTTTTCAAATACCAAATCAGTATCAGATATATTAATGTTTTGAAACTGGAATTATTTTGCAAAACATTGAGAAATTACTGGCTTCTGAGTCGAGATGGTAAGTCATTTGCAAAAGGGAGGGACCCCTACAGAGCCTTTCCTTTTTGTGAATGTTAAAAAAACGTTTTTGGGGGAGTGGAAGAGGAACATATACTGGAATAAAGGACTATTTTGTGTATACTTTGCCTCATTTCCTATGATGATCATGGGCTGCATTTAAAAAAAATGTTTTACTTTATTTAAAGGCGATCACAGACATGGTGGTCTGCTGACCCTAGCAGGGCACCATCCCTGTCATGGCCACCCATTGGTGTGAGCTGCAAATTGGAACCTACTTCATTATTATTCAGGATGATCCACTCCAAATCAGAATTTTACAAACCAACCTTCATGTACATAGGTCATTTTGTATATTTATTTACAGATTGCACGTTTTGTGTGACCAATATTTCATTCATCAGACCCTAATTGCCTATTGTAATGATCATCTGTGAACTATAAATATATGGGCCTGCAAATAATTTCTACATCATCTTTTTTTTTAACCTCGCATTTTGTATGACTGTGCATCTCCATTTCACAACCCACCATGCCA
This sequence comes from Lissotriton vulgaris, assembly GCF_964263255.1. Classification (NCBI taxonomy): domain Eukaryota; kingdom Metazoa; phylum Chordata; class Amphibia; order Caudata; family Salamandridae; genus Lissotriton; species Lissotriton vulgaris. Next base: position 1,357,671,529 of record NC_141687.1, read on the forward strand.
CCCCAGTTTAGATCTGGCCATCTGCAAATCATTCTTAACCCTGTGCCTCATGGGAACAGTCAGGCCCGAACTGCCAAGCCAGGTCCTCTCTGGACCGGAAACAAGCCCATGAGGCACAGGGTCAAGACTGATTTGCATATGGCTGGGTCCAAACTGGGGTGGTGTAGTGGGCAAAAGAAAAATGGATTTAACCCAAATCTTTTGAATGGAGGAGAATGTTTGCATTGTCAGCATTCCGTCCATCATTTGTTTGCTGTAACACTTTTTTTCCCTAAGTGGACTGGGTACGCCCAGAGGTGGGTCCCTTGCTCACTGTGACACTGGATTCAAGCTAGCCTGGCTGAAGAAGGGTGACATACCCTGAACCTGTTCCCAGGATGCTTGTTTCCGGTCTAGGGAGAACCTGGCCTGGCACTTCGGTCTGAACTGTTTCCACAAGGCAACAGCGTCAAGACTGATTTGCATATGGCTGGTTTCAAACTGGGGTGGCGTAGTGGGCAAAAGAACAATGGATGTAACCCAGATCTTTTGACTGGGGAAAAATGTTTGCATTGTTAGCATTCCATCCATCATTTGTTTGCTGTAACACTTTTTGCCCTAAGTGGGATGGGTATGCCCAGTCGTGGGTCCCTTGCTCACTGTGCCACTGGAATCAAGCTTACTTGGCTGAAGAAGGGTGACATACCCTGAAACTGGTCCCAAGGATGTTTGTTTCTGGTCCAGGGAGGACCTGGCCTGGCAGTTTGGTCTGGACTGTTCCCTTGAGGCACAGGATCAAGACTGATTTGCATATGGCTGGGTCCAAACTGGGGCGGCAAATTATGGACTTAAGCCAGATCTTTTGATTGGGGAGAATGTTTGCATTGTCAGCATTCCGTCCATCATTTGTTTGCTGTAACACGTACTTTTCTGGAGCAGATTCTTGAACTAGGGCTTGTCGCTTGGTTAAAATGTGTTGATGCATGTTTGCTAAGAAAGTGAGCTGAGAGTGTTTGGGAGATCTGGAGATCTCTGTGCTTGCATAATGCATTGGTGGTTGCCCCTTATATATTTGCTGTAATTTGCAGGTCCCCTTCCCTATCTGGCAAAATTCTAGTTCCGGATTTAGTGCCCATTAGAATGGAACTGATCGTGGGCCTTAACATGTTGTTATTTCCCTTTGCTTGACAAAGGTCCTCGTTTGAGCCATCGTGCTTCTGCATTAGGAAGGCAGGATTTTTCAAATGGGCCACTTCTCTAACTTGTATCCCCCAGTTTTCTAGATATTTTTGTTTTTTATTAAGGCGCTTACTGATTCGTGTTTGAAAAAAGTTATTTCAGTGCACTCATTTATGTCCCCGATGTCAGGGGAGAGAAAGGCCGCTTCATCGATATCGACCGAGGTGGTATTTTCTAGACCTGGCATGTGGGCACAGAGCTTCATCACATTCCCTCGGTTGGGAGTATCCCACTTCCCATGTGAAACATACTCAGGATATAATATGATCTTAAGATCTTGATGGTTCACTGTTGCCTCATCTTTGCACTGCGCCGCAGTCTGCTGTTCAGATGATTTGGGGGGCAGGCTTGAGGCTCCGTCATTGCAGGCTTGATCATGGGGCTGTGTCTGCCATTGGTTCCCACTGTGGATCTATGGGGCACTTTGCAGGGGACCATTATCATGGTGTTAATCCAAGGCAATGGTGTAGTTCCCTGGCTTTCCCCTGTCCTCCTCCGCTCCCTTTGATGTTGATCTGTTCCTTTTATGCTGCGTATGTCACTTGAATAGCTGCTGTTTGCGTCCACATTGTAGTCTTTTCACGTGCCTTTACCATGCTGTGGCATGATAGTGGGGATTTTGCAGTGGAGTGTGTGATTTGGGGTAGGCCTTCTTTAAGTAGGTATGCCCTCAGCATTTCATTGTGATTCAAATTTGGGGCATCCGTTATAGGAATGTCTGCTCCCTCCTTACTGTTGTGTTTTTATATTTATGTTCCGTGACTATTTTTCCCTTTTGGTTCATTGCTGTCATTCTGAAGTCAGAGTAGAAGAGTCACTTCTTTAGTTTTTCTGCTTTTATTCAGTTTGTTCATGTTTTTCCTTAATAAGGGCACGCTTCCTATAGCCTGTACATTTGTGTCGCTCTTTGGGCCTTTAGATTCTGAGTTGAGATGTTCACATTTGTGTTTAGGTGTCAGTCGATGCTCCCGCTGAGCCATACCCACAACCAGTTTCGATGTTTGATTCAATTTCTTAGGCATTGCTTGGCTGTTTGCCCTGTGTTTTGTGTTTTCAGCCTCACAGTTTGGTCTTGGTAAGGTCAGCCTGTTTTCGGTGCCAAATCAGAATTTTACAAACCAACCTTTCTGTACATAGGTCATTTTGTATATTTATTTACAGATTGCAAGTTTTGTGTGACCAGTATTTCATTCATCAGGCCCTAATTGCCTATTGTAATGATCTTCTGTCAACTATAAATATATGGGCCTGCAAATTATTTCTACTCATTCTTTTTTTTACCTTGCATGTTGTATGACTGTGCATCTCCATTTCACAACCCATTATGTGCAACCTATGATACTGCATTGAATATTTTCTGTTGCTCTTCTAAAACTGTCTATAAGAAATCGGGTTACTGTTTGAGAGTGGTGAAACCCTACTCAAGCAGCTATCTCAAACCTTGTCAGGGTGAGGCACAAGCAAACCCCAAATTAACCTGTGCTCAACTCTCTGGTAGCCTGGCACAGAGCAGTGAGGCTTAACTGAGAGGCAATGAGTAAAGTATTTATGCACCATTTCAAGTAATAAAGTGAAAAACCATTAAAGGAGAATCCCACACCAATTTGGAAAATAGAGCAGAATTTAATAAAAAAAACAATACCGAAATCACAAACAATAATCACTAGGGGGCATATGTATCAACATCCGTGTTTGCGATTCTCAAATAGCAATTTTTTGAGAATCGCTATTTGAGAATTGCAAAACGAGATGTATTAAAAAAAATTGCAAATATTTAGCGATTTCTTAATATTCCTTAATTGCGATTAGTAAATTGCGAAATCGCAATTAAGGAATACATTCCCATAAGAATGAATGACAAAAAATTCTCAATTTGCGATTCGCAATTTGAGAATCGCAAATTGAGAATAATTTCAAGGGTGCAAGGGTGTCATAAGGACACCCTGATGCACTCCTGAAATTAGCATGTGTGCGCATATGGCGCACATACGTGCCCTACGTGCATATATGTGCACCACATGGCACTTTGAAACATGCCAAAATGTGCATTATTGACAGAAATCGCAAATTACCACCAACTTGAAGTTGGTGGTAATTTGCGATTTCTTAAGGAGAAATCGCACAACTTGGGTTTTTGAGACATAGCATTTAAGGAATTGCAATTTGCGATTTCTTAAATGCTTACGCAAAATTAAGGAATCACAAATGTTGCGATTCCTTAATTTTGTGATGCGATTTTCCTTATAAATTGGCGCTTTGCGTATTTTTTCTCGCAAACGCTGCTTTTTGGCGAATCGCAGCGTTTGAGACTAAAAATCCATTTCATACATATGCCCCTAGAACCGGATATCTGCCATTTGAAATATTTAAGTTAAAAGAGCGAAAAAAGCAGAAAGCTCCAAAATCGGATATCTGGTTGCACCAGACCAGGAATAAGTCCCAAGTTCAAGCTGACTGCGATGGAGCACGGGCCGACTACAGGGTCTCAGTTAGGTCCACTGAACAAGTGTACCTTAAGTTCTTGTTGCGAAGAGTTGAGAGGTCCCACGTTGAGGATGCATCGTGCGGGTGAGGCGTTGCTTCCGAGCAGCTGGGAGGCTGCAATGAGAGGCACTGTGTCATCATTGAGGCTGTCATCAGTGAGAGCTTGCAATGTTAAGTCTGGCATTGAGGATGCATAGTGCAGCCAAGGCGATGCAACGCCTTCAAGGAGCTGTGAGCCTTCCATGCGAGAACGGGTATTGTCATCGAGGCTGCTATGAATAACAGGTCTGTGATGTGAGAGTCTGCTTTGTGGGTGCATCGCGCATGGGCTGTTCCAGGATGGACTGCAAAGTCTATGACAAGTCCTTGCACTTGGAGAATCTTGGCAGTAAAGGTAATGGGTCGAATCTGCTCGATACACACAAGGGCTGGCAGAGCACCTTCAGGTCAACTTCCAAGGGTCTAGGACCAGCGAGGCACCACTCGGCAGGGAAGAGCTCACAGATACAGAGTCCTGGTGCCTTGTCCATTATCTTTGTCGCGTGGGTATGTGAATTTCTCAACTGTGGAAAGAGAGGGTTTTCAATTAGTATTTGACTGCTTATGTTGACAGAGCAATAAATTGCTGAAGGCAGCTTATGGGTGCCCATTACCTCTGGGCATCCTTCCCTCTATCCTTGTTACTGAAACGGGGAACAAAGAAGATGCACAGTTGAAATCCGGGATGGAAGTGGAACTGTTATCAAGGACTAAACTGACAAGGTTCTCACGAGAAGACAGCCCTGAAAAAGTTGTGGGGAACACCCTACACAAAGAAACACATGTTGGCTGGCTAAAAGAAGAGAGAAAATAAAGAGATCAAAGTATCTGCTTTGGGCTATCTACCCTTATGACCACACTAACGGACAAGATTTTGAAAACACGTTTGGATTTAAAATGACCTGTATATAAAGAACTCTTTATAATTCTACACCGATTGGATTGGAACATGACTTAATTACTTGAATTGTAGAAGTGACTGTTTTGAATTTGATGTATATGAGCCCTGACCACAGATGTTTTGAACAAAATATATTGTCTGGATGTTCTTTTTACATTTATGGATTTAATGGATTTAAAGTGAAAGAGGAATAATAAAAAAAAATTTTTTGAAACATCACATTTAACTTTTATGGATCAGAACGATTTCCCAATGTAGTATTGACATTTGTGATGTGAGGGTCTGCTTTGCATAGCAGCTGTTCAAGATGGGCTGCAGATTCTATGCAAGTTCTCCTTGCGCTAGTAGAATCTTGGCAGTAATGGTAATGGGTCATATCTGCTCGATACACAGAAGGGCTGGCAGAGCACCTTCAGGCCAACTTCAAGGGTCCAAGACTAGTGGGGCATCACTTGGCAGGGAAGAACTCACAGTTGCAGTGTTCAGGTGCTGGTTACAAGAGACTATCCATTGGAGTCACTCTGGTGGGTCTGGGTATAGGTTGAAGGCCCAGTCCTTCTCACCCAGGCAAGAGGCAGCAGGTTAGCACAGCAGGCAGCAGTTCTTTCAGCAGCAGTCCTTCTTCCTGGCAGAGTCTTCTAAAGGCCCATAAGGGTACTGAAGAGTTGGTGTCTGAGGTCCACCATTTATACCAGCTGCCTCCTTTGAAGTGGAAGAAGCTTCTAGAGGTTTCCCTTTCAAGTGATACGGTTTCCTGCATCCCCTGCCCTGGCTCCAGACTAACTGTGGGGGATATGCAGCCCTTTGTGTGGATGCAGGACACAGCCTATTCAAGTGTAAGTAGGGGTTGTGCCCAGGTTCACCATCCCATCTTGCCAGTGATGGCCCATCCATGCATGCCTAAGCTCCTTATTGTGTGTGGCTGTCTATGAAGTTTACAAAAAGCCCAACTCTCAGCTACACGCAGTTATGTAAACCAAAGGCAGGCTGTAGGCACAAAATGGCTAAGGCAGGCAAATTACAACTTTCTAAAAGTGGCATTTTTAAAATTGTAATTAAAAATTTTACTTCACCATAAGAGCAGAGTTTTTATTATAATTCCTAAGAAACCAAACATGAACTGGTTACATGTTCCCATTTTGAATTTATAGCATAATAAATATAATGCGGTAACCGCAATGTTATCCTATTGGAGAGGCAGACCTTGCAGTAGTGAAAACTAATTTAAGATTTGTTTTTACTATCAGGGCATGTAAAGCTTAAAAGTGCAGGTCCAAACTTTTAAATACAAAGCATTCCGCACTCAGGGCTGTCCAGGGCCCAACCTAGGGTTACTTATATGATTTAAAAAGGAAGGGTCAGGCCTGGCAAACTGTTTAATTTGCCAAGTCGACTTGGCAGTTTAAAACTGCACACACAGGTTGCAATGGAAGACATAAGACATGTGTAAGGGCTACTTAAGTGCCTGGCACAATCATTGATGCATGCCCAATAGTAGCATTTAATTTACAGACCTGGGCTCTGGTGTTGCCACTGTCCTAGGGGCTTACAAGTAAATTACATATGTCAATTAGATATAAGCCAATTCTATCATGTTTGAAGGAGAGAGCAAAAGCACTCTAGCACTGGTTAGAAGTGGAAAAGCACGCACAGTCTTACAGCCATCAAAAAATAAGTCAGCAAAACAAGAGGGTTGAAGGCAAAAGGCTAGGAGGGAAAAAACGCCAACGGATGCCAGGTCTAACAGTGACCATATTCACATTTCTTTGCCATCCACTGGGTCTTGCCCTTTTAGGCTTCCATGTCTATCTTATCTCTACTCTATTTAAGTATCTAATTATTAATCTTTGGAGGAGTTTTGTGATGTGGTAGGCTGCGTCATCTGACAAAATTAGAGGACAGTAATTTAATCATTAAAAGTTGGTATAATACTGGGCACAGTAATACCCCTCACAGTAATAAAAAATGCTCATAGAGGTTCAAGCCTGTGAAAGAACATTAAGTACTGCAATATTTGTATACAAAGGACAGACCCACAACCGGTTCAGAATACACCCTTGAATTACCAGTTGTGCCTGAGGGGGTGTGAGCCTGCTCCCAGTAATTCCGAGTTTGATGCCGAGCACGATAAAAATGTACTGTGCATGACGGTGTCACCTCTCAGCGGGAGTCTCAATGAGTTATATCCAGTAGATTGTTGTAGAGTAGAATTTAAGTCATTTTTCGAGTCCAAGAGACTGTAGATCTTTCGCGGTTTTCCAAGGTAGTTCACCTCTCTGTCAGGACATTTGCCTGGACCGCAAAGGCCAGCACGGAAGCTCGTATGGCTGAGTTGTGCCTTTTGGATCAAATTCTGTGACACCCAGAGTTTTGACCTTTGGTCGCTTCGAGACCTGCCTGACCACCTGGTTTTTGATGCTTGAACGTATGCCGTGCAATAAAGGCGACCGAGGGTTCCATTAGTGGCTCCAAAGCACACGATTCTGCATGCACCCGGGATGTCTGACACTCGTACAGTCTCTTTCCTTCTGCTTATTATTTTCTCATCCACGCATTCTGCTGAAGACATGCGAATGACCCAGGCGAACTGCATCCTGCATTTTTATATTGATTCGACCATGCAGTGCTACATCATAAATAAGTCCTCAATATAAACAAAAAACAAATCAATGCCATAAAACACACGGGTTCATCCTGCGCAGTGACTGTCACCATTATTAGAGAGCTGGATGTAAATCACTACACATTTACAAGACTATAACAGGCAGCGTGCTATAAAAATAGGGCCCTTGTGGTCATGAGTTTTATTCGCTTGACATCGGAAAATAAAATGTGTCACCCGCTGGTGTAATTGATGATACAGGGTGTGCAACCTACAACATACCCTTGGACCAGGCTTCTGTTACTGCAAGGCTTACACTCGTGCTTCCGAAAGCCCCTCACCCAGGGCTGCTTAGACGCTAGTGACTTTTGACTTCCCCAGCAAGCCTCCTCTTCTGTGATGATTTTAATGCTTACAATAAAAATATATATTTATTCTCTTTACCTTGCAAAAAATATAAAGAAATGTACACATATTTAATACTTAACAATTTGGAATTTCCGTAGATGATGCTTGGATTTATTTGAGAAGAAGCTCCATCAGAGAACCCTTTAAAAATAGTATTTAAAAGCAATATGTTTTGACACTTCACAATAAATAATATTTATTTTTCGGTATCTTATAACCTAGTTTTGTCATTTGCTTGTTGTGTAAAATATTAAAAATGTTATGGCACTCATGGCCTCGACATCACAAGGATAGACGTATGAGTGAGGTCTATCAGGAAGGAGGACTGGCACATCTAGGTTGCACACAGATCTGAACAGTGAGCGTAAAACCTTTGCGCTATCGTGCCTGCATAAACGTATCACTCTTCACGAATCGTTTCTCTCGGATATATGTGTCTTATTTGAAATTCGTTGCAAATAGTCAGTTAAAAGGCAACGAAGAACAAAGGGTAATTTTCGTTCCTAATGAGTGCTTAATTTGTAAAATATGAAGTGCAGGTGCTCAAATGTTTGTCGGAGGCCACACCCACTTTTCTCCGGCTCCCCATTACGTACCGTGGCCTTTTTCGTGCCACTACAAACCCACAAATATTAGTGCTCTCACTAGTGAACAGGTGAAAAGGTTTAGGAGCTACAATACTGGTTTGGGTACGTAATGGGGAGCTCCTGCTCAGTCTATTATAACAGTAGTGTAAGCAGTAGCAACACAGCAGAGACCTTATAATAACCAAGGCCACTGGGATTATGCGGCAGGGGAAGGCCAAATCATGCGACTGAGTTTTATGATAGCATTAACTCACTATTTTGTCATTGTTACACTTGTTAACACTGTCTGGGCGTTGGTTGCACCTTACTGGTTTCAGTTCAACACTCACATTTAGCAGTAGCAACAGAAAGGTGACCCGTCAAGCTATGCAAAGGGCAATCCACTACGCAGTAACTTGTGTCCCTGCGCTTTTAGCAACATCAGAAACGTTTGAGCAAGTGAAAATATTTTTTTTTGTTACAATCTGCAAATGATCCACAGATGGGGAATAATGTGTCAAATATAAAATCATGCGAAAAACGCAGAGGCATCAGAATCATCGCATAATTCCAGTGGCCTTGATGAGAACAGACAGGGGGGGCTGCCGTATTCAGCATGCAGTAGACGGTGGGTAGTGCTGTTGGGAGAGGAATGTGCCCTGCCTGGTATTATAGACGTGCATCTGCCCCGAGTGACCCCTGCCTTAGGTTACCTGGTCACCAGTGCATTCTATGGATAGATTTTTGGAATAATGGTAACAGTCAGCTTGCTAATCCTGGGTCTTGCTGACAACAGCACCAAGCATTATGGGAGTAGTAGTTTACTTATGGTCTACAAGACCGTGCGTGCTGAGGCCAGGGTTAGATTTAGAAGTTGAAATACTCAGTAATCCTAAACCCACTAGAACAGACTTTAGCTACTTTAAAACATTTTTTACTTACAGCTTCTCTGCTGCCATACCCGGACCGAGTATAAGGAACAGGAGTGTGAACCCTTCAACCTTGTTGGGATTGGGGTAGAGATATGTATACAAGAAACAATATCCCAACCGGTATTATTTTTGGACAACTATACAGGATATCTATACAGCATTATCCATCGAAAAACAAGGAAACTCAATATGATTTTCATGTGTGCTCAAGGCATCATTTTATCCACAATTTGCGTGAAAAAGGGAACAGTTATAGTTACAGGTAATATCAGCACTGTAATTAATAAATACCAAATGACAGCCCAAGGATGTACAAGGTGCACAAGTGGTTTTGAAAAATTGTCAAATTGTAAAATAAAAAGTGAATTGTTTCATAAACCACTCTGTTTTTAACCACTGTACATAACTCTTTCACTATTCACTTTGCGCCGTTCACGCTGTTTTCACTGTCACTTGCGTCGCCGTACATCCTTGGGCTGTCATTTGGTATTTATTAATTACAGTGCTGATATTAACTGTAACTATAACTGTTCCCTTTTTCACACAAAATTGTTGATAAAATGATGCCTTGAGCACACATGAAAATCATATTGAGTTTCCTTGTTTTTCAATGGATAATGCTGTATAGATATCCTGTATACTTGTCCAAAAATAATAACGGTTGGGATATTGTTTCTTGTATACATACCCAGACCGAGAGCGGGCATTCAAAGACTGCGAGAGAGAGACACAGTCAGACGAGCCTGTTTTTTGCCAGCCTCCACAGATTGCCCAGTACTCTCTTTGAAGGGGAGAGACAGTACTTTAAAAGCAGGGGACGGGCGGGCAAGACTTTTATCCTAACCCTGGCCGGGCCCGCCCCCATTATGATACTGTGGGGACTGCTACTAGGCCAGCCAGGCCGTGCAGTGCAATGCAGTGAGTGCATCCGACTGCATCATATTCATGATCAACTAATTTTGTAGAGCCGGACTCAGCAACAACCATCACGATGACCTGACGACTGTCACGCCACCATGCTCCCATAAAAAAACTGCGTTAGTTTGGGACTTTCATAAACTTTTACAGTACTTAAATTAACTGCTGACTGCTGTAGAGTACTCGTGGTGGGCCAGGCGCCTGCGCACTCACTGATTCCTTTCATTGACTTACTGGTTCCGTAACCGTCAGGCGGGACAGCCCTGGTATTGCTCATTAACTGCCTGTGCCTGTACCTTGCCTCGAACCGATGAGAGTCACGGTGGGGAGTGCATGCAAGCTCCAAATGGAGGTTTTCCTTGTCAGTTTAAATGCGTTAGGATTCGGGAAGGGTCACTGACAAACGTCTCAGATTATCATGGGGCAGGGATAGGCAGGGAGCGGCAGCTATCATCCAGGAGGGGAACGAACAATATGCCGATCAGAACCCTGCCCTCACCCCCTCCACTGATGCCTTCCTGACACAGGAATTCCTGCCGAGATGCCGCCCTGAGCCTGTAACAGGCCCAGTAAATAATAAACACGCATGTGGGACACCCCCTTCCCCACGCCACCACCCTCCTTTTGTGCCTTTTTACCATTTGTCACCAACACCAACTAATGTGACAAATACTGCAACAGTTGCCGAGGCGAAGGAGATTAAAGGTAAATAATGCAACCAGAGAGCAACTGGGAGAGAAACGAAAGCCCATTTCACAGTGAAGTGAGCAGATCACTAGCCGAGCCGTGCATACATCGGGTGGGAGGAGCAACAGAAGAACACTAGAATTCGGGGGCGTAGGGCAGGTGGGAGGACGGGGTTCTGCCCAGGCACCCTAGTACCGACCATGACCTTTTAAACATTCCAGCCCCACAGGTCTGGCCTGTAAGCAGTGGTGGCTAGTAATACTTAAAGTTAATTTACGTGTGCTGTACCTGAAGAGGGCCGGGACACTCACTGCCTTATTGATGACTCCGTGGTTCCTGTTAGGCGGGAGTCGGGACTGGGCCACTGGTGGTATTGTTCATTAACTGTCTGTGGCTTGCCTCGAACTGATGAGACTCAAGTAGGGGTACGCGAGCAAGTATTCTGGGGTGTGGCAATCTGGAAAAATCTGCACACGCTGCCACACACCCCCTGCCCCGCAGAATGAAAATCCAGCCCAATGAATCAGTGTCCCGCCCACCGGCAAGAAGTTAGGTTTCAGCTGCTGTCGCAAGGCCCACAACTAAAGGGGACTGAGGACTCACTTGGTAGATGATCAGACTCCAGAGAAGAGGCAACACTAGTCTGCGGCAGTGCGGCTGTGCCAATGCCGAGACTTCTTACACTCAGTGAGGCGGTGAAAAATGAAACATGTCACTTGAATTCACTATGAACTTCAATGCAATATATATGTGACGTTGACGTGCAGAGTGTAGACCCGGCCCTGATGAATAAGTGCCGGTGCTAAGCACCGGAAAGCACCGACACAAATTAAGCACTGTTCCTGATCCACAAATGGCCTAATTTGGTATATTACTGACTTGATGCTTTTAGGAGATTTTGGAAACCTTTTTGGCTGTGATTTTGCTTCACATGAAAACCAGAGGAGCAGATGTTTTATGACACATGGCTTTATAATGTGGTCTTTGCAGTTACCCGTCTTTATCACTGCATTCCTTTACCAGGCAGGCTTTTACCATGCAGAACCACTTTGCCTCAGGTAAAAGGGAAGAACTTTGGAGAGGTATAAATTACTATTCCAACTCCACTCTACACAACAGTAGGGAAAGCGTTGGACTTCGAATTCCTGGCTGGGAGAGTCAGGGAGCATAGGTGCTTTCTGTGCTGCCAATGTAGAGAGAGGAGGATGGAGGAACGCAAAAGGTAAGTTTATTATTATTATTTTTTTGTATCCCTTTCCCCCGCCCACCCCTTCCGTTCCGAGGCAACCATTACTGCTAATGATGAGTCTAATGCAAACTGATGCACATTTCATTTTCAGTAATTGCTGCATTCAGGAGTTGCATTACCTGCCCCCAAGCATGATAGGAGTGAGAGGCTTACTCATTTTGTTGTATATCACACAGTATCACTCCCAAGAGGCAACAATGAAAGACTATGGTAAACCCTTCATTTTTGAAATTCAGACCATTTGGATTTCTCTATTTTAGTAATTATGTTAAAGTCATTGTACAAGTCAAGGCTAGGTGGATTTCCTTTTACAGTACAAGAGACCATCACCTGCCTAGTTAGTATGCATCCTCTTTAAACGGATGTTTCTGGTCCTGGTGGGCACCTAGATCGAAGCTCCTTTAATGAAAGTGATTAATCGCTATTTCTAAGCTCTCAGTAATTGTGTGAAGCAGTGGGGCCCTACATACGTTTAAAATGACTAATGTATAACTATAATGAATGAGATCAGTTTCACTATAGTAAGATTAAAGGAAATATGGGACACTGGGGGTGAGAAGAAACTTTTATATTGGGATGAACATGATCCAGCGGTTTCGAAAGCCTCCAAGAGGGACTCTGGCCTTCTTCAGGACCACGGTGGCTTCTGTGCACACACTATATCACTACCAATGTAGGTTAAGGTGCAATGTGTTATGTGAAACGGAGCATATACAGTAAAAACAAATATACAAAACCATTTTTATTCTCATAAATTTGGTTCTGGGCTCTCTTTCACTTTCAATTAGGACTACATACAGGCTCATATCCTGTATAATGGGTTTAATTCAACAAATGATTTTGTTCACCAGTGCATCACTTGTGCTTGTAAGCCCACCATTATGAGTGATCATAGTTCATGTATCCTTTGTGAATATTGGTAGTTGGCACCCTCTCTGTACTCGTGTTGGACAATGGCCCTCACTGAAGGGGCATCCCAAATGTTTTGCTTTCCTCCTCCGATTTTTCTGACCCTGTTTTTGTTGGCTTTAGGGCTCTGAGCACTTTATCACTGATTAACAGTGTTAACGTGCTGTAAACATGGTGACATTGGTGTATACCCAATTGAGATTGGTGTATACCCAATTGACTTATTTAGTTTACTTGTAAGTCCCTTGAAAAGCGGTATGTCATATACAGAGGGCCTATAACATGAATGCTACTGGTGAATTTGCAGTTGCATTTGTTGACCTAAGTGGGAAGAGTATTCCACGACGTGGGTCCCTTGCTCACCATGCCACTGGAGTCAAGCTACCTTGGCTGATGAGGGGTGATACCTTAAAACCGGTCACAGGATGCTTGTTTCTGGTCGAGGGAAGACTTGGCCTGGCAGTTTGGGTTGGACTGTTCCCATGGGGAGCAGGGTCAAGACTGATTTGCATATTGTGGAGTGTAAAATGGACCAGTATGGTGTGCAAAAAAATGATGGCCAATATCTCTATATTGGGGGTGAATGTGTGCTATTGTTTTAGCATTCTGATCATCAATTGTTCTTTTTGCATTTGTCGCCCTAAGTGGGAAGGGTATGCCCAGACATGGATCCCGTGCTCACCAAGCCACTGGTCTCAAGCTAGTCTGGCTGATGAGGGATGATAACCTGAAATAGGTACAGTGATCCTTCTTTCTGGTCCAAGGGGACCTGGCCTGGAAGTTCGGGCTGCACTGTTCCCATGGGGAGCAGGGTCAAGACTGGTTTCTTTATGGATGGGTCTAAATTGGAATGGCATGGTGTGTAAAAAAAATGATGGAAATGGGGCCAGATCTCTCTATGGGTGGGTGAATGTTTGACATTGTTTCAGCATTCCACCCATCAATTGTCCTTTTTGCATTTTTCGCTCTCAGTGAGAATGGTATTCCCAGACGTTGGTCCTGAAGTCACCATGCTACTGGAGTCAAGCGAACCTGTCTGAGGAGAGGTGTTATCCTAAAACTAGTCCCAAGATTCCTGTTTCCAGTCCCGGGAGGACCTGGTCTGGCAGTTCAGGATGGACTATTCCCATATGGAGCAGGGTAAAGATTTATTTGGATAGGGCTGGGTCGTAACTGGAATGGCATGGTTTGCAAAACATACAAGGTAATTAGGCCCAGATCTCTGCACTGGGGGTAAATGTTTGACATTGTTTCAGCATTCCGGCCATCAATTGTTCTTTTTGCTCTAGTGCATAGCTCTTCAAACTGTGGGGCGCACACTTCACCCCACACTGTTGCTTCTAGGCGTGTGCCTCTCAGCCCAGGCTTCTGCAGCTGCTGGGGGCTTGCTCGGCTGAGAGTGTCAAGAGTCACAGGTCTTTAAAGGCCAGAGGCAAGACAATTTCGGAGGGGGTAGGGGGCTAATTCTCATGGAGATGCAGGGGCTCTTAGAAAGGCTGGAAAACAACAAAGCCTCATTAACGCTTAAATGGTCTTTTAAAGACCTGTGAAGTACTCAGGTGCGCAGCTCCAAAACTGTCTGTGTCTGTGCCCAAGCTGTCTCAGCCCGGGCTGACACACACGACAGGTGAAGGGGGGGGGACATGCTGAAGCCTTTTGAGCCCATGGGCGTTGTGCGCCTGTTAAAAACCATGGGGCTTATTTACAAGCCCCTTGCGCCACTTTTGCGTCACTTTTAACATAGAAAAATTGACGGAAAAGTGGCGCAAGGGGCTTGTAAATCGGCCCCATGTGCATATTTACATACCTTTGTAAAATGATTAAAGAGGCTGTTTGTTTTCTGGTTCCAGTACTCCCTGGCTATTCCTTACATTTTACTTTTTACTGCCTTAATGTGAGAATGCATTTAATGAAAAGGAAGATAAAGTAGGGTTACCAAAATAAAAATGCCAGCCATGTGCTGTTTAAAGAGTCTGCAAAGGCCCTGTCTTGACACTAAATAGTGTTATACATAAAATAGTATGTATTCTTTTGTAATGTGACGTTTCAAATCTTTGTTCCCTTTAATTATAAGTTATAGATCATTCAGGCAGCCTTAGAACACAATTAAAAATACTTTCTATGTATTTTTGCTTTTCCAAGTGTGCACCAATCAGTGCTGAAAATAGGCTTTAGGGGACTGCTTACTTTTGTACCTTCTGGGACATCAATATAATGAGCTGGCAACCCTAATCACAAGACTGGAAGTTTATTGCAGGATGAGCACAATATTTATTTCCCCCACCCTCGATCCCAGGATAGTTTAACTTATATCTGAAACCCTATGCCAAGCCTCAATAACATGCTGAGTAACTTCAACTTTGTCTGGGAATGCACCCTGCATTCACACAACTCGCTCCTCATTCTCGTCCTTCACTTTCACACTCACCCTGCACTCACAGGGATCACAATGTACTCACACTGATCACTATGCACTGAACCCACCCTCTCACCCTGTACTCACAGTGACCACACTGCACTTATGCCACTCACCATGAACTAACACCGTTCTCCCTCTACTTACCCTCCGGTCACATGAGCACACCGCACACTCTGCAGTCACAGTGATCACCCTGTATCTCACCCTGCAGTCACACGAGCATACTACTCACACTGCTCATGCGACACTTCACTCACCTGTCCCTCTCATGTGTGCGATCAGTGTTAGGGCCAGACCTGGCTGGTAATCTTAGTCCCCCCCCCGCCTGAAGTTCTGTCTAGTTGTGCCCCATGTTGCTTCCCACGTCGGAAGTACATTTCACTGCAAGGAATTTACAATGGTTACATCCTTCCTGAAGATTCCATTCTCTGGCAGGCAAAAGTGAAGTGCTTTTGAAGTGTGCCTATCATCTGTCCACACTTCTTTCGTAGACCAAATGTAAATGTTTTCTTGTACAGCTATTTCTGAAGCTTTGGAAGGCGTTCTTCTTTATAAGCCAACTATGCTAACAAATTGTCTCTTGATGCTGCAAGAGAATAAAGATGTATATATCCTCTTGAACCACTTATATCACATGTGTATGATGTAAATGTCCCCTAGGCCTTCTTGGAAAACTGCGGCTGGCCTCCTACTGACTTGGCAACACCTGGCCATACTCCACATAATCATGGATTTTTCGATTGTGTCAGAAAGCATGTTTTGTGGAACTTCTTTTTCTGATATCTTGTTTAGGGGCAAGGATGTGGCACAACAGCCGGAGCTGATGACTGTAGAGCTGGGAAACCAGGTTAAATTCTTGATGTCTGCTCAACATGCTGTGATTTTGGGCAAATCACTTAATCTCTCTGTGCTTACTAACAATGAATATGTGCTTGTGTAATGTAAAAGATGCTTCTGTAAAGCTCTCCAATACATTTACGCATGGCTGACCTGTTGGTGCGCGAGGAGAACTGCTGACCTGATCGCTGCTTTTCCGTGCAGCGCCTCGCGGAACCCGCTTCACGGGTCCCGCTTCGAGGGGCGTGCTGACCTGGACCTTTGGACCCCTGAGGTTGTTTCTTGCCAAGGCGGAGCCTGCAGTGGGTGTTGAGCGTGTGGGCAGGGCTGCGAGCTGCGGGACCGGGACTACCTCTCCCAGGAGTCCCCGCCAGCCCTAATTACAAGCATCTGGGCCGCTCTCCCTGCCTGCCCCGCCCCCACCAACGAGAGCCTCTATTTTACCATCTGTTAATCCCGCTGTGCGGGAGCGTCCTGGGAGAAGCCCGGGACAAGGGCGGGCCCTCTAAGGCCCTCGTAGGCCAGAGGAGGCCGGGCTGGGCCACCTCCCTAACATCTGCTGCCCAGCGGCCCCTGACCTGCTATACATCGGATATGACGACAGAGGAGGATACCCCTGGAAAAAAAGGTAGATTACGCAATGGGTCATTGGAGAACTATTTTCAGAAGAAGAGTGAGGGTGAAAAGGACTCTATTTTAGCAGAGCGTAGGGCAGAGCGCCGTCGCTCTGTCGAGAGCATGAAGCATAGACCCCTCACGGATAGCTCCTTGCTTGTTATCACCCGGGAAGGACGTTCTGTAGACTTGAGTGAGGACAATGCTAGTCTAGAAGGCGTACCACTATTGTTCCGTGATTTTGTATCCACACCTTGTCTGCCTGTGGATAATATTACAATAGTCTCTCCTACCCCTAGTCCCAGCCGCATTATGGCCACATCTAAACCTAGGAAACAGAAACCTAAGCTTTTACTTGCAGCTCAGATTCACCGCCCACCACCTAGTAAAAAAAGGAGAAAACATAGGGAGGCCCCAGGTAAAGCAAAAACCCCGCATACTGAGTTTGGTAAAAGGGCAAAAAAAACCATTTCAATTGAGATTACCCCAGCAGAGGTTCGGGATCCTACACCAGCAGTAGCACCATCATTGACTTGTAGTTTACCTGAAGTAGCCATACAGGTGGTGGCTTCTGATAGTAATATTAGAGATACAGCAGCTGATACTATACCTCCCCCCACATTGATAGGAAACTTGGAGTTTTTGTTGAGATCTCTCCTTGTACCAATCAATGAGTCTATCAAAAAGGTGGAAATCAGACTCACCATATTGGAAGCAGCCATAACTAGTATGGCTACTCTGTCAAAAACCCAGGGGAGTGGGGTGGTGCATCCTACACCCCCGATAAGGCCCCCCCCCTACCTCTGTCCAAAAGAACCCACCTGCCCCAGCTCAGTCGGCCAAGCAATCTATTCAGCCCCAGGGTAGAGCTGACCTTCCCTCCGAAAACCCACAGCCTCCAAAACATGTAAAGACACCAGTTGTTGAATCGGGTGGCGCCTCAAATAAATCTATTCCTAAGGTCCCGGCAAGCAATAACCAGGATGCACAAGGGGAAATTAGTAATAATAGAATACCACGCAAAAAGGTGCCACAAGTGGAGATTCCCCCTGAAGCAGTGACCTTTGTGGTGGTCCTAACAGGGGTCCCTCAGCTAGCAGAAAATAAGAAGGAGGGATATGTTGACCTTAAGAATAAAATTATTCATTGGTTAAGGACGTATAGGCCGTTAGCGCCCAATATAGATGGAGATATAGTCCATGTTAGACGGATTAACTGGCTGGGGAGTAGAACTAAAAATATGGAGGGGGATCTAGTGGTGGTCAATTTTAGAGACCCTCGGGCCGTTGATTATATCCTAAATTGGCCACCAGGAAACGGGGGAACTTGCATCATCCCTCGGGCCCTAACATACTTCTATCCTAGGCCAGAGGATACCCCATTTAAATATCCAAATAAACCTCATCCTTATAGACCACCCCTTACTTTGCCCTACAACAACAATTATACCCATTTTGGTCAACACGTTTCCTTGGTACCTGAACAGTTCTCTGCCTGGTCTACTGTCCCTTATAGACACACGATGAACCATGGCACCAGGATGCATCATTTGAGGCCTTTTACCCCACTGGACACTTACAATCGGTTTTCCCAGCTTTCTGGGCTGGAAGATTGCGATTGAAGTTCAGCGCCTGGGGGGGAGGCAAGTGAACTTCTGGGTGGGGGGGCCCCAACAAGACCCTATGGTAGCATAGGCACAGGGGAAGGTAGTCCCTTTCCAGCTCAAACTGTTAGTATTATTAACAGTACAGAGGTTCCTTCCTCTGTCGGGCCTATGACTAGCATGGTTGGTTGCTTCGTAACACCTATTCCCCCGGCACAGGAGGGGGGGAGATGTAAGACCAGGGTGGATAAGGAGGGTGTGAATGGGGGGGGTCCACCATAGTGCCTAATGGACGGCGGGTAATAAATTTCCTTTCTTGGAATATTGCGGGGCTAAAAAGGAAGTTAGATATTCCAGAGTGGCATACGTTCATTGAGAGGTTCGATGTTTGCCTATTTCAGGAAACTTGGAGCCTATCACCATTACACAAATCAGGGTATACAACCCATTTTCTGTCAGCAGTAAGTAAGGGAAAGGGTAGACCAGCGGGTGGTCTCATGGTCTGGATTAAAGTAGAACTGGATTGGGTGGTCACACGCCACAATTTGGAGTGTAATGATATACTCCATCTCTCCTCTAGAGGAAAGTTAGAGGGTAGTGGGTTTGACATTTTTAATGTCTATGCTAGAGGGACACCTGGGGACTCTGCCTCTCTGACTTTAACAGCCCTGGACTCCGCCTTAGCTAATTGCCCTTCATCAGCAAAAATTATTGTGGGGGGTGATTTTAATTGTACGTTTGAACCCCTCCTCGGAGATGACCCCTTGGGTATTGAAGAGGAGGATTCAAAATGGTCCATCCCAAGTCTATCCTTGCCCCCCATTAGGAGGTGGTCGGCTAGGGCAATTCAAATCAATACATTGACCAGGGTTCATAAGTTAAGAGCCCTCAATGGTAGGACTATATCCGACCAGGCAGGGGCATTGACCTTTAACAGGCTTACTGGGCCGTCCCGAATTGACTATATCCTAATGGATATTAGTTTTTGGGCAGAGCTTATTGACATGGAAGTCCTCCCAAGCCAGGATAGCGATCACAATCCCTTGTGCTGCAAGTTTTATTGGGGCACCCTTAAAGATTGGAGGATGAATGTCACCTTAAAAACATCTAAAGAGATTATCCCCTATAATAACAACCGTAGATTAAAATGGGATAAAGCTAAACTCAAGGAGGAAGATCTAGGGGCGATAAAATTATTGGTTGAGGGCTTGTCTTCTGATCTGGAAGACTGGGTGGGTGAAAATCAGACCAGCAGGGTCCCATACCCCTCCCTTGACTCAGCCTATAAAGATACAATTGATCATGTTGGCAATTTTTTTATCTCGAAAGGGAAAAGCAATAGGGATACTGTTAATCCCCCCTCTTCTAATAAACCTTGGTATACAGTCTTGTGTGAGGGCAAAAGGAAAAATCTGACAAAAGCCCTGATTTCTGGGGATCCTTTGCTGGTTAGAGCGGCCAGGAAGGAATACCTAACCGTATTATTATTGGCCAAGCGTGAGTGGGAGGAACAGCATTGGCAGGACTTATCCAATGCTGTTAGTAGTAGGAACCCGAACCTCTTTTGGGACCTGATCAATAGATCTAGGCAGAGGAAATCGCAACCATTGGCTGCACATATAACCAGCCAGCAATGGTTTGATCATTTCTCATCCCTTTATGGAGGTAATGAGGAAACAACCAGCCCTGGGGCAGATAGTTTGAGGGATGGAGATTTCTCTGGGGTGGACGACTCTCTATTTACGACCATAGAAGTAGTGATGGCGATCAGGCACCTAACCCCAAAGAAAGCAGCTGGACAGGACGGGATTCCTGGAGACCTGTTGATAGCGGAGCCGCAGGCTTGGGCTAAATTAATCGCCACAATAATGAATTTGATCACCAGGGGTCACCAGGTGCCAGACTCTTGGAAAGGGGCAGAGGTAGTAACCGTGTTCAAGAAGGGGGCAAGAGACGACCCTGCGAACTACAGACCTATTAGTCTGATAGACATAATTAAGAAAGTGGTCGGCAGGGTCATCATCTCAAGAGTAGGAGATTGGATGGAGGAGGCCAGTATTCTCTCTCACCTACAGGCGGGGTTCAGAAGAAAGGTAGGCACGATGGACCAGGTCTTTCGCTTTTTTGTTATCTATTGGAAGGAAGTTACCATCAAGAAAGGCAGTTTATATATGGCCTTCATAGATCTCAAGACGGCATTTGACCTGGTCCCCCGGGCAAAATTATGGGAGATTCTAGGAGAGATGGGTTTCCCAAGTGGTCTCCTGAACCTTATCGTAAAGCTCCACGAGGGGAATTACGCGAGGGTTAGATGGGGATCCCAGGGACAATTGACAGAGAGGATCCCTGTGCGGAGAGGAGTACGCCAGGGATGTGTTATGGCTCCGACCCTCTTCTCCCTATTCGTGAATGGAGTGGTGGACCATCTGAAGGGGGAGGAGACGGATGCCCCATCCCTGGCGGGGGAAAGAATCCCCACTTTACTCTTCGCCGACGACACCATATTAATCTCCAAATCCCCAGTGGGTCTACAAAAACTCTTGAACCGGTTTAGCTCCTTCTGTACCACCCGAGGCTTAACCATCAATACCTCAAAAACCAAATTGATGGCACTCTCCCCCTCTAAAAGATTCAAAAATAACTTCCTGCTTAATGGTGCTCCTTTGGAGCTGGTTGAGTCTTTTGACTACCTTGGTGTCCGGATAAACAGCCGAATGACCTGGAAGGATCACTTGGCCAAAATGTTACTCAGTCATCAAAGAGTATCGGGGGTGATTCTGAGGGAAATCCGTGAATCATGTAGTAAACCTGTCTCCCCGGCCATGGCCATTTACGAGGGTCAGATTCTCCCAGCTGCATTATATGGCTCTGAACTTTGGGGGTTCGAAAATGTATCAGATCTATCGACAGCGGAAAATAATTTTCTAAGGAAGGTGGTGGCTCTTCCTGCTTCCACCCCACTAATTCCCCTGAGATTAGATCTGGGCAGAAGAGCATTAAAGGACTAGGTAAGGCTACGCCCGTTGCTCTTTTGGACCCGTTTAAGAAGAACGGAAGAGCTTGCAAAATATGCTGAGGGGTTGGACGATCTTCTTCTACTAGACACGGGAAAAAAAATTGGATGGTTGAATAAATTGAAAGACCTGATTCTTAAGTTAGGGCTAAGAGATGCTTGGGAGTCACAATCGCCGCCACCAAAGGATGTGATCAAAAAGTTATACTGGGACTGGGTTCAGAGTAATGTGTTGAGGGTCACGGAAGGGGGCTCACTCACGGACCAATTTTTGTTATTTAAATGTGTGAGGAAATTGGAGCCCTTCCTCGACCTGATAACTAAACCCTTTGATCGCGCACTATACCTAAAATTGCGATATGGGACGCTTCCGGTGCATGACTTTACGGTGAGGTGGTCAAACTCTGGTGCCCCCCTGCGTTCATGCCCTGGCTGTGTAGCACCAACAGAGTCTGTGGCCCATCTATTTTTTGCCTGCCCAGCTTACAAAGGGGCGCGTAAATTTTGGCTGAAACCTGTCTGCAGGGAACTGGGGTTGAGGTGCCATAGTCAGGCTCTTCGTGTACTCTCTACGGACTCTTCATCTTCCTTTATGATTTGTGGGGTAGCAAAGTTCTTGGGAAGTGCATGGATGACGCGATCCCGCTTACTGAAATTGCAGTCGGGGGGCCCAACGGTCTGATGCCATATCTGCTGGTAGCATATTAGTGATTGTGTTGCACCTTATTCTTTTACTTGTATTTTAAATATTTTATTGTGTATTGGAAATGTATTTTATATGTATTCTTTTATGGTGATTAAGTTGCCGAATAAAGATATTCAAAGACATTTAGGTCATGTTCACCCTATATGAAACTACAAAAAATATATTGCAAAATGTTGTGAGCACTCCCGTTTCCAGGCACTGCTCAAAAGGATGGCAGAAGCAAGAATCCATCCACATATTGTCTCTTTGGAGAAAAACAAGCACTCCCACCCCTGTGTTTTGGAAGGGTTTTTGCTAATCTATCCTAAATTTTGTGTTTAATGTGAAAAATAAAGCAACCATGTAATTTTGTGTGCTAATTTGTTTCTTGGAGACTTAGCATTTTAACTTTAGAATAAGCACATGCACTACAAAAACTTCAGTTTACTAATCACTCTTACTTTATCTAATATTATTTGCCCTATACAACCTGGGCTCTGCATGAGGGAATGGTCTCAATGATGCAGAGTACCAGCTTCCAGAACTTTTTTGTCAGGTGGTAGTGGCGGTGGGGGGGGCTCAACCTGTAAAAAAGTTTAGATGGGGGGCTCGGCTGACTAAAGTTTGAAGACCTCTGCTCTAGCGTGACTGCAGCCCTTATTGTGCCACCCACGCAAGTAGCCTTTCAAACCTGCCTCAGGCCTGCCATTGCAAGACCTGTGTGTACAGTTACTGGCACTTTGGCTTGGCATTTAAAACCACTTGCCAAGCCTTAAATGACCATTTTATTACACCTAAGTCACCCCTATGGTAGGCCCAAAGTAGCCTTAAGGGCAGGGTGTTGTTTAAGTAAAAGGTAGGACATGTACTTTTAAGTTCCACATGTTCTGGTAGTGGTATCACTACTGTGGGGCCTGCTCCTCTCATAGGCTAGCATTGGAAATTCCTTAATACACTTTTAAGCTGTAATTTCTGATGAGAAAGGAGTAGCTGCTTCATGTTTAATATCATTGAAATGGTAATGATAAATCCTCTTTACTGGTAAAGTTGGATTTAACATTGCTATTTTAGAAATGCCACTTTTACATTGCAAATGACGATGCATCTTATTACCAATATTTTATACAAATCTCCGCTTAACCAATATGCCTCAGAGTAAAAGTGGGCTGAATCACAGCTTGCAACAAAGTGAATATTGGAACACAACAATACAACAAAAAAACTCCAAATTGTATATTTGTACTGCACCATCAGCACTGGGCATCTATTGTCACTTTGAAACACTTGTCACTTTACAGTTATGCCTCACCTTGACAGCCCTTGAAAAATTTATTTTTAATATGTTTTGAAAAAATAAAAAATTATAATTTTTGCAAACAATTTGGAGCTTCTTTTGTTGTATTGTGTTTCAATATTCACTTTATTGCGCGCTGTGATTCAGCCCACTTTTACTCTCTGGCATATTGGTTAAGCAGAGTAACAAGATTCATCGTCATTCGCAATGTAATTGTTTTTCTCTTCAACAGAACCACTGTTGCTTTACTTATACTTACCCAGGTTTTGAGGGACACAAAGTTCCCCCATTGTATCTTTATGACTTTTAGAAAGTGGGCATTTCTCTGCTCTTACTGCTTTGTGTACCTTGCAGCCTAACTCCAATACATGTCTGGGGTGGGTGACATCTACACTTTGTGCCTTCCCTTCAGACAGTCACAAACACCGGAATGGTAGGTGTGACAGAGAACTCATCTGCATTCATCTGCATTCTGATAGCTCTTTTTGGGGAGGAAGAGAGGAAGGGAACTGACCCACCTGAATAGGCAGTGTCCTGTTTCCCACACAGAGGGCTGATTGCCCCCTACTGATAGTATGGAGCCT
This sequence comes from Lissotriton vulgaris, assembly GCF_964263255.1. NCBI lineage: Eukaryota > Metazoa > Chordata > Amphibia > Caudata > Salamandridae > Lissotriton > Lissotriton vulgaris. Next base: position 1,357,695,492 of record NC_141687.1, read on the forward strand.
GGACTGGGAAGATAGGGGCTGTGTGCACTTCAAAGACTCTGCTTTAAAGTCACCCCACTTTAAAGGCATAACTGGGTACAAGAACTGGGGCTGTGACCCTGCCATGACAGTACACGACTGGACCTGTGAAGAACTCTGCCAGGAGTAAAGACTGCTGTGCTACAAGAATTGCCACTCTGCTTGACAGCTGCTCTGGAAGAACCGCTATTATGCTTTACTATGCTTCCCTGTTCTCTTCTGATATCTGCCCTGTTGAGGACAAAGGCTGGACCCATCTCACTTGAACCTAGAGTGACTCCAAAGGCTTGCCTCCTGTCCTGAAGTCTCAGGGCCATCCTTCATCCCTGCAACAGCAACTGGACTCTGCCATCTGTGAGTCCTGTCCTGCCATGTGGTACCATCCCGTCCTGGGCCATTGAAATGTGACTTTGAGCTGATCCATTAACTGACTTATCACCCTTCGATGGTGCAATGGTGACATGGCTGCCACTCAATGATATCGCTTTGAGGGACTGTACATCTTGACGATATTGCCTTCAGGTACTGAGCTGTGCTGTGCAATGTTGATGGACTGCATGGCTCAACGATGACGCATCGCTTGAAATGTAAACAGGTTTGTTGGTGAAGCTTTCATCGATTACATGAATCAGAACCAATGTCTACCCTTCATCCTCAGGATTGAGGCCCTACATCACCTCCTCTGCTCCTTGCATCAAGCCTTCAACGTAGACGCTTCCTCCATCCAAGGTACTTTTTCAGCGGGACCTGCCTGAGCATCCTAGTCGGCCTGCCCTCCATTCAGGGCGGCCTGAACTTTGGATTTACCCCAGTCTAGCGCAACTTTGACTCTAAGCACCATAATTTGATTTAATCTTTACAAAAGTGTAAGCCTGGTTCTACTTATTGAATTTTTGTTGCTGTGGTCTTGTTTTACTCATAAAAATATAATCTATTTTTTCAACCCTCTGTGGAGTATTTTTTTGGGTTGTTCATTGTGTTACTGTGTGTGTGTGTGTGTTGCACAAACCTTTCTACATTGCCGCTCTAGAAAATCCTGTCTGCTCTCTGCCATGCTACTAGGGGGTGAGCACAAGTAATCTTTTAGGGTATATCTAGCTTACCCTGACTAGAGTGGTGGTTCCTGCTTGTACAGGGTCCATACTTTGACAACCAAAAACCCAATTTCTAACAACTGTGTTGTATACAATTCACAGATTTACGACAAGGGTCTGGAAGTAGATTTAACTGCATGAGATATGTTGGTTTGAACTGATTTCTGTGGTCACTGGCATCCAGTTTGTGTAAGTTCTATTGACCTCATTGTTCCCTGTTTGATTTAACATTAATTTAAGCAATGATAAAGATATAGGACGAAGCAAAAAGGCAAAATATGTGGACAAGGAGAAGAAGCAACAAAACAAAAAGCTAGGGGACTCATTTACAAAGAATTGGCATAGGGCAGGGTCATGAGTCATTTTGATGTGCCGCCCTACGTCATTTCACAATGCCAGGAATGCTCCGTATTTACAAGATACTGTTCATTCATGTCCTTAAACCAGCGCCTGTGCACAATTTGCAGCCGAGCACCAACGCAGGCACCCTTACACCACGGTGCAAGGGTGTCTGTGTTGTTGGCATGATTAATTTTCTGCAGAAAGGGGCACCTTCCTGCACAAAAACAATCACAAGAGGCGTTTTCCTTGTCCTAGCATGCTGCAGAATGCGGCACACATTGAAAGAGGAAAAAATGAGGAGAATCACTCCTTACGCCTGTTCTGGGAGGTGTACGTTTTTGACGTTGCCCCAGGTTTATGCAATTTCGTAAATCTGGGGCGGCGTCAAAACCCATTGGTGGCGAGTGGGAACACACACAGCAACTCCCATGGAATGCTTACTTGAAGTAGAGTAAAGTAGCGCTTTGTGTTGTCTTGCCCTACTCCATATTTACAAGGCCATGTAAAGCCATGCAGGGTATCTTTGCGTCACCTCTTAGATATGATTGAGAGGCCTGTACCACCAGATCATCATAAAAAAGTTGAGTCGCCTCTTAGATATGATTGAGAGGCCTGTACAACCGGATCGTCTTAAAACGTGAAGCTCCAGCGGCGCAGACCTCTTGTAAATGAGGGCCTAGCAGTTTGGATAAAATTGGAAAAAGTAAAATAAATGGTAAACGATATGCACCCTATTTATTATCAGTGACACACAGCATATGCTTGCTAACTTAGCCTTACAGGGACAAGTGACCTTATTTTAACAACGGGCAGATTGAGTTCCTAAAAGCAATAAAGTTGATTGTGTATAGATGTTATCTTGTCTCGAAGTGCTACCTACAGCGGGTATGCATGATCCATTCAGTTATTTTTGCAATTACAATATCAACTCCAAAGAAGCAATGCCCTAGGTGTATGACCCAGAGATTGCATAATGTCTTTTGATGCCACTTGCCAAGGTGTTTTCAAAGGCAAAAGAGATAGTGATGTTCTATTCCTAGCTTCAAACATAATTATAGCAATTATAGATGGCTGTCAATATGCACGGTCAGCTTTACTCCTGAAGCTCAGTGGCCAATTAAAAGTGGCTCTAAAAGATAACATGCTTATAAAAGGGATACTGCTCTAAACAACAAAATGCACGCGCAAATAGAGGTTTTAGGGCAAACTTAATACCGCTGCAAATACATATTCATGCTTAAATGCTCACTTAACTTTTTCAGAGATGGAGAGGACGTTGTCTCGTGCTTCAAAAATAGTGGGAATGTATGCATCGACACTAATGGGGTATTATAGGCCCAATTAGAATATGGCAGCAATGTCTGGCGTAAATTATGCGAACAGAAAATGCTATTTGTGCAAAGTGCACTGCCTCCTATTTTCACCCGATTCCGCGATTCCGACGTCAGACTGGGGCTAGCTCACATCATCATGCATGTGTTCCACTGATCGCAGAAGGGCTAATTCTTGTGTGCGCTATTTGCCCACAAAGTTATCACTTGGGAAAACATCATGGCCCTTATTTATAAGGCCTTGCGTCAGTTTTGCGCCGCCGGTGCATCACTTTTTGTGACGCACCAGCGGCGTAACAAATGCGCCTTTTTGCGCCATATTTAAAAAGTGACGCATCTAGGTAGATGCGGCACTTTTTAAACCCCTGCGCCACATTATACCTGCGTCAAGTATAATGTATGCAGAGGGGGCGTTCCCCCGCAAAAAGCCTCGTAATAGTGACGCAGTGAAATCTATGAGATTTCACTGCGTCACTTTTAGGATGCTGTTGCGTCAAAATCTTGCGCCTGCCTCACAGCAGGCGTAAGACTGACGCAAGCCCTTTCACATGGAGCTTTCCCCATGTGAAAGGACGCATTGCTGGAGTTGCGTCACTTTTGTGACACACTCCAGCAATGCATCACTTTTGCGCTTGCAGATACGTCAGAAATACTGACGTATCTGTAAGTCCTTGCGACATGATGCGTCATACATTAAATATGACGCATCATTGGTTTCGCAAGGAGTGCGCAGTGAAAAGTGACGCATCGCTGTTTTCACGCAGCGATGCGTCACTTTTCATAAATGAGGCCCCATGTAGGCAACATTTCGGTGGAGTGCAATTTTCACCATAGTTATAACCCTGCTTCCAGCCAAAATGCTTGTGCTGGAAGCATGATTTTTGATAGATTGCAATCATGGCTATGTATCTAAAATGTAGAAAGTGGTATACCAATGATGCTTTACATATTCGGGCGTATGAGGATAATGGCTTAAACATGGTGTTACCTTATATGTGCGCCTTATATGTTACTGCATAATTGTAAATAGGTTCTCACAAGATGTAGATTAACATTAACTGGGAAAAATGCAGCTGATCCTTTTTTTGGCTTTAAACTCAACCAAGCAATATGGTGCATTATTAAGATGTAGGTTGAATGACCATCTCAAACCGCGATAGTTTATAACACAGGCAGTTTGCAATGTGGAGCAGGTTGTATTGCTATTGAACATGTTTGTATGCACATGCCTTCAGTGGATAATTTTATTGTTACCGTTCCAAGTTCGCCACCACATTCAGGACCAGTCGCTTCCTTAAGTTTTAACAGTTAAGACAACCATCAACCTCTATAACTTGCTGCCAGACCCTGTCTGCAGCACCAGTGACTATCCTGGTCCTTCTTCTCTGAAATGCCATTAGCATGTGAAGAGCTGTTTTGCACAAGCTCACACACCAGTTCCCCGATGGGTTATCAACTGTAGACGGCTGTGGGCTCCTTTCTTCCCATGCTGGATTTAGACTCAGTTGATGCAGCAAACACTGGGATTAAGGAATACTGAGTGATGGTGCAGATGGAAACATACACCAGAGATTACTGAGTGATGGTCGCAAATCTAGGTTAGCGGGCAAGATTTCTGAATAATGAGGCAATTCTAGGATTGCAATCATGATTTATAAGTGGAGACACGAATATCAGCATAAAGCGGGTAGGTGATATGATGCAATTCTGGACATGTAATAATGATTGGAACTTGATGGGGCAGATCTGAATATATAGAAAATGATTACTGAGAGATGATACAATTCTGAATATGCACTAAAGATTAATGAATGATAGTGTAAGAGCACCTGCCACAAGTGAGTGTTCACGTCATTTGATAATTAGTTCCATTTTTTAATTTTGATTATATCACTAATGCTGTCTAAGGCTCTTCTTGCCAGTTCGATTTGGTGTAACCTGTCTGCACCCATCCATACTCTCACTCACCTAGTCATCCATTCATTCACTCACCAATTCATTCAGGCATTCCTGCAACACTGGGTAATACATTATCTATTCTTTCACTCACTCACTCATGTCTCCATGCATGTACTCATGCATCCTTCCAACAGTTTACACTTTCTCACCAACTCTCCCATCCAAACAGCCACAAACACAAACCCACTCAAGGTGGCGACTCCCCCCATTCCTTGCCTACTTCCAACCAAACGGCGTACCTTTACCCCATCAATCACCACTGACAATGTGCTTTGATGCCTTAAAGTGTATAACAAACAAGGGGGTAGCCCTAATACTCCGATAGCATCTGGGCATATATACATTTGTAAGTACAAAGTAAAATGCGTCGGAATCAATACCTCAAACACCATTAACTGGACAGAAAAATATTAATTAATCCTTCCACAGAAATGTTTCTCACATTTATTTATCTTGAATAAACGTCACCAACTCAAACTGTAATTCTCCATGTTTATTTTTCATATATATATATATATACTTGATAGTAATAAAAACAATGCATGCTTTTAAAAATAACTAATGAAGTATGTAGCCACGAGTTATTTATCCAATCAATAATCAAAAGATCCCTAAAGTTACTCTAATCAATAATACAGATGCTATCCATATATAAACAACAGCATTCTGTCAAGATATCGCCCCATGTTCTCATAGGTGAGTACAACAATGGACTACAGCTTTTTTAGTTCTTCTCAATCTTTTTTGTACTCTCACACTTATTATATAATTTCTTTATTTTTTAATGGTGATTGATGTATTGATTCCGACACATTTTTCTTCTTACTTACAAGTTGGTGCCTTAAAAGGTTGCAGTTTATTCCAAATCATATAGTTTGAGAAAACACACCAGTGCACCTCCGAAAAAAGTCTCTTTGATCCCTTAGCTTGTTTAGCGTTTCGTCTGTCATCCATATCCTTGTTCAAACAGTCAATTTCATCACACCAGACATTGTAGAGAATTCAAGTCTTTATTTTTCAAACTTTATGGTCCACAGCCGACGCGCGTTTCACCCCCTTTGGGCTTTTTCAAGGGTGTCAATCATACATGTAACAGAAAAAGAGGTACATATGCTAAGATCTATGTGTTCACTTACACACATAAGCACTTAATAAACCATCTTTTACATCTTAGTCATGTAACATGCTTGACGTAGTGGCCATCTTAAAAATTCACCCTGTGAGTTGATTGTATATTTATCAATAGTCCTATAATATAGAACCATTGAAAAGAATCAAATAAGTTGTACTGTTTGGAAGAAAAGAGAGGAGCCATACAATCCAACAAGTCCAACCATGTTTTCCTTCACGCGTGCTCGCTGAAGTGCGCGGTTGTGCACCAACAGGAAGAAAATCAATTAGTTTTTTAACCACACCACCTCACCTCCTCACTCAGGCTTTCCCCCCTGGAAGACCAATTATAGCAGGTATAGGTTCTCCCACCGAGAAAATCTCAGAGTACATTGATCTATTCCTCCAGCCTTTGGTTTCCAACTTGCCTTCGTTTATTCAGGACACGGGAGATGTTCTGAATAAAATTGCGGATGTGGGTTGGGTACAAGGACATTTTCTAGTTACAATGGACGTGTGTTCATTATATACAAGCATCCCATATGAGTCAGGTCTAATAGCCATACGTAATTTCTTAGACACACGTCCAATTGAAACATAGGAACACTCCACAATGCTCATGTCCATGATAGAATTGTACTCAGCAGTAATGTTTTCTTGCACAATGGAAATTGGTTTCGCCAGTTAAAAGGGGTAGCCATGGGCGCTAAATTTTCTCCATCTATGGCGAACCTATACATGGGCTATTTCGAATTGATGCACATATGGCGAAAGGGTCCAGTAGAGCTGTTGGAGAACATTTTGTACCTAGGCAGATACATCGATGACATGATCATGTTCTGGTCAGGGACTAAAGAAGATCTAGACACATTTTTTCATTATGTTAACATGAATTCCTTCACTTTAAGTTTCACAAAAGAACAAAGTATTTCGCACATTCATTTTTTAGACATCACCCTTAATAGCAGAGGGTGATAAATTATTGTCTGTCCCATATAGAAAATCAACGGCATGCAATGCAGTATTGCATGTGAAAAGTTTACATCCTTCTTCACAGATCAAGGCGATTCCATATGGGGAAATGATAAGAACAAAGAGAAATTGTAGCGATACTAAGAAACTTGAAGATGAATTAAACATGGTGGAGAACAGATTTTTGGCCAGGGGTTACGGAGCTGATATTATCAGTAAAGCTCGAAATAAAATCAACTTAAAAGATAGAAATCTGTTGTTGAAACACAAACAGTCTAAAAATTACCCCACTAAGAAGATCAGGTTTATAACCCCCTACAGCACAGTAAGCACCAATGTTTACAAAATATTGAACAAACATTGGCATTTGCTTGTGGAAGATACGACTTTACAAGACAAAATAGGCAAAAAGCCATCGATCACCTTTCAAAAAAGCAGAACTATCAGACAAGAATTATGTCCAAGCTATATTCCCCCAAGGAGGCAGACAAACAGGTTTCCACAAGCTCCTAAAGGTTTTTACAGATGTGGATTGTGTTGCATTTGTTGTTTTGCGATGAACCGAACTATGAAGTTCCAATATAACAGCAAAAAGATATATGAGGTAAATCAATTCATCAACTGCAACACAACACATGTTGTATATTGTATAAAATGTATCTGTAACCAAATTTATATTGGCAGTACTTTGAGGCCATTAAAAGAAAGGATCCAGGAGCACTTTCGGGCGATAAGGAACAACAATCCCCAGTATCCATTGGCGACGCATTTTAATACGGTACACAGCAAAACAGAAATTCACAAAATAGGATTTCATGGTATCGATGCAGTCCCAGTTGGTAGTAGGGGTGGAAACAGAACCTCCAAATTAAGACAAAGGGAAAGCAAATGGATCATATTATTGCGGGCTGTAGAGATGGGGATCAATGTAGATAAGGAAATGGTAGAATTTCTGTAATCCTTGTAAATTGATGATCAAAAATGTTTTTCTTCTATCGAGGAAATGATAAGAAAAACCTCTGGTTAATCCTGATGGATTTTGTATAAAAACCTATCAAGTTATGATGATCAAATGTATGAATGAATATATAATGGATGAACTTGTCTCTGATCTAATGGTGAAATGTGGGGCTTGTGAATTATTGGATCAATCCCTTATACAATAGAGCTAGCATAAGCTTTTAATGGTTGATGAAAGCGATTTGGGCTTTCAACTATACAAAGAGTGAATCAAGCAATCACTGCTTAAAAATGTAAACATCAAATGAAAAATATAAGATCTCTGAACAATACTGAGATATGTAACTTAAAGTTAAAATAATGGGTTTGATCACACAATATATGGTGGGAGTAATGTATTGTAAAACATAGTGATGTAGTGTTAAATAATGTGAATTGAACCCATATATAGTGAACTATTTAAGTAGGAATGAAAAGTATCCAATGAAAAAGTATGTAAAAAGGTTCATCGAAATCCGGACACATAGCTGCAGTATATTTTTAAAAAAATAAAAAAAGAAATTTTTAAATAATGAATGATGATACAACTTTGGAGCAAAGGGGGTTGTTATGCAATTCCAAATAAATTCCAACCGAATGGGTTATTAAAGTAAGGCAGCGGTATTTATAGACCACAGACACATATAAACACATATTAAAAGATGGCCGCCTTAATGTAAGGATGATTAAGTAACTAGAAGTCTGAGAGTCCTTTCTCAATTTCTATGACTCTCGAGGCGGGGAAAACAAAACCAGCCGGGAGTATTGCGGAAATCGATGCCGCCGGGTTGCAGGGACGGCGTACATAGTGGACTAGGACTCGAGTGAAGGTAAGATGGGAAGTTAAAGGAATTATTGGTAACCACGAGAGGATTTGTATGGTGAGAGATACAGGTACAGGGACTTTGATATTGACGGAGGGCATGGAATGGGATGTACCTCGGTGTGGTAAATATGTGGGCGCCATGCTCAGGGTCTTGTAAATTTCCGCGACTTTGGGAGGTCGTATTTGGCTCGGAGGTGCGGGTCCACAGACTCATGTGTAACTTGGGGGCTGCTTTTGAACGGTGTTCGCAAACAGGAATATAATGGTTTTTAGAACAGTCAGTTGAGGGCTTATATCGCAAATGTGGGTAAACATGCAGACATTCAGATGTTGTGTTACTGAAATGACCATCCTTGATTAGGTGCACTACTCGGCACGGCAGATTTAAGTACTCGAAAAAACATGGAGATACAAAAGTCGTGATCATAAAAGGATGGATAAAAATGTATTTGATTTGTCGATTGGTAGAACTAAGGTTAGGAATTAATAGAGTATGGCAATATCGGACTCGGATGCTGTGGTCTAAATAGCTGCAATTTTTATTTCTCAGATTGTGGAACGTAGCATGGCTCCACAACTATGACCTTAATTGAACAAAACTGATACTACGATTGGAAGAATCAATAGGATCCTGCATCAGTACTCATGATTGCTCCTAAGGTAGGAATCTTTTAACTAGTGCATATATAAAGACAAATAGAGGCGTGTTTTATTAAATAGGTTTTTAATAGATTGGATAATACTGATAGAATATTCTGTATACATTTTTTTGTAGATTGGTTGGACAAATATATATGAATTGCATCTTTAAAATTTATAATTATATATTGGAATTGAAAGTCTTTTCTACAAATTGCAGAGATGAGCGCAATTGCTCGGGTTTGATTAAATTGCACGGTTAGGTGGGAATATAGATCACTGTGGGCACATAGGTGAAGGTTATAAATTCTTCTTAAGGTTGACACTGAACTGGCATGGTTCCTTAAAGGTGAGGTGGTGTGGTTTAAAAACTGATTGATTTTCTTCCTGTTGGTGCACAACCATGCACTTCAGCGAGCACGGCGTGAAGGAAAACATGGTTGGACTTGTTGGATTGTATGGCTCCTCTCTTTTCTTCCAAACAGTACAACTTATTTGATTCTTTTCAATGGTTCTATATTATAGGACTATTGATAAATATACAATCAACTCACAGGGTGAATTTTTAAGATATTTGATATTTATTAATTTTTATATAGCGCGACTATCGCTCCGGAAGATGGCCACTACGTCAAGCATGTTACATGACTGAGATGTAAAAGATGGTTTATTAAGTGCTTATGTGTGTAAGTGAACACATAGATCTTAGCATATGTACCTCTTTTTCTGTTACATGTATGATTGACAGCATTGAAAAAGCCCAAAGGGGGCAAAACGCGCGTCGGCTGTGGACCATAAAGTTTGAAAAATAAAGACTTGAATTCTCTACAATGTCTGGTGTGATGAAATTGACTGTTTGGACAAGGATATTGATGACAGATGAAACCCTAAACAAGCTAAGGGATCAAAGAGACTTTTTTCGGAGGTGCACTGGTGTGTTTTCTCATATTGTAAGGACTTCCATTCCGAAAGAACTTTGGGAAGGGGGTCGTGGTTTGATGCCCGAGGTGGATGTGCATCGAACACCAAGTAGCACTCCATATTGCTCAGTGTGCAGAATATATTTTGTTTTGATCTAAGACTATTGAGAACTAAGGTTGATGTGCAAATCAAAATAGAAAATCCACCATTCTTTTTGTTCCAAATCATATAGTTATACATTTGCAATATTTATGGCCATATCACATCAACTGTTCACGTAATGTCCATGTTACATATTTACTGATTTACTGGTCTTTGCACTTCTTTCTGCTCACAGTTTAGACCCAGCCTCCTCAATTTCCCAGGAGAGGAGGGGCCACCTGTCAGGGCTTCCGCTTCGCGGGTCTAGGCTTCAACTTGCTATTGACTTGGAGGGTGTCAAGTGGGGCCTGCCTGGGCTGCTATTGCCGTCCTGCTCACCCTGGACCCTTTCATGGGCCCGCCCTACTCCCAGGGGTCCCTGCGTATGGCATTTCAAGGACATTAAAGGAGCATCAACTCTAATTTCCTGAGGTTGAGTCCTCCCATTTCTCTCCCTTCGCCCCCCTACCGTGAGGCATACCAAGGTTCTTGCAGGAGCATCACATCTACTCTTTCTATGGCGGCACGCCACCCTTGGTTCCCTCTGTGCCCCTGCCATGAGGCATTACACGGACACTGTGTGAGCCTTCCATCTACTTTTAAGTAACTTCTCTTCTTTTTACTAACTTCTTGTACCCGTTCCGCTTCACCTTATACCCAGCGGCTGCGACACCCGCTCTTCCTTTTCTTGGTGTGGCAGGGTGAGATTCTTCTTCCTTCTAAATGAGGGGGGTGATTGTGTTTCTCTTGGCCCACTGGCCCTCTTTTATCCCCCCTTGCCCTATCTGGCTCGCCCCCTGATTGGGAGGGGTCTGTGCTTGCACTGGGGGGATGTCACAACTTACCCCCGTCCCCTTCCTGTCACCCTGTCTCGCACTGTAAAGCCCTCCAAGTCGCAACTCTGAAACGCGCTAGAACCGCGTTGCTACGCATCCACGTTACAGGGCCTGGACTACAGCTCCCATGAGTCCCGGAGCGTCATGCTCCTCGCAGAGACGTGCTCGCGCTCCTTCAGGACGAGGGAAATGGCAAGCGGAGAGGATTAAAAAGACTCCGCTTCTGGTGAACGCTGCCTCTAATTTTGGATTCTTGACATCGTTCTCTCAGACCAACCTCGTTGGGGCACTCGGATATTTGGCTGTCGGCGGGGCGTTTTCCTCTTACTTCCCCTGGATGTTAATGAGCGGGTCCGCACTCATTCCTGTCTGGTCTTCGAAGGCTAAGTTATTAATTACCCGGTATCTGGTAAGGGTGTCGTGTACACCTTAAACAATCTTCTATTTTTCTACGAACATCTAAACAGCAGATTCTCGGGCATGTTCTCAAGAGCTTGAGGAGATTGGGGTCTACCTCATATTAACATTGCTGTGTCCCTCCCGGTTGGTCTGACACACGTTTGTGGTCTCTTGCAGGTAGTAGGGATACCGGCAATCTTTTGTGTATGGCATTTCAACTGACTTATATTTAAAACGCAGGGTGCTCACAAACAACTGACTTTATTGTGTATAATCCTGTGTAAGCAAAACACACCTCTTTTGTTGTTCTATGTACGTGCATTTATTGTATGTCTCCTGCGTGTGTATGTATTAGACGCCTTTTAGTCTGAGAAGGTTACGTCTTGTGAAGTAACCAGGCTACTCCAGCTACATAGTATAAGCAAGGTTCAGTCAAATGTCTGGGAGTTATTTGAACATATTTTTGACCTTGTATTTCTGAATGTGTATGGTTTCTCCCTAAACCTCAGGCCACACTTTGTAGCAGGGCATAATCAAAGAGTATGTTGGCAGTTTCTCTGATTATCCTGTGATGCCAGGCTTGGCACTAGATAAGTAGGTTCGAGTGTAGAGCTGGTTATTGAACTGTTATTGAATTTCACAAATGAAAACAAGACTGTTGCATTTTTGGTGTTATTGTTTGTTTTGTTTCTTCTTCACATTCTCTGCTTAGAGTTCTGCCTTGATGGTGCATGGTTCTAAGTCCTATGCAGAAATAGTAAGAACTGTAGTCACCGCCAACATCTCTACTGCAGGGTCATATTCTTTTTCTTTCTTTATTTATTTATTTTATTTTTGACATTTAATAGAGCGCGAACAAATGCCCGCAGGCGTCTCGGCGCTGTACTATTGTGAACTCTCCTATGCTTGGCTTCTGGCTCTGAGAGGTTAAACAACCATGTTTTCAGCTGCTTTCTGAATGACAGGAGATTTGGGCTGGATCTAATGGATTTAGGGAGCGTGTTCCATAACTTCGGGGCAGCAACCAGGAACCGTCTGTCTCCCCAGTTGACTAATTTAGTCCGGGGTACTACCAGATCGTTCAGCTTGGCTGAACGGAGTGGCCGAGGAGGATTATATGGCGTAAGGTGATCTCTCAGGAATTGAGGTGCTTGTTGGTGCAATGATTTATAAACAATACACAAGGTCTTGAATTTAATTCTATTCCTGATAGGGAGCCAATGAAAGTTTCTCAAGGTATCAGTTATAGGTTTAAATTTAGGGATACCCGAGAGAAGTATGGCCGCTGCGTTCTGTACTGTCTGCATTTTCTTGATGACCCTAATTTGGGCATTGGCAAACAAGCCATTGCAATAATCTAATGCAGACTGGACAAGGGCGCTAACTAATGTTTTGCCTACGCTTTTGGGGAGGAATGGAAGTATCTTTTTTACCAGGCGTAGTTTGTAAAACGCCGTAGAGGCCGTCTGGTTGGCATGAGCCATAAAGTTCAAGTTGTCGTCAAAAATGACGCCTAGGTTTCTCACCTTCGGGGTTGGTTTAGGCAAGGCTCCAAAGGATGAAGGCCACCATACAGAGGACCAATTAGGGCTAAGGTGACCAAAAGTTACCACCTCGGTTTTTTCGGAGTTCAGTTTTAAGCAGTTTGCTGACATCCACTGTCCGATGGCCAGCATACCTGCTTTAAAACTCTCCGCTACTGTTTCCCCATCATTTCTGACGGTCAGAATCAACTGGGTGTCATCCGCATATGAGGTAAGGTTCATCCCGTGCCCTTTGATGGTTTTAGCGAGGTCCGACACATAGATGTTAAATAGTGTCGGACTAAGGGATGAACCTTGTGGTACTCCACATGGCAAGGTCAACTCTGCTGACTCAAATTGTCCTAGGGAGACTGCCTGGGATCTATCCGCCAGAAAAGATGCCAGTAGATTCTTTGCTAGGCCTAGCACGCCCATCCTTTCAACACGGCCGACCAGCATCTTGTGGTCGACCGTGTCGAAGGCGGGCGATAGGTCTAGAAGCACCAGCAGTGCTGAGCCTCCTTGATCTCGGATTAATCGGATGTCATCCGCCGCTTTGATAAGCGCCGTTTCTGTTCCATGAAACTTGCGGAATCCAAATTACGTTTCATCAAGCAGATGGTGTTGCTCGATAAATTCCACAAGTTGAATGTTCATGGCTTTTTCTGCTACTTTGGCTAGAAACGGGAGATTGGCTATAGGCCTGTAATTTTTTAACTCCGTTTTATCCAGGCCGGATTTACAGGTACTTAGACAGCTACAGGTACTTAGACAGCATATCAGAGTAGTTATACACTGCATACGAGATAGTTCTTTATAGACATTTACATTATTGTTATTGTCATTTCAGGTCTCCCTCCCCGCTGTCCCCATCCTTTCCTTCCCTCGCTCGACCACTTCAATGATCTGTGCTATAATAGTAATCAGACTTGAAGCTGTCGAGAGATGGACCATTTTTGAGCATCGCACTGATCTTGAGGAGTGGAAACACAACAGGGGACCAATCCTGGCCCCCTCTCTAGCAGGCATGCAAATTGAGCAGGGAGGGGCTTTCCGTTCCCAGACGACGTTTGCCCCGGGCCCTCAACGGGTCTGGCTTCGCCTTCCTGGCCCGAGTTTCAACTCACCAATCAATGAAGAAATGCTTTCATCTTAAAAGTAGCCATACAAATTAACTGTGCCAATACATGATTGGTGTTAAGCCTACAGACAGCTTACAATTACTTTCAATGCCGCTCATGCTGCACAGTTCGTAGATAAATTACGTTTTCAAAGGCCAAGTTCTCCATCAGTTCAAAATACCTGCCTATTTTGCATGGAAAGTACGCATTGGTCTCAAGTTCAATAGTGCAATAAAGCAGTTGATAACAACAGCAGCCATCCATATCACTTTGAAATCACTATGCGGATAAAACAGACTCAAGGACTTTTATTAGAAGTGAGTCCATTACGTACCGAAAATAGCATTACTCACAGTCCTTCTCCCTCGTCTTCCATATCAACAAATGAGGCTCCCTTGCCTCTATTCGACTCCTCCCCTCTAAAATAAAAGAACCTCAAACCCCTTTTTTATCTTGTAAGTAAAAAAAGGCAAACCAGTCACTCAGTTGTTCCATACTGGGAGAGAGGGAAAGACTTAGAAGGAAGCCGAGAGAGAAGGAATAGGAGTAATGCTATTATTGGTAAGTAAGAGGTGAATTTCCTCCCGCCCCTCCCTTGCCTTCCTTCTTAACAAACGAGACGTAGCAAGTAAATAGAAATGGACAACGGATTTGCAAACACACCCTACTTTATTAATGTGCATAGATCATATACAGAAATACCTCTATTCCTTCATAGAGTACAAAACTCTGTGACCCAAAACATTATCAAGACGTTTCAACTCAGCAGTCCCATAGTGATTAAATAAAGTGAATGGGTTAGCCCATGTTGCAGCCCTACACATCTCTACCACTGAGGTCCTCTGTAACTGAGCCATTGTTGTAGCCATACTAAGTGTAGAACACCCCTGAATACCCAGCGGAAGGACTAAACCCCTTACCTCATACTAAAATAACCAGAGAACGTATTCATCTACTCAAAGTAGCCACAGATGGCTTCTCCCTTTTTATTTGCAGGACCAAAATTCACAGTTAATGCGTCCCCTGTACGAAACAACTTTACCACATCCAGGTACCATAGTAAATGCCTCTTCACTTCTTAACAATGTAATTTGTATTTCTCATCTGAAGAAGGCTGCAGTTCTGGCAAAATTACCTCATGACTGATGTGAAAGGCAGAATTGGCCTTAGGCATACATGATTGCTCCGTAACCAGGAGAATCCTATCCTGAAACACTTTACAAAAAGGATACTTACAAGATATTGCCCCAACCCACCAAACACCAAGTGGGAGTAATGACCCCCAGAAAACAATTCTTGAATATCAAAAATTTCAAATCAATCTGATTAAGGGGCTCAAATGGAGGACCAGTCAAAGCCTCTAGCGGCAGCTGCAGATTCCAAGTAGGAAAAGAATGCACCTCTCTAGGAAATAAGCTAAACAACCCCCTCAAAAATTAAGGGGCTCAAATGGAGGACCAATCAAAACCTCTAACACCAGCTTCAGATTCCAAGTAGGAAAAGAAAGCACCACTCTAGCAAATAAGCTAAACAGCCGCTTGAAAAACCTAGGCTTCAGCCCTTCCTCATCTTTCAGATTTTGTCAGGAGCCATGAAATGCCTGTATAGAACCTTCAAAGTAGCTACTGACAGATCCATGCTAGCTCCATCCTGCAAAAATGGCAAAATCAGAAAAGACTGGCCAAAGCGGGATCCACCTGCTTTCCCAAACACCAGGTCAAAAAGGTTCCCAATGCCTAGCATAAGAATGCAGAGTAGAACAACCTCCTAGATGCATGAAAAGTCATTGTAAACATCTCAGGAACTTCTCAGGAACCCCAAACCAGCTAAACCTCTCTGTTTAACATCCATGGCATCAAGTGCAACTTTCTCAATGATCCCCGGGAAGAAACAGAAAGAAAAGAGGAGATGGGAGAACCGTAAGAGTCCATTCCTGACCACTCCTTAACAACTCTAGAAGACAAACCAATTTGGTCAGGGCCAACATGGAGCAATCAAGATCACCTGAGACCTCTCTTTTCTGACCCTCACTAGAAGTGACCAAACGCCCAAGCTCAGTACCTACATTCCAGCCTTCTTCAGCCTTCTCCAGCCAGGACTAGGGGGCCAGGATTTACAGTCCCAGGCTGCACCGTACAACCAGCGTCACCATCAGCGCCAGGAGGAGTGAGATAAGAGCCGTCGCAGGCTCCTGCAGCGCAGGACGCCCGAGCTCAGTACCTTCACATCAGCCTTCTCCAGCCGGGACTAGGGGGCCAGGACTTACAGCCCTTGGCTGCACTGCACAACCAGCATCACCAGCAGCACCAGGAGGCACAAGATAAGAGCTGTCGTGGGCTACCGCAGCGTGGGACGCCAGAGCTCAGTACCTTCACACCAGCCTTCTCCAGTCTTCTCCAGCCTGGACCAGGGGGGCAGGACTTACAGCCCCAGGCTGCACTGTGCAACAAGCATAACCTGCAGTGCAAGAAGGCGCAATATAAGAGCTGTCACGGGCTCCCGCAGCGTGGGTCTCCCGAGCTCAGTACCTTCATGCCAGCCTTCTCAAGCCTTCTCCAGCCAGGACCAGTGGGCCAGGACTTACAGCCCCAGGCTGCACCGCACACCGAGCATCACTACCAGCATCAGGAGTCACTAAATAGGAGCTGTCTAGGGCTCCAGCAGCGCTGGACGCCTGAGCTCAGTACCCTCACACCAGCCTTCTCCAGCCTGGACCAGGGGGCCAGGACTTACAGCCACAGGCTGCACTGTGCAACCATCATGACCAGCAGCGCCAGGATTCATGAGATAAGAGCCGTCGGGGGTTTCTGCAGCATGGGACGCCGAGCTCTGTACCTTGACACCAGCCTTCTCCAGCCAGGACCAGGGGGCCAGGACTTAAAGCCCTAGGCTGCACTGCGCAACCAGCATCACCAGCAGCACCAGGAGGCACGAGATAAGAGCCATCGCGGGTTCCCACATGCGTGGGATGCATCATTGGCAGGCAGGGGCTGGGCCACCCCCTAATATCCCTAGCCGAAGGACTTGGGTGACGAATTCTAAAGCTACTGTTTGACACCTTGCTCCCTATTTATTAATCGCACCATATTGTGTTTCTCTTATCCTGCACAACCCCTATAGATTAGATTTGATTTGCTGATCTAGAGCCTGTTCTATTGCCAATCTGCTATGGGGAAAAGGAAGGGGGTTGAGGCCGGGTTGGGTGGTGCAACTAAAAAGAGATCCAAAAAATGGTCCCAACCTCCAGGCCATGACATAGGGGAAGGGGTGTTTGGGGAAAAGTGTTGGATTGCATTGAGACCTATTTTGCAGATTGCGAGGGGTTGCTTACATCACCTGTTTTATAGATACCCATACCCCTGAAACCAGCCCTAAATCCTTCCCCTCACACACATCAATTGGATATATTAGATCTGGGTATGGGAGCATTCCCACCCTATTTAGGAAAGTGGCCAATAAGACTTTGCCAACGCCGACTCCAATACCAGCTGTAGATTCGCCAACATGTCATAGCACTTTGTGTCTTGTGAGTGAAGTCAGTGAGGCAGCGGCGGATCCCCGTGGGGGCAATGCCCTACTGCTTTCTCAAGGTGTAAGAAGGCAGAAACATAAACTGTAAATACTACCATTTATGTTTCTGCCTTCTCACCTTGCGAGAAAGCAGAAGTGCCTCTGTGCCTGGTTGGGGGGCTGGCGGTCCTGCTCGAGGGCAGGGGGGGAGTGGCTTGCCCACTGTTGTGGGTACTGACTGTTTGGTCGGCTCCAGGGCTGACCAAACAGTCAGTACCCACAACAGTGGGCAAGCGACTCCCCCCCTGCCCTAGCGCAGGACCTCCCACTCTCCCTTTTTCTCTATGCAGAGAAAATGTCTCGGCTGGGGCGCTCTCCTGCTGTGTCCACCAGTCATAACACTGCCATTGCAGCGTTGGGATTGGCTTGCATATGGGAGGGAAGCTGCCTGCTGGAACACCCGGATCCCGGTGCCGCTGCTCCAATACAGCGTGACCGGCCAGGAGCGGAGGCGGTGCGGTACCCGGCACACAGGTATGTTTTATTTTCATTGTTTTAATTATTCCCCACCCTTGACCCCCTCCCTCCCTCGAGCATGCCGGCCACTGCTGTGAACACCCGATGCCCCGTGAGGACTCTGCAGCTTTGCCTTTACGAGGGGTTGTCTGAGAATGAATAGCACCATTTGCAGAGCATGAGTTTGTCAGTTGGGCAGACACTGGGGAGAGAACGGCAATTTCACTAAATAGTGGACTGCAGAGAGGAGCATTCTTGACCAGGCTGGGAACTTGCGCGAGAAAGTGTTTGATTGACGTGCTTTATTGATTGACTGCAAAGGCCAAATATTCGAACTATGTTGGCAGGTTACTGGGATCTGGCTGGGCATGCATTACTGGGAAGTTGGTTGTCAGTCAAACCACATTAACAAATGTTTCTGTGCTCTCCTTAGTGCGCCAGGCTCTTCTTTTCTTGTTTACTAAGTTTGTTAGAATGTTTAGGGGTTTTTTGCATTAAGTCGACAACTCAGTACAAAAATTATTCTTTATCGTATGAGTTACAAACAAAAATTTGATAAGCAGACATGAAAGTCCAGCTATCCCTCCCCAGTTGGCCCTCTGGGTCACATACTAAGAGCTCTGTTGGCAGTAAGATGTTCATGCGAGTCAGAACGCGTACCAGCGCAAACCATGGACTTAATTTTCAGGGATGGCATTTAACTTATTGTTATAAAAAGAGGAGATATTACTATGGGTCTGTATGATAAAGCATGACTGAAACTGAGAAGTGTACATCCAGCTAACCTCTCCACCCCCCACCACCAGATCTTGAATTGGCTAATAACAACGTGGAGTTTTGTTTGTCCCATTATACACTTCTAGTAAAAATTCAGTAACGGTCCAGCGCATGCATCCTTGGTGAATTTTTCCAAATCGATTATATATTATTTCCCTAGGGAATGAGATGGCCACCGTGTAGGAGCCTCCCGCAGGAACTCCAGGTTCTGGGATCACCTTTTGGTGGATATCCCTACATAAACCTCACCAACACTGGCCTGCCACCTGTCTGCACTTCGTGCATCTACTGGGTAACTCCATGGATGCCTTTCATGGAAGGATGGGACTCCAACTCACCTGAGATGTTGTTAACCACTATGGCTACTCCGACCTGCCGCCACGCGACCTTGTCAGCCTGATTCCAGCACTGCTTGGAGACTGCACACCTCGGTGCGCTTGGGTCCTGCGAGAATTCTGTACCAAGCCCTCACTTTTTAAATACATTGTATTAGTTATTTGTCTGTCCGTTGTCTTCGGCCCTGAGGAAGGTGACTTTCACCGAAACGTACGTCGGCCTACCATCTATAATCCAGGATACCATCTGGTTAATTCCATCAAAACCAGCAAGAACCACACCATCTAGGTTCTCAAACGTATCATACTAAGTACACCTCTGAGCCAACACCAGTGTTATTTCAATGTCTTGCACCACTATGTCTATGTGTCTAGGTTGTTAGATTTGTATCTTTTACCTTTTAGAATTAGTATGAATGATGTATGAGTCTGCGTTGTATGGGTACCAGGACAAACTGTTACTAGAGGGCACCTTATGAACGATAGGATAACCACTACTAAAATTTGTATGTAAAATGTGTTTCATATAATGATAACATACTGTACTTTTTGCACAAATGTATTCTTGTCAAATGTAGAAAAATGTTGAAAATGAAAAAATAGCCAAATAAATGTTTGAATAATACCTTATAGTTTCTCGCTGGCATCTTTTAAAAAAAATTGCTCTGATATACTCGTTGTTGAAAGAAATATAGGCCCGCACAGAGGTATTGTCTATTTTCTTGCTTGGTTTATCTCCCCCCTCTGGGCCTTAAAGTATTTGGGAGAACTCTCTTTCCTTATTATTACCTGCGAGCCGGCTCAATCATTGTTGGTACGACTCTGGGCCTCGAAGCATGTCCTCACAGAGATGGATTGCGGGTGGATCCTGTGATGTGGTATAATTGCTGCCAGGTGTTGTGATCAGCATCGGACTACAGAAATGGCTGCCGTCAGTCTCTGTTTCTCGGACTTGGACGGAGCAGTTTTGCTTTGAGCGGATCGGTGGACAATTCAATTCACAATTCAATATTTAATATGATTTAGAATTCCAAAGAATTCCACATAAAACACATGATTAAAACACCATTCCATACATATAAATATTCAAATAAAAGTACGAGTTGGATTTTATGCTAAAAAAACATACAATTAAAAGAGGACACTTTTTCTCTTCCCTAGGCTATGCTCTACAGTGGACAACTTCATTTCAATGCAGCTGGTCTTATAACATAAACAGACTTCTTTAAGTTGGAGCACGCTATGGAATATCGGGAAACCTGATTAAGTGGGGTACACAGAAGAATTAATATGCGGTTGTAATCCAAAAGTATATATATCAACCAACTCACAACAATTAAAAAGCTTTTTTTAGAGAAATGATCCCAATTAATACTAGCAGCAAGGAGTTTTTATAAAGTGCTCAAAACAGTGCTGATACTCTAAGCGTCCTCTACGGAACACTCTTTACCAATGAATAACTAGCAGCAAAAGTATCTCATAAAGTGCACAAAGGGACTTAAAAAAAAAGTGCAAGTGCTCTGTGCAACTTTTTGGGAGATTATTTTCCAACCTCCCCTAGCAGCAGTGTAAATGGTCTAACATAGAAGAACTATATACACTTAAATCACCGTAACATTTTACGCTCTTAATAAATATTTAAAAATTCTATGAAGAAGAGAAAAATTTTAAAACACATCAGTTCTGAAGGGGGGACAGAAGACAATTACGGGCCTGTTCTGCTGTGGAGATATTATGCTTTAAAAAACCAAATCCTTAAATATCTGCGTCGTATTGACTGGAGTGCAGGGCACACAAACAAAACATGATTCCGATCTTGTATACCGCAGTTACATAGATGACAATATCTTTCATTTTTGGGAATACCCTCCCAGGAACCTGTTACAATTCTTAGAGGTAATAAATTCATTCTTTAATTAATTAATTAATTGTGGGTTTATATAGCGCTAGGATAGACTCCCGGAGGAGTATCTCCGCGCTTCGACCGCTGCGAAACCCTTCCTGGCTTCCCTGAGAGATGGTCCCTTAATGGGTATCTCCAGGGTGAGACCAGGCATCCCCGGCGGTCTGGTGGGGCCGTTAGTGCAGATGAGGCAAGCTTATGCCCAGAGTTGCCGAGTGTGATCGCTGATCAGAGTGGGCACCGAGGCGAGAGAATTATCGAGTCCGCTGACCCTGGTCCAGAAACCTGCCGCGTCGGGAATCGAACCCTGGTCCCGGGCCGTCCTCTGCTCTCGGGTCTGCCGCCTCTAACCGGTGAGCCACACTACTGCACAAAAACAGAATCACCCTACGTACTCCGTGTTTCGGGTTCCATGGAACATAAGGTTGGGGATTTTTAACACAGGTGCTCCCAACAATACAATCCATCCTTCTATTCAATGAGCATAGTTTCAGATCTCTTTCACGCGAAACCACATATATTGTCTTCTTAATTATCTTCTTTAAGGCTGTTTCACATAAAGCCGCTGCCCCGTCCATATCTAAACCAAACATGCTTAATGCTTTTAAATAATTTCGAAAGATAGCACTTTTCTCCAACATGTTTACAAATATTTCCCTGTGCAATGCTACCCTTAGTAAATTGTTGGAACTGTTTATCAGAGCATTACACCACCTTAAACAGGCAGCCATTGATAGCACATAAGCAGAGAGTAGACCAAATTCGAGCCTAAGTGCTGCGATCCGCGCAGCATGATTCAGATTACATATTTGGTGCCAGATCTTTCCTTCCACTTTCTCAAATTTGGCCCACTCATGCGCATCTATTGTTTCGCTAGCATAATTCAAAGTCGGTGGGATCTTTATTTTATAAACTGAAATAATGTGTGAGAAATGTCTTTTCCCACATTGCATGTAGAGGCGATTAATTGCAGAGGCTTGTGAAATCGCTTTACCTTTGCAATGATCCATGTGTCTGTTAGCTGAACACCTGTTAGTAAATATTTTTCCTAAATATGGATAAAAGGTTACTACTTCCAGATTTTCCTTTCCCAGAAACCAATTCAAATGTTTTCTAACCTTACAACCTTGGTAACTAAAAATCATAACTTTACTCTTTGAACTATTTATTTTAAAAAAATACTCTTCTGTGTACCTAACTAGCTCTGTCAATCGTCTTTGCAATTCAATTGGTGTTAAGTCCATTATTATTGTGTCGTCTGCATATAACAGACAACTCAGTTTTAGGTTACCTACTTGAGGAATGTCCCCTTTACTCTGTCCTACACTACTCGGCAGATCATTGATGTAAATAGAAAAGAGTAAAGGGGCCAGAAGGCACCCCTGCTTCAGCCTGTTATGTGTGCTTATTTTCTTTGAGAGGCCTTGTGTTCCCCCCAATAAAACTTTTGTCCAAGTCGAAGAATGGAGTGCAATTATTAATCTTAGAAGGCTCCCTGGGATCCCCATTGTAACCAATTTCCTCCACAGCGTCCCCCGATCTACCCTATCGAACGCTGTGGAGAAATCTATAAAAGCTATGTACAATGGGAACCCCCGACTCACAGGATATTTTTCAATTAAGGTTTGCAAAACAGAAATGTTATCCAGTGTGCCACTATTCTTGCGGAATCCTATTTGCTCCAAAGGTATATAATTATTTCCGAATGCCCACTCTTGCAAGTGGCCAAGGATACTCTTCGCAAACAGTTTCCCCGTTGCATCTAAAAGGGAAATTTGTCTAAAACTGGCCTGGGAATTTTTGGGCCCTTCTTATATAACGGGAATATTATACTACCCTTCCAAGAATGTGGGATATCCCCATTATTATAACAGTGGACAAACAACGGATATAAAAATGTAGCCCAATCCTCACGGTCCAGTTTTATTATAGCTACAGGAACGTCATCTGGCCCCATTGCACTGGAGTATCTTGCCCCCTTAATTTATCCTTCAATTTCCAAACCTGTTGGTGCTCCTACAACACCCCCGTTAAAAAAGTATTGGCGACCATCTCAAACTGATCAGCTAGTTGATTGGGAGCATAAAGTTGGGAAATATAAATAAACCATTTGATTTCTGAGATTAGAATGGGTTCTAATTTTTCTCTCCCATCACAAAACATAGCTATCAATGCCCTGTACTTTCTAGTATCCCCAGATAAAGCCACTTCTCTTAAATTGACCCATTTTTCATCTTCAACAGTCCTCAGATCTGATGCTATTTTCCTTTTCCGAACCTGTTTTAGTCTATATATCTCTCTCTCTGCCTTTGTAATCTGGGCTCTCTAAATTGGGCTTGAATTAGACCATTAATCTCCTTATTCAGTTTTTTAATTTCCCATGATGTTATTACTATAGGGGAGACTCTCATACCTTGCTTATTTCTTCCCAATCTTCTAATTGCTTCCAAAAGTCTCTCATACCTCAAAACCGGAGTCTCCAGACTTGGGCTAAAAGCAATATTCTGAAAAACACTCTGAAAGTTTGGAAGTGCCTTATATGACCAACAAGTACGCCATTATTTTGAGAGTAAGTGACATTTTCATTCCTCTGATTCCAGAGTTCGGGCTTCACAATCTTTGTAACCATATTTACCTCTAGAATGTTATGGTCACTAAACTTTGTTGGGAGTACCTTAAACTGTGTGCACACACTAAACAATTGAAAGGAAACTGCCATGTAATCAATTAAAGAGTGGCCATATGTCCCATTAAAAGTGTAAGCTGCGGAAGAATCCTCTGGAAATCTACCGTTTAAAAGTACAAGGTCAAGATTCCTAAGATTTTGCAGAAGGGATAGGCCGCGTTGATCAGATTTTAAATGGGCCGGGAATACAGACTCTGGGATAGCCCAAACCTCCTCCAGGTCCGAATTAGAGAAAGACAGGACTGGTCTGTTACTTAGCTTAGCATTAAAGTCCCCTACCATCATTATACGTGTACATTCTTCAGAATTACCTAAACTTTGCGCGAAAGTGCAGATGGAGTTGACCAATGAATTAGACGCCCTCCCCGGGGATATATACACGTTTACCAACTACAGAGACATCGCATGCCCCAAGTAATCTTTTCCTATTGTCAGCTTTGCACAAATACAACAATTTGAAGGGTGTTTATATATCACGGGGTCCCATGCTATGTCGCAGCTAAGTAAGATGGCTAGACCTCCACTTGTATGCCCTTTTACTGATTTTCTCTGCTGTACTGCAGTACACATAAAAGTTCTCTAACTGAAATTATTCCTTCGCTCACATCTCCTGAAGACAGATTATCTTGGGGTCTAATTCTACTAAAGCTTTAAGATTATAACTAGATTTTCCTAACCCCGCCACATTCCATGATATAATGTTCCTGTGGGATTTATAATGGATGTTTTTGCCCCATTCAAAGTACCTGCAACCCAGCTCCACTTTGTCACATCATCTTCTCCATCTAAACTAGGAGCCTCCTGAACCTCGGATGCAAAAATATTAATTTCTCTAACACCCATTTTTCTTCCTACTGTTATTTCCATGTCCTCATACTTTATGTGGGTGTTTACACCCTCATACTCAGTGAAGCCGTTCCCTTGCGCCTGATAAATTGATAAATTGTTCCAAGGCTTTTGGTCGGAGCGCTACGAGGAACTACACTAGGGATCACGTCTATTCCTCTTCTCCTAAAACCATCAACGTTTGCTAAAACAAGTGCTGACACTACCCCTGATGAGAAAGTGGCTTTAGTTCTAGGGGGTGCGCTCCTCCAATCTAGGTGTACCAATTCAATATCCTTACTTGTGATTAACCCCAGATCTTCTATTTCAGATAGTGTCTTAAGGAGGGCACTTCTATTCAATGTCATTGGTTCTGCAACGAACAGGGGGCTAAAGATTAAAATCTTATTCGCTTGCCCGGCACCTTTACCAGTGTTCCTAGTTATATTAATACCTGGTTGTCCCATGGGTAAATCTCTTTTTAACTTACCCCCTTTATTATTAACTGCCGTAGTTATTCCCCGCCCCCCACCTATCCCCTGGCTGGATTCAATCCTCGTTGAAGCCATTTAAATTGTCCAATTTACTTCGTAATCTACGGTCACTGCTTGTATCATAATTTAGCCCACTTTATTCCTTACCCTCTTGGTACGAAGGGGCGTTCAACACTAAAATTGGACTATTCGGCTGAAGATCATTTACCTGCCCATGATTTTGACTCTCATCCATTATAGATTGAACCATGGTCCTTGTATTCTTTTTAATAGAGGGGGATGTATAACTATTTCCTATTACACTTTCTGGATGGACCCGCAGTTTTTTCTGTTCACGTTTCGGGAAATGGCGGTTCTTCATCTTCTTCTTCCCCCTGCAGCTATTTTTGGCGTTACCTTTACTCACTATTGAGACCTCTCCCACAGGTGCACTAACTGAGATGTTAACTAGTTCGTCGGGTAGCTGAAGTCTTGATTCTTTTGGATTAATTTTTTTAAAAATTGGGTAAACATGTACTGGGTTTAGGGCTGAGGAAACCTTTGGTTTTAAATTTTCCCCTAATGTAGGGACCTTTACGCACTCGTGAAGATTAGCTCGGGGCGAGCTTATAATTGGGTTTCTTTCAGAAGGAGCACTTTCAGGACCCACAGACAGATCTTTTAGTTCCCCCTCCACTGTATATGTATCAATATTTTGCATCTCATTGTGTATTTGACATGCTTGACTGGGTACTAGAGGAGCCTTTTCAGGGATCATTAGGGCTTGCTTTAGCTGTTTAAGGTCTTGAACCCCTACCAATATGGGCGAGAGGACTTCCAGTATATGATCAGTGTTTAATGTACTTTTCTCCAACAAAGATAAAATTGCGGAGAGAATTTTTTCGAATGCAAAAAAGATCTCCATGATCCCCCCTGTCCATGCATTCTCATTTACATACAAAGAATTCAATGAATTCCCTGCCCCTTTATCCTCACCCACTGAAACTCCTGATATCTTTTCAACAAAGAGATCTAATAAATCAGCGGCTTGGGATAAATTGGTAGGTGTACTACTGTACATGGTAGGCATATGTGTTTGAGCTCCTATTGGGGCGGGGTACACTTCTGGACTCGGATACAATTCCGGAACCATCCCCAAAGAGCCAGACTTTTTCAGCTGCTTCATCAGTTCTGTATTCTTTTCTATTTGATTAGCAATGTCCGGTAAGGTGTAATCCTCCGTTTTTACCTGCCCAGATCTAAAACTGGATTCTATCCGCTGTTGAACCTTAAAAGAAAGATCACTTGATTTTATCGACAAGCAGCCCGGCACAGATCTCGGTGTCTCTCTTGAATTGTCCAAGAGGGTTACCAATCCTGCCAGTGGAGATAATAGGGTGACTTCCTTTTTTTCAACGTTCTTCTCCCGAGGGTAACCCTCTACCTTGCCCATTGATAAGGCTATTTCAATTTCCGGAGTGTTACCCTCCTTTTTTCTTGCCATACGTTAATTTCACATGGAGGATGTAACACATCAGTTTCACCCCCATAATTCTGTTGTATGATTACAGCGGGGCAAAGCGCCCCCGGTTTTATAAATTGGCTCTCCACCCTATTCCCCGCTATACATGGGTGTCCATCGCTTCTTCACCTGAATCCTCCTTTTTCCCTTCCTCTTTTAACCCTTTCCACGCTTAGAGCTTCTTACCCCTTTTGAAAACATTGACATCACCGATTGGTATGTTTTCAAGAGTGAAAGATGATCCTCGTTGCTCCGGCAACAAATGGTTTTCTGGGGCTTAAGGGAACTCTTATCGCTCAAGTTACAGCTTTCTGAGTCTACTACTGATTTTGCTTTTAACTTTGAGCGCAAGCACCTAGATGGCATTACCATTGCTTAAGAGACTTAGAAAACACTTACTCTTGATGCTTTCCGTTTGTTGAGGAATGGAGGATGGAGGATGGAGTAGGAAGGGGAAGTAGGAAGGATGACGTTCTACCAGGGATTTGCAGGGCCAACTCAGGGAAGCACTTGGTAACCGTTCAGATCACTCAGGCTGTGACTTCCGTATTCAGCTAACCGCATATGCCTTTTATAGCACCAGCCGCTCCTGCCGCTGCTTAGGTTCAGCTGCTTCCACAAGCTCCAATCCACTGTGAGTACTGTAGAAAGCCAAGAAGAATCAATCTGCCGCACTATAGCTCTCTGCCGCTGGCCCCCCAGATCCCCAGGCGCTACACACCCTGTGGTCAGAGTCTCTCCGGATGCAGGGCGGCGTTGTCAGTGTTTTTTCCCCAGAAGGCGTTCAGTTCTCAGTTCAGCTCGCCTCGCCTCGCTGCTCCATCAGCTTCCGTGGCTAGCTAAACCATTACGGCTCCAGCCGCTCTTGCTGCAGCCCAGGTACCTCACGCCACAGACGCCCTCCACGTGGCTCAGCACAGGCTCGCATTCTCCAGAAGAATGGAAATGACTGCGTCTGTCTCCCTCTGTGGTTGAAGGCTCCTGCCGAGTTTGGGGGTTTTCCAGAGCAGCGTTTAGCGCGATTTAAACTTCAAGCGGAAAAAAACACGAGGGACCTGGTCTTTTGGCGGCTCCGCGTTCATTTTTACAAGCGGCAACGGCCGCTTTGATGTTTTTCTCGTTGGTGGCACCTGCCGCGCTCGTTTTCACAAGCAGCTACGGCCGCTTTGATGTCTGATTTAATTTTTAGCGGCCGCTTTGATGTCTGATATATGGTGTAACCTGCTCCTTCCGCGTTTGGTTTGGTTTTCAGCGGCTCCTGCCACGTTTGTTCCGCAAGCAACAGCCGCTTTTGTGTTTTATGTAAGCGGCTCCAGCGTTTAGGTTTAAGGTTTCAGCGGCTCCTGCCGCGTTTGCTCCACGGCGGCACCGGCCGCTTTGATGTTTTATTTAAGCGGCTCCAGCCGCGTTTGGTTTTTCAGCGGCTCCAGACGCGTTTGTTCTGCAAGCGGCAACGGCCGCTTTGATGTTTAATGTTAGCGGCTCCTGCTGCGTTTGGGTTTTTTCAGTGGCTCCTGCCGTGTTCGTGACGCTTTTGTCTTTTATTTAAGCGCCTCCTACTGCGTTTGGCTCCTGCCGCGATCGTCCCACGAGCGGCAACAACCGCTCTGGGGGTCCAAGCAATGGCGGCACTGGCGGCTCCCACACCGTTCTAAATCTCGGCGGTTACTTAATGCCTTGACCGCCGACCTCCTTGAATTCTAATCATTGGCAGCTCCTGCCGCATTGCCAGCACAGCTCAGCTCGCACTGCTAGCCTCTGCATCCGACTCTCGAGCTGATGAGCTTCAGGTGCGCAACCTACTCACACCACCAAAGTGACTTTGTCAATGCTTATTTAACTCGGATTGGTGGATAGTCACCACCTGTATTTTGGCCAGCCGCTGACTATCGATTCTCTCCATCAGCCGGACCGACTCACCCCAGACGGAGCAGTGGGGAGCCTGTGGTTCCTGTGAACTCCGTGCATTACTTCTGATTTGCTCCGTAGCCTTGCAGGAGGCGGGAGCAGCAGGAAGGAGGATTGCGCACATCCCCATAACTACATTGGTTGTCTGAACACAGCGCATTGTCTCCGTTCTGCTCCGGAGCCTTGAAGCAGGCGAGAGCAGCAGGTGGGCAGATCACGCTCCTCACCCTGCTTCATCGGTCAGAGCACCGTGCATTGCCTTGTATCTGCTCTAGAGCCTTGCAGGGAGTGGGAGCAGCAGGAGGGTGGATCGCCCTGCCAACTTTGGTCACTCGGATTCTGGAGTTTTTGGATCTCAGGTGTTGCAGAGGTAATTTCCTCTGGGGGTTGTTTGGGATGGGCACCATTTGTTTTCAGCTAGCCCATATCTCCTTCTTGTCTGCCCCTCCATTGTGATGGTCTCTCTGGTGTGATCCTCTGGCTAACTGAATGAGGTGACGGGTTGTTAAAGATTGCAGGGATCCAATAGCATGAGCTGAAAGCCATTTTGTACTTGGCAGCCATTTTAGTTAGCCATGTGCTCGCCATGTGCTGTTTCCCTCTTCCAGAGCCTTGCACATGCTCAGAGGGGCCTTGCTAGTAGAATACACCTGCCCTTATGTTATAACTGTCAGGTTGTTCTTATTGATGTGCTCAGTTTGGTCTCTCCTCCCACTTTGTTGAGCAAGCAAATTTTGTATACCCATATTAATCATTTTGCATGGTGGTACATGTCAGGACCTCCCCTTGGTTTTATGCTGAATATGTAAACCTAAGCATATATGAGGCCCCTGTTTTCTGTACTCCTTAGAATGCCTCCTACCGTTTCCTGAGGGTACTGTGTCACATAGTCTCCTTCATCTGAGGTTAATAAAGATGTCTTTTATATTACAGCTTCTGTGCCAATCTCTTCTTTGTTGGTATAAAAGGGCCAGGTGTATCAGTGAGACCCCTGAGAAGGTTTCTCTTTTCTGTAGGGTTATGTTTGGGGAAGCAGTTTGCATTCCGTCAAGAAGGTCCTGGGAATAGGTTTGAACCTTGAGCCACTTGCCTGACTTTAAAATGGTGCCTGCTCGAGACACATCCACACCGGTAATAAACATTGAAACAGGACTACATTCTGCATGCAACCTGACTGACTGACTTTTAAATGGTGCCTGTTCGAGACATAAATTAAATTGGGCCTCTCTTCTACGCTGTTTTTAACAGTGAAACAGGTCGAAGTGTCTGGACTAGAACATGGATATATTAAGTGATAAGAAATAGGAGGGACTTCAATGCAGCGTGTGAGCGAGGGAGTACTTTGAATGGCTACAATGAGCTATATATGCTGAAGATCTGGCACCCCTTCTCTTCTTCTTATCATACTCACTGAGTTGTTCTCTAATATATGGGTAAGACAACATTTTTAATTCACATATTAGTTTAGAGTGAGGGAAAGAGAGAGAGAATAATAATAAAAAAAAATTGCCATAGACCTTGAACCTGCAGGCCACAATGCCTACACCATTTTCTACCCACCTAACCTTTCCAAAAATGGGACAAAGAAATTCAATCACCGGCTTATGTTAAATTATCTGGAGACTCTTGTTTTGGACATTTACTTGTGCACTAACAAGGGCATTATTGCCAACGACCTTATCTTCCACACAATAAAACGTGCTCAATGGAAAAATACCTTCCACGCTATGCTCCGAATTGCCATAACGAAGAAATCCCTGCATGCCCTCAAACTGACGGTTACTGCCTCAGACCTTTATTCAATGAATGCCACCATTACTATCTCCAACAATGGTAATATTCTTATACAAGCCTCTAACGAGAATCCTGGTATCTTTGACAGTCTCTTCCCTAATCTCAAGAAAGCAGTAAACAATAAGAATAGCACATTCACTGCACCGTCACATCGTCAGGATTTAGAAGTCTCCCTAACTCCTCTCCTTCAAAATACCACATCAGACTCTCCCAATCTGACAAATGTTGCTTCTGTCATTGTGTTCAGCTCCCCAGACACATCTGTTCCAAATACACATGGATCCCATGGCCCATGCGTGATAGGGTTGTACTCAGCCACTATCATCAGCAGCACTGAAACCACCAGTAATCCCTACCACCAAGGCCGTTTGGTCGAATCCACTCCTGGATCCCCCAGACCAGAAGGGACAAGGTTAGTCTTTGGTATCGATCCCATCATGATTGAGGCACCATCGTTACCCTGGCCCTCCTTGCGGGATGGTACCAAACTGGTTGCCACTAACACTGCCCTCCTCTCCCTTTCTTCACACAAAGCGGATCACTTAGACCCCCATCACCCACTTTACTCTTTGGTACCTCAGGGAACCCTTACACCCGCTACACTCAACCCACCCATTCATTCCCAGAACTCAGTGACCTTTCCCCAACTTCACGAGGAAGACTCGAGCAGGTTGCCTAGCCTCTGTTCCACTTCACCTATGGACATGGATCCCACATTAAACTTCCCATGTCAGCCTCTTGCATTGACCCCTATGGAAGCTATCCCCAAGCAAATGGAGAATGTGAGCTTGCATATAGAAAAGACTGGCAGATCGCCCTCCATCTGATTTAGCCTCAATACCACTCCTCCAAAGGACGTGGATCCCACATTAATCCTCCCAGTTCAGCCTCCCGCATTGCCCCCTATGGAAGGTATCCCCAAGCAAATGGAGAATGGGATCTTGCTAACAGAACATACTAGCGGATCTCCCTTCATATTCGATCACTCACACATATCTATTGTAGATATCCCCAAGCAATTGGAGACCATGCATAATGACCCTACGGGCAGATCGCCCTCCTTAACCGATCAAACGCCCACACCTACTACCTACTTTCCCAACTCCGCCTATATCAATCAAACCAATGACTTAGTTACTGGCCTATCCCATCTTAAGGATGAAATGCATAACCTTTCTATTATGATGAAAGATCTTCTTATCTTACACAGAGCCACCAACGGCACCGTGAATCAAATCAGTCTCCAAACGAGAAACTGCATCCCCATGAATACTCACACAGACAACACTAGTCAGTACAACCAAATTAACGTCCAATCTAGTAGATGCATATCCAAAATCGAACTCCCAATAAACACTAATCTGGGTAGTTTATCCTCCCCTTGTGGCCTAGGAAGTCAAGCGATGAACTATCAGACAGCGACATAGATGACCTCCTTACATCCTATGCCCAGGATTCTGACAATAGTAAGTCCCATTGTAACACCATTCAAACCATTGTAACCAATCCTTTCAGAGAACCGACACTCAATAACAGATCTGAAAATAGAGATGACCTCACAAATATCAACCTAGAACAGATTACCTTAAACCCCTCGATCAACAAGTTGAAGTGTGGGCTCATAAATTGCAGATCTGCTAGCAAACATGCCACTGATATATTCAAAATTATTCTAGAGAATGATTTAAACATTTTGATCCTCACAGAAACTTGGTTAAATAGCTCCTCCTCACCCATTCTCGACTTACTGGTTCTTCCTTCCCATGACCTAACCCGACTCGATAGAATCGGGAAACTAGGGGGAGGAGTAGCCTGCATTTATTGTAACTCAATATCAGTCAAGCAAGCAGACCCCATCGAGCTATCCACCTGTGATTATCTATGCATTAATATCTCAGATGTTAAGCGCATCACCAACAAGTTACTCATATTCTACCACCCCCAGGTGATAACTTGACTTGTATAGATGAGATTATGGAGATCTTGGCATCCAATGACAACTCTCTAGTTCCTCATATTTTCTTGGGTGACTTTATTCCTCCATTGGAACAACGCAAATGATCATATTGTAGGCTGCCTTTAAGAGTTTCTGTCAGAACAGGAGCTATCCCAATTCTATGACAGCTCAACGCATAACAAGGGCGAGACATTGGACCTGAATATTGCAAAATCAAACATCATCCTACTAGAATCCGTCAACCCATATAATTGGTCTCATCATTACTGCATCCTCTTCTCCATTAATATTGAATCTACTCATAAAATGGGCCAACCGTCAAAATCAAGGCTATGGAAATGGAATTTACAAAGGTAAACCATTGCAACTCCACTCTGACCCTGATGACAGACATAACTGATGTACATGACCTTACAACCTTCTACAATGACACGTTACTCAAAGTCCTGGACTCTACAGCACCCCTCCAGGAAAAAAATACATCCTCTAAGATTTCCAAGCCTTGGTTCAATGATGGCCTGAACTTGGAGCGTAGACATCTAAGAGCTGCAGAACGTCTATGGAAATCGGCTCCTAACACTGATAACCTTGAGCACCTTAGAAGGTTAAGGAATTCTTACAATAGGAAGATTCTTAAGGGAAAGGCAGACTTTTCAGAACTCAGCTGAACCAAGCTATCAACCAGCCAAAAAAACTCTTTGAAATTGTCAAGCAACAATCATGCAATACAGCTAACTCTAGGGAATTAAATGACCTGGCCACACCTACCTGTGACGTGCCCTGCCAATTTCTTCCACGAAAAGACTCGGACCATCGAGCTAGACATCCAATAAAAGATTGCCCTCTAGCAATCTATGGTCCAAGATCCTAAATTGGGCGCTCTATTCAAAGTACATTTTATTATTCCAAGTGGAGTCACAAAAAACAATGCCTCTTGGCATGCCTTCTCGCCAATCTCTCAACAAATTATCGACAACACTCTTCAAGCAATCAACCCCTCCAATCATTTCTCGGACCCCATGTCTCGTGCCCTGTTCAAAAATTTAAAAACATCTATCCTTTCATTATGGGCTAAAATTGTAAACATCTCCCTGAGTCAAGGTGTTATTCTGGACTGTCTTAAAATAGGGCAGGTATCACCTATACTAAAGAAAGTTGACGTCTCTTCATCTACTCTTAACAAGTACTGTCCTATAACCAACATCCACACTTTGGCGAAACTATTGGAGAAATGTGTACAAATTCAATTATGCAACCACATTGGGAACTACAACCTCTAAGGCAGTCACCAACTGGACTTCCGCAGAGGACACAGCACAGAATCTGCACTCACACACAGTATGGATGACATACTAAAAATGCTTGATCACAATGATTCATGCCTATTGATACTTCTTGATATATTCTTCGCCTTCGATACGGTCAAGCATGACAATCATATGTCACTATTGAAAAGTAGGATGGGCTTCTCAGGCACGGTGTTGCAATGGTTCTCCTCCTTCCTGAAACACAGATCTCAAAGAATCAAGATGAAGAATTCACTCTCGCAACCCTCCATGGTCACACTTGGTGTGCCACATGGATCTGCCCTTTTACCCATTCTTTTCAACCTCCTAATAGAGCCTTTGGCGAACGCACTGAAATCAGCGAACATTCTATATCACCTGTAGGCGGATGACACCCAGTTGTATCTGAAAATCAACTCACCAGATGACTTCATTGCCCTCAACACTACTCTACTGAACATGCAACGTTAGCTCACTAACAACCACCTGATGTTGAATTCCCAAAAAACAGAATTCATTCTCATCTCGCCACCAAGCCACACTCCAAAGCTAGACCTCTGGTTAAAGCACCTAACCTCCTTTGATAGTGTCCCCTTCATCATTAACTCAGCAAAATCCCTTGGAATCTCCATAGACAACCATTTGAATATGGTGTACCTCAGGTATCTCTCTTTCACCCATTCTTTCCAACCTCCTAATGGAGCCTTTGGCGAACGCACTGAAATCAGTGAACATTCCATATCACCTGTACGCAGATGACACCCAGTTGTATCTGAAAATCACCTCGCCAGATGACTTCATTGCCCTCAACACTACTCTACTGAACACGCAACGTTGGCTCACTAACAACCACCTGATGTTGAATACCAAAAAAACAGAATTCATTCTCATCTCGCCACAAAGCCACACTCCAAAGCTAGACCTCTGGTTAAAACACCTAACCTAATTTGACTGCGTCCCCTTCATCATTGACTCAGCAAAATCCATAGGAATCTCCATAGACTAACATTTGAATATGCAGTTGCACATCTTTATTGCCAGCAAGGGAGCTAATCACAAGATGATTATATTAAGGAAACTCAAACCCTTCCTTACTCAGGCAGATCTAAAAATTGCAGTACAAGCCATAGTGCTACCAAGATTAGACTACGGAAGCACCACCCTCTGTGGTCTCCTCAAATACAAGTTGGGTCCACTGAGAGCAGAACTGAATGCTGCGGCTAGACTGGTATCAGGAACCAAAAGAAACAGGCACATCTCACCAACCTTGAAAGCACTGAATAGGCTACCTTACGAGGCAAGAATACATCTTAAAGTTGTGTGCATGATGCACAACGCAATTCACAACAACACACCCAGTTACTTGGCACTAAAGCTGGAAAAGTCTGGAGGTTGCAGACAACTACGAAGTGCGAGCACTTTCCTTCTGAAACCTCAACACTTCCATAAGAGGAAAACTAGCTGTAGAGCTTTTTCGGGGATTGCGCCAAGGATTTGGAACTCCTTACCTTCACTAGTGACATAGAATCGCTTCCTTTACTGCATTCAAAAAGGAAGTAAAAAGACTACTAATGAACAAATTAATGTCCTAAGTTTTAATTTTAGGATGTCACGAGTCATCTTTAGGATCCTATTACCATTGTCTATATCTGATGGATTGGTTGGGTCTACTGTATGTAAGATCACAGCCCTTTTTACTCAATAATTGTATGCAGTCTAAAAATTAGTTAGCTGTGAGTCCTCCTGGTAATCTACACATTTTACATCAACTTTGAATCCTTAAAAATTATAATATGTATGTTTGCTAGCACAATCACCTAACAGTATAGAGTCAAAATATCGAGTTTTTATTATCGACTAGACATAATATTGAGTAAAAAATATAGAATAGACATAATATCGACTAGACATAACATAGACTACCAAAATATCAAATAGAAAATTTTAATATCGAATAGAATGGACATAATATCGAATCAAAAATATAGAATGGACATAATATCGACTAGACAGAATATAGACAACAAAAATATTGAATTTAAGGTAAGTTAATATTATTTTTAATTTTTATGTAATATAATTCTGTAGCGGGTTGTGGGTTTATAGGGGAATAGGGTGAGAAGTAATTTAATTATAATTAATTAAATATGTTATTTAATTTATTTTTATTTATTTAGAAATAATTTTTATATAATTACCAATTGTTAATTAATTAAAATATGATTGGTAATTAATTTGAAATGATTAATAGATAAATATGTCAATTTTAGTAATTTATTTTCTGTAGCGGGTTGTGGGTTTATACGGGAATAGGGTAGGAAGTAATTTGATTATAATTGATTAAATATGTTATTTTATTTATTGGTATTTATTTAGAATTAATTGTTAATTCATTATTAATTGGTAATTAATTAAAATATCTTTGGTAAATAATTTTAATTGATTATTTGATAAATATGTTAATTTTAGTAATTTATTTTCTGTAGAGGGTTGTGGGTTTATAGGGGAATAGGGTGGGAAGTAATTTAATTATAATTAATTAAATATGTTATTTTATTTATTGGTATTTATTTAGAATTAATTGTTAATTAATTATTAATTGGTAATTAATTAAAATGTAATTGGTAATTTATTGTAATTGATTAATTGATAAATATCTTACTTTTATTACATTATTTTCTGTAGTGGGTTGTGTGTTTATAGGGGAATAGCTTGGGAAGTAATTTCATTAAATTTTTTAAATATTTTTTGGGTGTCTAATTTTTTTTAATTTTTATATTGTGATTTAATTTATTGGTAATTGGTAAATAATTAGTATTAGTAGGTAACTTATATTATTAGTTAATTTTTAATTGTCATTTTATTTGATTAATTAATATATTTTATAAAATTGTAAAATATTTTAATTATTTTGTAATTGATATTAATATTTATGTTATTTAAATTTATATATGAAGTATTTACTTTCCCTACTATTGCACTCACTGGAGTGGGAATAGTAATTGTTACCTACGCTATCCAACGCTTTCCCTACTGTTGCACTTACTGGAGTGGGAATAGTAATTTTTACCCCTACGCTAGCCAACGCTTTCCCTGCTGTTGCACTCACTGGAGTGGGAATAGTAATTTTTACCCCTACGCTATCCAACGCTTTCCCTACTGTTGCACTCTCTGGAGTTCGAATAGTAATTTTTACCACTACGCTATCCATCGCTTTCCCTACTGTTGCACTCTCTTGAGTTGGAATAGTAATTTTTACCCCTATGATATCCAATGCTTTCCCTACTGTTACACTTCCTGGAGTAGGAATAGTAATTTTTACCCCTACGCTATCAAACGCTTTCCCTACTGTTGCACTCACTGGAGTGGGAATAGTAATTTTTACCCCTATGCTATCCAACGCTTTCCCTACTGTTGCACTCTCTGGAGTTGGAATAGTAATTTTTACCCCTCCGCCATCCAACGCTATCCCTACTGTTGCACTCACTGGAGTTGGAATAGTAATTTTTATCTCTACGCTATCCAGCGATTTCCCTACTGTTGCACTCACTGGAGTGGGAATAGTAATTTTTAGTCCTACGCTATCCAACACTTTCCCTACTGTTGCACTCTCTGGAGTGGGAATAGTTATTTTTACCCCCTCGCTATCCAATGCTTTCCCTACTGTTGCGCTCTCTGGAGTGGGAATAGTCATTTTTACCCCTAATCTATCCAACGCTTTCCCTACTGTTGCTTTTTCTGGAGTGGTAATAGTAATTTTTACCCTCTCACTATCCAACGCTTGCCCTACTGTTGCACTCTCTGGAGTTGGAATAGCAATTTTTACCCCTACGCTATCCAATGCTTTCCCTACTGTTGCACTCACTGGAGTGGGAATAGTAATTTTTACCCCTACACTATCCAACGCTTTCCCTACTGTTGCACTCTCTGGAGTTGGAATAGTAATTTTTACCCCTACGCTATCCAACGCTTTCCCTACTGTTGCACTCACTGGAGTGGGAATAGTAATTTTTACCCCTATGCTATCCAACGCTTTCCCTACTGTTGCACTCTCTGGAGTTGGAATAGTAATTTTTACCCCTCCGCATTCCAACGCTATCCCTACTGTTGCACTCACTGGAGTTGGAATAGTAATTTTTATCTCTACACTATCCAACGATTTCCCTACTGTTGCACTCACTGGAGTGGGAATAGTAATTTTTAATCCTGCGCTATCCAACACTTTCCCTACTGTTGCACTCTCTGGAGTGGGAATAGTTATTTTTACCCCCTCGCTATCCAATGCTTTCCCTACTGTTGCGCTCTCTGGAGTGGGAATAGTCATTTTTACCCCTAATCTA
Organism: Lissotriton vulgaris; assembly: GCF_964263255.1. Taxonomy (NCBI): domain Eukaryota; kingdom Metazoa; phylum Chordata; class Amphibia; order Caudata; family Salamandridae; genus Lissotriton; species Lissotriton vulgaris. The sequence goes on from NC_141687.1 coordinate 1,357,733,555, forward strand.
TCCAACGCTTTCCCTACTGTGGCTTTCTCTGGAGTGGTAATAGTAATTTTTACCCTCTCACTATCCAACGCTTGCCCTACTGTTGCACTCTCTGGAGTTGGAATAGTAATTTTTACCCCTATGCTATCCAACGCTTTTCTACTGTTGCACTCACTGGAGTGGGAATAATAATTTTTACCCCTACACTATCCAACGCTTTCCCTACTGTTGCACTCTCTGGAGTTGGAATAGTAATTTTTACCTCTACGCTATCTAACGCTTTCCCTACTGTTGCACTCACTGGAGTGGGAATAGTAATTTTTACCCCTACGCTATCCAACGCTTTCCCTACTGTTGCGCTCACTGGAGTGGGAATAATAATTTTTAACCTTACGCTATCCAACGCTTTCCCTACTGTTGCGCTCTTTGGAGTGTGAATACTAAATTTAACCCTCTCGCTATCCTACGGAAAAAATATTGTATATGTTTTGTTAATAATATGTATATGGACGGAAGGGTGAATGTAACGTGCTTTCATCTATATGGACCTCGGACATGACTAAATGGACTTTTTCCGCCTTTCAATGAGCTGGTTACCACCATACACTTGGTCATTAGATTCTTGATGTGTGCGAAATTTAAGGAATGGTAGAGCACGTCACTGTTAATTAGCACACTAGGAAATGGAGTCTACAGCGACACATTCCCTTAGCGCACTAGCCAGCGCATCACTGATACCATCTACAATGTAGTTCATTGTACATGCATTCATGCATAAACCACCAGTTACCACTATACACTTAGCCATTTAATTCTTGGTGGGTGTGAACCCTGGGGAATGGTAACGCACGACATAGCGCATTATTTGTATTATCATATACTATATTCCACAGTCACACATTGACTACAGCACACTAACCAGCGCACCACTGATACCACTTCCTTGTATGCCATTGTACAGACATTTTGCATAAACCACTAGTGACACAATGAAAGTGTTTGAACAAACTATGACCTCATGTACCAGCATGCATCTCTTTGAGGACGTATACCATTTGAATGACATTTTCGTTTAAATTTCCATTGAGTTTATTACAAACGTACACTTATTGGTTTACCCTACAGATATTACCTGTTTAGAATGAACTATTAAGTAATACGAGCTACTACAACTTGTATGTAAATAATGTTCGTAATTTACCATTACAAGATGGCGGACACTGTTAGTCTCATTTCGATGTCCTCCTATACGAAAGTGTTTGTGTCCATAAAGCATTATTGAATTGTTACAGACTTTGTGTGAACAAGCGCTTTTCAAGCACGAAACGCTTCGCAAGGTTTATGATGGAATAAGCCCTTTTGCTCTGGTGCACTATACCTGACTCTTGTGGTTGTTTACCGAGTGCTCATTGGAACGCCGTTCTTGTTGTGATATATATTCCGGCTGCTCCGCCAGATACGAGCCACCTCTTCAAGCGTCTGGATTGCCAGTAGGAGCGACTTTGACAGTAATATATATATATATATATTCCAAGGATGATCCGGCTGCAAGGCAGGCTCAGCTCGTCTTGAAAACATGGACACGGACCCAAATTTTGTGCAAGGTGGTTTATATATATATATATATATGATCTTTAAAACAAATTAAAAAAATTAAGTTACATTAATTATGTATTAATTTTAAGTTTATTTAAGTATTTTAAGTATGTTTAAATTAATTATATTTACTATTATGATATTTATTATTATATTAGTTTTAAATTACTTTTAAGATATTTAAAAAATTCGATATTTTGACTGTCTATATTTTTTTCTATCGATATTTTTGAGTCGATATTTTTGTACTTACCTGTTTGTAGATAGGAAGTTGATATTCTGGCATTCTATATTTTTACCTTGATATTTTGCAAGTCGATATTTTGACTGTCGATATTCTGTCAGTGATCCCACCTAACGTTCATTAACTGTCTACTGTACAACGTCCTGTAGAAACAAGGTCCTCTATGTTTGTTATTATGATTATTATTATTAAAATTTTATATAGCGCTTAGTTACCCTTGGGCGTCCCGGCACTTTTCCAGACCCATTTAAAAACGGTACGTGTAGTGCAGTCAAACAGGGAAAAGGTAGGTTTTAAGACCTTTACGGAATCGCCGTGTACAAGTCTGAGCGCGCATTTCAAAAGGAAGCGAGTTCCAGAGCTTTGCTGTGTGAACTGAAAACCTTCTCCCACCCGTCCTGGCTCTTTTAATTCTGGGGACTACGAGAAGATGTTTTTGGTCGGACCGCAGTGTTCTGCTGGCTTTATATGGGACCACTAGGTTCCTCAATATTGGAGGGCCCTTCCCCAAGAGGATTTTATGGGCAGTGCAGAGTGCCTTAAATTTCACTCGTTCTCGCACTGGCAACCAGTGCAGCGCCTTCAGGGCAGGTCGGGCGGACTGTGATCTAGGAATGCCCATGAGCAACCTTGCCGCCGCATTCTGGACCTGCTGGAGTTTGTCCAGGGAAGATTCCGGAGCGCCCAGGAAGATGGAATTGCTGAAATCTAATCTAGATATAATCAGTCCCTGGATCAGCAGCTTCCTTGATGTTACAGGCAAAAGGGGGAGAATTTTACGCGCTGACCGTAACAGGGCGAAGCACACTCCCGCGTTTTTCTTGGCGTGAGTCCTAAACGACAGATCTTGCTCTATCCAAACCCCTAAACTCTTGATCACCTCTTTAGAGGTAGGAGGATCTCCCATACAACTTGGCCAGCTGGTCAGAGGGAGCAGGGGATTTCTACTCCCTAACAGCATTACCTCTGTCTTTGAGCCATTCAACTTCAGGGCTGACTCGTTCATCCAGGTATGGACTGCCGACAAGCAGGAGTGAAGTAAGTCGGGATTCTCTACCAGTTGGGATAAGGCGACCACCAACTGAGTATCGTCAGCGTAACTGACGATCTTAATGTCATAGGGGGCCACCACATCCTCCAGGGGGGCCATATAGACATTAAATAAAGTCGGGCTGAGAGAAGAGCCCAGTGGCACACCACACTGGAGGGGGATAGATTTGGAGCAATGTTTGCCCTCCCAAACCTGGTACGACCGTCCGGTAAGAAATGACCTCAGCCATTTCAATGCGACACCTGACACACCAACCTCAGATAGCCGTCGTATCAACACCTGGTGGTTCACGGTGTCGAACGCCGCACTCAGGTCCAGGAGGATCACTGCCACTGAACCTCCTGAATCTAAGATGCGTCTAGTTTCATCGACGACTGCCAGGAGGGCAGTGTCGGTGCCCTGGCCAGGACGGAAACCGGTTTGTGAGTCTCGGAGCAGACCATTAGCCTCCAGGAAACCCGACAGTAGTTCATTCACTAACCTTTCGGCAATTTTGCCAATACCCGGCAACCGAGAGATGGCCCTAAAGTTTGAGAGGTCCCCGGGATCTAAGTGAGGCTTCTTTATCAATGCCTTTACCACTGCTGTTTTCCAACTTGGTGGCACCGAACCTAGGGCAAAGGAGGCATTCATTAGATCAGTAACAGGGGCCACAATGGAGGCTGCTGCTTGTTTAAGGAACTTCATAGGCACAGGATCCATGGGAGAACCACTTTTCATGGATCTAAGGACCTTTAACACCTCCTCCACCGCTACTGGGCCAAAAGTATCTAGATAGGGAAAAATCCCATTAGGCCGAGACGCTATATTAACCTTCTCATTATGAAGCGGCGTCCGGGACTGAGGCAGGGAAATTAAAATCTTTTCGATTTTAGATTGAAAGAAGTCTGCGAGCTCCGAACACTTATGTTCGTCATAGATGACCACAGGCTCAGGGACTTTAAGAAGTTCCTTAACCACTTTAAAAGTCTGTTTGGCAGAACTTGAGGCAGAATTTATGCGCTCTTCAAAAAATTGTGTTTTAGCCTGCAGATGAGCCAATTCATAACCCCTCATCGCGGGACGGTACTTCTCCTGCCTAGTTATCTCCCAATTCTTTCTCCACAATCTTTCCAGCTTTTTACATCCCTTCCTTAAGGCTCGAAGCTGGGCATTGTACCATGGGGCGGAACCAATTCTCTTTTCCCTCTTTTATACTCTCTTATTAGGGATAAGAGCGTCAAGCAAGGCCGTCAGCCATTGATTAAGAGTGGCATCTCCCTTAATAGGGTCACCATCGAGGAAAAGAGGGATCTTTTCCAGCTTAGTGGTCCAGTCGTTTACTGATAACCTGGACCAAGCTCGATCCACCAAATAAGCCTGTTTGGCAGTAATAGGTGGTGAGTCAACTAGCCAGCGTGCTGATACTAAAAAGTGGTCAGACCACGGGAGAGGAAGAGCTGGCCTCACCGCCAAGTGGAGAATATTAGAGAAGAGAGGGTCAAGTAAATGCCCTTTCTCATGCGTAGGCCCAACGTTGGATAAGGCCAACTCACAGGCTTTCAGATCGCCCTGAAGATCACGGGCTACTGAGTCAGTAGGGTCGTTGAAATGTAAATTGAGATCGCCCAATAATAAAAAGTTGGTTGTAGCTGACGCCAAGGACGTCACAGATTCCACCAGGGAGCTGGCAAAGTTGCCTATAGATCCCGGAGGGCGGTAAATCAATAAGCCCGATAGCGATACTGTAGAGCATATCCGTAAAGAGAAGTGGCAGCTCTCACAGTCTGAAATTAGACCGTTCTGGGCTTTACAGGCATATGTATCCTTATATAGGATAGCTATGCCACCCTCTCGTCCCTCCACTCGGTCAAGATGGTACAGGAGAAAACCCGGCGGGAGGGCCTGCAATATGTCGGCCTCGGAGCTGGGGGTTATCCAAGTTTCCGTTAGGAACAGGATATCTAACTCCTGCTCCTGTATAAGAAGATTAATTTCTATAGCATGCCGCAGAAGGGAACGGCAGTTCAACAATCCCAGCAACATGATATTCTTGCCTTTATTGGAGGGATATGTTTAAAGCAGAAAGTGCCAGCAAGGGATTTATTGAAAAATCAAAGTTATGCAGTGTGATGGAGTCTATATTATTAAGACTTGTCAGCTGAGCAAAACAGCCACTGTTCTTTGTATTATTATCTGTTTTCTGACCCTATAGAAACTACCACACTAGCCCTATATACGTCAAACAATTTAAACAGTTTATGTGATTTTGCTCAATGAATGAACTTTTTTTAAAAAAAAAGGAAGAATGTAAAGCAACACGGAACAGTTTGTTCTTCAAAGAAAATTATTATTTAAATTCTTTTGAGTTCAAATTATCAAAATTTCAAGGGTACACAGTCAATGGTAATTGCATATAAATCTTAGGTAAACGGAAGTGACAAAACAATCCATTAGTACATAAGAAAAACAATCCAGTCTAACAAAAATATATGTAAAATTGACTTCTTTTAGAAATAATAAATAGAAAGTCAAGTTCAGGATGTAGACATGGACTGGTGTGTCGACGTTTCGGTCTCAAAGGTAATATCCAAAGACCATCATCAGGACAGTGAATTTAATGCAATGTAGATGACCCTTATGATAAAATTAGAACAAGCTCTGAATAATCAAAGCTGCAGTTCTACATGATGGTTCATTACCTTAAGGGATCGCCAAATCTCCCCTGTAGTTGTGTCCATACAATCAGGCCGATTGATGTCTAATCCTTTTGTTGATCACCTTTGACCTGACGCAGAGGAGCCTTCACGTCTGTTACGCCGTTTTTTTCAAAACACACTGGAATCCTGAGATTAAAAACAAAAGGATTAGACATCAATCGGCCTGATTGTAGGGACACAACTACAGGGGAGATTTGGCGATCCCTTAAGGTAATGAACCTTCATGTAGAACTGCAGCTTTGATTATTCAGAGCTTGTTCTAATTTTATCATAAGGGTCATCTACATTGCATTAAATTCACTGTCCTGATGATGGTCTTTGGATATTACCTTTGAGACCGCAACGTCGACACACCAGTCCATGTCTACATCCTGAACTTGACTTTTTATTTATTATTTCTAAAAGAAGTCAATTTTACATATATTTTTGTTAGACTGGATTGTTTTTCTTATGTACTAATGGATTGTTTTGTCACTTCCGTTTACCTAAGATTTATATGCAATTACCATTGACTGTGTACCCTTGAAATTTTGATAATTTGAACTCAAAAGAATAAAATTAATAATTTTCTTTGAAGAACAAACTGTTCCGTGTTGCTTTACATTCTGACTTTTTTTTAAAAAAAAGTTCATTCATTGAGCAAAATCACATAAACTGTTTAAATTGTTTGACGTATATAGGGCTAGTGTGGTAGCTTCTATAGGGTCAGAAAACAGATAATAATACAAAGAACAGTGGCTGTTTTGCTCAGCTGACAAGTCTTAATAATATAGACTCCATCACACTGCATAACTTTGATTTTTCAATAAATCCCTTGCTGGCACTTTCTGCTTTAAACATATCAATTGCCCAAGCCCGCAAGGGTATATTGGGTTACCCACCCCTATAACCATTTATTGGAGGGAGTGGGCTTACTCAGCATGGAAGCTGCTGACGACAGCTGGTTGACATCGACCGATTTACAATGAATAGTATGTGGATGGCGCAGTGCAATAAGCTCATCTCGAGCATATGTACGCCTGGCGCTAGAATTTATGGCCAGAGTGCCAGGCCCCTGGCCCGTCTGGGCCCGGACGGGCCCAGACGGGCTGGACTCTGGGGTGACTCCGGCGCTAAGCCGGCACTTCGGCTGCGCGTCACCGCTGCGCGACACCATGGTGGCTTTAAGTAGTGGCGGCGCCTCCTATGCTTAACACTGAAACGCTCACGGGGATGGCGGCTGTAGAGCATCCCTAACTACCCCTAAGATGGCGGCAGTAGATTCAAGCTGCCTGAGGACCCGCGAAAAGCGCGGTGGAGGACACAATTACAGTGTAAGTAAGTGTTACACTAATATTTTAAAAGCAGGGAATAATAACAGATAGAAAAAATAAATACCAAAAATCGGGATGCTTAATTTAAAACGCGCAGCTAAGTCAATGCGCAGTGCACATTAAAAAGGTTGCTCCTCACGAAAGTTCACTGGGAGCCGATAGCGCTTTCCCAGTTACAACACACAAACCTTAGTCCAGGGCCCGCCTGCCTGCAGCCGTCGTCTTAAGTAGTGGCGGCGCCTCCTATGCCTAACACTGAAACGCTCACGGGGATGGCGGCTGTAGAGCGTCCCTAAACTACCCCTAAGATGGCGGCGGTAGATTCAAGCTGCCTGAGGACCCGCGAAAAGCGCGGTGGAGGACACAATTACAGTGTAAGTAAGTGCTACACTAATATTTTAAAAGCAGGGAATAATAACAGATAGAAAAATGAAATACCAAAAAACGGGATGCTTAATTTAAAACGCGCAGCTAAGTCAATGCGCAGTGCACATTAAAAAGGTTGCTCCTCACGTTTGTTCTGCATCTATTTTATATTTCTATTGTACACATTGGCTCATTTGAATGTGTGTGTGTACCACCTCAACCACTTATGTACTTTTATTGTAAAGAGCTCTGATACACTTGTGGGTGACGTTTGCGCTATATAAAACTTTATAAATAAATAATAAATAAATAAATAAATAAACTTTATAAATAAAAATTTCAAAATATATAACTACTTGAAATCTAGCCATGAAAATACATATATGCTAGTGAAGAATATTAACAAATGCACAGCTCTTGATCCATATGCTAGGAAAAACGTCTGGATTTTATTCTATGATGTGCTCTAGAAGTTACGCTGCCCATCTTATAATCTATATGTGCCTTAAATCATAAACATGTGTAAAATAGTTTAGGAGCATCCCTACCACGGTCACCTCTTGCTTTCTGTAACTCAGTCTCAACTAGACCCACACACCATACTGTTCGATGTGCAGGCTTAGATGCCTGCCACAATAACAATCCTCTCTGTAAAGTGTGTCGCTGCTCTTAGGTGCGAGAAGAATGCTGCGTTTACCATAAAGTAGTTACTATGTCTTTTGGGTTCTCAGTAATGGATATGCAGCTGTTGATTTGCTTGCTGTAAACTTGTATGTTGTTTGTGTGTGTTTTGGCAGTGTATTTGTGTGTGTGTGTGTGTGTATATATACATGTGTCGCTGGTGTTGAGGGTGCTCTATACAAGAGCTGCCTTCCACCTAAACTTGGGAACTACCCAGAGTTCTCTCCTTCTTTTTTGCATAATTTATGCATCACTCTATGCCTGCAGGGGTATTGCTTTGACTTATACTGGGTGGTCCCTTGTGTCTGGACAAAGCTAAACCTCTCTGAAGAGCTGTAATGACAGTGAAACACTTCTCAGGGGTTGCTTTTATTAATTTCAGGTTGGCTTGGATGGTATTTTACCAATTCAAAGCTGTAATATTGTGCCTTGAGTGATAAATGGCTTTTGTCATTTTACAGCTCGGTGTGGATAGCACTTTGCTAATCCTATCCTTAAAGACTTTGCTGTAAAAATGGCAAAAGCATTTGTCCATTTCTATCTCCGCGTGGATAGCACTGTGCTAATCCTATGCTTAAAAACTTTGATAGAAAAGCAGACATTTGAGGTGAGCAAATTTAGGAGCTGCCTTCCACCTAAACTTGGGAACTACCCAGAGTTCTCTCCTTCTTTTTTGCATAATGTATGCGTCACTCTATGCATGCAGGGGTATTATATATATATATATATATATATATATATATAAAACACAGGAAAGTCCCAGCAGTGCGACCAACCTTCACAGCGGCGCTGAACCAGGAAACAGACTCCACAGGCAAGACTTAGTGTTTAAGGGTATTTAAGTACAGCATCAGATGTCCAAATGACGCGTTTCAGCCGCCAGACATGTGGCCTTGATTACATAGCGCTTGCAATGGTGATGAGTTGAATTTATATACATTGTGAAGGAGAGGCAGTATTTTTACTATAATCATCGCAGTGATCATGCAGTTTTACAATGCGTTGGAAGGCAAAATATGTGACATCACGATTTTACTACAACAAACATGTTGTAAGGCAATATAGACATAGTGAGAGGACTATAAATCCTGAACATGATGCTTTAGACCAGTGATAGCCATGCACAAGCAGAAACAGATGGACAGATAAGTGGTGTGGAGTTCATATGAACTCATGTATCTGTATGACCAGTTACTTAGGGGGGACATGGAATAAACAGTGTAATACTGGGGCCAGAAAGCGCTGATACATGTGTGAATTACTAAAATATTGACCAATCTAATCAGCGTGGTGCTTGAATGCGGGTCAATCAGTGTGAGCCAACAGCACCTCTAAGTACGCGTGGCAGAAACTATGAATGCACATAAAGCGTACTGTTTGAAATCCCATGCGTGTCGGTAGCCCATATCCGCGGTCAAACTACAATTGCATAAATGCAGAAAACTCCTGTAGTGGTTTGGTGTAACATGGGAGAATATACATACATCTGTGTAGGCCTGAATACTGTGTTGCATCTTTTAGTAGCATTGCAACAAACTAATGTATTTGTATAGCGAGTAGGTCACCTGCCAACCTTCGAAAAAAATGGTGAAGTGAAGGATTAAGGGGAAAGATTAAAAGTAGTGCTGTGCGAGTGTATATACAGAGTGAGACTGGCATGTGTGTGCTTAAATGCGATAATAAACACATTAATTAGTGTGGAAGTGAAGCCTGTCTCACAGGTAGTGGAGTGTTCAGTTCAGTTCAGGAATCTTTATTCGAATTCCATGAGTTCATAAAAGCACATACAAAAGCAATTAAAATAAAAAAATGTTACATAATACAGGCATACAAATTTGAATCAGGCATGGCAACATTTCCAATTCTTAAATAGAGAATGGTTAAGGACTGTCCATCATTTTTCGTGCACGGGCCGATGTCCTCAAGAAAGTGCTGGTGCGACAAATTATTTCCTCATTGTCCAGGGAAAGCAGTAATTGATAAGATTCCCCCATAGTAATTGGTCTGTGTTTTTTAAAAAGAGGGATTAAAAACCATTTTATATATTTTAAATAGTATTTACAAATAAAAAAGAAGTGCAAATCAGTTTGTGCACTAACTCCATCACAGGGGCATTTTATGTTGTCACCAGTTGACAGATAACCTAGGGGAAAATTCGACAAGAGTCTTACAGTCCCAGACCTCAATCTGAACAATAAACTACGTTCCCAGTTTGTCATTGGCAACATGAGGTATAACGGCAGAATATGGCTGGATATTTCCCTACCCATATAAGAGATGAGTGTAGTTTTCTTGGACTCTTCCCTGACCCTGTCCGTATCATAAAGTGCGTAGAGTGCTTTCTTCAGGTCATTCTTATGTACAGATCTAGATGTACCCAGATCATGAAAATATCACCTTTATCCAAACTGTACAGACTTTTATAAACCCCCGAAAGCCATGGAATCTCCATCCCTCTTTCGCATTCCAAGGCAATCTTTTATAATTTCTTGGGTCAGGGTCGCTGTATCATTCCTCCAAACTGAATGCCGAATAACGCGGGGCAAGCCCTAATAAAATCACAAATAAAAGGCAGACGTAGTTCTTTGTGTGGATATATATTGGGAGGTAGAAATTGGTGTTCCCAGCAGCTTTCTACAAAAACGATTTTCCTCCCGCTGTATTCCCCCAGCCTCCGCCAGACCCCATATTTCTGCTCCATAGGTAGCAACGGGCACACATTGCAATTTAAAAATCCTTAAAATAGCCTCAGTGGCACCTATTTTCCTTGGTCAAGGAAGGCTCAAGATGGAGTTAATGACCTTTGAGAATTTGCTCGTGGAGTGGGCCACATGCCCAGTCCACGAGCCATTTGCAGCAAAGATCATCCCCAAATACGGGAAGTTCTGGGTGGAGGTGTGTCTATTACTCCCTTTGTGTATAGAATTAAGTTTGCGTTTCCCAGGGCCACAGGACATAATAAATGATTTTTTGTAGTTTACACAAAGGTCCAGCCCATCCATGTAATCCACTAAACTTTGGACCAGGGATCGCAGGGCATTCGGGGTGTGGCCCATTAGGACCGCATTATCTGCATAAAGGAGTACTGGCAGTGGTTTGCCATTTATTATAGGAACATCTGGGGTTGCATTCTTCAAATGGCCGCTCAAACCATTAATATAAATAATGAAGAGCAGGGAAGCTAAAACGCACCCCTGTCTAACTCCCCTTCCTATCTTAATAGCACCTGACAATTCCCCACCCTGTCCTATCCGTACTTGTGCCTTGAGGTCAGTGTGCAACAATGCTAAAAAGTGGACTAAAGATTCGTCCAAACCATAATTTATTAAAATAGACCAAAGTTTGGACCTATTTACCAAATCGAATGGGGATGATAGGTCCATAAAAGCTAAATAAATGGGGGAAGAGCGGGCAGTATTATATTTATTAATAACCACATTTAAATTCAGGCACTGTTCTACTGTACCAACCCTACTTCTAAAACCCAGTTAACACGGTGATAAAATACCACTTTCCTCTGACCATGACAAAATCCTATTATAAATAATTCGGCCCAGAATCGTTAAAGTATTGTCTAACAGGGAGATTGGTCTGTTATTGGCCGGTTCCGACCGGTCGACCTTTTTATATATTGGGACGATTACACTTGTTGCCCATGAGTCAGGCATAGGTGCTTCTGGGAGGCTATTAAAAACATTCAATAAAATTGGGGTCCAAATATCCGGTTTCCATTTTATAATGTCTATGGGCAACCCGTCAGGTCCAGGGGCCTTATTACCAAGACTTTGTGCAATTGCTTCCTCTACTTCTATCAACGTGACTTGTAGATTTCCTGAGTAGCCCTGCTAATGCAAGTCTGGGTTATATGATGGTGATGTATAGATTTTGGAAAAGTGATCCTCCCACAATGTGCTGGTAATATTGCAGCTAATCGGTGTTAGTTGCTGACCCGTATTGTGCAGATCCCTTACTACAGACCGAAAAGGCTTGCCAGTTGATCTTCCGGCTATTACCACAAGAGCTCCCCAGCGTTCACTCAAAAGTGTCCCCTTGCGCTCAGATATAGCAGCTTTGTAAACTTTCCTAGCTACTCTAATATCTGCGTTAACTCTTGGTTTAGCAGTTAATGCATTGCACAAGCTTCTATTCGTCTTAAAACAGTTGTGGTCAAACCATCTTGGGTCTTTTGGGCCTTGGCAAACTGGCACCAATAGTAAAGATCTAATCTCCGAACAGAGTATGATAAAATCTGCAATTATACCAAGATTGGGTGCACTGTTCGACAAACATGAGGCAATCAGAAGAGGGTGTTTTTCTAATAGGATTTTTTTTTGCCACACTATCTACCCCCCTCCATTTCAATCTTAGTTTGTCGGTTGTGGGGGCTAAATCCCTTGCCCCTAATGCACTGGTATACACAGGGCGTTGTGCTAATCTTAATACCACTGTGAGGGGATTATGGTCTCCGAAATCAGTTGCAAGGACTTCTTTACCCAATAGGCAGTCTACAAGCATCGGAGTTATAAAAATAAAATCAATGATAGAGGCACTGCCCCTTCCTCTAAATGTCGGAACCTGCTGGTTAATGGGGGATTGACCTAAGTCCATTACATTGTAAATAATATGTTCCTTAAGTAGGGAATCTAGTTACACTCCCCGCCGATCCGCTTGGTCAGTCTGTCGTAATCCTGTATCTCCTGGATCTGTTGGTAATTTAGCATTAAAATCCCCGCCCAAAACAATCCCCATACCATCATCCACGACTTTCTCTAATTTAGAAATGAATTTAAAAAGCCTAATGAAATTCTTATTTGGGGTAGAGTGAAAGTCACTGTTATAAAAGTTTATTAAATAAAAAGGTACTTGACTTTTGTACTCTATTACTTGGTAGTTAGGACTACCTGTATGTATTGTTTTAAAACTCCCACCTAAAGCCGATAAATAGCCCCCCAGCTGCTCGTCCAATATTGGGCTTAGGCGCTACTGAATTAAAACAGTGAAAGCCTTCAATATGCAGATCATGTGTTGCTCATGTTTCCAGCAACATAATGATATCCTGGGAGGATATTATATGCATCCAATCTGTATCGGCTAATTTAGCTTCTAAACCAGCGACATTCCAGCTCAGAATTCTGAGGTCTGGATCATTTTTCCCTCTAACCTTTTTGCTAGATGGTTGTACTCTGGTAATTCTATCCATTTCTACGGGAGGGTTTAAATCCTGTTACACTTGGCCAGTACAGATACACGTTCTAAGCTCAGCTGTACAGGCTATTCCCTTTTCCTGTTCTTGGCCACATGCAAGTCAATCATTTACGTCTAATGAGCTTTGTATCTCATATCTATTACTTAGTGTGACAGAGCTAGCAGGAGTGTCTATCTGAGTTGAATACTCTCTATTTATATTAGATCTGGGATTAAGAGGTGGATAAAAGTACTCCAGTGGGAGTACATTTACGTAGTCATGGCGAATGCTGGCTGCTCCCATCTGTCTCAAAATGTCATCCACCAATTTTGGGGAGCCAAAACTTACAACAACACAGTCACCGTTCATGCTTTTCTTGGTCCTCCCTACCCATGGTACCGTTCTCACCATTTTAAAATTATTGAACAAATGCTCACCCAATACTGTTTTACTACCTAGAAAATGGAGAGCTTTGTTTTTAAGTGTAGACCAATGTTCATCTCTCCCATCTTCCGTTTTGGGGACATTTGCCAAAATTATGGAATACGGGCATGCCTCCGGCGGGAGGTGTAGGGATAACTCTTTATGGGGTGTCTGGACTGTGGGGTATAGTCTCCCGACTGGGCCCCTAGGGCCCGGTTTTGCTCCTTGATTGGCTCCGGATACTGTAGGTGGAATGTTAGGGGCTTCAACTTGGGTCACTGTGGTTATGATCGAGTCTACCAGGTCAGTTACGGTGGTTGTAAGGGCGCTCAGACGGTGTACTTCAGAAGGCTTAGTCCCAGTCTTTGGGGCTTCCTGTAGTTTCATATGATTTTCTATGATATTGAGTCTATTACTTATTTCCTCAAGTTAGTCAAATACTGGGGAAATAAGTGCCTTAAACATTTCCTCCATAAGCTTAATCAACTTTAACATATTACCCCCCGAATTGATTGCTGTCTCCGTTGTCTTATTCTCATTTCCTCCAACTAGACCTACCTCAGTATCCAAATTAATTACATTTTCCGAGTTACCTGCATGCGTGCCCAACCCAGATACAGAATTTTTATTTCTGGCCTGTTTTGCTTGTTGCCTGCTACTTTTAGGTGCACCAATAGCTTTCCTTTTCGCCAGTGACACTTTACTGTTGGTAGACACCACTCCCCGCAGTTGCCTAGTACGTGTGACTGGGGGTGAGGGTGGCGGGCTGGAGCTAACAGAAGATCCATCAGTGAGTAATAGACTCACGTTTGGGGGTGGCACCTGAGCAAATTGGGGAAGTGTTGTGGAAACCTGAGAGGAATCAATGGAGTCAGGGGGAATATTAGGACATACATTTGGCTCTATGGTTACTAATGGGAGAAGTGTATGACATATAGGGTCCAATGATAATCTTCTCTGGACAAGTTCAATCTCTTTGGCCACAGCAGATTCTGCCCTTTTCAAAAAGGCGTCCAAAGTCCCCGTACCCCCAACCCCTGAGCTCACTTTAGAGTTTGCTTTAGCCATATGTCAGTGTGGTTAATATAGTCAATACTCAATACCAAGGGGTTCCAGACGCATTAGAACCGCAGTTCGGTTGAGGTGACCAGGTCAATATTATAATACAAAATGTCTCAAACCTCACTTGTAGTTGTTGTAGGTGTGGTCTCTGAGGTCCTGTCCACAGATGTAAGAGATGGGGCACAGCCCAGCCTCTGTCAGCCCAGAACGGCCACAGACAGCCCGCTCTTTGCCCGGGCTTTGCCCGGCGCCACCCGCACGCGTCCCGCGGGACGGGAAGCGTTCTGCTGTTAAGTAGCACCTCCGGGCGCTAGCTGTGGCATCACCGGTGTGCAGGGGCTTGCTGGGGCACCTGTGGTGCGTAGTTTCAACAGCCGTTCCCCTCACGGCACTGGAAATGCTGCTTCCCTGCCCTGCCGCCGTTCCCCTCACGGCCGGAGCTTCTGGATTTCTGCGGTGAGTAAATGAATGCCGCTTTTAGGTAGTGGAGTGGTTACAGCTTACCTAGAAATGTGAATTTAAAAAAATACAAATGCTGCAAGAAGCCACAGTGTGTTTGGAAAATTATCAAGTGATATACGGCATTCATAAATCATAAATACCACAAATCCAGCTAAAAGAAAGGCAAGCCACTGTTCAAATCATAGCGACTATCGTACCTGAGGTGGCGTATCCAAGCAACGGGAAAATATTGAATGTAATTTCCTGGAACTAGCATGAATAAATGCTAGCTAGAAAAAGGCCAGCCTAACAGGTATTGGACTCAACCGAAGGGCGCAAATCGCGGTATGAATACCGAACTCCAACCTAGGCGCTGTGGCTAAGTATGTGCGGGGTGCTGGAAAAGTGTAGATAACTAAAGCTGTATAAATACAACAGTGTGTGGAAGCCACAAATAAAAAAGGAAACAAACTATGAATCAGGGCCACATACATAGACAAATTATGTATAACGACAGGATAATGCATAGTACGATCATGATATACCTGTATCCTCAATTCAGATCAGAAAATAACAAATATTACAGGATATGTATGTAATAATATTATATACAATGGAGGACAGCGTGAGATAACAAGTCATGTAGGCATTGGTAAAAAATATATCAACATATCAAAACAGTCATGGTGTGCTAGCATGGTGGAGTACGTCATTTATAAAAAATGATGTAGGCCCTCTGTGGTGTTAAGTCCAGCCGGGGCCTTGATGTTAAATTGTAATGTATGTCTGCCTTCCAACTGCCTGAGGAGTTTGTCCCTATTCCCTCCCCGTTTGAAAAAGGTTCAAAAGATTCCGAGATCAATTCTACTAAAAGATAAGAGTAGACCAATCAGTAATGATGAGAACAGCCCCCGTTTCATTAAACCTTTTTCACGAGATTCTAAAAAGATCCAACATACACTATTCCGCGATTGGCATATTTTGAAGGCAGATGCAATAATTGGGGACGAAATACCAGTTCACCCGAAAATTACATATAAAAGAAGCGATCTTCAAAAGATCTTCTAGCGCACAGCCACTTCGATACATTTCCCAGAACACCAAGACTAGGCAATTTGACTGGATTTTTTCCATGTCAGCACTGTAAAGCTTACAGGACAAGTACTAAGAGTACAAGCTATAAAATACCAGGCATATCTGTAAGCAGGAAAATCAATAAATTTCTTACATGCACCACTCCATACTGTGTGTACTGCCTAGAATGTCCATCTAAACGTCATTATATCGGCAGCACAATACACCCGGTCAAAAGAAAAATATTAGAACATGCAAGAGCTATAGAGCACAATGACCCAAACTACCGCGTTGCGAGGCCTTTTGCTATGGAAAATAAAAGTGATCGCAACCTTCTCAGTTTTTTCTGTCTAGATCAGGTCCCCATGAAAGATCGTGGAGGAGATAGGAAAATTCATTTGCGAAGATTGGAATCGAGATTTATTATAGATCTCCAAACTAGAACCCTGTTAGGCTTGAACACTGAAAAGGAATTAGCTATACATTTATCTAAACAACCAACTCTTATATTATTTTGCTGTAAATGACTTAGAGCCCTACCTGCTATCCCTTTGCCTATTTTATATTTGTACAATTCGCTAGTACAGACCTCATGGTTACACATTCACTTTGCATAAAGTTCTTCTTATAATATTAAGCCTATACGAGGCTGAATCAATTAACTTGCTTCTGCTTCATAGCAATGGAAGTACATGAAGACGTATCTATAATAGACACACTTAACAATTGTAGATATGAACTGGGTAATATAGGAAAAACCAGAAAAAATTGTACAAATGTAGATAATTGACATTTATCTTCATTAACTTGACGTATGTTTATTGTTGAAATTAATTTTCATTTTTTGAATGTACACATAATCATAATTGTTTGTGTTAATTAATTTCATGCAAGCGCCCATCCAGGGCGTAATGTCTTTCTATGAACACCGGAATTATTATTAATGGTAATGTTTTTTAGTTAAAACATGTGAAAACAGAGCACATGTTAAGATGGCCACTCCGAATGAAAAGGAATTTGAGTACATCTTTCAAGTTGATGAACTAAGAGGAAATGAAGTAATTTCATGAATTTGTGTGATTTAAAAAGTAAAAAAAAACATGCTGTGCATTAACAGATGGAATAAATCTATCCTCTAAAGAGATTAGCAACAAAGATAAGAGAACTTAATGCCTAGGTTTATCATTTTGCCCAGCTGTACCTATGAATTACGCAGATGATAGCATTGACATGCTTTAATTCTGTTGAAAATTAAAATTAAAGAAATTGCACAATATGAAACCGGTTAGAAACAAACCCCCACAAACCAATGAGAGCTGTATCCCCATGAATGATCTGATAATAGTAGATATTGATACCATGGTAGCGTTTGATGAGTTGAGTAATGATGAAACTAATCACAATCTCAATACAGATGCTTTACGCATCCTTGATGCCATGGAAATCAGACATGATCAAGCGGCCTGCTCCAACTTTAAAAACAAATCAACCTTCTTACCTAAAATGAACCACAATAACATTGATACTTTTCAAGAGATGGTAGGGAAGTATATACTCGAATTAAGAAGTACCAACTGTCCCAAACGCATGCAAAATTTCAAACACAACTTAACGCTGGTCCAGAAAAAAGCAATGAATGAATTGGCAGCAGACACAAGTGTACTTGTTAGACCCGCAGATAAAGGCGGTAAGATTGTTATTCTCCCAAGTGAGATGTACATCAATGAAGCTTAACGCCAACTCAATGACAGTAGAACTTACAAGAAATTCAGTCGTTTTGAGTACACTAAGAGTATCAACTCTATTTGGGACAAATTGAAAGAATGGAAGGATAGAGGACTCATTGAACGGGAAGAATACTGTTTCCTAAAGAGAGATTATCCGGTGCTACCCATTCTCTATCTCCTACCAAAGATCATAAATGTAGAATTGATCCCCCAGGAAGACCTATAATTTCTTCTAGGGTTAGTGTACTAGAAAACGTATCATGATATGTTGATCATTTTTTGAGGGAATATGTTATGTCTCTGTCATCGTATATCAGGGACACAAAAGGTTTCTTGGACAAAATAAACAATCTCACATGGGAGAAGGATGACCTTTTAATAACTATGGATGTCAACTCCCTATATACTGTCATTGAACACAAACAAGGAACAGAAGCATGGACTAGATTCTTGAGGGACAGGAAGATCTGCTATTTGGAAAACACAACTATGCTACTTGATATGATTTTTCACTGTCTTACTAATATTTTTTTTTCAATAATGACATCTACTTACAGTCACATGGGACTGCGATGGGTACATGTTTCACCCCAAATTTTGCGAACCTATTTATGGGGGCCTGGGAGAATGATTTGAAATTAGACAGTCATTTTACTAAATATTTTTCCAGACTAAAAATTTGGCTACGATTCATTGACGACATTTTTGTTGTCTGGAAAGGGACAAAATTGCAAGCACTTGACTTCGTAGGCAGACTCAACCAGAATCAGTGTAACATCTCACTTACTTGAAATATAAGTGCAAAGGAAGTAGACTATCTAGATACCAAGATCCAGATCAGAGAGAACAGATTACATACCGTTCTTTATAGAAAAAGCACAGCAGGTAATACTTTACTACATGGCCTGAGTAGCCACCCCGAAAATCTTAAATGAAGTATTCCATTTGGTGAGCTACTCAGAGCTAAAAGAAACTGCAGCTCGGAGGCAGACTTCCTTCCGGAAGAAAAAGTCATGACCAAAGGATTTCTAGTTAGAGGTTACCCAATGTGGGTCATCAAAAGAGCCAGGGACAAGGTAAAACTAGTGAAACGTGAGACCCTGCTTAATACCAATCTTGTCTCACGAGCTGATAATATTGAGACTTCTGAAAGAAGGATTATTCTTAACTACAATGGCAATTCTGATATGATTCGGAAGTGTATAGCAAAAAATTGGAGTATTCTTAATGGAGATTCAGTAATTGATCTGAATCTTCCTGAGAGACCGAGTATAACCTATAGACGTGGCCGGAATCTTAAGAACATTCTAGTGCACAACGACATAGGCAACCTCAAACCTAATAGAGGGATTGATCTCAGTGGCTTTTACCCGTGCAGGCATTGCAAAGCCTGTTACAACAGTCACATGGTAAAGGAATATTGGAGCCCTAGTTCCAACTAAATGATTGAAATAAAACAATTTCTGACATGTACCAGCACCTTTGTCGTATATGTGTTAGTCTGCCCATGTGATTTGAAGTACGTGGGCAGCACTACACATATGGCGAAGAAGAGAATACTAGAACACATTAGGGCTATCATCAAAAATGATAAACAATACCCCATTGCCAGACATTTTGAAACGCACCACTTTTCAGATCAAACCAAACTGTCATACTTCATTGTAGAACAGGTGAACTTAGGACAGAGAGGTGGCAATCGAACTTTGAAATTAAGACAGAGAGAATCCAGGTATATTATCAACATGTGCACCGTTATCCGAAAGGACGCAATATTTATGAGGAGATGGCCATACACTTGTAACAAGAATAAGAACTACCGCATAATCCAAACTATTTTCAAAGGAAGAGAGCTTACGTATAGCCATATATTTTTCATACTATAGGTACTGTCAATCAGGGAACTTATGTTGGAAGGTAATGTATTTTGAAAAGAAGCAATTGATATGTTAGTGGTTAACTAGCATTTGCTGTATTTAAAAAACAATAACCTTTGATCTGTTCTTCTAATCTCTAGTGTTCTCTCTTGCCTCTCTCACAGGAAGGAAGGGAGGGACTTTGGCGCAGGCTTGCGACATTTGCACCCTAAACCTTTCTCTGTGACTCATCCTTCATCTACTTTCTCAGGATGTAATGTATATCTTCCCTTGAAAGTATACAGTTTTAATAGTAATTTCACATGCACTGAAGTTTTGTATTATTTTGTTTATGATTATTATGTGAGGTTTCTTTCGTGTTGAAAAAGGACTTGTTGATCACTGTATCTCCTCTGACTGTCACGCCACAGAATCATATGATATGATATCTGTAACTCTGTTTGGGTGTATATTGATATTTTGCAACTAACCAGCCACCTATCACTTCCATGTTACAGCAAGTACGTTTCTTTACATACGACCCTCGCTACCCAACATTCTGTTTTACATATAAGGGAATTAAATTTCTGGGTCACAGGCACTAACCAGCCATTATGCGACCAAATATGTCGCCCACATTACATGATGAACATTATACTCATACACGAGATGTCTCTTTGCCATTATCTACATGGAGGGCAGGTGAACTCTCTTCGACCATATACACTGGTTAGTATCAAACTTGTAATACAATAGTACATTTTTCACCTTTAAGACACTCGTGCTCAATGAACATGAAATATACTGCGTCTCCCACAATGCATGACGCTGAGCATGTACGTTTCGCACACTCCATCACAGGTTAGTCCATGCTTTAAGCACAGATATCGCTACACCACAATATTATGATACACAACAGAAGTTGTATTATGACTATTATCACATAATTTCACTAAGTATTGACTTTAGATGAAATATGTATACACTTGATAGTTGCAGGCTTGGTGAACCTTCACAAGATGGCAGTGAGAATGAAATGAACATGTGTTGTTTTTTTGACTTTATATGCATAAACTGAATACACAAACGTTGTGTGAACAAGTGCTCAGTGGAGAGTGAAACGCATCACAAGGTTATTGACTTGAATAAACCTCGCAATTTTGGCTAAAAGGACCCGACTTCCTGTGTTATTTACATGAACTAAGTGCTCGAAGATACGCCATTCTTTTTAAGGATATTTATATCCGGCTGCTCCGCCGGCTACGAGCAACCCCTTGCAAGGCGAAGGATTTCCAGCAGGAGTAACGTTGTTGATATATATATATATATATATATATATATATATATATATATATATATATATATATATATTACCTACTGGCGGTCGCCAGTAGGTATATATAGTTAGGATTTTTTCTCTATGGGATTTTTGAAAATTCTATGTCTAATTACTTTGGTTTGTGGACGGAATTGGCTGAAATTTTCAGGAAAATGGAACATTTTGTTTCTGAGCAGCCCCTGACAATTTGGGGGGGTTTCATCAAGGGGGGCCGAGAAAAAAGGGGGGTCCCAAAACGCGTTTTTCCCATGTTAATTTCAATAGGGCGGTTGGCCTCACTTTTAGCTCGAACGGCTGAATGGATTTGCACGAAACTTGGCAAAATTGTAGGGACTGTTAGCCCGATGTGCCTTTGCTAGGTCTCGATATATGTGCTCCAGTGGATTTTGAGTAATTTAGGTTCAAAAAAAGATATATATCTGGGCGGAGCCTAACCACACATCTGATCTGATTGGCTGTCAGCACTTCATCCAAGAAGTGTTGGCAGCCATCTTGGGACCAATATACATGATAGCACCTCATTAAAAAGCATTGCAGTTAACAGAAGGTTTTAGGACTTTCGTTACATTATAAATCATTTGTTGATGGTACCATACTCGTTTTAGGAATTGTGGTGGGTTCTAAGGTGATTTTACCATGTGAAAAAACCTTCTGCTGTGATATCATGAATATTGTTTGAAAGAAAACTAATATCTCATGATTTTCCCACAGTGGTTTGGAAGGGGATCTATAAGCTAAACTGAAAGCATATTTTCTGTAAATTCACATTATCTTTCTCAGTCATGTGAAAATGAAGTCTGACATTCTCAGTAAAACATGTACATCCAACAAGGACAGAGACTGTCAGTTGATTCCTTTGTGTTCTACTGCAGCCTCCTAGAGTGTTCTAAAGAACAACTAGAGCGCTAACAGTCCTACTTATTACAAAGGTATGGCACACCTGAAGCCATCTTGATTGGAATAAAGTGGTAACTCTTAAAACATTTAATTTAAAAAGAAACAACATGAGGGGGTATATTTTGCCATAGAAAGTATGATTAGTGCTGCAGAATGAAAAATTAGGGCACATTTTGAGTGACTTCTCAAATCCTTTTCTATTTCATTAAAACATTCTGACATGCAGTCTCCCAAAATGGCCACCAGAGACAAAAGAGCCCAAATGTAGCCCAAATATCACCCAGATGTAGCCCAAGTATAGCCCAATGACAGAATGTCCCAGAGTGTTCTAAAGAACAACTAGAGCGCTAACAGTCCTACTTATTACAAAGGTATAGCACACCTGGAGCCATCGTGATGGGAATAAAGTGGTAACTCTTAAAAAATTTAATTTAAAAAGGAACAAAATGAGGGGGTATATTATGCAATAGAAGGTAATATTAGTGCTGCAGAAAGAAAAATTAGGGCACATTTTGAGTGACTTTTCAAATCCTCTTCTATTTCATTAAAAAATTCTGACATGCAGTCTCCCAAAATGGCCACCAGAGACAAAAGAGCCCAAATGTAGCCCAAATATCACCCAGATGTAGCCCAAGTATAGCCCAATGACAGAATGTCCCAGAGTGTTCTAAAGAACAACTAGAGCGCTAACAGTCCTACTTATTACAAAGGTATGGCATACCTGAAGCCATCTTGATTGGAATAAAGTGGTAACTCTTAAAACATTTAATTTAAAAAGGAACAAAATGAGGGGGTATATTTTGCCATATGAATTATGATTAGTGCTGCAGAAAGAACAATTAGGGCACATTTTGAGTGACTTCTCAAACCCTCTTCAATTTCATTAAAAAATTCTGACATACAGTCTCCCAAGATGGCCACCAGAGACAAAAGAGCCTAAATGTAGCCCAAATATCACCCAGATGTACCCCAAGTATAGCCCAATGACAGAATGTCCCAGAGTGTTCTAAAGAACAACTAGAGCGCTAACAGTCTTACTTATGACAAAAGTATGGCACACCAGAAGCCATCTTGATTGGAATGAAGTGGTAAGTCTGAAAACACTCAATTTAAAAAGGAACAACATGAGGGGGTTAATTTTGCCATAGAAAGTATGATTAGTGCTTCAGAAAGAAAAATTAGGGATCATTTTGAGTGACTTCTCAAATCCTCTTCTATTTCATTTAAAAAATTCTGACATGCAGACTGAAACATGCACTTTGAATACCAGCAGCAGACGTCCCTGGTGAGCAGTAGATTTACTACAGTGATCTCATGTGCAACTAGAGTGCTAACATTCAGAATTTATGGCAAATGTGTGACACATCTGAATGCCTTCTTGATGGAACCAAAGTAAACAAGCATTGAAAATGCAATAGATCTCGCCCTCGTTTAAGTTAAAGCCATTCTGTCTGTAATGAGGTGGCTTTTTAGCTTTGCTTTTATTAGTGTTTTTTCAACTTTCATGTAAATAACATGCATCTGTATGCATATAAGTATATGTATGCATGCATTTATGTTTGTATTTATATAGATATACAGATGATATATGTTTATATATGTATGTATATATATATATTCACTGAAAAAACCATAGGTTATAGACCATATATAGTTAGGAATTAGCATTTACAAAACCTTGAAAATTCACTGAAAAAACCATAGGTTATAGACCATATATAGTTAGGAATTAGCATTTACAAAACCTTTAAAATTCACTGAAAAACCATAGGTTATAGACCATATATAGTTAGGAATTCGCATTTACAAAACCTTATTTTACTCACACAAAACCATTGAAATTCCATATATAGTTAGTTGCACTAACTATATATCGCGCACCCGCAATCCACTGCTGATGATGTCACATAATACATCATTCATGACATGGTCAGTGACATCACTGATGACATCACTGATGACATCTCAAATGACATCACTGATGACATCTCAAATGACATCACTGATGACATCACTGATGACATCTCATTTGACATTACTGATCACATCACTGATGATATCATTCATGTGATAATACGATGAACCTCTTCAGACTCTAATATAACCTGAGATACAATCAGTGTAAACAGACACTCACAGACTGTCACTCATCCATGGAGTTACTCACACACCTAGTCAGTCATGCAAAGAATCAATCACACCTCCATTTCCTCAACTATACAGTTATACAAACTTTACTTATTCAAACATATACTAACACATATTTACTCTCTTATACAATCCCTGATACAAGTTCACAATGATCCATACAGCCACTCACACATTCACTGGCTCTTATGCACAGTTATTTATATATGTCAACTCTCACATGTACTGTGTTTTACATATGTACTTACTTTGACATGTAGCACTGAGATATCCATTCACTCACCAATACATTCATGCACACAGTCAACCGCCCATACAGCTGTTTCCACATGCACTTTTGAAACCATACATCTAGTGAATCAACTGCTCACACATCTATGCACAGAGTCATACACCTCCCAGCCACCCACACACACACTCAGTCTCCCATACAAATACTTGGGCAACCAATCAATAACCCATATAGTTACTCATATAGCTACTTATCAACACATGCAACAGTTTACAGAACAACAGACATAATGATGCACAAATTAAGACAGTTTAGTCACTAACCCATGCAGTCAGTGAGACACATTTAATCACTCACTCATACAGTCAGTCATGCACCTACTAAATCCTTCATCCAGACACTTATACATCCACTCATTCTTCAATATGTAAGACATATTTTAACTTTAAAGAAACATACAGTCACTGGATGTTGTCATCAGTGATGTCATCAGTGATGTCATTTGAGATGTCATCAGTGATGTCATCAGTGATGTCACTGACCATGTCATGAATGATGTAATATGTGACATCATCAGCAGTGGATTGCGGGTGCGCGATATATAGTTAGTGCAAATAACTATATATGGAATTTCAATGGTTTTGTGTGAGTAAAATAAGGTTTTGTAAATGTGAATTCCTAACTATATATGGTCTATAACCTATGGTTTTTTCAGTGAATATATATTACCTACTGGCTATCGCCAGTAGGTATATATAGTTAGGATTTTTTCCCTATGGGATTTTTGAAAATTCTATGTCTAATAACTTTGGCGTTTGTGGACGGAATCGGCTGAAATTCTCAGGAAAATGGCACATTGTGTTTCTGAGCAGCCCCTGAAAATTTGGTGGGGTTTCATCAAGGGGGGCCGAGAAAAAAGGGGGGTCCCAATACGCGTTTTTCCCATTCATTTTTCCATAGGGCGGTTGGACTCACTTTTAGCTCGAACGGCTGAATGGATTTGCACGAAACTTGGCAAAATTGTAGGGACTGTTAGCCCGATGTGCCTTTGCTAGGTCTCAATATATATGCTCCAGTAGTTTTTGAGAAATTAACGTTCAAAACAAGATATATATCTGTAACAGCGCTCCGGGCAGCGATCCGGTCCGCTTACTTTTCGCGAAACGGAACTTTGCGCGCAGAAAGCTGATTGGCTCTCCGGTGTCTGTCAACATTCTAAACAGTCCGTAGCGGCCGCCATCTTATCTCTCGGTAGGATCGAGAGAGAAGAAGAGGTGAAAAACGAAGGGGGAATTTAATGAAAGGGGGCAAGGTATACCCCTCTTGACCCCCTAGGATTGTTGTTGGGGTTATTAAAGGGTCCCGTGGGGAAAATAAAAAAAAAATGATTTTTCACGGTAGAAGCGCTTCACGGGCCGCGAACTGGGCCGCAAACTGGTGGCGAAACGGGAATTCGCCATTTTGTGCTTCGTTTTAATTGTTTAGAGACAAAAATTATCGCCGCACATTGGCCACAATGCATGAATATCGCTGAAAAGTCAGCGATATTCATGCATTATCCAGCAAATGCTCTTAGCCATGTTATCCACCTTCCATTGGATAACAGAAAGCTGATTGGCTCTCCGGTGTCTGTCAACATTCTAAACAGTCCGGAGCGGCCGCCATCTTATCTCTCGGTAGGATCGAGAGAGAAGAAGAGGTGAAAAACGAAGGGGGAGTTTATTGAAAGGGGGCAAGGTATACCCCTCTTGACCCCCTTGGAATGTTGTTGGGGTTATTAAAGGGTCCCGTGGGGAAAATAAAAAAAAATGATTTTTCACGGTAGAAGCGCTTCACGGGCCGCGAACATGGCCGCAAACTGGTGGCGAAACGGGAATTCGCCATTTTGTGCTTCGTTTTAATTGTTTAGAGACAAAAATTATCGCCACACATCGGCCACAATGCATGAATATCGCTGAAAAGTCAGCGATATTCATGCATTATCCAGCAAATGCTCTTAGCCATGTTATCCACCTTCCATTGGATAACATGGCTAAAAACTGCTCTGTGCGTGAGCTTTTTTTTTTTTTTTTGCTGCGTGACGTTTGTTAACGTTCGATTCGATGGAAATCAGGAAGTGTTGACCACCATTTTGTCACTGCGAGTAAATATTTTGTTATAAATGAATCCTTATTGATAAACATTGTCTGCGCCATCTTGCGTTTTTGTCCAATGCCACAATGTTGTCGTGCACGGCAGCCATTTTAGATGCCTTGACCAGGGCCACTCTCTGCACGCCGCCGATCCTCAGCATGGCTCCCCACCCTCGCAAGCATCTCCCCCATGCACTGGTCACCCCCGCTGTTTCTCTCATGCATGGGCCATATACTTCCCCCCATCTGCGCTGCTCTTCTCTGAGAATCACACCCTGTGCCCGCCCGACACCTCCCTTTCACCCTATTCACTACCGCACCCTCTGACACTCCTCTTCCTCTGTGTACGATTGTCCAGGCCGGACCTAGGCTATCACCTAGCCCTGCGGATGTAGTTTATGGCCCCAGCTGTAGAGTATCCAGACATGCCAACCCTCCCGATTCAGGCGTGAGACTACTGATTTCAGTGCTAGTCTCCCGCCTCCCGATTCCTGCAAGCCAAAACCCGGGGGCATATTACCAACAACTAGCGATAATTTTTGTCACTAACTTGTTTAGAGACAAAAATTATCGCCGCACATCGGCGAATTTTATCGCACATAAACCTCGCTATTAGCAAGGTTTATCGCAAATGCGATAAGAAACGGCTGCAATGCATGAATATCGTTGAAAAGTCAGCGATATTCATGCATTATCCAGCAAATGCTCTTAGCCATGTTATCCACTTCCCATTGGATAACATGGCTAAAACTGCTCAGGGCAGGTGTTAGGTTTTGGAGATATTCGCGCTTAGCGCGAATATCTCCAAAAGTTGGTAATAGGAGATAGCGATGGTTAGGGACTGTTTCCAGTCGCTAAAATCTTGTCACGCCCACTTTGCATGTCATTAGTGATAAATATCACTGATATGCAAAGCGGGGCCCAAGATGGTCGCTATCTCCTTTTAGCTGTCACTAACTGGTGTTAGCGACAGCTTGGTAATAGGGAGATAACTTTATCTCTTTTTTTTTTGGCTTTTAAAGCCAAAAAAGCGGAAATAACCCCCCTTGATAATATGCCCCATGATTTCTCGGGGGTTTCAGCTGACAGGGCTTGGTATTGTGTTACGTGCTAATTCTTCCAGGAAACAACAGAGGGTCGATGCAGGGGTTCTAGAAGGGGTGATAAACCATTTAAGCCTCATGAACAAGCGCATGGTCTTTTAAAGATTTGTGAAGTACTCGGGGCGGCGGTGTGTGTGTGCCCTCTTTCAGGAGCGGGCGGGGGGGGCACTGCCACCAACTTGCCAGGCCAGGCAGTGTTCAACACGTGCATCACCCTTTCTCTGCCTGCTATTGCGCTCCATGCTTCGGAAAGGTAAGAAAAAGAACGTGCATTTGAGTTTGAAATGTCCGATCTTGTAGCAGTACACTTGCAAAGCCCACACATGACAATAACCCGATTCAAGGCCCCATTCACTCGATTTTTTAAAGATATATAGCACTCCAACAAAGTTAGATTTCAAAACTTTATTAACATTTAACTATAATGAACGGAACAAAAACTGTAAAAACATTTAAACATTTTTCACCCAAAAAAGCAACAATGGTCAGAAGCTGTCTTTTGTGCGAATAGTCCCAAGGCAGCACAACGTGCAGAGTTCTGGACGGCACCCAGGTGATGTCGCCTGGGTGCCGCACTGGTTTTGGGATCCTACAATGCTGCTCCGAAAATTGGCGTGGGGCGTCCCGGGTGGGGCGGGGGGAGGCCTCGTCAGTAGCGGTCTGTTGTGCGAATAGTCCCAAGGCAGCAGAACGCGCTGAGATGTTGATGGCACCCAGGTGATGTCCAGTAAACTGCCGCACTGGTTTTGGTATCCTACAATGCTGCTCCGAAAATTTGCGTGCGGCGGCCCGGGGGGGGGGGGGGGAGGGGTTGTCAGGGAGGCGGCGTGAACAGGCCTCCCCAGGTGGCGGCCATCCAGCTGAGTTGCGCCCGCTCTTGCGGCTACAGCGTCTCGCTCACCATGTTGTTGAGTTGCTCCCACTCTTGCAGTGCAGCGATAGGCGCCTGCCACATGACTCTTAAAATGGCGGACGGCTCTTCGGTTTTGGGCCTGGTCCACTGAAATGGCCCTGGGACACCTTGGAACTCGGACGCTTGCCTGCTAGGGCTTGGGCTCCATTCTCGAAAAGCGTCCCCTCAGCCGTGAAGATTCTACAAAAGTCTTGGGGGCCCCCGACTCCCGCAGGCTTCCGGTGGGGAGCGGCTGCCATGATTGCTCGCGGAATGACCACGACGGAGCCACGAGATGGTGGTGCTCTCATGCTGACGCCAGCTTCAGTCTGAATGATCCAGAAACAAGGTGGGGCTTTCATCGTTTGGGAAAAAAAAATGTTCTAAACCAATGAAAAGTGTTATTTTTAGGTCATATGACCAAGCCTTCCATCTTTAGGAAACCAAAAGTAAAATGATCCAATGAAAAGTTTTATAAACAAGTCACATGACCTGTTATGCGGCATAGGGCTACAAAAAGCGTAGAAAATCCGTTGGCACGTAAGGCGGCGTCAGTAGCGGACCGATGTGCGAATAGGCGGAAGGCAGCACAACACGCCGAGATCCGGATGGCACCGAGTTAGTGTCCAGCAAGTTGCTGCACTGGTGTGGCTATCCTACAATGCTGCGCCGAAAGAAGGCGTGTCCAGCTGAGTTGCGGTCACTCTTGCGGTACAGTGACTCGAACGCGCCGAGATCCGGATGGCACCGAGGTGGTGTCCAGCAAATTGCCGCACTGGTGTGGCCATCCTACAATGCTGCGCCGAAAGACGGCGTGTCCAGCTGAGTTGCGGTCACTCTTGCGGTACAGTGACTCGAACGCGCCGAGATCCGGATGGCACCGAGGTGGTGTCCAGCAAATTGCCGCACTGGTGTGGCCATCCTACAATGCTGCGCCGAAAGACGGCGTGTTCAGCTGAGTTCCGGTCACTCTTCCGGCACAGTGACTCGAACGCGCCGAGATCCGGATGGCACCGAGGTGGTGTCCAGCAAGTTGCCGCACTGGTGTGGCCATCCTACAATGCTGCGCCGAAAGTCGGCGTGGGGTGCCCCGTTGGCTTATGAGGTGATGTCAGTAGTGGACCGATGTGTGAATAGGTCGGAACCAGCACAAGGCGCCAAGATCCGAATGGCAAGTCCTGGATGTTGAGTGCCTCAGTTGAGATTTCTGAGCAGTGCTTGTAAGACTGTCTGAAGCTTATGTGCACCTGCTGCAGCTTCACTATTGCCCTGGTGTGGCCAAAGGTCGCACATGACATAGGCGGCCGGCTCCCGAGGTCCGGCAGAACTTTTTTCCTTTTCCTTTCTGCTTCTTTTCCTACAATCCGTTTCATCTGAAGACACGACCAGGTCCCTGAATGTGTGCAGGGGGACGCTATTGATTGAATGAAAATGGCGGCTTGACACAAAGCTGACTCAAGCGTTGCTGTTGATGCTATACAGACAAAAATTGGTTTTCAGTTTGTACATTCTTCAGGATTTTTTTTTCTATCCAAGTCTGATTGAGAGTTTGTAGAAAAATGGCTTCAGATTTTCCACATACTACTCTTCAACATTCTTCCTAAATGTAACAATGTGAAACTCACTAGGAGAACGGCTGTTTCTGTTTCCTTTCAAAATGCTGCCAACAATATTTTCTGAATGGAAGACACCATCTTGTAGCATAAAGGGCCGAAAGGGGTTCTGGTCTGGCCGATGCTTGGTGGAGACATTTTGACTATATCTTGGACCTGCCCGGCCTCGCACAAAATGGCGCCGGTATAAATGGGACTCGTAACTCCTTGCCCGCAAATGTATATCTAGAAAATGTTATTGTAAGTGGCCCTGTCGTATTTTAATTACAAAATGTACGTCCACCGATTCCGCAACTGTTAGACACCTTTGTTCTTGCAACCTAATGGCCCGCTCGTTACGTTCCTCTACAGTGTAAATGTCTCCTCATCATATACGATTTCAGTTTGCTCCGTGGCCGGCCCACGTGGTTATAGGCCCGTATTTGTATACTGACATTTTCACAATAAAGGTTTTTAAAACAAAACACGGTAGTAGTATTTACATTGGTAAAGTTTTTACTTTTAGTCACTGTTTTCGAATCAGTAAAAGGCAAGTGAAATAAAGCTGTCCAATTACATGACGGATAAAAGGTATAATATGTAGGAACGCAGTAAAGATAAATGGTCAAGGGCAGTTGTGTTTTTCATTTCTGCAACATAAAGTGATCGATAAGAATCTGATAATCAGGCGTATCGGCGACTAAGACAGCAGGCCGAGTCTCTTTTACTCAACGGCTCCGTCATGGAACGAAAAAACGCCCTTTTTCTCGAAAAAGGAATATATTTTACTTGCAGGACAGTTGTAAATTTTCCGGGAAAGTACATTAGCCCGGAATATTATAACATATATGTTTTAAAAAAAAAATGTTCGAAAACAATAAAAAGCGTAATTTTTAGGTCATATGACCAAGCTTTTCATCATTAAAATAACAAAAGCAAAATGAACCAATGAAAAGTTTTATTAACAAGTCACATGACCTGTTATGCTTACGTTATGCGCTGCGCGCCGCGCCTCGGATCACTTCCGGGTGCGCTAACGCGGCGTGTCATATAACGCATTACGCGACAACGTAGGTCAAGAATATAGTCAAAATGTCTCCACCAACCAGCGTTCGGAACACAACCCCTTTCAGCAGTCCAAAAAGTTCTGTTAAATGACAACAGAGGGGACAGGCAAGAAGAACCATCAGTCAAAGAGGGGAGGGCAAGTTCTTCTCTTCCGGGTCATGTTGGGGCGCTACCGGAACTGATCGAATTGGTAGTCTACAGTGTTTCTGGATGTTTCAGACTAAAGCTGGCATCAGCATGAGAGCACTACCATCTCGTAGCTCCGTCGTGGCCATTCCACGAGCAATCATGGCAGCCGCTCCCCACCAGAAGCCTGCTGGAGTCGGAGGCCCCCAAGACTTTTGTAGAATCTTCACGGCTGAGGGGACGCTTTCGAGAATGGGACCCAAGCCCTATCAGGGAAGCGTCCGAGTTCAAAGGTGTCCCAGGGCCATTTTAGTGGACCAGGCCCAAAACCGAAGAGCCGGCCGCCATTTTGAGAGTCCTGTGGCAGCCGCCTATCGCTGCACCGCAAGAGCGGGAGCAACTCAACTACATGATGAGCGAGACGCTGTAGTCACAAGAGCGGGCGGTAAACAGCAGAATGGCGGAAGAGGCACAGTGTAGCAAAAGCGGGCGGAATGGCAACTGAAACGGTAAAGGGGCGCCCCACTACAGCGTGTCTTCAGGTCAAACGGATTGTGGGACAAGGTCCAGAATTGAAGAGTCATCAAAAGGCAAAAAGTTCCGCCAGACCCCGGGAGCCGGCCGCTTATGTTGGGGGCGATCTCAGGCTACACCAGTGCTATAAGACTTGGGGAGGGTGTCGGAGCCAAGCGTCTTCTCCGAGTCCATGGCCATCACACCGCCCCTCAGGGGCCTCCGTCAAGCTGTTTAGGAAGGTAACATATCACATTGTTTTCTAATGCAGTCAGGTCCACAAACGACACTCACTTACTTTGAGAATAGTGAAGCTGCAGTAGGTGGAAATAAGCTTCAGACAGTGTTACAAGCACTGCTCAGAACTCTTAACTATGGCACCCAACATCCAGAACTTATGCCATTTGAGAATGGCAGTGACATTGAAGCAACTCAGGGACCAAAACCATAAACGTACTTTTACGTATGAAAAACTTACTTGGGGAAGGGGCAGGAGCGAAGCGCCCCCTCCCAGTCCGCGCCACCACACCGTATGTTGAAAATCTGAAGCCATCGTTCTACAAAGTCAACCAACCTTGGATTGAAAAATCTAGAAAAATGTACAAACTGAAAACCAGTTTTGGTCTGCATAGCATCAGTAGCAACGCTTGCTATCAGAGTGCATGAGTTTCATGCTCGATCGATTGAGCTAGCCGGATCGGGCAATAAAAAGTATAAAATAGTTATGTAAATAGTTATTTAATAAAATGTTTTACCCTGTTTCTTTGCTGGTGTGTTGTCTATATTTTTATTATTTGCATAGGGTGTGTCGTTATTTTGGGCGGGGTGGGTGACGGAGTCGAGCTGTCTTGCAGCCCTCATGGTGTGGAGCTCAGTTCATCTCACTATTTTCGTATTTCTCATGAAGGGTTGTTCCTAATATTTCTATTTTAGCGAGGTCAAAAAGAGATCCAATTAGTGGCCTACTGATTTTGCTCGATTACTTTTATTTTTTTACACGATTTTTCACTATCTGCAAAGACTAAACAGAGTATTGCGACTTTGTGCTTGTTTGTAAATAGAGAATGATCCAAAGAGAACCAATTCTAAAACAGTAAATGCTTGGATAACAATCAATCAAATGGAGAGACAAGCAGGCACGACGGATTACAACGGGGGCAAAGGCCTGCGTTAACTACCGTTCACTATCTGCAAAGAGAGAGTACTACTAAGAGAAAAGAGGGGAGGGGCAGCGTTCAAAGCACATCAGCGTGCATAAATACGAAAATGTTTTTATCTATCACGTACTTGACATTTTAAAGCTTTTCATATTTGCTATTAAAAAACCAATGAAATTCACAGAAAAAACCATAGGTTATAGTGGATATATAGTTAGGAATTTGCATTTACAAAACCTTGAAAATTCAATGAAAAAACCATTGGTTTTAGGCCATATATAGTTAGGGATTTGCATTTACAAAACCTTATTTTACTCGCATAAAACCATTGAAATTCCATATATAGTTATAAGCGCTAACTATATATCGCGCACCCGCAATCCACTGCTGATGATGTCACATATTACATAATTCATGACATGGTTAGTGACATCACTGATGACATCACTGATGACATCTCAAATGACATCACTGATGACATCACTGAAAACATCTCATTTGACATGACTGATAACATCACTGATGATATCATTCATGTGATAATACCATGAACCTCTTCAGACTCTAATATAACCTTAGATACAATCAGTGTAAACAGACAGTCACAGACTGTCACTCATCCATGGAGTTACTCACACACCTAGTCAGTTATGCCAAAAATCAATCACACCTCCATTTTCTCAACTATACAGTTATACACACCTTACTTATTCAAACATATACTAACACATATTTACTTTACTCTCTTATACAATCCCTGATACAAGTTCACAATGATCCATACAGCCACTCACACATTCACTGGCTCTTATGCACAGTTATTTATATATGTCAACTCTCACATGTACTGTGTTTTACATATGTACTTACTTTGACATGTAGCACTGAGATATCCATTCACTCACCAATACACTCATGCACACAGTCAACCGCCCATACAGCTGTTTCCACATGCACTTTTGAACCCATACATCTAGTGAATCAACTGCTCACACATCTATGCACAGAGTCATACACCTCCCAGCCACCCACACACACACTCAGTCTCCCATACAAATACTTGGGCAACCAATCAATAACCCATATAGTTACTCATATAGCTACTGATCAACACATGCAGCAGTTTACAGAACAACAGACATAATGATGCACAAATTAAGACAGTTTAGTCACTAACCCATGCACTCAGTGAGACACATTTAATCACTCACTCATACAGTCAGTCATGCACCTACTAAATCCTTCATCCAGACACTTATACATCCACTCATTCTTCAATATGTAAGACATATTTTTACTTTACAGAAACATACAGTCACTGGATGTTGTCATCAGTGACGTCATCAGTGATGTCATTTGAGATGTCATCAGTGATGTCATCAGTGATGTCACTAACCATGTCATGAATGATGTAATATGTGACATCATCAGCAGTGGATTGCGGGTGCGCGATATATAGTTAGCGCTTATAACTATATATGGAATTTCAATGGTTTTATGCGAGTAAAATAAGGTTTTGTAAATGCAAATCCCTAACTATATATGGCCTAAAACCAATGGTTTTTTCATTGAATATATATATATATACATATATATATATATATATACATATATATATAAAATATATATATATATATATATATATATATATATATATATATATATATATATTACCTACTGGCTATCGCCAGTAGGTATATATAGTTAGGATTTTTTCTCTATGGGACTTCTGAAAATTCTATGTCTAATAACTTTGGCGTTTGTGGACGGAATCGGCTGAAATTTTCAGGAAAATGGCACATTTTGATTCTGAGCAGCCCCTGAAAATTTGGTGGAGTTTCGTCAAGGGGGGGCTGAGAAAAAAGGGGGGTCCCAAAACGCGTTTTTTCCATTCATTTTTCCATAGGGCGGTTGGACTCACTTTTAGCTCGAACGGCTGAATGGATTTGCACGAAACTTGGCAAAATTGTAGGGACTGTTAGCCCGATGTGCCTTTGCTAGGTCTCAATATATGTGCTTCAGTGGATTTTGAGAAATTAACGTTTAAATCAAGATATATATCTGTAACAGCGCTCTGGGCAGCGATCCGGTCCGCTTACTTTTCGCTTATCGGAACTTTGCGCGCAGAAAGCTGATTGGCTCTCCGGTGTCTGTCAACATTCTAAACAGTCCGGAGCGGCCGCCATCTTGTCTCTCGGTAGGATCGAGAGAGAAGAAGACGTGAAAAACGAAAGGGGAATTTAATGAAAGGGGGCAAGGTATCCCCCTCTTGACCCCCTAGGAATGTTGTTGGGGTTATTAAAGGGTCCCGTGGGGAAAATAAAAAAAAAAAGATTTTTCACGGTAGAAGCGCTTCACGGGCCGCGAACTGGGCCGCAAAGTGGTAGCGGCCGCCATCTTGTCTCTCGGTAGGATCGAGAGAGAAGAAAAGGTGAAAAACTAAGGGGGAATTTAATGAAAGGGGGCAAGGTATCCCCCTCTTGACCCCCTAGGAATGTTGTTGGGGTTATTAAAGGGTCCCGTGGGGAAAATAAAAAAAAATGATTTTTCACGGTAGAAGCGCTTCACGGGCCGCGAACTGGGCCGCAAACTGGTAGCGAAACGGGAATTCGCCATTTTGTGCTTCGTTTTAATTGTTTAGAGACAAAAATTATCGCCGCACATCGGCCACAATGCATGAATATCGCTGAAAAGTCAGCGATATTCATGCATTATCCAGCAAATGCTCTTAGCCATGTTATCCACCTTCCATTGGATAACATGGCTAAAAACTGCTCTGTGCGTGAGCTTTTTTGTGTTTCAAAATTTAATAACATTTCTAACATTTAACTAGTTTATGAATTACATATAAAAATGATTAAAGACTCAAACAATTTTTTAATATTACATACAATTTTATTTTTCGGATTGTTTTTCAAAATTTAATACAACGTCTAGCATTTCACTGTCTGATATGTGTTCTTGTTCAGTGAACATAAGTTCCAACATTTGACCGTCATCATAATGATGTAAATGATCCACAGATTCTACACATTGAACTAATTCATGGTCCCGTGATTCATCCATGAAATCTGAGTCATCATTGTCCTCAATAACTTTTTCTGTGTTGTTCTCCAGAACAATTTCGAAGGAAACATTCTGCTCACCTTCCATTTTATTGCTGTAATTTGCATAAAAAATAAATATATCAGTAGAGATAGGGCACTGTTGGGTTTAAGTTCAGACAGGCACTTGTGAGTTTATAACAGAGAAGTAATCTATGGGCACTGTATGGTTTCAGGCGTGAAGTAGTACTATTAAAAAGTGCCTGTGAAGAAGCCTAAGTAAATTCATAATTATACCATAGAAACCTAAATCAGTCCATAATTATAATAAAGAAGCCTTTCTCAATGTCTAACTCTTACAGAGGGATAGTATATAACTATCTGAAAAAGTTTACCATATTTACTTATAGTGCACAATATAGTTCAGTTTTAAAAATAACAACTTACCTTTAGAAACAAGTTGATGTTATTAGTGATATTCTAAATGATATATACAACAACAAGTAGTAGTCAAAATGGCTGTGTTTCCTTCTCTTCCTTTATATATATTCAGGTATATAACCAATCAAATGTCAGGTAATAAAAGTAGAAAATGAAAGTAACATTTTCATTGGTTGTCAATTCCAACACTTCAGATGTGTTTTGTGAAGTAATTTACCTCACGGTACTTGGAGAGGTCTACAGGCTAAATGGCTAAATGAAATTTCAATGAAATTTGTGAGAATGGAAGGGATTGTTATGTAGTATGAGCTAATCTATATTTGGTGAGAGTGTCTCTAGTCGTTTTTCTGTAAATTACTTTCCCACTTTTTTTTAGGACCGCTTTCTGGAAAGCGGCCCGGTTAGCGAACCTTAAGCGTCACGGGAGTCCACCATTTTGTGTTTCGGTCGCATTAAGATACAAGATGGAGGGCAAATAATGTTCAGAATGTGTAGAAGGGGGCACGGTAGACTTATCTTGACCCCCTAGGTTTTCTGAGGGTGGCTGAGGAGGCTTAAATGTGCGGAAAAAAAACATTTTTTAAAAAAATTCCGCGAGGTTAGCTTTCGGTTAGCGAACCGGGGAGCGTATTTTGTGGAAAATTAGTGAAAAAAGTTAGAAAAAAATAATAATTGTGAGTGATTAGATGAAGGGTAGCTCTGAGAAGAGCTTTTGGGTTTATGGTACATTTAGGTACTTATAAGTAGGTACCAATGCACATTCTTAAATTCAGAATGAAAATTCTGTTGCCCTCATCTGAGAAGTGAACTCCATCTCCTCTGTAGATATCTTGCATGTAGTAACGCAAGTTATTGTTGTACAGAGAGCCCATTCCATGGTCTCTCATGAAAGCTGAAACAGATTTGTTTACATGCTTCCTCGCTTTCTCAATTTGTGGACAAAATTGGTTGGACCACTTCCATTTCTGTCTTTGGCATATATTGGAATATACCAAGGCAGTTTGAGGAAAAAGTGCCATTAATTGCTCAAAGGTGTCCTTTAAAAGCATTTCCAGACCTACCCCTGTCAAAGTGCCCAAATCATTACCTCCACAGTGCACAATTAACAGGTCAGGTTTTGGCAAATGCATAAATGGTATCAATTGGTGACATTTTAATCCTCTTTGGCCCAACCACTTAATTTCCACATCTTGTAAATTGAGGTTAGGTAAATTTCTGTTCTCAGCATACCTTTGAGCCCAGTGGATGTAACTATGTCCAACAATCCAGACCTTAAACATGGTGGGAGAAGGTTGTTCTGCAGTCAGATGAAGTGTGGTAATGAAAGGGCAGTTGAAACAGTAGGAGTTTGTAAAGAAAAAAAACTGTGGATTTACAATGCTAATGAATCATTAGCAGTGATTGGTGCATTTCCATTTCTGAAAACAGAAAGTTAGGGTGCATGGATGTGTTCTTTGAAACATGTAATTTGAATGGTCAAGGAAGAAACATTTAATGAAAGATTGCACTGGATACGCAGGTGCACTGAGAGTTCAGAGTTCAATTGAAACATTGTTGTGTGAACTTGCAAACATGAGAGGTCTTCCAGGAGGTGGTTGCTATGGAAACAAGGCAGACAGGGCAGAGGGGGGAAGGGTTTTGATTTGAAAAAAGTGAGGGAAGAGGTATGATTGGCTACTATGAGAGATATGTGAAAGGAATATCTGTATTTCTGTGCTTTCAATAGCTGCAGCCTTTGGAGTGCATCCTTTTTCTTCTGCTGAAGACAATTTGGTGTATTTCTTTGACTGTTTTCAAAACTCAAAATATTTGCTAAGGTGAGAAAAGATTTATTTAATTAAGATAGAGAATAGTATGATTTAAGGAGAAAATGATGAAGAAAGCTGTGTTTTTAAAATGTGGTTTTGTTTGTAGTGATATAGTAATAGAATTAGTTTCATAGGTTGTTTGGGGTCATATTTAGAAGGCATTTTAGTGTCTTTGATGTTATTTTTCCCTTTTTAAATGGAAAGCGTTCCTCATGGGGCCCTGAGCAGTTCTTAGCCATGTTATTTAATAGGAAGTGGATAACATGGCTAAGAGCATTTGTTGGAAAGTACATGAATATCGCTGACTTTTCTGTGATGTTATGTTTACCTTTTTAAATGGAAAGTGTTCCTCTTGGGGCAAGTGTCTTGTAAATACGCTCCCACTTGCGCTTGGAAAATTTAGATTTTGATTATGGGAGTTACCTAGCCATGTTAATAGTGTCCCAAAAATGGTGCTAGGGCATTCCAGAAAACACTTTCATGTGTCTCAAGGACATTTTTAGTCATTTCTTTATGAATGCAGGTATACAATTGATTTATATGCTGTGTTTAAAAAAGAAATAGAGCTTGCCAGAGTGATAAACATTCTAGCAATTTAATTTGAAAGGGGAGGTAGTTCTGAAAAGAACTTTTTTTTTTGTTTTTGTTGTTTTATATATTTTTTTTTTTTCTGAACATTTTTTGATTTTTTTGTATTTTTAGAACAGTTTTATGTTTTTTTTGTGTTTTTTATGGAGGGGAAACAACAAAAAAACAGGCATTGAAAACGGCTCAACAGGAGCAAAAAAAAAATTACTTCTTGGGTGCATTAGGGCACTTATGGTTTTCGAACACCATATTAATCAAATTGATGCTCATGTTCCCATACGACAACATTGCACCGCAATATATACAAGTAAACCTCATATGTTGGAAATTTGGTTGAATATTTGGCACAGTTTCCTGTGCCTCTCTTCCTG
This sequence comes from Lissotriton vulgaris, assembly GCF_964263255.1. NCBI lineage: Eukaryota > Metazoa > Chordata > Amphibia > Caudata > Salamandridae > Lissotriton > Lissotriton vulgaris. The sequence goes on from NC_141687.1 coordinate 1,357,772,703, forward strand.
ACAAAGACATTGATGAGGTAGATCTGGCCACAGGAGTTGTCGGGGGATTGTCTTGTAGGTCCCTTAACTCAGCCCGGCTGTAGTTCAAGGGATGCCACCTGGTCATATGTCGATGCATAGTATAGTTGCCCATACTATATTTCTTCTCTGTGCCTCTTGACAATCTGTAATCACAGATGAGGCAGGTGACATATTTCGCATTCACCTTCTTCTCCCCTGGAGGGATGGAAAAAAACTGCCAGATGAAACTAGTTTTTCTCTTTGAAACACGGGGCAACTCTGGGATAAATTGTTGTGTATGTGGATCCTCTTCTTCTTCTTCCTCTTCTTCCTGCTCTCTGTTGGAGGTAAATTGACTTGGTGGTCCTCTTTTCTTATGAGGAGGTGGAGGTGGTGGTGGGGGTCCACCAGCTGCAGCAAGAATGGAAGCCATTGTTGAACTTCAGGTAAATGGTCTTTCTCTCACCAAGATGAAAGTCAGAGTGAGGAAAGAAGGAGGGGTTTACATGATTTGGGAAAAACAAAAGTTCTGAACCAATGAAAAGTGTTATTTTTAGGTCACATGACCTAGTATTACATCATTAGGAAACCAAAAGTGAAATGAACTAATGAAAAGTGTTATTATCGAGTCACATGACCTGCTGTCTTTACGTTACGCGCTTTGCGCCACTATCCAATCCGCTTCCGGGTCCGCTAACTTGGCGCGTCGGATAACGTATTACGCGACAACGCAAAACGTCATGATAACGTAACAGTTACGCTTAAGGAACGATTACCGGCTCGCGGACCAAGTCGCGGCTTTGAATTCAGCTAACGGGAAGCTGACCAGTTCGCGGAGTAGGAGCGGAACAAATTTTTTTTTTTTTTTAAATGTATAAAAAACATGTACAATATATTTTATGATTTAAAGAAGAATACATTTTACAGATACAAATATTAGCTTTCAAAAAACCATTGAAATTCAATGAAAAAACCATAGGTTATAGTCCATATATAGTTAGGAATTAGCCTTTACAAAACCTTATTTTACTCGCATAAAACCATTGAAATTCCATATATAGTTAGATGCGCTAACTATATATCGCGCACCCGCAATCCACTGCTGATGATGTCACATATTACATCATTCATGACATGGTCAGTGACATCACTGATGACATCACTGATGACATCTCAAATGACACCACTGATGACATCTCAAATGACACCACTGATGACATCACTGATGACAACATCCAGTGACTGTATGTTTCTGTAAAGTTAAAATATGTCTTACATATTGAAGAATGAGTGGATGTATAAGTGTCTGGATGAAGGATTTAGTAGGTGCATGACTGACTGTATGAGTGAGTGATTAAATGTGTCTCACTAAGTGCATGGGTTAGTGACTGGGTTTTAATTTGTGCATCATTATATCTGTTGTTCTACAAACTGCTGCATATGTTGATCAGTAGCTATATGAGTAACTCTATGGGTTATTCATTGGTTGTCCAAGTATTTGTATGGGAAACTGACTGTGTGTGTATGGGTGGCTGGGAGGTGTGTGACTCTGTACATAGATGTGAGAGTAGTTGATTCACAATATGTATGGGTTCAAAAGTGCATGTGGAAACAGCTGTATGGGCGGTTGACTGTGCATGAGAGTATTAGTGAGTGAATGGATATCTCAGTGCTACATGTCAAAGTAAGTACATATGTAAAACATGTGAGAGTTGACATATATAAATAACTGTACATAAGAGCCAGTGAATGTGTGAGTGGCTGTATGGATCATTGTGAATAAGTATCAGGGATTGTATAAGAGAGTAAATATGTGTTATTATATGTTTGAATTAGTAAGGTGTGTATAACTGTATAGTTGAGAAAATGGAGGTGTGATTGATTTTTTGCATAACTGACTAGGTGTGTGAGTAACTCCATGGATGAGTGACAGTCTGTGACTGTCTGTTTACACTGATTGTATCTAAGGTTATATTGGAGTCTGAAGAGGTTCGTGGTATTATCACATGAATGATATCATCAGAGATATGATCAGTCATGTCAAACGAGATGAGTGATGTCATCAGTGATGTCACTGACCATGTCATGAATGATGTAATATGTGACATCATCAGCAGTGGATTGCGGGTGCGCGATATATAGTTAGCGCATCTAACTATATATGGAATTTCAATGGTTTTATACGAGTAAAATAAGGTTTTGTAAATGCTAATTCCTAACTATATATGGACTATAACCTATGGTTTTTTCATTGAATATATATATATATATATATATATATATATATATATATATATATATATATATATATATATATATATATATATATATATATATATATATATATATATATATATATATATATATATATATATATATATATATATCCTCAACAAACACAGCGTGATGCGGCGGTGATATTTAGGATACGTAACAACTGCCATGTGGGCTGAGACTCGCACTGAGCCTGCTGGTCATTGTAGTGCCAAAATAAAGTTCCAGTGAATCATTGCCAGGCTGTGTAAAATAATGCCTTAAATACAATGTCTTGCTCACTTTGCTGCACCAATATTGATTCATGAAAAACGACCTCCGGCCCCCAGCGCTGATCGTCGTTTGACTCCAGCAGGTCCACTTTGCAGCTTCGGGGCTACCCCATGGCCGGGATCCGCTGTTTAACATCCTTAACAAACAAGTTTGCCCATGAAGGAGAGCCACCAACTTAATATCATTCATTTACCCCAAAATCGTTTTTTAAATAACATTTTAGAAACACAGCACAGGTCCTATGTACAAGCATTCCATGTCACTAGTGAAACTTCTCAATTTTACATAATACAATTCCTCTATGCAGCAAAATCTATTTACCAGATTAGGAAGCACATTAAGCTTTTTTATTCTTCCTTTGTGTCATATTTCTTGATAATACTTGGTAAAGAAATGTTAGTGCATAGAGGAATTGTATTTTGTAAAAAGTGAGGTTTCAGTAGTGTAATAAAATGCTTGTACATATGACATGTGCTCTGTTTTTTAAATGTTATGTAAAAATTGATTTACAGCACATGAATTGGTTTTACATTATTCACAAGGTTTAGATACTGTGTACATGATTGCACGTTTCACCTGTGTTTCCTCAGATTAGGAAGCAGATTGTGCAGATGAGGTGAGGCCTCTCCAGAAGCGCAGAAGAGGTGAGGCCTGTCCAGGGGAGCAGAGGTGGTGAGGCCTGTGTCTAAGAATGCAGTGGACTGGACTTCATGAAGCCTCTCCCCCACTGCATTCTTAGACAGAGGCCTCACCTCCTTTGCACCCCTGGACAGGCTTCTCTCCCACTACACTCTTGAACACAGGCCTCGACTCCTCTGCACCCCTGTACAAACCTCACCTCATCTGCAACCCTAAACAGGCTTCACCTCATCTGCACCCCTAGACAGGCCTCACCTCATCTACACCCCTGGACAGGCCTCACGTCATCTACACTATTTATTTCTTCTCAAAAATGTAAAAACCATTCATTTGCCCCAAAATCATTTTTCGCATCACATTTAAGAAACACAGCACAAGTCCTATGTACAAGCATACAATTTCACTACTGAAACCTCACTATTTCACAAAAGACAATTCCTCTATCTTGCATATGTTGATATCAAGCATTTCCAAATAACATGCCACAAACCAACAAGAAACAATCTCAATCTGCTTCCTAATCTGAGGTAACGCAGGTGACATCATTCTAAAAGGTTTAAATATATTTATTTAATGAGGCAAACACTATTAATTCCTTCTCAAAAATATAAAAGCCCTTCATTGACCCCAAAATCGTTTTTTAAATAACATTTTACAAACACAGCACAGGTCGTATGTACAAGCATTCCATGTCACTAGTGAAACGTCTCAATTTTACATAATACAATTCCTCTATGCAGCAAATCTGTTTACCAAGCATTATCAAAAAACATGACACAAACCAACAAGAAAGTAGCTCAATCTGCTTCCTAATCTGAAGTAATGCCGGTAACATCATTGTAAAAGGTTCAAATATATTTATTTAATGAGGCAAACACTAGTAATTCCTTCTCAAAAATATAAAGCCATTCATTTACCCCATTTTTTAAATAACATTTTAGAAACACAGCACAGGTCCTATGTACAAGCATTCAATTTCACTACTGAAACCTCACTATTTCACAAAAGACAATTCCTCTATGCAGCAAAATGTTTTAACCAAGCATTATCAAAAAACATGACACAAAGCAACATTAAAAAAACACAATCTGCTTCCAAATCTTCTTCATAGAGCATACAAGTCTCTATCTAAATTAAATGAATCATTACTTACCTTTACAAATGCTTTGGGAGATTGAAAACAGTGTCAGACACACACACCAATTTTTCTTTAGCAGAGCAAAAGGTATGCTCTCAAGACACTGCAACCATGACTGGCACAGAAAACCTCTAATTCTACACACATATGCCTCATTTCAACCAATCAAAACTCTTCCCTCACTATTTTCAAACCAACACCCTTCCCCCCTCAGCCCTTTCTACCTGTTACCATAGCAACTCCCTCCTTACTGAACTCTCAGGTTCAAGAGTTTATTCTACAATGTTGCAAATGAACTCAGCAAGGATGTTTGACCTCTCAATACACCAGCTTATCCGGTGCAATGTTTTTTTAATTGACTTTTTCCTAACCATTCAAATTGCTTCTTTCACAAAACACAACCATGCACCCTAACTTTCAGTTTTCAACTATCTGAATCCACCAATCATTGCTTGTAATTCAAGAGCACTAAAACTCCACAATTATTTTTTTGTAAACTCCTACTGTTCCAACTGCCATTTCATTCCCACACTACATCTGACTGCACCAGAACCTTCTCTCCCCATGTATTCTGTCTGGATTATTGGACATAGCTACATCCACTGGGCTCAAAGGTATGCAGCTAGCAGAAATTTTCACAACCTTGATTTACCAAATGTGGAAATCAAGTGGATTGGCCAGAGAGGATTGAGATGTCACCAATTGATACCATTAGTGAAAACCTTTAGGCATCTGCCAAACCCTGACCTCTTAATTGTGCACTGTGTTGGAAATGACTTGGGCACTTTGACTGGGGGAGGGCTGGAAATGCTTTTAAAGGACACCTTTTGTCAATTGATGGCACTTTTTCCACAAACTGCCTTGGTATATTCCAATATATGTCAAAGACAGAAATGGAACTGGTCCAACCAATTTTGTCCACAATTTGAGAAAGCACGGAAACATGTGAATAAATCTGTTTCTGCTTACATGAGAGACTATGGAATGGGTTCAATATACAACAATAACTTGCGTTACAACATGCAAGATATCTACAGAGGAGATGGTGTGCACTTCTCTAGAATATTCCTCCTAAACTTAAAACTGTGCTTTGGAACCTACTTGTAGGTACCTAAATCAGCCACAGAACCCAAAAGCTCTTTTCAGGGCTACCCTACCTCTGATCACTCAAAATGGTTATCTTATTCTAACTTTTTTCACTATGTTTCACCAAAGTACGCTCCCCGGTACGCTCCCCGGTGCGCGTACCGGGCGCTCCCCCCGTGTACATTTTTTTTTTTTTGCATATATGTACCTCCTAAACTCCCCTCAGAAAACCTAGAGGGTCAGGGTGTGTCTGCCGTGCCCCCTTTTACCCACTCACAATGTTGTTTGTCCTCCATCTTGTGTCTCAATTCTACAGAAACACAAAATGGCGGACTCCGGTAGCGCTCCCGTTGCGCGTACCGGTGCGTGCACTGGTAAGCGCTCCCAAAAAATGTGGGAAGTTAATTTTCTTAAAAACCACTGAAGACACTTTCACCAAATTAAGCATGGGCGGAAAATCCATTCCGCTCGCGGATTTTGCGGATGTTCGGTAAATTCGCAATCCGCGAACGCTCGCAAATTTACCGAAAATCCGCAAATTCGCACGCAGCGGACTTTTTTTTTCTTGGTGATACAATTTTGCGGCGTGCGGTGTAAGTTCGCAATTGCGAACATGTAGGTGCGGCGGGCAGCAACAATCTCGCACTCGCGAAATTACAAAATTTGCAATTCTGCACAAGAAATCCACTAGCAAGCAGCATAGACCTTCTGAAAATGATGATTTTTATCAGAATAACGCCTCAGGTTGACATTTGCCTGCCCTTTTTTGGATTTGAGGCCTTTTGACTTTCTGTGGATCACTTATGGATTAGAAATAAACTTTCACAAGTAATTTTGTTGGCATTACATTTGCTGTTCTGCAGAAAAACGAGTTTTGCTAAACTGAAAGCACTCAGCAGCAGGTGCAAAAGTTAAAATTCATCATTAGTAACCATTCCCTGTAGTACTTCCTGACTGGGGCCCCTCCAGAGTTCAGTTGCTAGTTGCAACAATTGTATGACCCTGCTCTGACCCTCACAGCCAGATCATAGAATTGCTACAAGTAGGCCACAAAGGTCCTGGAAAAAAAATTGCACTGCAACAGAAAGCAAATTACAGATAAGGAAGCAGGTGCAGACTGGAATTTTAAAACAGTGACACATTAATAAATCAACCCCAAATTAATTAATGTCAGTTGAAGCAGGGCAGGTGTGCTTGCTTTTTTCCCCCATAATCTATAGTGATGATGAACCAGAGGGTGGCATTTATGTACCAGAGGGTGGCATGGGTGAAACAGAGGGTGGCAGTGGTGAAACAGAGGGTGCTGGGAACCTGTGATGATGAACCAGACGTAGAAACAACATAATCGCGACCGTTGCGAGCCGACATGTAAGTTCGCAATTGCGAACTGGTACAAAACCCTCGCGAACTGGCAGAAATCCTTGCAAACACAAAAAAAAAATCCTCAAATTCGCGAAAATTCGCGGATTTTGCGGATTGAGAGTTCGCAAATCCGCAAATTCGCGAACGCCAGATTTGCAAAATTCGCCCATGCTTACACCAAATATAGAATAGGCCCTACTACATAGCAGTCCCTACCATTTTCCCAAATGTGATGGAATTCCATTGAGCCATTTAGGCTGTAGCCCTGTCTAAATATCCTCAGGTAAATTACATGACAAAAACACATATGAAAGTGTTAGAATTTACAACCAATTAAAATGTTACTTACATTTTGTACTTTTCTGTGCTGACATATGATTAGTTATGTACATGAATATATATGAAAAATGAGAGGGAAACACAGCCATTTTGACTAATACTACCTGAGGTACATTTGAAAAGAATTTTCACAGAAAACTTCAACTGCTTTGAAAAAGGTAAGTTGTTAATTTGGAAGGGGAACTATGTTGTGCACTTTAAGTTAATTTGGGAAAACGTTTTCTGATAGTTATATACTGTCCCTCTGTAATAGTTATAGATTGAGATAGGCTTCTCTGTTATAGTTATGGATTGAGTTAGGCTTCTCTGGTATAATTATGAATTTACTTAGGCTTCATCACATGCACTTTGTAATAGTTCTACTTCCTGCCTGAAACCATACACTACCCAAAAATTACTTCACTGTAAAAAACTCAGGAGTGCCTGTCTGAACTTAAACCCAAAAGTACCCTAACTCTACTGATATAGTTATTTTGTATACAATTTACAGAAAGAAAATGGAAGGAAAACAACAATCAAATGTTATTTCTTTCGAAGTAAAGGTTGAAAATCCAGAAGAAAAAAAAGAGTATTTGGATTTCATGGATGACTCTTTGGACCAACAATTAATAGACTGCTTGCAACAAATTGAATCATGTAATAATATTTATGAGGAAATTTCGGACAATATAATGTTGGAAGTTTTATTAAATTTTGAAAAAGAATCAGAAGAATACATTTATATTTAATACTTTAAAATTGTTTGAGACATTATTCATTTTTATATGTAATTCATGAAGTACTACCAAAATAATTATAATATAGAGTGAGACTTATAGTATACTGTGCAACGTTTTTGTGTTACATAGTAAGTTTGCTCATAGTTACTTCCTTTCTCCTACTATATTATCTACAATCTGTATTTTACATCTCTTTTTCATCATAAGGGAGCAGGATAGACTACCCATGATCCCCTAGGCCTTCTCAGGGAGTGCTTAAAGTATCTGTTTCTGCTTTCCTGACTGACTATGGTACGGATTCCATATACCACAATAACTTCTGTAACAACATGCAAGATATCTACAGAGGAGACGGTGCTTTTTAAATTTAAGTCTCTACATTGGTACCTACATGTAGGTACTTAAATAAAAAACTAAAAAAAAACAACAAAAAGATTTTTTTTTTTAAAATAACTACTTTTTTTAAAAACTGCCATTCTTTTTCCCCATGGTATGCTCCCCGGTGCGCATACCGGGCGCTCCCGCTGAGAAAATCGAAAAAAAAAAATTTTTTTTGCCCCGCGAGGCCCTTTTATGGCCCCCATATCAAACCTAGGGGGTCAGGGGGAGTCCACCCTACCCCCTTTTGGTCATTTCCCCCTTTGTTTTTGCCACCTCTTCTGTCTCGATCCTACAGAGACACAAGATGGCGGCCGCTCCAGACTGTTTGGAATGTTTACAGACACCCGAGAGCCAATCAGGTTTCCGCGCGTGAACTTGCGTAGTGCGCTGGTGCGCGCCCCGGTGCGCGTACCGGGGCGCGTTTATAGATATATATATTTTTTTTTAACCTAAATTACTCAAAGTCCACTGGAGCACATATCTTGAGACATAGCAAAGGCACATCGGGCTACCAGTCTCTACAATTTTGCCAAGTTTGGTTGGAAATCCATTCAGCCGTTCGGGCTAAAAGTGAGGTCGACCGCCCTATGGAAATTAACATGGGGAAAACACGTTTTCGGACCCCCCTTTTATCTCAGCCCCCGCTTGACGAATCCCCCCCAAACTTTCAGGGAAGAACCGGAACGCCGCAAGGCAAATTTGAGGAAATTTTCAGGCCGATTCCTCAACCGGCACCAAAGTTATTCTCAATAGAATGTTGCCATTTCCCTATTGAAAATAATCCTAACTATAACTACCTACTGGCGACCGCCAGTAGGTAATATATATATATATATATATATATATATATATATATATATATATATATATATATATATATATATATATATATATATATATATATATATATATATTCAAAACACAGTTTAGCCCCGAAAAGGAAGGAAACCACAAGATCGGCATTCAATTGTTTATAGAAACAGCAGCCAGCAGGAGATGCAGACAAAATTTCACCATCAAGTACACAGCCAGACCGGTTTCGGGATTACGATCCCTTCTTCAATGGCATCCATTTGTGCTGATGAAGTGAAGTGCACGTGATTTTAATAGTCCTGCCTCAGTGGGCGTGGTCGCCTGAGCGGCCTCCTGGAACTCGTAGTTCACATAGATTAAAGTCTCAAGTGAGTTCATCATTGACAAACGTAATAAAAAACAATGTTCAAACCCATGTGGGCTGGTGACAAGATTTTGCACTGTGAAACCCATTTGTGTTCGTTCTGCTGTTTCTGGACAGCCGGTCTCCCGCAAATCAATGACACCCTTAAGGCGCCATCACACGGTCCGTGAAAACGGCAGGTTTTCCTTCCGCGGCTGGGCTCAGCCGCTCAAGATTCAAAACACAGTTTAGCCCCGAAAAGGAAGGAAACCACAAGATCGGCATTCTATTAATCCATTTGTTTATAGAAACAGCAGCCAGCAGGAGATGCAGACAAAATTTCACCATCACGTACACAGCCAGACCGGTTTCGGGATTACGATCCCTTCTTCAATGGCATCCATTTGTGCTGATGAAGTGAAGTGCACGTGATTTTAATAGTCCTGCCTCAGTGGGCGTGGGCGCATGAGCGGCCTCCTGGAACTCGTAGTGCACATAGATTAAAGTCTCAAGTGAGTTCATCATTGACAAACGTAATAAAAAACAGTGTTCAAACCCATGTGGGCTGGTGACAAGATTTTGCACTGTGAAATCCTGTTGTGTTCGTTCTGCTGTTTCTGGACTGCCGGTCTCCCGCAAATCAATGACACCCTTAAGGCGCCATCACACGGTCCGTGAAAACAGCAGGTTTTCCTTCCGCGGCTGGGCTCAGCCGCTCAAGATTCAAAACACAGTTTAGCCCCGAAAAGGAAGGAAACCACAAGATCGGCATTCAATTAATCCATTTGTTTATAGAAACAGCAGCCGGCAGGAGATGCAGACAAAATTTCACCATCAAGTACACAGCCAGACCGGTTTCGGGATTACGATCCCTTCTTCAATGGCATCCATTTGTGCTGATGAAGTGAAGTGCACGTGATTTTAATAGTCCTGCCTCAGTGGGCGTGGTCGCATGAGCGGCCTCCTGGAACTCGTAGTGCACATAGATTAAAGTCTCAAGTGAGTTCATCATTGACAAACGTAATAAAAAACAGTGTTCAAACCCATGTGGGCTGGTGACAAGATTTTGCACTGTGAAATCCTGTTGTGTTCGTTCTGCTGTTTCTGGACAGCCGGTCTCCCGCAAATCAATGACACCCTTAAGGCGCCATCACACGGTCCGTGAAAACGGCAGGTTTTCCTTCCGCGGCTGGGCTTAGCCGCTCAAGATTCAAAACACAGTTTAGCCCCGAAAAGGAAGGAAACCACAAGATCGGCATTCAATTAATCCGTTTGTTTATAGAAACAGCAGCCAGCAGGAGATGCAGACAAAATTTCACCATCAAGTACACAGCCAGACCGGTTTCGGGATTACGATCCCTTCTTCAATGGCATCCATTTGTGCTGATGAAGTGAAGTGCACGTGATTTTAATAGTCCTGCCTCAGTGGGCGTGGTCGCATGAGCGGCCTCCTGGAACTCGTAGTGCACATAGATTAAAGTCTCAAGTGAGTTCATCATTGACAAACGTAATAAAAAACAGTGTTCAAACCCATGTGGGCTGGTGACAAGATTTTGCACTGTGAAATCCTGTTGTGTTCGTTCTGCTGTTTCTGGACAGCCGGTCTCCCGCAAATCAATGACACCCTTAAGGCGCCATCACACGGTCCGTGAAAACGGCAGGTTTTCCTTCCGCGGCTGGGCTCAGCCGCTCAAGATTCAAAACACAGTTTAGCCCCGAAAAGGAAGGAAACCACAAGATCGGCATTCAATTAATCCATTTGTTTATAGAAACAGCAGCCAGCAGGAGATGCAGACAAAATTTCACCATCAAGTACACAGCCAGACCGGTTTCGGGATTACGATCCCTTCTTCAATGGCATCCATTTGTGCTGATGAAGTGAAGTGCACGTGATTTTAATAGTCCTGCCTCAGTGGGCGTGGTCGCATGAGCGGCCTCCTGGAACTCGTAGTGCACATAGATTAAAGTCTCAAGTGAGTTCATCATTGACAAACGTAATAAAAAACAGTGTTCAAACCCATGTGGGCTGGTGACAAGATTTTGCACTGTGAAATCCTGTTGTGTTCGTTCTGCTGTTTCTGGACAGCCGGTCTCCCGCAAATCAATGACACCCTTAAGGCGCCATCACACGGTCCGTGAAAACGGCAGGTTTTCCTTCCGCGGCTGGGCTCAGCCGCTCAAGATTCAAAACACAGTTTAGCCCCGAAAAGGAAGGAAACCACAAGATCGGCATTCAATTAATCCGTTTGTTTATAATAACAGCAGCCAGCAGGAGATGCAGACAAAATTTCACCATCAAGTACACAGCCAGACCGGTTTCGGGATTACGATCCCTTCTTCAATGGCATCCATTTGTGCTGATGAAGTGAAGTGCACGTGATTTTAATAGTCCTGCCTCAGTGGGCGTGGTCGCATGAGCGGCCTCCTGGAACTCGTAGTGCACATAGATTAAAGTCTCAAGTGAGTTCATCATTGACAAACGTAATAAAAAACAGTGTTCAAACCCATGTGGGCTGGTGACAAGATTTTGCACTGTGAAATCCTGTTGTGTTCGTTCTGCTGTTTCTGGACAGCCGGTCTCCCGCAAATCAATGACACCCTTAAGGCGCCATCACACGGTCCGTGAAAACGGCAGGTTTTCCTTCCGCGGCTGGGCTCAGCCGCTCAAGATTCAAAACACAGTTTAGCCCCGAAAAGGAAGGAAACCACAAGATCGGCATTCAATTAATCCGTTTGTTTATAGAAACAGCAGCCAGCAGGAGATGCAGACAAAATTTCACCATCAAGTACACAGCCAGACCGGTTTCGGGATTACGATCCCTTCTTCAATGGCATCCATTTGTGCTGATGAAGTGAAGTGCACGTGATTTTAATAGTCCTGCCTCAGTGGGCGTGGTCGCATGAGCGGCCTCCTGGAACTCGTAGTGCACATAGATTAAAGTCTCAAGTGAGTTCATCATTGACAAACGTAATAAAAAGCAGTGTTCAAACCCATGTGGGCTGGTGACAAGATTTTGCACTGTGAAATCCTGTTGTGTTCGTTCTGCTGTTTCTGGACAGCCGGTCTCCCGCAAATCAATGACACCCTTAAGGCGCCATCACACGGTCCGTGAAAACGGCAGGTTTTCCTTCCGCGGCTGGGCTCAGCCGCTCAAGATTCAAAACACAGTTTAGCCCCGAAAAGGAAGGAAACCACAAGATCGGCATTCAATTAATCCGTTTGTTTATAGAAACAGCAGCCAGCAGGAGATGCAGACAAAATTTCACCATCAAGTACACAGCCAGACCGGTTTCGGGATTACGATCCCTTCTTCAATGGCATCCATTTGTGCTGATGAAGTGAAGTGCACGTGATTTTAATAGTCCTGCCTCAGTGGGCGTGGGCGCATGAGCGGCCTCCTGGAACTCGTAGTGCACATAGATTAAAGTCTCAAGTGAGTTCATCATTGACAAACGTAATAAAAAACAGTGTTCAAACCCATGTGGGCTGGTGACAAGATTTTGCACTGTGAAATCCTGTTGTGTTCGTTCTGCTGTTTCTGGACAGCCGGTCTCCCGCAAATCAAGACACCCTTAAGGCGCCATCACACGGTCCGTTAAGCAGCCTAAATGAGAGAATAAATTTATTTGGAATCAACTAATTTTCACGGAGTCAGTGCCTTACTTGGATGAGAAAGTTTGGAGTGTTCCAGATATATATATATATATATATATATATATATATATATATATATATATATTACCTACTGGCGGTCGCCAGTAGGTAGTTATAGTTAGGATTTTTTTCAATGTTAAATCTCAAAATTCTATTTGGAATAACTTTGGCACCGGTTGACGAATCTGCCTGAAAATTTCCTGAAAATGGCCTCGCGGAGCTCCGGTCCTTCCCTGAAAGTTTGGGGGGGATACGTCATGCGGGGGCTGAGATAAAAGGGGGGTCCCAAAACGCATTTTCCCTATGTTAATTTCCATAGGGCGGTCAATTTCACTTTTAGCCCGAACGGCTGAATGGATTTACACCAAACTTGGCAAAATTGTAGGGACTGGTAGCCCGATGTGCCTTTGCTATGTCTCAAGATATGTGCTCCAGTGGATTTTGAGTAATTTAGGTTCAAAAAAATATATATATCTATAGGCGCTCTCCGGTGCGCGCACTTGAGTGCGCTCCCGGCGCGACACGCGACTTGCGCGCAGAAAGCTGATTGGCTCTTGGGTGTCTGTAAACATTCTAAACAGTCTGGAGCGGCCGCCATCTTGTGTCTCGGTAAAATCGAGACACAAGGGGTTTGAAAAAAAAAGGGGCAAATGACCATAAGGGGGAAGAGTAGACCCCCTCTGACCCCCTAGGTTTGATGTAGGGACTAAAATAGGGTCCTGCAGGGCATTAAAAAAAAATTTTCGTTTTGCGCGGGGGAAGCGCATGGTACGCGCACCGGCGAAGCACGGGGAAAATCCAGGACCATATTTATGAAGGCCTTGCGCTGTTAGTTTTGCGCCTCCTGTGCGTCAATTTTTGTGACGCACCAGCGGTGTAAAAAAATGCGCATTGTTATGCAATATTTAAAAAGTGACGCATCTATCTAGATGCGTCACTTTTTAAATATAGTGCAACGAGGCACATTTTATTACACTGCTGGTGTTATGCGTCACTTTTCTGTGCGCACTCCTTATGACATTCCAGATGTGTCATATTTAATGTATGACGAATCATGTTGCAAGGAGTTACAGATACGTCAGTATTTCTGACATATCTGTAAACATAAAAGTGATGCGAGGCAGGTGCAAGATTTTGACGCAACAGCATCCTAAAAGTGACGCAGAGAAATCTTATAGATTTCAGTACGTCGTTATTACCAAGCTTTTTGCGGGGGAATGCCCCCTTTGCATACATTATACCTGACGCAGATATAATGTGGCGCAGAGTTTTAAAAAGTGACCCATGTACCTAGATGCGTCACTTTTTAAAAATAGCGTCAGGTATAATGCATGCAGAGGGGGTGTTCTCCCGCAAAAAGCTTTGTAATAGCGACGCAGTGAAATCTTTGAGATTTCACTGCGTCAGTTTTAGGATGCTGTTGCGTCAAAATCTTGTGCCTGCTTTACAGCAGGTGTTAGACTGAGGCAAGACCTTTCACATGCTGCTTTCCCCATTTGAAAGGACACATTACTGGAGTTGCGTCACTTTTGTGACGCACTCCAGCAATGCGTTACTTGGAATGTCATAAGGAGTGCGCACAGAAAAGTGACGCATCGCACCAGTGGTGTAAAAAAATGTGCCTCGTTGCGTTATATTTAAAAAGTGACGTATCTAGGTAGATGGGTCACTTTTTAAAATCAAGCGCCACATTATATCTGCGTGAGGTATAATGCATGCAGAGGGGGTGTTCCCCCACTAAAAGCTTTGTAATAGCGACGCAGTGAAATGTTTGAGATTTCACTGCGTCACTTTTAGGATGCTGTTGCATCCTTTAAATATAGTGCAACGAGGCACATTTTATTACACTGCTGGTGTGATGCGTCACTTTTCTGTCCACAGTCCTTATGACATTCCAGATGTGTCATATTTAATGTATGACGAATCATGTTGCAAGGAGTTACAGATACGTCAGTATTTCTGACATATCTGTAAACATAAAAGTGATGCGAGGCCGGCGCAAGATTTTGACGCAACAGCATCCTAAAAGTGACGCAGAGAAATCTCATAGATTTCAGTACGTCGTTATTACCAAGCTTTTTGCGAGGGATTGCCCCCTCTGCATACATTATACCTGATGCAGATACAATATGGCGCAGAGTTTTAAAAAGTGACCCATGTACCTAGATGCGTCACTTTTTAAAAAATAGTGTCAGGTATAATGCATGCAGAGGGGGTGTTCCTTGCAAAAAGCTTGGTAATAATGACGCAGTGCGTCACTTTTAGGATGCTGTTGCGCCAAAATCTTGCGCCTGCTTCACAGCAAACCTTTCACATGGTGCTTTTTCCATGTGAAAGGACACATTACTGGAGTTGCGTCACTTTTGTGACGCACTCCTGCAATGCGTTACTTTTGTGTTTACAGATATGTCAGAAATACTGACATATCTGTAACTCCTTGCGAATTGATTAGTCATATATTAAATATGACATATCTGGAATGTCATAAGGAGTGCGTCCAGAAAAGTGACGCATCGCTGTTTTCACGTAGCGATGCGTCACTTTTCAGAAATGAGGCCTCCAGTTTATTCACTGTGTCATAACTTTCTTTTCTAACACTCACCTTCTTTCATTCCTCCTACTTCACTTCCTTTCACCTCTCATACCTTTCTGTTCTTTCTTACTCATTCTCCTTTCAATTATCAATGCACTATATTTCACTTACTCTTCATTTTTTAAGAATATAGCTCTTTGATGAGAATTGGAGGTAGTTCTGAAAAGAACTTTTGGTTTTCTTCTTTTAACTGAACAGGAACAAAAACAGGGAATGGAAACTGCTCAACAGGAGCAAAAAGAAAAGAAAAAAATTAGGGGTGGGAAGGGCAGCGATGGTTCTCCAATGCTCGAACCATGAGCAGGACACTTTGCTCCCCATAGGTGAGGAGTTGATTGCAGTATCTGCATTTGACGACCCCATGGTTAAATGCAGGTTGTATGTTTGCTACCTGCTCCTGTGATTGTTCTCTTCCAGAAGAAGTTGCTCCTCCTGTTGATGTAGAGGCCCCATCTCTGGGAACCTCTTGTGCCAGAGCCCTGACACTTTCCCGGGCAAAATTCTGGGGGTGCCTCCTCTCCACATGGCGAATCATGGTGAAGTTGCCAAAAGAGTATTTTTTTGGGGGGTTACCCCGTGACAGGACCTGTTTGCAGATCCTGCACTCTACTTTTGGTGCATTCACCTTCTTCTGGTCTGCTGGAAACTTAAAAAATTTCCAGATGAAATGTTCTTTGACCTTCGGCTGAGGAGGCTCTTCATCAATGAAATCATTGGAGTCATCTTCACTGCTGGATGGTCTGGCAGCCATGATGAATCCAGGAATATGGAGCAGCAAAAAAGGCAGGTCTTTCAGTCACAAAAGTGAAAGAAGAAGTGAAGGAAATGGGTGGGGATTTCATTCATTGTAAAAAAAAACTGTTAGCAACCAATGAAAAGTGTTATTTTAGGGTCACATGACCCGACGCGTTTACGCTGCGCGCTCCGGAGCACTTCCGGTGCGTTTATGCAGCGCGATCGTAGGCGCTTCCGGGGCGCAAACGTGGCGCGATCGTAGGCGCTTTTGCGTGCGTTTATGCGCCGCGAACGTAGGCGCTTCCGAGGGCACTTACGTTGCGCGCCGAAGTGACGTCATCAATCTTTTATAGAAATGCATAATCATTTTCCTTATTAAAAAAAACAAATTTTATTTGTATGGTACGAAATGTTTTGCATTATTATTAACTTTTCATTCATATTTTTTTTCACGAACGACAGTTGCGCTCTGGGTGCGCTTTCAGATGAGCTCTCGGAAAAGCTTACCGGAGAGCTTAGCTGAAAGCTTCCCGGAGCGCGCACCCAGAGCGCAAAAGAAAAAAATTATATAAAAAAAATGAATACTTAAAAAAAAACAGCAAATTGTAAAAAAAAAAAAAGGTTAGAAACTCGATATACAAAGGAATTAGCATTTAAAAAACCTATGAAATTCACTGAAAAAACCATAGGTTTCACACCAGTTATAGTTAGGAATTAGCATTTAAAAAACCTATGAAATTCACTGAAAAAACCATAGGTTTCACACCAGTTATAGTTTGGAATTAGCATTTAAAAAACCTATTAAATTCACTGAAAAAACCATAGGTTTCACACCAGTTATAGTTAGCTGGAAATTTTACTGATATAAAACCATTGAAATTCCCACGTTATAGTTAGATGGACTCACTATAACTTGCGCGTGCAATGCACTGCTGATGATGTCTTATTAAGCCAGTTAACCAATCAATTTTTAAAAACCATCCATTTAGACACTTATTTAAACATTTATTCTTCCATCAACTTTTACATATACATATATAAAATATATTTATTTTTCAGAAAGACACACATTCACTGGATGGTGTCATCAGTGATGTCATGAGTGATGTCACTGACCATGTCATGAGTGATGTAATATGTGATGTCATCAGCAGTGCATTGCACGCGCAAGTTATAGTGAGTCCATCTAACTATAACGTGGGAATTTCAATGGTTTTATATCAGTAAAATTTCCAGCTAACTATAACTGGTGTGAAACCTATGGTTTTTTCAGTGAATATATATATATATATATATATATATATATAATCTACCAGCGGTGATGTCACTGACCATGTCATGAATGATGTAATATGTGACATCATCAGCAGTGGATTGCGGGTGCGCGAGATTTAGTGAGTCCACCTAACTATAACGTGGGAATTTCAATGGTTTTGTGTGAGTAAAATGTTCAGCTAACTATAACTGGTGTGAAACCTATGGTTTTTTCAGTGAATTTCAAAGGTTTTTTAAATGCTGATTCCTAACTATAACGATTGTGAAACCTATGTTATTTTTTAGTGAATTTCAAAGGTTTTTTAAAAGCTAATTACTAACTATAACGATTGTGAAACCTATGTTGTTTTTAGTGAATTTCAAAGTTTTTTTAAAAGCTAATTCCTTTCTATATCGAGTTTGTAACCTATGATTTTTTTTTATTTATTTGCTGTTTTGTGTAAGTATTAATTATTAATAAAAAAAAAAATAATAACATTTTCCTACATTTTTTATTTTTTTTTAATCATTTTTTCCTGGGGCGCTCAGTGTGCGCGCACCGGTAAGCTCTCCGGAGAGCGCACCGAGAGCGCTATTTCTGCGTTCGTTTAAAAAAATATGTATGAAAATTAAATAATAACGCAAGACATTTAGTACCATACTTATAAAAGCAATATTTATAATTTACGAAATGAAAATGAATTTACATTTCCGTAAAGCTATCAAAACGTCACTCTTGCGCGCCGCGTAAGCGCCCCCGGAAGCGCCTACGTTCGCACCGCGTAAGCACCCCCGGAAGCGCTTCGGTGCGCGCAGCGTTAGCGCGTCAAGTCATGTGACCTTAAACTAACTCTTTTCATTGGTTGCTAACAGTTTTTTTTACAACTAATAAAAACCCCACCCTTTTCCTTCACGTCTTCTTTCACTTTGGTGAGAGCAAGACCTCTTTTTTTCTGTGCTAAGAATTTGTGGAGAGAATGGCTGCCAGACCATCCACCAGCAGTGAGGAGTTAAATGATTTCATCGATGAAGAGCCTCCTCAGCCGAAGGTGAAAGAACATTTTATCTGAAAAAAAAATTCTATACCTGATGGGCATAAAAAAGTAAATGCACCAAAAGTTGAATGCAAAATCTGCCAAACTGTACTTTCCCGTGGAGACCCCTGAAAGAAGTACAGTTTTGGTAATACAACCATGATTTGCCACGTCGAAAGTAGGCACCCCCAGAACTATGCCCGGGAGAGTGTCAGGGCTCTGGCACAAGAGGCTTCCAGGGATGGGGCCTCTACTTCAACTGGAGGACCAACAACATCGGTGAGGGGGTGATCGCAAGAGCTGATTCCAAACATTCAGCCTGCTTTTAATAAAGGCGTTCTTAAATGCAGATACTGTGATCGGCTACTTTGCTATGGGGAACAAAGTGTTCTCCTTATGGTTCGAGCATTGGAGAACCATCGCTGCCGTTCCCAGCCCTAATTTTTTTTTTTTTTGTTTTTACTCCTGTTGAGCAGTTTCCCATTCCCTGTTTTTGTTCCTGTTCTAAAAAAGGAAAAAAGAAGAAAAAAAAAGTTCTTTTCAGAACTAACTCCAATTCTCATCAAAGAGCTGTGTTCTTAAAAAAATGAAAAAGAGTAAGTGGAGTGCATTGATAAAGGAGAGGAAAATGAGTAAGAAAGCACAGAAAGGGACGAGAGGAGAAGGGAAGTGAAGTAGGGGAAATGAAAGAAGGTGAGTGTGGGGAAGGAGAGTGAGGAGAAGGAGAGTGAACATGGGGAATGTGGATATGCGAAGAAAATGTAGTAAAGGAAAGGGGGTGTGGAAGGGTAAGAAAAGAGCAGTGATGTTTTGGAAAGAGCGGAGATACAGACTGGATAAAGACAAGTAAGTGTGAGATCAGGTAAGTAGGGCAGTGAAGAAACAGAGAAAGTGAAAGAAAAAATAAGAGTAGAAGACTGAAGTCCTAATTTTTGCACCTGCCTCACAGCAGGCGTAACACTGACGCAGGTCCTTTAACATGGGCCTGGCCCCATGTGAAAGGATGCATTGCTGGAGTTGTGTCACTTTTGTGACACACTCCAGCAATGCATCACTTTTGCGCTTACAGATACGTCAGAAACACTGACGTATCTGTAAGTACTTGCAACATAATGCGTCATAAATTAAATATGACGCATGAGTAGAAGACTGAAGGCCTCATTTATGAGGCCATGCGTCACTTTTACGCCACCGGTGCATCACTTTTTCTGAGGCACCTGTGCTGTAAAAAACTGCACCTTGTTCAGCCATATTTACAAAGTGACGCATCTAGGTAGATGCGTCACTTTGTAAACCCCTGCGCCACATTATACCTACGTCAGGTGTAATGTATGCAAAAGGGGCGTATTGACGCAAGAAAGGGTCATATAGGTGACGCAGTAAAATCTATGAGATTTCACTGCGTCACTTTTAGGAAGCCGTTGTGTCAAAATATTGCGCCTGTCTCACAGCAGGCGTAAGACTAATGCAGGCCCTTTCACATGGGACTTGCCCCATGTGAAAGGATGCATTGCTGGAGTTGTGTCACTTTTGTGACACACTCCAGCAATGCATCACTTTTGCGCTTACAGATACATCTGAAATACTGACGTATCTGTAAATACTTGCGGCATAATGCGTCATAAATTAAATATGACGCATGAGTAGAAGACTGAAGGCCTCATTTATGAGGCCATGCATCACTCTTACGCCACCGGTGCGTCACTTTTTGTGAGTGTCTGAGATAATATGGTTGCATCCACTGTGCAGTACACTACACGTATCACTAGCATATCTATTGGTTTCTATAGTGTGTTGTGTATAGCATATCACCAGTAGTATTAGCAGTGTGTACATTATTGTTGATGTGTGAGATCTTCCCTTACACATAGTTGATTGCCACATCTCTGAACATTGAGCTAGTGTGCTGTTGAGGGAGGGCAGCTTCTGTTGATGGTGGCAGTAAGTGTTGTTATTATGTTGGGTGTTGGAAGTGTATAATTAGTACCTCCATTACATATTTGTCTTTAGATATGGGTGTGAGTTGGATGTAATTTACACAGTACATAGTCGACGTCCTTACACTAGTTAAATGTTGATATTAATTTGTTAGTGGTAAATGGAACTATCGCCTTTTTTCGGATAGCATTGTAGATTTGGTTTATTTTTGAAAGTTTGGGAAGCGGTGTTTTTTTTTGTTTTTTTCCATGAGAACACCTAGTTTGTATATTATTAATGTTAGTTGTGGTTCTGGTTTGTAGCGATTTTCTAGGAGAAATTGAAGAGTGGTAATATTTGCAGTTTTTACTACGTTGAGACAGGGATGATAATTGAAAAATATAAAAGAAACAAATGTGCTTATTGAACATTGTAAATAGGAATTATCATTTAAAAAACCTTACAAATTCAGTGAAAAAACCATAGGTTTCAAGCAGGCTATACTAAGGAATTATCTTTTAAAAAACCTTTGAAATTCACTGAAAAAAACGTAGGTTTCAGGGGCATTATAGTTAGCTGGACATTTCTCTCATACAAAACCATTGATATTCCCCCGTTATAGTTAGTTCAGCTAACTATAACTTGCGAGGCCGCAATACACTGCTGAGGACGTCACATATTACATCACTCATGACATGGTCAGTGACATCACTCATGACATCATTGATGACATCTCAAATGACATCACTGATGACATCATCCAGTGAATGTGTGTTTTTTTGAAAATTAAATATGTTTTATATATGTATATGTAAAGGTCAATGGAAGAATAAATGGGTATATAAGTGTCTAAATGGATGATTTTTTTGCAGCCCCCTCCTGGATCCCTGTCATGGCCCTGGGCAATGCCACCCCGCAGGGCAGGCTCCTGCAGTGTACCAGGGTGCCCACCCCAGGACACTGTAGTTTGCTGTGGCAGGGTGGGAGCCTCACAGCTCCCGCCCTGACATAGCAAACTTTGTTTTGGTATTTTGGAAGAGAGAGCAGGAAACCTGCTCTCTGTTCCAAATACCAAAGCTGATTGCTTTTCAACATGGGGGGCATCATCTTAGCATCTCCCCATGTGGAAAAGCAATGCCTGCTCCCGCAGGACGTGGGGAGCCAGCAGGACCGTGGAGGGGTTTGGGGACCCCCCATGGGCCCCAACAGAGAGGGACAGCCCTGGGGGATGGGGTCCCCAGGGTCATAAGTGGCCAGGGAAGAGGGTAACATGGCCCCCCTCCCCAATTATAAATAAAAAATTAAAATTTTAAAAAGGCAAGGCTGGCACCGGTGGATGGGGTACCCGGGGCCATAAATAGCCTAAGGAGGGGGGCTATGCAGCCCCTCTCCAAAAATAACACACTATACCCTGGGGGATGGGGTCCCCGGGGCCAATTATGGCATTTGGAGGGGGGCCACGCGGCCTCCTTCCAAATTTATATAAAAAGAATTAAAAAGGGGTCAGGGCCTGGGGGATGGGGTCTCCAGGGTCAAAATATTAGGAAAAGAAGGGGGCCAGACAGCCCCCCTTCTTAAAAAAATAATAAAAATAAAAAAGGCCAACATCGTGCTGGAGGCCCCCCTCCCTGCAGCACTCAGCAAAAGCACTCCCTGGCGGTTTGCAGTTGGGGAATTAATTCCCCTTGAATACTTGGGGTCCCTGGGGCCAACCAGCCCACCAGGAACCTCTAACATGCGCCAGGGAGCTGCGTTGCAGAGAGGTGTCCTGAGGCCACGCGCCTTTTTACACCTCTCTGCAACGCAGCACTGTGGCGCTTAATGAAGATACATGGTGGGCTAGTTGCACCCCAGGGACCCTCAGGATTCAAGGGGAGTTAATTCTCCAACTTAAAATGCGTCACGGGCGTGTTTGCACAGTGGTGAAGGGAGAGGGTGGGGCCTTAGGTGACATATGTGCAAACACGCCCTGTGGCGCGTTTTAAGTTGGGGAATTAATTGCTCTTTAATCCTGAGGGTCCCTGGGGGGACAACTAGTCCACCATGTACCTCCAGTAAGCACCACAGAGCTGCGTTGCAGAGTCTTGTAAAAATGGACGCGGCCTCTGAACATCTCCCTGCAATGCAGCTCTCTGGCGCATACTGGAGGTACCTGTTGGACTAGTTGGCCCCTAGGGACCCTCAGGATTAAAGAGGAATTCATTCCCCAACTTAAAAGACGCCACAGGGTATGTTTGCAGACATGTCATCTCAGGATCCACCCCCATCCTTCACCATTGTGCAAACACGCCTCCTGGCGAGTTGAAAGTTGGGGAATTGATTCTCCTTTGATACTGAAGGTCCCTGAGGGCCAACTAGCCCTCAAGGAAACTCCAGTATGTGCCAGGGAGCTGCGCTGCTCAGAGGTGTTCAGAGGCCACGTCCCTTTTTACACCTCTCTGCAACGCAGCTCTTTGGCGCTTACTGGAGGTACCCGGTGAGGTACTTTGACTCCAAGGACCCTCAGGATTCAAGGGGACTTAATCTCTCAACTTAAAACAGCCACAGGGCGTGTTTACACCGTGGTGAAGGGAGGGGGCGGGGCCTGAAGTGACGTGTGAAAACACGCCTTGTGGTGCATTTTAAGTTAGGGAAATAATTCCCCTTCAATCCTGAGGGCCCTTGGGGGCCAACTAGCCCACCAGGTGCTTTCAGTAAGCATTACTGCACTGTGTTGCAGAGAGGTGGTCCAGGCCATGCCCCTTTTGACACTTCTCTACAACGCAGCGCTGTGGTGCTTACTGGAGGTATCTAGTGGGCTACTTGGACCGGAGGGACCCTCAGGATTCAAGTGGACTTAATCTCCCAAATTAAAATGGCCACAGGGCGCTTTTACACAGTGGTGAAGGGAGGGGATGGAGCCCGAGGTGACATGTGCAAACACGCCCTGCGGTGCATTTTAAGTTGGAGAAATAATTCCCCTTCAATCCTGAGGGCCCCTGGGGGCCAACTAGCCAACAAGGTGCTTCCAGTAAGCGCTACTGTGCTGCGTTGCAGAGAGGTGGTCCAGGCCGTGCCCCTTTTTACACCTCTCTGCAACACAGCTCTGTGGCGCTACCTGGAGATACCTGGTGGGCTAGTTGGACCCAAGGGACACTCAGGATTCAAGTGGACTTTATCCCCCAAATTAACACAGTCACAGGTTGTATTTGCACACATGTCACCTCAGGCCGCCCCCTCCCTTCACCAGTGAGCATACGCGCCCTGTGGCGTGTTTTAAGGGATCATTTTAATCCCCCTGCCCTATTATGTACTAGGGGCTTACAGAGGAGGCCATGGTAATCACAGGGGTACCCCACTGCATGGTGTTTCCTAGTGTATGTAGGTGTTTTTATCTGTATTCTAAGTGTATATTAGCATATCACTGGCTCTAGGACTGGTTAGTTAGAATCAGTTACCACCAGGACCCGGCTGAAAAAGTTGAGGGTACAGGATGATTTTGCAACAAGGCCTCTTTCTGCTCCTCTGTTTGTTCTTTCTGCACGTCTTCCTTCTTCCTACACTTTTCTTTGTCTTTGAGGACTTCTGTTGCTTCTTTCTGCATTTCTTTTGCTTCTTTCTTTGTGTTCTTTCTTCTTTCTTCACGTCGTACCTCTGTAAGCATTGGTAGAAACTGACTTTAATAAAACCTTAGAAATTCACTGAAAAAACTATAGGTTTCAGTCACATTATAGTTAAAAATTAGCATTTAAACAACCTTCCCCCGTTATAGTTAGTTCAGCTAAATATAACTTGCGCGCCTTCAATGCATTGCTGATAACGTCACATATTACATCACCCATGACATGGTCAGTTACATCACTCATGACATCACTGAAGACATCTCAAATCACATCACTGATGACATCATTCCGTTTTTTCAGTGAATATATATATATATATATATATAAAATTATATATATCACCTGCTGCGGCCGCCAGTAGGTAGTCATAGTTAGGACCCATTTTCCATGAGAAATCCGCAACATTCTATTTGGAATAACTTTGGCGCCGGTGATGAATCTTCGAGAAATTTTCAAAACTTACGGTCAGGTCTGGTCCGCTCCTATCCTGAAACTTTCACGGTGATTCGTCAAGCGAGTGCCGAGAAAAAAGGGGGGTCCCAGATGTGTTTTCCCCATGCAATTTCCCATAGGATCTTTATCCACAGCTACAGCCCGAACTGCTGAACTAAATTACGCCAAATTTGGCAAAAAGGTAGTCCTCAGTTCAGACTCATGCCTTTTGCTTAAATGGTGTGAATCTGTTCAGTAGTTACTGAGAAAATTACAGTTAAAAGCATTTATACATCCATGGCCGTGGTGGATCCGCGCATCCTGAGTGCACCATGAGCGCACCATAAGCGCACCCTTTCGATCACACGCTGAATGCTAATTGGCTGTCAAGTGGTTGTCAACATTCAAAACCAGGAACTGTTGGCAGCCATTTTGTGCCTCGGTAGAAGCATGGCTGAAGAAGTCAGTGGAATATGTTTGCAAAACGTAGAAAGGGGGCAGGGTAAAAATACTCTTACCCTCTAGACCTGCTTAGGGGGTCCCACAAATTATTATTATTTTTTTTTAAAAGACCCAACAGGTTCATGCAGGGTGCGCAGACTCTGTCGTAAAAAAATAAATTAAATAAAATAGTGCTTTTTTTATAATTAGCCCCCGGGGGCAACATGATACAATTTTATGGGGGCCCAGAGGGGCCCCCAGCCCCTGGGATCGTCACCCCCCGGGATTACGGGATTACGAAAAAACAAATGGGGGGAGGGTGTCCAAGGTCCCCAAAGTCGAGGGGACCACCACCCCCGGGGCTTCATGTATTGTGGGAGGGGGACTGCAAGGCATCCCTCCTAGAGCACTCAAAGACAACATCAACCCCCGGGGCTATAAAAATAATGATTGGGAGGCGGGCTGCAAGGTCTCCAAAGCCACTGGGACCACCACTCCCCGGGACATTATGTATTGTGGAAGTGCCGGCTCCTGCAGTATCTCCGGGTGTCCATCCCGCCCTCTCATAGCAAGGAAATCTGTTCTCTCTTTCAAAATCTAAAGCAGATTGCTTTTCCACATGGGAAGCGGCATGTTAGTAGCTCCCCAAGTGGAAAAGCAATGCCGGCTCTCAAACACGTGGAAGTTGTGCACCAACGGCCCTGGAGCCGTGCACGCTACAGATTATGAGTCATGCATCCAGCGCGTGCACACCAGGGGGTCGGGTCGCATTGAGCGCCACGCTGGGTGCTCCACATCTAATTTTAACATAAAAAATAGCCCCTATCAGTAATTTGTAATATCCCAGTGGATCCCATCACCCGGGTCTTATAAAAAATGTTTGGGACCATGGGGGGAACACCAATGCCCCCACGGTCCGGCTGGCTCCTCACGTCCTTTGGGAGCCGGCATTTCTTTCCCACATGGGGAGCTGCTAATATGTATGTGGAAAAGCAATCTGGTTTGGATTTTGAAAGAGAGAACAGATTTTCCTGCTCTCTCTTTCAAAATCCAAACCAATTTTGCAATGGGAGGGCGGGACCCGCGAAACTCCCACCCTCTCATAGCAAACAGCAGTGTCCCTGGGGTAGGCACCCCGGGACACTGCAGGAGCCGGCCCTGGGGTTTGGCAGACCCCAGGGCCCTCGAGGGCTGCAGGCAGAGGGCCACGCAGCCTGCCTCCCACTATACACAAATCCCCGGGTGATGGTGGTTCCCGGAGCTTGAGGGGGTCGTGAGGCCCACACACTGCTAGTTTTGCAAGGGGGAGCCTTGGAGCCCCGCCCCAACCATTTGTTTTATAGCCCCAAGGGGTGACTCTTACTCTTTCATTGGAAACAGCAATGTTGATAAAATCTTCCTATTTTATAACAAAGGATTTTGAAGTCCATTTTTGGCGTTTTTGTTGTAGTTTGCAGCCGTTAAAGCGACGACAATTTTAACTCCGTCTTTGTAAATATGACACCAAGTTTTGTAATGTCGACAATCTCATCTTCCATTTAAATAGGCACAAAGTATTTATTGAAGTTCATTGTGAATCATTAAGCAACACTGTCTAATTGTGATCGATAAAGAATTGAATGAGTTGTGTACTTGTTTTGATCGTGCATTGGGGAAGATTTACAAGTTCATTGTGTTATTATTGCATGACTTTTAAGATCAGAAAAGTGACGCAAAAGTGGCGCAAGGGGTTTGTAAATCTGGTACACAGTGTTCTGTTTTACTTTGCTTTCCTTTCTGTCATGTAGAGGATCTTCGGTAAATATAACGGTTTCTGTACAGCCAGTACCTTTCCACCCTACCCCCAAACGGCTTACTGCCTGTTACCATAGTAACAGTTCATGGAACACTTAAGTGATCACAGAGGCTAGAAGTTCACCACACTATGTTGCTAATCGAAACAGTTACTATGCTGGAGTTTTAAAAGTTTTCCATAGGAACCGTTAGTCGTAGCTATAGACTGTGGTAAACAGCTGGTAAAGAGTTAGCCTCAGTCTTATACTTCAAGTTATAAATATCATTTCTATTTTTAAATGTTTTCTAACCGCATTATTATCACACTAACTAATAGTGAAATGTTGTCAAAAAAAGAAGACGTATATACTTTTTTTTAATTAACTTTTATTAAAACAACAATTAATAACTGGAAACATAACTTAAAGATAACAATGTAATAAATAACTAGAAACATAACTTTAAAAAAACAATTAAACAAAATGTGATATAGACTAAAATAGAAGTAGGGTAGGTAATCTGCAAATCAAAAATGAAAATAAGTGTTCAAAATTAGATCGATGTGACTGAGGGCCTGATGTAGGTAATCCAGATTTCCCGATTCTAAAATACCAAATTTTACTGATTCGGTATTTTAGAATCGGTAAATGGGATGTAGTATTAATTTGGTAAGTATTAACGAATCGGTAAGATTCGGTAAATACCGAATCGGTATTCACTGATCCCGTAATTCCCATTCATTCCTATGGGCCTGGAGACCCATAGGAATGAATGGGAATTACAGAATCAGTAATACTGATTCGGTAAAAGGGGGAACACATTGAAGGGTGGCAGGGTGGCACTTTGACACCCTGTTGCACCCCTGAATTGTGTATGGGTGCACATGTGGCACACATACATGCCCTAAGGGCATGTATGTCTGCCACATGTCACTGTAATAATTTGCAAAAAATTGCTTCTTTTGGGGTTTTCGATATTTACCACCAACTTGTAGTTGGTGGTAAATACCGAATCCTAAAATGGGAAAAGGACTCATTTGAGTGCTCCCTACTTTAAGGATTCAGTAATTTACTGGATCGGTATTTAAGAATTCGGTTATTTACCGATTCCTTAAATTATCGATTCAGTAAATTACTGAATCCTTAAATTATGTCCCTACATCTGAAAAGCCTAATATCGGTCGGTAACGGACGAAATTCTGTAATTTCCGCCTTTATAGACCGGTATTAGGCTTCCTACATCTGGCCCTAAATGAGGTCAAACACTACAAGTTAAGGTAATACTTGGCAATCATTTTTAATTTGCACGTCTGCAGTGTGCCTGATATATTCCATCTCTCTTATAGGCCCGCGTTCAAGAGGTGTCTGTACAGGAGTGCCTACTGCGTCAGATTTACAGTATGGACCAACAGGTCTTTAAAATGATTCAGAGATGAGACAGAATTAGGTGAGAGAGCAAGTCATTAAGCAGGACAATATTCTTTAGGGCTTATTTACAAGCCTCTTGCTCCACTTTTGTGTTACTTTTCCCATGTTAAAAGTGTCACAAAAGTGGCCCAAGGGGTATGTAAATAAGCTCTTTTATTTCCATTGCATTTAATTGGAGGCATTGTATATCTAGTCCGCTCTGCTTACCTTGTGTAAACACTGTGACCAACAGAGTTCACAACTTGAACTCAGCTTTAGTTGTACACGGCAGAGTGGGCAGCAGCGTCCATAACTTTAAAAGAGAAAGAGAAACGATGTGCGAGAGAGTAAGAGAGACAATGAGAGAAAAAACGACTTTAAAACTGGGAGAGAGAGAAAGTTATAGATGAAGCAGTTAATACTAGAGAAAATACTCTTAGCTCACCTTTTGCCTCCATTGTGTGTCCAAGCACTTGCTGGTTCATAGTGCTCCCTCCAGTTTAGTGATCTGAAAGATAGTATATAGAGTTAGTAATAGCATAGTACATACAACGGCAGACATATATT
The DNA here is from genome assembly GCF_964263255.1 of Lissotriton vulgaris. NCBI lineage: Eukaryota > Metazoa > Chordata > Amphibia > Caudata > Salamandridae > Lissotriton > Lissotriton vulgaris. Next base: position 1,357,801,479 of record NC_141687.1, read on the forward strand.
TTTGCTTTATTTATTTGTATACTCAGGATAATGTATTTCATCAACTTCTACTGTAGGGAGGTGTCTGTGCACTGTTTTTCTATCAAAGTAGTATATCCCATGCACTCCCACTACATGGCGGTGAGTTCTCAATATTGCTTACCTAGACTGTTGCACCCCATTGACTCGCAGAGTTTGGATGTGAGTGTTTTTCAAGGGAAGGCAGACGCAGATTTACAAGCTCATTGCACCACTTTTCCCATGTTAAAAGTGACACAAAAGTAGCGCAAAGGGCTTGCAGATCTGCCCCTCAGACTGTTGTAACCTATCCTCACTGCTCGGAGGTAATTATACATTCCTACGCAGTGAATCTGCTGCACAATACTCACTCTCTCCGCCCACGGATGACTTGTCGGTGTTTTGGAAACAAGCTTATTTGCTCACCTTATGCCATTGACGTGATTCAAAGAGGGTGCACCACGTGTCGAAGCAGCCTTCTCAGATGTTGTTACGATGGCCACACTTCATCACAGAATCCAGGAACATAGAGCTTTGTTGGTGTTTTGGAGGGGATGACCCCAATTTGTGAAACACAACCAATAAGATAAAAAGGAAGTTAATGTTGTGTATCATTTCTTTATCAAAGGAGAGAAGAAGTGAGAGAGTGACTGAAAAGAATATTCCGAGCTCACCTTTCTGTCACTGGTGTGTTTTTCACCACGTGCCGGGACATAATGCACGCTGAAGCTCTACATATAAAAGATAGTAAAAGAAAGATGCTATGATTGGTATTTGTTACTATCTTAATGTGGAGTTGAATAACATCTGCCTTTCACACACCTTCCCTCTCGCATTTAAAATCAACTATTTGTATAGTTTATATTTCGGACGTTTGACAGATTATAAAAACATTCCTGCTATTGTAAAAAAAAAATCATGCAATAAGATACGATATATAGTACTGAATACGCCTAAATCGCTGCGTCGCTTTTTTGTATCCAGTCTGCTGCACTCCATCGAATCACGCACCTAGGCCTCTATGCTCACATTTTTGTGGTCAGGACACCTTCTACATCATGCAGTCCTGCTCTGCCACCAGGAAATGAGACATATGGTGCCATGTCTTGATATCGGTATGGGTAACAACATACTCGTGATCCTATCATCATCGCAGGTTCCTCACCCACTCAGTCCTTCCGGTACCACTAACTCAGTGACCAAAGAGGCTACGCGAGTATGGGGGAACTTTGTACTCGGTTGTTTGGGCCTCCATTAGGCGTTCAAAGCACTAGGAAGGACCATCACAACACTTGCGATTGGAGCAACTCTAAAATGGCGTAGAGCACGTGCGCCCTGTCTTTTTTATTGGTAGGGTTATGTGCGTAGTGACGCATGTGCTGGATGGGTGTGGTGTGGGTGAATACCAGCTATGAGGGAGTGTGGGCATGTGCCGTTTTGACAACTAGACCTGGAACTAAGAAACCAGAACAATGTAAATCTGGGCAATGTTGCATTTTTGATTTTTCCTAGAAGCGTAAGTGGAGTGGGCTGGTCTGACGTATGCCAGTGCTGCGTGAGGCTCTGAACCATGATGCAGGAGCTATGGGCGTGGGTACATCGTGAGCTATATGAGAAATCAAGTGATTTGGGTGTCCGCCTTGTAGTGCGGACGTCACCCGGGTCTTAAACGCAAATGTGTCATTATATCTGTAAATTTCCACAACATGGCCAACATGGAATGTACAGGGTATCACTGACTCTATATTCATCCATAGTTGCACACATAAAAGATGGTGGACATGACACATTTCTGCAATTATGAATGTTTGTTGTACATTCAGTGGAGTGTTGTAGCTGTAGTAATACAGGGCTGTTAAAGGTTTAAGTTGCAGTTTTTGGCACATGAAAGGCAGATAATATATATAAGTGTGTGGTCATTTAGGTATACAGTTGAACCTGGGGCAGGAAATCAGTGTTCAAGGCTCGGAGTTGTGTCCACATCCTGTTATTGTAGAGTAATGATGTAATCTATGTCTGCCTGAAAATGTTTTGTAAATACGGTGCTCATATAAATTGCTGATAAAGTTTTGGGTTGATTTTGCGCTATTTGAATATGCTAAAAAACAAAACAACAAAAAAGGAGGAATAGCCCACAGTTACTGTCAGAGGTAAGATGGTTGTATATGCTTTTTATATCACAATATAATGTGGTAGGGCGCAGGAGCAGCATTTTACAAACATAATAAATACACAGACACAAATAGATAGTTGTAGTGTGTATGAGCACGTGTGCTCAACTCCATTTTATTACGTTGCTGTGGGTAACAAGTAGAATAGAAATTATGATATCATACATAGATATTCAATTGTAAATGGTTTAAGACTTCTGCTGTACAAAGGTAGGAGAACTACATGTAAAATAATACCCAGAAGATTCTATCGTAAAGGGTTCATGAGTTGTGGTGCACTAAGGAAGGGTCGGTCTGTGTGGAACCTGCGATGATGTGTGGTTCAGGCAAACCGCACTGCTAGAAAAAACTGAGGCTATTTTCCTGGACACAAAAATTTACATAAAGGACAATAAAATTCAAACAACCTTGCATCCCAAAACAACTGCCACAAATGCCACTCTACAAGCTGACAGCTTCCACCAGAAATCAGTGATTCAAAGCATCCCATACGGAGAATTTCTCCAGATTCGCAGAATCTGCAGCGAGGAAAATGAATGGCTGAAACACAGCACCAATACAGCAAAAATATTTAAAAATCAGAAATACAATGCTGGCATGATAGGCAACTGTTGGAAAAAGGCAAAACAAAAACAACAAAAAAAACAACAGAGAAAAGATTCATAACGGATTATACCCAAAACTCCAAAATGGTGAACTCGATTCTCAAAAAGAATTGGAAAATTCTTAAATTAGATGGCACCATTGGCAAAATGGTGGGGGATCACCCCATAGTAACATACCGCAGAGCAAGAAATCTTAAAGATCATCTAGTGCATAGCCATCTAGATATTCAAAACAAAAGCAAAGAATGGTTACAAACTAAAGGCTTTGTCAAATGTTATAGTTGCAAGGTCTGTCAAATAGCCAAACCAACTAAGGAAATCCAAATGGCTAATAAAAGGATGTGGAAAATTCAAAACCTAATTACCTGCAAAAGCAGATATGTGGTGTACATAGTAGAATACCCCTGCAGACTAAAATATATAGGGAGCACAACATGCGAACTAAAAAAGAGAATTTTAGAACATACTCGTGCAACCACAAACAAGGACAAAAACAACGCCATAGCCAGACACATGGAACTGGCCCACAAGGGGGATTGGAAAACATTGAAATGTTATGGTATTGACCAGGTGATGGACAATAAACGCGGAGGAAATCTGGAAAAAATGCTTCGTCAGAAAGAATCTCAACACATCCTAAAATTCAGGACGATGACCCCTTTTGGTTTAAATCAGTCGGAGGAATTATATGTGCACCTATAGCAAATAAATATATGAACATTATGTAATTGCAAACACAAATGATTTAATATTTGCAAATTAGTGCACACAAAAAGGACAAAATTGGTTATATTATATTCTATACCAATAACTAATGGGGTTAGCAGCACTGTGTTTTATAAAAATGTAAAACCTTTTAGTGACAGATCACCCACTATGGTTTTGTAAGTTTGCGCGATGCACATACCGGATAAAACATATAAACTACATGTCCCATAAGGCTTATGGGCTTGTATCGGTTAATTTGTACAGGGAATGATGTAATGGCCCTTTCAAACCTATGTAAACCACTAGCAATTCATTGTTTGTAAGTTACCGTGATCAAGCAGCGGCTGCTGCGAAACGCGTCGGCTTCTTGTTTATATTGCCGAGTGAACCGATGGAAATATAACGCTAAGAAATAAAAAGAAACTTTGCTGAAACGAATTCCTTTGGTGAGTGCGACCCGTCTTTTCCTGGGTTTCCAGGAGTTTTGTGAATATATATATATTCACTGAAAAAACCATAGGTTTCACACCAGTTATAGTTAGGAATTAGCATTTAAAAAACCTATTAAATTCACTGAAAAAACCATAGGTTTCACACCAGTTATAGTTAGCTGGAAATGTTACTGATATAAAACCATTGAAATTCCCACGTTATAGTTAGTCGGACTCACTATAACTTGCGCGTGCAATGCACTGCTGATGACATCACATATTACATCACTCATGACATGGTCAGTGACATCACTCATGACATCACTGATGACATCACTCATGACATCACTGATGACATCGTCCAGTGAATGTGTGTCTTTCTGAAAAATAAATATATTTTATATATGTATATGTTAAGGTCGATGGAAGAATAAATGTTTAAATAAGTGTCTAAATGGATGTTTTTTTTAAAAAAATTGATTGGTTAACTGGCTTATTAAGTGTATCTTAGTGAATACATATATTAGCGAGTAATGTTTAAATATTTAAATATAGGTATCAGTGTTTTACTTTGTGTATAAGTGGCTGCATGGGTTGGTGAGTAGCTACATGTGTGTGTATATGGGTTATTAGATGTTTTTTTGGTATCAGTATGAGTGTCTGTATGATTTGGTGGGGCTGTTACTTAGCACATAGATGCATCAATGACTGACTCACTGTTTGTATATGTTTTGAAGACAGCATTTGTGTAGGATTGTATGGGTGGATGAGTGTGTATATGTGTGTGTTAGAGAGTGAATGCCTCTCTCACTAGTGTCTTTATGAGTAACTACATATGTTTTAATCTTGTATATATGAGCATTGATGTATATAAGTAAGTATATGTGAGAGTGAGAGATTGAAAGAGTTCCTGTTTAAATAAGTATGTGTTTCTATAAGTGATTGTTTAAGAGAGTAAGTATGTGTAAGTTTCCTTAGAAGTAACGTGCTAATGTGTGTATAGTTGTATATGCAAATAAATGGATGTTTATTAGTTTATTTGCATGTGTGAGTATATGTATGAGTAAGTTTTTGATGACTGTCGGTGTGTAACAGAATGAATAGGGGTATCACTACATATGATGAGTGAGTATATGTATGAGTGAATACATAAAACTGTTGGTGAATGTGTGAATTTGTATATAGATGGTGAAATTACTGAATTGGTTGTTGTAACTGGTATGGGTATATCCACTTTTTTGTTAATGTTAGTTTCTATTTTTGAATATGTGTTTCAAAGGTTACTTTACAGTGAAAGGAGGTCTGTCACTGTGTGACAAGGATGGTGTCATCAGTGATGTCATGAGTGATGTCACTGACCATGTCATGAGTGATGTAATATGTGATGTCATCAGCAGTGCATTGCACGCGCAAGTTATAGTGAGTCCGACTAACTATAACGTGCGAATTTCAATGGTTTTATATCAGTAAAATTTCCAGCTAACTATAACTGGTGTGAAACCTATGGTTTTTTCAGTGAATTTAATAGGTTTTTTAAATGCTAATTCCTAACTATAACTGGTGTGAAACCTATGGTTTTTTCAGTGAATTTCATAGGTTTTTTAAATGCTAATTCCTTTCTATATCGAGTTTCTAACCATTTTTTTTTTTTTACAATTTGCTGTTTTTTTGTAAGTATTCATTTTTTTTTATATATTTTTTTTTTTTGCGCTCTGGGTGCGAGCTCAGGGAAGCTTTCAGCTAAGCTCTCCGGTAAGCTTTCCGGTGAGCTCTCCTGAAAGCGCACCCAGAGCGCTACTGTCGTTCGCGAAAAAAAATATGAATGAAAAGTTAATAATAATGCAAAACATTTCGTACCATACAAATAAAATCAGTTTTTTTTTATAAGGAAAATGATTATGCATTTCTGTAAAAGTTTGATGACGTCACTTCGGCGCGCAACGTAAGTGCCCTCGGAAGCGCCTACGTTCGCGCCGCGTAAAAGCACCCAGAAGCGCCTTCGATCGCGCCACGTTTGCGCCCCGGAAGCGCCTACGATCGCGCTGCGTAAACGCACCCGGAAGTGCTCCGGAGCGCGCAGCGTAAACGCGTCGGGTCATGTGACCCTAAAATAACACTTTTCATTGGTTGCTAACAGTTTTTTTTACAATGAATGAAATCCCCACCCATTTCCTTCACTTCTTCTTTCACTTTTGTGACTGAAAGACCTGTTTTTGCACCTGGATCTTTTGTGATTTACCATGGCTGCCAGAGAATCCAGCAGTGAGGATGAACCTGAGTTCATCAATGAAGAGCCTCCTACCCCAAAGGTGAAGGAACATTTCATATGGAAATTTGTTAAGATTCCAGCTGACCAGAAGAAGGTGAATGCACCAAAAGTGGAGTGCAGGATCTGCAAACAGGTCCTGTCACGGGGTGACCCCAAAAAAAAGTACTCTTTTGGGAACTTTACGATGATCCGACATGTGGAGGGGAGGCACCCCCAGAATTTTGCCCGGGAAAGTGTCAGGGCTCTGGCACAAGAGGTTCCCAGAGATGGGGCCTCTACATCAACAGGAGGAGCAACTTCTTCTGGAAGAGAACAATCACAGGAGCAGGTAGCAAACATACAACCTGCTTTTAACCATGGTGTCCTCAGATGCAGATACTGCAATCAACTCCTCACCTATGGGGAGCAAAGTGTCCAGCTCATGGTTCGAGCATTGGAGAACCATCGCTGCCCTTCCCACCCCTAATTTTTTTTGTTTTCTTTTTGCTCCTGTTGAGCAGTTTCCATTCCCTGTTTTTGTTCCTGTTCAGTTAAAAGAAGAAAACCAAAAGTTCTTTTCAGAACTACCTCCAATTCTCATCAATGAGCTATATTCTTAAAAAAATGAAGAGTAAGTGAAATATAGTGCATTGATAATTGAATGGAGAATGAGTAAGAAAGAACAGATAGGTATGAGAGGAAAAAAGAAGTGAAGTAGGAGGAATGAAAGAAGGTGAGTGTTAGAAAAGAAAGTTATGAGAAGAAGAGTGAATATGGGGAATGTTGATATTCAATGAAAATGTTGAAAAAGAACAGGAGTGTTGAAGGATAAGAAAAGATGCATTGCTGGAGTTGAAGGTAGAAGGCTTCCTTTATGAAGCCATGCGTCACTTTAACGCCACCAAAGCATCACTTTTTGTGACACAACATTCCAATAAAAAATGCACCTCATTTATTCATATTTACAAAGTGGCGTTTCTTGGTAAATACATCACTTTGTAAACCCCTGTGCCACATTATTCCTACGTCAGGTGTAATGTATGCAAAAGGGACGTATTGACGCAAGAAAGGGTCGTAGAGGTGACACAGTGAATAAACTGGAGGCCTTATTTCTGAAAAGTGACGCATCGCTACGTGAAAACAGCGATGCGTCACTTTTCTGGACGCATTCCTTATGACATTCCAGATATGTCATATTTAATATATGACTAATCAATTCGCAAGGAGTTACAGATATGTCAGTATTTCTGACGTATCTGTAAACACAAAAGTAACGCATTGCTGGAGTGTGTCACAAAAGTGACGCAACTCCAGTAATGTGTCCTTTCACATGGAAAAAGCACCATGTGAAAGGTCTGCTGCGAAGCAGGCGCAAGATTTTGACGCAACAGCATCCTAAAAGTGACGCACTGAAATCTCAAAGATTTCACTGCGTCGCTATTACAAAGCTTTTTGCGGGGGAACACCCCCTCTGCATGCATTATACCTGACGCAGATATAATGTGGCGCAGGATTTTAAAAAGTGACCCATCTACCTAGATGCGTCACTTTTTAAATATAGCGCAACGAGGCGCATTTTTTTACACTACTGGTACAATGCGTCACTTTTCTGTGCGCACTCCTTATGACATTCCAGATATGTCATATTTAATGTATGTGGAATCATGTTGCAAGGAGTTACAGATATGTCAGTATTTCTGACGTATCTGTAAACACTAAAGTAACGCATTGCTGGAGTGCGTCACAAAAGTGACGCAACTCCAGTAATGTGTCCTTTCACATGGAAAAAGCACCATGTGAAAGGTCTGCTGTGAAGCAGGCGCAAGATTTTGACGCAACAGCATCCTAAAAGTGACGCAGTGAAATCTCAAAGATTTCACTGCGTCGCTATTACAAAGCTTTTTGCGGGGGGAACACCCCCTCTGCATGCATTATACCTGACGCAGATATAATGTGGCGCTTGATTTTAAAAAGTGACCCATCTACCTAGATGCGTCACTTTTTAAATATAGCGCAACGAGGCGCATTTTTTTACACCACTGGTGCGATGCGTCACTTTTCTGTGCGCACTCCTTATGACATTCCAAGTAACGCATTGCTGGAGTGCGTCACAAAAGTGACGCAACTCCAGTAATGTGTCCTTTCACATGGAAAAAGCACCATGTGAAAGGTCTGCTGTGAAGCAGGCGCAAGATTTTGACGCAACAGCATCCTAAAAGTGACGCAGTGAAATCTCAAAGATTTCACTGCGTCGTTATTACCAAGCTTTTTGCGGGGGAACACCCCCTCTGCATGCATTATACCTGACGCTATTTTTAAAAAGTGACGCATCTAGGTACATGGGTCACTTTTTAAAACTCTGCGCCACATTATATCTGCGTCAGGTATAATGTATGCAGAGGGGGCATTCCCCGCAAAAAGCTTGGTAATAATGACGTACTGAAATCTATGAGATTTCTCTGCGTCACTTTTAGGATGCTGTTGCGTCAAAATCTTGCGCCTGCCTCGCGTCACTTTTATGTTTACAGATATGTCAGAAATACTGACGTATCTGTAACTCCTTGCAACATGATTCGTCATACATTAAATATGACACATCTGGAATGTCATAAGGAGTGCGCACAGAAAAGTGACGCATCGCACCAGCAGTGTAAAAAAATGTGCCTCGTTGCACTATATTTAAAAAGTGACGCATCTAGATAGATGCGTCACTTTTTAAATATAGCGTAACAATGCGCATTTTTTTACACCGCTGGTGCGTCACAAAAATTGACGCACAGGCGGCGCAAAACTGGCAGCGCAAGGCCTTCATAAATATGGTCCTGGATTTTCCCCGTGCTTCCCTTCCCGGTGCGCGTACCATGCGCTTCCCCTGCGCAAAACGAAAAAAAAAAAAATGTAATGCCCCGCAGGACCCTATTTTAGCCCCCACATCAAACCTAGGGGGTCAGAGGGGGTCTACTCTTCCCCCTTATGGTCATTTGCCCCTTTTTTTTCAAACCCCTTGTGTCTCGATTTTACCGAGACACAAGATGGCGGCCGCTCCAGACTGTTTAGAATGTTTACAGACACCCAAGAGCCAATCAGCTTTCTGCGCACAAGTCACGTGTCGCGCCAGGAGCGCACTCCGGTGCGCGCACCGGAGAGCGCCTATAGATATATATATTTTTTTGAACCTAAATTACTCAAAATCCACTGGAGCACATATCTTGAGACATAGCAAAGGCACATCGGGCTACTAGACCCTACAATTTTGCCAAGTTTGATGGAAATCCATTCAGCCGTTCGAGCTAAAAGTGAAATCGACCGCCCTATGGAAAGTAACATGGGAAAAACGCGTTTTGGGACCCCCCTTTTATCTCGGCCCCCGCTTGACGTATCCCCCCAAACTTTCAAGGAAGAACCGGAGCTCGACGAGGCCATTTTCAGGAAATTTTCAGGCAGATTCGTCAACCGGTGCCAAAGTTATTCCAAATAGAATTTTGAGATTTAACATTGAAAAAAATCCTAACTATAACTACCTACTGGCGACCGCCAGTAGGTAATATATATATATATATATATATATATATATATATATATTCACAGAAAAAACCATAGGTTATAGTGGATATATAGTTAGGAATTTGCATTTAGAAAACCTTGAAAATTCAATGAAAAAACCATTGGTTTTAGGCCATATATAGTTAGGGATTTGCATTTACAAAACCTTATTTTACTCGCATAAAACCATTGAAATTCCATATATAGTTAGAAGCGCTAACTATATATCGCGCACCCGCAATCCACTGCTGATGATGTCACATATTACATCATTCATGACATGGTCAGTGACATCACTGATGACATCACTGATGACATCTGAAATGACATCACTGATGACATCACTGATCACAACATCCAGTGATTGTATGTGTCTGTAAAGTTTAAATATGTTTCACATATTGAAGAATGAGTGGATGTATAAGTGTCTGGATGAAGAATTTAGTAGGTGCATGACTGACTGTATGAGTGAGTGATTAAATGTGTCTCACTGAGTGCATGGGTTAGTGACTAAACTGTCTTAATTTGTGCATCAGTATGTTTGTTGTTGTGTAAGCTGCTGCATGTGTTGATCAGTAGCTATAAGAGTGGCCATATGGGTTATTGATTGGTTGCCCAAGTATTTGAATGGGAGGCTGAGTGTGTGTGTGGGTGGCTGGGAGGTGCGTGACTCTGTGCATAGATGTGTAAGCAGTTGATTCACTAGGAGTATGAGTTCAAGAGTGCATGTGGAAACAGCTATATGGGCGGTTGACTATGCATGGGTGTGTTGGTGAGTGAATGGATTTCTCATTGCTACATGTGCAAGTAAGTACGTATGTAAAACACAATACATGTGAGAGTTGAGATATATAAATAACTGAACATAAGAGCCAGTGAATGTGTGAGTGGCTGTATCGATCACTGTGAGCTTGTATCAGGGATTATATAAGAGAATAAATATGTGTTATTATATGTTTGAATAAGTAAGATGTGTATAACTTTATAGTTGAGGAAATGGAGGTGTGATTGATTCTTTGCATGACTGACTAGGTGTGTGAGTAACTCCATGGATGAGTGACAGTCTGTGAGTGTCTGTTTATACTGAGTGTATGTAAGGTTATATTAGAGTCTGAAGAGGTTCATTGTATTATCACATAAGTGATGTGATCAGTGATGACAAATGAGATGTCATCAGTGATGTCATTTGAGTTGTCATCAGTGATGTCATCAGTGATGTCATTTGAGATGTCATCAGTGATGTCATTTGAGTTGTCATCAGTGATGTCATTTCAGATGTCATCAGTGATGTCATCAGTGATGTCACTGACCATGTCATGAATGATGTAATATGTGACATCATCAGCAGTGGATTGCGGGTGCGCGATATATAGTTAGCGCTTCTAACTATATATGGAATTTCAATGGTTTTATGCGAGTAAAATAAGGTTTTGTAAATGCAAATCCCTAACTATATATGGCCTAAAACCAATGGTTTTTTCATTGAATTTTCAAGGTTTTCTAAATGCAAATTCCTAACTATATATCCACTATAACCTATGGTTTTTTCTGTGAATTTCATTGGTTTTTTGATAGCAAATATGAAAAGCTTTAAAATGTCAAGTACGTGATAGATAAAAACATTTTCGTATTTATGCACGCTGATGTGCTTTGAACGCTGCACCCCCCCCCCTCCCCTCTTTTGTCTTAGTAGTACTCTCTCTTTGCAGATACTGAAGGGTAGTTAACGCAGGCCTTTACCCCCGTTGTAATCCGTCGTGCCTCCTTGTCTCTCCATTTGATTGATTGTTGTCCAAGCATTTACTGTTTTAGAATTGGTTCTCTTTGGATCATTCTCTATTTACAAACAAGCACAAAGTCGCAATACTCTGTTTAGTCTTTGCAGATAGTGAAAAATCGTGTAAAAAAATAAAAGTAATCGAGCAAAATCAGTAGGCCACTAATTGGATCTCTTTTTGACCTCGCTAAAATAGAAATATTAGGAACAACCCTTCATGAGAAATACGAAAATAGTGAGATGAACTGAGCTCCACACCATGAGGGCTGCAAGACAGCTCGGCTCCATCACCCATCCCGCACAAAATAACGACAAACCCTATGCAAATATTAAAAATATAGACAACACACCAGCAAAGAAACAGGGTAAAACATTTTATTAAAAAACTATTTACATAACGTTGGTTTATAAGATGATGTCAGTAGTGGACCGATGTGTGAATAGATCGAAAACAGCACAAGGCTCCAAGATCCGGATGACAAGCTCCTGGATGTTGGGTGCCATAGTTTAGAGTTCTGAATTTCAGCCTTTTTCAATGCCTGTGCTTTGTTGAATCAAAATGGCGGCTTGACACAAAGCTGACTCAAGCGTTGCTACTGATGCTATGCAGACCAAAACTGGTTTTCAGTTTGTACATTTTTCTAGATTTTTCAATCCAAGTTTGGTTGACTTTGTAGAACGATGGCTTCAGATTTTCAACATACGGTGTGGTGGCGCTGACTGGGAGGGGGCGCTTCGCTCCTGCCCCCTCCCCAAGTAAGATTTTCATACGTGAAAGTACGTTAATGGTTTTGGTCCCTGAGATGCTTCGATGTCACTACCATTCTCAAATAGCATAAGTTCTGGATGTTGGGTGCCATAGTTAAGAGTTCTGAGCAGTGCTTGTAACACTGTCTGAAGCTTATTTCCACCTACTGCAGCTTCACTATTCTCAAAGTAAGTGAGTGTCGTTTGTGGACCTGACTGCATTAGAAAACAATGTGATATGTTACCTTCCTAAACAGCTTGACGGAGGCCCCTGAGGGGCGGTGTGATGGCCATGGACTCGGAGAAGACGCTTGGCTCCGACACCCTCCCCAAGTCTTATAGCACTGGTGTAGCCTGAGATCGCCCCCGACATAGGCGGCCGGCTCCCGGGGTCCGGCGGAACTTTTTGCCTTTTGATGACTCTTCAATTCTGGACCTTGTCCCACAATCCGTTTGACCTGAAGACAAGCTGTAGTGGGGCGCCACTTTATCGTTTTAGTTACCATTCCGCCCGCTTTTGATACACTGTGCCTCTTCCGCCATTCAGCTGTTTACCGCCCGCTCTTGCGACTACAGCGTCTCGCTCACCATGTAGTTGAGATGCGCCCGCTCTTGCGGTGCAGCGATAGGCGGCTGCCACAGGACTCTCAAAATGGCGGCCGGCTCTTCGGTTTTGGGCCTGGTCCACTAAAATGGCCCTGGGACACCTTGGAACTCGGACGCTTGTCTGCTAGGGCTTGGGTCCCATTCTCGAAAAGCGTCCCCTCAGCCGTGAAGATTCTACAAAAGTCTTGGGGGCCTCCGACTCCCGCAGGCTTCTGGTGGGGAGCGGCTGCCATGATTGCTCGTGGAATGGCCACGACGGAGCTACGAGATGGTAGTGGTCTCATGCTGACGCCAGCTTTAGTCTGAAACATCCAGAAACACTATAGACTACCAATTCGATCAGTTCCGGTAGCGCCCCAACATGACCCGGAAGAGAAGAACTTGCCCTCCCCTCTTTGACTGATGGTTCTTGTTGCCTGTCCCCTCTGTTGTCATTTAACAGAACTTTTTGGACTGCTGAAAGGGGTTGTGTTCTGAACGCTGGTTGGTGGAGACATTTAGACTATATTCTTGACCTACGTTGTCGCGTAATGCGTTTTATGACACGCCGCGTTAGCGCACCCGGAAGTGATCCGAGGCGCGGCGCGCAGCGCGTAACGTAAGCATAACAGGTCATGTGACTTGTTAATAAAACTTTTCATTGGTTCATTTTACTTTTGTTAATTTAATGATGAAAAGCTTGGTCATATGACCTAAAAATTACGCTTTTTATTATTTTCGAACAATATTTTTTTTTCAAACATATGTTATAATATTCCAGGCTAATGTACTTTCCCGGAAAATTTACAACTGTCTTGCAAGTAAAATATATTCCTTTTTCGAGAAAAAGGGCGTTTCTTCCTTCCATGACGGAGCCGTTGAGTAAAAGAGATTCGGCCTGCTGTCTTAGTCGCCGATACGCCTGATTATCAGATTCTTATCGATCACTTTATGTTGCAGACATGAAAAACACAACTGCCCTTGACCATTTATCTTTACTGCGTTCCTACATATTATACCTTTTATCCGTCATGTAATTGGACTGCTTTATTTCACTTGCCTTTTACTGATTCGAAAACAGTCACTAAAAGTAAAAACTTTACAAATGTAAATACTACTACCGTGTTTTGTTTTAAAAACCTTTATTGTGAAAATGTCAGTATACAAATACGGGCCTATAACCACGTGGGCCGGCCACGGAGCAAACTGAAATCGTATATGATGAGGAGACATTTACACTGTAGAAGAACGTAACGAGCGGGCCATTACGTGACAAGAACAAAGGTGTCTAACAGTTGCGGAATCGGTGGACGTACATTTTGTAATTAAAATACGACAGGGCCACTTACAATAACATTTTCTAGATATACATTTGCGGGCAAGGAGTTACGAGTCCCATTTATACCGGCGCCATTTTGGGCGAGGCCGGGCAGGTCCAAGATAAAGTCAAAATGTCTCCACCAACCATCGGCCAGACCAGAACCCCTTTCGGCCCTTTATGCTACAAGATGGTGTCTTCCATTCAGAAAATATTGGTGGCAGCATTTTGAAAGGAAACAGAAACAGCCGTTCTCGAGTTTCACATTGTTACATTTAGGAAGAATGTTGAAGAGTAGTATGTGGAAAATCTGAAGCCATTTTTCTACAAACTCTCAATCAGACTTGGATGGAAAAAAAAAACCTGAAGAATGTACAAACTGAAAACCAATTTTTGTCTGTATAGCACCAACAGTAACGCTTGAGTCAGCTTTGTGTCAAGCCGCCATTTTCATTCAATCAATAGCGTCCCCCTGCACACATTCAGGGACCTGGTCGTGTCTTCAGATGAAACGCATTGTAGGAAAAGAAGCAGAAAGGAAAAGGCAAAAAGTTCCGCCGGACCTAGTGAAGCTGCAGCAGGTGCAAATAAGCTTCAGACAGTCTTACAAGCACTGCTCAGAACTCTCAACTGAGGCACTCAACATCCAGGACTTGCCATTCGGATCTTGGCGCCTTGTATTTTTGTTTTGTTTTTGATGGAGGGGAAACAACAAAAAACAGGCATTGAAAAAGGCTCAACAGTGCAGGGCGCCTTGTGCTGGTTCCGACCTATTCACACATCGGTCCACTACTGACATCACCTCATAAACCAACGGGGCACCCCACGCCGACTTTCGGCGCAGCATTGTAGGATGGCCACACCAGTGCGGCAATTTGCTGGACACCACCTCGGTGCCATCCAGATCTCGGCGCGTTCGACTCACTGTACCGCAACAGTGACCGCAACTCAGCTGGACACGCCGTCTTTCGGCGCAGCATTGTAGGATGGCCACACCAGTGCGGCAATTTGCTGGACACCACCTCGGTGCCATCCGCATCTCGGCGCGTTCGAGTCACTGTACCGCAACAGTGACCGCAACTCAGCTGGACACGCCGTCTTTCGGCGCAGCATTGTAGGATGGCCACACCAGTGCGGCAATTTGCTGGACACCACCTCGGTACCATCCGGATCTCGGCCCGTTGTGCTGCCTTCGGCCTATTCGCACATCGGTCCGCTACTGACGCCGCCTCACGTGCCAACGGATTTTCTACGCTTTTTGTAGCCCTATGGCGCATAACAGGTCATGTGACTTGTTTATAAAACTTTTCATTGGTTCATTTTACTTTTGGTTTCCTAAAGATGGAAGGCTTGGTCATATGACCTAAAAATAACACTTTTCATTGGTTTAGAACATTTTTTTTTCCCAAACGATGAAAGCCCCACCTTGTTTCTGGATCATTCAGACTGAAGCTGGCGTCAGCATGAGAGCACCACCATCTCGTGGCTCCGTCGTGGTCATTCCGCGAGCAATCATGGCAGCCGCTCCCCACCGGAAGCCTGCGGGAGTCGGGGGCCCCCAAGACTTTTATACAATCTTCACGGCTGAGGGGACGCTTTTCGAGAATGGAACCCAAGCCCTAGCAGGCAAGCGTCCGAGTTCCAAAGTGTCCCAGGACCATTTCAGTGGACCAGGCCCAAAACCGAGGAGCTGTCCGCCATTTTAAGAGCCATGTGGCAGCCGCCTATCGCTGCACTGCAAGAGTGGGAGCAACTCAACAACATGGTGAGCGAGACGCTGTGGCCGCAAGAGCGAGCGCAACTCAGCTAGATGGCCGCCACCTGGGGAGGCCCGTTCACGCCGGCTCCCCCACGCCCCCCCCCCGGGCCGCCGCACGCCAATTTTCGGAGCAGCATTGTAGGATACCAAAACCAGTGCGGCAGTTTACTGGACATCACCTGGGTGCCTGATGTACATGTTGTGTCAGCCATGTGACACTGGACACAGACCGCTACTGACGAGGCCTCCCCCCGCACCACCCGGGACGCCCCACGCTGTTTTTCTGTACTGCATTGTAGGATCCCTAAACCAGTGCGGCACCCAGGCGACATCACCTGGGTGCCGTCCAGAACTCTGCACGTTGTGCTGCCTTGGGACTATTCGCACAACAGACCGCTACTGACGAGGCCTCCCCCCGCCCCACCCGGGACGCCCCACGCCAATTTTCGGAGCAGCATTGTAGGATCCCTAAACCAGTGCGGCACCCAGACGACATCACCTGGGTGCCGTCCAGAACTCTGCACGTTGTGCTGCCTTGGGACTATTCGCACAAAAGACAGCTTCTAACCATTGTTGCTTTTAGTGTTGAGAAATGTTTAAATGTTTTTAGTTTTTGTTCCGTTCGTTAAAGTTAGTAGTTAATAAAGTTTTATAACCTTACTTTGTTGGAGTGTTATCTATTTTTTTAAAAACGGGTGAATGGGGCCTTGAATCGGGTTATTGTCATGTGTGGGCTTTGGAAGTGTGCTGCTGCAGGATCGGACATTTCAAACTCAAATGCACGTTCTTTTTCTTACCTTTCCGAAGCATGGAGCGCAATAGCAGGCAGAGAAAGGGTGATGCACGTGTTGAACACTACCTGACCTGGCAAGTTGCTGGCAGTGCCCCCCCGCCCGCTCCTGAAAGAGGGCACACACACACCGCCGCCCCGAGTACTTCACAAATCTTTAAAAGACCATGCGCTTGTTCATGAGGCTTAAATGGTTTATCACCTCTTCTAGAACCCCTGCATCGACCCTCTGACGTTTCATGGAAAAATTACCATGTAACACAATACCAAGCCCTGTCAGCTGAAACCCCCAAGGAATCGTGGGGCATATTATCAAGGGGGTTTATCTCCGCTTTTTTGGCTTTAAAAGCCATGAAAGCGGAGATAAAATTATCTCCCTATTACCAAGCTGTCGCTAACACCAGTTAGTGACAGCTAAAAGGAGATAGCGACCATCTTGGGCCCCGCTTTGCATGTCAGTGATACTTATCACTAATGACATGCAAAGTGGCGTGCCAAGATGTTAGCGACTGGAAACAGTCCCTAACATCGCTACCTTCTATTACCAACTTTTGGAGATATTCGCGCTAAGCGCGAATATCTCCAAAATCTAACACCTGCCCTGAGCAGTTCTTAGCCATGTTATCCAATGGGAGGTGGATAACATGGCTAAGAGCATTAGGTCGATAATACATGAATATCGCTGACTTTTCTGCGATAATAGCAAGGTTTATCTGCGATAAAAATCGCCGATGTGCGGCGATAATTTTTGTCTCTAAACAAGTTAGAGACAAAAATTATCGCTAGTTGTTCGTAATATGCCCCCGGGTTTTTGCTTGCAGAAATCGGGAGGCGGGAGACTAGCACTGAAATCAGTAGTCACACGCCTGAATCAGGAGGATTGGCATGTCTGAATTCTCTACAGCTGGGGCCATAAACTACATCCGCAGGGTTAGGTGATAGCCTGGGACCAGCCTGGCATCTAAAATGGCTGCCGTGCACGACAAAATTGTGGCATTCGAAAAAAGGCAAGATGGCGCAGCCGCTGGAAGAGATGTATCAACATATATCAGCCTCCTCAGCCACCCTCAGGAAACATAGGGGATTAGGATACGTCTCCCGCACCCCCTTATACCTAGTACTTTAATTAACGAAGCACAAAATGGCGAATTCCCGTTTCGCTACCAGTTTGCGGCCCAGTTCGCGGCCCGTGAAGCGCTTCTACCGTGAAAAATCATTTTTTTTTTATTTTCCCCACGGGACCCTTTAATAACCCCAACAACATTCCTAGGGGGTCAAGAGGGGGATACCTTGCCCCCTTTCATTAAATTCCCCCTTAGTTTTTCACCTTTTCTTCTCTCTCGATCCTACCGAGAGACAAGATGGCGGCCGCTCCGGACTGTCACGCAGCAAAAAAAAAAAAAAAGCTCACGCACAGCCGCTGGAAGAGATGTATCAACATATATCAGCCTCCTCAGCCACCCTCAGGAAACATAGGGGATTAGGATACGTCTCCCGCACCCACTTATAACTAGTAATTTAATTAACGAAGCACAAAATGGCGAATTCCCGTTTCGCTACCAGTTCGCGGCCGCGCTTCTACCGTGAAAAATCATTTTTTTTTTTATTTTCCCCACGGGACCCTTTAATAACCCCAACAACATTCCTAGGGGGTCAAGAGGGGGATACCTTGCCCCCTTTCATTAAATTCCCCTTTCGTTTTCCACCTCTTCTTCTCTCTCGATCCTACCGAGAGACAAGATGGCGTCCGCTCCGGACTGTTTAGAATGTTGACAGACACCGGAGAGCCAATCAGCTTTCTGCGCGCAAAGTTCCGATAAGCGAAAAGTAAGCGGACCGGATCGCTGCCCAGAGCGCTGTTACAGATATATATCTTGGTTTGAACGTTAATTTCTCAAAAACTACTGGAGCACATATATTGAGACCTAGCAAAGGCACATCGGGCTAACAGTCCCTACAATTTTGCCAAGTTTCGTGCAAATCCATTCAGCCGTTCGAGCTAAAAGTGAGTCCAACCGCCCTATGGAAAAATGAATGGGAAAAACGCGTTTTGGGACCCCCCTTTTTTCTCAGCCCCCCCTTGACGAAACTCCACCAAATTTTCAGGGGCTGCTCAGAATCAAAATGTGCCATTTTCCTGAAAATTTCAGCCGATTCCGTCCACAAACGCCAAAGTGAATAGACATAGAATTTTCAGAAGTCCCATAGAGAAAACATTCTAACTATATATACCTACTGGCTATCGCCAGTAGGTAATATATATATATATATATATATATATATATATATATATATATATATATATATATATATATATATATATATATATATATATATAGATATAGATATAGATAGATATATATCTATATCTATATATATATATATATATATATATGAATATATATATATATGTCGAAAACCCCTCCAACAAAGAAAGGCAGAGGCCGCAGTAGGGAAGCAAGACGGAGATTCTTTATTCCAATTAACATGGCAGCAGGCGTATGCATTTCGGCCGTGTGGACTCTTCAGCGCCCAGAGTGAAACAGGAAAAGGAGGTTTAATTGCAAGGTGTGTCTTGTCCCAACAGAAATAGTACAAGTTCGCTCCACCTCCATCGGTGATTGGTATCACCTGTGAAAATTCCTAAAGTGTCGAATTGACTGCAAGTCCCAGAATGCAGTTGTGAGTCAGGATCGGGCGGCCAAGTGGTTGCGCAAACTTCAGGGTTCTGTGAAACCTTCTGCTGATGTCCTGCGCTGCCTACAGGAATATGTCATCTCCTCGAGTCCCCTGACTGCACAACCATCTCTTCCAGGGATCTCTTCAGCGGGGGTAAGTATGACTGTGCATCTCACCCAGCGCTGAATACAGTGACTCCGACACCGCTTCTTTTTCCGCCTGAATTAGAGAGGTGGCACTGGGTCTTTTCAATAACTTGAAACAAAAAGTACTGCTGCCGAAACACCAACGCCAGTATAGACCCAGGCATCTTGTGTGCAGGGACCTCTGTGGTACGCCGCTGGCTAGCGTAGCATTAATGTCGAAAACCCCTCCAACAAAGAAAGGCAGAGGCCGCAGTAGGGAAGCAAGACAGAGATTCTTTATTCCAATTAACATGGCAGCAGGCGTATGCATTTCGGCCGTGTGGCCTCTTCAGCGCCCAGAGTGAAACAGGAAAAGGAGGTTTAATTGCAAGGTGTGTCTTGTCCCAACAGAAATAGTACAAGTTCGCTCCGCCTCCATCGGTGATTGGTATCACCTGTGAAAATTCCTGAAGTGTCGAATTGACTGCAAGTCCCAGAATGCAGTTGTGAGTCAGGATCGGGCGGCCAAGTGGTTGCGCAAACTTCAGGGTTCTGTGAAACCTTCTGCTGATGTCCTCCGCTGCCTACAGGAATATGTCATCTCTTCGAGTCCCCTGACTGCACAACCATCTCTTCCAGGGATCTCTTCAGCGGAGGTAAGTATGACTGTGCATCTCACCCAGCGCGGAATACAGTGACTCCGACACCGCTTCTTTTTCCGCCTGAATTAGAGAGGTGGCACTGGGTCTTTTCAATAACTTGAAACAAAAAGTACTGCTGAGAAAACACCAACGCCAGTATAGACCCAGGCATCTTGTGTGCAGGGACCTCTGTGGTACGCCGCTGGCTGGCGTTGCATAAATGTTGAAAACCCCTCCAACAAAGAAAGGCAGAGGCCGCAGTAGGGAAGCAAGACGGAGATATATATATATTGAGTATTATATGAATGATTGAATCCCATGTCTGGTTAACATTTCCACATGTAAAAAAGACTTTATTGATGTAATTACTACACTTTCCCAATTGCTTTATTAACATTCTTGCTTTCTGAAATATACTTGAAAATGCACCATTTGCCCGCTCTTTTTTCAAAATGTTCTCAAACCCCACTTGATAAGTTACGCTCAGTCGCCACAGTGCGCCGCCCGCTACTTTTACGCCCTACCACTTACAAATGTCACCAGCCTCCACAGTGGAATACTACAAGGGTAAGCCACATCTACGCATAGTAAAATCTTTGTGAATGCTTCCAATGTCCAGTCTGGTCATTAAGCTTGAGAGACAGGGCAAAATGGCTTAAACTTGTGTAAAGAGAGTGCCATCGGCTGAGGCAGCATTTCTCTGGTGTGAATACAGTCATACCTGAGCACAGCGTTCGATTTTTAAATTTAATCTGACAGGGTTTTTTTGTGTTCAAAAGATTTTATTGAGTTTTCATATTAAGCAAAACATAAAGACAATACAGAAAAATATTGTTGAGCGAAAATACCTAAACATCATATAGAGATACAAAAGTATCAAATGGATTGCAGTAGGTAACAACATTACAATTACTCAATGAAAAATAAAAAGGGAAGGGAAAGAAACAATTATACAATTATTGCAATAACTTATCTGACAGGGTTTTAACTGCACTTTTAATAATAATGAAAGTAGTGTTCATTAATGCAAAAGTGATCCAGCCTATTTCGTTATATACCACATATTGATGAAATGGATCTGATTTAAAAAAGGTTTGAGTGCACAGATATAGCAGAGACGCAGCGCTTGCGCGTCAGCTAGTCCACGGCACACCTCCTAAGAGCCTCGCCAGTGATCCGGTATTTATACAACAGAAAACAAAACGCTCCCAGCAGGCAGCCAATGCTGGGTTAATGGATTGGAAAGCGAGAGGCTAATGTACAGCAAGAGCTCTGAATGCTCCCCAGACTGGCAGACTCGTGTGAATCCAGTAACTTGCTGCTATCAGGTTTTAGAAAAGGAAGATAAAGAGGAGAAAAGGTCAATAGGCTCCAAAATAAAACAAAAAGGAAAATGTGTCGCCGTGCACAACCTTTGAACTTTTGGAGCAAGCAGTATTATTTACAACAAAATTCCCAGAAGAAGTAAGTTAATGTCTACATAGTTCAACTGCTCGATTCGTTGCATATATATCATATGGTTCATTAGCCAGAGGCAGGATGCCAGAAATTGATTAAAAGGCTCATCCAAAAAGATGCATTCAGCTGTTTTTATAGGGTGGAGGTCATAATACCGTTTTGGGAATATTGACCTGTAACAATATCGAGTCCAGACTCCTACTATATCATTCACCTAAGCAGATGTGTAGTTAAGAGTAATAAACTGTACTTCAGTAAATAAAAATGGCACATCCAACTTGTAACAGCTACAAGGCCTAGACCTGGCCAGTCTCACTCGTTTGCACACGTGGCCCTTGTACTTATTAATTGCACCTACGTGATGCGGCTGGTGCACTTGAGTTGACAGTTTCTAAAACGGAGTGTGATGCCCATATAATGCAAGCTGTGTTCATCCCGATCCAGTTACCATAGGACACAAGTAACATTTTTATTAAACAGGCCAGATGTACTGGCTTTGCAATGCTAGTTATTCATTACAATCTAGCATTGAATTACCCTTGCGGTAGAGGATACATTGAAAAAGTAGGACCTCCAGGGCCCAGAAAAGCATTTTTTTAAAAATCGGCCGATTTTGAAGCCCCCTGGTGGGCCAGGTCCCGGGGGCACTGAAAAAATGTGTGAGGGGCCCAATTCCCCCCACACTGCCCCTGGGTCGGCCATCTCCCCGGGGCTTGATTAATGAGTTGCGCGGGGCACGCAGCTCCCCCACAGCACCGGGGGCCGCCACCCCCGGGGCTAATTTTTAAATCTGTGGGGGGTCTCCAAGGCCCCCTCACACACAGTTTTCAGCCATGTGCACCATGGGTTAACTTCAGACTATGTATTGCAGCTAGACCCCACAGTTAGCTCACCACTGATGGCCAACACTCATTGAGCACTGCATTTGGGGTGTGATTTATGTGTCCTCTATGCGATTTAGAGATTGTGGTACTAACCATTACTTTCAGCGATTTTTCAATTTAATTCCTAATCATAGCTGCCCTATATGCGAGTATGTTAGTGACAAAAAGCTATATTAATACTTTGAACTAAAAAAAACAGACATTCACTGGTTATAATTAGCAGAGCTAACTGTGACGTGTGCCCCCTCCATGCACTGATTATGACCTCACATATTACATCAATTATGACATGCCCAAGACGTCATTCATGACATCACTGATGACATCTCAAAAACATAATTGACAACACCACTGATGCCATAATCAAAGCTTCTCTTGTACACATTACTCTATAAAAGAGTATGGCTTCAGAGGTCTGAAAGTAAATTCAAAATAACTCAAAATAATATGAAACATTAGTAATGCCATCACATATACACATCCCTTATGTGTAGCAAGTTTGTGTTATGTGCAGCATTGTCCCATATACATGATGTCATAGAACATGGCATGTGTGGTGTAATTTGTGAGGTCATAAGCAGTGCATGGCAAGGACGCTAGTAATAGTTAGCTCTGATAACTATAACTGGTGAATTTCTGTGAATTTTTTAATCCAAAACATTCATGTTGTCACTGACATATTTATCTAACTATAATGTTACATTAATCTTTGTTATTTTTAGTGAATTTTTAGTTTTTTTTAACATAAGGTAATATTTTATTACCACTCGTAAAGCTAACGCCCACCCCTCACGACCTTCAGCCATGTACAGCCGGGTTTGGCCGCAGGGCCTGGTGACATGCCAGGATCTGCGCCAAATCCTCCACAGGAAGTCAGTCAAATTCTGTGCATGTCCTTTTATTGCAAGCGGGTAAGGCTGGCTGCAGTGCCTGGCCTGCAGCCAGGATCTCTGTAAATCTCCACGCAGGCAGCCACCCGGAGGCAGCAACCCCATGGCATTAGCCGCAAGACCTGTATTGCAGCCATGCCCAGCTTTCAACTCTTCGCTGCAAACTCCATGCCATGCTGCAAACAGCTTTTGGCTGAGCTCAACTGGGGTTGACCATGGCTTGGCCTGCTGTCAAGCCCTGTGGCTATCCCCCAGGAGACTGCTAACCCTAAACGGTACACAATCTTTGGTTTGCAGAGAACAGTGTTGGCCTTATCCCCATGGGCCAAAACGTATATATTAATGGAAGGGGCATGCAGCCCCCATCCTTAACACTTAATTTGCTGTGGAGACCACTTCCCCAGGGCCAATTCCAATAAAAAGACCAAGTGGGCCCTCTCCCCATGCTTTGAAATACCCCGAAACCGTATACTTTAGGGCCAGATACAATTAAGCAGGAGAGGAGGGCATATAGCACCCTTCCCATGCCATAATGGGCCCTGGGAACCAAATCCCCAGGGCCAAATGCAAAAAAAAAGGGGAGTGAGGCAGTGTGGTCTCCCAATCCCTGAGCCTTATTGGGCCCGGGGACCTCACCATGAGGCAAATATAATTCAAAAAAGGAAGGGGGCACACAGTCCTTTCCCTGAGCCTTCTCTGTCCCAGGTGTCCCTTATCAGGGGCCCAAATCAAAGGGAAGGGGCATGCAGCCCTATCCCAAGCCTTAATAGGACTAACCCTTGAGCGAAGCACTACGCTACGCTCGCGGAGTTTGCGAAGTTTGCGCAACTTCGCACTACGTGAGCTGCACGTAGCACAGTGCGAACACGAGTAGTGCAGCATAGCGTAGTGCAGCGCTCATTTTTTGCTTGTTCGCGGTCTTGAACGTCATGTTCGCGACCGCGATCAAGCAAAATGGCATCCCGGCGAGATTCTCAACGCGGGGAGGTAAGGTTTCTCATTGTGAGTGGTTGCGCATGCTCACGACCGCTCTTAATGAGAAACTACCAGTTCGCGTTGAGAAAGCTGCCGCTCGAGTAATAATCTACTCGAGCAGCAGAAAACTACAGCCCGCACTGTGCAAGATGCTTGTCCACACTATGCAATCATTGAAAATGCATCTTGCACAGTGCAAACATGCTACTACGCAGCTCGCGTAGTGCTACGTGAAGTTCGCGTATTGCGAAGTGCACTTCGCGTACCTTCGCGTAGTGCTACTTCGCGAACTACTCCCACCCCTAAATAGGACCGGGGACTTGCTTTCTTTGACCAAATACAATAAACAAGATCTGGGTGACCATGTAGCACCCATCCCCCAGCCTTATTAAGACCCCACCCCTGTGGCGAAATATAACCCAAACCTTCTAGTCCCCGAGGACTCCATCCCCGGGGCCAAACCCATTAAAAAGGAAGAGGTCTTTGTGGCCCCTTTCCCTAGGCTTATTAGTCCCAGGGGACTCAATGCCTCAGGGCCAAATATAATAAAAAAAAGTGGAGGGGCCATCTCAGACCCCGGGGATCCCATCCCCCAGGGCACAATTCATGCAAAAACGGGAGGTGGGCACATGGTGCCACTCCCCAATTCCATCCCAATGCTGTACTTATTTTAAAAGGGGCGGTGACCATTGCAGTCCCCATCCCATGGACTTCTTGGGCCCCAGGCCAGAGGTGGGGGCCCTAGTGCCAATCCAAGACACTCACTTCCCATTTATATTTGGATGCAGGGGGAGCCCCAAGGCCCACGGCCCACGGCCCATCCATCTCCGTGCATAGTGCAGGAACCTGCATTGCTGCCACCCAGAAAGAGCAGCTGATTTGTGTATGCTCCCTCCGGGCATGCAGCCTCAATATTTGTTTTGTTTCCATACCCACATCAGTGTGTGCAGGGAAATAGACCAAAAATCTGCTCCCAGACAGTGGGAGTATTTTTAAAGCTCCCACCAGCTGGGAACAGTCTTAATGTTTATACCTATTTGGCGGGTGATTTATAAATGTTCCTGCCACACGGAAGCAAAACCATGTTTCCCTACCTGCGCTAGTGAAGTCAGGTAATCCACTGAGTGCCTGGAGTGAGCGCCCTGGGACAAAGTAAGTGAGCAAGCTCCGGGGATGTGGTACCCGGGGCCAGTAAAGGCTGAGGAAGAAGGGATGTGCCCCCTCCCATTTTTTTACGGACATGGGGTCCCGAATTGTGAAATATCCTTCTCGCCCCCATTCTTCTTGAAGTTTTTTTCTTCTTTCCATCCCTTCTTCTCTTGATGCTTATTTCTATCTTTCTTTATGTATTTGTTCTCCCACCTTTAGCTCAGTCCTTTTTGCCATCTATTCTTCTGTTCATCCTTCATTCTCACTACCCTCCTTTCATCCATTCATCCTTTACTATTCTCCTTCTCCCCATCCTTCTTTCTGACTTTTTTTCACTATCTTGTCCATCCATCCCATCATTATTCTGCCCCTCCTTCTCCTCAGCCATGCAGCCATGCAGCCAGCATTCCTTCCTTCTTTCTTCAAATGATTTCAGTCTCTCCATCCATTTATTCTTCTCAGCATCCATTTCCCCATCTATCCATCCTACATTCTTGCTATACTTATTTCATTCATCTATCCCTCTCTCACCCATCTGTCTTTTGACTTTATTTTCATCCTTTGTCTATCTATAAATCTCTCGGTCCGTGCATTAATTTTTTTTGTCTTTCATTCACTCCATCAAACTCGCTGTCTCCCCTTTCTTATCTCTTTAAATCCTTGCATCTATCAACCGTTTCCTCAGTTCATCCATCTCTCCATCCATTCACATTTCTCTCCAGTCTCTCAATTCATTCTTTCTATCCAATCTATATCATTTATCTTCTTTCCATCTATCCCTTATCTTCTCTCAATCCGACCATCTTTGCATCCATCTCCGCATCAATCCATCCATCCGCCTACTTCTCCATCCATGTCTTCATTCAGCCATCCTTTCATCAAGCCATCTCTCAATCTTCCTTCCCTTAATGTAAAGATTTATTAAAGACAATTTATCTTGAAAATACAAGCTTCCTGAACATAGAAGTGAAGCAATAGACAAACACACTCTAATATGACACAAATATCTAATCAAAAATGCAAAAAGACTACAAACTACCTGTTTTATTTTGGGTTCTTTAAAGTTTCCATAAAGTATAGGGAATGTTTAAAATGTTTATTAAACTTGAAGAAAAACTAATAAAACAATCTTATGGTAAATATTAATGTAAAGTAATTTTATACATTTATTTTTAAAGCAGAACACAATCACAAAATAGTATAACACAATTAACTTCATTTTAATTTGAAAATGAATTATTTGGAAAATATAAAATTCTATTGAAATTCAATTTTGAAGTTTAAGTAAATAATTGCCACTTAGAGTAAAAAAATATCAAATGTGATCGTAGAATAAAAATACTGTAATCGTTATAATTAAAAAGTCATGTTAATGTTTAAAATAAAAAACGTTATTAAAATATATTAATATAAAATTGAAAATATTTATTCTTTTTATATTTTTTTGTATTAAATTAATGTTTAAAAAAATATATATTTTGCATAATTTAATGTAACATTATTTCCTATGGGTTTTTAAGTCCCTATCTCTGCCTATTTCTATGGGATGGTGTTGCAGTACGAGTGGTTGCCCATGTAAATCAATCAAGAAATCAGGGAATTGTAAGCATGCCACTCACCAATGAGGGTCTCAGGGCGCTGAGAGGGGGGGTTCGCAGATCTGTTTAGCCAAAGAGCAAGGTCTTGAGGGTCTTCCTGAAGAGGTTTCTTTTGGATACGTGGAAGTTGATTCTGTCGTTGAGGTATTTGGGTTTGTTGTTGGGTAGGCATTTGTAGGCGTGAGTGAGGATTTTGAAAGTGACCCTTTTCCCCATGGGGAACCAGTGGAGACTTCGTAGGTGTTGGCTGATGTGTTCTGTATTGTCTGGAGTTTGCGGAGTAGGGACTTGTTGATGCGGAGTAGAGTGCGTTTCCATAGTCCAGTCTGCTGGTGATGAGTGTGTGGCTGACTGTCTTCCTTGACTCAGGGGGGGGATCCACTTGAAGGTCTTGCATAGAATGTGGAAGGTGTTGAAGCAGCTGGAGGTGACAGCATTGACCTGTCGGTTCATGGTGAGTGATGAGTCGAGTATTAAGCTGAGGTTCTTGGCGTGGTCTGAGGGGGTAGGTGAGCTTCCGAGGGCGGTCTGTCACCAGGTGCTGTCCCATGAAGAAGGGGTGGTACTGAGGATACAGACTTCTGTCTTCTTGGTGTTGAGCTTCAGGCAGCTGTTGGTCATCCAGACTGAGACATCTTGCATTCCTTTCTGAAATTTGAGTTTGGCAGTGGTGGGGTCTTTTGTGAGGGAGAGGATGATCTGGGTGTCGTCAGTGTAGGATACAATGTTGAGTCTGTGTTGTTGGATGATAGCTGCGAGGGGGGTCATGTAGATGTTGAAGAGGGTGGGGCTCAGTGATGAACCCTGTGGGACTCTGCAGGTGATTTTCGTGGGGTCGGAGAAGAAAGGTGGGTATCTGATCCTTTGGCTTCTTCCGGAGAGGAATGATCAGATCCAGTCCAGGGCTGTTCCTTGTAGGCCTGAGTCATGTAGTCTGGCGACTAGTGTGTGGTGAGAGACGGTGTCGAAGGCCGCTGATAGGTCGAGTAGGATGAGGGCTGCGGAGTGGCCTTGGTCCAGGAGGCTGCGGATGTTGTCTGTAGCGATGAGTAGGGCGGTCTCTGTGCAATGGTTGCTTCGGAATCCGGATTGGGACTGGTCGAGGACGACGTTCTCTTCAATGAATCGTGTTAGTTTCCTGTTGACTGTTTTTGCTGCAACTTTGGCTGTGAAGGGGAGGAGTGAGATGGGCCGATAGATCTTGAGGTCAGTGGGGTCAGGTGTGGGCTTCTTGAGCAGGGGTCTAACTTCTGAGAGCTACCAGTTGTCTGGGAAGGTGTCTGTTTTGAAGGTGGTGTTGATGGTGCATTGTAGTTTGGGTGCGATGGTGGCCGCTGCTCTGTGGTAGATGTGAGGGGGGCAGAGGTCAGTCGGGGCCCCCAAGTGTATGCTTTTCATGGTCAAGGCAGTGTCTTCAGCCGTGATAGGTGTCCATTTGGGGATGGTAAGCTGGCTGGTGTTTTTGAGGGGCAGGGAGTCTTCTGTGGCGCCTGTTCGATGAAGTTGTCAGGGAGGTGTTTGATCTTGAGGTGGAAATAGGTTCCAATTTTGTCACAGAGGTCTTGGAATGGGGTGATATCTGTTGCTTCACTGCATGGGTTGATGAATTCTTGAATGATACTGAAATGGTCCTTGGAGTTAATGGAGTTGGCCAGGATTTTGTTGTGGATGTAATTCCTCTTGTTGGCTCTGATCTGGTTGTGGTAGTCCGTCATGGCGTCCTTGTAGGTGGTGTGGTTTTCAGTTGTCTTGGTGTTTCTCCACTTCTCCTCTAGGCATATGCAGGTGCGTCTGGCTTCTTGGAGAGTGGTGGTGAACCAGGCAGCTTCTCTGTGGCGTTGTCTGTCTGGGTTGCGTAGCTGGCTAGGTCCTCTGCGCAGCTGGAGATCCAGGTGTGGAGTTCTCTGGCTGCGTCATTTGCGCTGGGTACCCAGGTTTGGTTGTCGAGGTGAGGGTGGAGTTAAGTTGCTCATTGGTAACCTTTCATGGTGGGCTTGGGCTGGTTTGGGTGCCTTTGGTTTGTTGGTTTGTTGATGGCGAAGTGTATGCAGTGGTGGTCAGTCCATGGCGGCTGCGCTGTGTGGCTGAATTGGATACTATTTCCTGCTGTGAAAATGGGTCGAGGGAGTGTCCTACTCTGCGGGTCGGTGTGTGGACGAGTTGTTTAAGTCCAATGCAGGCAAGGTTGTCACGAAGAATAGTGGAGTTGGGGTCGCTGGGGTTTTCAAGATAGAAGTTCAGGTCTCCAATCAGTATGTAGTTTGTTGAGGGGATAGTGTAGGGTGCGATTAATTTGGTGACGGTAGTGGTGAAGGGTGTTTGGTGGCCGGGCGGTCTGTAGTTGAGGGTTCCTCGGAGTGTGGCTTTGGGGGTGGTCTGGATCTGAAAGTGCAGGTGTTCGGCGGAGGGGAAGGTTTCGCTGGAGGTGGTGAGATATGTGTGGTGCTGAACTTACTACTGTACTTCACACTCCTAAATTTGGCCCCACCCCCTCTTTCAAGGGGCAGAGACATGTACGTCTTCACTTGGTAACTTTACATTCTGATTTTGTGAATAGCTCAAAGTACTAATGTGTTCAAAAGTGAGAGAGAAAACTTACTAGAGGATATCTACCTCAGTAACTGCCTCTCTGATACTCTTCTTCTATTTATCTGGCCTCTTCCTTATTTGGTCTTTTCCACTCCCTCATACTATTTTCCTCTGCTATCCTATACTATGTTGCCCGTCGCCATTGCACCATGCTTCAGTTTTTCCACACAGATGATACTTTTCCCTGCTCTTATCCTACGGATTTCTTTCTATCTCTTGGGTCTTAACGAAAATATCATTTAGTTCCTCTACACTAATCACAACTCTTCACCTTTTCACTTCAAAAACAAAAGGGAAAAAGAGTGATCTAAAAACAAATTGAAGCTTGTTGTTTACAATAGAACGGTGTGCTAGAGTCTTAACCTCAGCTCCAGCTACTTTACAACACTGCTGTTTCCTGTGGTAAGGGAGTAATATTTTCATATTCTTCTTAGCTCCATCAATTGGCTAATTTATGCATTACACATGTTGAGCTTGCTCGCAGGGTTGAATCTGAGGTTTAGGGCACAATGCGTTACTCCTACCCTCACCTGCCTCTGTATCCTCATCACAATGCTGCTAAGAGTTTGCCAAGGCTAATGCCTCCATAGTCTGTATTTTGCACTAACTTTGGAAAACGAATCCCTGTCTGGTGGTCCTCCCACACACATGCCAGGGCTGGCCCCTTTGCCTCCCATGTAGAGGTATTTGGCCCTGAATTTTACTTTACGGAGCATGCCTGCTAAAAGAAGCACCTACATTACACTTTCCTGAGGTTCTTGGGAGACCTCATCCCTGCCACAGTTCTTCTTCAGAGGTCATTGTAATACATCTGAAAGGATACCTTAGAATACACTTGCCAAAGTCAATATTGTCGAGCTGATGATGCTGATGTTGGCAGAGCTGATGATAATGAGCTATCCACTAAACCCCCGCTTATGAGAGATGATGCTAATGATGACATCCTTTTCCAAGCTATTGAAAGTGATCTGATCCCTCCTTGCCTTCCTTTATTGGTGGTCCCTCAATCTGTTGCCTCTGCCTAAACCCCTGAGAGCATGCCTACTAGGTTTACCAATGTTAAATTCTTTAGAACTGAATAATGTCAACATTCAAGTGCTCTCTAATTGTTGTTTTGGCATCCCCTTGAGACACTGACCCACAATACTCATCCATTGTTTTTCTGTCACTGCTCTATAGTCAGAATTGTCTGCTCCCTGACCCCTATAGAGATCCATAACTGTTTACTTTTTTACCACACCTTTTACCGAATCCGTGTGTAAGTAATGTCTAGAGGGAGCAAAGTCTGCAAGTGGTGTGGACTGACAGTTTTTGAGTTATTCTGAGGGTTTCATTCCAAGCTGCCCTTTCAATGAAGGACTTTGCTATAGCAGAGACATAGATTTACCAATACTCTTTAAATTGTATTTGAGTTGCTTTCCCTCTACCTCACCCTGTATTTAGCCTTCTCCGATTGCTATTTCTAACTTTTGGGAGTCACGTATACAAGGAAGTAACTTAATTATTAGATTGGAATGAATTGGAATCTTATACCTCAGAGTTTCCTTATTCATTTTGCATATTATCTGTAAACAAAAGGAATACTTAAAAATGGGGTCAGTTTAGGTACTGTGTGCTATAAACAAATCTTTGGCAATGGCTCCTCAACAAGGTGTGCAATTCACTGAGTTGGGCAAGCACAAACACCCAACATCCACTGATAAACATGGTACCATTTAAATGCTTTAATCATAACTCCAGGAGATTTGACAATCAGTCCTATCTTTACCACTTTGCCAAAATATGTAAGATGCAAACTACATTAAAAGTCTGGCCATTTTCTAGATGGGAGTACTCACTGAGTCTCACCATTAGAACCACTCACACCCTGCTTGTTTAATGAACAAGATGGAAATTATAGAAGTCAAAGATTTGATTTTTAATAATCCTGCCCTCCCCTTATGTAATCGGTTGCATTGCGCATCATTTTTTGAACATGTTTCCTTGTTGCTTTTTTCTAATAGTGATTGGAAGAACCTAAGTCAAATGAAACGCTGACAGCAACTTTGTCATAAAAGCACAAGACTTTAACAGAACAATCATTTGCTTTTAGCTATGGAGAGAGGACACCCAGTCTCATACACCACTCACTAAAATGTATTGTAGTCAGAAAGTTATGGATTTTGAAACAAGCCATCCTCTACGGTGGTTTTGATAGTCCTGCATCACCAAATTCTTTGATTATGGTCATAGAATGTCCTTTCTGTGCCTCAGTCCGATAAATTTTCATTATGTGACAGGGGTACCCAAGCCACTGAAGGCTCAAGCCAACCTTGACACAGATTTCTGCTTCAACCCAATATTTTCTTGGACCTGTGAGGCCAAAAGGAGCCAAGTCTCAATATGGCTTTGTTTCTGTCTGCCACCCATGATCTCACCTCATGAACCAACATTACAAATTAAAGACAAAAAATTAACTTGAGGTGTAAAATTAGAACGGGAAAATGTTTATCCGTCTAGTGACTGAATTACACAATTTGAAACCTGGAATCAATCATGGCTTCCCTGCTTGAACAAAAAGTGTTTTATGCCACCTTGTCTCTTTTTTCTTCATTGTCACATATGAGAGCACTTCGTAATACAGGGCTCCAGAGTGTGTTTTGTACAAAAATATCCCTCGTGTTTGATTTAACAGGCTTTATTGTTGTCATGTATAACAACAAGCTATGTCATGTAGAGGGTGCCATTGGCAACTAACTTGACTTTTCAAGACGTCTTTAAGCCTGAAGTTGTTCCTAAAGATATGTGGTGCAGGATATCTTCTGTGCTTATTTTCAATTGATAGAGCTGATATACTTATTTTGCAAACTCAACACATTTAACTAAAAAGTGTTGAATTCAATGTGGAATAACAAAAGCACAAATAATGCAAAACGTGTAGTAATTAATCACTTTTAGGCATTAACAACACATATGAATTACCATAATGTACTGGCTTAAGTTAGTCTAACTGCTGATGTCATATTAAAGGCACACTTTACATGTTAGAAATAAGAGGCCTGTTTTCACATTTAAACTGCTGTTTTGCATGAGATATTTTTTCTCTTTCCGTTGCAGATGCCATAATTTTCCAGGAGACTTCTGTTAACTAGTGAATAGCCATTTGTAATGTATTAGACAACTGACAGTGAGGTTCTCACCAGGAGGAGAGGAGATGGCTGGAATCATGGGAAGACATTTCTGAACCACAACATGTGTTCAGAAAACCAAACAAAGGGCATGATCCCATAGATCATTGTGAAGATGTGAGAAACTAGGGAGTTTACCTGCTCCCAAAGATTGCTGTAGACTGATTGGTTGACGGGTACAGGGAACATAAGACTTGTTGCTATTGGGGGGAACATGGCAGCCGTCAGAAAAGCGGCTGCATGCAGAAGGTCCTCAGGTCTGTTTCCCGACCTCTCTGGGAGCCTTCGTAATGTGAGGCAGATGTATTGTTTTTCCCAGCCTTTCTTAAACCTCTCTCAGTACATTTTTGGTATAATTTGTTAAATATCTCTGGTACCTCATTTTCTGCTTTGTTTGCTGAGGCGTGAGCGGGTGCAGGAGCTGGCTGCCGTCGGAGCGGCTGCGGTGGTGAATCTCAGGACATCCTTACTCTTCGGTGTTCTGGCTGAGCGGGAGCGGGAAATTGTTGCTGGTGGAGCGGCAATGGCGGCGGCTCTTGGAGGTCCTGTATGGCTCCGGAGCTAGGAGGGGGAGCACGGACACCACAAGGATCCCGCTGGGAAGGCGCTGCAAGGGAATGCCGCTGAAGCAGACTCGCTTACCTGTACTTCCAAACCTGGGTCATCAATGGTAGAGCCAGTACAAGCGGCACTGCTATAGACGAGAGGTGGGAAGGGAAGCCTCTCTCCCTGCAATTTCCTTAGGTAGGGGGTAGACCGGCCCCGGACTTCACCGGTAGGACTTAGGTGGAAGGCAAGGCTTTACTAGGTTTGCCACAACAGAGAACAACTGACATAATATATTGTAATAAGTCGAGAGAGGAGGTGGAGGGGGGTCTCTCGGTATATGGATGAGGGCCAGCAAGCAAAGAGGGCATCAGCTATAAAAGCTTGCAGATACACTCTTAGGGCCAGGGTAGCTCAACTCCCTGATTCCGGTCTCTACAATCAAGACTCCTCTCCACAAGTTACTGTCACCCTGCCATTTTCCCCAAGAAGGAAAGGTGGTGAAGCAATTTAGGGGGTTTGTGGGGGAAAAGGAGGCAAGACGGACCCCTTTGGGGGGGGTAAAAGTGGTGGTAAGGGTAGAGGGAGAGGGAAAAAGTTGCTTGCCCCCAAAATTAAGATAACCCCGTACCTGAAATCATATTATAAGGTTCTAACTGCCCCCTGTCCTCCTCCCATTGGGGTAGTTGGTCGGGCAGGCTACTCTTCTAACTCCATCGGGGAGATGGATCTGGAGCAATCTCAAAATAGGTTTCTGTCGGCAGTAACGCAAACTTACCCTACTCTTCCTGCTCTTCCTGCTTCTCCTGCCTCTCATAAATCCACAGAGGTCCCACTAGAGAACCTGTGTGGCTCCCAGATTCTAGTCCCTCCTAGAGTCCCACTCTCAAATCGCTCTGCTATCTTGGAGATGCAAGATAGTGATCCTGTCTCCTATCCAGAGGCATCGCAGCAAGCAAATCCGTCCCAGTTCTCTCAATATATTTCTCCCCCTTGGGGGGGCTGGGGGGGGGCTCGGTGGCAGATATTTTATTGGCACTAAAGGAAGAGATAGGCAGTAGATTCACTGTCTCTGAAAACAATCATGCGGCAATACAAGCCTTGTGTGCTGCTTTAGTCCAGAAGCTGGAAGAGGTTTCTCTAATGTCAGATGCACTTGAGCAAGAGATCCCCAAAATTAAGGAAGCCATGAGCACCTCATCAGTAGAAATGACTAGATTAAAGAAACAGAATAAGGAAATGAAGGACGATTTCCAACAGCTGGAAAACCACTCCAGGAGGAACAATCTATGATTACTCAATGTCCCTGAAGCTCTAGAAGGTTCAGACCTTAAGGATTTTGTGATCTCACTACTGGAGTGATCGATACAACTGGTACATTGTGATCCCCATAAGAGTAGCCTGGCAAGATTGAAAAATAGGAAGATCTAGGTCAATTTCCTTCCGTATACAGTAAAGGAGGCGATACTATCAGCAGCTTTGAAGGAAGGGACACTTACATCCAATGCCCACCCTAATTCCTTTACATTTAACATTAGGTCTGACATTTGCCACACAACAGCACAGAAGCAATAGGAGATGGGCAAATGAATGGTCGAATTAAAAAAATTGGGGTCAAGGGCTCAGTTGAGGTTCCCGGCTTCTCTTCGAGCCTTGTGGAACAATCATATGTACATTTTTCACTCAGTAGATGAGGCGGATGATCTTATACAAAAAATGAAGGAAGAAGGAGAGGTTTAAGGGATGTTGATTTCTCTTTTTTTCTATTTTTTGGGGGGGGGAAGATTAGGACCAGAGAGTGTTAGGAAGTATAAACCGGCAATGCCGTTTTTCAATTGACCAACGAACCGAATGCTGTGTAGGCTATTACGTAATAGTAGGGAGGGTTCCCCAGTGGGTTGGTGGGGCAAGGGGTTGATGGGGGGTGGGAAGAGGGAGGAGCATGGTTGGGGGAGCAGAGGGAATTTTTTTTTTAAAGTCCTCTATCTCAACCACTTTTTCTACGGTGATATGCTCTGGAGAATTGCTTTTAGGAGTAGGTATAGTGGATGGGTGTTTCTTGCAGTTATGATCCTGTAATGGGTAGTGGCGATTTAAAATTTCTCTTGTGGAACATAAACTGGTTACGCTGCCCTCATAGACAGAGGTTAGTAATGAAGTATTTAGAACAAATCCCAGCCCAAATCTGTCTAATTCAGGAGACTCACTTGAGTCTAATAGAGTTGTGCTGTCTTTTCTAAATACTCCTAGATAAAAAATTATTGTGTGTCAGAGCAGATGGTCCACTGTAAGGAAGTGGCCATCTTGATTAAGCATGGAGTGGGTTGCACTATTAAATTTGTAATAACAGATCAGTCTGGGAGGTGGGCAATGGCTAGTTTAGACTTTGGAGGGTCAGAGTTGACGTGTGTCTCCTTTTATGGCCCTAACATAGGTGATCCCACCCATGTGTGTAAGCTACACTGGGTCCTGATGGAAGAAGTTTTGTCAGTAGTAATAGGTAGAGATTTGAATGTCCTTTTAGATCCTCTTAATGATAGGTCAAATCAGACTCATCACATTGGAGCTCCCCGGGTTCGTCAGGCCCTGAATAATATGCTACATGATTTAGAGCTTGTAGAATTGTGAAGGGCAAAGAAAGGCAACAAAAAAGTGTATACATTCCATAGTAAAAAGTATGGACACTTTTCAGGGATTGATTATGCCTTGATTAGTCGCTCTGTGGTGGAGAGTGTAACCTCAATAGACTTTCTGCCCAGTCGCATATCTGATCATGCCCCTGTGGCATTTAATTTAAAGAGTGTCAAAGTAATATAAGACCTAGATGGACACTCAAAAGATCTGTTTTATCTGACCCCAAGATAGTAAGAGATCTTAAAGGTGCAACCCAAAATTAATTTCTGGATAATACGGGCTCCACATCCATGGAATTTGTTTGGGATGCCTATAAGGCATTCATTTGGGGATTTCTCCACAGCCGTATCAGCATAAAGAATAAGGAGGAAGCACAGGATTTCCGGTTAATGGGGGAACAAATCTCGTGGCTAGAGGCTGAAAGGATTAGGATTAATCATGGGGACACAGATATAATAGCCCAAAGACAGAAAGATCTTAACAATGCACACCAGGAGTTTAGAGTTATCCTTGATCTAAAATGCAAGGCTCAGTGGCTCTCCAAATCCATGCAGAATTCTGAGTATGGTGAGAATGCAGGTGCTCTGTTGGCATGGAAAGCCAGGGCGGACCGTGCAAAAAATCATATTAGTGAACTAATCATTAATGAAAATGGTGACACCTCAAGCAGGTTAGATGATTTTCATGCACAACGTATCTCTTTATTCGCAGAACTCTATAGAGAGGAAATTACACCTAACCTGGAGGCACTTAGGTCTAAGCTAAGGGATAAATCCTCCCAGCGTGTAACAGAGGAAAGCCGGGACACACTCAATGGCCCAATAACAGAGGTTGAGATTAGGGAATATATTGGGAAGTGCAAAAATAATAAAGCAGCTGGTACATATGCCATTCCCAGCATGATATATAAACTTCTACTTGACGAACTGGCCCCTATATTGTGTGTTCTGTTTAATTCAGTCTATCAAGTAAGTAAGGCGCCTAGTTCTTGAAAGGAGGCAACCATTGTTCTTATCTTAAAGCCTGGAAAAGACCTGCTAAGGGTAGATTCATATAGACCTATCTCCCTGCTAAATGCGAACTATAAGATCTTTATGAGCATATGTAGTAAATCCAGGACTCAATAGAATGAGTGAAATAAGATTTATTCAATAAAACCTACACAGCTCATCATCTGCCAGCATCTTCAGAGCTTCCAGTTTCTCCAGTGTTGAAACATAAAATTCTACCATGTACAAGATGCAGATGATATCATAAAGTAAGGGACAGCTGAACAAGACCATTCACTTAAAGTATCAGTGTACAACTAAACAAGATGTGGAATATAACATACCTCCTTTTCTTCCTGAAGGAAAACAAAAATTAAAATGAAAAAAAAAAACATAGAGTACATTTTTAATAAAAAACATAGAGTACATTTCATGGAGAGAAGAAAGAAAAAAAAAGTACAACAATGATCAATAAAAGACAGTGCTTAATCACAAAATCTACAAGGCAACTTAATGGGTCTAGTACTCTTCCTACGAGAGGAATTCATATTGTTAACATGTGCATCACGTTTTCCAGAGGCAAGACTTTCCTTAACTTTTACAACTTTTGAAATATTCCACCAACACCCTCCCTCAACTTGAACAGAATTTCCACCAATTCTCACAATCTTGATAGGTTCACTATATTTACTCCTCCCTTTCTTTGTGTGAGCAGAATTATTTATTCTAACAAAATCCCCCACACACAACGTGACCTTCTTGGCATTTTTCTTTTGATCAAACCAGATTTTTTCCTTATTCTGTGCTAAAGTGGAATTAGACTTGACTGTTTCTAAAACAGACTCAACATCAACTAAGGGATGAGACCATTTAGACATCCAACCAGGTCGAAAACTGGAATTAGCTTTCCTCCCCCTTAACACTTCAAAGGGGGAAACCTTCGTGGAGGAGTGCAGTGTCATCCTATAAAACCAAAGCATACTTTCAATGGATGCAAAAACGTCATGCCTTCCCTCAACTTCCCACTTAATATAATCACCCACAACACGGTTCATTCTTTCCACAAGACCGTTTGTTTGCGGATAATAAAGTGAGCTCCTAAGGTGTTTGATTCCACAAGATTTAAGAAATGATTGGAATTCAAGACTAACAAACTGAGTCCCATTGTCTGAAATGATAAATTCAGGAAACCCCTCTCTCAAAAATGCTTCCTTGAGAAATTTGATAACACTAGAGGCATTAACCTCCTTTGCAACCTTAACATCAGGCCATTTGGACGTATAATCCATCAAGACAATAATGAATCTCATACCTAAAGGTAAAACTTCAAAAGGACCCATAATGTCAATTCCCACTTTAACCCAAGGACTGGTAGGACACTCAATGGGAGACAAAGGTGGAACCACAATTTTGAGTGATTTTTCAGATGAAGAGCACACTTGACAATTCTCAACAAACATACGGATCTCATTGTCCATGCTTGGCCCCCAAAAATCCTGTCGCACTCGACGAATAGTAAGAGAAATCCCTAAATGCCCCTCATGGGCCTCCTTCATGATAGTGGGTCTGAGATTATGAGGTGGAACCAGTTTGTCACATCTCAGTATTAAACCATCTTCAATTGAAATTTCAGACTCAACCTTCCAATAAGGTTGTAACACAGAAGACAGGGACTTCTCCTTGGGCCACCCATTCTTAACAAAATTGAACACTTCTTGCAACACCTTGTCCTTTAACAAAGATTCTCTCCAATCTTCCTCAGACCCCACAGCTAAAATGGGCACATCTATTGACGCCACAAAACAATCCTCCTCATCTTCATCATTCAAATCATGGAAACTCATATCTTCACTCACACCATCATTCTGGGGAAAACGTGACAAAAAATCTGCACGTGCGTTTTTACCACCAGAAATGTGCGTGATATCAAACTGATATTGAAGTAATTTAGTCACCATTCTAGTGATCCTAGGTGTACAACATTTGCTGGGACCAGCAGACAAAATAGACACCAATGGCTTGTGGTCAGTGATCAAATTGAAATGTCTACCCCAAACATAAGGTCGATGCTTGTCAATAGCCCACACACAGGCTAACAATTCTTTCTGCGTCGCCAAAAATATGTAGTAAATCCAGGACTCAATCGAATGAGTGAAATAAGATTTATTCAATAAAACCTACACAGCTCATTATCTGCCAGCATCTTCAGAGCTTCCAGTTTCTCCAGTGTTGAAACATAACATTCTACCATGTACAAGATGCAGATGACATCATAAAGTAAGGGACAGCTGAACAAGACCATTCACTTAAAGTAACAGTGTACAACTAAACAAGATGTGGAATATAACATAATTCTAGCAGGGAGGGTAGTTAAAATTGCCCCTCAGTTGATCAATGCTGAGCAGAAAGGATTTATCCCTAAAAGATACATCAAAGAATTAACGCAACAGTTAATAGTGAATATAGATCTTGCCACTGCTTGACGCTAACCCTTGGCTGTAGTGGCATTGGATGCAGCCAAGGCGTTCAATAGATTCTGTTGGGTTTACCTTTGGAAGGCCCTGGGAGCTATGGGAATTGGGCCGATTTTTATTCAAAGCCTGGTAAACTGTTATCAGGGGTTTTCTGCTAAGATTCTAGTAAATGGCGTCTTAACATCTAGCTTTGATATCCTTAAAGGGACACAGCAGGGTTGCCCCCTTTCACCCTTGCTTTTTAACATACACATAGAACCCCTCGCCCAAGCTATCAGGACAGATGAACATATCACCCCATTCAAATCCCATCAATACAGGAGTAAGATCGCCCTATATGCTGATGACTTGGTAATATACACTAATGACATAGGGGTAACAATACCTAGGGTTGAAGGTCTGTTGTTAGAATTCAATGCGTACTCGTGGTATTTAGCGAATACCACCAAACTCGAATATTAGCAAAGAGGTGAAATATCTGGGCATTATAATAGTTAAAGAGATTGAGAGAATTGCACAGATTAACTTGAGTAGAATTACTAAGAAGTCGGACGTTAATAATCTACTGCAGGGTTAACCTAGTTAAGATGGTCATACTTCCCAAATTAATGTTTCTTTTTAATACTATTCCTCTTGCCTTCCTGGAATCAGATATCAATAAAGCCCAATGTAAGATTACAAGTTTTATCTGGGAACAGAAGAGAGCCAGATTGGCCTGGAAGAAATTGAGATGCATTCTGATCAAAGGGGGATTGGCTCTCCCAGACTTAACGTGTTATTGTTTTGCTTTTCAATTAAAAAATATTTGGGTGATGCTTTCAAAACCAGATGAT
Organism: Lissotriton vulgaris; assembly: GCF_964263255.1. Taxonomy (NCBI): domain Eukaryota; kingdom Metazoa; phylum Chordata; class Amphibia; order Caudata; family Salamandridae; genus Lissotriton; species Lissotriton vulgaris. Next base: position 1,357,841,789 of record NC_141687.1, read on the forward strand.
TCAACTTGGGGTAGACTTTTAGCAGAGATAATAGGGCAGAGGGTGGCAAAGGCTTTTTATATAAATTTGGAGCACCTAGATACTTAAGAAAAGTTTGACTGAAAGTTTTAAGGAATGCCCTGAATCTTTGGTATAAGATTAGATCCAGATGGGGGATAGGATACTACTCAGAATTTGCCCCAGTTTGGGACTCTCCTGGGACACCGCAGTGTCTTAAAGACTATCTGGCAATTCCAATTAAATGAGCGGGTATCCACATCTGGTCAGATCTGGTGTCTTCAGAGGGGGTACTCCCATGGGAAGTTTTAAGAGCAAAAATTGGGGAGGGCCTCTCTAGATTTAAATATAGACAACGTGCTTCCTGGTTTTCAGCTGAGAAGAGAAGTATACATGGGCTATGGGAGGTTTAGAGTTCCTTACAGGATATAAACCTTAAATACAAATAAATCTCAAAATGGAATAAAATGCTGGTAAAGGCAGAGGATAAAGAACTCCCCCCATCAACCCATATTTGGAATCAAACCCCACGTGGCTGTAACATTGTAGATCTGTACGAACCATCTCTGAAGTTGCTGTATAAATACATTAAGCTGGCTAACCTTAAGAAGAACCACTTTTTTGTCATTAATAGGCTGTATTATACTCCTGCCAGGATCGCAAAGTTTGCCCCTCTCTCAAATCCAAAATATCCAAGATGCGACTTGTCCCAGGCCAATGACCTCCACATCTTCCTTGAGTGTTCTCAACTTGCACCTTTTTGGAGTGGAATTGAGGAAGCTTTAAGTGGGATTTTCAAAGAAGAAATCTGCCTAAATATTTCTACGGTATTTTTTGGGGACGATGGTACATTGAGTAAGAAATTGAGGCACATCCACAGAGGTCTACTGCTGTACCTGAGTGTAATCGCCCGACGGGAGATATGTTTGAAATGGAGAGACCCTTTTCCCCTAAAGCCTCAGGAATGGGTAAGAGTTGCCTTTTTAGTGGCCAAACTGGACCAGCATAGTAGCAATATTGACGATAGTTTAAATATCTGGCAGGCCTTCATCGGTTGGGGCAGAGGTCTGGGCTTTCGGTGATACCTGTTGGTCCTATGATTACACCAAGTCCCGAACAAAGAGGCTGATTCGGCTTGGGACCAAAGAGAATGCAGTGGCCATGGGACGCATAGTTTGGTTAAGCGGCTATTCAAGAATTCAATAACTTTTGGTGAGATGAGGCCTAAGAAATGTTGCTATTGATGTTTTGTACAAATATATTAGTGTGTGTTCCTTGAATTAGAGAGTCTCCTTCTTTCAGAACGCTTCCCGTTCTCATCCAGACATTAGATGCAAGAGCTTGCTGTGGAACTTACAAAATAGACCTTAGGGAGGCCTTCTGTCTTTGTGCTGAAATTACCACTGCTTCATGCTAAAACTTCATGACTATGCATTCTTATTCTCCCATCAGTGCCCTTCATTTGAGTTTATGGAACTGACATCTAACTTGCTTTTTGAAGATAATTGCTCTTTATGTGTAAGAAAGCCATTCATTTAGATTAGGGAGTTTCCTTTACAGAACACACTTGGGCGTCTATTCCGATCCGGTAAAATGCGCTCCGAATCGTCGTACGGAGCAATTTTCCCCGTACGAATCGTACCCGTAAACGTCCCCGTACGTACGACGAAGTACGATCCGTACCAGGAGCCAAAGACCGTACGAGTCGTACAGGACTCCGTACGACTAAAATATCCGTACGAGTCTCACTCGGAACCCACTGTACGTGACATCGCTACGGTTCGCGGCTGGTTTTTACGACCCAGCAAGTACGATTTGTGTCGGCTATGCACCGTACGACCCTTTTTTTTACGGGAGCTGGAAACAGCCGTAAACGCATAGTTCGCGCCGAAACAAGTACGGAACCCCCCCCTGGGACGCCGCGTACCCCCCATGATCGCCAGGGTACGTGCCGTACCCCTGCGATCATGGGGGGTACGCGCCGTACACCCAGCGTACATGGGGTACGCACCATATCCCATGTACGGTGGGTGTACGGTGCGCACCCCATGTACGCTGGGTGTTCCGCGCATACCCCCCATGATCGCAGGGGTATGGCTCGTACCCCGGCGATCATGGGGGGTATGCGGCGTACGTTGTGTATGTGATTGAGCGCTTTTCCGTACCAATCGCCCTTACCTGACGCGGACCGTACGAATAGCGTCCTGATCACCCGGTCCGGATCGTACTCGCCGGGTCGTACGGTGTGTTTACGAGTCGTACGGAAACTGCTCCGGATACGAATCGTACGGACGGGGATTTTACCGGATCGGAATCGACGCCATGATGTTATTTCTCTATATTATTAGTATTTTTTTCTAAAGTGGCATTTTATCTTGTCTTGAAATATCAACTCACTGAATATTTGAATTTGTAGCACTGGTGACCACATTTAATATTTACTAAATGGCACGACTCCCCGTTCTGGTCAGGTATTCATACTCTGCTCTTCTCATACGCGCTAACATCAGGCACTATCCCTGACTCCTGGCGAGGAAGCATCTTCAACCCTATATATAAATCAGGCTCACGCTCGGACCCCGGCAATTATAGAATGATTGCACTAATTGACGTTGAGGCTAAGATTTATGCTTTGAACCTGTTGGTAGATCTAGAAGAATGGGTGAGCCGTACAAATCTAATGCCAAATACACAAACCGGATTTCGGGCTGGAATGTGCATCCTCACAAACATCTCAGCGGTTACTCTTCTAGCGAAACAAGCACACGCAAAATCACGGACTCTACATGCGTGCTTTATCGACCTTAAAGCAGCGTTCGATAAAGTACCAAGAGCAAGATTATGGGTCAAAATGCAAAATTGGGGGCTTACCAACCAAACTTCTGACGGCGATAATGAACCTTTATACAAAAATGTGGGTACACCTGAGTGTTTTAATCAATGAAAATCTGACCTACATTGACCAAGTTAATTCTGTTACCTCTTCAGCCTTCTTCACCCTCAGAACAATAATGAAGATACTGTCTAAATTCCACCTAATCTTCAGAAAAATGCTAGTTATATCACTTGTACTATCAAAGATTAACTACTGTAATGCTCTTCATCTCCACGCACATCAATACCTGTTGAACCTCAAACTCTGCAAAATGCGATGGCTCGACTCCTGCTGAAGTTTCCAAAATACCACTCTGCGTCTAATTCAATCAGAAAAACTTAACTAGCTGCCCATTAGACAGAGAATTATTTTTAAAGCACTCTGTATCGCTTATAAAGCACTTAATGACTTAGGCCCATACATTTAAAAAACAGTTTTAAATTGTACTCTCCAAGTAGGACCTTACAGTCCGCATCAGCCAAATTTGTAGTAGTACCTAGATTCAAACGTTTTGCCTGGGGAAGTAGAAGCTTTTTGTTGGGAGCAACAAAATCACTAAATACTCTTCCAATGCATATCAAAACTTCACCCAATTGCCTAGCCTTTAGAAAAGCTTTGAAAACGTGGCTGTTTAACTCTGTCTAGGGTCTTCAGTTTTCATTATTTCTAAGGTTCCTCTGCACTGCTAATAACACCCTTGGGTATTCAAACACCTAAAAATGATTTAACATAATATTTCCACAGTATGGCACATTTGATATAAAGGTTGTTGAAAGTTTAAGGGGAGGATTATCTGATATGAAACCGCCCCCTAGACCTGCACAATATGAAGCATTAAATGCTTGGGAACATGCAGCTCATACTAAAGAGAAGAAAAGAAATCAGAATAAAGTAAATAGAGTATTACATAGTTATGCTGATAATAAATAGGAAGAAGAACAGCATAGATAGAGGAAATATGTAGTTGAAGGAGCTAAAATGTATCCTGCATTGATGTCAGACAAGCCAAAAAAGAATCGAAAGCAGAGAAATGAAGATTTAATGCCAGGAAACTGATATTGATATGATTCTGGGGTGGATGCTCTGTTGTTCCCACGTCCATGCTTTATGTTGCTCCATCATCAGATTCAGATAGTGTTCTAATATCTAGTTTTACAGTTGTCACAGCCCCTGTTAACTCAAATGTAGTTCAGATTGGGGGACCACTCACATTCATTTGACCTTAACTGTACCTTTTGAAGCAGCTACTACTGTAATTGCTCAGGGTGTTTCAGCTTCCATTGTGACAGTTCCTGCACCAATGTCAGTAGTTATTTAGATACAGACATTAGCAATTGCTGCTGTATCCACACCAGTTATCATTACCCAGAATCCAGCTATTCCTGGAGCTGTAGGTGGAGTAGCCATGGTAGGGTTTATACAGATGTTGCAAAGCTCTCCGAATGTTGCCTGGACTGTCAAAGTTAGCTTCTTTTACATGGCCCCTGTGGATGGTTTAATGTCAATTGACTCTCGTACCATATCCATCACCAATATCGACATTATCATCAAATACAGTTTACCGGTACGGACAGACATAGAGCTACACTGACCTGCCTCGCAAAGTGGCCCCCCAACTAACTTAGGTGGTGCAGAGAGGCAGGGATGACTACAGTTACGAGGATTATTGCCCCAAGACGAAAATGTATCTTCCCTTGGGCCAAATGTGACCAAGTACCAGCCGGATATTTCCTCCCAACCTGGGCTGGCCACCAATACTGAGGTTAATTATGAGGCACCTATCATAGGCTTAAGGGGGAAGGGACTGTCAATCCATTTGAAACTGAGGAAGGGGGCAAAACTATTGTTCATAGCACTGATTATAGCGATACCAAAGCTTACCCCCGACTCTTAAGGGTCTGATTTGGAATGTGGCAGAGATTTCTAAACTGCTAGCAGAACCTGATTGGTGTACCTTTGTGGACCTACATGATGTAATCCTATTCCAAGAAATCTGGAGCTTGCTCACTCCCCATAGATGTGGGTTCTCTGCATATGGTATTAATACAACAAGGAAAGAAATGGGAAGTCCCTCAGGAGGTTTAGCAATTCGGGTTAAAACTACTCTTGGATCTAAAGTTAATCCATCTCACGTAGAGTCTCAAGATATTTTAGCAGTATTTCTGACACTCTTCAGTGGCTGGAAAATTAGAATCTTTAATGTTTATAACAGAATTGACCCGGGCGCAGAGGAAACGAACACAATTCAAACTTTAAACCATTCCCTGCCTGACATCTCAGACAATGTTCCAGTACTGGTAGCCAGGGATTTCAATTGGACTTTCGAACCATTTGCCCCCACTCCTTTAGATTTGACTGAGGAGTGGGATACCGTCTGGAAAATACCTCAGCTAGATCTCCCCCCAGTTAGATGGTCAAAGAGAGGAGGTCGGGTATTGGCCCTTACACTGCAACATGATCTGAGAGCGACCAATGGGAGATATAAATCTGACCCAAATGGTTATTTAACATTTAACGGACCCGTTTATCCAAGCATTATCCAAGTATAATCGATTATTGCTGAGTAGCCCATAGACTCTGGCCACTGGTTCATGACATGTCAGTGGCCAAAAGATCACACAGTGACCATCATTTCCTGACCCTTTCCTTTATAAATCAGGGTGAATATAAATCAGATCTTAGGGGCATGTCTAATGTGGGCGATTTATCCATCATGAAAAACCAGAGAACAATCATATGGCACTGGGTGGAGGAACACCCAGGGGTTCTGTAAGTAGTCAAAGGCAGTGTTTGCATGGAGGTGGAAGAGCTGGCCAAATACCCTAAAGATGAAGTAGCCATGAAACTAGGCATTCACCACGAGTTCCTCTTTAATGAGATTAGAGAATTGCTGGGTAAACCACGTAAGGAGTCGAAATTGGAAGAAATAAAGAATTAGCTAAGGTGTGATCCCCAGGTAGCTTGGTATAAACAGTACTATAGGAAAACAAAAGGGGAGCTTGTACAGGCAGTAAAATCTAACATGAACACCAAAAGTTTGGCATGCAGAGTAAGGTACAGGCAAGCAATAGAGTCAGCTAAGAAGGAATTGCAAAGCTCCATATGGTCCGCCCTATAAAGGGCACTGCCTGCCAAAGAATTTAAGACCATCTGGGAAAAAGCAGCCCACTGCCTTAACGGTCAAAAGATTGTATTGGAGCATACAGTACAGCCAGCAGAATCGGTGTTCCATTTTGGAGGTCTTTATGTGCTAGGTAACATGGAGGTAGAGGACCGTAATGAAAGGAGGGGGGAAACCCCATCTGAAGCAGTGAAAGACTTGGTGTTCACTTTAGAATTATCCCAAGTAGTGATCTGCTCCGGTATTCATTCACTCATTGGTGAAACATTCCCTAGATATAGCCCAGACCCTGACAGACAACAAGTGGGATCTTCTTTTCCTGACGGAAACTTGGTTGGGGGATGAATCCAACCCAGCCTTGTGCCTGGCCATTTCCCCTGGATACAATATCATGTGCGCCAACAGGCAGAGTGATAATCATGGTGGAGGCGTAGCCATAATATATAGGTCGCAATGGGCGATTTCCTCTTATCCTTTTGCCCAAATTGAATCTATAGAGGCACTACCATTTTGCATTAAACTGAGGCCCAATATTACATGTTCAGGCTTACTAGTATATTGTCCTCCTAAGTCCAAGGTATCTTTTTTACCTGTTCTCTTGGACTCTGTGGTCCAAGCTAGTTCCTGCTATGCAAATTTCACTTTGCTTGGCGATTTTAACCTTCATGTGGAGGATGTCTCCAATATTACTAGTTTTAATTTTCTTTCCACCTTAACAGATGGCGGATTAATCCAATTGGTTTCCCTTCCCACCCACAAGGCTGGACATACACTCGATCTTCCTTGTTCCAACCTAGCGGACATCTCCATTAGCACCCCTATCCAGTGATCTGGTCTGATCACTTTTTCATCCCTTTTTCCATCTTATTATTTCATCAAGACAGACCTAGGCTGCGGGCTAAGACGATAGGCTGCAACTGGAGTAATATCTCTCCCTAAAGCCTAGCTGATCATCTGTCTACTGCTGCTCCTATGGAAGCATCAGACTTGGACTCTTGTTTGACTAATTTCAACAGCTGGATCTCTTCTGCGATCAACTCCATTGCCCCTTTATGGCCTATTAAAACCTTTCGAGCTGTTCCTTCCTCACCTTGGTATTCTGATGAACTCCGCAAATGCAAATCTGCGTGTAAATCATTGGAACATCGATGGAGATACTCGTACTCCTTAGACGATAAACAAAAATATAAAATAGCTCCCAAGGAATACCGGAAGAAGATAATCAATCATAAAAGAATTTTCCTGGAGGAGAAAATTACTAGAGCACAAGGTTCCACTAGGGAAATCTTTAATACAGTAAGAACTTTTACTGACCCTATGGCCCTTACATGTCAACTCCCAGTATCACAGTCCCTCTGTAATCGTCTCTCTGACTATTTTGAGGACAAAATTGCAACCATCTATAAGTCCTTCCCCCGTAGTAAAACTACGGGAACTGAAGAAAAACTGGCAGACCATTTAATGTCTGCTCCTGTTTTCTCGGAGTTTGAGGAGATCACTTTAGACCGATCTTTGTCAGAACTTTTAAAATGTAGATCAGGTTCTCCTACTGATCCCTGGCCGGCCAAACAATACAAAAAACTGGCCCCTCTTCTTAATCCCATATTAAATGGCATTTGGAATGACTCTCTTAGGACAGGCATATTCCCGGATTCATGGAAACATGCCCAATTAGTTCCCATTCTCAAAAAAGCCAACGCAGACTCAGACGATCCGGCTAATTATAGGCCTATTTCCTTATTGCCCGCCCCTGCCAAGGTTCTTGAAAAGCTGGTACAACAGTAACTAGTTGGCTTCTTGGAAACCCATGGCCTATTCCATGATTCCCAACATGGATTTAGACCTGGCCATAGCACCGAGTCTGCCTTAATAGAGATGGCGGATTCCGTGCGATGGAAGTTGGACGGGAGCTCAAGAGCGGTGTTGGTGCTGCTTGACCTTTCAGCAGCATTCGTCACCGTCTCTCACCCCGTCCTGCTTGATCGCCTTCGATTAAGCATGGGCGAATTTTGCGAATCTCGCGTTCGCGAATTTTGCGGATTTGCGAACTCGCAATCCGCAAAATCCGCGAATTCTCGCGAATTTGCGGATTTTTTTTTTGTGTGTTTGCGTGGGTTTCTGCCAGTTCGCGAGGGTTTTGTACAATGTCGCAAATTGCGAACTTACCTGTCGGGTCGCAAGTTTCGCGAACTTGTTGTTTCTACGTGTCCAGCCTGTTTGGGACACTCTTCTTCATCACTGCCACTCTCTGTCACCACTGCCACTCTCTGACTACTCATGCCACCCTCTGGCCCACCCATGCCACCCTCTGTTTCATCACAGCACCCTCTGGTTGTCCAGTCAGTGTACATTATTGTGGCAACGCAAGCACACCTTCCCTGCCTCAAGTGACCTGAATTAATTTGGGGCTGATTAATGTGTCACAGAATATTTTTTTAGCTGGCACCTGCTTCCTTAGTGCTTCCTGATTAGTGATCTTTTGAACTTGCTAAGTGCTTTCATTGTTGCAAAATTAGTTACAACACCTGCCCTGCCCCAACTGACAATAATGAATTAGGGGCTGATTAATGGATTTGAACATCCAGCCTGGCTCCTGCTTGTCTCCCTTAGCTGTAATTCAGGACCTTTGTGGCATATGTGTAACTATTCTGAGGTTCAGAGCAGGGTCACATAATAGTTGCAACTGGCAACTGAACTCTGGAGGGGCCCCTCAGGAAGCACTACAGGAAATGGCTACTAATGATGAGCCTGAACTTTTGAACCTGGTAAGTAGTTTCAGTTTTGCTAAGATTGTATTTCTGCAATTTTGCACTTATTCGCGGGGCGCAAAGTTGTACTGGGAAGCCGCGAACTCACGCGAACAGTGCGAGCAGTGCGAGCAAAATCCGCTGCTCGCGGATTTGCGGATTTTGCGGGAGATTCGCAAATCTCGCGGATTGCGAATTTACCGAAAATCCGCAAAATCCGCGAGCGAAACGGATTTTCCGCCCATGCTTACCTTCGATCTAAAGGCATTCAAGTAAGGCCTTGGACTGGCTGTCTTCTTTTCTATCCAACCGAACACAGGCAGTGTTCACCCCACCTTACACCTCTGAAAGTCGCCCGTTAAAGTGGGGTGTCCCTCAGGGCTCCTCAAAAAGCACCTTGTTGTTTAATGTTTATTTCCCCCCCCTGGCTGAGCTCATTGCTCAATCAGGTATTAAGGCTACTTCATATGCTGATGACATTCAGCTTTTGTTTTCCTATGACACTCCCACTCAAACCACTTTTGATCCATTGAAACTTTGTCTTCGTAACATCGCCCGTTGGATGGACAATAATTTTCTCCGGCCGAATGCAGGAAAAACCGAGGTTCTCTTTTTCCATCAATCCTCACCTTTGGACTCGAACCTCTGGTGGCCACTTGATTTGAGTGCAGCCCCCTCCCCCAAGGAATCAGTGAAAAACCTGGGAGTAAGATGGGATTGCAGCCTATCCTTTCATAACCAAGTTCGGATAGTATCCGCTGCCTGCTTTTCAAAAATCAGGATGATTATAAAATTCATCAATTTCTCCCCAGCAGCACTAGGAAAATCATTGTTCAGGCTCTGATAACATCTCATTTAGACTATGCCAACGGGCTGTATCTTGGACTGACTTCTGGCCTCTGTCACCGGCTACAGACAGTCCAGAACGCAGCTATTCAGCTGGTTAGTGGTATTTCTCTACGTGAGCACATCTCACCATATCGACGCAGGCTACACTGGTTACCCATCAGTAAAAGAGCTGAATTTGAAGCCCTCACTTTAGCCCATCGCGCTATCAAAGGAAAAGGCTCTGCCTATCTCTCCTCCTGCCTCCGTCCTTATAGCAATGAGAGACACCTTCGTTCCAACTCATGAGTTTTCTGTTTTCCCCCAGATTAAAAAAAGCACGCTCCGGTGGAAAAACCTTCCAGGTATGCGCTTCCTCTTTATGGAATAAACTCCCCATCTCCATTCGGACGATACAGGAGGAGCTGCCTTTTCGTAAAGCACTGAAAACATTCCTTTTTTGTTAAACTCACTCGTGTAAGACTCAGTAAATTGGGCAGAAGTGCTGGGACACCCCGTTGGGGTAGCTGTGTGCTATATAAAACACACTAAATAAATAAATAAATAAATAAATATTCCAGCTACAGCCCCTGGCCCTGATCAAATCCCGAACGACCGGCACAGAGAGGATCCAACTCTTCGGGACCTCTGTTTCAATTTCTAACCAACACCATTACATCAGACATGAACATCCCTCCTTCGTGTAAGATAGTCTACAAGATGGGTGATAGATTAACCCGGCCAGCTACAGACCCTTTAGTCTCATTAACTCCCTGCAGAAAATGTACTGGAAGCAGGTATTGGCCAGGATCCAGGATTGGATCTTAGAGTCCTGTAACTTGAGCGACTACCAGGCAGGTTTCCATGCTAATATTAGCGCATTGGGTCAGGCATTTCATATCCTGTGTATCTATTGGAAGGAAGTGGACATTAAAGAGGGAAAGTTATATGTGGCCTTTGTTGACTTACGGACTGCGTTTGACTTGGCACCCTGAGCCAAACTATGGAGAGTAATGAATGAGATGGGCCTACCCCGTAATCTTTTACAAATTTGTATTCATCTGCACTCATCAACCACAGCGCAAGTCAAGTGGGGGAGAATAACCAACTTACAGAGCAATTTCCAATTCAACATGGAGTGAAACAGGGATGTTTTATAGCGCGCACCCTCTTTTAACTCTTCATCAACAGGATGGTAGACTTTCTAGATAAGGGTGGGTGTTGTGCCCCAAAAGTAGGTGAGGGAAAAGTACCTGCACTTCTCTTTGCTGACAATACCCTACTAATCTCCAAATCCCCTCAATGCCTCCAACAACAATGATTTTATTTGGTTACGCAATGACTAGGGCCTGGTATTAAATGAGGCCAAAACAAAATACATGATTTTCTATAATGGGACTGTAAAACCACCCAAAAGATGTATGTATGTGTAGGAAGGTAGGATCTGACTACAGATTACCCCCACTTTTTTCCCTGGTGTTTTGCTGTTTTTTGACTAGTCTAACTGTGATCCTGCTAATCGGGACCCCAGTTTATCTGCTTTCTCCCTAAATTTGTTATATATATACTTCAGGTACACTACAGATTGGATACTGAGGTACCCTTATCAGTGCAAGACAAAAACGAGGTAATGACACGCACAGCTTTGATTTTTCCGAAGGTTAACATAATAAAATTGTACATCAAATATATTACAGGTGACAAAGGAATTCCATCCTATCGTTAAGCCCATTATGGTGTATTGTGTTAAGGTACGGGATCCAAAAGTACTCTCTTTGTAAGAGTCTATCATTGAAGTCAATTCCTTCTTTTTTTTCAACAGTTTCCAATATCAAAAATTTCAGTTGGGAGATGTTATGTTTCTGATTAGTGAAATGAACTGCCAATGCATATTTGGTATTTTTCAAGCGGATATTGCTTTTATGTTCCAGAATACGTGTTCTTATTTTTCGTGAAGTCTTCCCCACATAACAAAGGCCGCAGGGACACTTGATCAAGTAAATAATATTTGCTGAATTGCAACTCTCAGGCACATCGATGAGAAACTGCACCGCGCCCACATACGCTAATATCTTTATGCATCGCTTTGAGGAAAATCACATTCTACACAATGAACCTTGGAACACACACAGTAGAATTTTCTTAAGATACATCGATGACCTGTTCATAATCTGGTCAGGCAGCAAAGATGAATTACTGGTTTCACTCGCACAACTCAACGATATCGATGAACGTATACAGTTCACACATGAGATACATCAAAACTGTATTCGATTTTTTGATGTTCGAATTCTATGCCAAAACGACCACCTTCAGACAACAATATTCCGTAAAGAGACTGACAGAAACAGCATTCTACATTTTCAGAGCTTTCGTAAACCCAACCTGAAATGCGACCTTCCATACTCACAATTTCTCAGAGTGAAGAGAATCGTTTCTGATCCTATTGAAAGTACAAATCAAATCAAAGAAATGGTGAACAGATTTGAGAAACGCGGATATCCACCACAGGTATTACAGAAAGCATTAGAAAGATGCAACAATCAAAAACGTGAAGATCTTTTAAAGTCGAACATTAAAATACCACAGAATTGCATGGTGTTCACCTCAAAGTACTCCACAATGAGCTCTCAATACAAGAGAATCATTACGAAACATTGGCCTATCCTCACAGCTGAACCTGATTTTCACAACATCTATGGTCAACCACCTATGTTCGCTTACACTAGAGGTTCCAACCTTAAGGATATGTTAACCAAACCTGATCAGGTTCCACCAGCAACTAGCTACAAAGGCCTACAACCCTGTTTAAATTGCAGCAACTGCAACAATGTCATTCGTGGAGCCACAATGAATCACCCTATGAAAGGTACACCAATCAAGCTTCGTGTAAATGCTACTTGCAATTCAGCAAATATTATTTACTTGATCAAGTGTCCCTGCGGACTTTGTTACGTGGGGAAGACTTCACGAAAAATAAGAACACGTATTCTGGAACATAAAAGCAATATCCGCTTGAAAAATACCAAATCTGCATTGGCAGTTCATTTCACTAATCAGAAACATATCATCTCCCAACTGAAATTTTTGATATAGTAAACTGTTGAAGATAAAGAAGGAATTGACTTCAATGATAGACTCTTACAAAGAGAGAACCTTTGGATCCGGTACCTTAACACAATACACCCTAATGGGCTTAACGGTAGGATGGAATTCCTTTGTTACCTGTAATATATTTGATGTACAATTTTATTATGTTCTAACATTGATATGATGATTATTACTATGACTTGTATTGTCTTCACAGCATTTTTTTTTTTTTGCACTAACTACATTTGCAATTATACCTAGTAAATTGTCCATTTGCGGATTATTTGACACTATCGATCCATTTTTCCCTTTCACACATCATTATGCTTGAATATTGCTTTCTTTTTTCGTTCATTGTTCACACTTTATTTACTTCTACTTTTATTCACCATCTTAATATGGCCGCCGATAAACACGCGATCATGTGATCATTCATGTCCGTTTTTTATTTTATGCACTTCCGAGTACTTGCCAAACATTAATGGCCGCCATTACTCTTTACGTTCATACGTTGTGCCGAATCCACTCGTTTCGCACACAGCCATTGGATTACACGTGGATTCGTGATTATCCCTGAGATGGAAAACCCAGTAGCAGCCGCTTTCATCTTTCTGTAAGTAATATGGCACACCCATTTGGCACGCAACGTTAACGCAACCCACTGTCGGATTATAATCATGTACGGCATTTGCCTTTTACTCTTTAGATTCCTGTGACTATTGAACAAATTTGCTACCTCCGATTGTTCGGTCACCGGCGCTGCTCACACCTTGACAGTAAGATATTTCGGTTTCACCTCTTCTCACCGGGGTCACTTCATCTTTTCGGAATCACATATCACCAGCTGGCTTTACACGTTATTACTTTGTTTTTTTTTCACTATTTGGTTCACGTTATCTTGCCTCAGATGTCGGCAAGCATGAACACACACAGTCAACAATCACTTACAAACACCTATCACTTTAGAATGGTCTTTGTGGTTATGACTTTTGGCTTGGTATAGAGCACCAACACTGTTCTTTTCACTTCATTTTTCTGCATTGATATGGACAACACAGAGACCTTATGTACGAAGCTTGAATTTGTTGTATTTTGAAATGGAAATAGCGCATTTCTTTTTGGTTTTATCTACAGATAGACCCCTGAAGAAGGGCACACAGATGCTTGAAATGCATCAGGAATGTTTTTTAATTCAGAATGAAATATGATTGATTTATGGATTTAATAATATTTTGAAGGTTTGGAAGATACAAACAATATTATAATATGCATTCAAATCTTTGGTTATGAATTCTTCATGTATTTAATTAAAAGAGATAAACAAGAAGCCTTATCAGGCTCCAACGCTGTGCCCTAAGGGACATCCCCTAATTAGGGGGTGCTTCAAGTTGATGTACCCTTATCAGTCCCTAGTATATGGTACACCATGTGCCCAGGGCATAGTTACCTCAGAGGCCTATCATGAGGTGCAGCATGTATTGTGCCACCCAGGAGAGGCCATTCAAAATGACACTACAGGCCTACTACAGCAGACTTTGTAAGATGGTGCTTGCATCACATACTGAAATATAAGTTCACTATATCTATCTTAATCACTACACTTAAAAGCCAGTCACCCCTATGGCAGGCCTTATCAATCCTGAAGGCAGGCTGCTGGGTTTTATGTGAGAAGGTGCCCCTGCATGAGCAGGGCCCCTCTGCAGCCTTCGGAGTCCATTCTCCGGGGTTGTCCGCAATGCAGCCAGACATATATGTTTAAGTGCATTATAAACTTGCGGTAAATGCTAATTTTAAAATGGTTGCTTAGAAACATGTTGTTTTTGGTGTCAAACTCCTTGGAATCATACCTTCACATCAGTAACTGGTGTGGGAGGTATGATTCCACCCTTCTAGAACCACTACTGTGGGTCATCGGTCTACCCGGTACCAGCTTTCACAACCTGGGTAGCACAAAATGGATGCTGCCAGCCACAGACACGTTTCTGTTCTCCTGCTGCTGAGCCAAGCTCGAGCCAAGGGAGGCATGACAATAGGCATGCAGTCACAAGGAGGTGTGACCACCTCCCAGACAGGATTTAGCGTATTAGGGCTGGGTGGGTGCACTCTGTGAGTGCCAGAAAGTCTGCACTTGGGGCACATTTGGTGTCCCTGTGCATAGTCCCGCTCAAACCAGTTCTGGGAGCCATTGGCTCCTGCTCTGGTGCGAAACTGGACAAAGCACATGGGTGTAGCCACCCCTTTGTCCTGTCCCTCCCTTAGGACGGTCCACAGAATCCATCTAACCCCTACCCATGGGTATAAAGTGGGTTACCTGGCTACAGGACTTTACATTTTACCTGGACAAGATTCTGCTAAGAATGAAACCAAGTACTTCCACTGCCTGCACATCGATTGCATGACGGAAGAATCTCCCTTGGAGTAAAGGACCTAAACGCATCTGACCGTTTTGCTTTTCCAGAGCTCCTGCAGACTCTGAAGATTTTAGCAACACAGGAGGGAGGTTTCCGAAGGTCTCTGAGGTAGATCTGAGCACTCAGCGATTCTGAGACCAGTATCCCTCGTGGGGACCGTGTAACCCGAACCCCTGTGTACTGCGTGCATTTTCAAGGGCATATGCTTTTTGGTGATCCCTGAGCCTGTACATTGGACTCTGTGTAGTCCTGACCACGAGCAGTATTTGCACTGAAGATATCTGGCCTCCACTCGCTGAGTGCTCCATGGGTTGGTGCTTTGTAAACTTGCTTGAGGTCTCCTCACGATCCCTGGTCCGTTGGCCTGTGGGTCCTGCCGAGGGTCACAATGTTCTTGAGCTTACCTGGTAGCACCAGACGTGCCCTGACTTTCCATTGTTTGGAGAGTCCCCTGGACCTTGCTGGTGCACACCGTAACCTGTTTCCTCTGACCATGTGGGTTGCATTTGCCAAGGCTTTTGTGTACTCCAGCGGGACAGCAACCCCTCAGCACTCAATATCCTTTGTGGGACATCTCCCCTCTTGATCCTGGTCATCCTCAACATCTCCTGTTCCCGTGGCTGCAGGGTCAAGCATCCCTTCTTCGCACCTGAAGCACCCAACATTGGTAGGTATTCGACTGCCGAGCCCCTGGTCACTTGCCGTGACCCAGACTCTGTTCCCTCTGCTTTCAGGTTCCTCTCACCTCAAATCCAGGCTTGGATTCCACCGGATACTCTTCACCTTCCTGGCAGCGGTACTTCTTTACAGCTCTCCACTGAAAGCGGCGAAGGTTTCCAACCCCACTTGACCCCTATGCACCTGGCTCCTCTGGGATAGGTAACAAGGGTACTTCAGTATCACTGATGCTTTGGCCTTAGAAACTCCTATGTTCTAAAGGGTTTGCTTGAAGCCCTCGTACATGTGTCCTTAAACTCTAAGTTTCCAACCACAACTTTCCTGTAGAGTTGTACAGAGCATGCGGTTGTGTTGCCTCACTGCACCCTTGGGATCCCTGTGTCACTCCTCTGGGCAGTTCCTTGGGGTCCCGGCAATTCTACATGCTCTAGGCACTGTGTCTATTGAAGTTGTGTTTGTGTTACCATTTTTTTAATACATGGTTCAGCCTCCCCCTGGAGCCTGCTGTGTATTTTGCTAAATACAAATGTTCTATTGTTACAGTATTGTGTGCTTTATGTTCTAATCTCGTGTAGAGGTTAGTAGAAATAGTTACATCAATAAATACATATTTTTATATAACTACTGTGTGGTTCTATTTTCATTTAGTCATTCAGGAGGTGATATTCTGGTAAAAAAAGCTGCTTTACATTCCTTCAAGATTAAGCCTGAAGGATGCTCCCCACAGCTACCCCTAGGATAGCTTTCTAAAGGTTACTTTGACCTCATACATCATAAGGATCGTGTGGCCTGGTACAAGGTGCCCACTTTAACTAGTGGACAGCATATACCAACCCACCTTCTCACAGTATGTAGGTAATAAGTATCCTAGAGCAAGTATCTGCTTTTGACTATCTGGGAATCCATCTAACATCCAACTTAAACTGGGCCCCCAATATTGATAAAGTAAAACTGATGCTAATCCAGCAGACCGCTCAAATAAGCAAAATTCATAAAAGTACGGTGTCCAGGAAAGTGGCCCCAACACTAGAAATTTACAACACTAGAGCTCTGGGGGGCACTCTATGGGGCTGAACTTTTGGGTAGTGGGAACACAAATTGTCTTACCATTATGGAAAATTGTTTTTTATGATCTCTTTTAAACTTACCTCCTAGTACCCCCCATCCTATTTAGAGTGGGCAAACTTATGACCAGTTTTGCTTTCACTTAAATAACGCCATACTAAGCGTGGAAGTATGTGAAGGCGAAAACCTTTAAATGACTCTCACACCATATAGAAAGCTCTCATTTTGAGGTGCTGGGGAATTTTTTATTTTCAAAAACGAAATCCTGCTTTTGATTTTGTTTTAAAAAACAAAAAAAATCTTGGAAGTTAGAAGGAACAGCCGTCAAACTTTAAACACATTTACAGAACCGCGTGAATGGCAGTTCCAGTGTAATGTAAGAGATGTCTTCTGAACCGATGGACATCTCTAGATTTGGAGGGCTTAGTGTCCTTACCATGGTGGAATACATTTATCCACCATGGCTACAGTACATACTACATCTGCCAGACATAAAAGGAGGCCCTGAGACCCATACTGAAACATCTGAAAATGGATGCTTTACCACTTCCTTGTTAGCTAAAAGAAAACAAGATACAATAACTACACACTTTATTAAAGAAACTGCTCTCACTGGAGAACATTAAAGTATAGCTGTGCTTATGGGCAGTGGCGTAAGAGGGGTGGAAAAAGAAACATGGCCAACAAAGCATAAATAGGAATCATTTTCAAGAGATGTAGGCTATGTAATTAAGGGCATGTCTTTGAATCATGTAAACTAAAATCCTGTCCCATCTGGCTAGTATTTGAGTGCCTCCCTGTGAGTTTTCTGTTATTACATGCACTCCATGTAAAGAAATCAACGTATATACCCAAAGCAATCCAGACCTATTTGCTATGCCAATGCTTGTTATCTTTATCAAATAAATAAATGACATGAATAATTTAGTTGTAAATAATTACATTTTAAAAAGGTTTATGACACTGTGTCTCAGACACTCCCATTCTCTCCTCCCCACCACTTTCTTCTGCAGTCTCTCACAAGCACCTGGAAAACCTCTTGAATGATTAGAACTACACAAATTACAATAACATAACATAACTCTGTTAGACCTTTATAATCTTTTTGTCCCCACATCTTTCTGAAATCCTGTCTGTGATCATCACGCTTTTCCACAAATACAATCGAAGTGTAGTGTAGTTCCTACATCCCTGATAGGATCTGCTCATTGGAATGATATACACTATAGTTGTGGCATAGGACTGAGGTCAGTATGCCTCTATCGAGTACATTAAACCTAATTACTTGTGTGTGCCAGCTAACTCAGAGGTCACCAGAAACTTCTTGAATAAACAAGAAGGGATTCGTTTCTGACAACCGCAAAACATGAAAACTTTGCTTCCCTTAGAATCGGAACAGTCTCAGAATCGTGGAAACAATAGATAACAGTTTCACTCAGTCAATTGTGCATGCTACGTTTCTACAGAGTTTACACAGAAATAAGTAGACAGGCGTTTCAATAAAAAGGGTTTATTGAACAGTCTTATTTCTCGTGCAAGAGATATGTATGAACTGCTACAATCGTAAGACAGAATGCAAAGTATAATACGCACAGCGTTAGCAGCAATATAAAATAATACTGCAATAGCATGGTTTGTAGCTATGACATATATTCATAAAAATACATACATAAATAACACAGGCTAAAATGTGAATACTTGTCTGGTGCTTCTAGCTAGTTCTACCCCAGTGTACCTAAATGAAGTGTAGTATGAGGTAAGAAGTAGGTGTTGTTTTTCTATAGTCTAGTTTAGCTATAGTTAGGATTGGTGTTGCCAATATTTGCCAAAAGTCCCTCTAGGTTCTAGTCTGCTCCATATCTTAGAATGAGAGAGGTTGGACTCTCTTTCCGGGTCTCGATCTCTAACACCCCGCAAGGGGAGTCAGAAACACTCAAGCTGGATTCTCTGCGAGGAGGATGACAGCGTCTGGTCAGTGCGTCAGTTCGGGACTCAAATTCCTTTCGAACTTTCCATGGCGAGCCATGTAGCCATGACTTGCTATGGCAAGCGAAGGCATATTTATACCATGAAGGTGTTAAGGAATGCCAGTATTGACGTAAAAGTCGGGCAGAGGAACATCATGATTGAACCCCTACGGAATAGATGTTCATGCATAATAAATGAGTTCTTGGAGAAATCAATAATCCAAGCAAGGGGAAGTCCTAAAGGCTTAAGAGTCTGGTTTTCCAAGAATTCGTTGTGACGTGGATGGACGGATGTAGGTGGCCATGCCTATATTTGGCTATCATGGATATTGCCCAAATAAGGATTGGATTTCTATGCCTAAATAAGAACAATGTAAATTGTGCCTATATAAGGGCATAAGTCGGCAAACCTATATACGGTATCTAAATAGACACATAACAGAAGCATATGTGGCCATTGCACTTTTCAGCCTGCTGAGGCCACTGATTGAATGTGCACACCTATATAACCCACTGACATGTACTAAGAGATTATCCCAATGCCTTCAGACTGAGCTTCAGAGCTCCTGGCCGTGCACCATTATAAACACCAACCCACAATGTGAAATCATTCCGACACCTGGAGACGATTCAATTCAAAGTATGCACCATACAACAGTCATATGGTTGCATAAAAAACAACTTCTGGTACACATCTTGAAAAAAAAATACTATTAGGAATGCAAGATGAAGTAAATCATGAGAAATGTAAACAGGTATTTCATCACTGACATATACCTTTAGAGGTTTTACAGTCATGTATGAGAAAATGAAGACAGGGCCAGATGTACAACCCTTTTTTGCGCTCGCAAATGAAAGATCAGCCCGTTTGCGACTGCAAAAAGGGTGATTGCATGTACAAATGCTATTTTGCGAGTCACTGACTCGCAAAATAGTGTTTGCCACTCTCGCTATTAGGAAGGGGCATCCCTTCGTAATAGTGAGACTCACTGCAATGTACTTTTGTTTTGCGACCGCATTTGCGGCCGCAAAACACTCGCAGTTCACCAACTACTTCAAGTAGGTGGTAAACCACTCACAAATGGAAAGGGGACCCCTTCCCCTTTGTGAGTGTGTAGGCAGTGGTCCCGGGGAACACTGTAAGGAAAACGGGCTGCTTTTAAAAAACTAAAAAAATGCTTTATTCAAAAAGCAGTCCCAGACATGGTGGTCTGCTGACCCCAGCAGGCCACCAACCCTAAGAATTCTAGTCATTCCCAATGGGGTCGCAAATTGCGCTTGCTTCATGAATATTGATCAGGTATGCAATTTAAGACACCATTGGGAAATGCTAACTGTGTCTGTCACACTGTTGTACATTGCGGTTTACGAGTCGCAAACTGCGAGTCGCAAAATGTAAGGGTTGTATATCTGGCCGTTAGTGCTGATAGAAACTCGTTTCAAAGTCGCTGTATAGTTGCTGTCGGCTCTGAGACTCACCAGGACTCACCCCACTTAAAGTTCTGCTTAACAACCATTGTGCAGCAATATTGTTTTTCAGGGTATGAAACTGACCAAGTGAAACTTGCGTTGACTAGCTATTTGATTAGGCAGTACAAGAGCCCACTGTCAAGAAACAATGAGCTGTGCAGGGTAAAGGCCTTTATCACTTAAATAGATACATGTTTAATGTTGGTGAAAGAGGGGTGGGATGTTAATAGATACAGGCTTAAAGATATGTAAGACGATCCTTTAATAGTTTTTAATAACTACAGTAATATCAGAATATGGTAACTGATTGGGAGCCTTCTATGGGCCAGATGTACAACCGTTTATGGAACTCACAAAGGGACATTTGGCCCCTTTTGCGACCTCAAAAAACGGTTGCACAATTTACCAACCCTATTTTGCGAGTCGCTAATCTATTAGCGACTCGCAAAATAGGGTTAGCGACTCGCTATTATGAAGGGGCGTGCTTAGGGCTTCCCTTTCTAATAGCGAGTGCAAATGCCATGTATGAGTGTTTTGCGCACCCATTTGCGGTTGCAAAAAACTTGCAGTTTACCACCTACTTCAAATAGACCATTTGCAAATGGGAAGGGAACCCAAGGGGACCCCTTCCCCTTTGTGAATGGGTGTGCACCATTTTTTTTCAAGAGCAGGCAGTGGTTCCAGAGACCACTGCCTAAGCATGGGCGAATTTTGGGAATCTGGCGTTCGCGAATTTAGCGAATTTGCGAACTCGCAATCCGCAAAATCCGCAAATTCCCGTGAATTTGCAGATTTTTTTTTTGGTGTTCGCAAGTGTTTCTGCCTGTTCGCGAGGATTTGGTAGTAGTTCGCAATTGCGAACTTACTTGTCGGCTCGCAACGGTCGCGACTATGCTGTTTCTACGTCTGGTTCATCATCACAGCCTCCCAGCACCCTCTGTTTCACCACTGCCACCCTCTCTTTGACCCATGCCACCCTCTGTTACATCAATGCCACCCTCTGGTTCATCATCACTGTAGAAGATGGGGGGGAAAAGCAAGCACACCTGCCCTGCTTCAACTGACATGAATTAATTTGGGGTTAGTTTATTAACAACACCTGCCCTGCCCCAACTGACAATAATGAATTAGGGGCTAATTAATGTGTCTCTGAATTTGAAGTTCCAGCCTGGCACCTGCTTGTCTGCTCCCTTAGCTGTAAATCAGGACCTTTGTGGCATACAGTTAAGGTCAGAGCAGGTTCACACAATAGTTGCAAGCAGGCAACCGAATTCTGGAGGGCCCCCTCAGGAAGCACAACAGGGAATCGTTACAAATCATGAGATTGACCTTTTGCAC
This sequence comes from Lissotriton vulgaris, assembly GCF_964263255.1. NCBI lineage: Eukaryota > Metazoa > Chordata > Amphibia > Caudata > Salamandridae > Lissotriton > Lissotriton vulgaris. Next base: position 1,357,863,373 of record NC_141687.1, read on the forward strand.
CTGCTCATTTGTTTTGCTTTTGCAAAAATCGTTTTTCGGTAATTTCGCGCTATTTGCGAGGCTCGGCGTCGTGCAAAACCGACCGCGGAAGCCGCCAATTCGTGCGAATGAGCTTTATATTTTTTTGTGGCGTGTTATTTCGCGAGTTTTTTTGCAGTATTTGCGAGCCGCTTGCAGCGCAACACGCGAATTTACCCCAAGGTCGAGTACGGGCGCGGCCATTTTGTTTGTATGACGTATTTCCGTTTCCGCCCGCTATGTATAATCTCGCGAGGTAAGCGCATTGCGAGTACAAGTTTGCACGAGATCGCTAGTAAAATTGCGTGCGAACTTACTTTCGCGCTCGTGAACGGGCGGCCATCTTGTTTTTCATTCATTTCCTGTGTCTGGGCATGGTGTTTATCCTCTTGCTATCTTTGCCATCCTTTGCTTGTTTTCAGTTTTTTTTCGAACGATTTTGCTTCTTATCTATCCCTCTCTTTTCCTAGCTGTATATTTTTGTCTTTTCTGCTATTTTTGTTTACTTTTAAACTACTTTGTAAACTCTTTTCTTTTCTTCTTCCCTATCCTATTCCTTCCTAATTTTCTACTTCCTACCTTACCTGCCCAGACCATGGTGAAGCCAGGCGCCGTGAAGCTGCCCAGGCACTTGAGGGACGCAGCAGCGGCGGGGAGGAGGAGTCCTGGACCCCGTGCCAGGACAGCATGCGGGCGATTGAGGGGGGAGCAGGTGACGCGACGGGAGATCTTCAGCCCGGAGGAAGTGGGCGCGCTGGTCTACTTCGTCCAGCGCCGCCTGCCCAGGACCATCGAGGGAGGCGGAAGGATCGCAGCCGACGGCTACAACATCCGGGAGCGCCGGAAGCGGTGGCAGAAGGTGTGCTGGGCCATGTCCCAACTCTCCGGGGTCCAGCGCACCTACAGCCAGGTCACCCACAGCTGGACGGATGTCCTGGACAGGGAGCGCGACCTGCTGGACCAGCTCGGCTTGGAGATCCCCGGGCTTGGTGAGTAGTAGTAGCTATTTAATCACTCACTACTATGTTTTCTCCTGCTCTGTGTTGTTGTATTGCAAATATTTCTTTTTTACATGGAGCAAGCCAATAATGCTGCTGACGATTACATTGTAGTTAAATTATATTTCAAAATCTTCTGTGCATTTCAGGTGCACTGCTCTCCTTCTCAGTGGCGTTGGTACTATGCTTATTTGTTTTCTATTTTGTGGCCTCGTTGGCCTGGGTAACAATTATGTATGAGTGTACTTTACAGAACTGCGTAATGCTAGACACTAGGGGGCAGATTACATTTACAAGCCCCTTGCGCCACGTTTACGTTGCCTTGCGTGACGCAACAGCGGCGTAAACGTGGCGCATCCCTGCGAGTCATTTACAGCGTGACGCATCTAGGGAGATGCGTCACGTTATAAAGCCATGGGCCTGCGCCACAATGGGTGCGTTCCTAGTACGCAGGGTGGGCGGTCCTGCGGCTGTGCTCCTCTCAAAAGTGCCTGCGTGAAATCTACAAGATTTAACGCAGGCACTTCTGCGACGCTGCTACGTCAAATCAATTCCTTATGCCTGCTTGAAGCAGGCGTAAGGACTGACACAGCATGTTAAGTATTGGGTGGCCCTGAGCATTACTGGAGTTGCATTGCATTGGCGACGTGACTCCAGCGATGCGCCGCTCTTACGTGACGAGATGCGTCACGCAAGTGCCTACCCTTGGGCCAGGGCACGCCGCATTGTAAATGAGGCGCATCTGCCGTGTCGCAAGGGTAGTTTTGCGTGAAGCATTTGATCTGGCGCATCTCTGGAGATGCGCCAGAACGCGTAAGTAAGTATGCCCCTAAGGGGCAGAATTGCAATTACCGTCGCATCCCTGCAAAGTAGCAGGGATGCGCCAGTAATTGTGCGGCCCGCTACCACCACAAAACATGGTGCGCAGTATTTGCAATGCGGCGCACCATGGGCCCAAAATGTCACAGAAGCTTTACTGCTGGAGTTGCGTCGCAACGATGGCGCAGCTCCAGCAATGCTCTGGGGTACCCTATCTCCCCAATGCTGGGTCAAGCCGTACGTCTGCTTCAAGCAGGTGCAGGGTTTGTGTGACGCATCATTGTCCTAAAGATGACTGATTGAAATTTTGTAGATTTCCCTCAGCCACTTTTAGGATGTGTTCCAGCGCAGGAAGGCCCTCCCTTGCGTCGGAATGCCCCCTGATGGCGCAGGGCTTTATAACGGGATGCATCTCCCAAATGCGTCACGTTGTTATAATATTATACGCCGCACCATGGCGCCTCTTTTGTTTAGCTGCTGCGTCACAAAAGTCACGCAAGAACGGAGCAAAAGAGCCGCAAGGGGCTTAAATCTGCCCCTTCTTTTGTACCCCTGACAATAAGAAAAATAGTGGTGGTGGATTGATAGTTTGACTATTTAAATGACTGGTTATGTAGCAGGCAACTGTTAGTGTTGTCACTGATCTGACTGAAATCACAATGGAGTTTGTCTGTCACTTTGCGTCTTGCCTGCGGACTGCTGCCTGCCAGTCCTAGGTGAACCTTTCAGTACTTTGTTTAGTGAGTTACGTGACTTTCGAAGTCGCAGGTCCGCAAATCAATGAAAACTAACCCTAATCAATATAATTTCGCGGAAATATTTTGTTATTGTTGTTTTGAAATGTTTGATTTGGTTGACAAGGACAAGCAACAATCATCCATGTTTTCTGTTCTTTCTTTCATGTTGTACGTCAGCTCCCCCCAGGGGCGAGGGGACACAGGAGCAGCAGGCGGCGGATGCTGTTGAACAGGGCCAGGATCGGGCAGGCGAGGGCTCCTTTGCTGGCCCCAGTAAGTTTTCATTTTAGACTAGTACCTATTTTTCCTAGCGTTCCTCATTTGATTTTTTCAAAATCGTCTTTGATCTTCTTGTAGACTGTATCTAAATTCTTATCCTGCCTCTACTATGACTCCCTGTGGTATTACTAGATTATTCTTATTAGTCTGTCTGTGTAGCTAACTAAGATTGCACGGTTGGCGAAACTCCCATTCTAGTCAGCAATAGCTCTATCAACTTAGTGCAGTGCAGTCCTCTGGGATTGTCCATAATGTCTTTTGAAGTGGTCTATCTGCTTTGAAAATTCCCAACTATAAAATGTGAATGACCACCAAGAAAGAATAAGATACTACCTTTTGGTTTGGATAGGAGGACAATCCATACCACTACTGTTGCGGGGATAATTCTTCTGCAGAAACAGAACTATGGACAATAAATAGTGCATTGCTTATCAATTATAATAGGCGCTGTTAGAGTTTCCACATACCTCTGTGATAACAGACTTTGAACCCCCAATGTCCTTACTGACTGACTACATAGTGTGGCACAGTCATTTACCTCCCGAATTCATCGATGATTGATCCCCAATCATGATTATCCAACGTAGCTCAAGAGTACGGACTCGGAGTCAGAGTCAAGAAGTGTCAGAGGCACGGACTCATGCTTGCAAAAATTGCAAAACCTTTCGCTCAGTCACTCTAGTCTGGACCAAAAAACACAGAGTCTATTTAAGTTTAAAAGCTTTATTAAAAGTAAACATATTTATTAAAATGAAGTCATAATAAAAAAACTAAACGTTTAACTAAGAATTGAAAAGTGGTTAGTGCTGACGATTAATTGGAGACATTTCTTGTGGTCGGGCCGAGCTCTCACCTGGTTTCAACTTGATCTTGTGTTAGAAGTCCATCTTCTGTCTGTGTGGAGAAAAATGGTGCGTGTTAAAAAGCCAGCCTTCATCAGCTGTGCCAAAAAGTGCAGCAAGACAACACTCTTCCCTGGAAAAAGGGACATTTTTTTTTACTTTTGAGTAGACAGTCACAAATTACATTGTTTTCACATGTCTTCATTCCTAGGCCAAATACTAGTGAGTGGTTTATTCTAACATTCTTAAATGTACTTTGTAGGTGGAACATCTGGTGGCGGGGCCAGCGTGGAGGTGGTGGTGCTCGACACGGAGGCGGAGGGCAATTCTTCATGGGAGGAGGCGGCGGCTCCAGTGCCGGCTGTGAGAGTTGAGACGGTGGTGGTGGCGGGCAGAGGTAAGCTCTTATATATTCCTTACTTATTGAGATTGAAGACGTGGCTGGGAAGGAAAGAATATGAGATGCATGGCTGGGTGAATGATGAAGCAATGATTGGTGGAAGGACAACAGCCTGGGTGGGTGACACAGAAACTGTATGTGTCCATAATATACCTGGATCATGCTACTATCTGACTCTTAAATAGCATATGTGTATCTAGAGCAGGGGTACTCATAGTACGGCCCGCGGGCCGGTGGCGGCCCGGCAAGCCTTCCTTTGCGGTGCGCAGACCTTGCAGACAATCACTGCTCCCCTGGCCCCCACAGAGCAGAGGCTTTGTTGTATTTCACCTGTTAGCGCCCCTGCTTCTCCACTCTGACATTCACTGCTCCCCCGGCCCCCACAGAGCAGAGTGGAGATGCAGGGCCACAAAGAGGTGAAATAGAACAAAGCCTCTGCTCTGTGGGGCCGGGCAAGCAGTGATTGTCAGGGTGGAGATGCGCTACAACAAACAAAGCCTCAATAATATGTTAATGGTCTTTTAAAGACCTGTTAAGTACTTTGGTGTGGCTGTCTGTGTGTGCGCGTTGAGGAAGCTGTCTCAGCCCGGGCTGAAGGCTGACACAGACAGACACACACACAGTGAGATGACAGAGGGGGAGGGAGAGGGAGGGCAGGAGCAAGAGAGAGATGGTGGGGGAGGGCAGGAGGGAGAGCAGGAGGGAGAGAGATGTATGTAAATGCTGGGTCTGGTGGCTCAGTGGATAAAGGCATCTGCTGCAGGGACCTGTGTGCAACCTCATGGTCACAAGTTTTCGTTTTGCTTTAGCCCCGCCCCCTCTGACTCCCCCCTCACCAGTGCGGCCCTCGGCCACAAACTACACTGTAAATTTAGCCCCTGAGAGAAAGTTTGTGAGTACCCATGATCTAGAGAGAGTAGACGGTCAGTGCATGAACTAAGTGTAACTTTGAAGAGCATGTAACACTGCACCCGCACGTCCGTTCCAGTGTAGGAAAGGCAAGGAAAAGAAGTTGTAATTTTGTCCAAATACTACCATCAATAGTAGCAGTAGTTTGTATAGCAAGCACAGCATAGATCCGGTTATTACGGTGGCCACTCCCTACCTCTCTTAATAAGTTTAGTAGTACTCAGTCATTCATGTGTGGATGTATCACTGGTCACTCATTAAAAAGCAAAGCACCTAAAGTCATCCCATATGTAAGCAAAAACATCCCATGTGAAGTGATAGATAATCAGATTATTTATCTTCTTCATTTTTCCATTTCTAGTACTCATTCGCACTGTAGGGTGAAAGTTAAATTAATTAAGCAGTAGCCCTTGTAACAGAGTATTCTCAGTGCCACCCGTAAAAGAAAAGTAAGAGCTTCACCACCTGCATGTACTGGACCGGTACAGTAACGCAAGTCTAGGTCACTCATCATGGCGTGCGTCTCTTTTTCTCGGGTGCAAGTTCACTGCGCTGGCATTATGCCGGCTTGCAGAAGATAACGTACCAATTTTCCTAAACAAGAGACAAGAAGAAGAATAAGACTGGTGTACTTTCATAGTCGACTCCAATGGAAGTCCATAGTGCTCGTAGAATTTGTTCCTTAAACTCCCACTAATGTTAGAGCAAGGATGAAGAAGTGGGAGGTTAGATAGATACTGGCCTCAATAGTTATGTAATGCGCTTGCAAGTTGCTAGTTGTACTGCAACACAAATTTCTGCTGAATGATTGAGTTATTCTTAAAGAGCATTGGTTACAGACTATGTCTTTCTTTCTTCATATAGATGCTCCTTCCAAACAAACAAGGAGGAAGGAGCTGGCTAGAGCGGCCCGGCAACGGAGGATCGATGCCACTGTTGCAGAATATCAGTGGCTGGTGGCCCTGGAGGACGACGAAAGTGTGCAGTCGACCTCAACAACAACGTCGTCTGCATCGGCCTCCATGCCCCCACGGGCTGCCACCCAGCACAGTGCTCCAGCCAGACTGAGCCGGGCTGCCAAAGCCAAACGCCAACGCCGAGCAGCAAGGACAACAGCGGCCTCTCACAGCCATTGTAACTGCAAGGCACGACTGCGCCGCAGTACCCTGAGGGTGTCCCGCCTTCAGCAGGAGCTCCACCACTTTACAAACGTGTTGGAGGGGCTCCGCGTAGAGCACGCCTTGCTCCGCCAGGAGTATGATGCCCTGGCCCAAAAAGTAAACAGCATCCACCCATAGTGTCCTTTGCCCCTTTTTTAGAGACTTTTGGGGGGTGGGAATCGGGAGTTGGGTTTGGGATTTTTAAAGGACAACCGTTGGGGTTAGGGAGGGTCTTGCGGGAGATTATTTTGTTAGGGATATAAATATACTTTTTCAAACTTTATCTGAGCATACCTGTTTTTAACTGCTTGCCTGGTGGGTGGGGGTTTAACAGTAACTTTGTTTTCCTGAAAGTTTAGTTCTGTTTTCTTCCTTTAAGTGTAAATGCCCAAATGTTTTCAACACTAAGTGCCTCTCACAGAGTAAGTGAAGTGAATTCAAGAGTCCTAGGACTTTAGTAGTACTACCGTCAATCTCGTCTCTCCTAATACTCCATTATACTCCCTCCCACCAAACGCTTATCTTACCTGTAATTTGTGTTTGAAAGTAAGGCTAGACCCAGGGCTGGCTCCACGGGAAACAGCGAATAAGGTTGGCAATCCTGGGCGGATAAAATTTCCTCATAGCGGTGGTACTAGTGGTGTGACACAGTGGCAGTTGCATGCCTATGAAAAAAAAGAAAATGAAATCTGGTTTGTCCTCCTGAGCAATACAACGGTCCAATAGAGAATATAGCAGGTGACAGTACACTAAAACAGTGCCAGATTGTAGCCTAACAAATGGTAAAGCATAACTACTAATTCGGTTGAAGTTCTTTGACATTAGCCATGGGTCTTTGTCAAGCAGAGTAAGAATATATCCTCGGATTTCTTCACCAGCCTGTTGCTATCACCTTATCCTCCCCAGCAAGTGTGTGGATTTATTGCTGTAATTTAGTCACACATCAATCAAAACCACACAGCCCGGGGGAAGAGGGTTAGGGTTTGAAAAATGGATGGGTACGGGGGTTTTTGGGAGAAGTTTTGGGAGACAAGAAAAAATAGCACAGCATGGACAAACAATTGTGAACATAAACAAATCTTTAGGTACAAACCTATCCATCAATCTTTGAAAGTGCATGCACTACTGCATGCATGTCAGTGAAAAGTAAATAGTACTTTCGACAACTGTGGAAGAAAGAATGCAACAGTACAGGGCGTGTGTGGAAATATTGATAACTATATTCAACATAAGGTCTATGTTGCCAGATACCTGAGAGCCTTGCTGGTCACTATAAATCCATTCACAACACTCAATGGGGTTGGTCTGGAAGGTATAGTAGATCGAAAAAGAGAAATTGCTCTTTTTCTAGGTGTCCCCTCACTCACCAGGGTTGCCCCTTGGTGACATGCTTCATCATTGGGGCCATCCCAGTCCTCTACGGGCTGGGGCGTGCTGCGACTTGTGAATTACAAACACAACAAGTGATGGACATAATGTGGATCAATGTCACACACTCACCCCAGTCCAAGGATCTGGGCCTAAATCCATCGTTATTTTGCACTCCACACCACCCTGGGTTAGACAATGGCGATATGCAAATCAGCTCTGACCCTGAGCCTCATGGGAACAGTCCAGTCTGAACTACAAAAGCCATGTCCTTCCCAGAACGGAATCAAGCATCCGAGGACCGGACCAGTTTCGAGGTAACACCTCTCATCAGCCCGGCTAGCTTGACTCCAGTGGTGTGGAGTGCCTGGGACCCACGTCTGGGCATCCCCAGCGCACTTATGGCGGAAATTGCAAACACAACAAGTGATGGACAGAATGTGGATCAATGTCACACACTCACCCCAGTCCAAGGATCTGGGCCTAAATCCATCGTTATTTTGCACTCCACACCACCCTGGGTTAGACAATGGCGATATGCAAATCAGCTCTGACCCTGAGCCTCATGGGAACAGTCCAGTCCGAACTACAAAAGCCATGTCCTTCCCAGGACGGAATCAAGCATCCGAGGACCGGACCGGTTTCGAGGTAACACCTCTCATCAGCCCGGCTAGCTTGACTCCAGTGGTGTGGAGTGCCTGGGACCCACGTCTGGGCATCCCCAGCGCACTTATGGCGGAAATTGCAAACACAACAAGTGATGGACAGAATGTGGATCAATGTCACACACTCACCCCAGTCCAAGGATCTGGGCCTAAATCCATTGTTATTTTGCACTCCACACCACCCTGGGTTAGACAATGGCGATATGCAAATCAGCTCTGACCCTGAGCCTCATGGGAACAGTCCAGTCCGAACTACAAAAGCCATGTCCTTCCCAGAACGGAATCAAGCATCCGAGGACCGGACCGGTTTCGAGGTAACACCTCTCATCAGCCCGGCTAGCTTGACTCCAGTGGTGTGGAGTGCCTGGGACCCACGTCTGGGCATCCCCAGCGCACTTATGGCGGAAATTGCAAACACAACAAGTGATGGACAGAATGTGGATCAATGTCACACACTCACCCCAGTCCAAGGATCTGGGCCTAAATCCATCGTTATTTTGCACTCCACACCACCCTGGGTTAGACAATGGCGATATGCAAATCAGCTCTGACCCTGAGCCTCATGGGAACAGTCCAGCCCGAACTACAAAAGCCATGTCCTTCCCAGAACGGAATCAAGCATCCGAGGACCGGACCGGTTTCGAGGTAACACCTCTCATCAGCCCGGCTAGCTTGACTCCAGTGGTGTGGAGTGCCTGGGACCCACGTCTGGGCATCCCCAGCGCACTTATGGCGGAAATTGCAAACACAACAAGTGATGGACAGAATGTGGATCAATGTCACACACTCACCCCAGTCCAAGGATCTGGGCCTAAATCCATCTTTATTTTGCACTCCACACCACCCTGGATTAGACAATGGCGATATGCAAATCAGCTCTGACCCTGAGCCTCATGGGAACAGTCCAGTCCGAACTACAAAAGCCATGTCCTTCCCAGAACGGAATCAAGCATCCGAGGAGCACTTACAAATGACTATGTGTGGTGCAGATGTGATAGTGGAGTGGACTAAGTGATGTGTTAAGGGATCAATTTAGAAGCAGAGAGAGATCCAAGAAATGCAGTCACAGTCATAGAAAGAAACAATGGATACTGTATCTGTATGTTGTTGTAGTTGTCCTGTTGAAATTGGTAAGTAAGTTGCATGCAGAAAAAAATTCCTCTTATTAGCGGCACTCCTCCATTCCATCCGACGCTTTGTCCATCAATGTTGGTGACCAGAAGACACCCTGTCCACTGCCTGCCTGGCGGATGCTGAATTGCGGCTCGCTAATGTGAAGCCTGACTTCATCCTTTTTTCCCCATTGCACAGACTGAAACCCGGCCAGTAATTATTCAACGAAAAACAGGAAGTGATATAATATTACAACACCACTGATAAATAAATATAAGGTATGTAGTCTGTGGAGTGCATAAAGTCACACTTTGATTTTCCTAGTAGACAGTACAATATTTTTGAAAGTGCGTACTCTGTCTGAGTCACCTTTTGAAGGATAAATAAGTATGGGCAAATTAATGTAGCGGATCTTTCCCCTCAAGCTAGGTGTACTGTAAACTGTGTTTTAGAACAAAATTAGACATTCCCAGCAGTGCTCCCACCCAGAGCCTTAGTAAAGCCAGTCGCAAAAATGTAGAAGACCCCCAATCAAATCTCAAAAAACGAGGCCTAGCAGAAAACTGGTGACAAAACGTACTTTGAAAGTAAAAGAAGGCCCAAATACCCCCTTACCCACCGTGGATTGTATTCAAACCACTTGCAAGCAACCAAGCAAAAGTATCCATAGCCAGCATCGCTCCAAGACTCGAAAACTCCCCCCACCCAAACACAATAGAAATACTGCTAACCCTAACGAACCCTAAGTTAAGAATAGTGGCAAAGGCTTTCTTCAACTATGCCAAATCCCCCTTTTCCCACCATGGATTTTCTTCAAATGACTTGCGACCAAAATTACACATTCTCACGAGTGCTCTAAGACCCCAGAACTCAGTTGCAAACATCTAGAAAACCCCGAAACACATGCAATCCTGCTGCTAGGGCTAACCCTAACGAACCCTAAGTTACAAAAAGTGCCACAAGGCTTTTCCGCGTGGACTTTGTCCCAACCACTTCTACCCGGTATTAGACCTTCCCAGGAATGCCCCAAGACCCACCAACCCACCCGCCAAAAAGCATAACACCCCCAAACAGGCCAAAAGCAAAATCTCCTACTTACAATATTTCTCAGCCTTCGGTCCAAACGCGCTGTGTAGCTAGGCCATAAGTCCGGTTTACCACCACGGATTTCCTGAAAAGCAAATGCAATCAAGATTAAAGTGTCCCAGCAGTGCTCCCAGACCCCGAAACTCACCCACAAACAGCCGGAACCCCCCCAAAGAGCACCTCAAAGGCAAGCAAGTCAGCAAAAACACCCAAAAGATTCCGCCTCGGATTTGGGCCAAACCACTTTTATCCGGTATTAGAACTTCCCAGCAATGGCCCCAGAGCCGTCAACCCAGGAGAAAACGAGTAGAAGACCCCCAAACAGCCAAAGAGCAAAAGTACAAAAATGGGGACTTAGTCATTTTTTTGCAAATTTCCCAAATCACTCCGCGCGAGCTCTGCCTAACTCCCATCTGCCACCATGGATTTGCTTCAAACCTCTTGCAAAGTAAAGTATCCATAGCCAGCAGTGCTCCCAGACCCCGAAACCCACCCACAAACACCAGGAAGCCCCCCAAACAGGCCCCCGAAAATGCTACATTGAGCAAAATGTCAGAAATAGCAACAAAAAATCGGCGTGGATTTTGTCCTAACCACTTCTATCCGGTATTAGACCTTCCCAGGAATGCCCCAAGACCCGCCAACCCACCCGCCAAAAAGCATAACACCCCCAAACAGGCCAAAAGCAAAATTTCCTACTTACAATATTTCTCGGCCTTCGGTCCAAACGTGCTGTGTAGCTAGGCCATAAGTCCGGTTTACCACCACGCATTTCCTGAAAAGCAAATGCAATCAAGATTAGAGTGTCCCAGCAGTGCTCACAGACCCCGAAACTCACCCACAAATAGACGGAACCCCCTCTAAGAGCACCTCAAAGGCAAGCAAGTCAGCAAAAACACCAAAAAATTTCCGACTCGGATTTGGTCCAAACCACTTTTATCCGGTATTAGAGCTTCCCAGCAATGGCCCCAGAGCCGTCAACTCACCCGCAAAGAGGTAGAACAACACCCCCACAAGTGCTGAGTCTTTCTTCATTGGGCGTAAACCAGCCCTCTGCTTTGATGCAAATAGGAGTCTGGAGGAGGAGGAGGATAGAGGAGCATGTTCTTCTGAACTTGTGAACTTGAGGAATGCAGACTGCGGCACCTTCAAATCAATAAGCAAACAAGTGAAGACATTTCTGCTGATGGGCTTGTTTTTGTGATTAGGTGATTATAGTTTAAATTATATTAACTGGGCACAACAAAGAAAGACAGACACAAAGGAATAAAAACGAATAAGGACGAAAAAGAAAGTTATTGATTCAATGTCTCATTTTCAGGGCTCGGTGTCACGGTCCACGAATAAGAATAAGGCTTCCTCATCATACTCTGCGAATTCAGGCAGGGTGAGCTCAGTGTCACCTGACAGAGAAGAAATTCCCTCATCTATGTTGCTGTCCACCTCGTCTTCATCCGGCGTGCTTTCTCGTACTCTGTAATCTGGTGGTATGAGGTGCTGATTCATCTTGATCATTGTTAACCTCTCCACATTTTTGGGCGAGAGGCGGCTCCGTTTGGAAGTTACAATGCCACCAGCAGCACTGAAAACACGTTCAGAAGACACGCTTGCGAGTGGGCAAGACAAGTAGTTTAAAGCCAGGTTGGAGAGCTGTGGCCACAATTCTTTTTTCCCATGCCAATACGCCAATGGGTCAGCATTAACATAGACCTCTGTTGAGTCATTCAGATAGTCCTTCACCATCGACTCAAGGTCCTCATCCAAGGTTCCTCCACTTTGCTTAGCTGTTGCTGTGACCTTTGGAGAACCAAACCCAAGCCGAGCTAGCCAATCGTCTTCAGCCTCCAATGTTACTGTTGTGTCTGGTGGTGCAGATGATCCGGTTGCCGGTCTCTTCAGCGGCTGAGAGGTCACTTGTGCCGCAGCCACAGGTGCAGAAGTGGATTGTTGCGACTGGGGATGGCCTGCTGATACTGATGTACTGCCTTTTCCTTCAATTTGCTGCTGTTCTCTTTCAAACCTCTTGGCTGAGGAGACAAGTAGTTTAAAGCCAGGTTGGAGAGCTGTGGCCACAATTCTTTTTTCCCATGCCAATACGCCAATGGGTCAGCATTAACATAGACCTCTGTTGAGTCATTCAGATAGTCCTTCACCATCGACTCAAGGTCCTCATCCAAGGTTCCTCCACTTTGCTTAGCTGTTGCTGTGACCTTTGGAGAACCAAACCCAAGCCGAGCTAGCCAATCGTCTTCAGCCTCCAATGTTACTGTTGTGTCTGGTGGTGCAGATGATCCGGTTGCCGGTCTCTTCAGCGGCTGAGAGGTCACTTGTGCCGCAGCCACAGGTGCAGAAGTGGATTGTTGCGACTGGGGATGGCCTGCTGATACTGATGTACTGCCTTTTCCTTCAATTTGCTGCTGTTCTCTTTCAAACCTCTTGGCTGAGGAGGCTAGCCACTGTTTGTACTTTATAACATCTTCATCAGAAAAAGGAAAGAATGCTTGGCCTGCCAGCGCCTTTTTGTAGTCTGGATCCAGAATAGTAGCACAAATGTAATGCTGGTTTGAGTAGATCATTTTAAGACGTTCATCACCTTGTAGGTGCTCTAATAATTTCTCCGCCAGAACAAAAGGGTCTTGGTTTTTTTCATCTTTTTGAAACACAGAACACACCTCCTTCAGTTGGTGCTCCAGCATGTACAACAATGGGATAGCTTTTCCCAAATTACAGTCCTCCTTGCTGACTGCACGCGTGAAGAACTCAAAAGGACGAAGCATGCGTGTCAGGCTTTTAACTATGTCCCATTGCGCCGCACCCATCCTCAGGTCCTCCTTCTGAGCTGTACCCTGTGTTAAGAAATAGTGATTGAGTACCGTATACTGCTCATACAGACACTCAAGCATGTAGAAGGTTGAGTTCCAACGTGTTGCCACCTCCTGGATGAGTGCTTTCACTGGCATTTGACGTTCATATAGCAGGCTCCTCAGATGCTTCCGGGCCTTAAAAGAATGGCTGAAATGTTTGCACATTTTTCGGCAGGTGTCCCCTACCCTGTACACTGCACTGCCTTTATAACTCAAGAATTTTTTGACAACCAGGTTTATACAGTGCGCCAAACACGGCACTCTGAAATAGTCACCCAGCTGCATGGCCTTAACTACATTGGAGCCATTATCAGTGGAAACATAACCAACTTGGCGTTTTTTGGGGGACAGCCAGTCAAGGACCTTTGTGTTAAACACGTCCAAAATGTTTTCTGCTGTCTGACGTTTCTCGAAACCAAACATGGCTAGTGTTGCATGTTTCCGAGCAGCTTTAAAAACTTTGTCCGCGTCAACACCTGCGTTTAGCTTTGCTTTAACCCGTGAAAAAGAGACCCAGTGTGCAGTGATGCACATGTAATCAGCGTCAGCGCCACTGGTCCACATGTCTGTTGTCAGATGTATAGTGTGAACAGCACTCTTCTGCAAAGCTGCCCCAATAACCTCCAGAACATCTTCATGTAGTGCTGGAACCGCAACTCGGGCAAAATAGAACCAGCTATGAACCTTCCATTTAGGGCAGAGCGCTGCCACTAATTCTAGAAAACCAACCCCTTCTACAAAAGAAAAAGGGAGAAGGTACAGAGCTAGCATTTTAGCCAGCTTAGTGTTATACAGACGCGTCAGTGGGTGGTTGCGTTCATATTGCGCTTCTGTAAACAACATCTTTTTAATGTTGCCCTGGACCAAGGATTTACGGGATGATGATGATGATATCTTCGACCCAGTTACGCTCGCTGATGAACTTTTTCGCATTGGCGTATCACTCTCTCCCACACTCTTAGTGTGGCTCACATGGGGTGTGCTGCTGACAGGGGTACTGGGTGTAAGTGAAGGGTTTGACACGTCTTCTTCCTCCTCGTCATCATCAGATGAAACAGCATTACGTGCAATTTGGGCTTCCTTGATCGCCTGTAGGTGCGCAAACCATTTGACAGCGTGCTTTCTTTCAAGATGACCTCTCTGGCCTCCGGTACCATAGTTGGAACCAAACTTACCACCACTAACTCGAAGCTTACACACGCTACAAATGGCTACGTTTTCATTTTTTGGGAAAACACAAAAGAAGTCCCAAACTGCAGACTTGAAATGTCTTTGGGGGCCGGAGGAGGCGGCGATACTGGTGGTGGTGGTCCTGCTGCTAATGCCAGATGAAGTGGAGGATATGGATTGCTGAACTTCAGTACGTTTTGCACTTTCACCACCACTAATTGAGGTCGAGGTGGATGGAGGTCCCTTCTGGCGACTAAGAAATATGGAAGCGGTAGGTGTTGGTGTACTAGTTAACTCCAATGATTGTGGTGTTTCTTCCATTGCCTCCTCGTCGACATCATCATCACGCTCAGCAGCTTCTCGGGATAGGGTCAAAATGTCTCTTTTCTGCATGCCCGCTGGGGCTGCAGTGACCTTTATGATGACTGGCTCGTCGTCGTGAGAGGCTTCATCAGCAGCAGTATCCGTCACTTCTTGTTGAGCCTCATCACACTCCATAGCTATGAGTTTTTCGGCGACCTTCCTTTTACGCTTAGGTATCTTTGTCAGATCATGGTGTGCCTCACTTCACGGCTGTGGTGGTTCCCAATCGTCATCCAGATCATCAGAAGGAGGTGGGCTTGAAGAAGATATAGACACCCCCCTTGATCTTTTCCTTGCTAGGGATGTGGAAGTAAATGAATGATCATCAAGAGGAGTGGCTTCTCAAATGATACCTCGGTCTGATTGTCAATTTCCTGATGTGCCCCTACTTCGGGAGGAACAACTATTGTGGGCACATGTGACCCTCCATGCACCTCTGCTTGCGCATCTCCTTGCGCTGCCTCTCCTTCCACATGTACTTGGGCTTGTACTTGCACATGTTGTTGTTGTTGCGGCTGTGGTTGTACAACACTTGTCAGATGAGTTACAACAACCTGTGTTGATTCAGGGACATTGCTGCTACTTTCTTGCGATGAGCCAACATCACTGGTCGATGGTGATTGAAGAAGTACACTGACTGCCTCTGAAGCACTCAAGGGCTTTGACTTAAGTTGGCGTGGTGGTTGGAGGCACTGAGCCCAATGGAGCGGGGGTGCTGCTCCCAGCTTGGTCCCCAGCAGATCCCGCTGCTGCTGCAGGCGTACTTTTTTTTTTACTCCCAAAAAACACGGCGGCCGGCACACCAGCCTCCTAGGTAACTTGCTTCTTCTGCTCCTTACTAGCAACTTTCTTGCTAGAGGAGCTACGGAGGCCTTTTTTTGGGGCCATCTTCTTCAGAGCAGGTCAGAACAGCAGGCCGCAGTTGCACGAGTTGCAGAGTTGTCTGAGGCCAGACGTGACGTCGCGTGATGTTATGCTGCACACACACCGCTGCAGGACTTCTTCCTGGCACTGGTGGTTCTCTTGAGTCTTGTGCACCTAAAAGCAATGGAAGACAGAGGAACAGAGGAACATCAGTTCAGTTATACACCCCCAAAAAAATACAAAAAAACAGAAAAATCAGCACAGTCCCATGCCCTCCATGATGCTTACATTCAAGACACCCCACAGAAAGACTAGGCCCATGCAACACTCACTAGTCACTACCCCTGGTGAAAAGGCCACAACAACAGGCCAAAAAAACAGAAAATCACAGAAAAATCAGCACAATCCCAAGCCATCCAGCCCCTCCATGATGTTTACATTCAAGACACCCCACAGAAAGACTAGGCCCATGCAAGACTCACTACCCCTGGTGAAAAGGCCACAAGTACAGCCCAAGAAAACGAAAATCACAGAAAAATCAGCACAATCCCATTCCATCTATGGCCTCCATGACGTTTAAGTTCAAGACACCCCACAGAAAGACTAGGCCCATGCAAGACTCACTACCCCTGGGCATAAAGGTTGAAAACTAGGCAAAATGGTTGCAGGCCTAACAGCACTGCCTGCATTCAAAATGGCCACTTGCCTCCCAGCACATGGCCAGGGCCTGTAGCAGCACTCAAAATGGCCCCCAGCCACATGGCCTGTCCTTCCCCATGAACACCCCCAAAAATCGAAAAACACAGAAAAATCAGCACAATCCCATTCCATCCATGCCCTCCATGATGTTTAAGTTCAAGACACCCCAAAGAAAGACTAGGCCCATGCAAGCCTCACTACCCCTGGTGAAAAGGCCACAAGTACAGCCCAAAAAAACGAAAATCACTGAAAAATCAGCACAATCCCATTCCATCCATGGCCTCCATTATGTTTAAGTTCAAGACACCCCACAGAAAGACTAGGCCCATGCAAGACTCACTACCCCTGGGCATAAAGGTTGAAAACTAGGCAAAATGGTTGCAGGCCTAGCAACACTGCCTGCATTCAAAATGGCCACTTGCCTCCCAGCACATGACCAGGGCCTGTAGCAGCACTCAAAATGGCCCCCAGCCACAGGGCCTGTCCCTCCCCATGAACACCCCCAAAAATCGAAAAACACAGAAAAATCAGCACAATCCCATTCCATCCATGCCCTCCATGATGTTTAAGTTCAAGACACCCCACAGAAAGACTAGGCCCATGCAAGACTCACTACCCCTGGGCATAAAGTTTGAAAACTAGGCAAAATGGTTGCAGGCCTAACAACACTGCCTGCATTCAAAATGGCCACTTGCCTCCCAGCACATGACCAGGGCCTGTAGCAGCACTCAAAATGGCCCCCAGCCACATGGCCTGTCCCTCCCCATGAACACCCCCAAAAATCGAAAAACACAGAAAAATCAGCACAATCCCATTCCATCCATGCCCTCCATGATGTTTAAGTTCAAGACACCCCACAGAAAGACTAGGCCTATGCAAGACTCACTACCCCTGGTGAAAAGGCCACAAGTACAGCCCAAAAAAACGAAAATCACTGAAAAATCAGCACAATCCCATTCCATCCATGGCCTCCATGATATTTAAGTTCAAGACACCCCACAGAAAGACTCAGTCCACCCACCACTGAGTACCCCTGGGCAAAAGGCCCCAAAACAGCACGAAAATCGAAAATTCCAAAATTGTAGTTGCAGCAACTGTAATGCCCCAAACAAACTTACTTGTGAAATTTCTAATCCAAAAGTGATCCAAAGAAAGTCAAAAAGGCCTCAAATCCAAATATCCAACAGCATCCACAAAAAGTAATTCTTCCAGCTCCAGATCCAAATGAAAAGTGACCAGGAGATGGACAAAGCACTGGGAGGAGCCTGCTGGACAGGAAAAGGAAGTTGAAGACTGTGGGGCACTTCCTTCCTCCCACCCCCCCCTCTCCCCAAAATGGACTCCTCGCAAAAAAAGTGCAGGCAAATGTCAACCTGAGGAGTTATTCAGATAAAAATCATCATTTCCAGAAGGTTTATGCTGCTTGCTGGTGGATTTCTTGTGCAGAATTGTAAATTTTGTATTTTCGCGATTGTGAGATTATTGCTGCTCGCCGCATCTCCAAGCTCGCAATTGCAAAGTACCGCAATACGTGATCACGGCGTACTCGCGTTGACAAACTCTCGCTGTACAAGTTGGCAAGCCGCGATTACGTAATCGCGCTTGCCAAATTCCCGCGGGATCCCGCAGCAAGATCCAAAATGGCGCAGCACTCGCAAAATATCAAGAAAAATAACTCGGCAAACGATGAATGACGGTAAGTAAACGCCGCGCGCCGCAAAATTGTATCACCAAGAAAAAAAAAATCCGCTGCGTGCGAATTTGCCGATTTTGCGGGAAATTCGCAAATCTCGCGGATTGCAAATTTACCGAAAATCCGCAAAAATCCGCGAGCGGAACGGATTTTACGCCCATGCTTACCACTGCCTGCCCTTAAAAAATGTAACTGAAAAGCTTCATTTTTTTTTTTTTGAATGCATCCCATTTTCCTATAAGGAAAACAGGCTGCATTTAAAAAAAACTGATTTATTGACAAAGCAGTTCCAGACATGGTGGTCTGCTGACCCCAGCAGGCCACCATCCCTTGGAGTGCTAGCCATTCCCAATGGGGTCGCAAATTGCAACAGCCTCTTTAATATTCATGAGCCATGCAATTTGAGACCCCTTTGGGAATCACAAACAGTGTCTGAGACACTGTTGTACATTAATTTTTGCGATTTGCAAATTGCAACTCACAATTTGCGAGTCGCAAGAGTCAATGGTCGTACATCTGGCCCTATATGTCTTATGGTGGAAACATTTACTGAACCAGTACCTTTCCCCAATCCCGTCATTACCATGTTGAAATTGTTCAGTTATCCCTGATTGGGAGTCCCCATACAGTTTTCTTCAGCCAAGTTCCCAGACAAGAAGTGACAGCAATAATTATGAGTAAACACATCCAAATCACTTACAGTTTGACCTGGTGCTAAAAGCTTAAACACTGGAAAGTGCAGTTTCTTTGACTTGAGGCAATCTTTATATGGCCTTGATCAGTGAGTCAGGTAGTGGTGAATTATCATATGGAATCCCGCTCTATCTTGTAACATCTGGCCTGGTGTTCCTGCATCCAGTGTTCTCGATGGAAGGAACATCGAGCCTGATTTTACTTGCCCGCAATTCGGCTGGTAAAATCCCATGAGACGTTGGTTGCAAAAGCAGCCAATCCAAGTTCTTTCCCATGCAATGCGACACCCTCTCAAAACGATACTTTCCTTGCTCTCCCCCGTCCAATCAACTCTTCTCCTTTGTCCCCATCCTTCAAGGAGGCCATTGTTTTCTTCACCCCCTTACTCAGAGCAAGTGTTTAAATGGAGCATGAAACTCTTCGGAATAGAGAACACCATGCAGAGTTCCTCACTTTAATTTTATGTCCAAGCAGTTATTCCCCATTCCAATAGGTCTAACTCCTGATAGGTGGAATTCTAAGTGGTGATACCGCACAGTACTTCTGTCTGCTGGGAATATCGGTATGGCCCAACACATACTTAGGGCCTGTGCACAGGAATCTGATTTTGCTGCTTTTCTGTTTAGAGGTCACACATGCAGTGATCGAAGTGGGTGGGATCGAAATGCACGGCGTGCCCCTACTTCTTTTATTAAAAAGATTCTGTGCCCCTACTCTCTCTTTTCAAAACTGTGTTCCTGAATGGCAGAAATGGAAAAGGCATACAGATAAGGCTCGGCTTGCTTTCGTGGACGTTCGGGGAGGGCAGAGAAGTAAAAGGACAATTTCCTCATTTTTTTCTGGCAGCTGCCCCCCTCCCTTCTTATTATTCCCTCTCTTTCTGTCTTGCTCCTCACTTACTGAAAAACGTGACTTGAAGAAACGGTTCACAACCTTTCTTTCCTTCTTTTATTTATCTTGGCTATCAGGGTGAGGGTTTTCCTCTTTCCTGGTTTTCCTGTGGTGCCGCTGAGAGACACCATTTTGTCATTTGGCGCTCTAGCTCTCTGGCACTCAGGCGTATTTTAATGCGTGCTGAACGGACGCGCAGCGGATGCGCCACTGGCGCGCCTAAAGCAAGCCTGTCTGCGTCCATCAGCGCCAAGCACCAGCCATGCTACCCGAAAACCTCTGGGAGCTGAGCTGAGGAGAAGCTCTTGTGGAACCACCCTTAGAGCGCTGCTGCCACCCTCATAATTTGGATATGGCAATGTTTCCTCTGGCTGCCTGCCCATTTTGTGGTTTCCTTCTAGGGCGGGGGCTTGCATCCCTGGCTACTGAGAGTTGTTTACCGGCTTAACGGGCGAAGGATTCCCATATTAAGGCAGCTTTGATCAATGCCCGGTCTCTCAGGAAGCATCATGCTGATGTAGTCGATCTCTTGGAGGATAGTTCATTAAATATGTTGTTCCTCATGGAGATGTGGCTTGATCCCTTTTCTGGACCCATTGTCTCCTTCGCCATCCCTGCAGGCTATAAGATCGCTAGAGCCGACCGCCAGGGGGGGAAAGGTGGCAGTGTGGCCATTATATATAAAAATGTATGGGAACTTCGCTTGGGAGACACCTCCGCATGGGCAGGCTGCGAGGTGTTTGATTTTAGCATTCGCCTCTCAGCCCACTTTACCCTGGGACCCTCTTTGATCTATAGGCCCCCTGCTCCTGCTGGTCCATTTCTCTTGAACTGTGGGGATGCTATCAACTCCAGGGTGGTAAGGTTCTCGCACTATATGATTCTGGGGGATTTCAATATCCATCTGGACCGACCTGATACCAAGGAGGTGACTGACCTCCTGGATATATTACAAATGGCCCAACTTAGCAAGCATGTCCGCCTTTCTACTCATCAGGCCGGCCACATATTGGACCCGATTTGCTCCAACTTTCCTATTTCCATTAGGGATCCTTGCCCGGTGGCCTGGCCCGACCATTTTATATCTTATTTTCTTGGACAGTATTGAGTGCAGCGAAACAGGGGCGCTCCTACCAGAAGCCAGCTTTCGGGAAAATTGACCCTTTGGAATTTAAACAGGCTTTGGAGCACATTAGGCCCGTTCTGTCAGGTGAATTGGAGGAGTGTATGTCAGGGTTCAATGGCTGGGTGGCGAGGGCGGTTGACTCTGTAGTCTCCCTTCGGCCTGTCAGTCCTGCTAGAGACGCGCCCTCTAAACCTTGGTTTAATTTGACTCTTAAAGCTGCTAAGCACGACTGCAAGGTTTTGGAGTGAGCTTGGCGTAGGAGTGGCTACTGCTCCATAGTCAAGAGGAAGCTGAGAGCAGTGCAAAAAATGTACTTTGAGGTCATCGCCGTAGCTAAAGGCCAAAATTCTTTACAGCTCGCATTGATTGTGCCAGGAACAATGGCAACTTTTTTTTTGCCATATTTCAGACTTTTACGTCACTACAGGCTCAAGCGAGTGTGATTCTGTCTTCTTCCGCATGGTGTAATACGCTCTCCTGCTGTTTCAGAGACAAAATTCAGGCCATTCAGGCTACATTTCCTCCTGGTAAAGGCTGCTGTGTAGGGCCTTTGGCGGCGCAACCTACCACCTCCACCTGTTCTGAATCAGCATTTGGCGCAGTCGACTGCCTGGAATCTCTCAAAATCCACAGGGGGCTCAAGTCCCTCAGACTCCAGCCAGGCTTTTAGCAGCGGTGGTAGAGAGTGTGCATACAGAGGTGAATTGCATTGTGAATCTGTCTCTCCAGACAGCGGTGGTTCCTCAGGGGTGGAAGCAGGTGAAGATCTTGCCTCTTCTTAAAAAATCTTCTCTGGATCCCCTCAATCCAGGGAATTACCAGCCCATATTCCTCCTCCCGGCTATTGCCAAGGTCTGTGAGAAGGTGGTCAATAGACAACTCACTGAATATGGGGAGTCTGAGGAAATTTTGCACCCAACTCAATCAGGGTTCCGGGTCTCCCACAGTACTGAGACTGTTTTAGTAGAGGTGATAGAGGCTATCCGGGAGTGCCTCGACGCCGGCGGGAGGGCAACACTAATTTTGCTGGACCTCTCGATACGGTTCCACATGCTCTTCTCTTGGCCCATCTTGCAGAGATTGGCGTATCGGGGGCCGTTTGGGGTTGGCTTTGGGGTAGGTCTTTTTCTGACAGAGAGGGTCGAGCAGATTTGGCTCCCTCCTTGCTCCTCCTCCCCTCAGCTGGTTACCACTGGTGTCCCGCAGGGCTCCTCCCTTAGCCCGCTCCTCTTTAACATTTATGTCACGCCATTGATATATCTGGCAGAGGAACTTGGGGCTAAGGTGCTGGCCTATGCGGACGACATGCAGTTGCTGATTACCTGGGACAAAACTTCTTATTCCGTCTCAGCGGCACAACAGTGCTTAGCTTCCATCTTTAAATGGCTGGCCAATGCACAACTCAAGTGCAATGAACAAAAATCCGAGATTTTGCTCTATGGCAAGGTTCCCGCTGACTTTCGTGAGCAGCTGTGGCCTCCTGACTCTCCTCTACCCCTCTCTTCGGGACAGCCCGCAAAAAACCTGAGAGTGTGGTTCGATGAGAGTCTCTCTTTTTTGTCACATGCTAAGAAACTGGCCGGATGCTGTTTCGGCCTCTTCAAGACTTTGAGGAATTTCTTTCCACTCCTCCCACAAGCAGCAAGAGAAACTGTCACTTGTGCTCTGATCCCATCACGCTTGGATTACGCCAATGCACTCTATGCTGGCGCCCCTGGCCACCTGCCTAAAAAGCTTCAGGTGGTCCAAAACGCGGCGGCCAGATTGCTATTGGGCATTACGACAAGGAACAGTTTGGCTCTCCAGCTGCGCTCCCTTCACTGGTTGCCTGTCGTTGACAGGGTCAAGGTCAAATCTTTGGTGTTGGCCCACCGCGCTCCCCATGGGCATGGTCCTCTTTATCTTCAGAGACGCTTTTCCTTTTACCTTCCTTCGCGTGCGCTCCGCTCTATGTCTTTGCGGTTGGCTCGAGTTCCACGCTTTAAGCTCCAGAGGGTGGGTGGTAGCTCTTTTGTGGTGAAGGCAAGCGCAGCCTGGAATGCCCTCCTGCTTGCTTTGCGGTCCATTCAGGAACATGCTGTGTTCAAAAGGAAACTCAAGACTTGCTTCTTTGTTTGTTAGCTCCTCCTTGTTCCCCTCATGCACCGTGCCGGGACACTCACGAGTATCCGAGCGCGCTACAAATGGATATAACATAACATAACATAACATTTAGTTGCTTCCTTGTGAAATGGATCCAAAAAAGAAAACACACTTGCAGGAAATGCCCTTTTTCTGACATTTTTGTATTCCAAAGTGCAGCCTTGGGATGGAGAGAAATAAAAGGTTTTAAATATGAAAAATAAATACATAACTAAATAAAGCAAGGCAGAGTAGTTGCAAAGTGGCCAGATTGGTTTTATTCACATCCAAACACATCAGCCTCACTTTACAGACTTTGCAGTAAAGTGCTACTTTTGTTTACTCATCTTTCTTTAAACAGCATTGTTGTCCCCAGGTGGTGAAGTGTACCAATAAATGCCAATAACTCCTATTAAACCTTAAATAATCAAGTGTATCCATTGATTGAGTTAAATAACACAATAAGCTGTAACTTGTCGGTGAAATGGCAAACTAATACTAAAACTTGGAATGTTTGGCACATACTGGCCACACCTCTGACTCCGCCCACTGATCCAATTCTTAGGTTAATCCCACCCTCGGAGTCTGCACCCACAGTTCCGCTACTTTTTTCCCCCCACTTCGACCACTGCATACATGTAATAGTTATTTGACAAGTCGTATGCCCCCGGCGCTGTTTTTTTAGATGATTGTATTTGTACAGCTTGTTAATATTGTGTGGGGCAGATTTTCAAGCCCTTTGCGCCACTTTTGCGTCATTTTTAACATGGGAAAAGTGACATAAAAGTGGCGCAAAGGGCTCGTAAATCTTTCCCTGTGTTTTTGCTTGCGAACATTTTGCAATGGTATGCGCTTTGCCCACTGATTTAGTGGAGTTTTTTTTCTATAAACGCAAATATTGTATTTTGGAAACATGCTTTGCTGGTGTTTTGGTTGTGGGGCATTTATGTGGTGGGACTTTCACTTGAGGTTGGTAGGCACACGCTCAGGCCGTACCTAGTTTGTAGATGGTTTTATTCGCATTGCTTACTATTTTTTGTTTTTGTTTATTATTATGTTTCTCGAGAACAATACTGGGACAATGTTCTACTTGTTCATGAGCGGAAGCACTGCATATTCAAAGTAGCAAGTTTTATTTCAGACAGTTACGGGAATATTCCCGTGCAGATGCAAGCGCAATTGTCACCTTTTTTATTTCGGTGCACATTAACAACAGCTGAACAAAAACACAATGGGGCAGATTTACAAGACCATTGCGAACCTTTTGCGTCATTTTAACATGGGAAAGTGACGCTGAAAGTGGCGCAAGGGGCTTATAAATCTGCCTCAATGAACTGTACAACTGAAGTTGCTCTTTTGGATTTCCATGATGAATTGGAATAATCTTGTTGTCGAACCTTACTTAGTTTAAAACCTTTCTCCCCCTGAATCTTGTACTGAGCTTTTACGTACTTAGAAGAAATTGTATCGAAGGATGACAAAGTTAATAAGAGTGTAAACGTTTTATTTCTATGGGGCGTTAATAACAGAAGCGCTAATGCTTCTTGTATCATTTGTTATGAAATTTACTTTAGTTAGCACTTTGTTGCAGAATCAATTTTTGCTAATCAAATTGTAAAACTGTCGAAAGATGTTGACTCATGCGTAGGATGAAAGTAACTTCTTAATGAACGTCTGTTGCCTTGTAATTATGAGCAGCAAAGCCAGCGCTTTCGGCGCCCAGATGCTCACAACTAGTCAGGTAGGTGGAAATATACTCAATTAGAGCTGACATACGTTGATGACCTAGGAACAGCGAGAAAAGTCCTTGTCAGTTGTTGATTGGCTATGGGACTTCAAACAGTGCAAATACTCTGGCAACAGTACTTTGCTGCACGTCCCAACTTCCGGGTACATCTTACTCAGATGTTTTCAGCCTTTGTTAGCTGACTATTGGTCAGCGAGTGGGCTACAGTGATGCAAATACAGAGATGCTCATTCGTTACCGGCTGCCTGATTCAGCCTATCAGTGTCCGTGAGCGGATGCCACCCTTAAGGCAGCTGGATGTTGCTGGTGACTGCTAACCAGTCCTTGAAATGGGAAAATACAAGTGCAGGTACTGTGTACCAGAGTACCTGCTTGTTTCTGAGAAGTGCTGGTATTCTCCAATTAAAACTATTACGCCTGTCTTGGGAAGTGCCGGTACTCTCCTTCTCAAAATAAAAAAGTGCTGGTACTCCGTACCGGACAGAACCTGCCCATTTAAAGCAGTGCTCCTAAGTAGACACTGGTTGAATTTTTGTTATGCCAGCATATTCTTGTATAATTTCCAGCATTTCATGTTATGCCTGTTAAGCGAAATTCTTGAAACAGCATAATTGTGTAATTTCAAGTCCGTTTGGGTAAACTTCCTATTGCAAGAGCAAAGGAATGGTGTGAGCAAACAAAATGCGAGTGGCTGTTGTTTGTGACGTTAAAAAAAATAAAATAATTGAACAACATGTTTTCTTGTTTAGGAGACAAATAAACATTTAAAACTACAATATAGTGCTAAATGCCAAATTGTTTTTTTGTATAATTTTTCCAAAAGTTCACGTAATTAGGCAAAAGAAAATTAGGGGAATTTCACACACCGCTAGATCTGATGAGTAAACTCGTCTTCAAGACGAGCTCAGTGTGACTTGACTCTGTCCACTAGCAGCTGTCAGCATGATCCAGTAGTGAGAACCACCTGGCCTTTATCTGCATAGCTCACATCTCCTGTTGGGAATTTCTTCTCTGCTAAGTATAACTTACAATTTTAACCAGGCTTTCTTTGAAGCTTCTGAGTGTGCTTTCACCCGTAAAACCTCATTATTTGAGCTCTGAAAGACAACAGTTGCTAAGAGCTGAAGGGTCAGCAAACGAACAGGTAGTGAGCTTCGAAGAATCCTGATGGATTATTATAACAGCAAATGAGAATGAGGAAGACCAACCATTATAAGCATTCTTAATAACATCAATAGCATCTGGCCCAAAGTCACTGAAAAAACAAGCAGTGGCAAAGTCTATAGTTCTTGCCT
Organism: Lissotriton vulgaris; assembly: GCF_964263255.1. NCBI lineage: Eukaryota > Metazoa > Chordata > Amphibia > Caudata > Salamandridae > Lissotriton > Lissotriton vulgaris. The sequence goes on from NC_141687.1 coordinate 1,357,889,293, forward strand.
TTTAGGTCTGGCCTTTGAGACGGTTTTAGCTGTCTTGCTAGACTATTGTTTTTCCAAAATGATCATATACAATATAGAAGCAAAGGATGGCTCTTGGTCGGTGGGCTTCATCCATTGGTCCATGAAATTGTCATTTATGTTTTGTTTACACCTACTGCAGCATTGCATAGTGCAAGTGATCAGTCCACTCTTCAGAATGGCTCCCTTTACTTTGAGTCACTGCATAACACCTTTGCACATCAGTCACATCTGCCTAAAAATAGATGCTTTCTTTTCAGGAGTAAAGCTGGTTCAAACTGTACCTTTTCATTTTATTTCTTATCTATGTTACCTTTAAATACTACTTTAGATACCAGATCATTAATTTGCTGGCACTCTATTATAAGGTGTCTGGTATAAAGTATTTGAGTGACATTGTAGCATTGAAGTTGGCTGCGACTTGAGATTTTGGTTAGGTCATAATTTATCCTGTTTCCATCAGAATTTTTTTAAATAAAATGCTTGGTGCAACTTAAAAAATATCATCACGAGTAAAACAGCAGCATCTGAAAATATTTTTTATTTGTTAATACAATTTTTAATACAAGTATCAAGTGGCCACATTTACATGACCGCATATACTCTTTTTGGCTTTTTATATTGGTGGCATATGTTTAAAATAAAACAAGAAAAGATTAACCATCACACCGGCTTGCCAAACCAGACTGTTTGGCTGTGCAAATGCTTGCTTAAAAAAGCAATCGCATTACCATGTTCATGCCCTTCCGAAGTGGCAATTGGTACCCAGGTGCTTTTTTTGAATTGGATGTCCCATTGGGACATCTAAGGTTTTCACAAAACTGCCAATTCAGAACAGGCTCACGATTTATGCACTGCAGAGATGGCGGTACTTTAGGTATGGCATGTTATGTGTGATATGTATGGCATGATATGTATGTTAAGATGGGCCCCTTTGTGTGAAAATGTGCACCTTATGAAAGGGAAGAATGCTGTTACTCACATGACACAGTAGTTCATCCCTATTCAGCCATTTGCAAACGCCAATGGCTGAATTGGGATGAACTACTGTTTCATGCTGTCTGCTGTAGTGAGTGGATGGAAATTTTGAATAATACAATAACATGTCACTGGAAAACGAGGGCTAACTGAAAGCTCCTACGAGGAAGTATATTATGCAAATAAATCCAGTAAAAACAAATGATCTTGGATTACGCCTGACCTAAAAAGCGCTTCGAAATGTGCAAATACATGATTTGCCCAGGATCACACCTTTTGCAAATGATGGGAGACGGGCAGTCCGTATTAAAACCGTAAGTCACGGGCTCTCCAACAATTCTGGACCTTGTATGCTACGGAAAGTGATTTCATGTTGTCTGTGCCAGTCTCAGACTAATGACCTGAGGGTGGAAGAGGCCCCGAGCAGAGTGTGCACACGCTGCTGCGGTGGATTTCAGTACAACATGGAAGCGCTAGTTTCACCTTTGCCTCTCCTTTGGTATGCAAAAGAGGGACACTGTTTCCCCAGTAAACCTCTGCCCACCAAAGTACAACAATCTTACCACAATTGACTATATACTTTTAGGTTCTCGGTTACAGAGCCTGATGACAGGGTACAAAGTTGCGCAACAGAAGGAAAGTGATCATGCGGCTCTAATAACAACTTTAAATCTGACAGCGGACAACCACTATATACCTAATCTACTGGGGTCGACAACAGGCATTGAACAGCACACATTGGCAAGAAGGATTAAATGGGAAGCAGGCCCTATACATAAGTTTGAGGAATGGAAAAAAGTTTGGGTGGAAGGTACTTTAAAGGAAACAAACAGGGGCACAATTAAAGACTGGGACCAGCTTGCCCACAATCTGGTTACACACCTACAAGAAGGGAAAATAAGAACGACCAACTATCACCCGAGACAAAACCTCAGTGACATATCTGCAATCCGAAAAAGCGCGAAATTAGTGCGCAACATCCGAAAGACTTATCTGAAAACTGTTCAATTAAAGATAAACAACTCCTGCAGGAAACAGCGAAACTAAATTCAAAGCAAGTTTAGGCGGAAAAACGGAAACAAACTGAAGCAAAATGGCTAAAAATCTTCGGACTGTTGAGTCCCAGCAAAACTCAAGAGTTCTGGCAATACCTCAATACTCTAAATCAAGGGAATACGCAGAGAGAAAACTCAATTGACTCCAACACCTGGATAGCCCACGTGACATCTTTATATAAGGAGGAAGGCATCCAAAACCAATCAAAAACAGAATTAGGCAACGTAACACAACTGTCTAACCCTAAAAATTCATACATAGTGGAAAAAAGCTAGTTAACACAATACTAAAAAAAATCAGACCCAATGGAGCGCCAGGACACAACGGTTTGCCGGGCTCTCTCTTTAGACAAGACACAGACTTTTGGTCCGAAAAACTGTCCGTGTTATATGCGGAATGTTGATTAGTAGGCAATGTACCGGATTCTTGGCGCGGGTCGCTCCTACACCCCATCTATAAGAAAGGGTCGAAATCAAATCCACAAAATTACCCGATGATTGCACGACTTGACATCGAGGGGAAAGCCTACGCCAATACCCTATTAACAGAACTGTCAACTTGGGTCAGTGAGGAAGGCCTCCTGCCATTCTATCAAACAGGGTTCAGACCAGGTGCTTCAACAGTGGATAACATCATAGCCCTCTCATACCTAACACATAAGGCAGTGGCACGAAAATCTCTCTCTATATTTGCATGCTTTATCGACTATACTGCGGCCTTTGATGGTGTCGACCGCTCTATTCTTTGGCAAAAACTGGCTACCTGGAATATCGACCCACAATTACTTAAAGCAATTATATCTTTATATTCAAACACATGGGTCAGAATCAAACTATCAACCACGTCAGCCTCAGAGAAAATTGACACCAATCGTGGCTTGAAGCAAGGATGCGTACTTGCCCCAATGTTCTTCAATTTATACACCGCAGACATGGGCAAAGCCTTGATGGGAGCATCACTAGCAACTCCCCGCCTTGGGCATACCAAGATTCAATTTATGCAGTACGCTGATGATCTGGTATTACTAGACCATGCTAAAATTGGGCTACAAAAAGCGTTAATGGCATTGGGCACCTATAATGCAAAAAACAAACTGATCATGAATGCAACCAAATCAAAAATAATAATATTTGGCCCTTTTCCGAAAAAAAACCCCATAAAATGGAAGATAGGACAATTGATGTTGGACTGCACATGACAATATAACTACTTGGGAGTTTGGTTTTGTGAAACAGGGCGACCAGGAACACACCTCGAGAAAATACGGGCAAAAGGGAAAAGTATCTTGTACGCCCTGAGGAAGCTGCATGCAACTCTACACAGCTCTACAACAACAGCAATTCAAAGAGTATTAAGGGCGAAACTAATACCATAATTAAATTACGCGCAGCAGGCCTTTCCAGGCAAACTATCAAGCACCCTGGAAAAAATCGACTGCTCGACCTATAAAAAATTATTCCACCTACCATCTAGCACCAGAAACACTCTGATTCGGCTCGAATTCGGCTTGACACAACAAAAGCTTGAGGAACTGGCCGCAATTAGTAAATATTTCTACCTCACAACAGTAGCCCCAGAAAACTCGCTGAAATCCAGCATAAAGAATATTTTTCTGGAAAAAGAGAACCCGTGGTCAAATATACTCGCCTCTGCAAAAGAAACTCTGAACCTTGCTGTGAATAACTGGGACCCTAAGTTACTTAATTATGCCGTTATTAAAAGCGCAACGAAACGACAAGTCCGGCTCTGCTCGCGCATCACTGACTTGTTTCTTGTTTCTTGCTGTAGTGCCCCGCGTGAAGAGAGCTCGCATCGGTGGTCGCTCCTTTAAATTATTAGCGCCTCAGCTGTGGAACAAACTGCCTGTGTCCCTGCGCAGCACTCCCAACTTGTTGGCCTTTAGGAAGGGGCTTAAAACTTGGCTTTTCACTTCTTAGTTTCAGGTCCTATTAGGTTTCCTCTTTTTTCTGTTTCTGTTCATTTTCCCTGTTGTGTTATGAGATTAGTGTGCAATTCAAAGCGTCGGGACACTCTTTCGAGTAGCCGCACGCTATACAAAAACCTGTATAACATAACATAACATAACCTGGAAGCATTGGAATTAAGAGGCTTACACGAATTGCTAACACTCCCGCAGCGGGCACAGTCCTCGAAACAGCACCTTATTCAAGCTGTGGGCAAGGTGGCAGTCAATTACACCCGCTGCCCCTTAAAGAGCTTTACGCCATGAATAGATTTGAGACAACACATTCTGAATGCCGCTTATGCAAGTATAAACAAGAGAGCTTCACTCACATCCTGTTTTGCTGCCCGGGGCTGTCTGTCGAGCGTAACCGCTATCTAAAGCCAATTCTACTCAGACAAGGAATTAAAACGACAAAGGAGGCGGTGAACTACCTATTCACAATGGATATAGTGAAAGATATGGCTGTGTTCAGTAAATTTATACAACAGATACGTGGGAAGCTGATGGCCCAGCCTAAATTAGGCCCGCAGCCGTTAACTGTTATGAGACATTTCAGCCTACGATGAAATGGACTAATGAATTTAGCTCTTTTAACAATGTTTTTACTCATTTTTAAATTTTTTGTTTTTTTTCTTCTTTTCTTTTTCACTATTTTATTTCTGACATGAAAACAATGCTCACCAAAGTTTGTCTTCTTTAATGGCTTTGAGTAACCAAGTACAGTTTTTTATTCATTCATTCATTCATTCATTCATTCATTCATTCATTCATTCATTCATTCATTCATTCATTCATTCACTGTTTGCTAGGTACTTCACGAGAGAAGGAAACCACGCTATTGGCCACCCCAGCAGTCGCAAAGCAACACATGGGTGACTTCAATTACTGATGGAAGAGGGCAGGGGGTCCCATAGCAGATAGCAGCCAAACGAGCCGATGCATTTACTGTCTGTTTGACGCCCCTTCAGACTGTGCCACATTTCATGGCATTGCCACCCTCTTCCTTTTAAGAATGGGATACTGCGAAAGTGAATGCAGAGGTGGAGCACTGCTGTGTGCACTGAGACGCACAGACTATTCCTGGCATCATAAATATTAATGTAGCACGCGCCTCAAGGGTGAAGTAGGCGCTCTGTGCAGCAAACGGTTAGCATGTTCACATCCGTTTGCAGCGTAAAACAAAAACTTAGCGCTGCATGCAGCCTCTACATGCACCTGGTCTGGCAGTGCATAAAAATTGTGCTGCCTCCACAGAAGTAGTGGTATGCTGTGTATTTTACCCCTAGGCAATGTACATAGGTCCGTTCTCTCCCGCCTCCATGTGTAAATATGGAAAGGCAACTCATATGTGAAGAGCCTTCCACAGCCCTGAAATGCTGCTGGACACAAGAAACACCTCACCAAATCTGGCACATTGATGCTCTTAGTGACCTTATGCCTCCTATGGAGGGCTGGCGCTGGAAGGTATGCAGTCACTAGCCCTTTTCCCTCCTGATTCTCCAGTGTAGATAGTTTGTACAATTTGTAGGCTCTCTGTACCCCTCTCATGTCCGTCTGCTCAGATTCGTTTTGTGTGACTGCCCTGTGCCAAAGTACAGAACCCTCTCATGAATAGGTGGGCCCATGGTTGCTTCTGAATATGTTTACTCCTCTGCAGGGCCTGAAGTGGCTGCTCTGAGTGAATCTACAGCGCCAAGAGATTGGCAGACGATGCGGCTTAGAAACACCACTCAATAATCCTGTTACTTTCAAATAAGCAAAAATTAAGCTGCACTTCCACGACTGATCAGATTCCCTTTTGACATGGTTTACATTCTCCCCTCCAAGTATAACTTATCTGGAAAGGCAGATTCGAATAATGTCATTAAGGAGATCCGGTGATGTGGATAATATACTATGTCAGGGTGTGTGGTTTGTAAGTGTCAGTGTAAGATCACTGCTAGACAAAAGCAAAAAAAATATAACGGCCAGACAGTATGTACGTATAAGTAAATATATACATATATATATATCTTCACTGAAAAAACCATAGGTTTCAAGCATGTTATAGTTAGGAATTAGCATTTAAAAAACCTTAGAAATTCACTGAAAACCATAGGTTTCAGGCACGTTATAGTTAGGACTTAGCATTTAAAAAACCTTAGAAATTCACTGAAAAAAACATAGGTTTCACCCATGTTATAGTTAGCTGGACATTTCTCTCATACAAAACCATTGAAATTCCTCTGTTATAGTTAGTTCAGCTAACTATAACTCGCGCGCCCGCAATGCACTACTGATGATGTCACATATTAAATCACTCATGACATGGTCAGTGACATCACACGTGACATCACTGATGACATCTTAAATGACATCACTGATGACATCATCCAGTGAATGTCTCTCTTTCTGAAAAATAAATATTTTTTATATATGTATATCTAGAGGTCGATGGAAGAATAAATGGGAAAATAAGTGTCTAAATGATTGTTTTTTTTGTAAAATTGATTGTATAACTGACGTATTAAGTGTATCTCAGGCACGGGCTGTGCCGGGCGTTACACTGGGGCGGTGACGTCAGGCAGGGGAGGGTCAGGGTGGGGGGATGTAAAATACAGGATAAGGACCATTAGAGGTAAGTATCGAAAAAAAAAAACGTATTTCGTTGACCACTCTGCATCGCCAAATGTGATGCAGAGTGGGCAACGAAATTTGTTTTCTTTATTTTTTTTTATACTTACCTCTAATGGTCCTTATTAACCCTGGGCGTAGTTCGCGGAGTCGGACTCCGCGAAGCTCCGCGAAGACGTAGTTGCACTCCGCGAACTACGCGTAGCTCCGCAACCATGCGGAGTTGCTTGCTGGGCCCGTTCGCGCGCCGTTTTTCGTCTTCGGGAGCGCGGTGCGCGTGTTCGGGGTGTTGCCTGCATGCTCGGGATGGCTAGCGCGCTAAATTACCCCAGAGGTTTGTCCCGCCTGCTTGCGTTCCTTTATTTCCTGTTCCGGGTCACAAGTAACGTGGTCGCGTTGTGCAAGACATGTTCGGGAACTCATCTTCTCGTTCGCACTACAAAAGTGCGTGATCGCGCTAAATATCGCGCGAACCTACCCATGCGGTCGCGATGGGCGCAGCCATCTTGGATCACACACTCTGGCTATGGTTTTGGGCCTACTTTTGCATCCTGTTAAAATCTCTTTAATCCTTGTCTTTTTACCCACTTTTTCTAACTTTCTTAAGTTATTACCTATTTCTCTCTGTGCCTAGGTTTATATTTTTCATTTTATTTCTACTTTTACAACTTTTCTATTGCTTTTTACTTCCTCCTTGTTCTTTTACCTTGCTTCTTCTTTCCCCTACCTTTTTGTCTTGAACTTTTAGTTTTCTTCTACCCTCCACCCAGAACCATGGTCAAGGGCGCCAGCAGCAGCGGCGGCTCAAAGGGCAAGGCGCCAGTGCCCCCAAAAACTAGGCTGCCTTGCGGCAGAATGCGCCCCCTAGGGGTGAGGCCCCGCCAACTTTTTGGGGAGGAGGAGGTGGCTGCCCTGGTGTTTTTTATCCAGCGCTACCTCCCCTTGATGTTGGCAGCAGGTGGCAGGCCCGGCTCCGGCTACCAGCATATTGAGGAGCGTCTCCGGCGGTGGGTGAAGGTGCGCCGGGCAGTCTTCCGCTGCTCCGGTATCCGGCGTACCCACCATCAGCTGACCCACCGTTGGGCAGACATTTTGGACCGGGAGCAGGACCTGTTGGACCTGCTTGGCGTCGAGGTCGTGGGTCTTGGTGAGTGGCTACCCAAAAAAAAAAAGTGTGTGTATAATATATCTCTATAGTAGTATAAGTATTGTTATTGTATCTTTGTAAATCTTGGCTGAATAAGTAACGCGATGACTGGTGCTCCTAGTTACATTTCCGATGTATTCCGTTATTATATCTACTGTAATTGTATGACACTGGTCTATGCTGCGCTTCTTCATCTTCACTGACTCTTGCGTGTTCAATTTGGCGCTAGCTTTTGCTGTTTATTGGTGTGAGATTTTCTTTATTGTAGAGAACTGAAGTTAGTTAATGCTATTAATAGAGTCTTGTCCTTCCTTTGTCCGTCAGTGAAATAGCCGTTGATGGATAATTGTACGTGTTTGCAATGCATATTGTATCTTTTTTTTTCACGGCCTTCTCTTCTGCATGAATACTCCTCTGGCAATGAATGCAAAAGTTACTTTGTTCTTCTTACCTCAGCCAGGGCCGGATTTAGGCATGTTCAAGCTGTGCAACTGCACAGGGCCACCAAACGCCAGGGGCCACCCCACCAATATATATCCTTAATTTAATAATCCTCAGAGGATGGATACATATTTGCGTGGCGGCCCCTGCCAGGGATTTGGTGCCTCCGGCTCTGTTCCACTTCCAAACACCCTGACTCCCCCCTCTTTACTGGCCTCCGTGCTCCGCCCCGACCTCCTCCTCCGGGCCCCCCACCTACGCTCCCTGGCCAGGAGTCCAGGACCACCATGAGCCTAGAGCCGCCCCTGCCTCAGCCCTCCATAGAACTGATGTAGTTTGTTTATTGAGTGGGTAGGGCAGCAGTAGCATTCAGTCAGTAGCAAAACAAAATATGATGCCATGAACGTACAATTTCGTGTTAGTTAGTATGCACAAAGTTAAGCATGTCTCCTCCTTGTGATCTATGCATTTTGCTGGCAAAAAATGAAAAAGAAATGGCTACTTACAGATAATTGATTGATTACCCCATTCTTGAATCTGTGGTGTTGTTCAGGTCTTACTGCCTCTGTGTTACTTAGTAATCTGCAATCAGAATGTTTATGGAACATTTGATTTGTTTTCTCCAAGTACACTAGTCAGTGAATCATGCAAGGCAGTAGTCATTTGGTAGACCAATGTTTGTTTCTTTTAATGTTGTAGCAGTGGTTTTTGAAATGCTGTCTGTTTCACAGCACTCAATGTTTTCTCTTTCTTTATTATTTCTTACATGAACCACAGAACCCAGGGGCAAGCAGAAGGCTGGGACCGAGTCGGCGGGTGAACGTGATCGTGAACCACAGGCACAGAGCTCCTCTACTGAGGATCCTGCTGCTGTCCCTAGTAAGTCCAACAGTGTTTTCTTTTGGAACAATGATATTTCCCTAACTTTCTAACGGAGCTTTTTTTCCAACCGATTAATGACATTTCACCTAACTAAATTTTGACAAATGCTTGTTTTTGTTTTATGTTTTCAAAATTTTGGGTATTACTATCTGTCCCTGCCTTTCTGTTCCTTGAAAGAGCCTCTCTTATGACTCTCTGTGCTACTACTAGACTGTCTGTAGGTAAGCTTGCCCTGTTGCCCACTCTTTAGTTAAGGTATCAATCTTTTCAAAAAATCTGTGATCGAATAGCGGAAGGCACAGGGTCCACTCCTGTCTTATGCTTTTTCCTCTGTAATGTCTCTTCTTTGCCAATTGACACCAACCAAGTATGCATCCAGATGTTGGTCTACTATTTTTGTAAGCGTTAGTAATGAATACCACTACTACTCTTGCGGGTATTCTTCTATGCAGTCACATACATAACTATGTATGCACCCCAAAATTGGATGTTGTTGTTGATAGGCAGGTTGGACCTTACTTACTTACAGTCTTACACCTCAGTCACAGAACTCAGAGGAACCCACAATTCAATGAACGCCAACCTATATGGGCTCAGTCATTGGTCAATTATTCAATTACCCCTTTCCTGAACCCCAATATGAAGATGCCAAATGTTTTTATTACACAATCCATAACCTAAGTAACCCCCTTTTGCTCACTCTCTCGTGTAAGTCTACAAGACAACAGACACTGAAAATATACTTCCGAGTCAATGTGGTACTTCAAAACCTTTATTTTGTTAGAAGTAACTAAGTAAGTAACATCAATGTTTTTAAGTTGTTCTGTGAAATGCTTCAAGGGCAGGGCCACCAGAAAAAATCCAGAGTTAAAAAAGGCTGAATAAAAAGTAATCTACATTTGTACAGCTACCAGTGCACGATAGGGAAATGTGGGAAATGTCGGAGACCCCTCACCATTGAACGTATACTGGTTGCATATGCCTCTTTTTTGGTAAGCTCTGGAAATCTTTGCTTCGTAGAAGGAAATCTTCTCATCTGCTGAAAGATAATGACAAAAGTGGTGCACGTTAGACAGTATGAAAACATTACATTACATACATTTATTCAACTTTTTAGCTGTCATGCTAAAAAAAGGTGTAACCTGAGGCTGTAAGGAAATTCCACAATCCACATTCAAAAAGTAAATACGGGCCTTTCTATTTTCCGAACTCTTCAGGTGTATGCTTTGAACTATCATGTGGCCTCAAAGGCGTCTTCTCGTACTGCGCAACAAGGTGTGAGGTAGCATGCGCAAAACTGTAGACATGTCATTGATGTACAAACTGGTTAGGTTACATGGTTCAGTCTAACTTTCCAAGGACTAGACTAGAGTAGCAGTATAGATGAGATGAGCTTGGGTACCATACCATACCAAACAAATGCTAATATGTGTAGTGTGTTACTTACTCTGCTGTACTAGGCAATGTGGACTACTACTGATTACGTTGTACTTAACTGTTTTGCAGAACTCCGTTTTTGGTGAACAAGTACAATGGGGGCTGTGCATCCATCTAAAAAGGTGTACTTAATTACTTATTTTTATTTTTGCAGAACCGGTACCATCCACCAGTGCCGACGGGGGCAGCGGCGCTGCAACGGCCGCAGCAGAGGCGATCCCGGAGGGGAATGGAGGACCACCAGAGGCACCTACAGCAGCACCGGCAGCAGCGGGGGAGGAGACAACAACGGTGGGCGATGGTAAGTTACATTCAATAGTGATCCGCATTACTTGGTGGGTGGGGAAAACTTCCTCACTGTACTCTGATATTTATAATGAACTTGAAGTTCTACTGGACAATATATGACGCCACCGTTGTCATTACCAAGCTTAGCAAAAGCATTACCACCGGCGAGAATTGATAAAATAAGTTATACAGGCCTCTTCTATGTGACTACAACTCAGCTGTGAAAGGTTGGTGGCAGACTGAAAAAGTCTTATCCACAACATTACATGACCGCGATGGATTAACATGAGATTGATTTTAAGTATGATGAAAGGAGCAAGGAAAAAGCTCCAGTCATATAATATAGGATACTTTGGAATCAGCAATGCAGGTGTTTGAGAGCAGTTGGATGCGTGGGTTGTTGTGGAAGCATAGAAAGGGGAAAACACAGCTGCCTGCGTGGGTGGGAGACACATCCAATATCGGTGGTTAGTGGATAGTGGATACTAGTGTTGGCAGCGGTGTTTTGGTTAAACCCAAAGGCAAGGGAAGGAGGGGACGACTGGATGCATTCCGGGTCGTTGCTGGCGAAACACAAACCACCTAACGTTTGTTGGCGATATAAAGAATGATAGTCTCTAGAGTAGACATTTACTAGTACTAGTTGGCCACTGTTAATTAATGTTAGTTGGAGACTGTCACTTTTCCCGGAAGCACAGAGTATATGATATTAAAAAACGAGATATGAAAAAGACAGGTGTTCGTATGTGACCGTTGAAGTACACCCATGCTACCTATGTTACTAGGGCAGGCATAATGCCGTGCAAAAAAGGCAGACAGATGAGGTATATAAGGCATAGAATGTTCAAGATAGATAAAACAACATTTTAGGTACTCAACTTGCTTGCTATTGCTACTGTACTGTGCTGCCCACTATGTGTTGGATCCATGTTGTGTTCTTGATTTGCTGGGATTTTTGATTACAACAATTCTGTCTCTTTCTTTATAGTTACTCCTTCTAAACCAACGAGGAAGGAGCTGGCAGTCCGGGCCCGTCAGCGGAAACTGCAGGCCATCGTTGAGGCCTACCGCCCGCTGGTGGCTCAGGCCGAGGAGGAGGAGGAGGAGGCGGCGGCAGCAGCTGCTGCCTCTTCCAATGCCCCGGCCCCCAAGCCTGCAGGAGTACGTCGGCGTGGTCAGGCAGCCGCCCGCCGCCAGATTTTCCCCGCATCGTCCACCCCCCCAAAACAACATGGCTGCCAATGTAGGTGCCGCCAGTTCCAGCGAAAAATTCTCCTCCGGGTAGCCAGGCTGGAGGCTCAAAGCAGTCAGACTAAAAAACAAATAGAGGAGCGTGTAAAGATCCTGGTGGATCAACACTTAAAAGCCCGCCGGCTATGAGATGGACCCTGTTTTCCCCTTTTTTAATCCTTTTGTTGGTGGGTGGGAATTGGGTGTTGGGTTTTTACATTTTTTTTACATGACATTGAGCGTGGGAATTTGGTTGGGGTTAGGGGAGGCGGGTAGGGGGACAGCTGTGGTGTAGGATTTATATATATTTTATTTTTGTATCATCTTTAGTTATATATTACATTATGTTAAAATAAACGAGACACAAAGTTATGTTAAAAAGAAAACATTTGAAGTTCATTTGCGTTTCTTGTGGGGTTGGAGGGGGGAGTGTTTCACCAAATAATGTACGTTGTGCAACCTCGCAAGGTTTAATTTGGCCATGCAGGTCGGCGGACAGTGCTTTTTAATAATAAAATATATTGCCCACATCTTTAACATGCAAACAGATAGATGCAGTAAACCCTCACCGAGTTATATTTGTAGTATTAGAAGAACGACCAGTCTGTCTTGCGTTATACCTCACTGCAAACTTATCTTACCTGTGATTGCTGATGAGATGATGATGATTTATCATGAAGTGTGGCACTGCAAGGGCTGCATTTGATTTCCAAGACAATGGCGAAGAATCTGTGGTTCAGAATCAGAACTTCTGTGATAGTAGTAGACAGACCCTGCCAGTAGCGACAAAAAGAAAGAGACAGTCATTTGCGTGACAGACAATGTGGGGGTAGTATAAGTAAGTACAGTACATTGCATGGGTGACCCAATATTGCAACTGCTAAACTGAAACAAAACAATGGTTTTGGGGACTGGAAACTAAGTGCAAGAGAAGATAAGAAGTTCAACTTTACTTGTAGTACTCACGGCAACGTCAAACTTTTCTAAATCATAATGCTTTACACTTTAAACCCAAAAAATTACGCCAATTCATTAGATGCATTCGTTGTTTGATGTTAATGGTAAATTATTTGGCGTTATACACAGAGCTTGAGTTGGGAAGCCGCAGAAGATCCTGGCCATGCCTTGTTGACATTTCACTATTGTTGCTTTGACCACATCTGCCCCAGCAAGCGCGTGATCAAATTGTTGGTGTATATTTAATGTAAGAAACATCACACCTCAATGTAACCACGCAGCCCGGGGGAAGAGGGTTAGGGTTTGTTTAATGGATGGGTACGGGGGTTTTGGGAAAGGTTTGAGAAAGAAAAACAGTACGCATGGAGATTGGAGACAACAAAAGCAAAACAATGAAGACGATGATTTATGATGTTGATCCGCTAGCTAATGATTGTAAGCAATGGACGTAAGAAAAGGACACGCTGAATATGATTCTTGGTTTCCCGCAATCCAATTGCTTGATGATGAGGATTTGTGGTAAGGGTGAGAGTTGATGCTCATACTATAAAGCAGTGGGTGAAAGATGTCCAGCCTGAAAAAGAAAAGGCAAATACAAAAGAATGTGAATGACCTAAACAAATTTTAATACAGTGAAGATAAAAAAAACAATACAAGAGGAGTAGTCGTATGAGAGGACTTTCAGACTGAGGCGGCTTGGATACAATTTGTATAAGTCTACTAGTTGCATATCATTTTTAATCTAGAAGTACAAAAAAAGACAGGAGCCAGCACACAACAACAGGCCCACGACGACACAGGTTTGGCCGTTATAAAAAACTGCATTTCCCTAAAAATTTCAGAGCCACAGAAAGGTGAATGAAATTGAAAAAGCAACCTAGCATTTACAAAATTAATCAACAAAATCAATGCGTCATTCTCAGTCATCAATCATACCACTATTGTACTCTACCACAGCACTGTGCACAAACATGTAGTAGCCTGGGTCTACTGTGCTGTGACTCTTATTTGTATTTATTTATTACCTTGTATTCCACTCCAAGAAACATTGTGCATCAATCAGCTCAGATCCAACTGCCTGACAGCAAAGATATGGTGGTCACCATCATTATCATCAGCAACTCAGTCTGTAGTGAGTGACTACGATAAATTAAGTCCTGACTGCATCTGTAGTAGTAGGAACACAAGTGCGTAAATAATTTCTATTATTAGTAAATAACATGGAAAAATTGGCTATCACGTGAGTCTGAACTGAAGTTACTAGTATACTTCAAGTCCATGCACATTAGCTCAGAGTCAGCAAAAAAATACATCCAATGCAATGCATGGCATCATTCATTTTTATACCTGTTTTGCTCTTCTCTTTCACTGTCAGAAGATTGATCACAGATGCTGCCGAGCCTTTGTAATGCGAGTCATCACAACAAGTTGACTTCAGTTGTGGATGCCTGCTCAAGTTTCTTTTGACACAGAAGAGTCGTCTCTGAATGCCTGCAGACAGAGGTGGTAGCCTTAAGAGTAAGACTCAGCAAGGCAGTTATTATGAGTTGCAGATTTCAAATGAAATAGAGGATGGCTGTAGTCATGTACAGTTCACTTATTATGGAGGGACTGTTAGAGGCTACATTATTGTTATTGTACTATACTCCATCTACAACATCAAATGTATGGCTGCCAAGATGGAATTGTATTGACTTGAGTGGGAGTGAAGAAGATGGAGCAAGACTCTGAGGAGTGCAGTCAACATGGAACATAAATGCACAGGCGTGCAACTCCAGGAGGTAACTAAAAAAGATACAGCGAAAATAAATGCACAGGTGTGCAACTCCAGTAGGTACATTAAAAGAATGAGTGGTGGGGATGGATTTGGTTGAGCTTTTTATTTTAAGATTAGCAGTTTTGCACCAGAAAGTCATTTTTAATAAGAAAATAAATAACACAAATAAAAGAATGGAAAAAGTCACAATTTAACAGCCTATTGGTCAGGGAAGAGGTGCTCGTCCTCAAACTCTGTGGGTCCGGACAGCAGTAGGTCATGTAACCCAGCAGTGATGAATACTTCGGGCTCGCTTTCTTCATCCTGCTCTGATTCACGTACAGTATAGTCTGGTGGTATGAAGTGTTGATTCATTTTTATCATTGTCAGCCTCTCGACGCTTTTGGGGGAGAGACTGGTCCTTTTCGATGTCACAATGGCACCAGCAGCACTGAAAACCCGCTCAGAGGCGACACTGGCTACAGGACAAGCCAAATACTTTATCGCCAGCCTGCTCAGCACTGGCCACTGTCTCCTTCTTTCATACCAATAGACCAATGGGCTTTGCTCCATGAACACCTCTGTTGTGTCATCCAGATAGGCCTGAACCATCCGCTCAGTGTTCATTGGTGCTCGGCTTTGCTGCTCCTCTTTCCCCTTTGCAACAGCAACGGACTTACCCATCCCCTTCTGTAGAAAAAAAGCAGTTATGCTTTTGGTTGTGTCTGCTGAATCAGATCGTGTAGGTGCTGCTTTTGGTACTGTTGGTGCCTGCTGGGAAGCGGACGCACCGCTCTCATGCTCTGATGAACTTGCCTGAGTTGCCTCAGGAGGATGGCCTGGAGTACTTTGACTGTCCTGGGCTGGCACTGTCAGGCCTTTAAGTAACAGCCGTTCAGTTTCGAAATCATTAGCTTCCACAGCTATGGAACTTTTGTAATTGGCAACATCCCCATCTGAAAAAGGAATGACTGCGCTACTGCTGACAAACAATTTGTACCGTGGATCCAAGATTGTTGCAGTTATGTAATTTGGATCTGACACAATCATTTTAAGCCTTGCATTTACAGATAAGCGGTTGCGTAAGGCCTTGGCCAAGGTACATGCATCAACTTTTTCTTCGTCACCTTCGTATGTTTCACAGACCTCCTTCAGCTGTTGCTCGAGCATGTACAACAATGGGATGGCTTGGCCCATAGTACAGTCCTCCCTGCTAACTGCACGTGTGAACACCTCAAAAGGTTGTAGCATCTCTGTCAAGCATTTAATGATGTCCCACTGCCACATCTCAACGGTCAGGCTTTTAAGATTAACAGTAGGATCCACTAATCTTCTTGACATTACATAAGCATTCAGTGGTATGTACTGCTCAAAGAGACGCTCAAGCATGAAATAAGTCGAGTTCCAACGTGTTGGGACCTCCTGGATCAGTGCTTTGACTGGCAAATTATGCTCCCGCTGAATGACGCGTAGCAGCTTCCGCGCTTTGAAAGAATGGTTAAAATGCGTGCATATTCTTCTGCAGATGGTCAGTATGGTGCTGACTTGGAGTTTATTTTTCAGAAAGTCTTGCACGACTAAGTTAATGCAGTGTGCCAAACAGGGTACCCTGAAATACTGTCCATCTTTCATTACCCTCACTACATTACTGCCATTGTCGGTGGCAACAAAACCAATCTTAAGGCCTCTTGGTTTCAGCCATTCAAAGACCTTGCTGTTAAAGTCAGACAAAATGTTGTCAGCAGTATGATTTTTCTCCATAGCAAACATGGCTACAGTTGCATGTTTGCGAGTGTCATTGAAAATCCCAGCAACGTCAAGAAGGCCTGATGTTAACTTGTCTTTCACACCTGCAAAAGAGATCCAGTGTGCGGTGATGCACATGTAATCTGCTGTGGCTTCGCGACTGCTCCACATGTCGGTTGTCAGGTGGATACAATGGACAACACTCTGTTGTAAGGCTTTCCCAATCAATCCCAGCACGTCGTGGTGTAGTGCTGGAATAGCAACTCTTGCAAAATAGTAGCGACTGGGAACGTCCCATTTTGGGGCGAGTGTTGCCACTAATTGCCGAAATCCCACTGCCTCAACAAATGAAAATGGGAGAAGGTCGAGTGCCAACATTTTTGCAAGTTTCGCATTGTACAAACGTGCTGTTGGGTGGTTCCGCTCGTACTTTCCCTCCTGCCTAAACATGCCAGTAATGGTAAGCTGCTTGGTAATTCTTTCTGTTCTGCTAGACGGACCACCTTTCAATGCAGACTTTTCACTCCTTGCCCTTGGTGTCTCCGGCTGACTCTGGTGCCACTGAGAAGTTGCTGATGCTGAGGATTTGGACTGCACCACTCCAGTGCTGGCGACAGGGCTCATTTGTGTACCACTCCCAGATAGAAGGTCATCGTCTCCCTCTTCTTCCATGAGTGGACCTTGTAGTACTGTATCCTCCCCACCAACACCAGTGCTTACATCTTTTAAGCTTGCAAGGTGGTTCTCCCATACAATTGTGTGTGTTTTTTTCATATGGGTCGTTGGGCCTCCAGTACCATAGTTTGTACCAATCTTACCACGACTAACATTGGTGTGACAAATGGTGCATATAGCAATGTTCTCCTGATGTGGGTGAACCGTAAAAAAATCCCAGACTGGGGAGCTAAACTTTTGTCTCCTGCCATAGGAAGAGAAGGACCCACTTCCAATCCCGGATGAACTGGAGCCTTTTTGTTGAATTTCCCTATGTGACAGTTCAGTACTAGTACTGCCACTACCTCCTTCTGTTGAGGTGGCGCTTGCGCTGGATGTCGCACGCTGCCGGGCCTTCGCTGATGCAAAAATGGGAGCTGGTGTTACTTTGGGCGCTGAGTGTGTAGGAGTTACACGTGCTATCTGCTCATCACTAATCGCAGCCCTTCTGGATAGGGTGAAAATGCTGGTCTCTACACCCTCTGCACCAGGAATAACGCTTGTGATGATGACATTGTCAGTGTCAGACCCGTCTTTATCACCATCAGTATCCTGTTCACCTACATCGAACTCCGGAAGTTCAAGCCTTGACGGATCCTTCCTTTTTCCCAGCCTGGTCTTAGGATGCCTCTCCTTTGAATGCTCAGTTCTTCGTTGTGGATGCCATTCCTTATCAAGGTCATCTGAAGGGATGCTATGCGAAGAACTCGATGCACTGCCACTAACCCTCCTTTCCTTTGGTAAATTTAAAGACAGTAGATCACCTCCAGAAGTGGCTTCCTCTTCTTCTTGCTCGGAATGAGGCTCTACTTCCTGAACTGCCCCGACATCGGGAGGAACAACTTCCACTATTGCGTGCGGAGACGGTGGTTGTTGTTCTTGAGGAAGTACTATAGCGTGCTGTGGTTCTTCAACAACTACTATTGTGGGATTTGGTTGTTGTTGTTGAACAACTATTGCGGGCGGTGGTTGTGGTTTTTCAACAACTATTGCGGGAAGTGGTTGTGGTTGTTGAACATCTACTGCTGGTGGCGGTTGTTCAGCACTTTCATCTTGCGTGGATTGTGTGCTACTTTGAGACAGCGATAAGTTAAGTTCAGGCTCAGTATCACTGCTTTGTAACACTAGGCCGGCTACCTCTTCGACCCTCATGTGCTTGGCCCTGGGTTGGTGGCTTGCCCCCGCTAATGCGGATGTGCTGGGCCTGGCTCCAGCTTGCACCACGGACACCGCTGCTGCAGGCGTACGTTTTGGGGGCCCAAAAAAGGTTTGGGGGTCCATACCAGCCTTAAGTGACACTTCCTTCTTCTGTACCTTCTTCTCAGCAACTTTCTTGGTGGTGGAGGACCTGGTACCTGCTCTCTTAGGACCCATCTTCTTCTGATGTCAGCACACAGCAGCACTCAGTAGCACAAATTGCAGAGATGTGTGGTCAGATGAGTCACACACCACACGTGGCGTACAATTGAAGGACGTCCGTCTGGCAGTTGAACGGGCGATGGATGAAAACAGCCAGCACCTCCTCAGTCGTTTTCTGTGCACCTACAAGCAAAGAAGACAGAACACGTCAGTCAAACAAGCAGTAAGCCAACACATGAACAATTGAAAGACACACAGGCCAATGTATAAAACACAAAAAAGAAGACTAATACTACGAGCACCACAGCTCCCAGCCACATGAAGTCCCGAAATAACCAATCATAAAGTCAAGCAGGCCTATCATATACCAATATGTACAGAAAAAGGAGGATGCCTGCTACACATGAGTCATGACAGGTTAATGCAAGGAAAATCAAAATACCCCATGGCTAAGAGTTTGTAAAACTTCACTGCAAAAACACATACAAGCCATAAAATTATTACACACACAAAAAAGTTACCTACCCCCCTGCCCAGACAACCAACTTGGAAATGCAATGGCATACACACATGCCGTAATGATGGTAATTAAATAGACCAAATAGAAACAGCTACATAAAGCAGCCCCGCTAACTAGTAACTAACTACCACCTCAGGGACTCTGGCCTACTATCAGATCAGACCAAAAGCAGGGAGGCCAATGATAAATGCACAAAGGAAGTACCTACAAAATGGCCGCCACCACATGGCCTGTCCAGGAAGACAAAACTACAACCAAATAACACATAAATGAGGACTTTTTTGTAGCACAGGGGACACATTAAACATTTTCGAGGAACTTTTATGCAACTCGGGACATATTGGTCGCGAGAATGCAAAATCGGCGTGTTCGGCAACGCGAATCGAGTGAAAAGTCGTTATCGCGTTCCCGAGCCAGTACATTGAGCGCGCGA
The DNA here is from genome assembly GCF_964263255.1 of Lissotriton vulgaris. Classification (NCBI taxonomy): domain Eukaryota; kingdom Metazoa; phylum Chordata; class Amphibia; order Caudata; family Salamandridae; genus Lissotriton; species Lissotriton vulgaris. The sequence continues at coordinate 1,357,908,834 of NC_141687.1, forward strand.
ACAAGACAAAAAAGGTACGGTCGCGTTCTCACACGGTGCGACGTTACCAAAAGTACGCGAACAGTATTCCTAGGGTTACCTACTGGCAGGGAGTGCCATATTAGCTACACACAAGCAACCAAAAACTGAAAGTACCACCATTACAAAAAATGTGAAGCAATCCAAAGCCATACACGGTGTAATTAAAGTTACACCACAAAAATAGTTGATTAACTTGAATGCACCTATGGCTGTGAGTAGTAGTACCTACAAAAGCCTTGGATGGCTATGGCAAAAGAAGAGAAGACCAGGGAAGGACACAGAAAATGGCCGCCTCCATAGGGCCAGGAGGACAGGGACACCCAAAAACAACATGGAAAAGGGATGCACCCAAAATGGCCTCCACCACATGGCAAAATCAGTCACAAAGGAAGCATACACAAAATGGCCGCCACCACATGGCCTGCCCACCAACAACAACATAGCAGAATCATCACAAAGGAAGTAAGTACACACAAAATGGCCCTCACCACTACATGAAAAGAAAGAGAGGACAGACAATAAATGCCTATGCCAAAGGGACAATGCTTAGCTTCACAAAATGGACACACCAGACACCACCCCCCAAATTGGTCACCCCAACCATAAACAAGAAATCATTACATAGAGGACAGAAAGGAACTGGGAGTGGCCCATGCTCAAGGAAGACAAAACTACAACCAAATAACAAATAAATGAGGACTTTTTTGTAGCACAGGGGACACATTAAACATTTTCGAGGAACTTTTATGCAACTCGGGACATATTGGTCGCGAGAATGCAAAATCGGCGTGTTCGGCAACGCGAATCGAGTGAAAAGTCGTTATCGCGTTCCCGAGCCAGTACATTGAGCGCGCGAACAAGACAAAAAAGGTACGGTCGCGTTCTCACACGGTGCGACGTTACCAAAAGTACGCGAACAGTATTCCTAGGGTTACCTACTGGCAGGGAGTGCCATATTAGCTACACACAAGCAACCAAAAACTGAAAGTACCACCATTACAAAAAATGTGAAGCAATCCAAAGCCATACACGGTGTAATTAAAGTTACACCACAAAAATAGTTGATTAACTTGAATGCACCTATGGCTGTGAGTAGTAGTACCTACAAAAGCCTTGGATGGCTATGGCAAAAGAAGAGAAGACCATGGAAGGACACAGAAAATGGCCGCCTCCATAGGGCCAGGAGGACAGGGACACCCAAAAACAACATGGAAAAGGGATGCACCCAAAATGGCCTCCACCACATGGCAAAATCAGTCACAAAGGAAGCATACACAAAATGGCCGCCACCACATGGCCTGCCCACCAACAACAACATAGCAGAATCATCACAAAGGAAGTAAGTACACACAAAATGGCCCTCACCACTACATGAAAAGAAAGAGAGGACAGACAATAAATGCCTATGCCAAAGGGACAATGCTTAGCTTCACAAAATGGACACACCAGACACCACCCCCCAAATTGGTCACCCCAACCATAAACAAGAAATCATTACATAGAGGACAGAAAGGAACTGGGAGTGGCCCATGCTCAAGGAAGACAAAACTACAACCAAATAACACATAAATGAGGACTTTTTTGTAGCACAGGGGACACATTAAACATTTTCGAGGAACTTTTATGCAACTCGGGACATATTGGTCGCGAGAATGCAAAATCGGCGTGTTCGGCAACGCGAATCGAGTGAAAAGTCGTTATCGCGTTCCCGAGCCAGTACATTGAGCGCGCGAACAAGACAAAAAAGGTACGGTCGCGTTCTCACACGGTGCGACGTTACCAAAAGTACGCGAACAGTATTCCTAGGGTTACCTACTGGCAGGGAGTGCCATATTAGCTACACACAAGCAACCAAAAACTGAAAGTACCACCATTACAAAAAATGTGAAGCAATCCAAAGCCATACACGGTGTAATTAAAGTTACACCACAAAAAATAGTTGATTAACTTGAATGCACCTATGGCTGTGAGTAGTAGTACCTACAAAAGCCTTGGATGGCTATGGCAAAAGAAGAGAACCAGGGAAGGACACAGAAAATGGCCGCCTCCATAGGGCCAGGAGGACAGGGACACCCAAAAACAACATGGAAAAGGGATGCACCCAAAATGGCCTCCACCACATGGCAAAATCAGTCACAAAGGAAGCATACACAAAATGGCCGCCACCACATGGCCTGCCCACCAACAACAACATAGCAGAATCATCACAAAGGAAGTAAGTACACACAAAATGGCCCTCACCACTACATGAAAAGAAAGAGAGGACAGACAATAAATGCCTATGCCAAAGGGACAATGCTTAGCTTCACAAAATGGACACACCAGACACCACCCCCCAAATTGGTCACCCCAACCATAAACAAGAAATCATTACATAGAGGACAGAAAGGAACTGGGAGTGGCCCATGCTCAAGGAAGACAAAACTACAACCAAATAACACATAAATGAGGACTTTTTTGTAGCACAGGGGACACATTAAACATTTTCGAGGAACTTTTATGCAACTCGGGACATATTGGTCGCGAGAATGCAAAATCGGCGTGTTCGGCAACGCGAATCGAGTGAAAAGTCGTTATCGCGTTCCCGAGCCAGTACATTGAGCGCGCGAACAAGACAAAAAAGGTACGGTCGCGTTCTCACACTTTGCGACGTTACCAAAAGTACGCGAACAGTATTCCTAGGGTTACCTACTGGCAGAAATTGACAGACACCCAAAACCTGACATACCCCACACATAAACATAAGATTTTCTAAATCAAACCAGTCCATCCATGACTTTCTAATTAGAGGTACACCAGAAAAACAGTTGATTACCTTTCATGACCCTATGACTAGTACCTCTGGCCTACTGGCAGAGTAGGCCACAAGTTTGGAGGCCTATGGCAAGAGCAAAGTGGCTGGGAAACATAAAATGGCCGCCAACAACACATGGCCAGGCCAACCACAGAAAGTTATTACAATGAACTCAAACATGCCTACACACTAACTACATGGAGTACTAGGGTCAGCTATTGGCTTAAAAAAATAAAAAACTTTTTAATTACACAAACAGAAATTCAACAGCAGACATTGCTATTGCATAATGATGACCATAATCCAATGCCAGCCATGATGTTTGTTTACAAACTTGAATAAAAATTTAAACACAGAATTATGATTTTACCCATGGGTACCTCTCTATGTAGCCTGGATGAAATTTAAAAAGAAATACAAGTTGGGACCTCATAAAAGTATAGGCACCCATCAATAATTTAAATCAAGGAATGAATACTGTAGTTAAAAAAATTTAAAATCAAACAAACACAAGTCTACAACATCATACTCACTCATACATTACTGAACTTACTTGAAAAAGAGAATTCAAAATCCAAAAGTCCTCAGTAAAATTCAAAAAAAGCAGTAATGCAGCCAACACACACAGAAAGTGATCCTGCCAGCTCAAAATCCAAATGAAAGTGACCACCTCATGGACAAAGCACTGGGAGGAGCCTGGTGGACAGGAACAGGAAGTTGTAAACTCCAGAGCCCTTCCTCCTTAATATTCAAAAATAGAGTAGAAACAGAAAGAGGACTCCTTCCCCCCAAAAAATACATCCAAAGGTACAACTTTGAGGGGTTTTCCACTTGTTTGCTAACCAAAATGGTAATTTATTATTATGGTTTAACTTTTAACATGCTCACGAGTTATTCTGTGCAAGATTGCAGGTTCTGCGTGTTCGGCAACTCGATCTTACCAATAAACATACTCGCGCGTCCTTATGGCTTTATCGCGCTTCCAATGACGTTATCGCGTTCGCACAGCTGCACGAAAGGGTTTACAAACATGGTGGCAGACGCGACCGGGAAAAAGCGAACGCAGAACCAAGGTAAGCCATTGCCGCGCACGCGATAATGTTATTTAGCGCGCGACAATGTTATTTAGCGCGCGACAACTACGCTCCGCCCCGGATAGCGGAGTTATCGGCAGCTACGCGAACTCCGCGGAACGTGGAGTTGCCAAAACTCCGCAAACTCCGCAAACGGAGCGTAGTTCTTCGCCCAGGGTTAGTCCTTATCCTGTATTTTACATCTCCCCACCCTGACCCTCCCCTGCCTGATGTCACCGCCCCGGTGTAACGCCCGGCACGGCCCGTGCCTGGTGTATCTTACTGAATACATGTATTAGAGAGTAATGTTTAAATATATAATTACCTGTATCAGTGTCTCACTTTGTGTATAAGTGGCTGCATGGGTTGGTGAGTAGCTATATGAGTGTCTATATGGGCTATTAGTTGATATTTGAGTATCAGTATGAGTGTCTGTATGGTTCGGTAGGCGGTATTACTTAGCACATAGATGCATGAATGACTGACTCACTGTTTGTATGTGTTTTTTAAAGACAAAGAACCATCTCAAGAAACCTCAGATACAGGTCTAAGACCGAAGTCTAGTTTCACACCCCTAGACAACCAACTCCCTGTGGAAGTCTTGGCGTTCGAGAAGGCCATCATGCTGGAACTAAGCAAAATAGACACTAAGCAGAAGGTGTTCCAAAACATGAGCAGACTGGAGAATAAGGCGATCAGAGAACTAAAACAGAACAAAAACCTCACCATAAAACCTGCAGACAAAGGTGGGGCAGTGGTCATTCAGACCACAACTGCATATGATAAAGAATGCAGGAGACTCCTTTCTGACAGAAGGAACTACCAAGTTTTAGCAGAAGACCCTACTGAGTCTCTACGAGTACAAATAGAGGCAATGATTGAGGAAGCCTTGGCGCACAATTGGCTTACCAAAAAAGAATCAGAATTCCTTGTTCAAAAAAATCCCCGCACTCCGTACTTCTATACAATACCCAAGGTCCAAAAGAACCTTGAAAACCCACCAGGCCGCCCTATTGTGTCCGGCATTTCATCCATTCTTGAGCCACTGTCTAAATTTGCCGATGCCTTTTTAAGACCTTTGGTGCAAGCAACCGACACGTACCTCAGAGACACCAAAGCGGTTCTGCAATTGCTACAGAACCATCCCTTTGATCCTGAATCCCAAATGATGTTGAGCCTTGATGTGGAGAGTCTCTACACTAGCCTTCCACATGACGAGACACTTCTGATTATCGAGGAAGTACTTCACTCTGACGGATGGAGAAACCAAACCCCCCTTGGAGTGGTTATGGAGTGTATCTCGCTAGCACTTACCAAAAACATTTTTGAATACGAGGGCACTCTGTACTGGCAAAGCCACGGAACTAGTATGGGGAGCACATTTGCGCCGAGCCTGGCGGGATTGTACGTTCACCATCTAGAATCCTCCAAGATTCTCCACCCAGACAATCCTTTCAGGGAGATAATCAGCATGTGGCGACGCTATATCGATGACATCCTGGTGATCTGGGAAGGGGATGGCCAATCGATCACTGAGTTCATGCAATGGCTTAACAACCAGAACTCTTTCCTCAAGTTCACCCACCAAATGTCCAACAATTCCATGGTCTTCCTAGATCTTAACATCTATCATGAGGCATGTTTGTTAAAAACTGAGACCCATTTCAAACCGACGGCAAGGAACTGCCTCCTCAGGTTTGACAGCTTCCATCCACGTCACCTGAGGGAGAATTTACCATACGGGCAGTTCCTACGCATACGTCGCAATTGTAGCGATATCGCCAAGTACAAATCTCAGGCCAAGGACCTGGGTAAAAAACTGAAACAGAGAAAATACCCAAACCAGGTTATTCAAAAGGCAATGAAAAGAGCTAGAAACAATAACCATGAAGCCCTTTTGGAAGACAAACCTTCGAGAGACAACCAACCTAGCAGAACAGTCTGTGTCACAACTTATAGTCCAATCTCGAACCAAGTTTCAAAATTGGTCAATAAACACTGGCACACTCTGACAAGCGGCTCACTGAATCTGGAAAAACCACTGTTTGCCCACAGACGTGGTAGGAATCTAAAGGACATGCTTGTCCATACTAGACCTCCCACAAACAAAGTGGAACAAACAAGGTTACAAGGATTACATGGCCACCACCCTTGTGGCAATTGTAACAGATGTCATTTAACCAAGAAAAGCCAGACCCTGACCTTCACGAATGGTAACAGTTGGGAACAACGCACATACACTAACTGTAACAGTAAGAACGTTGTGTACCTAATCACATGCCCCTGCAACAAAGAATATGTGGGCATGACAACAAGGCAAGTCAAAATAAGGATCAATGAGCACAAAAGCAACATAAGATGCAAGAAAACAACCACGAAAATGGCAGCCCACTTTCTAGAATATCAACACTGTGTTAATGAAATACACTGGACAGTGATTTAGCAACTGCCCACAGAAGAAGGGCTATTTGAAAAAGAGCAGAGGTGGGTGTTCCGCCTTGAGACCGACACCACAGGGCTAAATGACTCCATTCCATGGAGCCAGTTGCGTTGATCTGGTCTGACATAATAGACATCTTTTGTTTTCCTTCCATGATGACAGCGAAACTGTGCTGAAACATCTATGCATTTAGGCTGTTTTAATTATGAATCTATCAATACTTCCATACTGTTGTGAGCTGTTTCGGTTTAGTTAACACTGTCCTTGGTACTTAGACCTTTAGCGTTAAGAATCCCAGCTCAGTTTCCACCCTCCTGCCGGGTAACATGCGCTACAATACAGCATCTGCAGCACACGCATGCGCGCCGTTTAGATTTGCCGGACGGCGGCATTGCATGTACATTTACACCTAGTTTTTTGGGTAAATTACACTTTTACATTGTACATCCATGTGAGTAAGGTGAGGATAACGTGCATATCCTCGTCCTGAAGAAGGAGTCGCTGTACTCCGAAACATGTTGACGCTTTTCAGAGGTTGATATACCCTAATACGTATATTTGTCAACCTCACACTGCACCTTTTTAACAATACCAGCCGAGGACATAATAAATAATTTTTTCCTTCGAGCCAGGTATTTTTTAACCTTCACTTATTTTCACCTCACCTCACTACTCACAATCATCCCTCACACACACACCAACACATACTTCACTATCAGTGCTCCTACGTATTCGTGAGTCGCAGCACGCCGCATCCCGTAGAGGGGTGCGAAGGCCCCGATGATGAAGCATGACACCAAGGGGCCTGTTGGTGTGTGAGGGGCATTTAAACAACACTATGTGCTCCTCATCACTTTAGGGATCACTACCACCCTCTGAGTGGATTCCATTTTGTTTAAATGAATTACCAGGGGAGAATGAATCTACTTGTCTCTCTCCCTCCCTCCTGTTGTTATATTTATGTGTTTTGAAGACAACATGTGTGCAGGACTGTATGGGTAGATGAGTGTGTGTATGGGGGTGTTAGTGAGTGAATGGCTTTCTCAATAGTATCTTTATGAGTAACTACTTATTTTTTAAACTAGTATATGTGAATATTGATGTATATACATGAGTATATGTGAGAGCGAAAGTTTGGAAGACTTCCTGTATAAATAGGTATGTGTTTCTATAAGTGATTGTTTAAGAGAGTTAGTATGTGTATATTTCTGTACAAATAAGTGTAGTAGTGTATGTATAGCTATATATGCAAGCAAATGGATGTTTGAAAGTTTATTTGCATGTGTGAGTATGTGTGTGAGTAACTCTATGGATGAGTGTCTGTGTGTAACAGGATGTATAGGTGTATGAGAACATATGATGAGTGAGTACATGTATGAGTGACTATATAGAACTGTTAGTGAATGACTGGATATGTATGTAGATTTAGGAATTACTGAATAGGTTGTTGTAACTGATATTGGTATCTCCATTTTTTGAAAATTTTAGTTTCTATTTTTGAATGTCTGTATCAAGGGTTATATTACGCTGACTAGAGGTCTGCCACTCTTTCACACCGATGATGTCATCAGTGATGTCATTTGAGATGTCATCAGTGATGTCATGAGTGATGTCACTGACCATGTTATGAATTATGTAATATGTGACATCATCAGTAGTGCATTGCAGGCGCGCGAGTTATAGTTAGCTGAACTAACTATAACGGAGGAATTTCAATGGTTTGGTAAGAGAGAAATGTCCAGCTAACTATAACATGGGTCAAAACTATGGTTTTTTCAGTGAATTTCTAAGGTTTTTTAAATGCTAATTCCTAACTATAACGTGCCTGAAACCTATGGTTTTTTCAGTGAATTTCTAAGATTTTGTAAATGATAATTTCAAAATGTACTAATTATTATATTTCTTTCTTTTTATAGTAATTTCCTACATTTTTATTATAAATACTTATATTTATTTTATTTTTTAAAGTTACATTTCATATTTTTAATGTAAAATATTAAGAAACGTAAATTCAAAAAGAATACACTGCTAGTGAAACTGCCTGAGTGAATTTGTAAGTGTTTGTTAGAGGCAGATTTACAACACCCTTGTTCTTCTTTTACACCGCTGTTGCATCACTTTTCTGATGAAGCGTTGGTGCAAAAGATGCGCCATTGTATGTGGTATTTAGATTGTGACGTATCTGGAAGGTGCGTCACATTGTAAATCCCGGTACCGGAAAGAGACATTCCTACATGGGGCGGGGGGCGTTCCGGCACAGGAACACCTCCTAAAAGTGGCTGACTGAAATCTACAAGACTTCATTTTGTCACTTTTGGGCCCATGCTGTGTCAAAACCCTACACTACCTTGAAGCAGGTGTAAGGATTGACACAGCAATCACATATATGTGCCATTTTTGTCCCATGGTACACCACATTGTATATACGGCGCATCCATGGTGGTGGTGTCATGTAGCACAATAACTGACATATTCCTGGGGCTATGCCAGTTATTGTATATCTGCCCATTAGTGTTTTAATTTAGTGATAGAATTACTACATACGGATGAATGAGTCACAACAAAACTAAAACAACAGTGAGAGAGTGTTTGCTGGAAGTGTAACGATACAAACTAGTAAATTGAACGTATAAAACACAAATTTGCAAGTACATAGAAGACTGCATACATCGTCTTTAAGACTTTTGAAGCAGTCTATGCCCTAAGGCCTATTTTAATGAATGGGTACTTAGATAGTGAGTGGATGATTACAAGACTGCAAGGAAAGAACCTGATTGAATTTATAACAGCCTCAGTTGTACCACAGTATACAGATAAACACATACTGCTGACTGGCTCACTATAATACTAAAACAGTAGTGTCACAGTGTTTGCAGGAAGTCTAAGGATGCAAACTGGGCAATTGAAAGCTTAGAACACAAGTTTGCAGCTGCTTACAAGACTGCATGTGTACTCCATACGGATTTTAAGCAATCGATACCCTCAAATCCACTATGCATATTTTAAATCAATACCAACATTTAAAGAATATATAACTGAATCTATAACTGCTTCACTTTTAGAACAATAAATACATTAGTAGATAGTGCTCAAACCTTTATTTTTAAACAACAAATGTATTCTTGTAACATCTCATAATTTAACAGACATTCCAATGCAACTTCATCAGATATGTCATTCAGATCATTTTCCTCGTCAGTAGGTTCTGATTTAATTTGTACTAAAATGTCAACATCATTTAAAACTTCCAGAAACTCTTCATCAAAGCTTTCGTCTTCAAAATCACAATTCATGTCTGCAGCACTTATTTCTTCTTCTTCACTCTCATTGCCTGTGACAGATACAATTAGTTCTTCAATTATACTCAAAGTAATAACCAAAATCTCCTGAGTATGAGTCTGTTCACTTTCCATAATTTTTCCTTTATGTTCTTGCTCCTTGTATAAAAATATAAACAGTTAATTGTACCACTTTTCGTAATATATAATACAAAACTACAGTTTTCAACTATTTTGGCCTACAAAAAATACTGTATAAATACTATTATCTAATAACATTCTATTAGTAGAGTTTTAGCCCTTTGCAAAATTATACAACTATAATTACGTAACATTAATTAACTTAGGCCTCTCAGTTTATTGTCTAATTTTTATGTTATTAATTTGCTCATGTTCTTCTACTAACATTTCTTTATGCAGTTGCTTGTTATCTGTTCTCTCAATCCTTCAATATCTTATGTTTTTCATTAATGTTCCTTCTTAATTCAAAAGTCTTCCTAATATTCCTAATTCAATGTGTTCTTTTCCCTTAAGACCTTTCTTACACAAATTTTATTGTTTCTTGTTTTAAGTTAGACAAAATACATCGACTGAGTACATTCAATATTGTCTATAATGTCAGGTAAGTTTACTTACTCACTAACTTGTCAAACAGCGTTCTTTAACTCTCACAGAAATATTTCCAATTTCTCTTCAGGAATGTCTAAGGAGCAATTGAAAATGGGTCTGAACTCCGGAACGTCTTCAATGAAGTGCGCACTCGTTATCAGCGCACGCCTCACCAACGATTCCCCACAACTCTGTGGTAAATGACTAGATCGCAACCGCGTCTTTCAGCCGCGGCCTGTGGAGGGACTTGCGATGGGGCAGGCAGGGGGGGCGGGGGAGGGGCCGGGTGAGGGGTGATGAACAACGGAATCTGGATGATTGCAGGTATGTAAACAGTTACATTAATGAAACACATTTCGGGCCATATTATCAACAAAACGCGATATCAACAAAAGATACAATATTCCCGCTTTTATCACAGGAAAGTGTCGATAAAGCGGCGATAATCTATCTCCTTTGTTTATAATATGGCCCGAAATGCATGCTAATGGCTTCGTGGTGACAATCACGTGTGGTTATGACCGTGTTGTAATGGCTGTTTCCCCCCAGGACACCGCAGCAACCTGGTCTGGGCGTCGTGGACTCCAGGACAGTAGGCGGAGGGCCACACAGCTCCTCATACAATATAGAAATCTTTGTGGGGTTATTGTTTCCGTAGGTTGAGCGGTGTGATTGAGGCCCAAACATTTAATTTTGTAGAGGAGTAAGTTTGCATGGGAAAATGTTGCAAGAGGTTTATAAATGTGGCACACATTGTTTCGTATTATTTTGATTTATTTCGTATGTTGTAGTATATTCAGAGGAAATAGAAGTCATTAGTTTTCAATCCTAGTCTTGAATATCTTACTATACTATTTCAACATTATTTCTATTGTAGACCGTCATACACCCCTCCCCCCACAAAATAAAATAAGTATGCACTCTTTTTAAATTAACTTTTATTAAAACAATAACTAAAAAAACTTAATTATAACTATATTGCAAAGAAGTAGAAAAATAAGTTTAATAACAAACAATATTATAAGCAAATTGTTAAATGGACTTCACAAGATATCCGATTGGTAATCTGGAAAACAAAAAAGAAATTTAGAGTTTAGAATTATGTAGATATGAGTAAATGAGCTGAACCATTACAAGTCAAGGTAACTCTATGGTTTTACATGTGCACTGTGCCCTGAACATTTCACTTGTTATAATGCCTCGTTCAAGTAGTGTCTATATGGAAGTGCTTACTGCGTTACTGACACAAAAGTGGCATAACAGGATTGTAAATATGTCGACTTATTTCTAATGCAATGCTATGAAGGCTTTGTAGATCTAGGCCTCTGTGCTTACCGTTGTATAAACAGTACAGCCAAAGACTTCAGCCACTGGAATTCACAACTTCAGTTGGACTGTTCTTCTACATGTGCAAGTGGACATCAGTGTCTATAAGTTTAGGAGAGAAAGAGAAATGATGTCACAGAGAGTGAGACAGACAAAGAGAGAGAAAAAAACATTAAAACTGTCTCGCAGAGTCTGGAGTTGAGATTTTTTCTTGAAAAGTGAAACGTAGATTTTACAAGCTCCTTGCGTCACTTTACCCATGTTAAAAGTGACTCAAAAGTGGCGTAATAAGGTTGTGGATCTGTTTGTCAGACTGTTGTAAGGTATCTGTTGTCATTGCTCGAAGGTAATTATAGATTTTACAGAGAAGCTGCTGTACACTACGCACTCTGGGACATATTATCAAGCCTGGGCAACAAAATTATCGCCTCTTTATTGGCAGGAAAGTGCAGCTAAAGTGCCGATAATGGGGTTGATAATATCAACACTCGAAACCAGGAAGTGTTGGAGGCCATCTTGTGCCTCAGTAGCACCGAGTCACAAGAAAACAGTAAAACAAAGTTGAGAAATAAGTGAAGGGGGCAGGGTAGAAACATTCTGATCCTTTACGGTTTCTCAGGGGGTGGTATATGGATGTTTACTCTCTTTTTAAAACATTTTTTAAAAGAAAAATCGTGCAGTACGTGTACAGAAATACGTACAATTACGAGCAGGAGCTGAATGCTGATTGGCTGTCAATACTCCAAACCAAGAAGTGTTGGCAGCCATCTTATTTGTCACGACAGCCGAGTCACAAGGAAACAGTAAAACAAAGTTGAGAAATAAGGAAAGGAGGTAGGGTAGAAACATTCTAAACATATACTGTTGCTCAGGGGGTGGTAGATTTATTGTACGCGTACCAAGCACGTATGGACGACGTACAGCTGGAATGTTGAAAGTCGTTGCGTAAGCATACCTAAGCAAGATTTTTTTTTTGTTTTAGACATTTATAAAGTGTATTTGTTTATGTGTTGTGTGGCTCTAAAAAGAGCCGTTGTGTTTATTGGGAGATTTTACTACCTACAAGTAAGTACCGATGCAGAGTCTTAAGTTTATGAGGAATACTCTGTTCCCCTCATCTGTAAAATGCCCACCATCTCTCCTATAGATGCCATGCATATTGAAACACAGATTGTTGTTGTAAATGGACCCCATTCGGTAGTCTCGGAGAAAGGCAGAAACAGATTTATTCACATGTTTCCTAGCTATTTCAAACTGTGGACAATAGAGGTTGGACCGCTTCCATTTCTGCCTTTGGCATATATTAGAATATACAAAGGAAGTTTTGGGGGATAGTGTCATCATTGTGCAAATGTGTCCTTCATAAGCATTTCCAGATCTACCCCAGTCAAAGTGCCTAGGTCATTCCCACCACAGTGCACAATTATGAGGTCAGGGTGTTAGAGATGCATAAAGGATTTAACAAACGGCATCAATTGGTCACACTTTAATCCTCTCTGTCCAATCCATTTAATGTCCACATTTGGTAAACCTAGGTCCTTGTGAATTATTTTCTGTTGTGCGTACCTTTGGCTCCAGAAAATATAGCTGTGTCCCACAATCCACACTGTAAGCATTTTGAAGAGAGGTCTGGATGCACTCTGAGAGCCTCTGTAAATGAAATGGTAGTTTGAAAAGTAAGATTTTTCTAAAATGGTGGACAACATGCAGTTTTGAAAAAGAAAAGAAATGATTGGTTGTTTGACAGCATTTTACATAAAACTAGGTTGCATATTTTGTTTTTTTTTAAAAGCCTTATTTTTATTGGTTAAGAAAAAGTGATAGAAAGAAAGTTACATAAAATAGGCTGGTATATTCTCCGGTCAAGCATACTTGCTGTTTCAATTTGCAACAATGTATGATGAACTTTTCACCTGTATGCTGAGTTAGGTGTTCCCTGAAGTGTTTCTATGGTAACTGGCAGATTGTGGAATGGGCGAAGAGTTAAAACCTTTGTTACTTGGAAAGGTTTGGAATGTTAAACCAATAGTAATGTGTGTTTTATTTTGAATTAATGTGTATAGGATTTTAATTGGTTATTTATATGTATGTATGTGTACAATGAGAGGGATAATTTTCCATTTGACGGTTCTGCTGTAAACACGGAAATAGAGAGATTCTGTGCAAGAATATCCACTGTGTGAGTGTTATTCTTCTTAATCTACAAATTAATTTGAAAGGTTAATTGATAAGTTGTATGGGAGTGTGTGCGGTGCATCTTTGTACATTAAGGAATTATGGGGTATATCAAGACAGGCGATAATATTATTGCCGCTTTATGGTTAGAAAACTGCAGATAAAGCGGCAATAACGTTATTTCCTATCTTGATAATATGCCCCTATATTTGTCCGCTGTTAAACGTTTTATAGTAGTAAATGTGTTTTGCTATAATGCATGCTCTTATGTTTTTTTGTTTAATATAATTTTTTGCGTCCAGCCACGGCCCGTGGAGGGAGTTGCGGTGGGGCAGGGAGGCGGGGTGGGAGAGGGGCAGGGTGGGAGGTGATAAAAACGGGCATAATATGGATATTTGGAGGTAAGTCAAAAATGTAATTAACAAAACGAATTTCTTAGCATGCCCTGCATTGCAAAATACGATGCAGGGCACGCTACGAAATTTGTTTTGTTAATTAAATTGTTTACTAACCTCCAAATCCAAATACCCATATGCCATGTTATCCACCTCCCGTTGGATAACATGGCTAAGAACTGGTCTGGGCAATTGTTAGTATTTGGAGATTTTTGCACTTAGCGTGGCTATTTCCAACGCTACGCCTGCCTTGCTAATAGGCGATAGCATCGTTAGCATCTGCTTTCAGTCGCTAACTAGTTGGGTACCCCCACTTTGCATGTCATAAGCGATAAACATCGCTCACATGCAAAGCGGGCCCCAAACCACTCGCTATCGCCCAAAAGCTGTCGCTAACATCAGTTAGCGACAGCTTGCTAATAGGGCGATAGAATGATCGCCGCTTATCGGACGAAAACGGCCGCTTAATCGGCGATAATTGCCTATCACCGCCCTTGGTTATATGCCCCTAGGTTGTTGTAACTTGCTATAGGAGCCCGGATTCTGGTGTTAACCTGGGCAGGTATGGGAATTCTCCAGAGCATATTATCAAGCTCATTATCGTCGCTTCATCTGTCAGGGTCCGACTAAGCGCCTGCATTACAGCGCTAAGAGGAATATAGACTGTAATCTTATTCAGGCAGAAAAAGACTACATTTCCCAGAAGCTTCGGCTGAGGCTACTTTAGACTGCATGACACGCTTCCTGTTGCGTGTTATTCTGTGTTTGGACTCGAGCGGAGGAAGGAGGTTGCTTCTCTGATGTTTCGTGTAGAACGCCTGGGACGCTATCGTTGTGATCTTCGGCATCAGGTAGGAGCGGCCCCCGCCCTTCTTAGACCGTCGACGAGCGGAGCGCTGTGGTAGCTGCCACGTGTTGCCGTTTCGGGGTGAGTGCAGTGAAGGAACTGCCACGCCTTGTCATTTGTTTTGTGTGGTCATTGAGCGGAGCGAGGTGGTAATCCGCCACACGCTGCCGTTTCGTTTCTATTATCGGAAGATATTTCATGTTCTCGTATTCAGAGTGAAGAGCGGAGCGGAGTGGTAGACGTCACCACACGCCGCCGTGTCTTCATGTACTTTGTGTGATATTCTGTTGACAATCAATTTTTTCTAACTACTATTTGTAGGTGGTGCGCGGTGGCGGTCGCAGCTCCGCGTTACCAGAACAAGCGCTTGTTACTGTGTGATCAAACCGGTTTATTCTTACATGCGGAGCGCGGTGGCGGTCGCAGCTACGCGTTGCCGTGTGAGCAAACGGTGGATTCTTGAGGAGGTTGTGTTCTGATAGTATTGGTCTAAAATAATACTATTCAACAACCTTCCATTTTTGCTTATTGAACATCTTCATTTATAGTACCTGTGGATTTGTTGACTTGGTGTTCAGTTGAAGAGCAGAGCGGAGTGCTGTGGTTCTTGCTTCCAACGCATTACCGTGGTCTGTGTTTCTACGTATGTGCATATATACTTTTTCCCCTCAGTCCATTTATTCTTTTTCATTTGAGGAAACCCACCTCAGGAACCCCTTATACTAAGGCATTATTTCATACCAAAGGTAGGATAGGTGTATCTTGCCTGTTCCAATTGCTTCAGTAGTAGATATGATAATGGTCTTAATATATGTTTATTCCCTGTAGGACTCACGCATTACTGCCAAGAGGGGAATCAGAGAAAACCTATTTCCGATTCCTGTTTTTCCATACAGGTATTTAGCCTAGTAGGAAAGTACATTGGGTATTGACAGTGCTGTATGAACGGTGTTCTGATCTCTGTATGTTCTGTCGTTTTAGGTACTTCCCTTTCCCAGCTGACCCCTTCCTTCCCTTCCCTGTTTATTATTTTGTATTTACCCCTCACCTAATGGCTCAAATCCTCTGTTGATATATATATCAGAGGGTCTGTGATGTTTGGAGGTGGGCTTTATAATCATCATCTGGATCCCGTGGAGTGTACATGACATCATCAGCATTTTCCTGCCGATAAAAGCGACAATAATCTATCGCCTTTTGTTGATAATATGTCCTGAAATTCGTTATATTAATTTAATTCTTTACTTACCTGCAATCATCCACATTCCGTTTATCACTCCTCACCCTGCCCCTCCCCCACCCCGCCTGCCTGCCCCATCGCAACTCCCTCCACGGGCCGCAGCTGTTTCTTTATTCCGTTATATTGCAGTATCTATTTATACTCTCATTTTTTAATATATTTTCCCTGTTTCATACTCCTTATTCTTTTGTTGTAAGTCCTTTTATTTTTATAGTCTGAGGTATGTCCTCATAATCCTCCCTCTGTTCTTGTAAGCAATATAATGGAATATTTGATATTTTTTTTTGTAATGTTATGTATATTTTTTTATTATAGGTTGTGTTTATCGATACTGAAAATACTGTATGATGCCTACGAAGTTCCAAAAACGCAACGAAAGAAAATTGTGTATTTGAAGAGAAGTCATCAAGAAGAATTACATGAAGAGACATGTCTTAACAAAGAGAAAGAAAGTCCTGGTAAGAGCAGGAGCTTCATTTGAGGAAAATATTAAAGACTAAGAGTAGTGTTCGGAAACAGAAAAATGATTTTAGTGTATCATCCACGAAAAAAATACTAATAAAGAAAAGAATAATGGAAAATCAAGTGCTGACAAAACAGTGTATAGTAAAAGGAGAAAAAATAAATTTATAGAAATTAGGAAGCAAATGTTTTATAATAGATTTGTTACAAATTTAATTAAAAAAATTAAGGTATGTAAGAAAAAAACAGTATTTTATAAGAAGAAGAAAGCTATAGAAAATGTAGTTCAGAAAGCTTTGGAATTGAAAAGAAAAATGTTTATTTTAGTAATCAATAGAGTTAGATCACTAGATAAGCGAATCCATTTAATGAAGTCCAAAAGTAAGTGGAGAAGATTAATTAACAGAAGTCATTTTTGTGAGGTTTTATTGGGTGAATTGAAACATGGTTCAAGTTCTGAGCCTTTTTTTAATGAAGAAAGTTATCTTCAGAGTAATGATTTGTTGCATGCAGTTGACACCAGTGGTCGTGCTTATGAGGTTAGAAATGGTTGTCCTATTGAGAAAGAGAAAATTATTTCTAGAAATGCAGAAGAGGTGTTAGCTGGTAAAGTTTCAGGGAGACGTCCTAAAGCTCAAGAGGACACTTGGAATTGTAGTAGTATTTGCAGTGTGCAGCAAGAATCTATTGATTTTTTAAGCAATTTCTTACATAATTATACTAAGAAAAGTGTTGAACAAAAGATTAAGATGTTGCAAGGACTAGACCCTTGCAGTGTGAGAGAAAATACTGGTTTGCAAGGTCATTCTCTGGCTTGTCTTTATAAAAAAGTATGTCGAAGTGTTTTCCACCATTTCAGGATGTTAGCAGTTTATCATACTCAGATGAGGAAATTAGTCAGAACATTGTATTACGCGAAAAGTCCAGCACTAATGTTAAAAAAGTTGAACAGTGCTCTTTTGCATGAATCTGTATCAGATGTAACAAATGTTTGTGATGAAATTCAAATTAGTTACTTTGCTCCTCAGGAAGACAGTGGAGAAAGTGAAAGATTAATGGAAGAAAACGTGGAAGAGAATGTAGGACAGTGTAGTGCAGAACATTTTGAGCAAGAAATTATACAGTTTAAGGTGATTTCAGGTGAAAGGCCACATTTTTCTTGTATCTGTTGTCGATGAATTCATTATAAAAATCATACCAGGACTGTTGATCTATATTTAAAAAGTGAAAAAGAAAATAATAATGAGTGGAAGGATTTTGCTACTTATTTGTTTTGTAGAGAATTGTTTTGATTTGAGTTCTGATCAGCGTATTTGTAAATATTGTTATAACAAATTACATGAGAACAAAATGCCTGCTAGAGCTGTGCATAATAATCTTGAGTTGGTAAATATTCCTTCGGAACTGATGGATTTAAATACCTACGAGTATATTCTTATTCAATGTGTGCATCCATTTCAGGCTATTGTTCGGATGGAGCCTAAGACAGGAAAATTGCCTCCTTCAGATTTACAAAGAGGATTAAAGGGAAGAGTTGTATATTTGCCTCTAGATTTAAAGAAAAATATTGAAACTATTGGTTTAGAAAATGTAGAGGATGAACCTTTAGTTATTCTTGTTAATGGCGTTCCTACTAAGAGTAAGAAAATCTGGCAAGAATTAGTGAATGTTAGGAAAGTGAAAAAGGCAACTTTGTATCTGGTAAAAAATATTCAATATTACAAAAATGTGTATGTGGGAGATGAAGAATTAACTGTACAAGAAGATAGTGACTTGCCATATGGACAAATTGAAAAAGTGGATTTGTCCAGAACTAAAGACATCTATGAACATTACAGTGTTCATCCATTGCATTCCAAAGAAATGATGGGGAATGCTATAGAGTTATTTCAAATGAAAGTAAAAGGAAGTCCCATTAGTGTATGGGACAAAATCTTGGAAGCTTGTTGTTTCCCACAGTTGTTTCCTACAGGAAAAGGAGGACGATATGATGAACGACCTGTGCAGATTCCTGCATCTGAATACCAGACATCAAGATTAAATGCAGAAGATCCAATATTTCGACAATGTATTCCGTATTTATTTCATCTTTTGTTTGCGAGTAATTTGTCTGGACTTTCTGATGCAGTAAACTATATATTGAAAACAGGTATATATCTGCAAAATGTTTTGGCAAAGGAATTTATGGATAAAGTACAACAGAAAGATAATGTTTTGGAATCTCAGCTGATTAATCTGTTGGCATGTCAGCGTGGTACTAATGAGTACTGGTACTGTTGTCACGGAGAACTCAAATGTATGCTAAGGAACTTAGGAACTCCTACATGGTTCCTTACTCTAAGCTGTACTGAATATGCTTGGGATGATTTACTTCAATTTCTTCGAGAGGCAAATCCAAATATACTAAATATCGACACCAGGAGAACTGTGCTCTTTGGATCCTGTTAATGTATGCAGGTGTTTCAATCATAGATTCAAAGCTATGACGTCTTTTATCACCAATAAAAAAATCCTCCTCTTGGAGAGGTTCTGCATTTCTTTTGGAGAAAGGAGTATCAAGCAAGAGGTGCTCCTCACATACATATGCTATTATGGATCAAAGATGCTCCCAAATTTGGAACAGACTCAGATGATCCTGTGATGTCTTTTATTGAAGAATATGCTACATGTGAAGTACCCAAAAGTACACAAAATTAGGACTTAAGACAACAAGTCTTACGATTCCAAAGCCATCGTTGTGGGAAATACTGTTGTCGAAAGTACAAATCTAAGGACAAATTCTACAGCAAATGCTGTTTTGCATTTCCTCCACCTGTAATATCGAAAGGAAGAGTGAACGGTTTTATGTCATCTTTGCGACATACTATCACAAGAAAGTCTCCTAAAAATACCTACAACTTAAGAAGAAATGAAGAGTCGAAATACATAAATGACTACAGCCCAGTCAGTTTGTCCATGTGGAATGCTGATATGGATATTCAATATGTTGCAGACAATTCCATTGATGTTGCTCGATATGTGACATCATGACATCGTACATAACAAAGTCAGAAAAGACGGAAATGAAGGAAATGTGGGAAGAGATTTCCCATGAGAAGAGTCTTAGTAAGAAATTATACAGTTACAGTTTGAAGATGTTATCTCATCGAGAAATTCGAGCGTATGAATGCTCGGATCGCTTATCATCTGCAAGTCTATACTCTCTAGAATAACCATTTGGGTAAGTCTAGGTCTTGCTGCAATACAAAACCGAGTACTTAAATCTGTACAAGAAATTGAATATTTAGCTGAAAAAGAGCCAGAAAGTACAGATATTGTGAAAACAAATATGTTGGATACATATTATCCAAATAGAAGTCATCATCTTGAGAACAATTGTCTCTATGAAGTGCTGCAAAACTATATTTTTAAACAGAATATTACCGAAAACATCAATAATGGTATATATGCTGTGATTGGTTCCGAAGGATGTCTGGTGAAACAAAGATAAGAACATTTGATTAATCACCGTAAACTGAGTTGCGAAACACCTGACAAAAGGGAATTTTACTATTTAGCTCTTTTGCAACTTTTCAAGCCATGGCGTTCAGAATTGGAAATATGGAGATTTTGTGAGCTATGAAGATTCCTTCAATGCAACTAAAGATACTAAAGAATGTCCGGTTTTTGCTACTTATGTGAAAATGTTGAATGACGAAATTGAACAAGAAGTTACAATTGCAGCTGAGATTGCTAGAGACAGTTCTCTAGACAGTCAAACGTCTTCTCCATTGAGTCAGAACCCATTAGGAGAACCAATTGTTCTAAAGGAAGCAGCAACTGCTATGGAAGAGGTGGAAACAGCAATGTATCAACGTCAAGAAGATGTAACAAACTTAGGAGACTTGGAAATACAACAAAATCTTGAGCAGAAAGAAATATATGAGCAAGTGAGAGAACAGATTGACCATGGATTACTTCATGAGAAGAAAGAATGCTCTTGTTCATCATTTGAACCTATCCGTATGTATGTGAGTGGACAAGCTGGAACAGGAAAACGTTTTTTAATTAAAGTAATCACAAGTTTTCTACAGAAAAAAACTAAGTCGCATTTGTCTTGTGTTGTCACTGCTCCAACTGAATTGGCAGCACACAATATTAAAGGAATTACTTTACATCGTTTTTTTAATGCTACCAGTACAGCATGACAACAATTTAGAATACCACAAGCTATCTGGAGAGCTTCTTGGGAAGTTTCAAGAGTGTTGAGGAAAATTAAGCTTCTCATTATTGATGAGGTAAGCATGGTCTCAAACTTAATGCTTGCCTTTGTGCATTTAAGAATGCAGCAAATTCTTAAAACAGAGTATGACGTATTATTCGGAGGAAAACACGTCATAGTTTTTGGAGATCTACAACTTATTCCTGTAAAAGGACAGCCAGTGTTTAAAACACTGGTGCATGAAGATTCTAGAAAGTCTTTGGGGAGTATTGGCAATGTAAACATTTGGTCATATTTTCAGTATAAGGAATTTACTACAAATATGCGACAGGCAAATGATGTAGATTATGGAAATATTCTTCAAGATATAAGAATTGGAAAATTGACCAAACATGGCAAACAAACTTTACAGAGACAATTATTTCCAATTTGTTTCCAAATGCAAATATTGTCCCAGAGAAAATATACATGAGAATTGCAGAAAACAAATCTGTAATCTGCTTAATGCCAACACTGGGTGAATGTTCTATATTCAATCAAGAAATGTTAAAGTTGGAAAATGAAGAAATTGTAAAATTGGAAGCAATTGATAAAATAGAACATGAAGTAATCAGTATTATTTTGAGTGAAAAGTCGAAGAGGAAATTGGATTGTTTAGAGAAATCAATAAGTAAAACTGCTGGTTTAGAAAAGAATTTATATGTATGTGTAAATTGTAGCGTAATTTTGCGACGTAATTTGAATGTGGAAACAGGTTTAGTAAATGGAGCAATGGGTAAAATTGTTGATTTTGGTAATTATGTAAATAGAGTTGGGATTGAATTTTTGAAAATCAAATTCGATGAAATTGCTGAAGTACAAGTTAGTCATTGTGCAGCTCGTTTTTTGCTTGTAAAAGATTTGTATGTCTGCAGAAAACAGTTTCCTGTTTGTTTGGCATATGCAGTGACCATTCATAAATCTCAAGGTTTAAGTGTAGATTGTGCTTTAGTGAACATTGGAAGTACTGTGTTTAAATAAGGTATGTCATATGTTGCTTTGCCCCGAGTCAGAACTTTTTTTTAAATTTTTTTTTTTTTTTTTTTAAAGTTTGTAAGACCTTTATTGATAGTAGCCAGCATGACACAGCCTGGTGCCTACAACCCATTGGGCCGGCAGCGGTAAGTACGTCATCTCAGTTTCCTAACATATTTACACAGCTTTTAAGCCGACAACCAAAGGTCCAGCAGCGTAGTCCAGGATGCATAATTGAAATCACGCATGTTTGCTGAGGATATGCCATTGTCTTACATTTTCACTATACGTTGTTCCTCGCTGCTTCCCTAGATATTCCCTAGCGCTCTTTAGGGAGCACGGTACATCGATGCATTCAGATCGGGCCACTGTGTGTCAAGTGGGATACCAATGTGTTGCATATTCCCATGCTATGTAGGACACAAGGAACAGTTTATGCGTATAACGAAGAAAGGAAGATAAACATCAAACAATAACCCCAGGGAAACAGTTAACACACTATTTCTATCATGAAGTGTAGTGCCACATACAAATTAACCCATCCATAGGTCAGTGCACAAACTGGAGGAATCGCAAGTGAGGTAGGTGGAACCAAGTCACCCCGGCTATCCGCGCCACCTGGCCTTTTAGGTGTCACAAGGGGTTTGGTGTACAAATGTGTGGTAGAAGTCACATGAGGCCCAATATACATAACAAGGAGGGGGGGGGTGGTATGCAGCCCGATTGTCCAACCATAGCCCAGGGACCTCAAGGACTTACAGGACTGCATGGAAGAGGAGGATCGTGGGCATCCTCTTCCTCCGCCTGCCGGCCAAGCAGATAAGACACAAAGGGGGCCCAGATGTCCTTAGGTTTGGACCGCATAGGCATTAGCTCAGCATAATCGTGCAAGCACTCCTGCCAGGTGGCCACATCCCGGAGCCAGCATTTAAATTTAGGCGCCCGTCTTCTCCCCCATCCGCACGCCACGTGCCTCTTGGCAAGAAGGAGACTGAGTGCAAGGAGTTTTCTGTGAGGGGTGGCTACCTGTTGTGACAGGCCTAGCAGAGCGATCAGAGGGCAAGGGTCTATGGTGATGCTCAGCATGGCCGAGAGCCCCTCAAACACCTGCGACCAGTATGCAGCCACCTGTGGGCAGGTCTAGGCCAAATAAAAGAAGTCCGCCCCAGCGGAGCCGCAGCGAAGGCAGCAGGCAGAATCACGGAGCTGGAATCTGTGTAATCGCGCAGGTGTATGGTATACTCGATGCAGGACTTTATAGTGTAGAAGGCGCAATCTGTTATTACCCGTGATGGCCTTTATTTGTGTGCAGCAAGTTTCCCACTGATCGTCGGTGAATAGCTCCGTGAGGTCATCATCCCATTCCTGCCGGGCTTTAAGGGAAGAGGGGATGCGAAACGTTCTGAACAAGCCTGTAGAGTTTAGAGACTACGTGACGTGGAGTATCCGCGTGTACGATAGCATGTAGTGGTGCGAAGGTTTCCGGCTCCATGGGGAAATCAGGAGTGATAGCGCGCACATTTTGACACAATCGGGTGAATAGGAAGGTGTCCATGACTGAGGCCGATCTCTCCCTGAAGAACTGTTCAGCCCTAAGGAAGGTCCCGTTCGGATACAGCTCGCCCCAGTGGACAAAGCCCAGTTCTCTAAGGAGTTTGCGCCCTATCTCTTCCCATGTAACCCGGAGTCTGGGGTCATTCGCTAGGGGTAACTTGGGTGAGTAGAGAAACGCGCAGTCTAGGGTTTGCGCCATGCATCGCCAAGCTGCCACTGTGCAGTCCACTGTGGAAGGGTCCCGTTCTCTGGGCTTCACCGTGGAATGTATGTAGCCTGAGGCAGTTGTGGGAGCCATATAGACGTCCTCAACGGCAAGGTGTGCCATAAAGGGAGGTGGGAAGTAACAGTAGGCCATGAAGTGGGCCTGAGCGCGGTCATAATACCTTTGAAAGTTGGGGACGTCAAACCCACCCAAAGGGAAAGGGAGCATAAGGGTATCCAGGCTGACCTGTGGTTGCGTTCCGCCCCATATCAACCTAGTAAGCTGGGATCTAAGGATGCTGAAGAAGAATGTCCCCGGATTAAAGAGAATGTTGATAAACAAATATAATAGTTTGGGGAGGAGCACCATCTTGATCAAGGCTATCCTACCTGCCATTGAGAGTGGGAGATATATCCACTGGGTGATTTTGTGAGTAATTTTATCTATAACGGTACCGTAGTTGTCCCGCATCATGTCCTCCTTGCTACGGGAGATGCGGATGCCTAAATATTTCAGATCATCTTGCTCCCATATCAAGGGGTAGTCAAGCGGGTGAGGTAGAGTGTTGTCGGTCAGTGGAAAAATTGCAGATTTCCCCCAGTTAATTTGCACTCCAGCCAATCCTCCAAATTTAGTGATCTCGCACAAGATTGGGTTGAGATTTTCTTTTGGTTTTGCAATATAGATGGTGATATCGGCCGCGTATAGGGACACCAATAATGGATGGGAAGGGTAGTTGAGGGCGAGGTGATTGTGATGTTGGCGCAACTTTGCAGCCAGGGGTTCAATTGCGATAGCAAAGAGGACAGGAGATAAGGGGCAGCCTTGGCGCGTACCACGCTGCACAGCGAAGGGTTCAGTTCTGGTGCCATTGAGTAGCACCGTGGCCGTCGGCTGGGTATAAAGTAGCCGAACCCAGTCCAGAAAGCAGAATGGTACCCCCATGTGCCGAAGAGTGCCGAGGAGATAATCCCATTCCAGGGAATCGAAGGCCTTGGTAGCGTCAAGGAATACGGTGGCTGCCTCACATCTAGGGCTGATGTCCTGAAGGACAGCATGCAGGTGCGGAAGTTATGTGCCATCGTGCGGTTGGGGACGAACCCAGCCTGATCTGGGAGAACCAGACGCTCCATAAGGAGGTTAAGGCGCGTCGCCAATGTCTTAGCTAGGATTTTAGTGTTGCAGTTTAAGAGCGACAGGGGTCTGTATGAGTCACACAGCGTGGGAGGCTTGTCTGGCTTCAACAGGGACGTGATGAGTGCTTCGCGCATGGTGCGCGGTAGGATGCCCTCCTCGAGTGCCTAGTAGAATACCTGCTTTAGAACGGGGGCTAGAATAGGGGCAAACAGTTTATAGAAGTCAATTAGCAGGCCATCTGATCCTGGCGCCTTGCCCGACTGCATGCTCATAATGGCGTCTGTTATCTCAACAAGCTCCAGTTTGTGATGGAGGAATTTCTGCTGGCCTTCACCCAGCCACGCCAGTGCAGTGTCCGCGAAATAGTCTGTGAGGTCTAAGGGTGCAATCCTCTGGGAAGAGTAAAGAGTTTTATAATGCTCCTGGAGTTGCTCAGGGAGATTTCTCTGAATGACGCCTCGGGAATCTTGTATTTCAGAGACATAGGACTGGAACTTAGGGGGTTTAACTGAGTTCGCGAGTGCCTTACCAGGCCTATCGCCTCGCCAAAAATGCGGGCCAAGTGCGGGCGCCCCAGAAATTTGCACTCCTTATCTGCGGATTCTGTGTATTCGGTGAGTTTGTCTCTCATTCGAGCTTGGAGTGCAGGGTCATCAGGGCGTGAGGAGATATCCCTCTCAAGCTGACAAAGCTCCAACTCCAAGGTGCGGAGCTCAGTGCGAAGTGACTTGAGGATACCCCCACCTTTGGCTATGCACCAACCTCTGACAGTAACTTTAAAAGCCTTCCAGACCGTAGTGACACTGTCTACTGAGGACATATTGCGGTCAAAAAAGTCACGGATATCCTGTTCTAGTTCAGCCTTGAAGGCTGCGTCCTTAATTTGTGCAGGGTTGAGGCGCCAAGATAAATACGGGGAGCATGCCAAGGGGAGTCGAAGAACGAATAGCACAGGTGAGTGGTCTGAGTGGGTGCGAGCTAAGTGTTGTGTTCGCGCCAGCCATGGAGTCAGCCCCGCTGAGACGAATATGTAGTCTAGCCGTGCCCATGAGGAGTGGACTGAAGAGTGTTGTGTACCTTCTCTCAAGGAGGGGTGGGCAAGTCTCAATAAATCCAGTAGGCCGCCCTCTTGAACTATATCACTGAGTGTCCTCTGCGTGTTCGTGTAGTGGGAAGGCAGCGCCTTCGATCTGTCCATCTGGGGGTGTAGCGCTGTGTTGAAGTCGCCCCCCACACCACATGTGTAATGCCTAGTGTACGGATTTTACACCACAACGCGAGGATGAAGGAGGGGTCATCTGTATTGGGACCATAGTAGTTTGCGAATAGGATATCATGTGCATACAGGCGTCCCCACACTAAACAGAATCTGCCCCCTGAGTCCAGCTACTTCCCCGTGGTGTAAATGCCACCCCCCTCTTAACGAGGATAGTAACCCCTCTGGCGTAGCTGGAGTGAGAGGAGAAGGTGCGGCTGGTGGCCCATTTGGAGGCAAACTGAGCAGGTCCGTGTGGGCTTAGATGTGTGTGGAGAAGTGTGGCTCACCGGTTAGAGCAGGCAGACCCTGAAGCATAGGTCAGACCCGGGACCAGGGTTCAATTCCCGACGCGGCAGGGTCTTGAGCTCAAATGTCCATGGACTCGATAATTCTCGCTTCGGTGCCTGACCTAATCATGGGTTCACACTCTGCAACTCTGGGCATTAAGCTTGCTTAATCTCCACAACGCCCCCCCCCCGCGGCGGGATGCCTGGCTTTCACCTTGGGGATGACCTGTAGGGGCTATCTGACAGGGAAAAGCCAGTACGGGTTCCCAAGGCAAGCGCGGAGATAACCTTCGGGGGTCGATTCTGGCGCTATATAAGAAACATAATAATAATAATAATAATTTCTTGTAAGAGGGCCACCGTGATATCATGGCGATCTAAATAACCCAATACCTGTCTACGTTTTCTGGGGTCGTTGAGTCCCCGAACATTCCAGGTGGCAATCGTGACATTTTGGTGCAAGCTATCTTCGCTAGGAGTGGCCATAACCACCTCGCCCCTGTTTCCCTAGTGCTGAGGGTAGTGTTTGTGCGCATAAAGACATTAGTGGATGGCATGCACAGGACAGAAAGTGTATAATAGATGCAGGGCATTTACATTATTGTGTTGTGGTACTGGTTCCAACATTCCCTCCCACCTCCCACACCGGCTGCCCCAACTCGCCGGGTACATGATCCCACCCAAAGTAACCAAGAACATGAGAGAGTAACAAGAAACTCTTGAGAGCAAGTCGGCGGAATGCCCACATGAAGGGGGAAAAAGTCACTAGGTGTGCTGGACCTGCCCATACCTCTCCCTGCTTGAACCCACCAGGCTCTCAGTAGAACTGAGAGCACACGAGTGGGACGGAGTGATCAGTCCAAGCATCTAAATGAATGCAACATCAAATGGAAAGGCTCAGAATGTACTTTAAAGTCATACATCACCGGAAAGTTCAGCAAATCATTCTGACGCGTAGACCAGAGAGGAATCCGACGGTTCAAAGACTTGTGTCATGGGTCAGCTTGGTTGAGAGTAGGGGGTGGGTGAGCTGGAGCGAGCTCTGGCTGCCGTCGCTCCGTGTGTCGACCTCCAGTGCTGCTTAAGGTAGTCTTCCACTTGTTGAGGAGTGCCAAAGAAATGCTGCTTTCCCTAGTGCATGATCTTGAGCTTGGCAGGGTACAACATGGCATAGGGAATTTCTATCTTCTGCAGTTTTTTCTTCACATCCGTGAACTTGCGGCGTG
Organism: Lissotriton vulgaris; assembly: GCF_964263255.1. Taxonomy (NCBI): domain Eukaryota; kingdom Metazoa; phylum Chordata; class Amphibia; order Caudata; family Salamandridae; genus Lissotriton; species Lissotriton vulgaris. Next base: position 1,357,936,376 of record NC_141687.1, read on the forward strand.
CCTCCTGTACAGTTGTGGTAAAGTCAGGGTAGAAGGATAGCGAAGTATTCTCGTAGGGGACGTTTTGATTCTCCCTGGATAGCTGTAGAATAGTGTCCCTGTCCCGATAGTTGAGGATTCTGGCTATTATGGGACGCGGTGTGGCTCCGGGGAGAGGGCGAGCGGCAAGAGATCGATGCGCTCTCTCTACAATGAAGTGCGTCGAGAAGGAGTCCCTGCCGAACAAGTCAATCAGTAGTTTTTCAATAAAATCCTCCATCAGCCCAGTGTTTGTTGTCTCCGCAAGGCCCAGAATGCGGACGTTGTTTCTTCGAGACCTGGCTTCAAGGTCCTCATTTTTGTCCGCAATAATTTTGAGGACTTTGTCCATTTGAGTGAGCTGGCGGCTCGACGTGGCGGAGGTGTCTTCAAGCGAGGAAATGCGGCCCTCCGCCTCTTTTAAACGATGGTCATGTTGGTCCATTTTTGCCACCACTGAGTCCATTCTGGAATTGAGGGCGTCAATCTTGGAGTCTATGGAGGTTAGGCTATTTTTCATGCCCAGCAGTAGAGACTTCCAGTCATCATCATCTGGGGCTGTGGCGCCGGGAGTTGGCTGCTCCATTCGCTGAGTGTCCACTGTTTTTCGGGTCTCATAAGGCAGCTTGGATTGCCTAGCATCAGTGTACCCCATCCTGGCACAGGATCCAAGAAGGGGGAGGGGGCGGGTGGACTAGGCCCCCGAGATGGCAGCCGGGTGAGATCGCAGCGCACTTTGGGCTATGTATGCCCCCTGGGCTGTCAGCAGCTGAGTCGAGGATCAAGCAGGAACTCCACGGGTGTGCAGGGCGCAGCTGTATCCTGGGTGCCACGTTGGGGACCCCCTAGTCCCGTAAGTGCAGCCTTGGCGCGTGTGGAGAGGTGGTCAATCAGGCGGGCCAGGACGAGAAGAGGATGTAGGCCAGGTAGGTGCTAGTGATGCGTGCCCAGAAAGGTCACAGTCTCACAGCGTCTGGGGCCAGCGCAAGTATTGCAATGAACAGCGTGCGGTAGCAGGTCGGGGTATTGCCCAAAGAATCGAGGGGCGCCTTGGGTTGGTGCGGATATCCACTTGGTGGCAAGCCGTGCCGGTGAGTGTGTGAGGAGAGGGATTGGAGTGTGGCAGACCGGGGCCCCCCGTAGGTCAGCAGTTGTGGAGGGCCAGGAGAACAGCAGGCAAGTCGGTTCAGGTGGATGAGCGGTAGCGGGCCGTGTGAAGAAGGCTCCGGCTCGCCGCCCCGGCCCCCAGAGGCACAGCCGGGCACAGGCTCAGGAGAAGGAACAGGCCCGAGCCAAAACCCCCCGCCAGGCAATCGTACCTGGAGTTGTCGTTAGCAGGGAGCCGGGCGAGGCAGGGCCCACTCCGTGAAGTGTCCACCAGAGGGGGGGGGCGAGTATCACGATGGTCCGGTTGATCCAGCCGCAGGTCTTGCGGCCCGCCACGTGGGGATGGCCTGCCGCAACCAGATGGACCGAGCCCCTGTCCAAGTCCTCAATGGTGGAGTCAGGCCCAAGCTCCGAATGACGTGGGGGCCCGGAGCACAGCTCACCACAGTGCGAGCTCACGACAGGAGTCCCGGAGTCCATCCCGTCCAGCGGCGGCCACCACGTCTGGTGAAGACAGGGTGAGGAGAGCCAAGAAGGCGGTGTATTCCCGCCGCGGCCAGCCCGCAGGTCGGGTAGTCGAGCGCAGATTGTACTACTACAGAAGTGTCAGCAGGTCCGCCGGGGGCTGTGGGCATGGAGCTGGGCAGCTGCGGGGGCCGCCCGGGGGGGCAGCAGGCGAGTACAGGATGTCCCTGCAAATGTAGGCCCCAAAGCGCGGTCTGACCTGCAAGTCGCAGCCGTCCTCACCTCCACTCAGGCTCCAGCAGGAACCCGGGGCAGCGCCGACAGCCGTAACTCGGTGTGCGGTCCGGCTGGAGAGGTGTTCTTGGTGTCGGAGGAATCCTCTGCTGGTCACGGATCCAACGGTGGTGTCTGTGCGCATTTTCGTGCACTCAGGATATATGCAGGATCGTGATTAAGCTCGGGTGGGAGAGAGCCTCTCTAGCTCGCAGCCATCTTGGTGCAGCGCCACCTAGCGCCCCCCCTCGAGTCAGAACTTTATCTGGATTGTACTTGATTGATTTTGATGAGACAAAGGTTTGTGCAGATGCAAATTGTGTGAAAGAGTATAATAGGTTAAGAAGTGAATATGCACCCAATTTAGGTCAATATCCAGTAGTTGAAAAGCGTGTTTTAGGTAGGAAAAGAAGATTTGAGAATATCTGTTGTGAAACTCTAGAGAAAGAAAAAAAACAAGATGAAGTTGCGCCTGCAAGCAAAAAGAAAAAGGACAATCTTGAAGAGAATGTTGGTTATCGATTTGAAAATAGTTGTGGTGTCAACTGTTATGCTAATCTAGTTGTTAATATTCTTTCTTTTCTTGAAAGTTTGCAACAGCAAATTGTAGAAAATCAGGACAAAAGATTCTGTTTATTGTTGAATTCTGTTTATCAGAAATGTACTAGTGATAAAAGTAAAATACAAAGTGTTTCTGATATTCAAAATGTTTTGGACAAATGTTTTGGTTCTACTCAATTTACGCAGAATATTCAGCAAGATTGTCAGGAATTTTTAATGTTTATGCTTGGTGTACTGGAAGAAGAAGGTATAGATATTGAAAACCTTTTTGGCCTTTCTTATAAATGGCAACATGACTGTCAAAATTGTTTGTTTACATGTAGCACTGACATAGACACTGAGAGATTCATATATGTGACTTACCTGTGAATCAGTGTCTTTTAACAATCTAATTTGAGGAGCAAGTCAAAACATGGAGTTTAGCCAATGTAAATCAGAAATGTCATCAACATTACTTATACAAAGACATGGACAGTATGTTATTTTAATGCTGCAACGTTGTAGAGCTGATGGAAGAAAATTGAAAACTTTAATTACATGTTTTTTAGCTGGTCAATGTTCAATATCAGGAAGAACTTTTGTAGCTGTTGCTATTATTTTTCATGATGGACCTTCTACCACATCTGGACATTACATTGTTTATTTAAAATATCTGTAAGGTTGGATACATTGTAATGGTACTCAATTAGTTTTTAAGCAACGTTTTCCCAAAGAGTTAGCAAATTCTTACCTAATATTTTTAAAGGCAACATTTTAAGATGAACATTTACCATTTAGGAATATTGCTGTTAAGGTAGATTAGTCTGGTGTTATAGAATATTTTGTAAGTGAGTGTAAGAAGCTTTAAGGTGATCCTTTTGTTGATTTTGAGGCAGTGTAGATGTATCAGGTGATGGATGATATGGGGTCATGATCACTCATGTGGAGGTCTTTTGGATTTTTTGTAGTTGTTGTAGGTGTTTGCCTGCAATTCATGTGTAGAGTGTTTTGCCACACTGTAGTCTGCTGCTGATGATGGCCTGTGTCACTGTTCTTCTTCTTTTGGTTAGGATCCACTTGTAAATGTTGCGGAGCATGTGCAGTGTGTTATAGCAGTACGAGGAGACGGTGTAGACTTCGTTACACATGGAGAGGGAGGAGTTGAGGTTGAATCCTATGTTGTGGACATGGTTGGTAGGTGTTAATACTGTTCACAGTGCAGTCAGGTAGCAGGAGTTGTCTGAGGCTGAGGGGGTGGATCTGAGGATGAGTACCTTCATCTTCTGCCAGTTTGTGTATACAGTGCTGCTCTTTATTTAGTTGGTGACATCCTTCATTGTGTCGTGGAGGTTGCTTTTGGTGGTATGTGGCTTCTTAGTGAGGAAGAGGATGAGGTGGGTGTTCTTTGTGTAGGAGATGTTGTTGAAGTTGTGGTGCTGGGCTACTTGTGTTAGGGTAGCCATGTAGATGTTGAACAGCGTCAGACTGATGGATGAGTCCTGGGGGACCCGTAGATGATGTCGGTGGTTTTCGATCAGAAGGCTGGGAGGTGGACGTTCAGGATTACTATTGAACAACTTCCAAACAAAGGACTTGATGCATATTATTTGGCCGTAAGGAAAAGTGTGTAAAACCATTAAGGAGTTTTTGCTCTGTAGTTTGTAAGCATATGTTTGTAAATAACATTATTTACAGTGTGAGAAAATTAATCATAATGTTTTGTTATTTTATGATTGTTTCAGATGTCCCATATTTACGTAAGAAATTGCTCTTAAAAACATTTAAGATATGTTTTATTTCAATTTTTTATATTGTTATTGAGAATGTTGACTGGGTTTTTTTAAGATATCTTTATGGATTGTATTTTTTTGCCTGCTGTTATGTGATGAGTACTATTGAACTCACTGTTTATAGTGAAGTTCAATATATTCTGAGAACAGCAAAAAAGGCAAATGAAATGTTTTACAAATTATTTTGTGTTGCAAAATATATATTCTATGTTTTTTTGTATCTTCCACAGGTGATAATTTTATAAAATATATATTTTTTATTATTGATTATGCTTAAGCGAAGCACAAGTAACTGACTCAGCCACGGCCCGTGGAGGGAGTTGTTGTGGGGTAGGCAGGTGGGGCGGAGGAGCGGCAGGGTGGGGGCTTATAAACAGCGGAATCTGGATGATTGCAGGTAAACAAACAATTAAATTAATAAAATGAATTTCGTATCCTGCGCCCTGCATCGCAAAATGCGATGCAGAGCACGGAACGAAGGGGCATATTATCAACAAAAGGCGATACAATATAGCTGCTTTTATCAGCAGGAAACTGTAGATAAAGCCGCGATAATGGGCTTGATAATAGGGCCTTGGAAATTCCCATAGCAGCCCATGTTCTGGTGTTAACTTGGGCTGTTATGGGAATTCACAACGGCCTATTATCAAGCCCTTTATCGCCGCATTATCAGCAGTTTTCCTGCTGATGAAAGCGGCGATAATCTAATATGCCCCATAGTTTTACTACCCATGCTTTTACAAGTGCTATCCATTTACCACGCATAATCTTAATAATGTCTTTCTGTTGATAAACACACATTGTAATGCCTGTGACTTACGTCCTTCAAATAATTTTTTTGGTATACGTGTGACCAAGTCTGATAACATCAGAGTTTAAGGACAAACACTGTGGTGTCCGTGCCTCGAAATCTTGTCGATCACAAAGAAAATACGAGGACGATAAAATGAAAGTAACAGATATAATAAAAACAACGGTGAAAAACTACTAAAATGGCGCTGGACGGAGTACGTGATCAACGTTTGGCGCCTCGGCACTACGTTCCAAATAAATCTAGATAAAATACAATTACTCGAGTGGGGTGCAGCTCGAGGCTGAGGATTGTGCTTTGTTGTTGGTTGCTGCCCTGCTTGCTGGGAGACACTGCCCGCACAGATTTTAAAACTAAGGGACTGCGAGGACCAGGTAGCCAAGCGCCTGAGTCACCGGCTGCACCTGGGTCCTCTTCCCACCACGCCACGCCCACCAGCACTACATAGCGACTCGCGGCCCCCGCTCCGCGGGAGCCGCTCGAGACTGAGGATTGTGCTTTGTTGTTGGTTGCTGCCCTGCTTGCTGGGAGACGCTGCCCGCACAGATTTTAAGTGACTAAACGGACTGGGAGACCTCTTCTCTACTACGGGACTGCGAGGACGAGGTAGCCAAGCGCCTGAGACATCGGCCGCACCTGGGTCCTCTTCCCACCATGCCACACCCACCAGCACTCCCTATTTAGCCACTCCCATAACAGCGAACGCAGGACACACGCGGGCAGGTGCCGGGCGAAGCCCGGGCAAAGGGCAGGCCGTCTAAGGCCGTTCAAGGTCGACTAAAGCTGGGCTGGGCACCCCCTTTTATATCCGTTCCCTGTCAACAACCGGGAACAGATATAAAAGGGGGTGTATAATAATATAGCATGTAAAGAAAGGAAAGCCGAATTAAAACAAGACCTATGGGACCAATGCATGAAAGCTCTCTAGATAAAAACAGCGAGGCATTTTGGAGAGTGGTAAAAGCTCCCATTTTAGCAGATCGAAAAAATCTTCCAACCATAGAAGTAGCCATTGAGAGATCAGCCTGGGTGAATCACTTTTTTAAAATATTTAAGAAAGGCTCGGAATCAGCAGAGGTTGATGCAGCACCTAGTGATACCCCATTGACGGCAGTTTATCCCATCTCGCTAGAACTTGCGAGATTCTCCAAGCGTTAAACGCAGGCAGAAATGGGAAAGCCCCGGGCCCAGATGGGGTTCCTGTAGACTTTTTTAAGTATAAAATAGACCTGTGGGCCCCAGTATTGACTAGGGTCTTCGGGTCAATAATGAAATACGGTCTGCTGGCCTCCTGGACCAAATCCATCATGGTCCCTATATTTAAGAAAGGAGACAGGCATGAAGTGTCCTGCTATCGCCCGATCTCACTTTTGGACTCGCTGGGCAAGGTGGTGGGGAGAGTAGTGCTTGAGCGTTTACAGCAGTGGGCTGACGATGGTGGGATTCTCTCTGATCTCCAGATCAGATTCAGGGAGGGTTTTGGGACAGCCGAGTAAGCCCTAAATTTATCAATGTTGTTCGGTAAATATGTTTGTGCAAAGCAGGGCAGGTTATACATGGTGTATGTAGACCTGTCTACTGCTTTTAACTGTGTCTCCCATATGAAACTGTGGTCCGTCCTTGAAGAAATGGGCCTCAACGCCCCTCTGATTGGCTTCCTGAGGGAACTGTATTCGAATGCCTCCGCGAGGGTACACTTTGGTGTAAAAGGCGAGTTGTCTGAGTCGTTCAGAGTAGAGCGTGGTGTCCGGCAGGGTTGTGTCCTGGCCCCCTTTCTCTTTTCACTTTACACAAATGGACTGGAGGTGGCAATGTTGAAGGGGGGCCAGGATCTACCTCAAGTAAGAAACCGCCCGATACACGCTGTGCTCTATGCGGACGACGCCGTGATACTGGCCCGCACTCCCCGCGAATTGCAGAAGGCGTTGGATAGGTATGCAACTTTTATGGGAAACCTTGATCTGCGAATAAATATAAAAACGACATATGTAATGGCAGCTGGTCCAGGGAAAAAGGGGGGTAAAGATATATTCCTTGATAGAGAAAGACTCGAAGTTACTGGCCAATACCCCTATCTAGGCATCATAATTGATGATAGAATAAATTGGAAACCTGCAATAGAGGCCAGGAAACACCATCTAATGCGAGCAATTGCTGCGCTCATAAGTTTTTCACAGAAGCTGGGAAAAAGGCCACCCATAGAATTGTTGCATATCTATAGAGCCAAAAGCCAAACGACAGCCCTGTACGGGGCTGGACTGTGGGGGCATACCAATACTAGCTCCTTACAAATAGCAGAGAACACCTTTTTAAGATTTCTGGTAGCGGCACCAAAATGTGTCTCCACTTTTGCGTGTCATGTGGAACTGGGGATCCCGTATTTGGTGGATTTGGCAAAAATACAACCACTTTTACTTTGGCGACGCATCTGGACAACAACCAAAAATACACTCACTAAGCAAATAGTGGCAGATTGTATGTCATTAGACTATTCAGCAAAAATTAGCTGGCTTATGTATGCGAAAAAGATTTTGACCAACCTAGGACTTGGAAACTATTACTTTGCACCTGAAAGGATTTCTGAAATATCCAGAAAGGAATTGAAAGTAAGGGAATTGAGCCACATAGAAGAGCTGCGTATCGCCACCGAAGCAAAAAAAGCTTCTGTTCAACATTCAATGGCGATCAAGACCACCCTTACAATTCAACCATACTTAACATATGTTTTGTCAAAATTTGAGCGATTTCTTCTGGTAAGATTCAGATTAAATATCTTTCATCGATTGGTGGCATTTCCAGCCCAAAACAGTTGGGATCGAATTCTATCACCCTGTCCATGCGATGGAACTTCAGAACAATCGACTATTCATACTATTCTGTTCTGTAACTTTTATGTTAGCCATCGTAAGCTCTGGTTGTTGCCGTTGTTAAAAAAGAATGGGCTTTAGAAGATGTCGCCCAGCCATGCTGCGATTGCAATTTTTAGAGTCTGAACGGATTTGTAAATACATCGTGACATTTCTGAAATGTATTTTTAAACATAGAGTAAATCTTTGATAAGCTTTTATCCCATCTCACATATATGAATTATCAGAAATCAAGAATACTGATATATTAGTCAGCATGGTTAGGGTTTCCCAATGTCTTGTATGGATATTATGTTTTTATAAATTGTAAAAATCTTCTGTAATCTATGTATAATGATGTTTTTTTATCTGTGAGATTGCTTTTATGGTTTTTTATGTACTTTAAAAACTGAATAAAGAAAGATAACTTACTTACAATTACTAATATATTACAAAAGTACACCAGCGGATCACACACGACCCGGAAAACAAAGTGGAAAATTTAATACCTGAACTAAAGAAAGGTTTGTTTGTTGAACTTGAAGAAAAAGAAAAAAACGTGGGCTTCAAACGACTCTGCGCATGCGTAGAGAGTGCAACTGCTACACAAAAAAAGGAAAGTTTTACATACTATCTTAGAAATAAAGGGGCATATTATCAAAAAAGGCGATACATTACCGCCGCTTTTATCGCCAGTAACTGCTGATAAAGTGGCAATAATAGGCTTGATAATAGTCCCTTGTAAATTCCCATAGCTGCCCAGGTTCTGGTATTAACATGGGCTGCTATGGCAATTCACAAGGGCATATTATAAAGACCATTATCACCGCTTTATCAGCAATCTCCTGCCAATAAAAGCAGCGATAATGTATCGCCTTTTGTTGATAATACGGCCCATTGCTCTCTTTTTGACCAGTAAACTTAGGTGCATATTATCAAAGACCGGTGTAAAATCTATCGCCGTTTTATTGGCAGGAAACTGCAGATAAAACAGCGATAATGACCTTGCTAATACAGCCTTGTTATTTCCCATAGAAGCCCATGTTAACACCAGAACATGCGCTTCTATGGGAATTAACAAGGACGCATTATCAAGCCCATCCTCCCAACACTAATAAAAAACCCCAGACAGTGCAGATACCCGTAGCTGGAAGATCATTTTACATATTACTGCGCTTAAAACGTGGCGTTCCCCGCGATGTGTGTGGTGATAGAGGGAGGGAGAACTCAAAACTTTTTTTTTGTTAAAAGACAGAGGGGTGCCGCTCCCCGAGACTGCTGGGAGTAGGACCGTAACCCCCCGCATACTTAAAAATAAAACCAGAGGAGTGCCGTTCCCTAGTGCTCGGAGCACCTTACAAGCCCCAATTATGCAAAATATTTGACCCCGTAATTTCCCCCCGGGCAGCCACAGCCCGTGGAGGGAGTTGCGGTGCGCCAGGGAGGTGGGGCGAGGGAGGGGCAGGGCGGGGGGGGGGTGATAAAAATGGGCATATGGATATTTGGATTTGGAGGTAAGTAAAGAATTTAATTAACAAAAAAACAAATTTCGTTGCGTACCCTGCATCTCATTTTGTGATGCAGGGCACGCTACGAAATTTGTTTTGTTAATTAAATTCTTTATCACCCCCAACCCTGCGCCTCCCCCGACCTGCCTCCCTGCCACACAGCAAATCCCTCCACGGGCCATGGCTGCCCCCGAGACCTAATGAATAAAACAGACTTCCAGTTTTTTTCTCCACCTTTTCCACCGCGTACAAGTCCTACTGGACGAGTACCCTGTGATTTTTTATTTAACAAAAAGAAATAAAAATTGACCTTAAAACCCAATTACCACCCCCTCACCAACTTTATAGGTTCAGAATGTTTCTACCCTGCCCCCTTTCATTATTTCTCAACTTTGTTTTACTGTTTTCTTGTGACTCGGCTCTCGTGACAAATAAAATGGCTGCCAACACTTCCTGGTTTGGAGTATTCATAGCCAATCAACATCCAGCTCCTGCTCGTAATTGTACGGATTTCCGTACGCGTACGCCGCAATTTTTCTTTATATAAAAAAAGACCCTAAACATACATGTACGACCCCCTGAGCAAGCCTAGAGGTTCAGAATGTTTCTAGCCTGCCCCCTTCCCTTATTTCTCAACTTTGTTTTACTGTTTTCTTCTGACTCGGTTCTACCGAGGCACAAGATGGCCGCCAACACTTCCTGGTTTCGAGTGTTGACAGACAATTGACAGCCAATCAGCATGCAGCTCGCACTTGTAATTGAACGGATTTCCGGACGCGTGCTGAACTCCGTCTCTAGATATCGCTATGATTTTAATTGCAATTTTCTCAGAAACTACTGAACGGATTTACACCATTTAACAAAAAGCACAGCACCCCCCTTTTTTCTCAGCCCCCACTTGACGAATCACCCACAAACTTTTAGGGAAGGAGCGGAACCGAGCAGGCCATTTTCTTGTGGAAATTCGCGAAGATTCGTCCACCGGCGCCAAAGTTATTCCAAATAGAATGTTGTGGATTTCCAATGGAAACTAGGTCCTAACTATAACTACCTACTGACAACCGCCAGTAGGTAATATATATATATATATATGGATAAATAGACAGAGAATGAATGTGCGTGTTCAGTTTTCTTGCACCTTGTTAGCCAAGCATACTATAAATAACCATTAGCTATAAAGCCTGTAACACATTGATACCGTAATTTAGCTCATTAAAACAGTTGCAAGCTTCCCTGATTGAAGATCAGATCGGGTTGTGTGTGAGAAAGAAGGAGGCAGGGCTGTCTTTAGCACTGGTGGCACCTAGAGAAATAATCTTTGTTGTCCCCTCAAAAAAAGCTTCCATCACCATTAATTTCCTCACTTTCACGCTCCACCAGTGCCCCTCATCTCTCCATGGTCTCTCTCACACGCATTACATTTGTTTTTTAGAGCTGTTCATGCCAATATAGAGTGTTAAAGCAGTCTACATCACATACACAGTATACAGAGCCAATGATTGACACGTGTGTAAATCAGTCCATAGGAAATGTTACATAAGATTACGAGGATTACAAGGAGTATGAGTCACATGTCACCGCTACTGGTAGACAGTATATTTGAAGAGTATTTCTTCTTTAGAAGCCAACGTCAGAATTCCAAACTTACAGCAGTGGCTAGATTAACTAATAAGAATACATTTCTACCCAACTTAACCCCTTACAACAAAATTAGGAAAATGAAAGACTGGTGCAAAACATAACATTCCAACCTATACCATACAGTTGGCATACAACCTTATCATGCTATATTAGGGTTGTAACTTATGAACTGCAAGTAACAAAATGCTGTTGATGACGTTACACAACTGTGCACTATAGTTGGGGAGGTGCCTCTAAAAATGCAAGAGGTATTTTGGTCTGTTTTGTTAATTGTCATACTTTTGCTTATGTGGCCCAACATAAGGGAAAACCCTTGAAGGGCATCATATTAGGGCATTGCATTGAATTTTCATTTTGGCTTCCCTAATCCATTTCCTTTAAATGCATTCAATAACTGCAAGTTTGTACCCAACTGTTTCACAGTATATCATTGATAATTTACCACACACTTTGATGTATTTAATAACTAATGTAATAGATAATGTGCTGCATGCTAAACACTTATCAGGTCCCACAGGCGAGACCTATTGGCGATGCCAATGCTTGTTTTTTTAATGCATGTGTTGGTAGTAGAAGAATGCGACTGAGCTGGGCCAGCGCAATTTCCTTCTTGTTTCTGGTTCTTGATAGTGGGAGGATGCAGGTGTGCAGAGCCAGCACATCCTCCTCCTTGATGCAGGTGTACTGGTGGGAGAATGTGGCTGAAGTTTAAGCTAGCAAATTCTCTTTATATATATTGGTTTGAACTGCATGATAAGTTATCTATATGATGTGAAGGTGTGCTTGAAACAATATTAGCACATCCATCCCAACCATTGTAATAAGTGGAGCAGCTATGCTAAGCCAGGATGTTTTCATTTTAGTGTATTGCTCCATATTTAATGTTTGGTGCTTTCTCTTTCAAGAAATACAAGTGAGGTAGGCTGTTAAAGTTTCCATATCTTGTGGGATTTTATCCAACGAGACTTGGAGGTATTTAGGTGAAAATACTTCCTCTAAAGCTTCATTGTGTTTATTTTTGCCACTGAGGATGAATGATGGAATGTGGTTTCCAAAAAGAGGCACATTGAAGAAGACTCTAAAGTGGAGCTTGTAGGACAGCAGGATGCAGTCAGACACCATACCCTTCTCTACATGATCTTCTGGAAATTGATAAACTGGGCAGTGACTGTTCCATCATCTAAACAATCCAGAGTTTCAGATCCTGTGAAGGATGAGTCTGAACAAAGAGGTTATTATATGCAGAGGTCTGACTTTGTGAAGTTCCTTACACATATCAGACAGACCTTTTTGTTTTCCTTAGCCACCGTCTGCAGCTGAGGAGGATTTTTTCGTACAATATAATCCGAAAGAAACAGAACCTTTACCTCTCCATCTTTTTATCAAAAACATATTAACTACTGAGTGGAAAGACAGAGAAACTACTTATTCTTCATTTTTCTCTGCAAAAGAAATTCTTTGGACAACTTTCAGGAAGTATATCCTTATTCAGTAAAAGTGGACCATCTGATGGCACGACTTTCTTCTCATGGTTCCAGATTTTCAGAGAGAGCCCAATATTGTTGATAAAAATGTGGATGCAGCAATTTCAAGATTGTTTTTACAGCATCTAATTTTGCCATGAGAGCTTTGTTCTATGCATAATATACATTCCAGTCTTTGTTAAGGAATTTTCAGGCATTGGCGGACGAAGGCCGAGAGAATTCTGATTGCACTTTTCATCTACAGAGCAGCTAGTTAGGTTCTTGGTTTGACATTTCCTTTGATTTTCTTAGTGTTTCAGCTTTCACTATCTCTGTGAGGAGGTACATCTGTATGTGATCCTGGAGGGTTGTTGTGGCTCAGAAGGTTATACTGAGCCATATTCCTTTAACTGGAGGTAAATTATTTGGCACACAGCTAGAGTCTTTAAACCAAAAAGTCAGCCAAAGATTGAAAATTGATGTCTCCTGCTTGGCGTTCAGGTAGAGTTTGCCAATTTCCAAACAAACTAGGATTTGCTTCCAGAGAGGTGGTGTGGCCGGCATGCCCCTACCTCTGAAAAATCCTGGTCTCACGCAGCAGGAACATCACAATCAAATCCTCAAAAATCATGACTACCCCCGAACAGTGGATGGCATGCTTCTACTGTTTTTCGAAAGACGGAGAGATTCAAACTCAGATGCTTGAGTGTTAGACATTGTCAAAGAAAGATGCAAAATAGAATATCTAGAAAATCCAGAAGATTGTTTTTTATAGAAACTTCCCTCCCTAATAATCTTCAGAAAAGAAAGGCTTACCTCCAAGGGATCTAGGAGCTGTCTGATAGAAAGTTATAGTTTCAAGTTTCAAGTTTATTTATTTATGATATCGGAACTCGTTACGAGGTCCACATAAAAGACAGAATATACATACAAAAGCAATTAACACATAAAATGTCGATTATGCAATAACCATCAGAAGAAAATTTACCATCTTAAAATAGGTCCAAAAAACATTTAAAGAAGCTGTACAGTTTAAAACAATTATTTCATTCGGTGGATTGATCAGGGCTGCCTGAAAAGAAGAGGCAGATAAAATGTTGAGTTGTAAGCAAATTGGTCTTAACCATCTTCGCCTAAAAGGCATCAGGGCAGGACAAACGAAAATGACATGAACCAAGTCCTGGTCATACATATGGCAAAAATCACAGAGTGCTGAGTGGCCATACCATCTGGCATAAAGAGATTTCAACGGAAGTAAGTCCTGTCTTATTAAAAACACTAAGCGTCTAACGCAATGAGAGATGTTCCAATGAGTGTAGGGTTGAGCTTTCCTCAAAATGCAGGACTCAATAGCAGGTGTACAGCCTTTTTTCAACATCCGGAAATCTCTATCCTGTCTAAACCCCAGTTCCCATGTGGAGGACTTCAGGATGGTTTTTAATTGATAAGAGGATAAAGAAAATAAAATCTCTTCATCCAGGTTCAATAGGGCCACCGCAAATCTGAAATTCTTTACAATCATGGAGTAATCATTAAAGTTTCCCAGCAATTCATTTTTTATGAGATATCTTAAGGTATTAGACTCACTTTTTGCAATACTTACAACCCAACGTATAATACTGGCCAAACCTTGAACCCAGCTGCTGCGTAAGCCAAGTTCCTGTCTCAAGGAAGCAGTAGAATTTGCTGTGCTAACAGACAGTAAACTACGCAAAATTTTTCCTTCCGAGGAGTTTAAAAAATTCCACTTTTTTTGATCAATTATCTCTATTCCGTATAACAGGGAGGCAGGAACTTTCGCTCGAAATACATCCAGTAAAATAGAAAAATGCCTTCTACCTGTGGCTTTATACAAGGATACTAAGCTCTTTCCCTGTGAGATAGCCTTCCGGGAGTTATTGTCCATATGCACTTTGTCACTTAGATTACATGTGACAATTTTACCAAGGAAGGTATAGGACTTCACAATTTCCAATTTTTGACCCCCCACTACCCAAGGAAAGTTAGGAAATTTAGGTTTCTTCCTACCAGCCAAACACATCACTTTACTTTTGGCGATATTTATCATCAGATAATGGTTTTCAGCGTATTCGCAAAGCGCTTGTAGGCGATTATTCAAGCCCTTCGGGGTAAGATCGAGAATCAAAATATCATCAGCATACATAAGGCATGCAATCGGAACGCCCCCCAAGGTCGGGGCAATACCAGAGCAAGCTGAGAGTGCAAGAGGTAAATCAGCTGTATAAAGAGAAAAAAGCAAAGGGGCCAAAAGGCAACCTTGCTTTAACCCGTTGGAAGTGGGAATTATTTTAGATTAACCTCGTTCACCTCCTAGCAAAACTCTGCACCAAGTATCTGAGTAAAGGGCGCGAATTAACTTGATGAGAAAAGGGGGCATCCCTAAATCAACTAACTTTCTCCACAGCAATATTCTATCCACTTTATCAAAAGCGGTGGAGAAGTCAATAAAAGCGCCATATACCTGCCCACCACGAACTTTCACATATTTTTCCGAGATAACCTGTAGGGCCGTCAAGTTATCTAAAGTTCCGTGCTTTTGCCTGAAACCCATTTGTTCAAGAGGTAGGATTTTGAACTCGGTTACCCATTTGTTAATTAAAGTAAGAATACATTTTGCGAAGACCTTACCAATAGCATCAAGCAAAGCGATTTGACGATAGTTTTGAGGAAGATCTCTTGCCCCTTTTTTATATAAAGGAACAAGGATACTCCCTTTCCAGGAAGGGGGGACTATTCCGCTATAAAAGCAAAACTTAAACACTGGAAAAAGGATTTTGCTCCAAAGTTCACTCTGTTGTTTTAATACAGAAATGGGGACTTCGTCTGGTCCCATCGCACCAGAGGAGCGCATGCTCTTAATAGCGAATTCAATTTCCTTTTCTGATGGACAATCAAATACACGTGAGACAGTATAAGATTCCACATTATATATTTGTGTATTATTATTACTATACAAATTCTCTATATATTGGACCCAAATCTGTTCTTCAATGGCAATAGGTGAAGGACTGGCTCTAGTACCACAACCTTTGCCAATTAAGGACCAGAAAGTCTTGGCTTGGCCGTTATAGGAAGCTTCCCTAAGTTGTATCCATAATGAGTCTTCCTTATTTCGTTTTAAACGAGCCTTAAGCCTGGCTCTCCTTCTTTTTAAAATTGCCAACTTATGGTTGGATTCTTGAGAAAATGCTAAATATTGCCCCCTTATTACCTTATTTATTTCTATGTTTATTGCCCGAAGGGGTTGGGGGACTGCAAACGGTTTTATCACATTGGATTTCTTTTTAGCTAAAGAGGTTACTGATTCTAAAAAGTCAGCAAATCCCAACAGTTCTCTCCCCTCCCAGAGAGATAAACTCTCGACAGTTGAATTCAAGAGGGACACCAAATTTTCAAAGGAACGAAAATTCCAAAAACATTTCCCAGAGTTGGAGTCAAAATTCACCATATCCGTCTCCATGCTCCAAGAATCCGCCATTGGAGGACTGAGGGAAACTGAAAGCATCAACACATTATGGTCACTAAGATTGGACTCAATGACTTTCATATCTTTCAACAGGGAAAACAAAGCATAATCTACAATTAAATAATCAATTATAGATTTTCCTTTATTTGATTTATGCGTGTAGGCTGCCGGGGTATCGGAGGGGAGCCTCCCGTTTACTATTATACAATCGACTTTATATAGACCTTCTAGGACAAGTTTACCTCTTTTGTTAGTTTTAACTTTAGGAGGGAACTGGGCCTGGGGTATATTCAGAGTCTCTTCCCTAAGTTTGTTCCTAAACAAATCAAGTCCACAGTTGGATATGTTACAATTCAAGTCCCCAAGCATTAATACATGAGGAGAAGGAGTAGTATCCATAGTTTTAATTAAAAAAGAGTAGAGTGTTTTTAAGCCTTCATTAAAACAACAGTTTGGGGGAATATAAGTGTTTATCACAACGAGAGATCTATTAGGGCAGTCCTTAAATACATTTTTTAAGGTTATCACCTGAAACAATTTCCCTGGATCATGGTAATGCGAGTAATTCCATTTTATTCTATTTGATAACAAACATGCTATTCCTCCCTTTGCATGGCCTCTCCTAGAGGGGATTGCGCTATCTTCTAGGACAAAGTAATCTTTTTCTAGAGATAATCTACCTTCCACCCACGTTTCTTGTAAACAGATTATATCCGCCTCTAGGGAACGCAAGAAACATAATTTCTCCTTGTGATCTTTAAAACCAGCAGTATTCCAAGACATGAGCTTCAGCTCTCTGTTAAAAATGTAAATGCGGTTTGGGGCAGGAAGCAGATTTACTCGATAACACTCCTGGTAACCAACTCCATTTAGACTGATCATCCTTCAAAGTTTGTTTAAGAGGAGGAGGGTTTTTGTACAAAACTTGCCTTTCATTTCTAGACACACATATTTTTAGATCCTCCGATCTAGAAGAAGACCAATCAGACAGCATCAGACCAGTATTAGAGGAGGCTGGCAGATTAGAAAGAGCACCTTGATTTCGTTTTTCCCTGAAGTATGGGGTAACGTCTATCCCTCTGATTTGTAATTCCTCAGCCCACTGTAGAATGAGATTTAAGACCACTTTAGATTGAAATTTCACCCTTGTTGATCTCCCTACCAAAGAGTTAAGAAGAAATACCACATCCAAATCAGACGTTTGGATTAATTTTAGACTTTCAATCTCTTTAAAACAGATAGGTAAAGCAGACCTGTTTAGAATTAAATCAGTATCAAATAAGGGGGCAAAATCAAGAAACAAAGTATCTACATTTATTTTCTCCTTAGGAGGCACCAAAGGAATAACTGGAATTGCGGATGCATCTTGAAAAGGCCTTGCTGAGGGATTGAGGGAGGAAAGGAAAGGATTAGAAGGGGGTAAGGAAACATTAGGAAGGAAGGGATTAGTGGAGCTTATAGGACCTGAACCTGAAGATGTTAGAACCACCTTAGGCGCAGCAATCTTATCTTCCTGAAAGGCAGAGGACTGCTCAGACTTGGGGGGGATCTTCTAAAATTTGTTCCAAACTTTTTTCAAACAGGAGTTTTCTCTGTCTTTTTTTAGAGAATCTTCGAATAGGTTTTCTCTTCTTTATTCTAAACTTTTTTTGTTTTAAAGGGATTTCAACATTTCCAGAATTAACTGTAGGTACATCCTCCTCTTTTTTTGACTGAAATGAGAATATAGGGAAAAGAGAAGGAGTTTCAGAATTTTGATTAGCCGGGGAAGTAGGAACTACATCAATCTCGTCTTTGTCAGTAACTATGCAGTTAGCCCCTGCCGAATTCGCCTTAAAAATCTTAAGGACAGCTGGTAGAGCTACTGGATTCGTTACTTTTAGGGCTTCCATATGGAGAAGCAATTGAGCTGAGTCCAATACTACTTGACCACTCGGAGAACTCTTATTAGGGATCACCAAAGGAGTAGCGGGCATTGGGAGGCAATCAGACACTGGTCCACTCTTATTTAGCAAAAGTACCTTTAAAATTTGAGTTACCGTGTCAAAAATACACTCAGAGCCTCCAACAAATTTTTCAAGTAGACTCAGCATAGAAGATAATATAGATTCCAAAGACGATAATGAATTGGAAATTAGCCTCCCATTAATACTTGGGGAACCCTCCGGTAAATTGTCCAAATTGGGGCCAGAACAGGAAGTAAAATTTAGTTGAGCAAGGGAAAAATCTAATTTGTTAGAAGGGGTACTACTTAGAGGACCCGCACTTGAAATGGTTATAACTTCGTTTGTATTTGGAATACCCCTAGATTTCCCCTGTAGCGGTCTCATCCGATCTTTGTGAGCTGTTAAATCAATATCAGGTAATGTGAAATCACCCTCGGGGATGGCAGGGTTAACCGGCAAAACTGAAAAAGAACCAGTATTTACTATAACTTTGGGGACTACCATGAGAGAAGCTTGAGAGGGACAATAATGTCAGGTTTCTGAACAGTATATCCCGAGGACTCGGGAGATAAATTCAATTTCAGTTGGGAATCGGAGGATATCAGAGGCGAACCCCTTACTATTTCGGTGCTAGCAGGTAAGGACAAAGATTGACCTGGAACCAAGCCCGAACTAGAGGTAATGTTAATGACCGTATTAGCTGGCTCAGAGACATTATACTCTAGTGCTTCACTTGGGGGCTGCATCTCCACCGACTTATCTTTCCCTTTATCCCATAAATTGAAAAGCTGACATTGGCCTTTCAATTGTAATGAGGATGTAATTTTATTACGTAAAGGGTTGGATTTCGTTTTGGATCCAGATCTCCCTACTAAAACGCGCCCTGAACGTAATTTTTTAGCCGTCATGAGAGTATCTACAGAAGCTGTAATATTTAGGAATTTACAAAGCACTGCAACACAATACAGTATAGATAGTAACTATACCGCTAAATGTAGGATTATTGGCGAGCTAAGTAATACCTAAAAACAAAGGGAGGGGGCCCAGCCCAGCCTGCTTCGGCCTCTGACGGCCTCAGACGGTCCCGCCCTTGTCCCGGGCTTCTCCCGGCGCGCTCCCGCGTTGCGGTGTCAAGAGGGAGATTTATAGCTGCGCTAAGGCGGGGGAGGAGCCAGCAGGGAGAGCGGGTCAGCTGATGAAAATGCCGAGGGTCAGGCGCTCCTGGGACTAGTAGTCCTGCGCCTGCCCTCGCTCGCAGCCCTGCACTCACCACCGCCCCAGAAGCTCAAACTATACAGTTCGTATCAGGCTTTCCGCAGTAGAACACAGCGCACTTCTGACAGCGCAGTCCAAGAAGTCCGGAGGCGATGCGGGACCCGCGAAGCGGGTTCCGCGAGGAGTGGAGTATGAAGGCAAAAGGAAGAGCTACTCCGACGTGCTCGCAGTCCAGTAATCCTTCAACTTCTGTGATAAAACAACAGGTGAGCAATCCAACGAGGGAACTGACACGCCGGTTTTAGCTGCGCTGAGGCGGGGGAGGAGCCAGCAGGGAGAGCGGGTCAGCTGATGAAAATGCCGAGGGTCAGGCGCTCCTGGGACTAGTAGTCCTGCGCCTGCCCTCGCTCGCAGCCCTGCACTCACCACCGCCCCAGAAGCTCAAACTATACAGTTCGTATCAGGCTTTCCGCAGTAGAACACAGCGCACTTCTGACAGCGCAGTCCAAGAAGTCCGGAGGCGATGCGGGACCCGCGAAGCGGGTTCCGTGAGGAGTGGAGTATGAAGGCAAAAGGAAGAGCTACTCCGACGTGCTCGCAGTCCAGTAATCCTTCAACTTCTGTGATAAAACAACAGGTGAGCAATCCAACGAGGGAACTGACACGCCGGTTTTAGCTGCGCTGAGGCGGGGGAGGAGCCAGCAGGGAGAGCGGGTCAGCTGATGAAAATGCCGAGGGTCAGGCGCTCCTGGGACTAGTAGTCCTGCGCCTGCCCTCGCTCGCAGCCCTGCACTCACCACGGCCCCAGAAGCTCAAACTATACAGTTCGTATCAGGCTTTCCGCAGTAGAACACAGCGCACTTCTGACAGCGCAGTCCAAGAAGTCCGGAGGCGATGCGGGACCCGTGAAGCGGGTTCCGCGAGGAGTGGAGTATGAAGGCAAAAGGAAGAGCTACTCCGGCGTGCTCGCAGTCCAGTAATCCTTCAACTTCTGTGATAAAACAACAGGTGAGAAAGTTATAGTACCCGTTCATAACATGGATTGAGGCAAACTGTGCTACTCAATAATCTTTGTTGTAAAGATACCTTCAGGACACTACAGGCCCTTCCTTATTTTCAACGAACTAAATGGATCTGTTCAATGAAGGCCTTTCAAGATGGTAATTTTGTATTTGATTTTTTCCCTTAATTTCTCAGGTTTCCTTAGATTTACTAGATGCATATTGTCATGTCCCAATTCAAGAACATCTTCAAACATATTTGCATGTATGTGTGTTGGGAAGACACTACAAATTCAGAGGGCTACCTTTTGGACTTTCCAAAGCACAATAGGAATTCACAAAATATTAGGTCCGTTTAATTGGCTTTACATAATCAGGGTATACACATTTTTCTAATTCCGTGATAACCTACAGATTAGAGCATTTTCTCTTCAAAAACACAACTTTATGAATAGACAGTTTGCAGTGTTCGCCAAGATCACCGGTTCTTCTGAACTTCAAGAAATCCCTGCTGGTGCCACCTCAAACTCTCCAATAATTTTGAGAAGTCTTTCAGACTCAAGAAGCCAAGGCGAACATTCCTAATCAGATGAAATAGAAGTCGGCTCAGCGAATGAGCAATCTTTTGATAAATAAATCTGCAATGCCATGGTAATGGCTCAGAGTGCAGGGAATGATGACCTCCTGTCCTGCTACCAACCCCACGTCCCATCTTGTCTCTCCTGGTTTAGTACCTTCTACACCACTGGAACTCTTGGTTACAGAACTACAAAAAGATCATACCAGTGATTCAGTCTATAAGAAAGGACTTGAGTTGGTGGCTAATTCCAATCAACCTCAGCCACTAAGTCCAAGTTCTATGGACTCAAGAGGAAAGGAAGAATTCCTCAAATTTGAGAGAACCAGCAACCATTTTAGGGCTCTCCAAGCCTTTGTTGCTTTCATTCGGAAATGGGCAGAGGATAAAGGGACAACCAAGTAGCCAAGGTATATTTAAATCACCAGGGTGGTACAAGGCTTCTGTTGGTTCTGGCTCGGGAGATGTGGAACTGGGTGTAGTCCAATCTCCTTTCCCTGGAAATTATTCATCTTCCAGGAAGAGATAGTAGGCTTGTAGACCAGCTAAGCAGAGTGTTCCCTTTATCTTTCTTAATAAGTATAACCCCTGTAATCTTCCAGAAGATCATCCAGAGGTTTTGCTTCCCAGAATCTTGCTCTCTGGGTTCTTCTCAGAAGACGTGGATGCAGGATGCCCTCTCATTCTGTTGCCCAAAAGATTTGATATACATATTTCCTCTAATCCTTACTCTCCAGGGTTCTCAGGAAGGTGATTCAAGAGGAGGTTCTGGTTCTTCTTATTGCCCCCTATTGGACATGCATACCTTGATTCCCACTTACTTTCGTATCAGAATCTCTTTCATCTGTCGTCCTGACAGCATTTAGATCTGACATACCTGCCAAGAGAGTTCTGCAGTGTAGATTTCTTCCATTGCTATTGAGTTGCCTGTGGGTCATGGTAAAGTGGGACAATACCGCTGAGCTATCTAACTTTCCTGTGCAGGCTGGAAGATATGACCTGTTTACTGAATCAACATTTTGCCAGGTGCGAGTGATTGTGTGTTGTTGCTATGTGACAGAGCTCCAGGGAGGAGGGATAGGGCTTTCAGCCCAAGACCGATTAAAGAGATTCTGACACAACAGTAATAATTCCACAAGGAGAAGAGCAGATGCTCAATAGGTAGAAAGCCCCTGCTAAATTAGCCGGGAGTAGACATCTATTGTTAGGCAGCAGTTTAAAGAGCAGGACCAGGAACGTACAGTGGAGTGCAAAGAGAATTTGTTGTTCGAATGGACTTGCTGAACTTTTTCAGCTGCTTCTAAGATTACAGAGTGGACCATGGATGTTCTATTTTAAAAAAAGCACAGGTAAGAGTAAAAGACCCTACAGAAGCCTCAGGGGGACACAGGAAATAAAGCAAAAGTTGAGAGACCAGGGCTCTGGGGAAGCAGAGGGGACATGGGTGGTCAAGCTTTTTTCATTGGATTGACAATCTGCTCTAATGCTTGTCCAGTATATTCAGCATTACTGCAAAGCATGGCTGAGCAGTGAATGCCTAATGAGTAAATATGGTCTCTCACCTGGCATTCACTAGCCTGCCATATAGTAGGATAGAAAGCATCTTCTCGGCCATGCCATTGTGAACGGGGTAGTAACCGGACAGATGAAAGCTTAGGGAGAGTCTGATGTTTATAGCCAGAGAGCTGCTAAAATGGTGGCTGTAACACAAATGAATGGCTACTAAAAGTGACTGCAAGCTGATGTTGGAGTTGCATCGCAGCAATACAGTACCTTTCCTCTGCTGCAGCAGCACAATGGTGTGTCTCCCTTCTTGTCCCTACCTCACCATTGTGCTCTAATCTGGAGTCAGTGGGGAGAAGCTGGGGCAGGGGCTTAAAGGGAGAGGGGAGAGGATATGGTGTGACGACTAGACTGCTGACCTTGTAGGTGAGAAACCAAGGTTTGAGCCTCGGGTCCACTCTACATCCTGTGATTCTGGACAAATCACTTAATCTCCCCGTCCCTAACCAAAAAATGAATGTGTCCTTGTGTAACGTAACTCGTGCTCATGTAAAGTGCTCCAATACCTTTGGGTCGAGTTTGCGCTATATAAAACTGCCCAAAAAAAGCTGGCTGCGTAAAAAGACACTGAAATGGAAGCTTTGTTAAGCTGAATGCTTCTGACTAAATTGTCTAGTTTACACTGTGTGCAAGGACAGGAAGGCATGTCTTACTGTGTGCAAGGTAGGCAGGGTGTGTCTGTGAAGAACAACATCTTATATTAGTAAATTACTCTGTTGATGAATGGACAAGGTATGGTCAATGTGTGTTGGTGTTTTTGTGTGTGAGTGTGTGTGTGTGTGTGTGAGAGAAAGGGAGCTATTTTTAGTATGTTCAGATACACAAATTGCAATGGGCTGACACCAGCGCTGGTGGACAGCTCTGTTAAATCACTGCCCTCCATGGCAGATATACTACAGTAGCCACTAGGAGCCCCTATTCATAAATCCACGTATGTTTGGGTTGTATTATGTGGTATATTGGATGTGTTAGGTGATGTGTGTGTGGGGGTTTGTGTGATGGCATGAGCTCTCGCCAAATGCCTAGAAGCTGTTTGTGGGCAAGATCTCAATAGGAACTCCTGATGAGGTGATGTGGAGGAAATACTTGGCTAATTTGTTGTCTTTTAGAATAAAAGATTCAGTTCATGAATGGGCATGAAGGACCACCTTCACAGGAAGGGCCCTCTCTGCCTACTGGAAACCAGGGGAATAGTGCAATGTAATCCCTTTTTAAATAGTCTCTAATAGGTCTGTGTTAGACCTGGTACCATTGGCGTGGGTCTCCCTTCCATTTTTTGCTGTTTCCTCATGTATTTTTGCTGGTGTTGTATGCTTTGGGCACTGTGCCATTGCTATTCAGTGCCACAGTGCAAGTGCTCCCTACTGTAAATTGATGTATTAATCAGTGGTTTGATGTTTGGCTATTTGGTTTACTTGTCATGAATTGGGAAAGCTGAGAAATTTTTCTCATAAAATTATTCTCAGAAGTAATGCTACTCCCGTAGTTCACAAAGTTAGATCTGTTCCCCATCTCATGAAAGGTCCTTTACAAGTTGAACTTGATAGGTTACTGAAATTGGGCATAATTGAGCCTATTGAGGCTTCTGAGTGGCTTGCACCCATTGTTGTCGCGCCCAAGGATGGGGGAAAGAAGATTCATTTATGTATTGATCTTCGCGATCTAAACAAAAACATTTGGGTTGATCGCCAACCTCTACCAAACATTTCAGAGATGTTGACGGCAATGGGCGGGGGTGTATTTTTAGTGTCATTTATATGTCGTCAGCATATCACCAGATTGATCTCGATGAGGAATCTAGACATTTGACATCATTTGTAACACCGCTGGGTGCTTTTCGTTACCGTAGGATGCCATTTGGATTAGCTTCTGCTCAGCGGTGTTCCAAAGGGTCATGGGAAAAGTTCTTCATGGTGTCAATGATGTACTTTGCTTCCAAGATGATGTGTTAATTGTTGGCAGAGATTTTGATCATCATGATCAAGTGATGGAAAGTGTCTTGTGTAGAATGAGAGAACATGGGTTGACTATTCAGAAGGAGAAATGTCAGTTAAGGAAGGATGTAGTTAATTACCTTGGTCACAAAATTTCTAAGGAAGGAATCAGACCAAAGAAAAGTATTGTCTCTGCCATTAGAGATGCTCCTGTTCCTTCTACTAAAGATCAATTAAGGAGTTTTCTCGGTTTAGCGGAGTATTGCTCCAAGTTTGTGAGAAATGTTACTAATATTGTGGAACCATTGCGAATATTAATGAAAAGTGGTGTTGAGTTTGTATGGAGTGATGCTTGTGGAAAAGCATTCCAGGATGTTAAAGATGGAATATTGTCTGCACCCAGCCTTGGACATTTTGATGTTAGAGGAAAAACTTTTATCACCACTGATGCGAGCGCTATAGGTATTGGTGCAGTTTTAACATAAGTATGTAATGGAGAAGAAAGAATTATTGGGTTTGCATCTAGAAGGCTACAGGGTGCTGAGAGGTCATATTCAGTGATAGAAAAAGAGGCCTTGGGGTGTTGTTGGGGCATTAAACATTTCAAATACTTTGTATGGGGTTTACCATGTAGACTTTGTACTGATCACAAACCTTTAGTTCATTTGTTTAAGGGTGGCAAAGGTTTGGAAGGGAGTGTTACTCCGAGGATATCAAGGTGGATTTAATCAGTTTTAGAGTACAATTTTGAAGTGGAATACATGAAGGGATTGAAGAATATAGTAGCAGATTGTTTGTCGAGAATACCTGTTGTTGTGAGTGATATTGAGTCTGAAGTTGATGTTGAGGAAGTGAGATATACTGAAGAACAAGCTTTTGGGTTGGAGCAATGGGATGCTGCAATGTTGGAAGATGAAGTATTGGAAAGAGTTATGTTTTCTATTTCAAATGGATGGGATGCGCAATTGTGCAATGATTTACGGTTTAAAGGTTTCATTAATGTTGCAGAAGAGTTAAGTGTAAGAGAAGGGAAACTGTGGAGGAGAGACAAATTAGTACCACCGAAGAATCTTAGATCTAAAATTCTCATCATGGCATACGAAGGTCATTTGGGGAGAAATATGACTAAGGGACGTGTACGTCAGTCATTCTGGTGGCCTAGTTTAGATAATGAGGTTGAAGCAGTTGTCAAAGATTGTTATGCTTGTGCTGCTAGTGACAAGTTTTTCGTCAACCTCCTATTTCTTCTGTGAAGTTTCCTGAGCGTCCTTGGGAAAGGTTGGCTTTAGATTTCGTTGGTCCTATTTCCAAGTTGGGAACAAATTGCAAATTCTTAATGGTTTAAGGACATTGCTTGGTTGTCTTACATTTATAAATGCTCTTTGGAACTTGGTCGCCCCGAGATATTTTCTGCCCCGATGGGTTTGAAAAAATCTGATTTAGACTGGGTTAAGCTCCATTTCTGTAAAATGAAGTTCATGCAGAGAGAGGAACAGCAACTTACAAAGCCCACAGTTAGAGCCCATTTTTTGACTATTACTTGCTTAACCATTCAACCGTATCTTGCTACAGTTAACAACCCGTTTCACAGGTGGCTTCTGGTTAAATTTCGGTTTAACCAGATTTATACGGTTCTCTGTGACAGTCATGTTTGGTTTAAGCAGGAGGATGCTCCTGTGTGCAATTGTGACAATTTCTCACTGCAAGACAATATGCACCTAATGCTGTTCTGCCACTTCTTTAATATGCCCAGACAAAAATACTTGGTGCCTTTACTGAAGGACAAAGCCTTCCTCCAGGCAAAACCAGCTCTCCTGTATCTGCAAATGTTAGACTCACCATTGGTTATGTTTAGCGTGGCTAACTATCTAGTTGCCGCAGTTAGAATTAGGAGAAGGCGATTGCAAATGTAATTGGGGGTCTGTGCTGGAGGTTGAAATGTGTTCTTTTTTATCTGTAAAATGTTTAGCTGTACAGTACTTTTTTTACCTGTTTTTAAAATAGATATGTAATTTGATATTGATTGATGTATACATAATTACTATGAAATTGAAATGCCTTTTAAATTGTTTGTAGTATGCTTTTATGATTTTTAACTAAATCGAATAAAGTGGTTTTTGACTTGACTAATGGTTTTGGTGGATTATCACTCCAAGTGGTTTGTGGTTGAGACATCTGAGAGTATTACAACTGAAAAAGTAATTAAGTTTCTTGAGAAGGTTTTCTTGAATGAGGGGATTCCAAAAGTCTTGGTGTCAGACAATGGTCCGCAATTAATTTCTAGGAAAATGGTGGAGTTCCTGTGTGGGAAAGGGATTAAACATGAGAAAGTTGCTTTATTTAGGCCACAAGCCAATGGCTTAGTTGAGAGGATTAATCGCCTGATCTTGGACAATATACAACTTTCTTTGTGCAATGGTTTGTCCTGGTCTGAAGAATTGAAGAAGCTGATGTGGTCTTATAGGGTAACACCACATTCCATGACTGGAGTGTCACCTTTCATTTCTCTTAAAGGAAGGGAACCTGGTTTGAAAGAAGTACCAGGGTGGTTGAAAGACAGGGAATGTGTATGGGTGAATTGTGATGAGGTTGGAGATCAAGTGCTTAACAAACAAATCATTGCTGCCAAACATTATGATCACTTAAAAGGTGTCAAATTTCCAAACATAAAATCTGGTGATTGGGTTGTAGTGAGACGTGGAGGTTTTATTGTCAAGGGTGATAGCAAGTTCTCTAAACCTGTTCAGGTGAAGGAAGTGAAGAAGAATGTCGTGATTCTGTGTGATGGGACTACTTGGAGTTTGGGAAATGTATCTAAGTGTTTTTCTCCTTGTAGTTAAATTGATTTTCCCTCATCTTTCTGTTCTGCATAATAGTTTCCTTCAAGTTTTTGTTGTGGGATATATAAGGGGGAAGGTGTGTAGAGATGACTAATGTGGAATGTTAATGGTTGCCTAGCAGCTTAGAATGTTATCTTTTGAGAGATGAAACTGAGCTGTGAAGCAGGCTGTGGATGAGCTGGAGGTTCCTGTACCAACTCTTTAATAAAGACTACAATTGTAATATTTTCTTGGACTCATCTTTACACTAGTCTAGTGCACTGAGTATGTCCAGGGAGTGTAAATCCAAATGCTGCTGGTGGACCTGCAGCACTGGTTGTACCACCCACAGAAGCAGCCTTGTAAAATGTGTCTAAGGTCTGCCATTTCAGAGCCTGCATGCAGTCTGGTACTGTCATGCTGACTGGGCAAGTGCACCCACTTGCTAGTCCCTAAACCTTCCCTTATCTTCATATCAGTCACCCCTATGGTAGGCCCAAGGGCAGGGTGCATTGTAAGTATAAGGTAGGACAAGCCCTGATGTGTGTGGCATGTCCTAATAGTGAATTACAGCCCTTTTCGTTTTTCAGTATTGCAAGGCTACCTGTTCTCCATAGGCCAGAATGGGCTGTTAGATTATTACATGTTTATAATCCTAACTGTCCTGGAGAACATGGTCGAAATACATCTTTTAGTAAAGAATATTTTAATATTCTGTGTTTGCAAATACCACTTTTAGAAAGTAGGTTTTTGCTTGTCTAACCATTCAAACCTGCCTCTGCTAGGTTGTGTATTCCTATGTCTGGTTTTGTGAGTGACAGGGCTGGGGAATTCCAGGAGACAGGCTTAGTCACCCAGTGGTGAATAGAGAGATCTGCATCTAGACGGGAGGGAGGAGATGCACTTAAACCTTGAATAGGGCTGTGCCTACCTTCCGCAATGCTGGTTCCACCCCCTGGGGAGCGGCTGATGTCTCTGCCCTGCACACTGAAAGACGAGAAGGAGTCCTGTAAACAAAGTGCTCCAGGACTGTACTTGCCTTCCACAATGCTGGCTCCCCCTCCTGTGGGGTGTCTGATGTGCATACCCTGCACTGTGAAAGGAAAGGAGAAGTCTGGTAAACAGAGTGCTTCAGAACTGGTTTGGACTGGGCAAAGGCCCCTCTCCCCTCAGAGAACAAAGTATTTTGGGGTATAAATATTTGGACCGTGATCCCATGAAATTAGATCACTTTTGGACTACAAGAAGAAACCTTTATTGAGGAGAGGAACCTGAAGAAACTGAGGGGAGACTATTCCCAAGCTGAAGCGCTGCTTGGGGGATTGGCCTGCAGTGGTTGCCTTACTGCCAAAGGAAGGAGAAAGGAACTTTGTGTACTTTGATTTCAACTTGTGAAGGATCTCCAAGAGCTTGGAAAAGAGCTTGCCTCCTGCTGAAGTCTCAGGGACAACAGACTTCACCCCCAGCTCCCCAGAGTTCTTTTGGAAGTGCCTGCTGCTGTTTTGGGCCTTCTGAGGGACTGCGTGTCGCAAGGAGCTGGAAACGCTACTCAACGAGAAGAAGCATGTTGCCATCACTGGGCTTGCCGTTGCAACTCCGAAGGAGGGTGTCGCCACTGGAACTGTCACACTGCTCCGCATCGGCGAGAAGCGTGCCACAACGAAGAGGAAGTGTCTCGCCGTCGCTGTGCCTGCTGTCGCAACTACAAAGGAGGGTGTCCCCACTGGAACTGTCACATTGCACCGCATCGACCAAGAGCACCTCGCATCCCCGAGAAGTGCGTCGCCGTCAGAGCTGCTGCTGTCGCATCTTGGACGTCGCCGCTGTAGTTGTCGCATCAAGCGGAAGCTTCACGCATCGTGGGAGAAGAGCGTCGCCGCTGGAGCTGTTGTGGTCGCATGATAGGGGTGTCGCCGCTGCAGTCCACACATTGAACCGAGGACTACTCGCATCCCCCAGAAGCGTACCGCATCTGAAAGATCTTCACGTCTTTATTTCTTTGTATCTGAGCTTTGCTGCATTTCCCATTGCTGCGACATTGCTTGTCGTGGAAGCGCAACGCAACCTAAGGTACATTAATTCAGAGTGTCGCATCTAAGAACTGAACTAAGCTTAAATCTACCATCTTAAAGTAATCATAGTGTGTATTTTTGTCGTTTATGGTCTTGTGATAACTCTATATAAAGTCTACTTATTTTTTATATAAAACCTGTGTGGTGTCCATTTGTAGTGTTGTCACTGGGTTACTGTATGTGGTCACAACTGCTTAACTTACAACGCCTCTGAAGTAAAGCCCTTCTGCTCGTGCCAAGCTACCAAGGGGGTGAGCAGGGGTTTTTTTAGGAGTGTAATCCCCTTATCCTAACTAGAGGAGAGGGTCCCTATTTGTCACAAGTACCTACCTGGGTTAGCTAGAGACCCCCAAATCTAACAGTCTGGATAAAATTGTAATTACTCCTGAGTAGTTTGTGTAAAATTTGGGAAGTTCATGTTGCGCTTGGTATGTGAATTTCCTAAATTCACTCCATAACACCAGTCAAGTAATTACACCACCATTCACCGCAAAAATATAATGCAGGAGTGCAGGAACAAAGCAAACAACCAAAATGCAGGCGTCTGTTGTTCATTGCAATTATGTATTTAATGCTATTTTTTTTTAATACAAAATGCTTCCTTGTGTGAAAAATTAATGCAAGGATGAACTTCTCACTACAATATAGCACTAAATGCTGAGTATATTGTTTGAGTAATTTTCCCAAAATCTCATGTAACAACATGAAACAAATTGTGCAAATTTCACACCCCTAGTGTCTAATAGCTGGCTTAGTGCCTCCATCTAGATTGGTAGAGAACTTACCGCCACAAGAAATCTTTTCAAGAATAAATCGGGAGGAAAACAGGAACCAGAATGTTATACCCCTGAAACTGGCAGATACAGTATCACTTGAAATTAAGGTTTGGATAATCAGGTCTAGATTTGAAAATTCAGGAATAAATGACACTGCTGAGATATCGAGAGAACAGGAAAACTACAAGATGGGAAGGCAAACATCTAGGCAAGAAGGAAGCAAAAACCTAGCAGCCCGGTTCCTCTAATCTTTGAGATGAGAAGACCAGAAGACCAGAAGACATTATAAGAGGTCAAAGACAATAATAAAAATTGGAATAGCTCACTTCTTATCCCAGTATGATAGTGGCCAAGGTAAAAAACAAGGTAAAAAATAGAAGCAGGGAATAGACTGAAAAAAAGTTCAGGGGGCACACGATTATGTCACAATTGTGCTTGATCTTAAAAGACAACATTTGAGAAGCCCACAAATAATCTCTGTCCTGCCATAAACTGAATCAGTTTGCTCCACTAACAAAAACTTTAGGATATCAGCCTCTAGCAAGGGCTCATTTGCATATGGCTGTGTCCAAACTATGGTGGCATGGTGTGCAAGATAACGATAGACTGTGATGTGGCCTGACTAATTATCAATAGGTAAGATTGATTCAAGCATTGCATGCATCACTTTTTGTATACTTATGTGTGTCAGCCTAAGTGGGATGGGTATGCCCAGAAGTAGGTGATGTGCACACTGTGTCATAGGAACTGCTATACCTGGCCAATGAGCCCTAACTAGGGCAAATTCTGTCCTGGGTTGCTTGTATTCTGGTTTAGAGAGGACCTGGCCCAGCAGTTTGGGCTGGAATGGTCAAGATTGATTTGTATATTGCTGGGTCCAAAATGAGGTGGCAAGGTATGCAGAATATCAATGGACTGTGATATGGCTCCAAGTAATTACCAGTGGTTGAGATTAAGTTAAGCATTCCATCCATCACTTTTTGTATATTTTAGTCTAGCAAAGAGGAATCAACATCTAAGATGAGGGGAGAGGCTGACAATGAAGTAAGAAGTACAACTGGAAATGAAGGAAGTGAATTATCTTCTCTCAATTAGGAGTTAAGCAACATTGTGAGAGTTGAACTAGAGAGCTCAGAACATTTGCTAGAAGAGAATGAAATAGATGAAAACGCAAGCAGGACAACGAGGATAGAGAAGCTGGTGAAAACAAGAGCTCTATTAGTTGACTAGAAAATGACATATTATATACTCTAATAAGTAAGAAAAAGTATCGTAGGACCATTTTCAAAGAGAGCTGACTGAGATTAAGGCACGTCTAATTGCGGTTGATACAATTCTTTTAGAAAAAAACAGAAGTAGAGTTGCAGAAGGAGAAAGAGCTTGTTCATTAAGAAAACGGGCAACAGATGTGGCTCTGAGAAAACGGCAGCACAGAATGGAAGACTTGAAATAAAGGGCTTGAGGCTAAACCTGACGTTTAGAGGGTCTTAAGAAAGAGTAGGTGGAAAGAATCCCCAAGGAAGAGATTTTTTTCTAAATTAATTAGAGAAACACAAATTGTAGATGGTGGCATGTGTCGTATCCTACTGTAAATGATACGCAGACACAGTGGTATCTATTCAACCCCTTTATTATATGCTTCTGCTTCGTTCCCCGTCCCTACTCTAACTAACCCCTTCCTGTCCTGTCCCCACCTCTTCCCCTCTGCCCACCTGACTCCGCCCACCCCAGCTACTGGACTGCTGACTTCTTCACATCTCCCCCTTTCTTAACAAAATGACAAATGAAAGATTAGAGATTAGTCCATCTCTGTAATCAGTCTCTTGGGAGGCTGTACTTGACGTCGGGGTCTTGCCGGTGTGGACACAGTGCGTTCAGCTGGTGGTTCTGTTGCCGATGAGTGTCCAATGTCAGGTGCGACAGACTCAGGATGTCTCGACCCTCAGGTGTGAGGGTTCTAGTTGTGCTCTCATCATCATCAGGAGGGCATTTCTTGAAATGAGAGGCATTGCAGGTGACTCGCCAATTCTCCGACTCTGCGGTCACCATGGTCCCCTTTTGTTGTACAATTGTGAGAGGCTCGTCTCTGAAGCGACAGTCCGTCTTTTGGCGCTGTTCTTGTTTGACAAGGACTCTGTCACCTTCCTTCAATGAGGGGGACCGGGCTCTTCGCTTGTGGTCAGTATACTCCTTCATTTTTTCCTTGCGGCGTTGATCTGTGGCGGCCATATCTTTGTGCTGCTGGTCCGAGAGGGGTTTCCTCAGAGCTCCGTCCCATGTTGGGATCCGATTTCTCATTGTCCTTCCGAGCATGAGAGTGGCAGGGCACTGGCCCGTTGTCGAGTGTGGAGTGGTTCTATAAGCGCACAGGACTTCGTTCAGCGCTGATCTCAGATCTTTCTTCTTGGCAGTGGCTTGCTGGAATGTTCGCTTGATGGTGGACATGAACCGCTCCACAGTGCCGTTGGCCTGGGGCCAGAGGGGCGTGACTTTGCGGTGATGAAAGTCCATGTGCTTCGCAAAGTTGCTGAATTCGTGACTGTTGAACGGGGGCCCGTTGTCTGTCTTGATGACCTTGGGGACGCCCCATGTCGCGAAGACTTCTTCGAGTACCTTGAGGGTACAGGCGGCACTGGTGGACGATAGGAACTGGGCTACCGGGAATCTGGAATACTCGTCCATGATGACAACTACATACTTCCCTGATTGCAGGGGTCCATAAAAGTCCATGGCGACCTCCTGCCACACCCCATCAGGCAGTGGGGTCATCTGTAGAGGCGCAGGTGGGTTACTGTGACTGGTCATTTGACAAGGAAGACAGTCTTTCAGGGTGTCCTCGACCATCTGGTCAAGGGCCGGAAACCAGACATGTTCTCTCAGTGCTCTTTTGGTGGATACGACCCCTCGATGACCCTCGTGAGCGAGGTCGATTACTCCTTGTCTCAGTGTCGCTGGGATGACTAGTCTGTGATCTCTCAGAAGGAGGCCATCATCGGTGACAGAGAGTTCGTCCGAGACGTGTCGGAAGGCCTGGAGTTCCTTCTTGATGGCAGGGTCTTCTTCTTCCTCCTGCGGATGGTATCTCCACCTGTTGGATTGGATGCGTTTCAGTACGGTCTGCAAGATGTTGTCTTGATTGGTCGCCTCCTGGATGGTGTGCATGGGGATAGCCGGTGGACGAGCATGCCCCGTTACGAATTGAATGTATTCCTCCGCGATGGAAGGCGCAGTCTCTGAGGATTCCCGGGGGTGGCGAGACATGTAGTCGGCTGGATTCTCTGCCTTCCCCGGTTTGTGGACGATTGAGAAGGTGTATTCTTGAAGCCGTAGGCCCCACCTTTCGATCCTGGGGGGCATCTTGCACTTCGGATTTCCATAGATCGTGACAAGTGCCTGGTGGTCGGTTATGAGTGTGAAGTGTTTCCCGTAGATGAAGATGTGGAAATGCTCACACGCCCACACAACGGCCAGGCTCTCCTTCTCAGGTTGGGAATACTTCTTTTCGGGGTCAGTCAGGCTCCGGCTGGCGTAGGCGATTATTCGCCTCTTGTCTGATTCATGGTCGTACTGAGCCAGGATGGCCCCTAGGCCCACGGGGCTTGCGTCCACGGTGATTTCAGTGTTCCTCCGGGGGTTAAAATAAGAAAGGCACTCGGCCGATTCCACGGCGTGTTTGATGTCCCTGAAGGCCCGTTCACATTCCGGGGTCCAATCGAAAGGCTGGCCAGCTTTCGTGAGGAGCCGCAGCGGGTGACTTTCGGTGGCATAGTCACGAATGTACCGGGCACAGTAACTCGCCATCCCTAGAAAAGAGCGCAGGTCATTGACGTCGGCTGGACTCTTGGTGTTGTTGAGCATGGCGATCTTGTCAGGGTCCGGTTTCATGCCATGGGACGAGAAAATGTGACTGAAAAATTTCAATGTTGTTTGATGAAATTCACATTTACCCTTGTTGAGAGTCAAATTGGCGTCCATCAGGGTGTGACAGACGCGGTCAAGTGCGATGTCGTGCTCTCGCATGTCTGATCCGTAAACTAAGATGTCATCACTGTAGTTGAGGGCGTTAGGTATGTGTTGGATGACCAGACGTATCGCCTCTTGGAAAATTTCAGCAGCCGATGAGACGCCAAAACTGAGCCGTTTGTAGCGGAATAGACCAAGGTGCGTGGCAAAGGTTGTGATGGAGCGAGAACTGTCGTCCAGTTCGAGCTGATGGTAGCCCTTGTTCAGGTCCAGTTTGGAGAACACTCTCGCCCCGTTGAGCGCTGTGATCATGTCACTCAAATGTGGGCCAGGGTGTCTTTCCCTTTCGGTTGCCGTGTTCGGCAGGCGCATGTCCACACAGAGACGGACTTTGTTGTGGGACCCTTTCTTGGGGACAATGACCACTGGGGATACCCAGGGAGTGGGGCCCTCGGTGCGCTCGATGATGTCGGCGTCCAAGAGTTCTTGCAGTTCGTCTTCAACTGCAGATTGCAAGTGGAAGGGCACCCGCCGTGGATGCTGGGCTACTGGCTTGACTCGTTCGTTTATGTGCAGATGGATTTGCCGGCCTCTCAGTTTACCCAGGCCTTGGAATAGCGCTGGAAATTTTGCGGCATAGTCTGAGCTGTCATTTACATTGAAGAGGACGTGCACCAAGCGAAGGCACTCGGCGGTGGGGAGGCTCAGCAGACAGTCGGCATCAGGTCCTTTGATTACGTGGATAACTGCTGGGATGGAGATGTCGCCGTGCGTGAGGGTGGTGTCGAACTTGCCTAGGCACGGGAGTGGCTTCCTTGACATCCAGGTGTACACACGGACGGGCGCGAAACGCAAGTGGGGGTTTGGATCCATGCGTTCATGTTCAGCAACTGAGATGTAGTTGAGCGACGCGCCACTGTCCATCACAAATTTGGCTGCATGGTTGCCCACCTTGATGTCGAGGCGTGGGTATCGTTTGAGCTGATCGTTGTCAGCGATGTTGACGTACTCAGTGGTGTATGAAGACCGCCTGGATGAGGACGATCTTGATTCTCTTGACGGAGAGCGACGGTCCCACCTGGAGCGTCGAGACTCGTGACTGCAGTGAGAAGACGCTGGAGATCGAGTGTATTCACCCTGAACTGCTCTGACGTGGTGACGTGTGGTTTCAGATCTTGAGGGCCTATGTTGGCTGGTGCGTCTGTCATTGTCGCTGCGTCTTTCCTTGTGGTATTCGCCACACATGGCCTCAAAGTGATTGGACCGTCCACATTTTCTGCAACGGTGGCCCATGGCAGGGCAAGAATCGGTGTGGGGGTAGTCGTATCCGCACCTAAAGCACCGCCTCGTGCGGTCGGGTCGACGATCCCTCCTTTCAGGTTCTTTCCTCCTGTAGTCCGGGCGTCGCCTGGGCAAAAATCTGGAGCGACGTGACCTGTCGCGCGGGTGGCGTCTGCTGTTGTCGCGGTGGTCCTGTCTTCCAGGTCGCTGGTCAGAGACGCGGTTAACATGTTCATTGCTGGTGCCGGGTACGGTTTCGATGTCCGCCGCGTTCTCCTCAGCCTGGTCATACAACCGGGAGTTCTCTTCGATTTCCGCGAGTTCCTGCGGTTTTCTTAGTAGTCGTCGTCTCAGTGATTCCGAGTGACATCCAGAGATTATTTGGGATTTGATGGCGGCGTCGGGTGAGAAGTTAGTGAAGTCACAGTATTGGGACTGTCGTCGCAGTCGATGTATGAAGGAGCTCAGTGGTTCCTCTTTTCCTTGGCGCTGCTGGTGGAACTTGTGTCGCTCGTAGTCGACATTTCTCTTGTGCAGAAAACGGTTGTTTAGCACATCTCTCACTTTGACATAGGTGTCGCCGTCATCAGTTGGGATCTCTCGCACTATCTTGCTGATCTCGCGCCCTCCTAGGTTGCGAAGGGCTATTATCTTGTCTTTGTCCGGCTCAATTTTGGACCCTTCAATATAGTCCTTTAAGTCCTCTAGCCATTCTTGCCATTTCAGGCCCATGCTACTTCCTGTTGTGACTGTTAGTGGCTCCGGTGCTCGCAGGTGTGTGCCTCCCTTGACTTCCTTTTGCGCGGGAGCATTTTGCGCGGGAGGGTTGGACATCTTGGCGGTGGGCCTTCAGT
The DNA here is from genome assembly GCF_964263255.1 of Lissotriton vulgaris. NCBI lineage: Eukaryota > Metazoa > Chordata > Amphibia > Caudata > Salamandridae > Lissotriton > Lissotriton vulgaris. The sequence goes on from NC_141687.1 coordinate 1,357,972,326, forward strand.
GCTTGAATCTGACTCTTGTTTCAGTGACTGGTGTGCGTTTCCAAGAATGTTCTGTTTTAGTTACCAATGCTTGTTTGTTTCTTGATGACAGCTACCAATGCTTGTTTGTTTCTTGCTGCCGGTATTTGTTTCTATAGATTCGCTAGGTTCTCTGCCACAGCCAGATAATTTCACCACTGGTGCTTGTCTTTTGGTTCTTGCCTGACTCAAAGATGGCCGCCGTCTATTTAGATGGGGTTTGTCTTCCACGTTGCCTGACCTTAAAATGGCCGCCCCCTCTGCAGTGCACGAGGTTCTCCCCCTCGCTCCACACACACACACCCTGGGTTTGTTGGATTCGCAGATGCAGGCGGTGGCAGGCTCCTGCTTCACAGGTAGGGTTTGAGGGCTTTTCGCTGCTCAGCGCGGTCTTCCGATCACGAGCGCCGACCTGATGCCAAATCTCACGCATCAGGCGGCAAGATTTCACTTTCCGACGGCGTCGGTGCTGGCTGGGGCACTTTGCCGCACGCTTGTGGGGCGCTTCTCTCGCCTATGCGGTGACTTGTGAAGTGATGGGGCAATGTCGGAGTGGGCTCCCGACTTTCACTCACGGTTTTGGCGGGTCTTGGCGGGTCTCGCGCGTCCAGCGCGACCGGCTCCCTTTCCCTGGCGCTTTCACTCGGCGCTCTTTCTTCGGTCTTGGCGGGTCTCGCGCGTCCAGCGCGACCGGCTCCTTTTCTCTGGCGCTTTCACTCGGAGCTCTTTCTTCTTCCTCTCTCGGCTTTTCTCCGCTTCCGAGGGCTGCTGGGTCACTCCTGGGGGCCTCTCTTTTGGCGCCACAGGATCACAGTTGCAGCGGAGCTCTGGACGCTCCACACTGCGGGACGGGGCTCGTTCTGGTGGGTTTGCTGCTGGATCCCACCTTCGTCGCCAGCTGTCGTATCCTACTGTAAATGATACGCAGACACAGTGGTATCTATTCAACCCCTTTATTATATGCTTCTGCTTCGTTCCCCGTCCCTACTCTAACTAACCCCTTCCTGTCCTGTCCCCACCTCTTCCCCTCTGCCCACCTGACTCCGCCCACCCCAGCTACTGGACTGCTGACTTCTTCACATCATGCATATTCCAGACATCTTAAGGGCAAGAGTACACAGAGTTATATTTATTGAACCTAAAAAAAGGGCATTCCTAAAATGATAATCATATACTTTCGAAACAAATGATCTTGGAAAGTGCTAGGGAAGAAAGATTCTTCAATGTCCCTGCATTGTCCCCCTTTAGGAGCTATCCCAAACTATTCTTTAAAATTGATTAAAGAGGTAAAAAATAAGAAGCTTAGTCCTAGAGCTCAAAGTGGCTGGGATACAGGCCAAGTGGTACAACATTGCAAATAGAGACTTCTATGAAGGTGGAGAATGATCTTAAATACATGTGATACAGCAAAGTCAGACAATTTGAATAAAATAAGATGGACAGGTCAAGATTCAAGGCACAGGTGAACTTTACAATGACTATAAGGGATTAGTTGAAACCAATGGAGAGGGTATGGGGAATTGCATTTATTCCATAATCTCCACTGGCATTTGGTGCAAGGATGATGCTACTCCTACTCTTTGATCAGCAAGGTGGTCAGAGGCCAGTAGTAATTCAAAAAGGATTTGTTCTGCAGGAGGTCCAGCTAAACGACACCTCGAGCATTCATTAACGAAAGAGAAACAGAGCATGGGGTTTTTAGAAAAATTAGGACTACGGGGGCGCACTGCCTGGGCTAAAACGTTACAAAGTGTGTGAAAAGCAAAAGTATCGTTGTGTAGTGCGTAAAGAGCAGACGGCAAAACCTCCTTAACCGTCTAAACAAGTCAAAGACAAGACAATTTAACAATAAATAAGCTCTCGCAACTACATATGTGTATATCAAAACAAGGTTCAATGACCAACAGTAAAAAAGAAAACGCAGAAGCAGGTTCTTTGGTGTGATACTTCTTGTTACAGTAAGTTGTTTACTTTTCTCCAGACTTTGAGAAAGATATCAATCGCCGACACGTGTTTCGTCGTGTGTGGGTGAGTCAAACACGACTCTTCAGGGCTGGTAATACAAAACAATGTGGGCAAATTTTAATCTAGACATGTAACATTTGATACTGCATACGGTGACCTAAGTGCACTCCAACATGCAGTCTGACGTGCGTTTTGTGTTGCACATGATAGGTGAAAATTGGTGACAATACTTGCATACTCAGGCAAGTGTTCGATCTGTGGTGCTAATGTGCACGCAGTGAGTGAGATTAAAAAAAGACCTAAGTGTGGTCATGGTTCACTCGTACACAGTGGTCCTGAAATTAAGAGGGTGTCCGTCGTGATGGTGAATACAAATGTGAGATGTACTACATCTTTGCTTCTGATACATAAATCAGGAGGTGTTTTTGTGACCTCACAGCGTGATAGTGAAACATGCCTAAGATGGGTAAAGAACCAGAGAGTACAAATTCATGCAATTTCTGATGGTCTATAAGTAATGGTTATTACCTTAAACTCCCAATACCACAGTGTGGTTGGAGTAAGTCTGGGTCTTTACAAGCTCTGTTTCAGGCTATGTAATGTTAGGGAAGCAAAGGGAAAAGAAAAGAGACTCATGAGGAGGCTTCTAAAGGAAGAAATGATTAAAAGACTTCAATAAAGTCTTGGGCAGCACAACAACCTATTCCTTACCAAAGGGTATTCTGCGTATACATACACAGACGAGGATGGTTGAAAGAAAGATCAATGGTAGTATAGAAATGAAGTTATCACATCCCCTTGGTAATCCTGTAGAGATAGTGTAGCGCTATATGCAAAAAAGGGGGAGACAGGGAAATAATGTGTTACTATCATATTGCGCTGGTAGGTAATTTAATACAAAGTTTGCTGGCTAAAGGAATGTTTCATAGTGCCTGCCCAGGTGCTCACGAAGGATCGTGAATATTGATAAAAAGAAAGGGGGGGGGGGGGTTTCATTACCTGTATCCCGCTATGCCTTCAGGCGGGAAGCCGGGAGGGGATTCCTATTTCGTGCCAAATTTGAGGAAACGAGTAAGTTTCCTCTGAGTCGGTGTGCTGTCGAGTAAAGATAAATTACGGTGAGAAAAACTGTCCGTAGGGACCCGCGTTTAAAAGCAAGAACACTCTAGAAGTACTAGACCAAAACCAGCTATCTGTGTGTAGCACAGCGGTGTTGGAGTCGCACTTACCCGCTTCTGGCAATCCCTCCTCTGTTTGTTCCCGGCGGTCGTCTCTCGTGTACGGACACGTGACCCCGGGAGAGGAGGGATTAAGTAGAATTGGAAGGACATAGAAGACGTCCTCCCGGCGGTGCCTCTACCGGCGCCATTGTTAAGGGGTGAAATGTACAGGAAAAGGAGGGCGTCTATGAGTTTAGCCAAGGTTTATTTACGAGGAGCAATGGCAATGCACTAAAGTGTTCAGTGATTTAAAAGGGTAACGCTATTTACATTTATTCCTGTTCCGGAATAAAAATGTCAAAATGATACTGGCAAAATCTGTCAGTTCCATAAGTCCCTTGTCATCTGATCATAATTAGAGAAAACCTTAGAAAGGAAAAATTATAGCGTCCAGCATGCATTATCAACCCAAATGTGGTCGGATCGTTCTTAATAGGGTGCATGCTCAGTAGAAAGTGGGTTAATTCGTGAGAAGTGTGACAACACAAGGGGGACACATCATACCCCCGCATATTCAAAAGTATATGAACATGTTTATACAAAGTTTCTAAACACAATTGCGTGGAATCTTCAAAAAAAAAATCTGACATATGGTTTGCCAGTCATAGACATAAGTCTGTGCGGATGGACTTCATGACAAAAAGCATTTGGCTCTGTGACATAATACAAAATACAAGGTTGTCCCAATACATTAAAACACAATAGTGGAAAAACATTTAACTCCTAAAGAGAGAAAACACTTTCATATTCTCTTATATCACTAACATCTTGGAGTTAGGTATTGTTGTGTAGGGAAATTATGTATTCCCAAATCTGTAAATGGTGTGCACCTAGGATCCCCCTGGTGAGATTCTAATCCCCCAGGAAATACTGTAGTTCAGAATCGTAGTTAAGCCCATGTTCTACGCTGCGTAAGCGCATGATCCATGTCGCCTCCCTACGTCTGAGCATGAGTTCACGATTGCCCCCTCTGATATTGAGGGGAATTAGATCGATTCCAAAAACACGTACTTTGATGTTGTCCTCATTTGGTTGGCACTCTGCAACATGAAGGGCTACCGGGTATCTAGCATCCCTCCTTTGTATAGCTCTCATATGTTCAGCTACCCTCTCCTTGAGGGCCCTGATGGTGCTCCCTACATATATTTTGCCACACTTGCATTCAATAATGTACACCACAAACTTGCTGAGGCAAGTAATGTTGTGTTTGATCTGATAGACCATTCCATCATAACTCACAAAGTTTTTCGTACCGTGTTTACCCCATATACACATCGAACAAAATCCACATCTGTGGAAGCCTAGGCCCCGTGTGGAGAGCCAGTTCTGTGCTGTGGTGTTTGCGGGAACGGTGGGGCTCAGTTTATTTTTCAAGGTAAAACCTTTCCTGTAAGTGATGGAGGGTCTCTCTGATATGAATTCCTTCAGTGTGGGGTCCCCTACTAGAAGTTTCCAATGTCTGTTCAGACTCTTTCTAGTGTGTTGGTTCAATGCGTTAAATTCTGTTATGAATCTGACGTCTTGGTTAGAGGATTTCATTTCAGTACGTGTTTTTAGACAATCAGGTCTTGTGATGGCTTTTGTTTTCGTCTCAGCTTTTCTGAGGGTGGTTTTTGTGTAGCCTCTGTTTACAAATCTGTTTTTCATGTTTGTGATACAGTTGTCTAGTTCACAGGCTTCACTACAGTTTCGTTTGGCCCTGAGAAATTCCCCGTAGGGGATTGATCGTATCTGATGTTCAGGATGAAAACTAGAAGCATGTAATACAGAATTACATGCTGTAGGTTTTCTGAAAAGTTTCGAGTGCAATTGATTGTCTTTGACATAGAATTCCAGATCTAAAAACTCTATACTGGTTAAGCTGTGATGCATGGTGAAACTGATCTCCCAAGTGTTGGTGTTGAGGTGTTCAAAAAAGGAATGAAGAAGTTCCTCAGTTCCGGACCAAAGGAGAAAGCAGTCATCTGGGGCCGATACATAGATGACTGCTTTCTCCTTTGGTCCGGAACTGAGGAACTTCTTCATTCCTTTTTTGAACACCTCAACACCAACACTTGGGAGATCAGTTTCACCATGCATCACAGCTTAACCAGTATAGAGTTTTTAGATCTGGAATTCTATGTCAAAGACAATCAATTGCACTCGAAACTTTTCAGAAAACCTACAGCATGTAATTCTGTATTACATGCTTCTAGTTTTCATCCTGAACATCAGATACGATCAATCCCCTACGGGGAATTTCTCAGGGCCAAACGAAACTGTAGTGAAGCCTGTGAACTAGACAACTGTATCACAAACATGAAAAACAGATTTGTAAACAGAGGCTACACAAAAACCACCCTCAGAAAAGCTGAGACGAAAACAAAAGCCATCACAAGACCTGACTGTCTAAAAACACGTACTGAAATGAAATCCTCTAACCAAGACGTCAGATTCATAACAGAATTTAACGCATTGAACCAACACACTAGAAAGAGTCTGAACAGACATTGGAAACTTCTAGTAGGGGACCCCACACTGAAGGAATTCATATCAGAGAGACCCTCCATCACTTACAGGAAAGGTTTTACCTTGAAAAATAAACTGAGCCCCACCGTTCCCGCAAACACCACAGCACAGAACTGGCTCTCCACACGGGGCCTAGGCTTCCACAGATGTGGATTTTGTTCGATGTGTATATGGGGTAAACACGGTACGAAAAACTTTGTGAGTTATGATGGAATGGTCTATCAGATCAAACACAACATTACTTGCCTCAGCAAGTTTGTGGTGTACATTATTGAATGCAAGTGTGGCAAAATATATGTAGGGAGCACCATCAGGGCCCTCAAGGAGAGGGTAGCTGAACATATGAGAGCTATACAAAGGAGGGATGCTAGATACCCGGTAGCCCTTCATGTTGCAGAGTGCCAACCAAATGAGGACGACATCAAAGTACGTGTTTTTGGAATAGATCTAATTCCCCTCAATATCAGAGGGGGCAATCGTGAACTCATGCTCAGACGTAGGGAGGCGACATGGATCATGCGCTTACGCAGCGTAGAACATGGGCTTAACTACGATTCTGAACTACAGTATTTCCTGGGGGATTAGAATCTCACCAGGGGGATCCTAGGTGCACACCATTTACAGATTTGGGAATACATAATTTCCCTACACAACAATACCTAACTCCAAGATGTTAGTGATATAAGAGAATATGAAAGTGTTTTCTCTCTTTAGGAGTTAAATGTTTTTCCACTATTGTGTTTTAATGTATTGGGACAACCTTGTATTTTGTATTATGTCACAGAGCCAAATGCTTTTTGTCATGAAGTCCATCCGCACAGACTTATGTCTATGACTGGCAAACCATATGTCAGATTTTTTTTTTTTGAAGATTCCACGCAATTGTGTTTAGAAACTTTGTATAAACATGTTCATATACTTTTGAATATGCGGGGGTATGATGTGTCCCCCTTGTGTTGTCACACTTCTCACGAATTAACCCACTTTCTACTGAGCATGCACCCTATTAAGAACGATCCGACCACATTTGGGTTGATAATGCATGCTGGACGCTATAATTTTTCCTTTCTAAGGTTTTCTCTAATTATGATCAGATGACAAGGGACTTATGGAACTGACAGATTTTGCCAGTATCATTTTGACATTTTTATTCCGGAACAGGAATAAATGTAAATAGCGTTACCCTTTTAAATCACTGAACACTTTAGTGCATTGCCATTGCTCCTCGTAAATAAACCTTGGCTAAACTCATAGACGCCCTCCTTTTCCTGTACATTTCACCCCTTAACAATGGCGCCGGTAGAGGCACCGCCGGGAGGACGTCTTCTATGTCCTTTCAATTCTACTTAATCCCTCCTCTCCCGGGGTCACGTGTCCGTACACGAGAGACGACCGCCGGGAACAAACAGAGGAGGGATTGCCAGAAGCGGGTAAGTGCGACTCCAACACCGCTGTGCTACACACAGATAGCTGGTTTTGGTCTAGTACTTCTAGAGTGTTCTTGCTTTTAAACGCGGGTCCCTACGGACAGTTTTTCTCACCGTAATTTATCTTTACTCGACAGCACACCGACTCAGAGGAAACTTACTCGTTTCCTCAAATTTGGCACGAAATAGGAATCCCCTCCCGGCTTCCCGCCTGAAGGCATAGCGGGATACAGGTAATGAAACCCCCCCCCCCTTTCTTTTTATCAATATTCACGATCCTTCGTGAGCACCTGGGCAGGCACTATGAAACATTCCTTTAGCCAGCAAACTTTGTATTAAATTACCTACCAGCGCAATATGATAGTAACACATTATTTCCCTGTCTCCCCCTTTTTTGCATATAGCGCTACACTATCTCTACAGGATTACCAAGGGGATGTGATAACTTCATTTCTATACTACCATTGATCTTTCTTTCAACCATCCTCGTCTGTGTATGTATACGCAGAATACCCTTTGGTAAGGAATAGGTTGTTGTGCTGCCCAAGACTTTATTGAAGTCTTTTAATCATTTCTTCCTTTAGAAGCCTCCTCATGAGTCTCTTTTCTTTTCCCTTTGCTTCCCTAACATTACATAGCCTGAAACAGAGCTTGTAAAGACCCAGACTTACTCCAACCACACTGTGGTATTGGGAGTTTAAGGTAATAACCATTACTTATAGACCATCAGAAATTGCATGAATTTGTACTCTCTGGTTCTTTACCCATCTTAGGCATGTTTCACTATCACGCTGTGAGGTCACAAAAACACCTCCTGATTTATGTATCAGAAGCAAAGATGTAGTACATCTCACATTTGTATTCACCATCACGACGGACACCCTCTTAATTTCAGGACCACTGTGTACGAGTGAACCATGACCACACTTAGGTCTTTTTTTAATCTCACTCACTGCGTGCACATTAGCACCACAGATCGAACACTTGCCTGAGTATGCAAGTATTGTCACCAATTTTCACCTATCATGTGCAACACAAAACGCACGTCAGACTGCATGTTGGAGTGCACTTAGGTCACCGTATGCAGTATCAAATGTTACATGTCTAGATTAAAATTTGCCCACATTGTTTTGTATTACCAGCCCTGAAGAGTCGTGTTTGACTCACCCACACACGACGAAACACGTGTCGGCGATTGATATCTTTCTCAAAGTCTGGAGAAAAGTAAACAACTTACTGTAACAAGAAGTATCACACCAAAGAACCTGCTTCTGCGTTTTCTTTTTTACTGTTGGTCATTGAACCTTGTTTTGATATACACATATGTAGTTGCGAGAGCTTATTTATTGTTTAATTCATTAACGAAAGCATATTTGCATTCCAAGGGCTGAAGGGAAAGATACAATGTCAAGCAACCCCATAAGTTGTGGTTGGCACAAGAGCATAGGGGTGAGACGGATGGAGGGGTAGAAGTAAGAGAAAGGGAAGGTTGGTGATGATGGAGTGGATGAATGGACGATTTGGGGAGAGCTACATTGGGAACTAGAAGAAGGGAAATAAAGTTGAAGAAAAAGACTGAGGGCCTCATTTATGAGGCTGTGCATCACTTTTACGCCACTGGTGCGTCACTATTTGTGACTCACCAGTGGCGTAAAAATGACACCTTGTTGCGCCATATTTACAAAGTCAGAAGTGTCACTTTGTAAACCCCTGCGCCACATTATACCTGCGCCATGTATACTGTATGCAAGGGGGGGGGGTTTGACGCAAGAAAGGGTCATGGAAGTGACTCCCTGAAATCTATAAGATTTCACTGCTCCATTTCTTGCCCACTAATGCGTCAAAATCTATCCCTGCTTCATGGCAGGCGTAAGACTGACGCAGGCACTAACAACATGGGACTTGTCCATGTGGCACACTCCAGCAATGCGTCACTTTTGCGCCTACAGATATGTCAGAAATATTGACATATCTGTAACTCCTTGCGCCATGATGCGTCATACTGTAAATATGACGCATCAATCATGTGGCAAGGAGTGTGCACTGAGAAGTGACGCATCGCTGCTTTCACGCAGCGATGCGTCATTTCTCATAAATGGGGCCCTGGGTCTTTAAGGGGATCAAACGGAAAATATTGACTATAAATGCAAAATAGAAAACAAAAATATGATAATGAGATTCCTGGAGCAGTTTAAGGTAGAATAAATTCATGCAAGAGGCACATATAACAAATAAATACCATCAGGTGAGAAACAGACATTCTTGGGAGTAGGAAACCAGACAATCATTTGCATGAGCAGCTGTTCACAAAGAGAAATTTGGTTACCTTTTTAAAAACCAAGGAAGAACCCATATATTTATGGATCTTATAGACCCATAACTTTATTAAATGCTGATTATATTGGTCAGTATGGTATGAGACATTGCATCTCCAACCAAATCGGATTTATCCCAGGGAGACTATTTTCTTCAAAATACTCGCCTTTTTTGTGAGAATATTGACTTAGCGATTGGCCTCCCCGCCTTTCTTGCAGTTTGGTGGTTAGATGCTGAAAAGGCATTCGACCTGGTGCACTGGGATTCCGGGAACAGGTTCTTCTGTCTCTTAATTTTCCTTCCCAGTTGACTAGGATGATATGATCCTTGCATCATATGTCTATGGCGGAACTCACACTAAATGGGGAACTGGTAGTGGAAACCCCCTTAGAACGGGGCACTTGAGAGGGATTACCATTGTTTTCTTTGCTATTTGCCCTTTTTATAGAGCCATTATTTTGCTATATCAAAGACTCAGATAACCCATAATTCCTGTAACTATGAAAATAAGACTACACGCTGATGTTATTGCCCTCTTCTTACCACCATAAGAGAAGAATATTAGGTCATTTTCAACACCATAAACTATCATGGTGTACGATTAACTTTACTAAGCCAGAAGCATTGCTGGGGAATTATAGCCCTGTACACTTGCTGATAGAATTCTGCAATCTGGGTACCCAAAGATACAAATTTCTTCCTAAGTTGAATATATTTATGATTTGTTGTCCAAGTTAAGGAAGGATTTCAACACCTGACATCTTACCTGTCAAGGTTATATAGATGCCACTTTAAAAAAAGGAAAAAAAGCAATAATGGGATGATCTCATCACTTGTATGGGGGTTACAAATCATGAAGAGCTGCTAACAAATAATTATGCTCCTTTGACAGCGTTTTCCAGCATTTGCACAAACGTTTCAGGGGAAAATACTGTATAATGTTGCTCTTTCAATGGCAGGGACAAGCAAATATGTGATTCTTGGTTTTGCATGAAAAGTCCATAATCACATAAGCTATAAAAGAACACATTTCGCAAAGATGGAGAATTACACAGAAGCTCTTCACTGTGGCTAAGAAGTGCCAAGCCATATTATCAGAAAGATGAACACTTTCTATGTAGTAATGCGAACATTCTAGTCCCAGAGGAATTTTCAAAACGAATACTAGAAGAAGGGAAAGGTAAATGGGAAATTGATCCACTTTGAGGTCAAGAAGAGTCCATGACATTCGACGAAATCCACTTCACCTCAGACCGAATACATACATTCTCTCTAACAAGCTCTCCAGTATGTACAAGATGCCTCAGTGGAACAAGCAATTAAAAACATGCTCTGAGATTTTAACACAATTGATGGATTCTGAGATGCAGTATTTAAACAGCTGGGCTAGAAGAAAGGAAGGTCATACATTAAATCCAGACCCTTGTATTGCGATGTTTGTAAGCAATTGGGAGTTTTCAAAGGGGATAATATGGTTTTGATTTTTAATTTTGGTTCCCTAGCGGCGAGGATATTATTAACACACAAACAGAGATCCAAATATTGCCATACAAAGGAATAGTGTTTTTTTTAATTTAAAAAGACTACAGCACTAGAAGAATTACTTCAAAATGTAAATAGGCAAAACAAGAGATTTGATAATAGATGGGGCAGCTTAAGGAGTACTTTAGAAGCGAGCAGTAATGATATTGGTTCTAATTACACTGACAAATAATATTGATCTCTTTCTAAGTTAAGCAATCATTTATTGTCAGTTAATTAAACCCTTGACAATATGAAATGAATCTTTATTTAGTGTATTGAGAAATGAAACCCAAAATTACGAAATATATGCATTTATGCAGATTTATAACAAACTATGACATAAAAAATCTTTGTTTTGTAAAATAAAAGTGCTGAACAAATTCATCTAAACACTTCAAATTGTGCAAAAGGCGCATATTAATTTAAAATTCATAAAGAACAATGTATCCCAAAATATCTTCATGAAAACCAGTCCGGGGAGTCTTCCTGGCAAAGAAGAAAATAAAAGTCGATAGTATGACTTTGCCATCAGTAAACCCATCAAATAGTACATTAATGTCACAATATAATTTCCATAGCTGTTTTGCACCGCATAAATCCTCAACATGTGATGAAGAAGCCAGCACATCTGGATTAATTCCCAAGACAGGTGTCAAAACGGTTGCAAATATCATACTCCAGAAATAAAAACATGCACATCGTCTCCTAGGAGCAAAGAATACCAGGCAATTGCAGATCAAGTGCATTAATGACTACAAAAACCAAAAGTTTCTTTATTCGGCCAAGTTAAAATGGCCATAAAAGTTTAAAATATACACTACATTTCACGACAATCATGGCCATGATACAATAAAAATGTAAATAAATAATGATAATTAAAAAATAAACATGATAAAAATCTTTGTATAATACAATTTGGATGCATTTTTCCTTAACTTCATAGCAGCAATAAGATAATTAAGTACGGCAGAGCAAATTTCAGCTCAAGCTCTAGGTATCTCCTACAGGGAAGTCCACTAGTCAAGTCATGAAGCTTTATTCGGTGCATAAAAAATGACCATAAAAGCACAAAACACATACATTGTATAATAATTACAGTAATTTACAGGATGGGGAGACTACCAAAATATAACAGACACAATGGTTTAAAAACACATACTTTTCCTGGCCTTAATAGATTGAATTAAAAACGTAGCAGTTAAAAAACAGACATCGACATGTTGCAGGTTAAAAATAAGACTCATAGCCTGAACAACTGTGCGTACACCATATTTAAGAAACATAGGTTTTAAATAGGTTGTACGGAAATTCACATACAGTTTACAGATCAAAAGAAAGTGCAAAGTGCTTTGTTTGGATACACCATCACACATAAATGGCCCCTGCGGATATTTCTTAAGAGTTGGCAGAGCTACTAAGTGATGTGCTACACCAAACCTCAGCCTGGTTAGCACAAACTTGTGTGATGGCCTTGTTACCCATATTAAATAGATGGGAAAACCTTCAACAATAGTGAAACTATTGTAAAATGTGACAGTAGATAAAGATCCGTTAGCAACAGCTCGCTTTCTCACAGAGAAAGCCAAAAATTTGGATTTCAGCTCAGATTTTGGAATTAAGGCCGCTGCGCCAGGATCAACCAAGACATTTAAATTAAAAATCTCAGAAAAACAGCTGATGACATATTTTAACCAGGGTATATTAGAATATTTATCCAACGAGAGACAGTCCTCAATGATCGATCTGCTAAAATATTTTTCCTCCTGGAGCCAGATTGACCGCTAAGTCATAAGTGGCCTCAGGGATAATTGATCGATCAGGATATTAATGTCCATTTCCCGATGGATTAACACGGTAGAAGCAGAAGTTGGCAACAACAGGAGCTTTTTTAAAAAGGAATTTTCCTCCTGCTGCAACTTATGGTCACGTCTATGTCCCCAGACACCAGCCCCATAAAGTGCTATACTAACGCACCTGGCTTGATAGATCTTAAGCATGTCTCTGGTACGTCGGTCCCCGACCTTGTTAGCAAATCTAAAAACACCGTAGGCATTTTTTGACATTTTAATATGGATGTTTTTAAATTCGTTGGACCACGATCTATCTTTGGAGAAGGTTATACCAAGATAACAAAATGTATCCACCTGATGCACTTTATCTTTATCAATAAAAAAAGTTTGAGGCTTTACTTTTAGCGCCACAGGTCATGGTAAACGTTTTCCCCTTGTTTTCTATCGCTGATAAAGGTAGAAAATCTATTAATCAGGCGCTGTAATCCTAACGGTGTTCTAGAGAGCAGGACAGCGTCATCGGCGTATAATAACACCGGCACAGGCGCTCCATTTATCGGGGGGGCATCCGCTTTAACACTTTTTAAAATGTCATTGATTCCATTAATAAATAAAATTAAAAGGAGGGGGGCCAGTACACAGCCCTGTCTAATCGCTCTTTTAACCTCAAATTTTGGGGTGCATTCACCATTGGTGCCAAAACACACACACGTTTTTAGTTTCCTATACAGCCTAGCCAGAAATTAGATTATGCTCTCTTGTGCTCCTAACTGTAACAGGGTTGGCCATAGAATAGAGTGGTCAACCATGTCAAAAGCATTACGTAAGTCTGCGAATCAGAGGTAAATTGAGCCAGATTTTGCTTCAGTGTATTTCCCGATCCATAAATTAAGGTTTAAACACTGCTTGAGTGTAGCCCGGCCCTTTCTAAATCCAAACTGACTATCAGCAAGGATACCCTCTTGTTCGGCCCATTCCTCTAACCTCGTAACAAAACTCTACTCATAATCTTGACTGAGGAGTCAAGAAGAGAGATCCGACTGTCATTTTTCACCTGAGACCTACTGCCCTTTTTATGTATCGGGATAAAAATTGATTCCCCCCACGTTTCAGGGGCCTCTGTACATACTGCAGCATTAAAAACAATAGCCAAAAGAGGGCTCCACATCTCCGGGGCTACTTTATAGACATCGATGGGCACTCCACCGGGTCCCTGGGCTTTCCCCCCCTTACTTGCCCGTATGCCAAGTTCCACCTCACTAACTGTGATATCCAGGGGTAGAACTTCCCACCTTTTTGGTCGGTATCCAAACAGCCGTTAGAATCAAAAATATTTGAAAAATGGGCTATCCAACCATCGCTCGGGACATTAGAAGTTAATTCTGGCAGATTTTCATCCTTAAGAAAAGGAGAGTTCACAGTAGCCCAAAACAGAGTACTATTGGAGCACTCGGCCGCCTGGTTGAGAGAATCCCAAGCCAACTGCTGTAGCTCACTCTTCCTCTGTTTTAAGGCACACTTATATTCTCGTCTTGATTTTATTACAGAGTCAGTGTCCCTGGGCTTTTTGGCAAGGGCATATTTTAATTCAGTTAAAAGCCTAGTACATGAGTGGTCAAACCAGGCCGCTTCATTTTTACGCTGACCCCCTTTAAGTTTAGTGAACCTGGCATCAATAGATTTATTAATATCATTAAAAGCAGATAAAACCTGTTTATGGTCGGCACTGTTGTCAAGTATGAGAGTGATATCTCCCATACAATCCCTGACAATAGAGCCAATTTATTCAGTAGCTTTTTCCCCTACCCATCTTAAACGGACTCCGTTTGGTCTATGGGGTTCCAGATTAGAAACTGTAGTACCCACGGTAACAAAACGTTCACCCCAAAAAGTAGTTTCCAAGATAATACAATTGTGGTCACTTAGACTAGATGATTCAATCCTAGGGGGAGCACAACAGGATGTAATATTAGAAGAAACAATCACATGATCAATAACTGAGCTGGTGTACCGGTTCTTGAAAGTAGGGATAATTTGACCATTTTCATCTTTTGGGAACCCCAGAATTTCCAGGTCATAACATCCCAAGAAATTATTTAGAGCCTCTCCATATCGGTTATGTCCGAAATGTAGATCATCCAAACCGGTATCATTAATAAACGCACACGCTTTCCCCGTCGGCAGTTCACATAATGGGTGGGGTATTAAATTCATCAACCCAGATAAAATCAAATGAAACATTTACATCTGGAATAAGATTTTCGACAGTGCTAGCCAGGTCATCAACAACTACTGCCCTGGAGCTATCGAAAATATTATTGTAATAATTTACCAGAAGAATATTATGGTCTCGCCCCTCTAGTAACCAGAGAATCTGGGCATGTGCTGCTACAGTTATATACTTTCTTACTATAATCGGGCAGTGGATAGATACTGCAATCAGGAGGCCGCCTTTGGCTTCCTGGCCAGTACCCTGCGCCGGCAAATTATAAGAAACAAACCCCTCATAATTAACTTCTTCCCTACACCATGTTTCCTGAAAACAGTGGATGTCATAGCTATTAATAAAATTCGACCAGCCCAAGGCATTCCCCTTAGATTTCAGTTCAGCAACGTTCCAACTAGTAATAATTATCCCATTACCCCCTGTACTAGCCCTATCCGATGGCAAGGTTACATTAGGTCCATCTATTTCCCTTAAATTTCCAATAGGCGGGCCCTCACAATCATTTATCTGGTTGGAATTCCAGCCTAGTTACCATAGAGACTGTAGGGCTTTCGATTATTCCAATTACCGGGGTGTTAATATCCTCCCACAGGGGGGATGGACTTTCCAAGATAAGTAAATCATTAGAATCCAAGCTATTTAAAGCATGAAAACGATTTTGTAGTGGGATGGTTAAACCTGGCCTAAAAAAAGGTGGGAATGGCTTCGGCTGGTTAATATCTTTAGGTGGTACATTACTGAGGTGGCTATAAAAGAAGCCGAGCGGGCGTGCACACACACTGTTGTCAGTAAACGGTAGGGAAGCTGCTCTAAGCAAAACTGTAGCAACGTGTTGGGGGTGCTTAAAATTGATAATGACACAGTCCCCCATGCTGTTCTTTCTAGAGTTACCAATCCAGTTAACCCTTCTTGTATTTAATATATCATTGGAGTAAGCAATTGGAAACCCACAATATTTGTGCGACGAAGAGACTGATTTATTTTTCAGAGAGTCATGAGATTCTTGCTGATACTGGGTTGAGTGGGTGTCAACCGGGGGAACATTAGTTAGAACAACCACATAGGGGGCGCAGTCTGGGGGAAGATTAATAAAGCGTCTCCTCCTCACTTCCGTCCACCCCACTCTGTTCTCAACTACTGCGGATACTAGGTTTCCCTGGCTCACTTGGTTTCCCTGGCTCACTGTAGGTGGTTGATCTGGTATAACTGTTTGGTTAACCCTAGTCCCCCCCTCAGGTGGTATTACTACTTCCTTACTTACATTATTCCCCGCCTTTTTGACCTTAATGGTTTCGGCCAGGTCAATATGAATCTTCAAAAGGCCACCCAATCTAGTTACTTCATTAGAAACCTGATCTAATTTGGCTACTAGGGGTTTGATAATCGTTTCAAATTTAGCTTCAATAATGCTAACCAACAAATCAAATTGTTCAGGGTTCAATGTAGTCATCCCATCCTTTTCTAAGGCATCATTTTCCCCCACTAGATTTTTTGGGGTATATCCACTCTTTAAGTTTTCCTATATGCCCCGTTTGTTGGGTAACTTACTGCAGGCCCTTACTACTCTACGTACAGGGGAAGGTTGTTGTAAGGTGTCAGAGAGATCATCCAACACAACCTGACTTTGTACTGGGGATACTAGTATTTCATTATTAATTTCATTTTTAATTGTAGCCTGGCTACCTTGATTATAGCTATTGTCTATCGCTTGTATATCTAGAGAGGTAGACAGATTAGAGGGGGAAGCGGGGGGTCTACCCCGACTTAATGAAAGTCGCCGGTCATTATTAATCTTATTCACTACTTTAACTAGGTAGTTATCATTCGTGGCTGACACTGAGGGAGTTTTCGCAGATCGAAGCTTAGACATTATTAAAGCTAAGGATAGAACCTGCACAACAAGTATTTAAAACACCAAAGCTATCATGAATAACTCACATTAAAATTGAAATACGGATATGGCAATACAATATCCTTAAAACATAACGTAATAGTCTCACAGAAATGGGGGTAAGTCTTAAACGCAGCTACCAGGGTCCGTGGCCCAGCCCAACCTCGTTCAGCCCCGAACGGCCACAGACGGCCCGCCCTTTGCCCGGGCTTCGCCCGGCGCGTCCCTCGCATGTTCCGCGAGGCGAGGGCTGCGCCGATTATAAGTGCCTCCTGGAGCTGCTGGGTGCATGTGCAGCTCGCTGCGCCGCTAGGGCTGCCGGGAGTTGTATGCCCGGTGCAGCGGCGGCTCTGATGAGCCTCCCTGTGACTCTCGGCAGTGGTGGCGGCAAGGAAACAAGGTGAGCCCCTCTCAATCGAGCCGTTGCTCCGCAGTTGGTGTACAGCCCCCAAATGCCGGTACAGAGTCCACTAAAAAATGGGATGCGTTCAAACTAAACTTGGTCAGATAAAATCTGTGCTCCGTGTTAGTAATCCAGGTTAAATAAGGTTCAATGACTGAAGTTGTAAGAATTTGCATGTAATTAATAACTGAACATATATTAAGGTACATCTTGATTCTAATTTCTACTCTATGTGATTCAAAGCTTTGTTTAACCAATTGTTTAGTTTGTGTACCAATACTTTCAGGCAAATTATAGAGGTGACTATTTCACAGGCTATAAAAAGTATTTTTAACATATATCAGCCATGAATTGGCGAACATGTTATCTGGGTTTAGGCACTCCTCCAGCACCAGCCTTGAAACCCTGCCTTTGGACTGCTCCATAACTTCAGCCACAATAATAGAGGTGCCATACCAGCTTGATGCTCCAAAAAAAACATGCCCAATTCCAGGTATGAGGTGAGGCTCAAAGTAATTTTGGGAATGGCTAAAAGCCTGCAAAAATTGTTTTCAGCTACCAGAAGTTTGCCTGGGGCAGTGTGGGCCTACACTCCTGCTCTATATGTGCCAACTTAAAGGCAATTGTTCTTGTAGAACTGGACCATCTCCTCAATTGGGTTTTGGCCTAGACTTTTAGAAAATCAAAAAATAGTTTCACTAAAGGCCTTCATCTTTTGCATTATTTGGTTAATTGAACGGTCCCATGTCCCATTAGCATCCGACAGGATACCCAAGTAATAAAAAGAAGGACGTTTTTCAATTAGTGTCCCCGCAATTTAAAATATTTGAACTTTGTATATTTGGGGCCACAAGCCATTATAAATGATTTTTGCTGGTTTACCTGTAGATTTAATTTTGGCATAAAATCTTTAAAACCATTTAAAAGCTTCTGAAGGCAATTTGCTGTTAATGCTAAAAGAGTGTCATCATCCACATAAAGCAGGACTGAGACTGCATGGGGTCCAATTCAGGGAACATCTTTACTACAGGACAGTAGAACGATGTCTAGGGAGTTAATGTAAAATAAAAACAAAAAGTGGGCTAATATAGAGCCCTGCCTAACCTCTCTTGACACCTTTATTGGGTGTGCACAATCCCCATACAATGTGTAATGAACCCTTGTAGTTGTATCTCAAAGCAAGTGCCTGACAAGGTCCAACAAAAGGGAATAAACACCCACCTGCTCCATCAGTTTCCACAGCTTCACCCTATCTACTAAGTCGAAAGCACCGGAGAGGTCCATGAAAGCCATATGCAAGGCACCTCTCCTGGCTTTGATGTATTGCCCCAAGATGAGGGATAGACTGTGAGATTGCTCTACAGTCCCTAAATCAGGTCAGAAGCTATAATGAACTGATGGAAAAAAGGAATTGGCCCAGTTCTCCAATTTACCTGAGACGACTTGCCCTAACATCTTTGCTGTGGAATCTATTAATGACATTGGGCGGTAACATGTGGATAGATTCTGCTCATCTTTTTTGTACATTGGTACTATGATAGCTTCTCTCCAAGAATCAATAATATCACCCCTGACTACTACTCTCAAAACATTTGTAAATAACGGGGCCCAAAAATCTATATTATCTTTTAAACAGATCTATTGGCACCCCATCAAAACCTGGCATCTTCCCACTAGCGTATAGCAAGTACTGTGTAATATAGTCTTCCGAGACAAAAACAAAGGACACCGGTTGTATAGTGAAAACAATATATTGAAATTCATATAAGTCTTCTTTTCTTTTTTTGTTTTACAAACTCCAGCCGACACGTGTTTCGTCAACAGGACAGTGCCTATGACTCATCAGGGCTGCGAGCGGCGCGTGTTCAAATCGGGTTAACTGTGAAGTTGTAGCAATCACGAAGGGAATGAGCAGCAAGGGTTAAAGGACGGATGGCTTGCATGATCAGGAGGATCACTCAACTTCACTACGGCCCGGAGCAACTAGCCTCCCACAGGAGACCTGGCCACAGTCGTACCCGGTTGTTCCAGCGCAAGCCATCCGTCCTTTGATCCTTGCTGCTCATTCCCTACGTGATTGCTACTACTTCACCGTTACGCCGATTTGAACACGCGCCACTCGCAGCCCTGATGAGTCACAGGCACTGTCCTGTTCAGGAAACACGTGTCGGCTGGCGTTTGTAAAACAAAAAAAGAAAAGAAGACTTATATGAATTTCAATATATTGTTTTCACTATACAACCGGTGTCCTTTGTTTTTGTCTAGGAAGACTATATTACTTGAAGTTATTTATATCTCAAGCGTGCCCAGTACTTGCTATAGGTTTCATCTGGTGTTCTGGCATCTCTTGCCCGACCGCCTTTGAGAGGTTTCAAGGTTTTCCTCTTTACTGGTAGCACCATCCAACACATCTCCTTTCTGTCCATCACCACACACCATTACTGCATTGTGTGAGCACCCTACACTGTACAATCCAAACCTTCAGCCGAATCTCTATCTTCCTACTAGCGGCACACTGAATCGCTTCAATAACAGACGCTAAGTCTATGAGTTCAAATAACCAGCACTCATTAACGGGATGGGGATTTCCTCCACTGTCCTTAGGGTGCACCCTCCCCTCATTTTTTGGAATAAAAATTAAGGAAAAGTGATCAAACCATTCCTGCTCTGGGATATGGCTATTAATATTGCTGGTTGGTCTGTCTGCAAAAAAAGGGGTGATTTTTTATATCCCCAAAAAGTCTACTGTCTTTAAAAAGAAGCACTTTTTGCAGGTCCTCCCGTGCCTTACATCTGATTTCTTGCTTTGTTTTCTCAATGGCTCATTTATAAGTATTTCCTAATTTCAGCTATATTACGCAGCGTCGTATTAGTGGCCTTTTTAGGACTTCAAGGACTGCAGTGCAGTCAGGGCTGAACCATGAATGTATGGGACGCCATTTTAATGGCTTATTTGTATAAAGGACATGTGAAATAAATCCACAAATTCCTATAAAGCTGTTCCAGATTTTGTTAGGGTCAGCATCTAGAAAGATACAGCAGGAAATGTCATTAGAAGCTTCAGTAACCAGCTTGCTAAAGAACTTGTTTGAGTCAATGGAGCCTCACTTTAATGGAACCCCTTCGCTTGCAGAGTTACTGATAGCAGGATTAGTCTGGGCTGATGTGAAGGGAAATTAAAAACGTAAAATAATAGGGTTGTGATCACTGTGAGGAACAGGACACCTCATGACACACAAAGTTCTTTGCTTAATCCGTTGATACGAGAACACAATCTATTGTGCTTCCCTTACCCCACCTGTAAAAGTGGGAGGGTTTACATTTTCCTGACCCTGAACATCCAAGGAAAAGGTCACATTGTATGTTAACACTAATTAGTTTAAAGACTCCCCATAAGTCAAATGTGCAAAATGGGTAGTGTCAGCTCCTTGGTCATTAGAAAACCAGCATATGTGGTTCCCACTTTGGTTACATTTAGTAATATTTAAATCGCCTGTCCATGAAAATGAGGTGTGATTTTCCTGTGAATGCACACATTTTGAGAGTGACTTTCTCAGCTCTTGAATGATACCTACAGATTGAGCAGAAAAAAAATTATGGTAAGAATTTATTTAAACCATATTAAACAATTTTGTCAATTGGAGATTTAGAATTTGATAATATAGACTAGATGTTAGAACTTTAACTTTTGCTTTCCTTATGGTGCATGACACAAAGATAGCCAAACCCCCCTTTTTTCTTCCATCAGATGACGGGGTAGCATCAAAATAAAAAGACTTGTACCCATTTATAGCAATAGATTGAAAGGCCCAAGGTCCGAGTAACATATTCTATCAAAATTTCGAACGAATGTCAACTGATCCTCTTTATGTAGTTTCTGGCAGATCCCCGCAATGTTCCAGGATAAAAATGTATGCCTTGCCTACCTGAGGTGATAGGGGACAGATGGATATTGATCCCAAGGTCTATTGTGACAGCAACACAATCCTTCTCCCGTGCCTGAAGTCAATGATTGTCTTCTGGGCCAGAAAGGCCCATACACCTGTTTTTGAGAAGAGGCTTGAAATTGGGGTTGGGTTTATTAAGGGTTTGATTAAGAGCTTGAACCCAGTTGCTCTTTGGTGCGACTAGTGCTAGGTGGTTGTAAAAGGAACCCAGTGGCAGGATCTTCATAGGGCTTGGTTTTACCATTCCAGCTCTTACATCAGCCAGGAGATTGCCAATGACCATGGGTTTGCGAACATTTATGATTATAGCGTCACAGTAGTATTGTTTCTCCTGTGCCCAATACCACATGCTTGACGCACAAGTAAAATCTCGTTAAGAAGATCCCTCGGGCAGCTCACCATATAGTTCAACCAATAAATCACTTTATTTTAAGAGTCTGTGTTGATTTGGAGGAGGCAGCAGGCAAACAGGGTACATTGACTAAAATTATTAGTTAGGGACAGAAAGTGGGGGAGGGTCAATCTCGGGAAGGAAATCGGATCTTGAACTATTTCTATCAGAGCAGTTTTCAGGGTGTTTCAAGGCAGCCCAAGCCTCGCCTCCCTGGTTTGTCGGATTAGGAGCTACTCTCGAAGATGTAGCCTGATTTTGGGTAGCAACACCACCACTTTCCCCTATTTCCCTGTTGATAGCTGGTGATTGTAAGTCCCATATTAAAGGGCTCGACTAGGGGTATACGCCAGCAGCTGTGTGTTGCTGAATCTTCTTTGAACTCAATGGGCATTCCTCTCCAGATTTTACCATTTTAATTTTCCCAGGCTAGTCTCAATGACAGCAAGCCGGTCGTAGACCAGACATAATTTATCATCCAGAAGTTCATTGATGAGCTCACTTATAATATCCCAAGGATCAACAAGTGGGAGTGGCAGGCATGCTGAGTCAGTCTGCCTTTGTGTCTTTGGGGTCTGCTTAGAATTTAACAATTCTGGTTTCTGCATTCTTTTCCTATGTTTGGTCGCCAGCCCAATCAGGTGAACAGGCAGAGATTGTGGTGCCATTGACCAACCACGTCTGCCCCATCTGCTAGGTCAGCACCAGCAGAGCCATTATCATTATAACTGTCCCCTACAGATATATTTAGCATGCTAACAGGGTGGGCTGGGAGGACAATGGTTGTATCGTTTATTGAAAGGTAGGGTCTAGGCAGCGTAGTCAGGGACAATTGGGGCGTTAGAAGGTCCTCTGTCATAAGAGAAAGCCATCCCCAGCATATTTTATCTCATTTGAAACAAGGTCCACAGTCCTCACCAAAAAGCTGTCAATTGTTGCGTGTGCGTTCAATTGAGGACCCGTAATGGTGATAGGAATAGCCTTTATTTTCCACAAAATGGCCACAGTAGAAGGAAGGGATGATTGGACACACAGTACCTTGTAGGGGGTTGGGCAAATCTTCTAGCATGCAGCAATGGGTAAGATGGACTAAGATGGGTCCGTCTTGGCCTGGACTTCACCCGAGCGCACAGCCAGGTGCATCCCTCATGCATGCGCAGGCCCGTCCTGCATGCTTCCTGTGCAGTGGGATCACTGGAGCGCTTTTACCACAATGTGAGTGCAGCCCGCCATGCCTTCAGAGAGTCTGAGGGATGTAGTCCCACCTCAAATCCATTAAATATGCTTGCAGGGAAACACTGCTGTACACACCGGTGCAGTGGGATAACTGGGGAGCTTTTAGCATGATGTGAGTCCAGCCCACCTTGCCGCCAGAGAGTCTGGAGGATGTAGTCCCACAGAAACACAAGGAGATGATGGACAGAGTGCTGAAACTTTTCACACACTCACCCCCAGTCACAGATGAATATGTCATCGTTCTTAGCTCACTTCGCCACCCCAGTTCAGACCCAGCTATATGCAAATCAGTCTTGACACTGTGCCTCATTGGAACAGTCCAGCCCAAATTGCCAAGCCAGGTCTTCCTTTGTAACACCCCTCATCCGCCAAGCTAGCTTGACTTCAGTGGCAAAGTGAGCAAAGGACCCACTTCCGGGCATACCCTGCCAACTTAGGGTGAACAAAACAAACACAAAGAAATGATGAACGGAGTGCTGAAACTTTTCACCCCCAGTCACAGATCTGGGTTGAATTCATTATCGTTCTTTAGCTCACTTTGCCACCCCAGTTCAGACCCAGCCATATACAAATCAATCTTGACCCTGTGCCTCATGGGAACAGACCAGCACAAATTGCCAAGCCAGGTCTTCCTTGGACAAGAAACAAGCATCCTGGGACCTGTTTCAGGGTAATACCCCTCATCAGCCAGGCTAGCTTGAATCCAGTGGCAAAGTGAGCAAGGGACTCACTTCTGGGCATACCCTGCCAACTCAGGACAAACAAAGCAAACACAACGCGATGATGGACGGAGTGCTGAAACTTTTCAAACACTCAACCTCAGTCACAGATCTGTGTCAAATCCATCATTGTTCTTCAGCTCACTTCGCCACCCCAGTTCAGACCCAGCCATATGCAACTCAGTCTTGACCCTGTGCCTCATGGGAACAGTTCAGCCCGAATTTCCAAGCCAGGTCCTCCCTGGACTGGAAACAAGCACTCCAGGCTCTGCATGAGGCCAAGTCTCTTGAAGATGTGTGAGCAGGTAAACGCTGTTGTAAACACCCATGCAGCTGGATCACTGAAGTACTTTTAGTGCAATCAGATATCGGCCTGCCATGCCAAAAGAGAGTCTGGGAGACGCAGTCCCACCCCAGGCTAGGTATGAGGCCAGGCCGGTTGAAGACGCTTGCAAGAACACACTGCTGTAAACACCAGTGCAGATGGGATCACTGGAGCGCTTTTAGCATGATGCAAGTCTGGTCCACCTTGCTGCCAGAGAGACCAGAGAATGTAGTCCCACTCCAGGCTTGGTATGAGGCCAAGTTCCTTGAAGATGTGTGAGCAGGGAAACACTGCTTACACACCGGTGCAGCGGGATCACTGGAGTTCTTCTAGTGCAATGTGAGTCTGGCCCACCTAGCCACGAGAGAGTCTGGGGAATGTAGTCCAACCTCATGCTCGGTATAAGGCCAAGACCCTTGAAGATGCAAGGAGGGAAATGCTTCTGTAACACGCATTAGTTAATCAAAACCCCAATGGCACACCAATTCACACCCCTTGTTAACATTCCAAGAGTCCCAGAGCTCAACTACGTGTAACAGGAGAAATCTCAAGAATCTCTCCCTAACCCAAAGGGAAAGAGGGAAAAATAAATACATTTGAAGTGGGCCTATATGGGCTCAATGATTATTAAATTTAGCTCCTTGGTGGCTCTTAAAGGTGATCTAGTTAGAAGTTTGTGAGAGCTGCTTCATGCAAGCCTTGACTTTGTCCTTAAATGTTTAAAGAGATTTAGACGAATCCCAGAGCTGGCCAACATTCAATTCCTTAAGCAATTCAGAATGGGAAGTCCTCCCATGGTTAACAAATTAAAACATCCTTTCTTTCCTACCCCTTGCCAACTTGCATGCTTCAAAGAATATCAAGCAGCTAAGTGCAGTTGAAAAGAAAGCCAGAAAGTGTATTCTCAATACCAGAGACTGTTAGTAAAGATTAAACTCACACCTGAAATTGCTTATAGAGTGAGCTAGATGAAAAAACTGCTGAAATGCGCTACTCTTAGATCTGTAAGCCTTAGGGGGGACTTCCCCCGAATGTTTTGCCTTGACCCTCCTATTTTGCTGAATTTGTTTTTCTTGGCCTTATAACTTTGTGAAATTAAGCACTCCTAACCTAGGCTAAAGTGCTTATGCTCACTCCCTAAAGCATGGCAAAATTAGTTTACACCTGATTGGCATATTTAATTTACCTATAAGTCCCTAGTAAATTGGCATACCATGTACCCAGGGCCTGTAAATTAAAATGCTACTACTGGCCCTGCATCACCTATTGTGCCACCCACTTAGGTAGTCTCAGGCCTTTTGCTGCAGCCTGAATGTAGTTTTAAACTTCCAATTTGACTTAGCTATATAGTCCCATTGCCAAACCTCAAACTCTCTGTTGGAAATTGGGGTATTAGAAGTGATAAATATGCATCTACCACTGACAATGAGGCCACTAACACAGTATGGAGACAGTGTAGGTCTCAATAAAATATCCCTGTGGTAGCTTGGCTGTGAGCAGGCAGACTTAACTTAGGAGATAGGTATATAAAGTATTTAAAAACATCAATTCAGTAAATAATTAAGACACAGCAAACAATAAAAATCCCACACCAATTTATGAAAGTGAGGCATATTTGTATCCTTAAAATGATACCAACATTACAAAAATCCACTGTAGGGAACCGAAGTTATGAATTTGTAAAGAATTACCACTTCATAGTGCTCAAAAGCCTATAGCGCCACTCTTGGACATCTGGTCTGGCAAAGCTCCAGAGAATTTCAGGAGGAAGAACGAGGAGTGCAATCCGGTTCTCGGTTGAAGGTGGCCTGCTTGGGTCTCATGGTTGAGTCAGGCACATTTTTGAGCTTTTTTCCAAAGTTGCCCCAAACTTCTCAAAATTTCTGGAACTTCTTCCTGAAAGTCCTCTTGAGGATTCTATAGTTCTGAAATACAATCCAAATGGCTGGAAGCTCCAAGATGATTCTTGAAAGGTTGGGACCATAATTCCCCCAATGCACCTGTACAAAACTCCTAAAAGTCCAATCCACACACTCCAGGCAGGGGACTCTTCGTTGTGATGGTGCAGGTGAGATCTGCTAACTTGTAGCTTACAGGGAGTCCACTCCTTAATCCCTTTGAAGCAAGGAACATCCACAGGGCTGTGGTTCAGGATAGTGCAGCGGGGGCAGTCAGTCAGAATTCAGGGCCTGGTGAAGCTTCTCTTGGGTCTTGGAGCTCCAAGATGGGCCTTGAAAGGTTGAAAAACTTAGATCTTTTAGGAGCTAGTTTTCCCGTAAACTTTAGCCAAGCTTTACTGTTTGCCTGGCTGCTGATGCACCAGGGTACTCAAGGTGCTAGCCACCATTGCTGCCCTAGACGAGGGGTGGGGACACCACCGGTTCCTGCTTCTACTGCTTTAAAGAGCTTCCAGACATCTCACGGTGTGCGATCCTTTACTGTTTGCCTGGCTACTGCTGAAAGGGGACTCCAGGTCCCATCCGCCATTGCTGCCCTAGAAGAGGGGCAAGGATACCACTGGTTCCCTCCGCTAGCGCTACAAAGAGCATCCTGACATCCTGTGGTGCGAGATGCTATAGTGTTTTCCTGGCTGCTGCTGCATGAGGGGGCTCCAGGTCCCAACCACCACTGCTGTCCTTGAAGAGGAGAAAATACACCACTGGTTTCCACCGCTATCGCTATAAAGCGCTTTCTGACATCCTGCGGTGCGGGATACTTTACTGTTTTCCTGGCTGCTGATGAATGGGGAGACTCCAGGTCCCAGCTACCAGTGCTGCCCTAGAAGAGGGACAAGGACACCACTGGTTCCCAGCGCTAGCGCTAGAAAGTGCTTCCTGACATCCTGTGGCATGAGCTAAGGGTTGGGTTGTCTGAGTCTGTCAGCAGCCAGAAGATACCAGGCCAGGGCCCCCTCTTGGATCTTGGTCATTTTACATTCTGTGTGGTTTTCTGCATCCCTGAAGGAATAAGGTGAAGTGGCACTGTGTTAAGGACCCTTTTTCTTCTTTCCATGGCTGTTTGCACTACTAGTCTGCCTGAGGAATTGGGGTGCTGTTACCCAGTGTCTTTTACATTGGCAGCCGGGTTCCCTCCAAGATAACTTTGTGAAAAAGTGTTCGGCTATTATTCCCTCCTTCAACAGAGCCATATAGATGTGGAAATGCAAGGCCAATGACCATACTCTCGATTGGGCTGCTTCCAAACCCCGCCAGGAGAAATCAAGCGTGCTCTTATTTTCACCATCATCTGTGGGTGCTTTGGAGAAGGAAATTACCCATGTAGAGGATGAGTTGGCTCACTGCGGGGGGAGACTCTGAGGCTTTGGCCCCAGAGGGACCCTTGTCATGTCGAGACCGGACCACTATAAATACAGTTTGCACCTAAGTCCAGGTTCACAGTACAGTGGAAACATCAGGTGAAGAAAGATCACTTTTGTTTGGTAATGGATCAGAACAAGTGGAAGATCATCTCCCTCCATTAAAGAAATGAAAGTAACAATGGAGGGAGGGACTCTGCTGGAGCCCATTACCATCCTCTAAATAAAAGGACACATTTGTTAGCAAGTTTATTGAGGACTTCATTGACAATAAAATATAGATTCATGTGGAAATTTTTGATTCAAAGCTAAGAACTTGTATGTATTAAGGGGTTACTATGTCCCCTTGAATCGCGCTGCAAAAACATTGAGAAAACTGTCTTGGGTTGAAGGGGTGCCTCCTCACAAGCTGTTGTGCAATTACCCCTGACAACATTAGCATTCGGTCCATCGATAGTTGTAATCACACAGGACAGGCTGTGTGTATCCATGCTTAGCAGTAAGCCTAATCCCAAAAACCAATGAAGGTTGCCTACTCACATGAGAGCCCTTGATGGCTAGTTGGGATTTTCACTAAGTGGAGTTAGTGGCAGACAGCCTTCTGAGGTAGGACTCTCTGGCCCCAGGTTTAATCAAGCCCCACATAAGCTGGTCCGACAGTATAGTTCATATAATGGCCCCATATTTGACATCTCCCCAGAAGCAACCCCTTATGTTGTAATTCTGGCAATGTCCCCCTTTAACTGGTAATATTCCAGAACCATATAATCAATTGTAAACAAAGTGACCCATTGGTTGGGTAAATCTGAATTCCTTTCCAGTTATTTTTTATTGTATTAGTATGGTCAGGAGGGTTAGATGTCGAGGTAAGGATATAAAGTCAATGAGGGGTTATTGTATAGTCATTAATTTCAACTGTGCTAATATGGTAGAGCTAGAACTTGCTGTTACAAGTTCCTATAGCAGTGCATCATCTCCTAACATTCAGGTACCTCCCTTGGGCTTTTTCTACCGACCTGACTCAGTGCTCCACACCCTGGTCCTTGGTTGAACCCCAGAAGTCGGGTTGTTGCGCATGCAACCTCTTCTTCTCCAATTGGTGACCCACAATAGGTTTGCCCCTTTTAGCCAGTTGAATTTCTTTGATTGACGGGAATTTTCAGCAACAGTACTCACCTTAGTCATAGCCTACCCGAGCCCAGCTAGTCATTGTGTCTATCCTTATAGTGAATCTTCTAACGTTACTAGTAATGATATTTTGTTGATAAGCTGGAATATGGCAAGGCTCTCCTTCAAATTTACAGGTGCAAAATTGGATTAGGTATGTTAAAGGCTTCCATTTGACTGGTGTAAAAATGACACAGGAGACCACGAACACCTATCATTTAGAGAGCTATTAAACATTTTTTTAACCCAACTATTCATTCTTTGCAACCAAGTTTGAATTATCATTTTTATGTCACTTGAGATTAATGAGCATATTGTTTATTTACATCCTGGGGTTCCTACCAAACAAGCCCATAAGATTACACTTGGTGGTTCTTTTTTAGTCTACTTGTTAACTTTTACAACATGAACACATGGTCACAGGTAATATCTATCATCACTCAATCAATCAATAATTCTTTATTTTGGTCAATATGACCATAAAAGCACAAGTAAAAAGAAATACGCCACAATTCATACATATAAATTCCAAGGGTAAAATGCATTTGCAATATCAAAGAATTCCATTTTAACATTGTAACATGCAATCAATGCATTAAAATCAAGATTAGCAACATTAGAGGTTTAAAAAAGGTGGGGTTGATACCAATATAAGACCACAGAAAGATAGAGGAGTGATCCAATTAGGCAGAGCCTGAATTTAAAATAGCTCGGCACGCACACCACGTAGAGAATACGTATCAGGAGACAAAATACACAATGGGCATACTAGTATCATATTTTAAGATCCTATAGGCTTCGGCACAATGGTTTGTTCCAAGGTTTCTACATATCTGTACCAGCCATCGGCGTCTAGCCTTCTTGTATGCCGGGCAAAAAAAACAGTACATGTTGAACTGTCTCCGAGATGTGGTCTCAAGCTGGACAACCCTGAGTTGCAGTGCCCCCCCCCCCCCCCAGTTATTTGTAAAGGAGCGAATCAGCAATGCTCTGTGCCTGAATTGTAGGTACAGCTTTTTCGCAAGGGGGCTGGATGACATCGAGCACAGGTTCTAGGCTATATTGATCTTTAATCTCTAGAAAGGATGCACTCATGGTACCAGTTGCTGGATTCCTCTTTAACTGATTAATTTTACAATCCCTAAAGATCTGTGACAGGATCTCCCTGGATATTAACATGCTGCTTCCTTCAGCATTAGCCCATAGATCACCCATCCCTATAGCTTCTAAGGAGTTTTTATTATACGGCAGCCATGGGATTTTGCTAGCTCCTTGTAGGCTCAGCACTTCCTTTAACTCGGCTCTAAAACCTTCTAATTCTGGGCTACTCCATAGGCGTTGCCAATGTAGTAAGGGTATAAGGTCAGTTTCCTCTGCAATTGGACCAACCCCCAAGTCCATATGAAGTGGCGTAAGCGGAGTACTTGTCGGGAGGCCTAAAAGTTGCCTAACAGTCTCATATAGGGGTTCGGTTGGCCAATGGCCACAGATTTCTGCCCCATACAGGGCTGCCCCCCTTATATGTGCTTTGTAGATTTCCATCACCGGCCCAACCGTTTTATGGGTACACTTCCTGAGCGTTTTGGCCGACCCCCCGTTGTCTGTGCTAGCTAAAGGCTGGCCTTCTCTATTTGTGAGTTCCACTCCATCTTCTCCGTGAGTGTTAACCCTAGGTATTCAAAAATGGTCAATTTCCCTAGTAGTTTCCCATCTAGCTGGGGGTTTGGTTGTGTGGTATTTCTTACATTCAAAGCCATATATTTAGTGTTTTGTGTGTTTATCGCTAAACCCCTGTTTTTACTATCTAGTGCCCTTTGTATTCCCATCGGGGACTTAGATAGTAAGAGTGTATCATCAGCGAACAACAAGGCAGGGACCTTGAGGTTTGCTAACCTAGGAGCATCTATATCCCTCCCAGCGGTCAGGTTTTCCTCTAAGCCGTTAATAAATAGGGAGAAGAGGGTCAGAGTCAACACGCACCCTTGTTGTACTCCTCTTTCTATGGAAATGGGGTCAGTGAGCTCACCATTCTTCCCATGCCTTCATTAGTCAATCACTGGAGGGGCAGATTCATTTTATTGTTGCTGGGGATTTTAATAAACATCTATGTGATGTTAGAGATACACATTTATCTGAAATTTCATCTCAGATTTCGAGCGCGTCTCAGATGTATTTCTTGGCATTAGGGTTATACCTGGGACATACCAAGGAGGGGACCAATTTATTGACGATGTTATATGATTGTAATCTAATATTTACAATGGATCAGCTGACAGAGTCACATGCTGAGAGTTCTGTTCTAACGTATATGGGGAGGGGCTGTTTGATTATATTTTTGTTTCAGCTTTGTTATATCCTATGATTTTTTATTTTAGTATCTCCTGTCAACCTTTTAGTGACCGCAATAAGTTAATTTCATCTGCAAGGAGCTCTTTAAGATGCCATATAGTTCCTCAGACACATAGCCGGTGCAGAAAACGAAGATGAGCAATGTTGGAACCAGAAAATTTTGTTAACCGCTTGGGTGCTAACAACGGAATGGTTCCATCTTGAGGCACGATGCTTGAGTGCTGAGGATGGAATCAGTCCATCTTAGAACACCCAAAGGGGGGACTCTGGTGCTCCTCCATGGGCCCCAAACTACAGGCAGAGGAAGGGCTTCTACTGCCACCCCCAAACCCTCCTCAGTGATCTAATGATGTTGGCGCACGCTTGGCACGCAGAAATCCTCAAGTGCAGCAGGGATGAGCAGGAAGCCATTTGCTTCCAGCGCATCCAGAAGTAGGATGCATTTTGGGTGAGTCTTTCTCCTGGGCGGAAGGGGGGTTTGGTGGTTGGAAAAGCAGGCACAGGGGAAAGGAAAGAGTTTTTCCTTTCACCTTGTGCTGGTATAGAGTGGATTCCTGCTCCACAATCGCTTGTGGAGCTGGAATCCACAACACTAGACCACCAGGGTTTTCTGTTGTATAGGGAGTGACCCCTTAGGCAAAGGTCGCTCCATTAGGGGCATGTTTTTTTTGGGCCCTCCAGGAGTTGGTTCAACCAGTTTGTAGACTGATTGCACCCCAGCGGGGCTGAAATTCTCTAGAAGCCAGGACATAGTTTATCTTTATGATTACGGGGAGCTTCTCCTTGGGAAAAGGATCTTCCCTTTGGGGGATACCTTTTTTTAGTAATTTCGAACCCCCAGAGGAGAAATCAACTGTTTTTTGCCGATCAGCCATCGGAGGGTGGGGGGGGGAAGCAGACTAGATACCAGGGATTGCATTTTTTATATGTTGGGGAGTGCCCCATTGGTCAAGGGCCACTCCCATTTACTGTGAAAATGTTTTGCCCATTCTCTGCCCCCCCCCCCATCCATATTTTCTGGCCCATCTGCCCCAATGGGGGCAGAAAGCCACTAGACACCAGGAATTTGTACAGTTATATTTTGAATAGTGGCCCCTTGGGTAAGGGACACTCCCCTTTATTGGGATAATGTTTTGGACATTTTCTGCTCCTCCTGGGGGCAGATTGTCCATCTTTTTAGGCTGATCTGACCCAACGAGGGGCACACAGTCACTAGACACAAGGGATTTTTACATTATATGTCAGGGAGTGGCCCCATGTGCAAGGATCCCTCCCTTTTATTAGGAAAGGGTTTCAGACAATTTCTGCTCCCCCCTGGGGGTAGGTCAGCCTTCTTTTTAGGCCCATCTGCCCCCACAAGGGGCAGAAAGTCACTAGACACCAGCGCTTGACTGGGGATGTGTGTAGACTGGTGCTTGGCTGGCAGTGTGTGTGGAATGGGTCTTGGCTGGCGGTGTGTGGGTACTGGTGCTAGGCTGGCAGTGTGCTTGGACTGGTGCTTGTTTGTCAGTGTGCATGGACTGGTGTTTGGCTGGCGTTGTGCATGGACTGGTGCTTGTTTGTCAGTGTGTGTGGACTGGAGCTTGGTTGGCAGTGTGTGTGGACTGGTGCTTGCCTGATGCTGTGCTTGGACTGGTGCTCAGATGGCGGTGTGTGTGGACTGACATTTGGCTGGTGGTGTGTGTGGCTGGCAATTTGTGTGGACTAGCACTTGGCTGGTGGTGTGTGTGCACTGCCATTTGGCTAATGGTGTGTTTGAAATGGGGATTTTGATGGATGTGTGTGTCAAATGGTTTCTGGCTGGTGATATGTGTGGCTGGCATTTAGGTGGCAATGAGCAGACATATGGTTTTATTTCTTGTCTTCATTTGTGATTGTGATGTTTATTTCTCCTTTTTATTCTAGTGCAAAGTATTTTATTTCCTGTGCTGTGACTCCTGCATGCAATTTTGGTGCTGGCAGATTTGCAGTTTGCGTAGTTGCATGTGTTTAGTAAGAAAACCGTTTTGTCCTGTTTATGGTAAATGAGTTTCATTTCCCTGCTCGAATGTCAATTTTGTAAATGCTGTAATAATATCAGCATATTTTGCTTCTGTTTTATTTTGTGTGGAATTCTCCTTGGATTTGTGCCCAATGTGTATTGTGTTGTTTTGTATGTTTTACCTTCATCATCATCAAAGAACTTTATTTGGTTACTATGAAAAAGATAACCATAAAAGCACAGTTTATGAATCACACAAAAGATCCACAAATATAATAGAAGTAATACGTAAAGGCTGTAAACATATAAAAATCATATCACAATTGATGTACGGGATTTAAAAAAAGCATTAACAGAGACAATAGTGAGTACATTATTCATATATTGCAACGCCATGAATGCGGGGCGACAT
Source organism: Lissotriton vulgaris (assembly GCF_964263255.1). Taxonomy (NCBI): domain Eukaryota; kingdom Metazoa; phylum Chordata; class Amphibia; order Caudata; family Salamandridae; genus Lissotriton; species Lissotriton vulgaris. Next base: position 1,358,005,458 of record NC_141687.1, read on the forward strand.
TGTCTCAGTCCCAATCGTTTTAAGACAGGAACAATCCATATTTTTCTAGGTATAAAATAGAATGTGCAAAAAAACAATATATGTATATACGACTGGGCTGACACGTCGTCGCAATGGCCATTACAAAGTATTCTCAACCAATCGTTTACTTCAGGGAAGCATAAAGATCTATGCAATATGTTCAATCTAAAACTCATTAGCAGAAATCTGTTGTAGACTCTAGAAATTAACAAGATATATGGTTGTATGTTTACAGAAGTCAAAGTAAGATGGTGTGCTATGACCGTGGTCTTGCCCATTTCACCCGTGATTCTGGATTCACTCAGAAATATAATGCCTCTATTTTTAAGATCCTTCCTGGGTACCTCCCACATAGTGGAGGGGTTATTGTAATATTCTGCCTGGCCTATTTGAATTAGGAATGTTTTAACATATTTTAGCCAACTTATATGTTTGACCCCATCGGTTCCCAGTGCAACAATTAAAATGTGGTGGTTGAAGGTGGATCCATCAGTAGTCCAAACCCTGTGCCACAGGAGAACAGGCTGTATCTTAATCACACCCTCAAGGTATCGGAGGCCCAGTTCTGTACGACAGATAAATATTGACCTACTGGCCGGTACTGCCAAAAGATACCTGAGAAAGATGTTTTCTGCTATTTGAAGTGAGTTAACAGAAGCGTATCCCCAGATACCTGCTCCATAAGTGGCAATCGCTACACATTTTGCCCTGTATATGCGTAACAATTCCCCAGAACAACGTCTACCTAGTTTCTTGCAAAAATTTGTTAATGTGATCAGTGATTTACTGAATAACTGACTAACTGACTGATGGTATTTGTAAAGCGCACTACTGCCAAGGAGTCTTGGTGCTGGGATGAGATAACTGAGACATAACAACTGACGTATTAGGGTTCGGGAAAAAAGCCAGATTGTAATTTCTTTCCTAAGAACCGATCTATTAGGTAACCCTCTCAAATGTACAGGTATTGTGTTGAGTTTGGATGCTAGGAAGGAAATCCGTTTTCCTCCACATCTTACTGTTTTTATCTTGGGGAGTTGTACTAGGCCAAGAGTGGCTGACCTTAGAGGCCGCAGGGGGAGGTAACTTGAGAACAAGGATTGCACATCTTCAGCCCCACCACCAAACAAGGCTTTGTGCACCAGACAAAGCGTCTTAAAATCGATACATCATCGTACTGGAAGAAAGTGAAGCTGTTTTATAGCTTTCGATGTAGGATGATGTTTAGGTAACCCAAGCAGAATTCTAGCTGCCACAATCTGAATGGATTGAAGTTTAGCAAATTGGGCAGCACCTGCTCCCAAATAGATATGTGTTACAATAATCAATTCTAGACAAGATGGTGGCTACTACCACTTTTTTCCTTAAAGAGAAGGGGATGTAAGGAATAATCTTTCTCAAGCCCCTTAACATAACAAAGCATGCAGAGGAGACTTGATTAATCTGCAAGGCCCATGTGAGATTTTTATCGAACATAAATCCAAGATTCCTAGCCTTGGTAACCGGCACGGGACAGGTGCCGGCTGTAATAGGCCACCAAAGCTGATTCCAAATTTAAGCTTTCTGACCAAACTCCAAGACCTCCGTTTTCTCAGTCTCAAAATAAAAAATTGGAACTCATCCAGGTCATCAAAGCCGAGGTGCAATTACAAAAATCAGCTGCCATAGCATTCGCTGACTCAGTTACAGAGACTATAAGCTGAGTGTCATCAGCGTATGACACCAACGTGAAGCCATAACTCTTTATTAATCTAGCCAGAGGGACTACATAAATGTTAAAGAGTGTAGGTGATAAGGCCGAGCCTTGAGGAACTCCATCAGGAAGTGTAAATTCCTCCGATCAATATCCATCCCAGAAGATCATTTGTTTTTTAGACAATAAAAAGGAGGATAAGCGGGCGAGAGCTGTACCACTGATACCTGAATCCTGTAGTCTTTGAATTAATACCGCATCACTTACAGTATCAAAGGCTGTTGTTAAATCGAGCAGGACCAGTATAGTTCTTCCTCCCTCATTCATCACCTTGCGAATCTCCTCTGCCGCCATAATCAGGGCTGTCTCCGTAGAGTGTTTTGAATGGAAACCGTGTTGTGTATTATCAAGGATGGTATTAGTCTCTAGATACGGTGTTAGTTCTAGGTTTATAGCCTTCTCCAGAACTTTGGCAGCCAACGGCAGGCAGGAGATGGGACAATAGTTCTTTTAATCAAGTGGATCCAACTTAGGTTTTATTAAAAGGGGACGGATACAGGCTTTTTTCCATGCCATGGGAAAATCCCCTGATAACAGAATATTATTTAATACCGGAGATAGTGAAATACTAATCTCCTCTGGGGCCAGATGTAGTATTTGCGGCGGACATGGGTCCAGGGGAGAGCCTGATTTGATGTTTAACAACAAATATGCCACTTTCTCCTCTGTCAGTAATGGAAAATACGGCAAGCCACTGTGCTCGACCTTATGTTGAGAGTGAGCTGAAGCATTTCCTCCTATATCCTTAGCTGATTTTTCCAAGCCTTCATATACAGAATTTACCTTGCTTTGAAAATAAAACGCTAATTTGTCTACAATTTTTTGATCTGGTGTAAAAATTACATCCGAGGGCATTTCAACAATGCAGAAACTGTTTGAAACAGTTCTTTTGGAGAATTAGTGGCTTCTTGGATTTTGGTAGTGTAATATGCAGTTTTAGCCTGTATAATTGTGGCCTTGTATTCTTCAAGGGCAGCACAGTATACTTTCTTTTGTGCATCCTCATATTGAGATCTCCAGATATGTTCTTTTTGCCTGCACTTAATTTTTATTATTTAAGATCTGCAGTGTACCAGGGAGACAAAACTTTTTTATGTCGAGGTTGCATGGTCACTTCAGGTGCATCCTTATTTGCAGCTGTTTTTAACCAGTTGTGAAAGTCTGTGACAGCTTGATTAGCGTCATTAGAGATTACAGGCCTGTCGCTAAATGCCGACACAAAGTCAAATTTACTTACTGAATTCCAGGCACAATATTTATCAGTCAGAGGTGAAGGCTCCGTCCACTATTTGATGTTCCCGGCGTGATATTAAAATGCACTGAAAATTTATCAGACCAGGGCAGATGACAGACCTTCTTAACCTCTATTCGAGAGTTATTGGTACAGATACCATCTAGCATGTGCCCTGTTGTATGTGTGGACTCGGTAACAATTTGATTTAGTTCAAAACTGGCTAATTTGTCTAGTAGACATGCAGTGTCCGAGTTGTTATCTTTCAGATGGAAGTTAAAATTACCTAGGATGGTAAAGGAATCTCTATCTAGACAAGATTCCAGATAGGTGTGGAGGGAATTCAAGAAAGAGGATCTAGGGCCGGGGGATCTATAAATTAGTAGACCTGGATATACTTCTGCATTGTTTATAGTAAAAGACATTGCTTCAGCGTCTAATATAGACTCTGGAGTGAATCTGACTCTATAATCAGAACGATGGATTATGGCAATTCCTCCACCCCTTGCCCCCATTCTGGCAATCAAACCTTCTGGCTTTGATTGCCCTGATCCAAGAACCTGATTGGTCAAATAAAATACCTAAATAGAAAAAAGTGTTAGTATTCTCCAATACCTCCAATACCTTAGTGTTAATAAATATTGTATTTTTCTTTTTATTTCACCCAATCCCACAGTTCATAGAGAACGTTAACTGTGAGACCCTAATTGGTCATAAAATTTGTAAAGGAAGTTACTACCCCTTTGGAGACGGAGGGGCGTACAAGCCATCAGGACCTCATCATCTGCATAAAGGAGTGCACTGATAGGGCGAGTTGCTGCTATTGGTAAGTCCTTGCACTCCTTGATCAAGATGCATTCAAGGTAATTTATATATAGCGCGAATAGGAATAGGGCAAGGACGCAGTTTTGCCTCACTCCTCTTGATACTCTGAAATTCTTAGCACAATCTCCACCCTGTCCAAAACGGACCCTCAACCTTGCCCCTGAATAGAGCTGCCTTAGAAAAGAAATTATAGAATTGTCTACCACCAGCCCCTCTAAAATTACCCAGAGCTTTTCGTGGACGACACAGTCAAATGCTGACGTTAAGTCAACAAACGTTAAAAACAGCCTTCCCCTTTCTGCTTTAGTGTATTTGTCTAAAAGGATATGTAGGTTTAGGCCCTGGTCAATTGTGCCCAGGCCCTTACTTTATAAATTAGTTAGAATTGAATGTTCCTCTGCACACGTCTAAAATCCCTCACCCCGTGATCTTAACTGTGGAATCTAGAAATGAAAATGGGCAATAACATACTGGATTCGCCCTATCGCCCTTTTTTTAAAATGGGGACAATTGTAGATTCATACCAAGACAATAAAAACTCCTTGGAGCAGCATGCATTAAAAAGTTGCATTAAAAGTGGTCCCCACAGAGCCATATTAGTTTTAAACAGGTCAACCGGGATGCCATCCGGGCCCAGGGTCTTGCCACGCAACCTAGCAATTATGGCCACGTTTAACTCGCTCAGAGTAAAATCCAGCATAATTTTTGGGAAAGTGGGGGAAGACTCAAAGTAAACCTCAGACTCCAAAGTTCCCTGATCATCTAGTATTTGTTTAGTGTAAAGCTTTGAGTAATGTGAAACCGACTCTGATTCTGATATGGCGATCTCTATAGTAGCTTTATAATTTTCAGCAAAAAAGGAGCATTAACCGCCTTCCAATATGTAGCAGAGTCTCGGTTGATCGATGCCTCATGTAGGGCATTCCAGGCTTCCTCTTTTAACCTATTCTTCCTTGCATTTAATGTCCTTTTGTAATTTCTTCTGGCTTCCCTGATAAGGTCCTGATCCTTCACTCTGGCCTTCAATGCATATTTGAGTTTAGTGTAAGCCTTAGTGCATTTGAAATCAATCCACCCTTCACTATGATTATCATTCCTTTTTGCATCTTCTCACAGTTTCTTTAATTAGATTTGAAATTGCTAAGAAGTTCTCTATGATTAGTGAATGAGAAGAATTTTCGTTGAGGCAAGCATAAAACATATTTTTACACCTTGTCAATAGTTTAGTAACAAATTCCTCTGGATCCAGTTTCGCACACTTCAGCGTGTACCCATTTTGCCTACTCAAAGTAATATTCTTCAGTAACTGCGTAGATTTACCTTTTGTATTAAAATCTTGATTATACACCATGACATCAATGCTTAATGGGAAATGATCGCTTAAGGCGATGTTGTGGGTAATAAAATTCTTAACACTGGTAATATCTGCTAGATATCAGAATGAAATCTATTGTTGAGAAGGTACCTCGTCCATTAAAAGTCCGGCTAAATGGGACCATGGGCGAGCATAAGTTGTTAGCAATTCCATATCACATGAAAATATGATGTCATTCAGGAGATCTCCAAACATTGTGTGCGAGAAGTGTGGAAAATTGGTCTTTTCTTCATACGTTATTCCACAAACCTCCTTATCACCATTTTGACATAGAAAACAATTAAAATCCCCACCCTATATAACAAAAACATCTTTAGTTGGGTAAGTTTGCTAATAATTCACATCTCTGTTTAAGTTTCTCTATTTTTTCTCCAGCATTACCGAAGAGGCATTGTTTTAAAATGTCAATATTGTCACACAGGATACCTGATCTATATGTATGCTAATGATTTGATAGTATTGATTGCTATGTACAACACTAAATGAGGAGGGTCCTAGGGGAAGCTTAACATTGTCACACAGGATACCTGATCTATATGTATGCTAATGATTTGATAGTATTGATTGCTATGTACAACACTAAATGAGCAGGGTCCTAGGGGAAGCTTAACGACCCTATCATGCTACACCCCCCGAACTACGCATATACCAAATAACAATAGCATGGGGTCAAAAAGAACAATAAACTACTTCAATGTCTATGTCAGGGGACCAAATGGTATGCCTACAGTCATGCCTAGGGTTTTCAGAGTAGTGTCAGAAAAATACCCATCAGTCAACGACCGAGACCGCCCTTCATCATTTGGGCTCCTTCTCACCTACAGGTGAAAAATCCAAAGCAGAACAGGTGATGTTATAACCTACCCTGCCATGGGATTCCCAATGAATAATTGGTAAACGGGAATATGTCTTGGGTTGACTGAGTAGCAGTGCAGTGTGAAGTGGTTGGGTGTAAAACCAAAGTGTATGTGCAAAGGTGAAAAAGTGGTACAATATAAAATTGAGTAAGGAAGGGGAAAGAAACTTTAATATGTTCTCCTTCTCTCTCAAATCAGTAAAAACAGTGCAAGAAGTAGTCTAAACAAATAACTACTTACTTTCAGTATAAAAGGTCGACATGTTTCTGCAGTAAAATAGGGGCAAAAGCTACCCTACTGCTTCCTCAGGACCAATTTTATGCTACTGCTACATTAATGTGTGATAAATCATAAGATGTCTGAGAAAAACAAGAAAACAATATCACCTGATGTTGCGATATTGTAAATCGTCCTCCTGGCTACTCCAATGAGAGTAGAGGCCATGATCCAACATACAAGACACGACACAAAAGTAGAAAGAAAAACACAACAACAACAGATCATTGAATGCAGTGAATTTCACAAAAACAGAACCTTATTATAATTCATGTTGCCTGCTACCATATCTTCACAGGTTTAGGCACCATAATCTACCTGCTGTATATAGTGATACAGACTCACTGACCTTTGTGGCAGGAGGGAACAGCCCCACCTCACCTGGCTACGGCTCAGGTATGTGGAGCACCGCTCTGGATAGGGGAAAAGACAGATTAAAAACAAGTGAGCCAAGAATAATGTTTTCTTTCTTGACAACATTCATCAATATGGCCAACAAGGTCAGTAAGGATGTCTCCTGGACCCTCTCAGTAAAGAATCTAGGTCAGATGTCTTTAGCCTACTATGCGTTTTAAACATTTGAAAAGAGGACAGGCATTTACTATGGTGCCATTGACCTCTCTCGTCTAGCAGACCTTATTTGATTATACGCTGCATTCTTACGATGATACAGCTATCCCACTAATGACCTATAGGGTTGGAAATTATAAGGTCACTCATATAGTGACACAATGTCTCATCCACACTGTCGTGCATATCAGAACATTGGCGCCCTCGTGTTATTTTCGAAGTGGGTTCATACAGAAATCTTCGTATTCTCACTTAGCACCATAGATGAGATTCCCACATAGATTAATCAACAGGTGAATAAGCACTGATTCGAGCGCCTAAATCTAGCGTGGTAACATTAAAAGCACCAACACTTTCGGTGCCAATAGCACTTGGCACACTCAATTTAAAATACAATATTTAGCACTGTGACCGATATCGCGGTCTGCTCCCTGTGAGCAACTTACTTAAAGCAAGAAATAACAACACAGAGCTCGGTGTCCCGGCACACTCCTTATGGCGGCATTGTAATCTCATCTATCATTCACTGCTGTTGAAATGGACACTGATTAGAGTGCCTGTACACACGGAAAGCATAAACGATTATAAACACGCTTTCCGCGCCCACTGCTTTAACTCCCTGTCGGCACACTCGTACTTTAAAATCAGATTCTAACGCCCTCGCGCTCTTACCTGCCCGTCGGTACCCCGATCTTCCCTCTGGGCTATCTGTGGGAGGTATCGACGCGGTAACGAGTGTGCGATTAAATCCCCTGAAGCCGCTGCGTCGCCTCATGACGTCAACAGTCTGTTACCTATACGGGCTATCTGGGAAATGTAGTTTCTGCATATGCTCATGTGTCGGTGATCCATGTAAAGTCGCGTGCTTAACGCACCAATTAAGGATTTCGGCAGTTCAAGCAAATGTGGGTTAAAAAGAACTATTTGCTGCATAATCCACAACTCGGCACCACTCGATTTAATCATCACTGTATTCCCACTAGGGGGAGACTGGGTGATGTGGGTATTTTGAAGGTGTGTCTTTCGCGCTGTTACTAGTTACTAACACTTCATTGCAAGCGTGTTTTGAAATAAGTGTCCATACTAAGCGGACTGCAAATTCCCTGTTTACTTTGCTACAATGCATCGTAAATCACGCATGTTGAAACATTCAAATGTAGCTGGTGGGAAGTGTCCTTCTTTCAATGCTATTAACTCCATGTGGGTTAGCAGGGCAGCATCATTATGAGTCATCTGCTATTATCGTGTTTTATCGAGGGCAATGTTATTTATATTAATGCCCTTGTTTGAAAGAGTATCCGACATATTTACAAGCCCCATTCATTAGAGTGAGGTATGTCAGATCCAGGTCACTAGGGTCATATTGTCAAAAAGTGGTAAAAGGATCGTACCATATTGCCGGCAAATCAAACCTCATTCTCTTAAGATTTTATACTATTTCTGAAGAGAAAGTACGGGAGAGTTAATGAAATCAGGTGCTGTGGTTTGTCTGACCATTCGTATTCTCTAGCATATGGATTAAAGACCTCACAGGGGTAAGGAAAGATAGTAGGCCCTATCCATCCTAGAGATGCTCCTCAAGGCCTTACTCTCTCATTACAGAACCATCCAAGGGATATCATCATTTAAACCTTCTCTATCCGATTTGAGTTTAAACACCCATCTTTGTTCGCGCCGGAACAGAAAGGCACTGATGTCTGCCGTGTGGGCTGGGATCAAGGGCTGCTCTAGTACCGTCCAGTGCAGATCTGTAGGTTGGTGTCCCACCTCTAGAAAATGATTGGTAAGTTTCGTAGCCTGTTTCGAGCACCTAATGGAACTCTTGTGCTCTGATATTCGTATCCTCACCTTTCTTGTCGTCATACCTACGTACATCTTATTGCACGGGCAAGTGATCAAGTAGATTAGATTGGAACTGCCACAATAAGTGAATCTTCTAAGTTCCCACGGTCTTCCTGTGCCTATGTCAATTGAGGTAGTTTTACTGGTTTGTGGACATGCCGCACAGTTCCCGCATGGGTGATGACCCGTGGCCGCAGGTGCTTCCCACAGTGTTCCCAATGGACGTGGGATCCGTGTCTTTGGTCTGGTGTGTACCAACTGGTCTCTTAAACTTTGTCCTCGCTTAAAAGCAAATAAGGGGAAAGGCAAGGTATCATTGCCGGTATTAAGGATTCTCCAATGCTTTTTTATGATTTTTTTCACCTGATTTGACTTGGTGCGGAAGGTGTTCACGAAAGTTATCCGTTCTTGTTTGGGTTGGGGAGGATACACTTCCAACAAACTATCTCTGTTGTTATTACTAGCCCTCTTTTTGGCTTTCTTAATCAGGTGCTTTGGGTAGTTCTTTTGACTCAGATTAGCGGTTAGGGCCCTGGCATGTGTCTCGAACGCTGTTTTGGTTGAGCAATTTCGCTGAATCCGAAGGAACTGCCCATACGGCAAATTGTCCCTTAATGATTTTGGATGACAGCTGTCATAACTAAGCAAAGAATTCTTGGCCATAGGTTTCCGATATACCTCAGATTGTAAACCTCCTTCTGTCGAGATTATCATTAAATCAAGGAAAGCCAGTTGGTGTTTGTCAAATTCCATGGTGAACTTTAGGAACCGATTCCTCTCATTGAGCCACGTAAAAAACAAAGCAAGTTGATCTGTGGTGCCACGCCAGATCACTAGAACGTCATCAATGTAACGTTTCCACACTCGCAGACACTCAAGGTGGGGATTGGTGTCTGCGAGAATGTGATCTTGTTCGAACTTGTGAACATACAGGTTAGCGAGACTCGGTGCGAAAACGCTCCCCATACTGGTCCCGCTAACCTGTAGGTACGTGGAGTCTTCAAACTGAAAAAAATTCTCAGACATTGCTATGGTGGCTAGTGTCATGATGAAACGCACCGGGGTTATTGAGTTCAGATCTTTAGCCTCAAGTAATCCCTCAATGACCTCCAGTGTCTCTGTCTGCGGTATGGAGGTGTATAAGCTCTCCACATCGAAGGACACCAACATATCCAGATCCCTGTCAAATTGAATATCTGGAAGAATTCTTAGCACATCCTTGGTGTCCTTCAAATAGGTGGGCATCTCCCTCACTAGGGGTTGCAGAAAGAAATCCACGAAGGTGGAGAGGGGTTCAAGGAATGACCCTATGCCTGAGATAATGGGCCGGCCCAGGGGCGGTCTTTGCGGCTTGTGTACCTTTGGTAACACATAAAAGTATGGAATTCTAGGATTCACTGTACACAGATATTGTGCCTCTTTGTTAGTGATCCAGCCCTCCGCTAGTGCCTCCTCTACAATGTGGCCAATGACAATTGTCAATCTGGCTGTAGGATCAGTGATCAATTTCTGATAGGCCCTAGTATCATTTAGTTGCCGTAAGCACTCAGTCCGGTATGCAATTGAGTCCATCAGGACTATAGCGCCGCCTTTATCGGCCGGTTTCACTACGATCGACTCGTTGTTCGCCAATGATCTGACCGCCGCCTTTTCCATGTTGGACAAATTTATGAAGGGCTTATGTTGTTGCTGGTATAGCTCTCTTAAGTCATGGTCTACTGCATGTTCAAATGCTAACACCTTTGCAGGCATTCCTGCTGTTGTAGGGTTAAAGGTAGAAGGCCTCTTCAGGCCAGTGTTCTCCCTAGGCGCCATCTCATGGTTTAGATCTTGTTTGTTAGCGAAAAGGTAGTGTAACCTGATCTTCCGGAAAAATTTCCCCATCTCTACTTGTGCCAAGAAAGGGTCTCCTACATTAGTTGTGACAAATCCTAGCCCTTTGTTTAGTACTTGATCCTCTAGATCTGTCAGTACGTGGGAGCTCAGATTCATCACTAGACTGGGCTCCCTGTTGGATCCTGTGGAATCTTCTTGCCGTTCCGCAAGTCCATTGTCTGAGGTGGAACATTCCAATGCACTTGGCCCTGTTGTTGCCCTCTGCGCCTTCCTCTGGTTCTCCCTTGGCCCTGCCCTAAAAAAGGCTGTTGATTGAAGTTAGGGAAAAACTGTTGTGGGCCAAAGGGTCCTCCCATAGGGGGATATGTGGGTGCTCCCCATGGGGATGGTTGCCACCATGGCGGGAACTGTGGTTGTCCTTGGTGTTGGTTATATCCTTTCCTGCTTCTCCTGTTGCTCCCTCTGCCTCTAGGCCCACTCTGACTTTTACTTCTATCTGAAGAATCAGAGTCGATAGATGCATCATCTGAGCTACTGGTTCCATATGTCGAACCACCTTTTCGTCCATTTTTATTATATGGTACGGGTATATAGTTGTCACTTGCATACGTGTAGATCTTTTCGACTGAGAATTTTGCGAGATCTTTCTTAAATTTCTCCAATTTGCCAAAGAGGATTGAGTCTCTGAACTCTTTACTCTGTTTGTTGCCCTCGTCCTGATTTTTTGTGAATACCTTCCCTGTAATTGTGGTCTTTATTTGACCTTCAAGAGTCTGGATCTCCACTAAGATCTGATCTGCAGTTTTCTTTGCCGTTTTGATAATTAGAACGAGCCAGTCTCGTGTGCATTTCCAAGCTATTAAATACCAGTTTTTAAGAAAATCCTTATCCTCAAGGAAAAGGCGGGGCGCATTTGTGACAATCAAGCCACTTGGTGCGCAGTTCTCCCGTAGGTATTCAGTCATTGTGATACCATGCACACAGACTCTCGCCTGATTTTTCTTTAAGGTAAGGACCGTAGCCCATCCGTCCTCATTACTAGCCTGCAACGCAGGCACTAAATCTCGAATACTAGGATTCTCTGCCAAGATCGACTGTATCTCGGCCTCGTCGAATGCTAGACCTAAGTTGGTGGCCATTATGCTGAAAGGGAAATAACACACCCACGACCCACTGAATGGCCTGTGATTAATGTTGTCTAAACTCTGCTGTCACTCACATCCAGGGTATCTACTGTTAAATAAAAAGGACCCGCAGCCAACTAGCTGCTCAAAAAACCATGTACAACACTAAATGAGGAGGGTCCTAGGGGAAGCTTAACGACCCTATCATGCTACACCCCCCGAACTACGCATATACCAACTAACAATAGCATGGGGTCAAAAAGAACAATAAACTACTTCAATGTCTATGTCAGGGGACCAAATGGTATGCCTACAGTCATGCCTAGGGTTTTCAGAGTAGTGTCAGAAAAATACCCATCAGTCAACGACCGAGACCGCCCTTCATCATTTGGGCTCCTTCTCACCTACAGGTGAAAAATCCAAAGCAGAACAGGTGATGTTATAACCTACCCTGCCATGGGATTCCCAATGAATAGTTGGTAAACGGGAATATGTCTTGGGTTGACTGAGTAGCAGTGCAGTGTGAAGTGGTTGGGTGTAAAACCAAAGTGTATGTGCAAAGGTGAAAAAGTGGTACAATATAAAATTGAGTAAGGAAGGGGAAAGAAACTTTAATATGTTCTCCTTCTCTCTCAAATCACTAAAAACAGTGCAAGAAGTAGTCTAAACAAATAACTACTTACTTTCAGTATAAAAGGTCGACATGTTTCTGCAGTAAAATAGGGGCAAAAGCTACCCTGCTGCTTCCTCAGGACCAATTTTATGCTACTGCTACAGTAATGTGTGATAAATCATAAGATGTCTGAGAAAAACAAGAAAACAATATCACCTGATGTTGCGATATTGTAAATCGTCCTCCTGGCTACTCCAATGAGAGTAGAGGCCATGATCCAACATACAAGACACGACACAAAAGTAGAAAGAAAAACACAACAACAACAGATCATTGAATGCAGTGAATTTCACAAAAACAGAACCTTATTATAATTCATGTTGCCTGCTACCATATCTTCACAGGTTTAGGCACCATAATCTACCTGCTGTATATAGTGATACAGACTCACTGACCTTTGTGGCAGGAGGGAACAGCCCCACCTCACCTGGCTATGGCTCAGGGATGTGGAGCACCGCTCTGGATGGGGGAAAAGACAGATTAAAAACAAGTGAGCCAAGAATAAGGTTTTCTTTCTTGACAACATTCATCAATATGGCCAACAAGGTCAGTAAGGATGTCTCCTGGACCCTCTCAGTAAAGAATCTAGGTCAGATGTCTTTAGCCTACTATGCGTTTTAAACATTTGAAAAGAGGACAGGCATTTACTATGGTGCCATTGACCTCTCTCGTCTAGCAGACCTTATTTGATTATACGCTGCAATCTTACGATGATACAGCTATCCCACTAATGACCTATAGGGTTAGAAATTATAAGATCACTCATATAGTGACACAATGTCTCATCCACACTGTCGTGCATATCAGAACATTGGCGCCCTTGTGTTATTTTTGAAGTGGGTTCATACAGAAATCTTCGTATTCTCACTTAGCACCATAGATGAGATTCCCACATAGATTAATCAACAGGTGAATAAGCACTGATTCGAGCGCCTAAATCTAGCGTGGTAAAATTAAAAGCACCAACGCTTTCGGTGCCAATAGCACTTGGCACACTCAATTTAAAATACAATATTTAGCACTGTGACCGATATCGCGGTCTGCTCCCTGTGAGCAACTTACTCAAAGCAAGAAATAACAACACAGAGCTCGGTGTCCCGGCGCACTCCTTATGGCGGCATTGTAATCTCATCTATCATTCACTGCTGTTGAAATGGACACTGATTAGAGTGCCTGTACTCACGGAAAGCATAAACGATTATAAACACGCTTTCCGCGCCCACTGCTTTAACTCCCTGTCGGCACACTCGTACTTTAAAATCAGATTCTAACGCCCTCGCGCTCTTACCTGCCCGTCGGTACCCCGATCTTCCCTCTGGGCTCTCTGTGGGAGGTACCGACGCGGTAACAAGTGTGCGATTAAATCCCCTGAAGCCGCTGCGTCGCCTCATGACGTCAACAGTCTGTTAGCTATACGGGCTATCTGGGAAATGTAGTTTTTGCATATGCTCATGTGTCGGTGATCCATGTACAGTCGCGTGCTTAACGCACCAATTAAGGATTTCGGCAGTTCAAGCAAATGTGGGTTAAAAAGAACTATTTGCTGCATAATCCACAACTCGGCACCACTCGATTTAATCATCACTGTATTCCCACTAGGGGGAGACTGGGTGATGTGGGTATTTTGAAGGTGTGTCTTTCGCGCTGTTACTAGTTACTAACACTTCATTGCAAGCGTGTTTTGAAATAAGTGTCCATACTAAGCGGACTGCAAATTCCCTGTTTACTTTGCTACAATGCATCGTGAATCACGCATGTTGAAACATTCAAATGTAGCTGGCGGGAAGTGTCCTACTTTCAATGCTATTAACTCCATGTGGGTTAGCAGGGCAGCATCATTATGAGTCATCTGCTATTATTGTGTTTTATCGAGGGCAATGTTATTTATATTAATGCCCTTGTTTGAAAGAGTATCCAACATATTTACAAGCCCCATTCATTAGAATGAGGTATGTCAGATCCAGGTCACTAGGGTCATATTGTCAAAAAGTGGTAAAAGGATCGTACCATATTGCCGGCAAATCAAACCTCATTCTCTTAAGATTTTATACTATTTCTGAAGAGAAAGTACGGGAGAGTTAATGAAATCAGGTGCTGTGGTTTGTCTGACCATTCGTATTCTCTAGCATATGGATTAAAGACCTCACAGGGGTAAGGAAAGATAGTAGGCCCTATCCATCCTAGAGATGCTCCTCAAGGCCTTACTCTCTCATTACAGAACCATCCAAGGGATATCATCATTTAAACCTTCTCTATCCGATTTGAGTTTAAACACCCATCTTTGTTCGCGCCGGAACAGAAAGGCACTGATGTCTGCCGTGTGGGCTGGGATCAAGGGCTGCTCTAGTACCGTCCAGTGCAGATCTGTAGGTTGGTGTCCCACCTCTAGAAAATGATTGGTAAGTTTCGTAGCCTGTTTCGAGCACCTAATGGAACTCTTGTGCTCTGATATTCGTATCCTCACCTTTCTTGTCGTCATACCTACGTACATCTTATTGCACGGGCAAATGATCAAGTAGATTAGATTGGAACTGCCACAATAAGTGAATCTTCTAAGTTCCCACGGTCTTCCTGTGCCTATGTCAATTGAGGTAGTTTTACTGGTTTGTGGACATGCCGCACAGTTCCCGCATGGGTGATGACCCGTGACCGCAGGTGCTTCCCACAGTGTTCCCAATGGACGTGGGATCCGTGTCTTTGGCCTGGTGTGTACCAACTGGTCTCTTAAACTTTGAAGACCGTGGGAACTTAGAAGATTCACTAATTGTGGCAGTTCCAATCTAATCTACTTGATCACTTGCCCGTGCAATAAGATGTACGTAGGTATGACGACAAGAAAGGTGAGGATACGAATATCAGAGCACACGAGTTCCATTAGGTGCTCGAAACAGGCTACGAAACTTACCAATTGACATAGGCACAGGAATATACGAATATCAGAGCACAAGAGTTCCATTAGGTGCACGAAACAGGCTACAAAACTTACCAATCATTTTCTAGAGGTGGGACACCAACCTACAGATCTGCACTGGACGGTACTAGAGCAGCCCTTGATCCCAGCCCACACGGCAGACATCAGTGCCTTTCTGTTCCGGCGCGAACAAAGATGGGTGTTTAAACTCAAATCGGATAGAGAAGGTTTAAATGATGATATCCCTTGGATGGTTCTGTAATGAGAGAGTAAGGCCTTGAGGAGCATCTCTAGGATGGATAGGGCCTACTATCTTTCCTTACCCCTGTGAGGTCTTTGATCCATATGCTAGAGAATACGAATGGTCAGACAAACCACAGCACCTGATTTCATTAACTCTCCCGTACTTTCTCTTCAGAAATAGTATAAAATCTTAAGAGAATGAGGTTTGATTTGCCGGCAATATGGTACGATCCTTTTACCACTTTTTGACAATATGACCCTAGTGACCTGGATCTGACATACCTCACTCTAATGAATGGGGCTTGTAAATATGTCGGATACTCTTTCAAACAAGGGCATTAATATAAATAACATTGCCCTCGATAAAACACGATAATAGCAGATGACTCATAATGATGCTGCCCTGCTAACCCACATGGAGTTAATAGCATTGAAAGTAGGACACTTCCCGCCAGCTACATTTGAATGTTTCAACATGCGTGATTCACGATGCATTGTAGCAAAGTAAACAGGGAATTTGCAGTCCGCTTAGTATGGACACTTATTTCAAAACACGCTTGCAATAAAGTGTTAGTAACTAGTAACAGCGCGAAAGACACACCTTCAAAATACCCACATCACCCAGTCTCCCCCTAGTGGGAATACAGTGATGATTAAATCGAGTGGTGCCGAGTTGTGGATTATGCAGCAAATAGTTCTTTTTAACCCACATTTGCTTGAACTGCCGAAATCCTTAATTGGTGCGTTAAGCACGTGACTTTACATGGATCACCGACACATGAGCTTATGCAGAAACTACATTTCCCAGATAGCCCGTATAGGTAACAGACTGTTGACGTCATGAGGCGACGCAGCGGCTTCAGGGGATTTAATCGCACACTCATTTCCGCGTCGGTACCTCCCACAGAGAGCCCAGAGGGAAGATCGGGGTACCGACGGGCAGGTAAGAGCGCGAGGGCGTTAGAATCTGATTTTAAAGTGCGAGTGTGCCGACAGGGAGTTAAAGCAGTGGGCGCGGAAAGCGTGTTTATAATCGTTTATGCTTTCCGTGTGTACAGGCACTCTAATCAGTGTCCATTTCAACAGCAGTGAATGATAGATGAGATTTCAATGCCGCCATAAGGAGTGCGCCGGGACACCGAGCTCTGTGTTGTTATTTCTTGCTTTAAGTAAGTTGCTCACAGGGAGCAGACCGCGATATCGGTCACAGTGCTAAATATTGTATTTTAAATTGAGTGTGCCAAGTGCTATTGGCACCGAAAGCGTTGGTGCTTTTAATTTTACCACGCTAGATTTAGGCGCTCGAATCAGTGCTTATTCACCTGTTGATTAATCTATGTGGGAATCTCATCTATGGTGCTAAGTGAGAATACGAAGATTTCTGTATGAACCCACTTCGAAAATAACACGAGGGCGCCAATGTTCTGATATGCACGACAGTGTGGATGAGACATTGTGTCACTATATGAGTGACCTTATAATTTCCAACCCTATAGGTCATTAGTGGGATAGCTGTATCATCGTAAGATTGCAGCGTATAATCAAATAAGGTCTGCTAGACGAGAGAGGTCAATGGCACCATAGTAAATGCCTGTCCTCTTTTCAAATGTTTAAAACGCATAGTAGGCTAAAGACATCTGACCTAGATTCTTTACTGAGAGGGTCCAGGAGACATCCTTACTGACCTTGTTGGCCATATTGATGAATGTTGTCAAGAAAGAAAACCTTATTCTTGGCTCACTTGTTTTTAATCTGTCTTTTCCCCCATCCAGAGCGGTGCTCCACATACCTGAGCCATAGCCAGGTGAGGTGGGGCTGTTCCCTCCTGCCACAAAGGTCAGTGAGTCTGTATCACTATATACAGCAGGTAGATTATGGTGCCTAAACCTGTGAAGATATGGTAGCAGGCAACATGAATTATAATAAGGTTCTGTTTTTGTGAAATTCACTGCATTCAATGATCTGTTGTTGTTGTGTTTTTCTTTCTACTTTTGTGTCGTGTCTTGTATGTTGGATCATGGCCTCTACTCTCATTGGAGTAGCCAGGAGGACGATTTACAATATCGCAACATCAGGTGATATTGTTTTCTTGTTTTTCTCAGACATCTTATGATTTATCACACATTAATATAGCAGTAGCATAAAATTGGTCCTGAGGAAGCAGCAGGGTAGCTTTTGCCCCTATTTTACTGCAGAAACATGTCGACCTTTTATACTGAAAGTAAGTAGTTATTTGTTTAGACTACTTCTTGCACTGTTTTTAGTGATTTGAGAGAGAAGGAGAACATATTAAAGTTTCTTTCCCCTTCCTTACTCAATTTTATATTGTACCACTTTTTCACCTTTGCACATACACTTTGGTTTTACACCCAACC
Organism: Lissotriton vulgaris; assembly: GCF_964263255.1. NCBI lineage: Eukaryota > Metazoa > Chordata > Amphibia > Caudata > Salamandridae > Lissotriton > Lissotriton vulgaris. Next base: position 1,358,023,370 of record NC_141687.1, read on the forward strand.
ACTTCACACTGCACTGCTACTCAGTCAACCCAAGACATTTTCCCGTTTACCAACTATTCATTGGGAATCCCATGGCAGGGTAGGTTATAACATCACCTGTTCTGCTTTGGATTTTTCACCTGTAGGTGAGAAGGAGCCCAAATGATGAAGGGCGGTCTCGGTCGTTGACTGATGGGTATTTTTCTGACACTACTCTGAAAACCCTAGGCATGACTGTAGGCATACCGTTTGGTCCCCTGACATAGACATTGAAGTAGTTTATTTTTCTTTTTGACCCCATGCTATTGTTAGTTAGTATTGATTGCTAGCAATTAAATCAACTTTCCTCATTGTTAGATTGTTGGAAATATAGGTGCAAAACCCCCCTTTTTCTCTGCCATGGATCGATCTTACAGCTGGGGTATGAAATGTTTTAAATCCACTCATATGGATTGGCTCCTCCACCCAAGTTTCTTGCAGACTAAATATCTCATAATTATACACATAATCCATCCATACCTTGTTGATCACTTTTGATTTTAAACCAGACACATTCTAAAATATAATCTGGCATTTAACATTCCTGGCTTTACGATCAGTCCCACCCCCGTCTCTCTCCACCTGTGAGGATTTAAGTCCAGTTTGGGACATGGAGGTTTGTGTCAGGACAGCCTCCTTATCTGGGTTGCAGTGTTAAGTGGCTCAGAAACTTCCAGTATTACTTGGGATAGTAGTTTAACTGTTGAGACACTGGGTCTTGTTATTGATGGGCCCATATTACAAGAAACACCCAAGTCACTGAGTTTTAGTGGGGTCCTCTAAACTCCGTCAATCCACCGCTTTGAGATTGTTAAGTCTATCGAAACGGTTTTGAGTGGGAATATTTAACTGTCTCCTCTAAAACGGAGTATGATTTTCCCAGTTAGTCCAGGCATTATTGCGATGTATTGGTTGATGGGTTGCTAAAAATAGCCTAAAGGAACAACACTAATATATGAACCACCCATGGGATTATCTCCAATTCTGCTCTGTATCTATCTTACTAAGTATGGGGTTTTAAATGACAGCACTACAGAGTCCCCTGGGAGATTTTTTGTCCCTCTGCCTAACCATCCCACTCTCCTTGCCATCTTAAACTCATCAAATAGTTTCTCGGTTAAACCCGCCCTGGAGCTGAGCCACTGTAAAGACTTGTTCATTAAATTTTCTCAGGGTTCTACCATCTCGTCTGCTAGTGTGGGAACATTGACTAACGGTAGAAAAGAGGATGGTGATGGACGGAGCATCTGAATCAATCAAACACTCACACCCAGTCAAAAGATCTGGGTTTAATCCATCACCTTTCTTTAGCCCACTCTGCCAGAAACCGGTCCTCGGAAGCTTGTTTCCCGTCCAGGGAAGCCATGGCTTGGCAGTTCGGGCTGGACTGTTCCCATGAGGCACAGGGTCAGACTGATTTGCATACAGCCAAGTCTGAACTGGGGTGGCAGAGTGGGCTAAAGAACGGTGATGGATTAAAATTAAACCCAGATCTTTTGACTGGGTGTGAGTGTTTGATTGATTCGGATGCTCCGTCCATCACCACCCCCTTTTGGAACATTGACTAACACCACTACATAAGGTATAGCAGTGTCAAAGCCCAGCTCACCTGAGTTTCTGTTCAGTTCTGATGGAGGTTGAAGACAGTCCGACCCCACCCTGAAACTGCTTGTTCCAGCACACTAGTTTTAAAACAGTGCACTAAGAACCAGAAGCTCAAGGGAAGGGGGGAAGTGGATAAAATAAAAAAAGAGAGACAACACCGTTCTTGCGTTTCCACTGTAGAAGAGCTGCTAAAATCTGCGGCCCTCTCTGACGTCTGCAGAAACTGGTGCCTAATGAAACATAAACAAAGAACAGATAAGTGCAACCTATCCCTAAATGTGTTCCTGACTAAACCTTAATCTTATTAGAAAGTCTCTTCTAAAAGTACCTCTTGGATCCTTGTCTCAAGCTTCCAGGTTTGGAATGTGTTACTGTTCTGGGATGTGCTTTCTATTACTGTAAAACTTCTGTAAAATCAAACGAATATCGTTATCAGAATTACCAACGTCTAACATTCACCTTAATATAACTAAAGCCTAAATTCTTAATAGCAAACTCACTTTTCACACATTTCCAGACTTTTTATAAAACAAATACTGTACTTTTAAATCAAAATACAGCAGGTAATTTGTGCAAGTCCTTGATTTACTGTTTGCCTTGCTGTCAATGGTTTCCTCTGTTCGATTCTTAAAAAAGTTCCATGTAAAACAATGTTTATTTCACAAAGTTCCACAAAGTATTCTTGTAACAAAGGGTTTGAACCACAAAGTTCGTGGGAGATATCTTGTTGCAAATTGTCTTTACATGAATCCAGAAATCGCCAATAAAGTTCTTTCAGGCAATAAAAGGTTTTGCACTTACTTGTTGCTGAAAAGGGATACTGATCATTCTAACCTTGACCTCTTTCTCTTTTGCAGGTCGATTGCAGTGGACAGAAGAGGGGCTGAGGCAAGAAGTAGCCGGAAACCAGAAGAAGGAAGAGCCAGAAGCCGCGCCCGTTGAAGTCAATGAAGGTCTGGAGAGAGCAGGAGTGCCAGCGCCGAAGGATCTGTTCTCAGGTAAGTGGGAGGTAGAAGAGCACAAGCACTGGGTGAGGCTCAGGGGCTGCCTTTTATAGACAGGGCTGGGTGTGGTTCGAAGAGCTGGTTGTGGTTCGAAGAACTGGGTGTGGTTCTCACAAGCAGGTGTGCAAATCTTCAGTTATTATGCTAATGAGTTGAAGTAACACATGGCCTAGGGAGGAGTGTTCTAAATAAGCCTTGGTAAAAGCAAGGTCCAATGTTTTCTAAATAAGCCTTGGTAAAAGCAAGGTCCAATGTGCAAACAAGACAGCAATGTCCAAACTTGTGAATACATTGAGCAACATACACAGAAGTCTTAGGGAGGGGCTGAGATAACAAGAAAGGCTTTCAGTAGTATGTTTAAAGAGAGCTATTACAGAGACCACTAGTGCAATGAGAGGGGACATGCTCTTTGCTCTGCACAAACCCTAACAAGCAGCTGGCGGTAAGTTTAAGAATGTGATGTGTTGTGTTCTCTGATTCACATGCACACGATTAGGATTTATTGATGATGGAATGGATGTGGGCATGGTCACAGCTGGTAAGATAGTGGGTGGGTGAACCTCAATGTTAGCAAGAGAAGTTTGTTGAGTTATATTAGAGTGCACATTTCTTAATACGTTATGGGTAACTGTGGTAGAGCCGGTGTTGTTTGACTTTATGCTATTATTTCGGTAGTCGTAATTGCTCGTTTGGGCAGGCAAATGCATACCCTCAAGCACTAGGGGCTGGAGTTTGTCCAGACATTTAGCTAAAGTTGCCTCCATGATGCCTGTACTAGCTGTCATACTGCTTAGGCTCTCTCTGATCAGTGTATCCAGAGCATCCAGTTTTACTTTTAACTTTCCAGCCTCACACTGTGTGCGAATGTTAGAGCTAAATAATGATTTTTCCCAGTTTTCAGTTTTATTGGCTGGTGTGGACTTTACCCTTTATGGGGCCCTTTTGCGGCCTTTGGGGGAAGACCTCTCAATTAAAGGGCCTGGGTCCTCGGAAGTACTAGGGCAGTTATCAGGGTTCCTAGCACGCTTATACGGTGGTTGTTGTTGCACATCATACTCCTGCTCGCTACCTGACAAATGAAATGTTCACCACGCAGCCATTTATGCCTGATATACTTCTCTGAGCCTCAAGTTGATTAGTTCTAACTTCCACTAAAACACCCTTATCTGCTCCGGGTTTTAAAACCTCTTCGACTGTCGTAATCTGCCATTCTATTGTACCTAGAGCTCCAGTTAAGTAATTAAGTAGGGACTGACGAGAATGCTCCCCTGATTTAGCTAGCTCTTTGTTCTGAATGCTAGTCATTTTTCTCTTCCCCATACTGTATATATCACTATAAAATCACATATACCAAAGGATAAGATATAGCGCCAAAACTTTAGCAAAAACGAGCGATAGAAATATCTGTTATCAATACTTCTCAGAGCGCTTTATTCCCCACGTGAAATTCCTTACAGATAAGTGATGTCAGATCAAAGTCAAACTCAAATCAGAGTCAATAGCAAGTATCTACAAAATCCGTTTCAAATGTCTTCTCCGTCAAGGTTATCTCCGGGTCACAGTACCTTAGTGCGTGGATGAAAGAGCTGTGGCCCAGCTTGGCCTCTGTCGGTCTATGATGGGCTAAGATGGGCCTGTCTTGGCCCGGTCTTCGGCCGAGCCGAGCCCAGGCACTCCCCACGTGTGTCCCGAGCTGCGGGATCGCTGCTGAAATTTTTAAAGCCCCTCCAGGGACCAGGGCTAAAGTGCAGCGTGCGTTGATGGACTAAGGGCAGTGTAGAGGTTTCCTCACTCTGTTGCGGTCTCCCGCGCTGCGGGACCACCGCTGAGACTTTCAAAGCCCCTCCAGGGACCAGGGCTAAAGTGCAGTATGCGTTGATGGACCAGGGGCAGTGTGGAGGTTTCCTCACTCTGTTGCGGTCTCCCGCGCTGCGAGACCGCCACAGGGATTTTCAAAGCCCCTCCAGGGACCAGGGCTAAAGTGCAGCGTGCGTTGATGGACCAGGGGCAGTGTGTAGGTTTCCTCACTCTGTTGCGGTCTTGTTATTCCTTTCTAGGGGGGACATTGTAGGTGCTTGCTATGTTAGTGCAGAGTAGGTGCTGGTGAGTCTAACTGTCTCTAGCAAGTGAGTAATATTGTTCTTCAATAAATAGGTCTTTGTGTGCTTTGTATTGATTGAATTTTCCTTTTAGATTACCAGTAGTTTTATCCAACGATGAAGCCACTCTCAGCATGGAGGAAGGGCCTCTTTTAGAGGAGGACACTGATGTGCCGATAGTGTAGAAAGAGGCATCTGAATTGCAGCCTGGGGCTGAAAGACTTCCACTGGAATCGCTGAACTCTGGGTTATCCCAAACATGGTGAAGCCAGTGTTGCCTGCTTTTATTGGTGTTCCAGGGTGTAGAGTGAATACTGAAAACATTGGGCCGATACATTTTTTTTCAGTTATTTATGGTCAATGTATTTTTATGATGAGATTGTTGACCAGACAAATTTGTATGCTGAACAGTATTTGAGGGACAACAGTGCCAGACTTAAGCCCGACTCTAGAGCTATCTGTGGACTCTCACAAATCTTGATTAGATGAAGAAGTTCTTTGGTTAAACTTTTTTGATGGGCTTAATAAGGAAGCTGTAGCTGTCTATATATTGGTCTACAAGTCCTTCATTGCAACGGATATATGTTCTGCGATCAGTATTTGCTTCATCTTTGGATGCTGCATTTTGTTGATAATGCTTCGGAGTCACCCTGATTGTGACTGTCATTTTAAGATTCGGCCTGTCTTTGTTCACTTTGCATGTTGATTTTCAGAGATCTATGTTCCATGGATAGAAACAGCTGTGTTTGAGTGTTTGGTCCTGTTCAATAGCCGTTTGGATTTTAGGCAGTACATTCCCAGCAAGAGGGCATTTTATGGAATTAGGATGTATATGCTGTCTGAGAGTAGTACTGGATATGTCTATAATTTCAGGGTGTATACCGGTAGGGATTCCAGTATTGATCACTGCCTGGTTATCCTTCCACTTTCGGAGTTAGGGAGAACATTGTGTGGGAACTTGGTAGAGGACTTCTTAACAAAGTTCACCATCTATACATTGATAGCTTCTATACTGGTTTGCATTTGTTCAGGGAATTGTTCAAAGTGGACACTGTTGCAGGTGGTACAATCCACTCTAACAGTAAAGGTTACACAAAGTAGCTTGTTTGTAAAAGAAAATTGAGACGGACAGTGCAGTGTCTTGCATAGTGATGAACTTCTATCTGTGAAATCTTCTGAAAGGCAAGATGTCTACATGCTGACTACCATCCATGATGAAACTACTACACCTGTGACTGTTTGGTGTCAGATTTCTGAAGTGCACAAACCTGTGTGCACTTTAGACTGCAATAAACACATGGGTGGTGTAGACAGAGTAGATCAAAGGTTGGAATCTTACACTGCTGTTCTTAAGGCTTAATGTGTTGTGTATAAAGTTGGCTATCCAGTTATTATATTTAGCTTTTGTAGTATTCAAGGATTGTTCTCCAGAGTCAAAGATGAGATTTGTTCAGTTTCATCAGTCTGTGATAGGCAGTCTTGTTTTAGTGGAACAGGAAAGAGTTTCTAGAGTTGCAGTGCTGGAGGATTTGGCTAGATTTAAAGATCATCACTTTGCTGATCACATTCCTCCCACTCCCAGAAAAGACTTTCACAGTGAGAAATGTACAGTCTGTATCCGAAGACGTGTGCAGAAGGAGAGTCATTTGCACTGCCCTGATTGTCCTTCTAATCATGGGCTGTGTGCCCACATGTATTAAAATATACCACCTGCAACAGAGTTTTTAGGAGCAATAGTGAGCATAAAAGTAAACTTACTGGTCTGTATCGTTTTATATTTTTTGTTCCGATTTCATGGTTGGAATTAGTGTGATGTATTTAGTTGGAGCTGTTGTGTTTGTAGCTATAGTTTTGTATCTTCTTCCAATTGGTTTGTGTTATCTTTTTTGTTAAAAAAAGTGAAGGTGCTGCGCATGGCCTGACACTTGGCTGGCAGTGTGTGTGTGTGTGTGAACTGGCACTTGGCTGCCGGTGTGTGTGGACTGGCATTTGGATTTTAGTGTGATTGGACTGGTGCTTGGCTGGCATTGTGCATGTACTGGCTCCTGAAGTGTGCATCAACTTGTGACTGGCTGGCGGTGTGTGTGAGCTGGCGCTTGGCTGGCTCTACGTGTTAGTGGGAATTTGGCCAGCAGTGTGTGAGTAGTGACTTGTTGCTGGTCCCTACATGCACTGCTAAGCCGAACGGGAGTACACACACTCCATCAGCCACCAGACAGTGTGGTTACTGTGTGAGTCATGTGGGCATATGAAAGTGATGAGTCCTTGAATTGCACTTTCTGTTGATGTGATGTATTGCAATGTGCTGGGTCCATGGTTGGCAGTGTGAATGGTCTGGTGTGTGTCTTGTATGAAAAGTGTGTGAATGACCTTTAAAGCAGTTGGTGCCTTGTCGTAGCATTAGAGATCATGAGCTGTGAGTCATTGTTTCAGTTTTTTGACCTTTCAAACAATAATTGTGCATTTCATTTCTGTGAAAACTCTTGTTAATAACATTTTATATTCTGAACCTTCACTTACCCTTGTGCCAAATCCAACCAGTATGTGTGTACTTGAGGAATAGACAGTTGTGAAGTAATATTTGTCTTTTCAGTTTTGTTATGCCATGGTGAACATTGTCCTTACATTGTCTGTTGATGTGAGTGTTAAAATGTGCTGAGCGCGTGGCTGGTGGTGTGTGTGAGTGCGTTACATATGAAAGGTATGTCAAGGGCCTTTAAAACTGTTGGTGCCTTGCTGCGGCTTTACGACTCACAAGCTATAAGTCTTTGGTTTTGTTTTTTGACCTTTTAATTATTAACAGTGTATTTCATTTTTGTGAAATCTCTTGTTAATAAAATATATATTTTGAAAGTTTCACTCACCCTTGTGCCAAATCACACCAGTATGTGTGTGCACTTGAGGATTAGATGATTGTGCAGTAATATTGTCTTTTCTGTCTTTCTCTGCTAAGTTGTGCCTCTTGTGGAACAACTCACTTGTGTGGATGCCCAAAGCAGAGTCAGCCTAAAGACATCTAAAACAACTGCACTCATGAGCATGCTTTAGTGACTCCTATATCTCTACACATTGTTGTCCCTTCCCTTCCGCAGGCACTTGGCCCACCCACAAAAGCGAGGTATCATTTTTAACAGGGGACCGAGGGGAACTCTGGGTGGAGGACATTTGTGCCAGCATGGTGATCCCACACAGAAATGTGAGGAAAATAACAATAACTTAGCTGAAGCAGAAGTGAGGTAGCAGTTTTGTCGGTACACAGAGGAAGTTGCTGGCTGGTAAAAAAATGTGTGCTGGTGCGTTGATCCCAAACAGAAATGTGAGGAAAACGTGCCTTTTTAGCTAAATGCGAGATTTGCAGGGGATACTGGGAACGAATATTTTGAGTGATCCATGCAAGTGATACCTCCCTGAACTTCCCAGGATGTCTAGTTTTCAGAAATGTCTAGGTCAGGTTGGTTTTCCTAGATGACTGCCGAGTTCAGACAAAAAACCCAGGTTACCCCCTTGCAAAACTAGGTTGTTTTGTGATAGATCACTTTGAGGTCTCCACAATAGGTTTTAGGATGTTTCCTGTCGCACGCACTAGGCCTACCCACACATGTGAGACATCATTTTTGTCGGGAGACTTGGAGGAATGTTGGGTAGATGGAGTGTGTGGCTCCTCGCAGATTCCAGAACTTTTCTGCGTAGAACTGTGAGGAAAATGTTTTTTTTTTAACTCAAAGTTTGAGGTTTGCAAGGGATTCTGGGTAAAAAAACCTTTGTGGGATCCAGGCTCAGCCCATGCTGGATGTCACTATGTGTCTAGTCTTAAAAAATGTACAGGTTTGCTAGGCTTTCCTAGATACCCGCTGAGCCAGTGCCCATATTCCACAGCTAGGCATATTGCAAAAGAAGGTCAGTTTTCAGTGGAAAAATGTGATGTGTCTATGTTATGTTTTGGGCCATTTCCTTCTACGGGCACTCGACCTAACCACACAAGTGAAGTACTATTTTTATCGGAAGACTTTGTGATTCCAAAACTTTTCATCACACAATTTTAAGGAAATCGTTTTTTTTTAAAACATATTTTGCAGTTTGCAAAGGAATCTGGGTAACAGAACCTGGTGAGAGCCACACTAGTCCACCCATCCTGGATTTTCCTGTGTGTCTAGCTTTAAAGTATGTTCAGGTTGCTAGGCTTTCCTAGGTTCCAGTTGAGCTGGGGCCCAAAATTCACAACTAAGCAGATTGCTAAAAAGGATCAGCTTTCTGTGGAAAAATGTGATGCGAGGTACCATTTTTATCAGGAGCTGTGGGCAAAGGCCAGTTGGGCAGATGATTGTGGCTCCCCAGAGATTCCAGAACCTTGCTTCACAGAAATAGGAGGAAAAAGTGTTTTTTAGAAACATTTTGGGGTTTGCAAGGGATTCTTGGTAACAGAACCTGGCGGGAGCCGTACAAGTCACACCATCCTGGATTCCACTTTGTGTCTAGTTTTTAAGAATTTTCAGGTTTGCTAAGTTTCCTTAGGTGCCGGCTGAGTTAGGGCCTAAAATCCACAACTAAGTACATTGCTGAAAAAGGGTCAGTTTTCAGTGGAGAAATGTGATGTGTCCACCTTGGGTTTTGGGCCATTTCCTGTCACAGACACTAGGCCTACCCACACAAGTGAGATACCATTTCTTTAGAGAAAATTAGGGAAATGCAGAATATTATAACAATTGTTATAACCAATTGTTTTTTTTCTGGATTTGCGCCTACCAAATGAAAGACAATGTGTAAAAAAAGTCATTTTGAAAAATGCCCTCTAATTTGCATGCTAGTCTGGGTACCCACAAATTCAGAGATTTGCAAATAACCATTCTTTCTAAATATCATATCTTGTGCCCATTTTGGAAATACATAGGATTTCCTTTATACTTATTTTTACCTCTTTATATTTTACCAAATGAATGCTGTTTACCCTCTACAATGAAAAATCACTGCAAGGTGCACAACAGGTATTGGCTCTTGGTTCCTCGGGTTCTTGTTGAACCTACTAGCCCTAGATATCCCCACAACCAGAAGCGTCCAGCGGAGGTGATGGGATTTTGCTTTTGAAAATATGCCATTGTTAAAGAAGTTCCAGATGAAAAGTAGACACAGATGGCTGTTTTTTTTCCAGCTCAATTTCAATATTTTGTTTATTTCAACTGTCACTTTCTATAGAAAATCCTTGGAGGATCCACACGTGACACCTCGCTAAAAAAAACAGATGCTTTCTTCTGCAGCACTTTATTTTCCATTTTTCCGAAAACTCCTTTTTCACTGTATTTTGGCTATTTTCTTGGTTCCCTTCAAAGGAATCCACAAACCTGTAGCTTTAGAATCCCCAGGATGTTGGAAACAAAGGATCCAAATTTGGTGTGGATAACTTATGTAGACGAAAAGTTATTGGGCAGAAGCATAAACTATCCCAAATAGCTAAAAAAGGCTTACCACGGGGGGAGCCAAGCAGGAAAGGGATTAATTCTCTATTCTTTTGCTGTGATAAAAAATTAGAAACTTGCCTTGATCCTTCTTCCTCTGACCATATGATTTTATCAGCCTTTAGCACTATTGCAAACCACTTTGCTGGACTTCTCTAAATGCCAAATACAAAACCCTCCTTTATCTCCCCAAAAAGGTTTGACTCAATTTGCCCAAGGGCCATACATAATAGAAAATGCGTGCTTATTGCAACCCCTAGGCATAGGGTACAAGTTGCCATTTGCCAGTGTATTTATAAGGAGGAGTTAAAGAAAAGTAAAGGGTGCTTAAGGGAAAAGGCATGGGAGGAGATGGTACAAGCTTGTTCTGTAAAGAATTGCTAAGCCTTCTGGCTTATCATTAACCTGCCCTGTTTTGCCTTGAAGAATGCTCTTAGTTTATGTCACCACATCCTCGCCCAGGGCTGGGTGACTCACTTTGAAGGTATTCAAAACAGTGTAGGCCAGGTGGTAATGGAAGAGTTGGGTACGGCAGAGCAGGAGAAATCAAGCCTTGTTTTTGCACTGGAAGAAACCACAGAGCGAATTAAGAGTCTCACTAGGCATAAGCCCCAGGCCCTGATGGCATACAGCCTGATGTATTTGTTGTACACCTGGAACTGTGGGTACCACTATTTACTATGATTTTGAATGCAGCGGTAAGGGAAGTTCCTCCTCCATCCTGCTCGTCATCAGTCATAGTGCCAATTTTTAAAAAGGGTTGTTAAGGTCCTGGGGTGGGTGTTATTGGATAGAAAGAGAAGTTGAGCTGACAATAATAATGTTCTTTCTGATTCCCAATATGGCTTTCCCTTTGGTAAATCTACTATAGATCAGTGTTTGACACTTTATATGATGATTAATAAACACGCTATTGCCCTTTCCTGAAACATTACATTTTACCTCCCTAGACCACACGGCCGCTTTCGATCGGGTTAATTATGTCAAGTTGTGGAAGATCCTTTTGATTATAGGATTGGATTTCAATATAGTTTATTTTTTATGTGATCTCCATGCTGAAACAACAGCCATAGTTAGATGTTCAAATGATACAGCATGCACGGATAGTTTTAAAGCGGGCCACGGGGTACGATAGAGGTGTATCCTTGCTGTTTATGTTTTATCTTGACATTAATGGGCTGAAAAGGCCTAAGTTGCCGCCAACATGGATTGTTCTTCTATTGGCTCCCATTCTTTACCAGTCCCGCTATGCTCTCAGGATACTGTTTTGATAGTGAGAATGGCCAATGGCCTGCAAACTTTGTCCAACTTCTTTGATCAGTGTATGAGAGACTTAGATCTTTCTGTCAACCTCTCTAAATTTTACTTTATGGTGGTGGGGTCTAAGTCAACAGGAACTAACACCTTTACTTTAGACCAGCATTTCTTTAGCAAAAGTTTGGAATTGTTCCCTATTTGGGGGTATTGCTTGATTCTAAATCAAATTGGAAACCCCTAGTTTAGGCCATTATGCAGGAGCTTAGGAACTCTATAGGCGCTGTTCTTAGCTGCCCTTCCAGGCTTGGTAGTAGACCCCTTAAAACTTTAGTTAAAAAAATCTATGTGGCTAAGTGTATATCTAAAGTAATGTATGAGTGTGACATTTCGGGGTATCTTCCAGTTAATGAGATCCTGGTAGGGGAAAACAAATTCCTTAGCCGTGTACTCTGCGTTTCACCAAGCATATCAACTTACTGTGTGCAACTTACTGTGGGTATGAGGAGTTAGGGACTAGGGGGCTGATTTACAAGCCCCTTATGCCAATTTTTTGTCATTTTTAACACGGGAAAAATGACGCAAAAGTGGCTCAAGGGGCTTGTAAATCTGCCCCTAAGTGACCAGATAGCCATGAGTCTGATGCAGAGCTTAATTAGGATTTAGTCAAAGTAAGATTTGAGGCTGAATTGTTTAGTCATGAGGGATTGTTGCTTGATTATGCCTTTAAAGTACCTCAGTTAAGGTATATAAGGGACTCCTTTATGACTTTGGGAGGAAGGAGGTATTTCTTAACACAGAAGCCATTCGTAGAGGAGCTCTCAAATGGGTCCAGGAGAGATTCAAGGAATGGGTGAAATCTGTCAGGGAAGTGGCAGAGATGACAAAACACACAGTTCGAACATATCTTTTGACACCGCCACTCTGGAAGTGGAGCTCTAATTAACTTTAGTGAAGAACAATAGGATAGATATTGGTTAACTAGATTTAGATTTAACTTGTTGCATCTGACGTCAGCTTTGCCACGAGTTTGCTATGATTTTAAATATCTGGTCCTCTGTTGCTGCAATAACAAATCTCCACATGATACAGTGCATTTCATGATTGTAGGAAAGTAGCATCTGCTTCTTATGGTTACGCCCACTTTTTGCTTGATGTCTCACTGTTTTTGACTAGACTGACTGGGATCCTGCTAATTAGGACCCCACTCTATATGCTTTCTCCTTTAAATTGACATGCATGTACTTTCGTACACTCCAGATTGGATACTGGGGTACCCTTATAAGTCCCTAGTATGTGGAGCATCATGTACCCAGGACATAGGTACCCCAGAGGCCTCCCATGGGCTAAAGCATGTATTATGCCACCCATGAGGGGCCATGAAAAATGGAATCTAGGTCTGCTACTGCAGCCTGTGTAAGATGGTGCTTGCACCACTTACTTTAGATATAGGTTCACTATATCTAATGGTCACTACACTTAAAACTTATAAGTCACCCCTATAGCAGGCCTTAACAATCCTGAAGGCAGGGTGCTGGGTTTTATGTGAGAGGGTGCCCCTGCATGAGCAGAGCCCCTCTGCAGCCTTCAGAGACCATTCTCCCGGGTTGTCTTGACTAAGCCGGACATATAGGTAGAGGTGCATTATAACCTCGCGGTAAATGCCATCTTGAAAATGGCTACATAGAAACATATCGTGTTTGGTATCAAACACCTTGGAATCATCCCTCCACATCAGTAACTGGTGTGGGAGGTATGATTCCACCCTTCAGAAGCACGCTTCCTGAGGTGACCGGCCTATCCAGTACCAGCCTACTCGACCCGGACTGCACAAAATGGATGCTGCCAGCCAGAGACATATTTCTGCTCTCCTGCTGCTGATCCAAGCTCGAGCAGAGGATGGCAGGGTTTAGTGTATTGGGACTGGGTGGGTGCACTGTGATAGTGCCTGAAAGTCTGCATTGGGGGCAAATTTGGTGTCCCTGTGCATAGTCCAGCTCAAACCAGTTCTGGGAGCAATGGGCTCCTGCTCTGGTGCAAAACCGGACAAAGGATATAGGTGTAGCAACCCCTCTGTCCTGCCCTCCCCCTAGGAGGGTCCCCTGAATCTGTCCAATCCTCTACCGTGGGTACAAAAGGGCTTACCTGGCTGAAAGACTTTATATTTTTTTGTGGACAAGATTATACAAGAAGAAACCACTGACCTTCGACCATCTGGATACCTTGGACTTTGCTGGACCTCAACTTCGTTTGTGCCTTTTCTCCATACAGGCTCAGTGCAGGACCTGTGGTGCACGTAGGACAACAGAAGAATCTCCCTTGGAGTGAAGGAGTCACTCCCCTGCTTCACAGGCACCTAAAGTGCAACTGACCGGTCTCCTGCTCCTGAGCTCCTGCAGACTCTGAAGAATTCAGCAACACAGGAGGTGGGTTCCTAAATGTCCCTGAGGACAATCTGCCCTCTCACGTGTTTGAGGCCAGTATCCCTTGTGAGTTCTGTGTAACTCAAGCCCCTGTGCACCGCATCTATTTGCAAGTGCATATGCTTGTTGGCAATTCCTGAGCTTGCGCATTGGACTGTGTAGTCCTGTCCCTGAGCAGTATTTGCACCAAAGATTTTCGGCCTCCTCGCACTGAGTGCTCCGTGTGCTGGTGCTTTGCAATCTTGCTCGAGGTCCCCTCACGAATATCAGTCATTCAGCCTGTGGGTCCGCCAGAGGGTCATCTTGATTGGTCTTGCACTTTCCTTGTTGCTCCAGACATGCCCTGACTCCCAGTTGCTTGGTGAGTCCCCTGGACCTTGCTGGTCCACACCGTAACCTGTTTGTCCTTCCTTCGTGGGTTGCTGTTGCCAAGGCTTGTTGGTACTCCCGTCGGACACTGACCCCTCAGCACTGTACGTCCTTTGTGGGACAGCTCACCTCCGGCTACTGGTCATCCTCGATGTCTCCTGGTCCTCGTGGCTGCAGAGTCAAGCATCCCTTCTTCACACCTGAAGCATCAGTGGGCATTCGTCTACCGAGCCCGTGGTCACTGTGAAGTGACCCAGACTCTGTTCCCACTGCTTTCACGTTCCTTCCTTCCAGAATCTAGGCTTGGATTCCACCGGACCCTTTTCACCTTTAAGGCAGCAGTACTTCTTCACCAGCTTTCATAGAGCACAAGAGAGGCTTCCGACACCACTTCAGACCTATGCAACCGGCTTCCCTGGGATAGGTAACTCTGGTACTACGGTATCCACAGGTGTGGTAGCTCTCCCACCTCTTAAGTTACAAAGGGTTTGCTCAAAGTCCTCCTAGAAGGGTCCTTAAACTTTAACTTTGCAACTGCGCCTTTCCCATAGAGTTTTACAGAGCACGTGGTCATGTTTCCTCACTGCATCCTTCCTCCGTGCATCCCCTGTGTCATCGCCTTGGGTGGTTCCTTGGGGTCCCAGCAACTCTACGTGCACTAGGACCTGTGTCTGGTTAAGTCGTGATTGTTATACCACTATTTAAATATATAGTTATGTCTCCCCCTGGAGCCCGCTATGTATTGTGCTACTTACAACTGTTCTATTGATCTGGTAATGTGTGCTTTGTGTTCTATCCTTGTGGAGAGGATTGTACAGAGTGTTGTATTAATAAATATATATTTTTATGTAACTACTGTGTGTTTCTCCTTCATTTAGTCATTCAGGAGGTGATATTCTGGGAAAACAAGCTGCTTTATATTCCTTCAAGATTAAGCCTGAAGGCTGCTCTTCACAGCTACCAGTAGGATAGCTTTTTAAAGGTTATCTTTGACCTCATACATCATAAGAGTTGTGTGGATTGATACACGGTGCCCACTTTAATTAGTGGACAGCATATACCAAGCCATCTTCTCACAATGACGGTCTGTGAAAATTATAACGAACCCAGGAGATCTTTTATAATTCCTTGATTTAAAGGAAGCAGCTTTAAACCAGTTCGCCCAGCCCTATTTTATTTCTGCAGATGCTGTCAGGTAAATTTGTTGTTGCAAATGTTATTTGATTCTTAAACGTTGGTCTTTCTATACAGAGGATACAGGATGAATAATTAAGCCTTCTGAGATTTAGAGTTTTTTGCGTACACATGACTTGTTTTTTGGGGTTTTTATTATGAATTGTTCTTACAAATATTGTTTTGCTGTACTTATACTGCTTCTCGTTTTTATGGTTGTAATATACAAACCAAAAAAAGATGATTATTTTTCTTATTGCCATAAACTTAAAAAATTCAGAACTCTAGTTTTCGTGATTACATTTTTGTTGTTTTGGTGTCAAATAATTTATTGCAATCTATGTTTACATGAGTACCTGTTGCCATGTCCCCCAGTATGCACAATGCTATAGAAAAGACAACTCTATTGGCTTTGTCAATATTTCTTTTAAAAGGTCATCTACAGAATTTGGACTCAATGCATTTAGCAATTGGATCACATTATTACAGTTCTGAAAAGGTTTATAGGCAAATTTACAACTAAAGTGGCAGAGCACAGCAATAAGTTAATAAGCCTAACGCCCCACGCCATCACTTTATAAACACACAGCTTTACCTTATTTGCAATTATATGTGTTAGTCGTACGTTACTCTCCTCACTGGCACTAAATTTAGCTGCCTAACTCCCACGCAGGCACCCTTGCACTTTGCCAGTGATGGAGGAAGGATTTGAGGACAAGAAACTTGCTCGGATCAACCTCTCGTTAACAAGTACTAACAAATAGAAATATTAGATAAAAGGAAAAATTAGCATACACACAACATTTATATGTGGGGAAAAGGCTTCATGTTTGCCTAAATTATAAAGAATAATTTGTTGCGTAACTGAAATCCCGTTTGAAACCAAAAATCGTCTTGCGCATGTGCGAACCAGTATG
This sequence comes from Lissotriton vulgaris, assembly GCF_964263255.1. NCBI lineage: Eukaryota > Metazoa > Chordata > Amphibia > Caudata > Salamandridae > Lissotriton > Lissotriton vulgaris. The sequence continues at coordinate 1,358,039,682 of NC_141687.1, forward strand.
GCCCAAAAACCCATGTGATTAACCCTTGTGAGAGGGAAACTCTAACGCATGTGCAAGGAATCACTAACTGTAAGTCTCGAGGCACCACATGTCTGGCATATGCTTGCCTGGATTTAGAAGGAGCTGTCACTGTTAATGTTTTTGCTTAACTAAGAAGAAAATAACATGGGATAGAGTAGAAGCAGGTAGTGAACAGTGATAATAACATATTTGAGAAAATAACATCTGTTTATGATTCTTTTATTATTAATGTATGTTTGGGCCTGATGTGAGAAGCCAAGGGAAAAGATGGCAGTTGAAATGTAACGCAAATTGGGTCTGCACACTGAGGTTTTGAAGTGACCTGTTGACAGGATCATTGAAAGGCTTCCAAGAAACAAGGACAGATGCCTGAGAACGCTCATCAGTTGTAGAATAATATAACATTTGTATCTAATTTGTTTTTTGAATGTGTGTGAAAGGAAATGGTATTGAAAATTGAAGAAATTAAATGGGAAGAGTTTACCCAACAAAGAATTAGTTAAGAAATAAAGAATGACAGCATGAGGAGATGACAACTCCCCTGCCCGTGCCCAAACACAGTGCATGGTTCGTGAATACTTGCAACTTTTGAGGGTGGGACATGCAGAATTAAAGGGTATAACTTGAGTGATAAAAAGTTGTCGAGAGGCTGACGTCAATGCTGAGTGAGGAGTGGGCGAGAGCTGCTGCTGGAAAAGAACAGACTGGGAAGATGCAAAATTGAAAGGCAGCCTGATTTAGATTAAAGAATTGCGGAAGAATATCGAGGAGGGAGAGAGTGTAAGAGAAGAATGCACCCTAGTGCGTCTGGTTCTAGAGAAGTGTAGTAAGAATAATCCTATCCTGCACCTGTCCTATAGTCTTTGTCTCCTGACTCTTTATCAGGGGACCTCCACCAATCCTTTTGGCCAGGGGTTGGGTTTTCCCATTTTATCACTCGGTAAATATATTTATGCCTTAAAATTGCATCCCGTTTGCAAAGTATGAGTTACTGTGTCTTTTGTCTCTTCATCTGTCAGTCAGTCAGTCAGTCAGTCAGTCAGTCAAATCACTTTATTCGGTTAAATCAAAACCATAAAAGTACAAAACATACTTGTGCGAACCATTACAAAGTACATTTAACCAGAGCAATTCATCAAATTCATATTATAATACAGAATATACACTCAAATTTTAAAAAGGCATGGATAAATATATAAAACAGTCTACTGAAATGACAATCCGTTTCGTAAGTTCCTGAGTCTCACTGCTGCCACGAAAAAACTTGCTATGTAAAAAATGTCACTCTGCTCAATTAAAAGTTGGAGATACATTAGGGCCGGTTTAACCTGGGTAAATCCATTTCTCTTTAAAACAGGAAATAAGAACTTCTTTCTGATATCACTATAATGTTCACAGAACATGGTGAAGTGCATAGTATCTTGAGCTGAAAAATTATCACAGGTACAAGGCCCTAGCTCGTTTTGTTTGCACCACCCCTGCAATTTACCTAGAAAGAAGTGAATATGGTTATAACGAAACCTAGTTGAAAGCAAGCGATGGAATAGCCTATTAAAAATTTTCAAATATGGTTCCATCATGGGTGCGGTTTTTAATAAATATTGTGCTCTGACAAACGTTTTTTTTAACTCCAACTCTTCTCGCTCACTTGACCACAAATTCAGGAGCTGTGTTTTAACCCACACGAGATCTACTTTCTCGATTTTATCTGGATGGTCAAAAAGGTCTTGGCGGCCCACACCAGTGAATAAATTCTTAATATAAAATAGTCACGTGATCTTATGTGCTCGATCCAGAGAAACGCAGTTCCTTATAATTCTGTGATTTAAGTCAAGTTGTGGGTTAAGCCACGTTTTTAACCAGCAGATAACTGGGGCTAACTTCAGTTTATCCGTTATGTAGCTCATTCCTAGTTCTTGATGTACAGCATAGGTGGGAGTAGATTGGGGGACCGACATAAGATTGGTGAGAAACTTGTTCTCCACTATCTGCAACCCCTCCATAGGCCTGTGGCCCCAGATAGATGAGCCATAAGTAGCTATTGCTATATACATTTAGATTTATACATATTTAAAATGGCCTCTACCGGTTTTGCCCCCAACCGCTGTGCAAAACCATTCACTGCCGCAATTGCCCTTGCCATGGCATTGGCCTTAACTTTATGTTGTGCGGCCCAGGTCCCTCTTTCATCAAACAAAACCCCCAAATAGGTAAACGAGGGCACCCTGGTTAATTCTATACCTTCACAAAAGAAGGTTCTCGAATTACATTTTTTTTCCAGCCTAATGTCATTACATGGGATTTAGCAGTATTTACCCTAAGATCCAGAGAATTCATATAAAGCCCAAAGGCATAAAAGCTTCTGTAAGCCGATTGATGTACGCTCTAATAAAACAGCATTGTCGGCGTACAGAAGTACTGGGCAACGGTCATGACCTAGTAACGGAACATCCAGACTAGCTCAGTTTAAAACCTCCCCGACCCGACCTAAAGTGCCTAGTGCAATTACCCTCTTGATCAATCCATACCCTAGCAGTGAGATCCTGGTGCAAGTCAGCTGCGAAGGAGACTAAGCTGATTTCTATCCCCATTTCCGTCAGAATTAACCACAGTTTTGACCTGTTAACCAAGTCAAAGGCTGACGACAGGTCCATAAATGCCAGCTGTCATGTCCCCTCTTTAGCTAAGGTGTATTTCCCGGCTAGTAAAGATCAATAGAGACACTGCTCCTGGGTCCCCTTGCCACTTCTGAAACCATACTAAATGTTGGACACAACCTGATTTTCATCCAGCCAACCAGTTAATTTGCCCAAAATCAATCACTCTCCCTAAAACTTTTACTGCTGAATCAATTAGAGAGATAGGTCTATAATATCTCACTTCCCCTCTCTGACCCTTTTTTAAAATAGGCACAATTATAGATGATGACCAAGAGGGAGGAAAACCTTGTCTAGCACAAACGTTAAAAACATTGGTCAAAATGTTGGCCCAAAATGAGGGATACAACTTATACAAATCTGCCAGGAGCCTTATTGCTCATCATGTTCCTAATGGCCAGTTCTACATTCTCCTCACAGAATGTCAAAACGGTGGTGGACCCTCTTGTAACAGGAACAATCACAGGATCCGCACATTTAGATGTCTCATAAATGGCCTCAAAATGGGAGAGCCATTGATCCTCTGTGATATTGCATTCAATTCGGGTATTACCTACATCAGAAAAAAAGGTTTGTTCACAATGGCCCAGAAACTGCTACTGTCTTTTAAAACTTCCACCGATGTTAGAGCATTCCAGGCTTCTCTTTTGATTTGGTTTTTCTGAGTAGAAAGTGCTGACTTATACTCCCTTCTGAGTATCGCTAAGTGGCTTCTATCTTGAGGGGACATTTTTAAAGTGGTCATCAAATGATGATGTGCGCTGGAACAGTTGCTATCGAACCAGCTCTCTCCCCTAAATTGACCGAGTCTAACAGAATAGGTCAGGTCCGTAGCTACCTGAGCACAAATGCCTTCAAAGGCCCCCAGAACTACTAATCCCTCAGTCGCCCCATGCAGGCATATAGCCATCTTATCTTCTACCTTTGTGGCTAAATCTTGAAAAGAAGAATCTGGTAGAACTTTCGCCCATTTTAGCCACCTGCCATGATCTGTGGGTTTCAAACTAAGTTCCACTCTAGGTTTGCATATACTTCCTTTAAACCCGCAGCTTCTGTCTAGCTCAAGGATAACTGGGTTGTGTTCACTATAATATGACCATCTGGCACTATAAGAAATAACCTTCAGTAGAAGGATAAAGACATAAATATAAAATCTATAACAGTATTGCACCCTCTGGCTATAAATGTAGGGGTCCTTTCAGATAAATCAGTGTCTCTTGGTCCATTTCTGCCAGGAGATCGTCCAAACATTCCCCGGAGCGTGTATCCTCAAAGTGTAACGAGGCATAACTTACTAAACCAATAGGATCAGTTCCCCTCTGGCAGCTCTGATTACAAAGGTGAATATTAACATCACCCATAATAATAATCGAGTGATAAGTGGTTTGACTCTCACGATAAGTTTCTAAAAACTGAATATTAGCAAATGTTCATTTTCCATACAACAATCAGCTGAGTTATAAAAATTAACCACCAGCAATTTGAGTGAATTATGGACAGCATATTCAATTGCTCAACAGTTAGGGGTGCCCACTTTAACCTCTTTATGGGTTCCCGTCAAGGCATGGGAAAACAACAGCAAAAGACCCCCTTTAGCGCTACCCGAGGGAGAATGCTGGGCTGGTACACAATAAGATTTGTACCCATCTACCCAGAAATCGCCCTCCGTATCCCAAGTTTATTGAAAACCCAATATGTCATAGGTTTTGATCAAATCCAACCATCTGGGATCCGCCTTTTTGGATCGCAAACATGCTATATTCCAGTTTAAGATGTTACAATTCACAATATTAGGCTCATCTAACCCAAACAGACATGTTCTCTCTGCCAAATGGTTCTCGTGAACTAATGGGTTTGAGTTGTTGAATGTGTCTGTGTATTTGAATGTAATTTGATAAATTAATTTTTCTCTTCCCTGAAAGGTGACAAAGTTTACACTGTGAATTTGTACAAATGAGCGTTCATTTTGAATGAATTATTAGATCAAATTTATTGAATCTTACCTGGAGTCTGTCATTATTTTATTGAAGGTTATAAGATAGAATAATGAATTTGTTATTATAACCATCAACTACTAGACTATTGGTCCATTGACCAAAAGAAGTGTGTTGTTCTGTGAAGATTAGTCAGACATTGACTAATTCAGATCAAAGTGAAATAAAACTTGACCCCCAGCGAAATAGTCAGGAAATTTGAATGTATCTATGGGCCGGTTTTGAGTAATTTTTGTGAAATGTTTATCCTGGCCTTTCGGTGAATCACCTGCATTGTCCGAATGATTGTTTATGTGCAAAAAGGTTTTACTTCCTGCACATAAACAATAATAAATGGCGATTTCTAACTTCAATGTGCTGCTTTGTGCAGCACACATAAAGTTGCAACTCGTTATTTTTTAAATGATTGTTTATGTGCAGGAAGAGACACCTTCCTGCACATAAATAATCATACATGGTGTTTTTCTGTTACTGTGTGTGCTGCACAAAGCAGCACACATAAACAGCAAAATCTAGGAGAAATAATGCATTTCTCCTCATTTAGCCTGTTTAAGACCAGGTTTTCCCTGCTCTTAATTTTGGCACTGCCTCACATTTATGCCACCCTTGTAAATATGGGCACTAGGGCGGCTCCTATGCTAAGGCAGAGGAGCGTTGCCCAACTGCTCCTAGAGCAGTGGAAAAGGGACGGGGCTGATGTCTCAGGGAGGAGGAGTGGACTCTACACACTAAGTGCATTACAGCCTTGGTGGGGAATATGCACAGGCTTCCTGTCTCACTCTGAGCCCAAAACCACAATGCTCAGACAAATCACAACTCTGCATTGCAGCGCTGTGATTGGCTCAGGGGAGTCTGTGTCCTTCCAGACTTTTCAGGAATGATGTAGGAGGGATGCATGCGGCCACGGCGCGAGGACGTAAGTGTTTTTAAAAATATATATTTTGCTCCCCTCACCTTGTCCCCTGCCAGCCACCACTGTATGGGGCAGCATTAAAATCAATTGGTGTTATGGCGGAACATCCATCACAAAACCCATTACCCACCCCTTTCACCATAAGTATAGCTTGAATGGGTGCCTTATTCACAAGGCAGTGTTAAGCCATGTTAAGTGGGTTAGACCCGCCTTGTAAATAATTCGAGGCCACTATCACCACAGGAACGTCTAAAAAAGTGAGGTTTCTGTGGTGATAGAGGCATGTAAATATGCCCCAAAATGTGAACTACCAGACTAGAATAACTGGATGTGCCAAATATGCAAACAACTAAAATTGCCTTTGCCAATCTAAATTGTACCTTCACGGCGAAAAAGACTGCTTTGTTGAATTTTGATCGGTGAAGGGGATTCAGGTTGGGATCCGTGTCTTTCTCTAGCTTGAGTATTTATCATTGGCAAGCAACTGAATAATGTTGATACATTAAATAGTCATTGCCGGGAAAACTCGTTGTAAAGAATCTTCATTGAAAGCCACATTAGGCCTCCGTGGAAATAAGGGGTCAGCAGCACCTCAGATGTATTTCAGCTGCCGCTCTTGTATATTTCCATGTTATTAACCTTCTGCGACTTCTGCGGGTTTAATACCAAATGGGTTTTGACAAGATAGATGGATTCCAGTGCACCTGTGTTTAAAAATGAAATATATAGCCTAAAGCTACAAAAAGCAGTATAGGATGTTCTTTTTTCCACTGACCGACATAGATATAGTTATTCAATATAAACAGAGCACAGAGCTCGGCACCGATTTTCACTGACAGGTTGAAGCCTCACTTACTTTATTTACAGCTTGATATGATTTCTCCATTATGAGGGCCTTTGTGTGCTTTTTATGGGTAATGTTGCGAATCTCGCCACTCCAATGTATTTAAGCTCAGTCATTAAATGGTAATTTTCTTTTTATACCGTTTGCAGGTTTGTTGCAGGAGTAATTGTCGTTTTGCTTTCAAAGCCACGCGTAGAGAACTTACTAAATGCATGCTTCACTGTGTGTCATCACTTACTGCCTATCTGATTTAAGTACTGACTGAGCAAATTAAATTGATTATTATGCAGATATATTACTTAAATTGCCACAACTCAAACCTAAATTACTAATCTAATTAAGAGTAAGTAATCGCACCAGAATCACATCATCTGTCTTCCTCATCCCAGTTCCTACCATTTGAGGATACACCAACACGTTTGACAAAGACAAAACACAACTTAAACAACAAAATAGTGTATAGGAATACACCAAAACGTTTGACGAAATAAACAATCGCAGTAAAAAAGATGTAACAGGATTATACTGTACCGAGATGCACCAAAACTTTGGACCAAATCAACAATCCCTGATAAAGCAACGTTGAAACAAGAGTAAACTATACCTCAAGTGAAATTTCCTTTCAAGGAATCCAAGAACATCTTACACACATTGCGCAACTCAGAGCCGAAAGTATGCGGAAACATCTCCAGCCATCACTAATATGTAATGATTGAAAAAGATTGAGAGGGAATCCTACACAACAGTATTGCTATCGTCTTTAATAGACACCTTTTCCCTTTTACCTCAGAAAGCTGCCACATCTTCCACGAATTATGACTGAATGACGCCTTCCAGAAAGTCATCATATGAGCCATAAAAAAGATACATTTCAGATGCCTTATATTGCCTTTTTATTATCCGTGCCAGAAGTACCGAACGTCACAAAAAGGGCCTCATAGGAAAGTACATGTGCGGAGCAAACTAAACCCAAACTAGTAGGCTGTCATGTCAGGAACTTGTGGAAATCCTAGATGGTAATTGCTCAATAGCTAGTCTCCAGTGGATTTTTTTTTCTTTGGCTGCTCAGCAGTTCAAAAGTTAAATCCGGATATCAAGCTGCCATATCATGAAGAAGTTAAAAGATGTTGTAGGATTTAAGAATGCGAGAAGTTGCAATACATACTGTGAAAAGCTGGCCTGGTATATGATGACCACTTATGTAAGCGGACACCATGCACTAGTCCAGACAACCCTTATGGTGATTTTAGTGGTCTTAGACAACCTTAGGATGCTCTCTAAGTGGTAGCTGTGGAGAGCAGCCTTCAGGCTTAGTCTAGAAGGAGTGTAAAGCAGCTTGTTTTACTAGAATGCAATCTTATATGTGTAGATTAAGTGAAAAAGAACCACACAAGGTATTTATAAAAATATGTATTTAATATATAATACTCTCTAACACATACAAATATCTCCTACCCAGAGATATGCACAATGCACACAATGCTTTGTGAAGAAATGCACTAAATAGAACAGAATGCATAGTGGACCCTAGAGAGGGACCAAACCATATACTAAGAAAGTGGTATAAGAACCACGACTCGGGTAAAGATAATGTCGAGAGGAGGTTGAAGTGCTGGGGACCCAAGGACCCACCCAAGGTGAGTGACTAGCAACCACACGGATAGCGTGTGCAGTGTTGGAAAACGACTGCGTGCTCCGTACAAGTCTTTGTATTAGTCACAGTTGGATTTTTAAAGATTAAGGACCTTTCCCAGTGGACCCTGAAGAAACCCCATGGAAGACAGATGGTTGGAGAGCCACACTCCCCGTGGATACCCTTGTACCCACGTTACCTACACCGGGGATGCCGGGTGCATAGGTGTGAAGTGGTGTCAAAAACCATAGTCGAGACCAATGCAGGACTTCAGGAAGTAGCAAGTGTCCGGTGGAATCCAAAGGTGGTTTCTAGTTCAGTGGTACCTGCAAGCAGAGGAAACAGGGTCTATGTCACTCAGGAGTGACCAGGAGACTCCAATGTCGGGTGTTGCAGGAGAGAATACAATGATATTGTCCATGCACCTGTGAGGACAAGGCAATGCTGAGGAAAACCAGGACCCATGGTCAAGCTGTTCTATGTTTTATGTCAAGTGCTGAGGGGTTGGTGTCTGGCGGGAGCGCCAACAAGACTTGGCAAATGCAACCAATGCAGAAGTCAAAGATGGTGCAATGTAGGGACCAGCAAGGTCTATGGAACCCCCCATAAGCAGGGGAGTCAGGGTAGGTCCTGAACAACCATGGGGCTCAAAGGGGAAAAAAGGTTACCCTCAACAGGAACCATAGGCCAGAGGCACTGGAGTCGCAGGAGGTTCTCGAGCAGCTCACCAAAAGATACAGGCCACAGTGAAAATGATGCAATGTGGACAAATACTTTAATCACTGGAGATGCTTGAGGTTGGGCCTACTTGAAGCCCAAAGATCTTAGTGGAAGGAAGCCAACAAGCCTTTGAAACTGCAAGTTGATGTGGTGCACAGGAGTTCGGTTATTGCAGCCCCCACAAGGGACACTGGCCTCAAACTATGTGAGATGGCAGGGCAGGCCTCAAGAACTGTGGAGAACCACCACCTGTGTTGCAAAACCTTTCAGAGTCTGAAGGATCTCAGGATAAGTGGACTAGTCAACTTAGTTTCAGTGACTGTGAGTGCAAGGAAGTGACCCCTTCACATCAAGGGAGGTTCCTTCAGTGCCTTTGATGCCCAGAGGCCATGGAAGGTTCCTGTATGGTGCATAGGCACAGACGATGCAGCAGACTTGAAGGGAGATGAAGTTGAGTCCAAATGAAGTCCAGCAAAGTCCAGAGTGCCCAAACGGACCTACACCCATGTAAGCCCATAAGTACCCTAAAGAAGGGTTGGGACGATTCAGGGGACGCTCCCAGGGGAGGGTCTGGGGGAAGTTTACTCCCAAGTCCTTTGTCCAGTTTTGCGCCAGAGCCAACTGCTCCCAGAGCTTGTTTGAACTGGACTATGCATGGAAGGAGGCACCTAATGTGCCCCTCATGCAGACTTAGTGGCACTGGCAAGTGCACCCACCAAGTCCCAATACTCTAAATCCTGTCTGGGAGGTGGTCACACCTCCCTGTAACAGCATGCCTGTTGTTCTGCCTTCCCCTGCTCGAACTTGGCTCAGCAGCAGGAGGGCAAAATTGTGTCTCTGGTCAGCAGCAACTATTTTGTGGTACCGGGTCTAGAAGACTGGTACAGGGAACACTGAGAGCTTAACGGAGGGCTCTTCCAGTGCTTGAAATAATACCTCCCACACCGTGTACAGTGTGGGGGTATGATTTCAACATGTTTTGATACCAAACATGGTAGGATTTGTTGCAGCCAATTTCGAGATGGCCATCGTGTAATTATGCAGTGCCCCTCTTTATAGTATATGGCTGCTTCTCCTACAACACAGGTGAATGGACTCCGTAGGCTGTAGGGGTGTCCTGTTCATGCAGGAACACCCTCACATGTAGAACCAAGCAACCTGCCTTCAGGATTGCAATGGCTTGCTATAAGGGTGACTTATAGGTTTTAAGTGCAGTGACCCTAGATAAAGAAAACCTACAACTTTATTAAGTGGTGCTAGCACCAAGCTTGCATAAGCTGCAATGGCAGGCCTATAGTTCCATTTTGAATGGTCTCCCATGGGTGGCATAATGCATGCTTCAGCTTATGGGGGACCTCTGGGGTGCCTATGCCCTTGGTACCATATATAAGGGTACCCCAGTATCCAATCTGGGATGTACCTAAGTACTTGTCATAATAATTTAAGGATGAAAGCAGATAGACTTGGGTCCTGATTAGCAGGATCCCAGTCAGACTAGTAAATAACCTGTTAGTAGCTGGCAAAAAGTGGGGGTAACCATAAAAGCAGATCCTACATTCCTACACCTACCATGCTCAATCAACAACAAGAAGAGGGGAGGCTGATAGAACATCCAATGCCAATTCATAATAACAAAAATGCCACGGATAAATTAAATATGAGTAACAGGTGGACAGAAGTCATAAGGCCATCGCAGTGACAGAATGCCCATCCCCCAAGATGAAGGACCCAGTATAAAATACAGGAAGAAGAGCATCTTCTCTATGTGAACTGGTTTACCCAAAGTACCCCAAACCATGCTCTCATCCGGTTTGTATTAATGTGGATGGAAGTCCTCTAAAGAAGAGAATTGTCTGTCAAATTTGTTGACTCGTGATATTACTATTAACAGAAGGGGAGAAGTTACTAGTGAAAGCAGAAAACAGACACTATAGCACAAGTCCGATGAGCTTCATCATCCAGGGCTTGGGTGTTTATTACTGCCTGTCAACATCAGCCTGGAAATACTGGATGTCTGTGCTGACTGAGACCACAGAACCCTTAATGAGAAGAACAAACACCTGAAGAAAGATCCATTAAAATGCCCAGCTGTTAAGAGTGATTGCAGGAATACTGTGCTTCTGCCAATGATTACAAGTATTGTGCCAATTAACCTTTCAGAAGTGTATCCCAAGCCTTCCCTCACACTGACTTTCTGTAGCAGAGCTCACTGGAGTAAATTGGGTCAAGAAGTCTGTAGTAATGAACTGCCTGAACAATTTCATCCATAGTATACCTGGCATGGAAGCTGAAAGTCTTGTCTTCTATGGCATGATTCCACATCTTGATTTAATACAATACCAATGGCTTCCTGTGATTCAGCAGCAAAAGGACAATTGCCCTGGACTCAAACATATGAAGCTTCTCTCTCACATTAAGGGACAGGACTAATTGCCCGCCAGCAGCACCAGTTAGGTATATGAAACAGTTTTCCAAGTAGCTGTTGCTGGAGAAGGAATCCGTTTTTAATTTAAGAATTGTCTGTTTACCATCATCTAGGCTAATTCCAGCTCAGTTTATCTTTCCGGTCATATCGATCTTTACAGTTGTTTTAGAAAAGAGAAGAACAATGCATCAGAAAAATTATCATCACAATCATTAGTCTAATTTCTGTCAATAAAGGGACTCTGGTAACAGTTGAATGGCTTTATTAATCAAATCTAAATCATCTGTATTAGGAATATAAATTAATCACATTTACTCATTACATATATTATCAGAAATTAATAATATCTGTTAATTGAATAAATGCATTTAGCCTGCTCCATGAAGACAAGAATCCCTATTCTAAGAATAGGGGATGAGGGAGTTAGTCAGAACCCATAAAGAGTTCTAGTTTGAAAGAGTGGGAAAAACCATAAGGCTTCAGCATTAAGAACACCTCGATAGATCAAAAATATCACAGCAGAACTTCCCATAAAGAAAGGTTCAAGAAACTCAGTAGAGTCTCAGTGCAACATGAGTGATGGATAGGGTGAAAGAAGTGTCAACCTACTTTAGGAACATGCACTATTATAGCCTGCATATTTAATGAGGCTTTGCAACATATTGCTTCTTTTGTCTTTAGTCATCCAGTTTGCATTAGATGCTCTCCTTGGAACCGGATTATACCTTGTCTTTTTACCGGAATACAATAATCCACAGACAGCGATGTTAAATTTGCAACTATGTTGTAGCGTTTATGAAGTTATGTGGGTCAATTTCTCATTCAGGTTTACTTTCCCATGTGTTGAATTACACTCATACCATTCTAAATTATCACTTTTTAAACAATGGTCTATGTAGACATAGAAACATCAATATAATAAAAAGAAAACTTTACAGCGAATCCGGCATTCATTGGAAAAATCCCAAGAACGTTAAAAAGTCAAGTTCACATTTTAAATGCTACAGGCCTGATTCACAAAGGGAAAGTTCGACAAAAGTCTAACTTTATGACTATCTGTGTTCACTAAGGGCATTTACCGAAAATCTAACTTTACAACTTTCAGTATTCACAAAGGGCCTTTAAGATTAGTAAATGCCCTTTGTGACACTGAAAGCCGTAAAGTTAGACTTTCGTCTAACTTTACCTTTGTGAATTGGGCCCTACATCTCTATGAATGTACCCTTCATTACCTCATTAAATGACAAAAATGAATAATTTGTTAACAGTAATCTATGTGTAAGTAGAAACATTTAATGGAAACACATGAACATTTTTCTGTAACTATTACTTATGAAAAGCATTTCCAAGGAAAAGTCAAGAATTAAACATTTATTCCGCATTTTAAACATTCTAAGCATATCAACTTTCTAACCGTGCTACTTTGCCCATTTGAGGCCAAGTACATGTAAATGTAATAACTAAGTGCAAATCTTTGTATTTTAGAACATTTTATTTGTTTTAAAACTTGCATGTTAGTACTGCACATTCTTTAAAAACTATATTATTTTTTGTGTTTTTATTGAAAACTCTCCCTCAATTCCCCCACTGATCGTTATCACACTTACTTCACAAATGAATCTTTAGAGTTCACTCTCATCCTCAATTGAGTCTTTTCTCCTTCTTTTCAAAATCTCATCTTGTTTTAGATTTTTGTATTCTTGATTGATGCGAACATTTAATTTTATTTCCCTCTCTAATCTTTTACTAATTTCTCTGCTCTTTCTTTTATTTACTAATTTCTCTGCTCTTTCTTTTATTAATGAAAAAAGCAAACAAGATCAATTGGCAACCCTGTACTAAGAATTAGTATTGGCATAAATAGAATTGAAAATTGCTCCTCTAGTGGTAGCAAACCAATTGGTAATGGTTGAGGTTCCCTTTCAAATCATTTCTAAAACAGTAGGGAATCGATTAAAATGTCGTTGGAGTTGCTCCGACTGGTCCTGACAGCCTGATTATGATGTGAACAAACACTATTCTGTTGTATACTCCCATTTACGTTTGGCCATAAACTGGACGTAATACAGGCTCCCATAAAGAAATGGATGTGTGTGTAAAACCGTGCACCCTGTGGCAGGCATCCCATGGTACCTGCCCCAAGTTCAGACATTTACATGGGGTCTCCCTAGGTACCCCCTGGGCCACCAACTGTAGGCTGCAGAGGGAAGGGGGCGCTGCTGAGGGCCCCCAAAGTCACTTTCCGAAAGCCTTTCCGTGTCAGAAAGACCAGCACGGAAAGGCTGTCATTGTAATCCTGATGGCAGAAACGCCATCCATAGGCGATTACAGTGTGGATCCGACTGGCTGCAAGACTCCTATAGCCGGATGGAACGATGTCTGTATGACCGCCCGGTTAATGTTCTGACCACCGACATTGTAATTCGGCAGTCAGACCGCAAACCAACCGTGTCGGTAGGAAAGCCTGCAGTCGGAAAACCTTCAACTAGTGATCAGAGGCTTTCCGACCGACATAGTAATTAACCCCTTAGTGTCTGTAATGTTTCTAATTCAGGTTTCAAATCAGAATTGTTCTTTGAAAATTCTAGAATTTTCTTATTATGTAAGCATTAACACTATCTATTGGCGCTGGTGGACTAAAATAATAATTTTGGCTGTGTTCATGTCTTTTGACTGTGGGTGTAAATGTATGTTCTTCTGTGATGGCACTTGTGAAAGAATCAGATCATAAAATGAATAAAAATATTCAAAATGTTCTCGCCTATACACTAAGCTAAGCAATGTACTACATGTGATTGCATATGACAAAGCAATGTGATGGTAGGTCACTTCCTCAGCAACTGATGAAAGTAAATAGGCAAAGACATAGCCATTTTTTGTGTCTAATGCCTCTGTGTATTCTTGAACTAATCTATAATAAACATTAGTTGAATAATCTTCTCGTTTCTAATTAACAAATAATTTTGGCCCATTTATTGCATGTGTCTCTGTCATAGGAGCAAGTGTTGACCTATTCTCCCTATCTGGTGTGAAATAATACCCTTCCAGTACTGTTATAATCACTAAAACTGTTACTAAAAATGAAATAACTATAATATTCTTGCATCTATTTCTATTTGGACAACAAGTCCGCAAAAATATAGCAATGGCAACAAAAATTCAACCGTTGAGTTCAGATCTCTGAAACAGTCTCAGTTTTTCTCTCTTTTTCAATTAGTTCTTTCAGATTTATTTACAGCAATCTTTGTATAGTCATCCCTAAACCTACTCCACCTTCTTCTAAAAGTCTTCTTCAGCAGCCTTGGTCTTAGAGAAATCTTACAAGAATTGTTTTTCTTTTCAGTCCCCTGCACATTTTTCATTTACTTATTCATTTCAACTCTTTGTTTCTTCTTCAGAAATGTTTTCATACAGAATTGTCTCAATGTTGCTTTCAGTGTGATGTCACGAGGGCTGATTCAGTTCTTGTCTCAGGTCAATCAAATCTGATATTGGAGTGTTCAACACTTGATTCCCTTAGCAAGTCCATTCAGGTGCAGAATACATTTGACAAGGCACTCATGATCTTTTTGACCTTCTTGTTCTTCGTTGATCGTATTCATTGTCACCTAAATTGCCAGAATTTGTGTCTTCAACAATTGTTTGCAGCATGAGATTAACTGACACATTCTATTTCAAATTCTTTTGATCATGGTTTCTTGGCCATTTATCATTGAGGGTCACTGCTTTGCTTCCAGTACTTGTTCCTTCACCCAGACTTTCTTCTTGTTCTGGTGATGTCCCAACTGTTACTTCAGGTTGATCTTGGGTTGCTTCTACTTCTTTACCAGAAACTTCAATGGCACTTTGAAAATCCAGGAAATGGGATTGGTGCTATTGTCTGTAGTTCTTCACCCCTCTCTCTTCCCTGCAGTATTGCTCCTTGTACATGTATACCTTGCGGTGGTACTGCCACCAGTGCTCTCGGTTGTGGCTCAATGAACACAATGTCTTCGTATGAGTTTCTTACTCTCCGAGTTTGCGAGGCATGTACCCACTTTGGTACTCTGGCTAATTTTACAGCAGTGTTTGTGATGAGGATCACCTGATGGGGTCCTTTCAACCTCATTTCCAGAACAGACTTTCAAATGCTCTTCTTGGCCAATGCCCAGTCACAGAGACTAGGGTCATGGCACTGTTCTTGATGTGGATTTAGATTAGCAGCTTCAAACCTGGTGAGAGACAGAACTCACAACATCAGGAAATCTTTTGCAGTAATTGAGTATCATGTAATCTCTGATGTTCAAAAGTGCATTTGCTGGTAAAGCAGGCAACCTCATTGCATGGCCCATGAGGATTTCATGTGGAGATAAGCCTGTCTTCTTCTCAGGTATACTTCAAAGACTCCTCTATACCATAGACAAAGCATCTGGCTATTTTGTTGATGTAGAAGCACAAATGTTTGCCAATCAGGACCTTAAGGTTCGTTTGAGCTTTCAACAATTCCAGAACCTTCTGGTCAATAGCTAAATTGTAACCTCTGTTCAATCTTTAATGTTGCACTAATCACTCAAAGATTCTCATTATTAACCACATCGCCGCTTGAGAGATTCCTCTGCTGTGCTGGACAGCAATAAAAACGGGTGTGGTCATGACGACACAGGAGCACTGTACTGCATGACGAGCTCAGCTCGTCATGAGCATGGAAGGGGTTAAAATGAGTCCTACAATCTGACCTCAGAGAAACTGGTAATCTGTACCTAGGTATCAGGTCCTGCAAAAGGTCCTGCAAAAGGAGTTTAGCTTCAGTGAGACTGGAATTTCTCTGTGTTGGGTAGGCTTCCACCCATCGAGAGAAAATGCACACTATAACCAAGACGTATCTCAACCCATTGCAGGCAAGTACCTCAATAAAGTCCATCTGTATCCTATTGAAGGGACCACCTGATCTCCTTATATGACTTAAATAAATTGGTGTTTTTTCCCACATTCATCTGCTAACATGTCACACATCAATGGCACAAATCCTCTGCAAGCATTCTAAATCTGGGATTAAGCCAATTCTGTTTGAATAACCTCGACATTGCATCTCTCCCTAAATGTGTTGAGCCATGGAAATGTTGTGTCATAGGAAATAAACTGTATGGTAACACTGATCTTTCATCTGCTGACAACCAAATGTCATGTCCATTTTTCTCACATCCTGCTCTGATGTAACCCTGTTGTTTTACTTCTGAGACATTTTCCTGCAATTCCTTGAGTTCTTCCCATGTATCTGCTATTAACAACAACATTGAAAAAGCAGTGCTTCTAAAGACTCATTTTTGTAAGTCCCATTAATTGTGCAGGCCACAAGTGCACAATATCGTATACCTTCATCAGCCCATATATTTCCAGCTGTAACCAATCCATTGCCACTTCAGAGAGCTGCAAATTTAACCACTGCAACTTCTGTTGGTAACTGCAATGCCTCGAGTAATTTTCTCATATGCTCCCCATTTCTGATTGTGGTTCCAGATGAGGTCATGAAACCTCTTTGCAACCATAACTGTCCAGAATCATGGATAACACCAAAGCCATACTGACTATCCATAAATATTGTCACTCTCAACTGAGATGTTAAACTGCAAGGTCTTCTATTGACCTTTCTGAAACTTGTGCTTAGCTAAGAGTCATGAAGGGTCTACAGCTTCTTGAATTGTACAGATTGAATAAGATGCTTTCAGCGTACATTAATTGTTTCTCAAACATCAGTGATTGACAAAAATTACATAATTAGGCTCAGTCAAAGGTTCATCTCTTATGTCTGGCCTTGGTTTGGTGCAAACATCATCATATTTACCGGTAATCTCATATATTGGCAACAAGATAGATGGATTTAAAATATGACAGCATTTTAAAACAGCATTCTCATTGTCAAGGATTTGTTGTTCATACTTGGTGAGCCTACTAATTGTCTTGTACCAGGCTTTTGTTCTGGTGAGCAATAGTTCAACAGAGTGAGGGACCATAACAGTTGAAGGATATCCCATCACTATGCTCTCACATCTCTCCAGACTGACTCCAACTGCTGCCACAGATTTAGACTGCCAGGCAGTCCTGTGACTACATGGTCATGGGTAGTCGAAAAATAAGTCACAGGTCTTCGTGAATCTCCATGCATCTGGGTAAGCACTGACAAAGCGCAGTCCTCCCTCTGACTGCAATACAATATAAACATCTTACTGTAATCAGGCATTCCTAGTGCCGGAGCACAACAGAGACTCTCTCAGCTCTGGAAAAGATTTTAACCATGCATTGTCCTATGGAAATGGATCAGGCACATCTTTGTGTGCCAGCCTCAGTAAACGCTTAGCCAATGGGGAAAAGTTCAGTATCCACTGTCTACAGTAGCCAACCATTTCTAAAAGCATTCTGACTTCTCTCTGAGTTCTGGATGAATTCATCAGAAGAATTGTCTCAACTCTTTCTGGTTACACCTTTCTCAAAAATATGTCCCAAGTATTGAACTTCTTTTTGACAATGTTGCAGTTTGCATATAGACCCTTTTAGCTCATTATTATGGCAGGCGGAGACACCACCGCACTGATGGCGGTATCGGAAAATGCCATTTCCCGCCCGCGAGCGGCGGTCCTCATATCCGTCATATTACAAAGGGCAAACATAGTCCATTTCCCCTCCGCCACGGTTCGACGTGAACAGCCATAAAAATGCGCCCACCAGCGTGTCGGTGGGAGCCAATAGAGACCCACCGCCATGTGGAATGACGTCCCGACTGGTGTACAAATCAGGATGCCCCAAATAGCCAGTCACACCGCAGCAGAGAATTCGCCCAACTAGAGACGGCGGAAGCACCACTGCAGAGCGCCAAACCACACCACCCGGACCGGAATGCAATGGATCCAGCTCTACACGTCTTTCTGGTGCTGTACCTGATACACTACCAGCAAGCTATGTACCTTCACGGACAACGCCACAGATACGGAAACACACAACTCCGCACACAACCACAACACACAACTCCAGGGCTTATATACTGTTCCTGTCCCCACCAAGCGTGGTATTAGGGAAAGAATATCCTGTACATAAGTCACTATTCAATTGATTGTTCATACAGTAAAAACAAATCTCTAAAATCAAATACATTAATACATGAAATAGCAGTAAGAGCTTAATTCATAAAGTTTTAACAATTCATCAATAATACAAATATGCACTTTGCGTCTATAAAACCTTAAATCTTCAATTACCACACTTTTCCTGAAGTCGACTATTTGCTTTAACAACATGGCTATCTTCCAGGTACTGTGCACGTTATCCAAAAATGACAAGGCAATAAGCGTTGGACGGCATTGTCTAATCCCTAAACTCTTTAGTTTTGGAACAATCCACACGTTCCCCATATCTCTGTAAATTTACAAAAGAAAAACGCGTGTATGGTGGATTGCTCTGAATGTGTGTCACATGGACACAGTTGCAATTCTTTGGCCCAGTCATTCATTATCGGAAATCTAATCATGCTGTGAAAAATCCTTAGCCTAAATCTTGTCAATAAAAACCGATCGTAACCCCCAGGAACAACTGTTAAATATGGCTGAATGTTAAATCAAGTTAAAATGATCTGATTCTGCGGCCAGGCTCCTACTGAATATCCCACGATATAGATCAGTTTCTTCGGCATTGAGGGATCTTCATTGGCTGCCAATAAAAAAGCGTATAGAGTTTAAAACCCTGTGTACTGTGTTTAAAAATACTCAGGATATTGGACCAGGTTTACTAAAATGGAATTTGTTGTTTTACACTCCAGCTCGCAAACTGCGCTCATCCTCGTCCATTGATCTGGTTGTTCCCAGGGTGAAAAAATTGTCCTGGGGAGGGAGAAGTTTTTTGTGGGGTGTTATGAGCCTGTGGAACTCTCTCCCATCACATTTGAAACACGAGAACAATCTGTTAGCATTTAGGAAAGGGCTAAAGACCTGGCTGTTTAGCGGTTATATCTGTCAAACCCCTGCTTTAATGAGTAAGCGCCTTGACATCTTCGGGTGAATGTTTTGTTCTCTAGCCTTGTCATTTCATTTCATTTCATTCTGCTGTACGCTAGGCTTTAAAATCTCAGATGATAATCTTATTGTGTCCAAAAGTTGGAGACCCTCTTGGAGACCCTCTTTTAAAAAAAAAAGCCTTTCTTCTAACCATATGTAAGGTGATTGGGTCGGTGAAATATTCAGAGTATCCGAGGTCCTCCATGAAGTTACGGACATACCTTAGCCAAGGAATCTTTAAGGCCCCTTCCAAGTTCAGACTATCCATCAAGATATTGTTTAGCTGGGTCTCTGTTTTTGTCCATACTCTACGCCACAAGAGGATGGGCTCTAATTTTATGAGGTCTGAAATGTGTGCAGGCCCAATTCTGCATAACAAACATACGAGGATGTACTGGTCGGGACAGACAAGATATATCTCAGAAATTTATTTTCTACTATTTGTAACGAATAGGTGTCAGCAAAGCCCCAAACACCTGCTCCATACATAACTGTGGAGAAGCTTTTGGCTTTATACGTCTTAATAAGCTACACAGGGGGACGTCCGCCCAATTTTCTTGAAAAATTTACAAGGGCATTCGTAGTCCATAAAATTGCTAGTTTTTTGCTGATACTGCTTGAGTCCATGAATCTTTTCGATCCAAGATCACACCTCATTATGAAAGTCTTTGTTGTTTTGAACCTAAGGCCAAGACCCTTCATAAAATAAGAGAAGTCATCTAACACCCTCTGCAAACCTACTTGCATAAGTGACATTAAGACCGCACTGTCCGTGTAGAGGAGAGTGGGTATGGAACGTCCAGGTATTTGAGGAAAATCGTGACTATCCTTTATCAGTGCCTCTTCCAGATCATTGATATAGAGATTAAAAAGAAAGGGGGCCAGTACACATCCTTGTCTGACCCCCCTCTTTATAGGCAATGGGGCAGTGCATTGACCACTCAAATTAAATCGTATTCACCCCTGGGCATTGTTATATTGGAGCTGAAGGAAAATAATTATTTGTGCTTCCACTCTATCACCTCGAGTCTCCCAGAGCTTCTCATGCTGCACACAGTCAAAGGCATCAGTGAGGTAAACAAAAGCTAAAAAGAGCTAACCCCTTCACCCACGTGTATTTCCCTACAAGGATGGCTAAGTTTAAACTCTGCTCAGTTGTCCCCAAGCCTTCCCAGAAACCCTATTGGATATCAGGGAGAACTTTGTTATCCTCAGCCCAAACGTGTAGTTGTTCTAAAATTATTCGACCCACGACTTTAATCAACAAGTCCAATAATGAGATGGACCTGTAGCACCCAGTGTCCTGACAATTCCCTTTTTTAAAGATTGTTACAATAGTGGACTCAAATCAAGTTTTCAAAAAGGGAGCACAACAACTGGCATTAATTACTTGAGTAATAAGTGGGGCCCCATAGAGACAGATATTCCTTAAACAAGTCAACCGGCACCCAGTCTGGGTCCGGTGCTTTGCCACTCAGACTTGCTGAGATCGACTGGTTAACTTCATCCAGTGTAAATTGGAGATTACAATATTGGGGAGTGAGTCCACAGAGATTTGCGTGTGGCTAGTCTCAAAATTATCCACAGGATCATATACCTTTGCAAAGTGATCAACCCAGTGGTCTTCACCTATAGCAATTTCAATTGTTTGGCCAACTCCTGGGTTCAAGAAAGATACTTTAGCAGCTTTCCAAAACGCCGAGCTGTCTCCCATTAATGCAGCCTTATGCAGGGAGTGTCAAACACAAGTTGGATCCTTCACACATACCTCCTACACTAACCTCACACCTGCAGCATTCAACACCAGTGTCAAACACACAGAATGGTGCCAATAATGTCCAGTCAATGCGCTGACAAACAATCACACTCCCTGGGGGGCAGCCATAAACATCACACATACATTCAGGGATTCTTGAACCAATGCTGGCACAAATACAACAGTTAAACACAAAACTCACAAATAACATACACAGAAGTACAAAAAGCACAGACCTGTGCAGTACAACTGGAGAGAGGCAATTTGAGCCCTGGCACAACATTACACTCAGGAAGGGAAGAAGTACCTCAGCAAACACTCATACAGCTCACCCATCACCCGCAAATGCACAAGTCTGGGACACCCAGGTTAAAACAACATGACCAGAGGACTCTGCAGCACAAACAGTTGAACTGCATATGAGCAACCATGACTGCAAAACAGTACAAGGAAATCACATATAACCAACAGGGAAACTTTCCTGAGAGGCACATTGGTCCTGTGCACAGATCAGCCCCACAAAGCAAAGTTTAACAAATAAAGTGGTGGGGAGGCACATACACTGGCAGACCAAGGGGACAGCTGACATGAGAGTTAAGTGTTGTGTACGTCAGTAGTAGACATGTCTGGAGTGTATCATCAACAAATAGATGGAGCGCACACTCACAATGGGTAGGCATCAGAAGCACAGATAGGGGATGTCATGACTCCACAACCCACATGCCATACTGGAGCCAAAAAAGCCTCAAGTGACAGCAATGCATGAGAAAACACCCCCACAATGTCAGTGTGGCTGAGCAGGTCTGCACAGTGAGCACAAACAACATCAAGATACATGGCTGATCAACAATACACAACACCTACTTGCCAGTCACACACTCTGCATACTCACAAATGCCACCAACAACAAGTAGGTATACCTCGCAAATGCAAGGACAAACCACCCCACTGCACAGTGTACAACCTACAACTCTCACACGTGCACACAAGCACAAGCACAGGGCTGACTAATTAAACTAACAGGCACTCAACTCCTCTGTGACACATCTCTGCAGTTGCCATTGCAGGGGCACACACACATCAACTCTACTGACCAAGTCACCACCTTCACACTGCACACTTCTTGACCACCCATGTGACTAGAATGACTGGCCATCACAAGATGACCATACAACAACACTGCTGTTCACACATCAAGAAAGATCCCACAGACATTATGGCCCTGCCTTGCCTGCCTGCAATCCTGTGGATAGAATCCTACTTTGTGCTGACAGTGCATCCAAACATGACATGATTATGCAAACAGTAGTTCATCACAGACCACCACCATTGCACCCCAAATTTTCAGAGTCAAGAAGATCTGAAGTGCCTGTCACCTTTGAAAAACCCTGAAAAAGTGGAACAAGCCATTGGCAATGTTGAAGTGGCATACAGAGCATGTGTCACATTAAACCATAACAACACAGAAAACCCTTTATTTAGCAAGGACACTGACAAAGCAGACAACAGGAGTAACTGCCTTTATTCACATATTACACATTAGGCACCGAAAGTAGACAAGAGCAAGGCCAGAGGCCAGTACTAAGTGCAGAGTAGGTACTTGAGAAGCTGCACAGGCAATGGGCAAACGGCAGTGAATAGCAAGGCCAGTGGCCAGTCTAAGGTGTAGAGTAGGTACATGAGATCCTGCACAGGGAATGGGCAAACAGCAAGGCCAGTGGCTAGTACAAGGTGCAGAGTAGGTACATGAGAAGCTGCACAGGGAATGGCCAAACAGCAAGGCCAGTGGTCATTCCAAGGTGCAGAGTAGGAACATGAGAATCTGCACAGGGAATGGGCAAACAGCAAGGCCAGTGGCAAGCACAAGGTACAGAGTAGGTACATGAGATCCTGCACAGGGAATGGGCAAACAACAGTAAACAGCAAGGCCAGAGCCATTCCAAGGTGCAGAGTAGGTCCATGAGATCCTGGACAGGGAATGGACACACAGCAGTGAACAGCAAGGCCAGTGGCCAGTCAAGGTTGCAGAGTAGGTACAGGAGAAGCTGCACAGGGAATGGGCGAATAGCAAGGCCAGTGGCCAGTACAGGGTGCAGAGTAGGTACTTGAGATCCTGCACAGGCAATGGGCAAACAGCAGTGAACAGCAAGGCCAGTGGCCAATCCAAGGTGTGTGGAAATTTGGCAGAGATCGCTGTTAGTATTTAGAAGAAGCCATCTTGTTTCTGACAGCCATTTTGTCAACCATGTGCTCGCCATGTGTTTTTTCCTTCTTCACTGTTGCTTGCCCTTGTGCTTTGCTCAAATAACTGGCTATACTTAGCCTCTGTTACTCTGCACATATGCAGAAGAGTCTGTAGCTGCCCATGCACCTGCTCTAGTCTGTAACTGTCAGGTTGTCTTTACCAAAGTCAGCAACTATTGACGTGTAGTCTAGTTCCTATATTCCCAATAGTCTCTGCGCATTAGAATAACATAAACAGCAGTGTAGACATAGGACTGAGGTCATCTAGGTCTCTACTGACTATGTTAGACTTAACTAGTTTTGTCAGCTAGCTCAGAGGTCACTGAAAACTTTCTCGAATGTTCAGGAAAGGGTTAACCGTCCTGATTTAGACAAGAAGGGATTAGTTTCTGACAACCGCATAAACATAACTTTGCTCCCTCAGAATAAAGAGTGTATCTCTAGAGTCGTGTGAAAACAATAGACAGCTATTTCACTCAGTCAATCCTGCATGCTTAATTTCACCAGATTGCAGAGAAAAACTACAGGGGGTCATGAATGACGCAGCCAGGCTGATCTACAAGAAACCCAGGACTGCCCATTCTTCCCCCCTGATGCAGGAGCTACATTGGCTCCCGATTCGTCAGAGGGTTGTTTTCAAAGGACTGTGCATTGTACACAAGGCGCTGTATGGTAAAGCACCAAGTTATTTGAAATCCCGCCTACTCCCTTATATACCGGGCAGGACCTTGCGCTCGTCGGACGCTACCCTTTTGTTCCGACCACGTTTCAAATTGACCACGGTGGGGGGACGTGCTTTCTCCAACACACTCCCAGCCTTGTGGAACAAATTGGCCCCAGAACTCAGGAAGGAAAGTAATCTACTATCCTTTAGGAAAAAATTAAAAACTGTACTTTTTAAGCAAGCATGGAGCAGACCCTAGGCGTACGAGTGGGATCAAGTGAATGCCATACCTCACTATGCAATCTGGACAAACAGCGCTTAGAGACCCCGGTGGTTATAACGCGCTATATAAATTAAATAAATAAATAAATAAAATAAATAAATAGAGAGACGGGCGTTTTCAATAAAAGGTGTTATTTTATTGAGCAGTCTTCTTTCTCATGCAAGAGAAATGAATTGCCACAATTGCAATGCTTATTATAAAGTGAAGTGCGTACAGTAAAAGTAGTATTATGAAATAATACTGTAAAAGCATTGATATGGTTTCTTAGCCATATGATACTTTAAAATGGATAAAATATATACATACATAAAAACATTGACTAACGAACTCAACTGGTGCTTTTAAGATACGCCTACCCCGGTGTACCTGACCTAAGCCTAATACGTGGGAAGGAGTAAGTAAGTTGCAGTTTTAAGTTAAGTTAGGTTTTTGCCAAGAATCGGAATCAAGAATTCTCTCTAAGGTTTTACTCAGCTCCGTACCTTGGTTATAGAATGAAGGAGGTCTTGTATCTCGCTCCTCAGGAATCGATCTCCCAGCAACCCGCGTGAGTGACTTGGGAACACCGGAGCTGGATTTCCTCGGCTGGAGAAAAAGACAGCGTCTCTCTCAGTGCGTCGAAGGGAGGGGCGTTTTCCTTTGGCTCTAGCAACAGCTGGGCTCCCGGGCAAGTAGAACGTCGCTCTGCTCCCCACCACCGTGTGTTTGCTTAAGGCAACATTGGTATATTTATACCTGAAAGGTGCCGGGTTTGACGTAAGGTTGGACATAAGACGTCACTAAGAACTAACAGTACTTTCTGGACTCCAGGAGTTCTTGTGCAAATCAAAACAAAAGCAGGGGGAATTCCTGGGCTGCTGGAGGCTTGGTTTGTTTAAAGAACGCGTTGTACTTTCTAGGAGTCTATGGGAGTAGCCTTGCCGTGTTTTAGACTGCATGGGCTATTACTAAATATGGATATGATTTCTATGCCTTTATAAGGATAATATTTGTTATAACCACATAAGGGCATAAATCGGGAAAATCAAATTAGGGTTCTAGATATACAACACCCATTCCACGTATTAATATCCATCAATACAAAAAAATAGGCAATATTAAACATATGATGCATGTCTGTTTCCAACCCACCCCAAAATACATAATTGCATTTGAAATGATGTATGGTTTATACACAAAAATGAGTATTGGTACTGTACGTTTTTTCAAGCAGGGTTATCATTCAGTTAAATGCATATATCTATCAGCTGAATGTATTGTGAAAATTACACATGAAATGGCTCTGTATACAGAACAGAAGGTCGAGACCATTTCATCACATATTTTTACGATAATGTACATGTGCTAGAGGCTGAGGTAAAATATTGTCTCTAATGTCTCTAAAAATAGAAGCTCTGTTCTCTAAGAACAGTTCTACTTTAAGCAGAGTACCATGTGCCGGAAAAATGGTAAATATTTTTTATTTCAAAGAAAAATAATTTCGCTTTCAGGGGAAGAAATAGTTCCAAATGTTTTCATTTGCTTTGTTTAACAGAACTGAATGCCAAATTCAGAGTTCAGGAAACGCTGTGTGCTTGTTGTTGTTTTTTTAAAGTTATTCTCGTTGTTCAAGGGAGAACATCATATCAGACAGGCTTGCAAAAAATTGGTCTACAACATCAGGTGAAAGTTCGTCCAAGTTTGAAAATGCTGTAACTGTGCAGTTCTGTGCGTGATTGCTATCATCGATGTTTGGATCAGCAATGCTCACAGAACGTTGTACCTGTTTGGTGCTGCTTTCCTCTCGTATTTCACCGCCACCTACTCGTAATGGTGAAGTCTCAACGAATGACGTCATCAGAATAGGTAACCGCTGGGGACAACACATTGCATGAGTCATTACTGGACAAAGCAAAGTATCGATATCCATTGGTACTGCTGATGGTAGTGTAAGACAGATGTCCAACAAGCCTTCTTCTCCGCATAGCAGACATCGAAGCACAGGTAAGATGCAATCCTGCCAGATTGGACTGAATAAAAGAAACCAAGTTGTACTCAGATCTCTTAGCCGGGCTAATCCGAGGACCTTAGTGATACGGTCTCGATATCGTATTGCTAGGATTGTTTCTTCCATCGTTGCTGGAGTCTAGTCTGTGGATTGGCTTGCCATATCGGAGCAGAAGGAACAAAAATAAAATTCCTGCTACGAGTCCGAAAATTAAAGGTAGGCCGCCAAAGACAGAATGGACAAAATTCGGGAAGATGCCCAGAACTGTTTCAAATGGTGTTAAAAGTCCCGAAAAAATTGTCTCAAATACATGTGCGATGCCACTGGTATCAGACATGTTTAAAGTTTGACTTAACGTTTCTACGAAATGCACAGGGCAATTTGTCGATAAAAGGGTATGTATCTCTGCCGTTGTCCTTGCACATCATACGTTTCTTTGGACGAGGTCAGCGGCACAGTAGTCTGTAAAAGAATAGACTTCATTCTGCTTAAAGTATCACTTCGAATAGAATAGATATTCACATAAGGCCATATTGCCGCCTCCATGTCTGGATTGCTGTTTGGAATGGATACAATACTTGCATACAGCAAATGACCCTGGAAGTAACAGTTACGAGATAGCATTCTCCTGGCACCATTCCACAACAGCTGTGGTCATTTATTAGAACGTAGCTGCCGTTGGATAGCTGTCTGAAAAATGGTTCTATCTGTGTTGCAGGAGTGCCTTGCAGGTGACATGAAAGCTTATTTGAAGACCCTTCGCAGGCTCCATGCAAGTTAATACTTTGACACAGAAGTGTACCGCTTAGTGATTTTTTACAATTATTACTACTAAGGAATACCTCCTTTTTCCCTTCACTATAACATTTGTGTGTGTAAGGGAAATCCCAGGTTGATTTGATGTATCCTTTACACAACCTTTCATACTGGCCTGCTGGTATATATTCTTGGCAATATTTAAACTGGAAAGTTGTTATCGGAATTGTAATTGTTCCGTGTATTATCCATTCAATGACAGGTCTTTCTGACATTGTCAATGGTAATCTCTCAAGTTTTTCAATGCTCAGAATCGTATAGTCTGCTCCTTTTTGTGCCAAACGGATTTGTTTATCAGTAAGGTTAAAGATAGAAAATAATGAAGTTATGTTGATTAGACGCCATGGCACGTAGCCTGAACGTAGGTTTTGCAACGTCCAGCCTAGCTGTACAATAGAACGCAATTGGGACTGACCATGTTGTAACATTAGCAAGTCTTGCTCTATTATATCAAAGGCAGATGATACAATACTGTCCAGTGAATATATTCTGGAAGACAGAGTCGTTAACCCATTGTCCACTACAGAAAGTGATTTTTCCATATTTATACGATCAATTTCTTGTATTTTTTCTGCTGTTTCAATTTGCATTACTTTCCAAGCTTCGTTGTATGCAGCGTATATACCGGCCGCTATGAAACGTTTTTGACGCTGTTTGCGAGGTCCCAGTATGAAATCTCGCAAGTCAGCACCTTCTTTAAGTAAAGTCAAGTGTTGCTTAATTTCAGCCAGTGTGGATTTCTGTAGCCACTTAAGGCATAATTTCCCTACACTGTATGTTGTAACTATCCCTAGATGTTGTCTCTGGGAATATCTTGGGTCTGGCCTGGTAAGTTTGAACCCCTGTCTTTTGTTCTGGAATCTATCTTGACAGTTATGTGTGTCTGTGGGCCAGATCAACCATTTTTTCCAATCAGGATTTGTTCTGTTTTGGTGAAAAATATGGGATACGTCTATTTCCACATCCGCAGTACTATTACTATCAGGTATGGGCTGCGGAATAGACGGTTTATTTAAGTCTTTTATCTTAGCTAAACCAAGACAAGTAGTTTGTTGAATGGTATCATTCAGGAATACTATTTGTTCTGGGATCATGCAGGCTCTAAATAATGATTCTAGACCTTGTACCTGCCAGTCTTTTGTTCCCCAGATGGTTTTTGTTTCAATGTTATTTTTCCAAAATTCAAAACCAAATGTAGACATTTCGTCATAAAGTTTTTCAGAATAAATCAGTTTAGTATTTGTCAACATTGTTTTCATTCCTGTCTTATTTAACATTTTAAAATAAAATGTTTCTGGATCACTGTTGTTAAACCCTGAGAAGTATGGAAATTTCTCAGAAAATGTCTTCGAACTTCCTTTTGGTGGAGTTGGACAATGTTCCCATTGATTATAAGTAAAAACATTTCTAGGTTGTGCAGATTTATGCAAATAGTGATGACCATAGTGATTGTAACAGTATAATTCTTCATAATTTGATGAACCCTGTAAATAATCATGTTCTGTGAATTTAGCTGACATTTCTAAATCTGACATCATATTATTAATATTTTCAAAGTCCCAATCATCAGAGAAAGAACTTGGTATCACAAAATCACTTAAGGAAAACTTAAACTGGTGTGGATACTTCAAGAGCTCAATCGGCCATAAATTTCATAGCTAGTTCTGTCCCATGCTATACCCCCAGGTATTGAGTTGGCTGTGATGTTCACAGATGATAGTTCTCTTTTTTCGATGTGAGAGGATCTGTGAGACTTTAGGACCAAGTTGATGTTCTGACTTGCTGTGTCTATTGTACTATATTTTCCATCAATGAATTTACCCAAGCATAAAACCATGATGAGCCAAAGCAGGAGGAAAAGTACACCTAACACATTCCAAAATTCAATCCATGGTGAAATCAGATATGTTTCTTTTAGTTGGTGAAAAAGCTCGGTTATTTTTTCTTTGAAAGTTTTTGTTGCTGGCTTGTCTCCATGTTCACTTGGATCATCGGAAAAGTCATCAAAGTTGATAAAATAGCCAGATGCAGTTCTGTCAATTGGTGGGATTGCTTCCGTGTTTCCATTGATCTTTGCATTTTCTTTTGTTACATTTGTACAGTCTGAGGCTACATCGTTGTAGATTGGTGTATCATCATGAATTGTTGCAATTTGGGTTTCAAGAGGCACAAGTTCCATTGCTTTGTTGCATAGTCCTTTTTTATTTACTGCAGGTTTATCGAATGTGATTATTCTCTCAGTTTGAACCTCTTGGATTGTAGCAAAGTTTGGTCTTCTGCCATTTCTTGGTAGTCCACTGGGCCTGCTATTTATTATCGGCCACATGTTTGTGGTTTCACCAGGTCGATGGAAACAATTCTGTTTTCCTTTTTACCAGCAAGTGGCGGTAGTATAACTGATCTTGTTCAGCTGACAGCTTAGACAGGTACTGCTTTTCTGTAAGAAGGCCCAAATTCCTTCTTCA
Organism: Lissotriton vulgaris; assembly: GCF_964263255.1. NCBI lineage: Eukaryota > Metazoa > Chordata > Amphibia > Caudata > Salamandridae > Lissotriton > Lissotriton vulgaris. Next base: position 1,358,069,125 of record NC_141687.1, read on the forward strand.
CCGCGATCTTTTCTCTGACCAGATCCCCAATCTTTGGAATCCAGACAGGTCTTACTGGGGCAGTGGTTCTTCAGTGGTTGCTGGCTTAAACTTTATGTTACTTAGACTCTTTCTTGTTTCATTCAAGTCCTGTAAAACAGCCAAGCGATCTTTGATATCAAAAGTTTTTTCTTCTACCACTGAAGTTTGACGATCCAAATCCTGGATAATCATTCTATTACCAAACAAAAGTTTATAAGGACTGATACCTCCTAGAGAATTTCTTGGCATGTTATTAAGACTACGCTGGACACTTATTAGATGTTTGACCCACCCGTCACCCGAACCTAATACCCTCGCTGTTATAGATTGCTTTATGTCACGTTTTTTTCTTTCCACTACTGCATTTCCCTCAGGATGGAAGGGAGAAGAGTACCGCAATGCAATGGCCATGCTGATCATGGCATCTTTGTAAGCTCGAGAGCTAAACGCAGAACCCTGGTCAGAATGTAGAATGCCAATCGGCTATGTGCCGATTAAGACTCGCAAATCTTTTATAACAGTTCTGGCGTCAGCCGAGCGCTGGGGCCACATTTTTAAGTGAATTCTGTCTTAATAATTATGGGGACGCATTTCTCCGGCTGGATTTCTGGGTATAGATCGCCTGATGCTTTCTAATAAAGGTGTCCTGGCAATAGTCTGGTCCGGTTCACAACTGCGATCTCTGTTGCAGTCTGGACAATCCATTGCAAATTTGTAAATTTGCAAGCTCATCCCCGGCCACCAGTATTCTGATTGTAATTCTATTAGAGATTTCAAGATCTCTTGGTGCCTCGGACCCAGTCCCATGTGTGCGTCCTCAATCAAGAAAACTCTCCGGTTCGTGTTTGGAATTACTCTATCCCCCACTCCAGGGATTTGAGCAAAAGGAACGGAGTTTGCATCAATTATGTATGTATTACTGAGTGGATAGTTGAGAGGTAATGCTGCATAATCGCCTTTTAACAACGCTTTTACCGCCAGCATGGTTTCTCCATCTAAGTGTTTTTCAGAACGCTTTTTTGTGGCTACCGAAGCCGGTTGAACCGCTGCGGCTCTGTTAGCCAATGAATTCCCTGCAACGTGAACGCCATCACGTTGATGACTCAGTGTATGTATCACGTCAGTCTTTTGTAGTTCTTTCTGCAAAAGAACTACGTGTTCCCAAAGCGTTTTATGCTTTATTATGGCACCTGTGTCATCTTTGTAACCATTTTTGCTCCATGTCTGCATGTCACTGTTGTATGACTTGATGCAGTAATGCGAATCGCACACTATTAGTGTGGGGAATTCGCGATCAGCATTTTCAAGCGCCATCTTTAAAGATCTTATTTCTGCTCGCTGAGCTGAACAGATTCTGAGTGATTCAGTTTTGGTAATCATCGGTTTGAATTTACCAGAGCGCCAGCGACCTTTAACAAACGCGCACGCTGCATTGTAGGATTTTTTCTCTACATCGTAATGGTGTGCAAATCTGTCCATATAGATTACACAGGTATATTGTTCGAGGGGCAGTATTTCGATTGGCAGAGGATATTCTTGTTCGTATTCTAGATCATCTAGTTTTTTCATTTTCGTGTCAAAATAGTATTTCACGTCTTCTGCAGCAAGAGAATTTTCCCATTGTATCCATTTTGGATCTAATGTCACTGTATGCAGATTGTGTGGACTTGTTAATGCCTCAAGGGCTGATTCTGCTGTATAAACAGTTATCTCCTGCCTTGGACTAGGGCTCTTTCTCTTGCTACAGCAGTTTGAACCGCTGTCAGAATTTTTCTGTAGAACTGAATTTCATTTCCGCTTGAGTGTACAAATGTGATTTGTAAGCTATAGGTACAGTTTCTCCCTCATTAGAGGTCAGGTATATGAATCTGCATCATCCTGGGATGACTCGGATTACAAGGTTGCGTGCGTTTTCGTGATTTTTCAATTTTGTTTTAGCTAACATGTCTGTTTGTAATGATCTTAAAATTTCTGTGTGTTTCGGAGTCCACTGTATTGGTTTGAAATCAGGTTTTATTAATTCATAGAGAGGTTTAACCCTCTCTGCATAATTTAGAATGTATGTTCTACCAAAATTCTGGAAGCCTAGTATTGATTGTACATTTTTCAGCGTTTTTGGTGCTTGGAGTACTGCACACTTCTCTAGGAAGTTGTCTGCCAGGCTTTTGCCTTCACTTGATTATTCATATCCTAAAAATAGGACTGTTAGATGGGCAATTCTTGACTTTTTAAAGTTGAATTTGTAACCCTCTGATGCGAACCCAAGAATTATGGTGTTCACTCTTTTTAAGTGAGTCTCCAGGTCATCGTCTGTAAGATAGATGTCATCAATATATGATAATGCCTCATCATCATATATTTGTAGTTACTCTGTTACCCTTGCTGAGAATAATCCTGGGCTATTCTTGAATCCCTGTGGGAGTCAGCAAAATTGTTTTTGTGACCCCATTATTGAGAAAGCAGTCAAATACCTGCTTTCAGGTGCAATGTTTTGACAGAAGAATCCATTAGAGATATCTAATGTCCTTTTATATTTTTTGCGCACAATGTTGTTTATTAGTGCTGCACTGTGTGAGTTTTGTACTGCAAAAGTTTTGCAGCAGGAGTTTAAATGTCTGTAGTCCAAAACTAGGCGATATGAGTCGTCTGGTTTGGAGACAGGAGTCAAAGGATTGTTCATTTGTGAGGTGCATATTTCAATCACCCCTTGATATTCAAGTTGATCTAAGATCTCCCTGACTTGCTTTTTAGCTTCCTGTTTAACTGGGTACTGCCTTTGTGCAGTGGGTTGATTTTTTAACTGGATTTTGTGGGGAGGAGAGTCCTCATCCCTTCCTACATCATTTTTGTATAATGCAGGGGCTTGGGCCACTGCCCATTTTCTTAAGAATGTGTATTTTTTTTTATTGGAATATGATTTGAGAAGGCAGGCATAATAATTTCTTCGCCATGAGGGCACTCCCTGACAAACTCTGTTGGCCAGTCTTTTTCAGCTAACACGATGTCATAGCCTTTAGAAAGATTCTCCCAAAAGAGACCTTTTATTTTCCTAGTTTTATCTCTCTCTATACGTAATGTTACTTCATATAGTTTATGGGGCACGCTAATTCGTGTGTCTGCAGTTTCCACCTGAATGTATTCATTCATGTCCACTGTCTCCAGAAGATTCATCAGGATCTTGTGAGCTATGGTCACTTCTGCTGCGCTGTCTAGCATTGTCTGGGCCCACTCTCCGTTTTTCAGTTGTGTCCTCAGAATCCTCGGCATGTTTAATTTTAATACTTGCTACCTTCTTTCTGGGAAATTGTGATTTTTTACTTTGATGAGCAGGTTCTTTGTCTTTGGACTTGACGTGCTCTTCCTTGTATTCTGACCGTCCTCTTCTTTCCAATTTCTGTGAGGAAGTCTGAAAAGATCGAGAGGGACGTGTATCAATATCTTGATATCTATCAGGTTTTCTCAATTTATCCCTGTCTCTAAGGCTGTATCTTTTCTCAAAGGGTTCCCTTTGGGGAGACTTGCCTCCTCGGCCAGGAGATCTTTCTCTCCGTTGAGGAGACCTTCCTCTGGACTGGAATCGTTTTTCCTTGGGAGTGGATTGATTATTACCATCCCAACCCTTTTTTGGAGTATTTAGATTATTTTTAATAAATGTTATTTTCAGGATTTTCAATTAATTGGAGTTTTATTTGTTTCCCACCCAAACAATCTCTTCCTAGCTCTTCATAGGATTTTTCTATGATTCTGGCAAGTTCAAATGGTTGGTCTGTTATATCTGTCTCCTTCAATTTCTGCAGGTACTTTATATCGTCCCTTGCCAATTGAACTAATTCCTATATGCCTTTGTTAATTCTTTTAGTTTAACTAGGAGTTCTTCGCTCAACATTGTTTCAATGTCTGGGTGTGTTGTGTTTCTGGCTAGAACCCGCCACGTGGCTCCTGGTCTACCTAGTGGACCATGCCTGGTGATGTGATTTTGATGTTTTAGGGCGCGATTAAAGCAGAGCAGGTGCTCTTGGTAAGTTAGTGGGATTTCAACGTCCTCGAAAGGAATGTATACATCCGGAGGTTCCTCTATTTTGTAATAGTGGAAATATTTTGTCACAGCGTGCGCTGCTGGAAAATGTATCCATGAATAGAACACCTCTGTCTGCCGATACTCATGTGCCTCTATCACGAATATGACCGTACCACCTCTTGGAGATAGTCCATTCTCTATAAGTTTAAGAGTTGTAGTTCTTCTTATATTGACCGGAATGATTATAGCACCGGAGTCATTTTCTTGGATGGTTGTGTCATCCGCTAGGAGTTGAGCTGCTAATGGTTCTCTATCTCTTTCTTCTTCACTTTCCCCCATTTTACTGGAAGAAAGTTTTTTGTTGCAGATCAAGTTTCAAGGAAACAAAGATTAGGTGTACAATATTTTGAAACACTGTATCTTTCAACGTTGACTAAACCAAAAACTAATACATAGGATCCTCATCCTACTAAGTTCCGGCGGATATTAACCTTTCACCCACTCCAGACGTCTATTGGAGTTTTTACGGGAGAAAGGGGTCTGTGTGAAAAGCACAACTGAGTTACTCTATGGTCTTGCGTTAGATTATCGCCTTACCAAACGTTGGGCGCCATGTAGTGTAGTTCCTATATTCCCAATAGGCTCTGCGCATTGGAATAACATAAACAGCAGTGTAGAGTAGGACTGAGGTCATCTAGGTCTCTACTGACTATGTTAGACTTAATTAGTTTTGCCAGCTAGCTCAGAGGTCACTAGAAACTTTCTCGAATGTTTAGGAAAGGGTTAACCGTCCTGATTTAGACAAGAAGGGATTAGTTTCTGACAACCGCATAAACATGACAACTTTGCTCCCTCAGAATAAAGAGTGTATCTCTAGAGCTGTGTGAAAACAATAGACAGCTATTTCACTCAGTCAATCGTGCATGCTTAATTTCACCAGATTGCAGAGAAATAGAGAGACGGGCGTTTTCAATAAAAGGTGTTATTTTATTGAGCAGTCTTCTTACTCATGCAAGAGAAATGAATTGCCACAATTGCAATACTTATTATAAAGTAAAGTGCGTACAGTAAAAGTAGTATTATGAAATAATACTGTAAAAGCATTGATATGGTTTCTTAGCCATGTGATACTTTAAAATGGATAAAATATATACATACATAAAAACATTGACTAACGAACTCAACTGGTGCTTCTAAGATACGCCTACCCGGTGTACCTGACCTAAGCCTAATACGTGGTAAGGAGCAAGTAAGTTGCAGTTTTAAGTTAAGTTACGTTTTTGCCAAGAATCGGAATCAAGAATTCTCTCTAAGGTTTTACTCAGCTCCGTACCTTGGCTATGGAATGAAGGAGGTCTTGTATCTCGCTTCTCAGGACTCGATCTCCCAGCAACACGCGAGAGTGACTTGGGAACACCGGAGCTAGATTTCCTCGGCTGGAGAAAAAGACAGCGTCTCTCTCAGTGCATCAAAGGGAGGGGCGTTTTCCTTTGGCTCTAGCAACAGCTGGGCTCCCTGGCAAGTAGGACGTCGCTCTGCTCCCCACCACCGTGTGTTTGCTTAAGGCAACGTTGGTATATTTATACCTGAAAGGTGCCGGGTTTGACGTAAGGTTGGACATAAGACGTCACTAAGAACTAAAAGTTCTTTATGGACTCCAGTAGTTCTTGTGCAAATCAAAACAAAAGCAGGGGGAATTCCCGTGCTGCTGGAGGCTTGGTTTGTTTAAAGAACGCGTTGTGCTTTCTAGGAGTCTATGGGAGTAGCCTTGCCGTATTTTGGACTACATGGGCTATTACTAAATAAGGATATGATTCCTATGCCTTTATAAGGATATTATTTGTTATAACCACATAAGGGCATAAATGGGGAATATCGAATTAGGGTCCTAGATAGAAATACTGTAGTCAAAAACAGAAAAACCTCCCCTAGAACAATAATTAAATAAAGGCACACACTCTAATCTTTGATACAAATCATCATTGTCCCACACAAGAATTAATTATTTGAAAAACATTAGTCTGTTTATTATTATTTTACTGAGATTTCTCATTTGTAGATCCAAAAGCAAAAAACATAAATGTATATGCAATTCTTATTTACATTTCAAAAACACATGTGAAGGAAGCCCCCACACAACTTCAATACAATCACCAATCACACTCATCCAAACCATCATCAATCATACCACTCAACAATATATACACAAATCACAACCCATTGACAAAAAATAGCCGATCATATATATATATACACGTTTAAAAAGACAATATACAGAGAAGAAACAACATCACACAAAAAGCGCCGACGCGCGTTTCGGTACAGGACCGATATCCACCAATCCTTCTTCAGGGCACAATAGGATACATGTCATTTCTTCTGTACTTTATCAGAACACAGGAGAGATACCAGGAGGGTCAATTTTTTTAAATACAGTGCTATTTATACATCGAATCCAAGCCACTGCTACACATCACAAAACATCTGCGGGGACAATGAAAAACGCCTGATAAATACACATTTTATGTTGCTGGAAGAATTAGAACCCAAGAATAAGGAGTACCAGAAAGGAGCAATAACCAGAGGAAAGTTAGAGACCATCACAAGAAATCAGGCTAAGATAAGAAAAAAAGGGCCCACGAGGAGAGTAAGAAAGAAATGAAAAGAGGAGGGAGGTGCCACCTAGTGTCAACACCTACCAACGACGCCAGATGAATTTAGGCCATTTTTAGAACGTGCGTGAAGGATACATAACAGACCACCAGCATGTCGCCGATTTAAAAAGAGTGACATTCAGTCCGTGTACCATCCTTTCATGCCTATGATGGAAAGATCAAACAAAACCGTACATACCCCTATTTTCAGCTGGGGTGAAACATAAGCAGTAAGTAATGGAAGAATGAGTACTTGACTGAAGGGCTGAAAATCGGCTCTAAAAGAATATAAGAAAATGGTTAAATACACCCGGTCCCGGCCCAGACAATCTCACAGTAGGTCTCACTCCATTTCTGAGTAACACGGGCCAACCCTAAGGTTTAAGTTGCTGCAATTCCTGAACACATCGTAGGGCGTACCTCCCATATATATATATAACTCAAACTCACAATCCCCAGTGCAGGGCCTCCCTTTCTCTCTAAATACTGAAAGTTATATTATTCTCCCAAAAAGAGGCAAAAAACAGTCCAAATCATACTCGAGCGAGACCCATTCGTAATTACGAAACCTACCAAGGGCAGGTAGATCCGATTCAGGGAAGGGAGGTCACACCGATAATCAGGGCTCACGTTCCCGGGATTCTCTACAACTGGAGAGGGCCTCAAAGCCTGTGAGAGATAAAGTAATGTAGTTAAGAAATTAAGCTCACCCCTCCAAACTTCAGGCGGGGCTCCGAAATGAAAAGGGGAGTATGTTGCTACCTACGGAGGGATAAAAAGAATATTCCCGCTCAATTTCTTAGGTAACCACCGGTAATTGATGTAGGAAAATGCAGATAGAGGGCCCGAGCTTGTACACTGTACCCCAGAGGCGTAGCTGCAAAATAAAATGAAAACACGGAGGGATAAGGAGGGCGCCCAACCAGGATCAAAGTAGGAAAGCAAGTATAGGGGTCCCGGAATTAAAGGCTTACCTCATAGATTAGAGGCGTCTCTCTTCAGAGCAGACTGTGGTGAAAGTCCAACAGTAAGGCTGAGGCGATCGAGAACCAATCCGCAGGAGGTTCTCTTAATATACAGAACGGGCCCGCCCGGCATAAACAACATACACCTGGGAGCCCGAAGTCCGGCCTCTCTGGGCCTGCATGATAAGACTCCGGGCTCCCAGGTGTATGTTGTTTATGCCAGGCGGGTTGGTTCTCGATCACCTCAGCCTTACTTTTCCAGCCAAAAAGATAGATTAAACTGTGTTAGCATCCTGTAAGCAAAAGGCAGATGAATCAGTCTTTCACTTCTTTACACATTTGAGGAGGCATTCCACAACTTTAGTGGTCACTCATTGGCAGCGGACACGGACAGGCATCTGTTTGTCAATAAATTTGTCGCAAACATGTTGCCAGGAATAGCTAGTCGTCTAAAGGCCAGCGAAAGTTCATGAACTATGTCTTCTCCAGTCTCTCTTTTGACTAACGCTCAGTAATATGAACGTAAGGAATTGGAAGCTAAGGGCAATGAGGATAAAAAGACTAAAAAGTTGAAAACAAAAGTTATCATAGCTCAGGTTTATGGTCCATCTTATTGAGGTGGTGGCAACGGCGGACGTGCGTCATATTTCCCGAGCGCACCCTCTTAGGCTCGGCCTACTCTGTCTTCTGATCAGTGTGCTTATTGTAAGAAGATTGGACATTGGGCTGTTGACTGTCAAGAATTGCGTGCTCAGCAGTATCAGCGTGGACGGGGGCAAATTAGAAGCCACTTGGGTATTTAGGAAATAGGGGTGGCATTGATAATCGCGCCAGGTTTGAAACTGTTGTGCACACTCAGAATTTGTCTCATTCTTTTGATAGACGAAACCAATATCAAATGTCTGTCCCTATGTTCAAGCACATGTTTTGGGTTCTACTGATCGGTTTCTGGTTGATACAGGAGCTACTCATAGCGCCTTGTCTAAACAATTGGTTCCAAGGGCTCCCCTGTCTGGCTTAACAATTACATCAATAGGTTTCGATGGGACACCTTCCCTTAGCCCACTGTCACAAACACTTGCTTTCCATGTTGATAAATTCAGTGTTTCATGTCCATTTTTGCTTTCCCCTAACACACCGGACAATAATGTGGGTCTTGATATGCTCAAGTATTTTAGGGCTACGATTCATTGTTCCCCAGAAGGTGCGCGTGTTATTTTGAATGATAACTATCCCATGGTTGAGAAGTCCTGTCTCATTAGAGAGGATGTTGCATTGGGCTCACTTCCTAATACTTTGTGGGCTACTTCAGACACTGATGTGGGACAAATAGTTATTTCACCAGTGCATATTCATGTAAAGGAGGGAGTTTCTTTGCCTCAATACAAAATTTCTCAAGTAGGTGAAGAAGCACTTGTACACATTGTTCATGATCTGATTGAAGTGGGAGTTGTGGAAGAAGTCCCTTACAAAATTTACAATAGCCCTATCCTTCCTATTATGAAGAAATACACTGATACTAAAATCTACAGGTTTATCATTGATTTACGAGAAGTGAACAAGATTGTAGTGCTTCAATACCAGGTAGTCTATGACATCACGACACTCCTTACCATGGTCCCTCTGACAGCGGCCACCTTTACTGTGATTGATTTGAAGAACGCTTTCTTTTCAATCCCTATTCATCCTGACAGCTGATATTTGTTCAGCTTCACTTTGAATAACCGATCATTTAGATTTTGTAGAGTTCCCCAAGGGTATACAGAGAGTTCTAGTATTTACAGCCAAGCATTGTAAAGACAGATTGATTCTTTCCCTGTGCCAACTGGGGTAGCTCTCATACAATATGTCGATGACATCTTGTTGGCAGCTGATACGCTTGAACAGTGTGAAGAAGGAAGGCTGTCATTGCTTTAATTTCTTGCATCACACCATCACAAAGATTCACGGAAGAAATTGCAATATTGTAGACAGAAGGTTACCAATTTAGGTCACCTCCTGTCTAAGGAGGGACGTGCACTTACACCAGGCCGCATTCAAGCTATTTTAGACACACCAGTGCCCTGTACTCAGAAAAATGTTTGTGCATTCATTGGTCTTACTTCTTTTTGTAGGCAATGGATTTTAGGCTTCTCACACATCGTTAAACCTTTGTTGACTCTTCTGACTAAAGACAGTCCAATGCCCCATCCTTGGACGACTGAATGCCAGAGTGCTTTTCAACAGTTGCAACAAGCTCTCTGTTCTGCACCAGTATTAGGCACTCCAGACTACACTAAGGCTTTTACACTCTATGTAGGAACTTTGTGCATTTTACTCATTGTAAAAGAGTGCTGTCTACCCTGGTCGAACCTGCTGCCCTGATCGACCATTGAGACATCCTGGACACGGAGAAAAGCCAAGCCATATCACCTAAAGAACCTGAGGAAGTCTTCCTAGACCATACGATTCCTGGTGTATCCCGATATCAACTGCGGCCCCGGAAAGAAACTTCATTGTTGAAAAAGACTGGTTGAGCAACCATCCTGGGTTTGTGATAGACTGATGTGGTGAGGGGGGATCCTTTTGCCTAGTGACACCCGTCTCAGCCCTAAGTGAAGAAACCAACGGCTGCCCAGGATTTTAGAGCTCCAACGGTTTTGTTACTTCATGTGCCTAGGGAGAAAGCATAAAATGCAACAAGGATTTGCGACAAGAGGATTATGTGTGTTGTTGGGTTCACTGTCACTATCACTGTCACTATGATCACTATAGCAGTGATAACTTGGGTTGTAGAGGAAGTGGCTCCTGCTGGACAAACACTGACTGTCACTACTCCAGCACCCATTGAACACCACGATTTTACTCTCCCCCATCATGAGCAAAAACATAGACAGTCTTATCTGAACAACACGTTCATTCAGATGTTGTACCCTAAGCACAATGCTACAAACATTACTGACTGTTGGGTGTGTGTAATTATGCCATCTCATCAGAAAAAGGGAGGAACATCTTTCATTCCTCTTCCCTTTTCCCACAACGGCTCTTGTCAAGCCTGGTTTGCACTTCTATTGGCTTCTCAAGTGGCTAATATTACTGATATGGGTATAGGGAGAATAAACTACTATCTTAATAAAGCATGTTATCCTGATGAAGAAAGTGATCCGCAAGCTAAAGGGACTAAATGGGAGATGGAGGAGTACCGACAAGGAAATGCTTCTGCACATTATGTTTACTCAAATACTCAAACTGCTAAGGGTAATGGACCATTTGTTATAGCTGTCACTAGAGCCTGAGCAGGCTTGTGTGTGAGTAGTGTTGGGAAAATTCTGGAGGGACGAAGCAAATGTACCTTGGTTTTGAACATTGATGGTACCAATAACAGCAGTTTTACGTCTTCACATAATACATACTTTATTTGTGGAAACAAGGGATACTACAACCTACCTGTTGGATGGTCTGGATTTTGTTACTTGTCCTTTTTGCTACCTCCTGTGTTTCTGCCCCCTGAATCATATCACAAGGACTATCGACTGTTTAATGACATTTCCAAGAACAAATACAAAAGAAAAATAAGTAATGAGGAGGTGTATCAGACTGACACTGCACTGCCGCATTATTTTGACTTTAATTTGGGGTTGTTCTTTTTTGTTGGTGGTGCCTTGAACAGCAGGAAATCAGATGATTGACTCGTGTCGTGGAAACTGTGACCAACCAAATAGCTATGGCACTTGGAAACATCACAGAGGAACTACAAATTGCGAGGATTGCGGCGCTCCAAAACTGTATGGTCCTGGACGTGGTTCTGGCTCATCAAAGTGGTGCATATCGCCTCATCGGAAGTAGTTGTTGCATGTACATTCCAGATCATGCCCCTTCAGTTTTTGATGCAATATCCAAGCTACAAAAAATAGCTGCTGAGATTCACCCTGATACTGGCACATGGACTTTGTCCAGTTGGTTTTGGACATTGATCTCTACCTGGGGCTGGAAACTATTAACGATGCTGTGCATATTACTTGCAATTCTACTGACATACTTCCTATGTATACAAAGTAGTCCAATGCTTTGCTCCATCTGTATCACTGCTTGTACATCTATCAGACATGATGTTAAGCAAATGAAGGCCCAGCGTGTACTAGAGAAAGAGATTGATGAAATGATGAGAATCAGCATACATGATGTATACCTAGACTCTTCTAGATTATAGATGTCTGCAGCTAATGCTAAAAGGGCCGTCTGTGGAAATTTGGCAGATATTGCTGTTAGCATTTAGCTGACGCCATCTTGTTTCCGGCAGCCATTTTGTCAACCATGTGCTCGCCATGTGCTTTTTCCTTCTTCACTGTTGCTTGCCCTTCTGCTTTTCTCAAAGAACTGGCTATACATAGCCTCTGATACTCTGCACATGTGCAGAAAAGTCTGTAGCTGCTCATGCACCTGCTCTAGTCTGTAACTGTCAGGTTGTTTTTACCAAAGCCAGCAACTGTTGGCTCCTCCTTTACTGTTGACTGTGCATTCTTTGTATGATCATTTGTGTACTTAAATCTCCCATGTGTGCGTGTACCATCTTCTTTTGAGCTCCGGTGTGGGTATAAAAGACCCATGGTTCTTCTACTCCTTGTGCTACTTCATACAACACGAAAGGTGTTGTGTGAATGTAGTTCCAGCTCATGAGGTTATTAAAATATCTTTTTACTATTCAGCTTCTGTGCCCTCTTTCAAGACGGTACCCGAGGCAAAAACGGAAGTGACGAGGAAATAGAACATATCCAGTTCCATTAACTCAATGAAAGACACATCTGACAATCTGCATCACATGTAAAACCTCTGGGAACCTGATATTCCTAAAGATATAAGAACTCTATATGAAATCAGAACAACTGCCACTATCCAAGAGCAGAGTGAGAGTCACTGGCACACATTAATATATGGAAATAAAAGGCCGAGAGAAGTAACAGGAAAAGACTCGATTTAAAGGCTCCTTTTCGGCTATCAACTGCCAATTACGGAGCATGATTATCTGTGGGTGAACAAGGTCTGCCCATATCTGCACGAATTATCCTGAACATTCCATGCCAATTATAAAGAAGGATACCAGTAACAAGAACATGATGACCCCATACTGAAATAAAATTGTCCTGAAGAAGGTGTGACCATATCTACGGCCTCAAACACCGAAACGCATCGACGCACCATATACTATAGAATCCAAGTAAAGTCTAGGGGGCTTCAGCTATACCCCTATTTTGGACATTGGAAGCCACATGTGATTCATGTTAAGACTATTGGATCTGATTAATTTGTAGCAATATTGTCTGTTTCATTGAAGATAGGGGGTTTCTTTTGTCTTTCTCTTTTATTTTGAAATTGTATGGTATGATTACACTTGACGATTAGGTTATGGTACTTGTGTTTTCTTTTTTATAGAAATATCTGGTATATTAACTTGATATATTATTGAATGTTGTAATATATTTTATTGTACTGTATGAGATGTCTCAATGATAATTGTCTTCCAAGAAACACTTTCTCTGAAATTTTAAATAACTCTTGTGTCTCCTATTAGAAGGAGAACATTGTTTGATTTTTTAATAAAAGATTGTGAACGTTACATTTTAGTTGACCAGTAATTCAAGGAATACACTAATGAGATGCCCAGAGTGAATGAGATGCGACTAGAATAGAGTCTATTGAGTGTTATTTTTCTTGAACCAGTCCAGGGATAGCCTTTTGACTTTGATTGTCAGTTGTTGGTCACCTGTGGGACTGAGGGAAATGATCATTGACGTACACCGCTCAAGCTTTGTGTTTGATGTATCTTATTTACTGGTTATACAACTCACAGTTAACTATTTCATACATTGTATGTCTGCCCAGTAATGTGCATCATGACATGATTTGGAGGTACACACATTACTTGTCCATGGGGTTATATGTCAATGGATACCATGCCCCACGTGAAGAATTTGTGAATAAGGGGAAAGGTTGTCATCTGACAACTGGAGGCAATACAACTTGATGTGAAGCATCTTTGCTGATTACTCTGTCAGGCGTTACATCTGCGCATGTACTAGGCATTGTCATCTCATGCATACCTTTATCATGTTCTGGGCTGAGATTCATTTGTTCAACAGACCATGCTTGCTTTGTTTTCATATGACCCTTCAAGCTTAGCCCCCATGTCACTTGTCAGCATTCATTGCTGTGCGTGTTTGTGCCCTGATTTTCTTTTACATGGGATTTGGTGAGTCACACATCTGTTTCTGTGACAGTTACATACGCTTGGCTGTTTGCACACTGGTATTTGTTATTGTATCTGTGTCAATTTTGGTGGGATGTGAGGGTGGATGTTGTCATATGGCTCCATGTTTTTTGAGAGGAATGGTGGGGTACATGCACTGTCTACATACATGTTCTGTTGTCTCATTGGGTGGACTTTCTGACGCATCTCTCTGGGTGTGTGTTTAAGTGCTCCATCTTGCTCAGGGGTGGGACAGGGGTACCTAGTGGGAGTAGTATTGCAGGCCTCCCACCACCAGACAGCCCAACCTGGGAAGATGGCTACTTACATGCGAGTTTCGCTGTTGTAATCCAATGTCTGCCACATGTTTCTGGGTGGGGGGGCCTGGTGGGAGTTGTGGTGCAGGCCTCCCACCCCAAACAACACAACCTGGGAAGATGGCTACCTACCTGTTAGGTGAAGGTGAACAATGCAATGGCTACAACATGCTTCTGGATGGGTGGGGAGTGCTTCATCTTGCTCAGCTGGGGAACAAGGGAGCATGGTGGGAGTAGTATTGCAGACCACCCACACCCAGACAGCCCAACCTGGGAAGTTTGCTACCTACATGTGAGTTTGGTTGTTGTAATCCAATGTCTGCCACATGCTTCCGGTCGGGGGGCCTGGTGGGAGTTGTGCTGCAGGCGTCCTACCCCCAAACAGCACAACCTGGGAAGATGGCACCTACCTGTTAGGTGAAGGTGAACAATGCAATGGCTGTAACATGCTTCTGAGTGGGTGGGGAGTGTTTCATCTTGCTCAGCTGGTGAACAAGGAAGCATGGTGGGAGTAGTGTTGCAGGCCTCCCACCCCAAAACAGCACAACCTGAGAAGATGACTACCTACCTGTTCGATGAGGGTGAACATTGCAAAGGCTGCCACATGCTTCTGGGTGGAAGGGAGTGTTCCATCCTGCTCAGGGGTGAGACAGGGGGCCTGGTGGGAGTTGTAGGGCTGGGAGCCTGTGCACATACAACCCTGGAAATGTAGATGGCTACCTTTGGAGTTTGAAGGATATACGAGTTCATCAACAAACATGGACACAAGACTGTGTGGGGTTTTTGGAATCACCATGTAGAAGGGGATGTGGTATATTGCATGTTGGGATTTGCAGTAACACTGCCTAAACGATGGAGGAAAGAGTGATACACAAAGTCTGTTGTTAAGCGAGGTTTAGACACTAATAGATGTAATTAACCAAGTGAAGGGCGTGATGAAGGGTGGAAACATTGAAAAGGGGTTGCTTAAACAACATGTCCATTGAGACATCCTGGACACGGAGAAAAGCCAAGCCATATCACCTAAAGAACCTGAGGAAGTCTTCCTAGACCATACGATTCCTGGTGTATCCCGATATCAACTGCGGCCCCGGAAAGAAACTTCATTGTTGAAAAAGACTGGTTGAGCAACCGTCCTGGGTTTGTGATAGACTGATGTGGTGAGGGGGGATCCTTTTGCCTAGTGACACCCGTCTCAGCCCTAAGTGAAGAAACCAACGGCTGCCCAGGATTTTAGAGCTCCAACGATTTTGTTACTTCATGTGCCTAGGGAGAAAGCATAAAATGCAACAAGGATTTGCGACAAGAGGATTATGTGTGTTGTTGGGTTCACTGTCACTATCACTGTCACTATGATCACTATAGCAGTGATAACTTGGGTTGTAGAGGAAGTGGCTCCTGCTGGACAAACACTGACTGTCACTACTCCAGCACCCATTGAACACCACGATTTTACTCTCCCCCATCATGAGCAAAAACATAGACAGTCTTATCTGAACAACACGTTCATTCAGATGTTGTACCCTAAGCACAATGCTACAAACATTACTGACTGTTGGGTGTGTGTAATTATGCCATCTCATCAGAAAAAGGGAGGAACATCTTTCATTCCTCTTCCCTTTTCCCACAACGGCTCTTGTCAAGCCTGGTTTGCACTTCTATTGGCTTCTCAAGTGGCTAATATTACTGATATGGGTATAGGGAGAATAAACTACTATCTTAATAAAGCATGTTATCCTGATGAAGAAAGTGATCCGCAAGCTAAAGGGACTAAATGGGAGATGGAGGAGTACCGACAAGGAAATGCTTCTGCACATTATGTTTACTCAAATACTCAAACTGCTAAGGGTAATGGACCATTTGTTATAGCTGTCACTAGAGCCTGAGCAGGCTTGTGTGTGAGTAGTGTTGGGAAAATTCTGGAGGGACGAAGCAAATGTACCTTGGTTTTGAACATTGATGGTACCAATAACAGCAGTTTTACGTCTTCACATAATACATACTTTATTTGTGGAAACAAGGGATACTACAACCTACCTGTTGGATGGTCTGGATTTTGTTACTTGTCCTTTTTGCTACCTCCTGTGTTTCTGCCCCCTGAATCATATCACAAGGACTATCGACTGTTTAATGACATTTCCAAGAACAAATACAAAAGAAAAATAAGTAATGAGGAGGTGGATCAGACTGACACTGCACTGCCGCATTATGTTGACTTTAATTTGGGGTTGTTCTTTTTTGTTGGTGGTGCCTTGAACAGCAGGAAATCAGATGATTGACTCGTGTCGTGGAAACTGTGACCAACCAAATAGCTATGGCACTTGGAAACATCACAGAGGAACTACAAATTGCGAGGATTGCGGCGCTCCAAAACTGTATGGTCCTGGACGTGGTTCTGGCTCATCAAAGTGGTGCATATCGCCTCATCGGAAGTAGTTGTTGCATGTACATTCCAGATCATGCCCCTTCAGTTTTTGATGCAATATCCAAGCTACACAAAATAGCTGCTGAGATTCACCCTGATACTGGCACATGGACTTTGTCCAGTTGGTTTTGGACATTGATCTCTACCTGGGGCTGGAAACTATTAACGATGCTGTGCATATTACTTGCAATTCTACTGACATACTTCCTATGTATACAAAGTAGTCCAATGCTTTGCTCCATCTGTATCACTGCTTGTACATCTATCAGACATGATGTTAAGCAAATGAAGGCCCAGCGTGTACTAGAGAAAGAGATTGATGAAATGATGAGAATCAGCATACATGATGTATACCTAGACTCTTCTAGATTATAGATGTCTGCAGCTAATGCTAAAAGGGCCGTCTGTGGAAATTTGGCAGATATTGCTGTTAGCATTTAGCTGACGCCATCTTGTTTCCGGCAGCCATTTTGTCAACCATGTGCTCGCCATGTGCTTTTTCCTTCTTCACTGTTGCTTGCCCTTCTGCTTTTCTCAAAGAACTGGCTATACATAGCCTCTGATACTCTGCACATGTGCAGAAAAGTCTGTAGCTGCTCATGCACCTGCTCTAGTCTGTAACTGTCAGGTTGTTTTTACCAAAGCCAGCAACTGTTGGCTCCTCCTTTACTGTTGACTGTGCATTCTTTGTATGATCATTTGTGTACTTAAATCTCCTATGTGTGCGTGTACCATCTTCTTTTGAGCTCCGGTGTGGGTATAAAAGACCCATGGTTCTTCTACTCCTTGTGCTACTTCATACAACACGAAAGGTGTTGTGTGAATGTAGTTCCAGCTCATGAGGTTATTAAAATATCTTTTTACTATTCAGCTTCTGTGCCCTCTTTCAAGACGGTACCCGAGGCAAAAACGGAAGTGACGAGGAAATAGAACATATCCAGTTCCATTAACTCAATGAAAGACACATCTGACAATCTGCATCACATGTAAAACCTCTGGGAACCTGATATTCCTAAAGATATAAGAACTCTATATGAAATCAGAACAACTGCCACTATCCAAGAGCAGAGTGAGAGTCACTGGCACACATTAATATATGGAAATAAAAGGCCGAGAGAAGTAACAGGAAAAGACTCGATTTAAAGGCTCCTTTTCGGCTATCAACTGCCAATTACGGAGCATGATTATCTGTGGGTGAACAAGGTCTGCCCATATCTGCACGAATTATCCTGAACACTCCATGCCAATTATAAAGAAGGATACCAGTAACAAGAACATGATGACCCCATACTGAAATAAAATTGTCCTGAAGAAGGTGTGACCATATCTACGGCCTCAAACACCGAAACGCATCGACGCACCATATACTATAGAATCCAAGTAAAGTCTAGGGGGCTTCAGCTATACCCCTATTTTGGACATTGGAAGCCACATGTGATTCATGTTAAGACTATTGGATCTGATTAATTTGTAGCAATATTGTCTGTTTCATTGAAGATAGGGGGTTTCTTTTGTCTTTCTCTTTTATTTTGAAATTGTATGGTATGATTACACTTGACGATTAGGTTATGGTACTTGTGTTTTCTTTTTTATAGAAATATCTGGTATATTAACTTGATATATTATTGAATGTTGTAATATATTTTATTGTACTGTATGAGATGTCTCAATGATAATTGTCTTCTAAGAAACACTTTCTCTGAAATTTTAAATAACTCTTGTGTCTCCTATTAGAAGGAGAACATTGTTTGATTTTTTAATAAAAGATTGTGAACGTTACATTTTAGTTGACCAGTAATTCAAGGAATACACTAATGAGATGCCCAGAGTGAATGAGATGCGACTAGAATAGAGTCTATTGAGTGTTATTTTTCTTGAACCAGTCCAGGGATAGCCTTTTGACTTTGATTGTCAGTTGTTGGTCACCTGTGGGACTGAGGGAAATGGTCATTGACGTACACCGCTCAAGCTTTGTGTTTGATGTATCTTATTTACTGGTTATACAACTCACAGTTAACTATTTCATACATTGTATGTCTGCCCAGTAATGTGCATCATGACATGATTTGGAGGTACACACATTACTTGTCCATGGGGTTATATGTCAATGGATACCATGCCCCACGTGAAGAATTTGTGAATAAGGGGAAAGGTTGTCATCTGACAACTGGAGGCAATACAACTTGATGTGAAGCATCTTTGCTGACTACTCTGTCAGGCGTTACATCTGCGCATGTACTAGGCATTGTCATCTCATGCATACCTTTATCATGTTCTGGGCTAAGATTCATTTGTTCAACAGACCATGCTTGCTTTGTTTTCATATGACCCTTCAAGCTTAGCCCCCATGTCACTTGTCAGCATTCATTGCTGTGCGTGTTTGTGCCCTGATTTTCTTTTACATGGGATTTGGTGAGTCACACATCTGTTTCTGTGACAGTTACATACGCTTGGCTGTTTGCACACTGGTATTTGTTATTGTATCTGTGTCAATTTTGGTGGGATGTGAGGGTGGATGTTGTCATATGGCTCCATGTTTTTTGAGAGGAATGGTGGGGTACATGCACTGTCTACATACATGTTCTGTTGTCTCATTGGGTGGACTTTCTGACGCATCTCTCTGGGTGTGTGTTTAAGTGCTCCATCTTGCTCAGGGGTGGGACAGGGGTACCTAGTGGGAGTAGTATTGCAGGCCTCCCACCACCAGACAGCCCAACCTGGGAAGATGGCTACTTACATGCGAGTTTCGCTGTTGTAATCCAATGTCTGCCACATGTTTCTGGGTGGGGGGGCCTGGTGGGAGTTGTGGTGCAGGCCTCCCACCCCAAACAACACAACCTGGGAAGATGGCTACCTACCTGTTAGGTGAAGGTGAACAATGCAATGGCTACAACATGCTTCTGGATGGGTGGGGAGTGCTCCATCTTGCTCAGCTGGGGAACAAGGGAGCATGGTGGGAGTAGTATTGCAGACCACCCACACCCAGACAGCCCAACCTGGGAAGTTTGCTACCTACATGTGAGTTTGGTTGTTGTAATCCAATGTCTGCCACATGCTTCCGGTCGGGGGGCCTGGTGGGAGTTGTGCTGCAGGCGTCCTACCCCCAAACAGCACAACCTGGGAAGATGGCACCTACCTGTTAGGTGAAGGTGAACAATGCAATGGCTGTAACATGCTTCTGAGTGGGTGGGGAGTGTTTCATCTTGCTCAGCTGGTGAACAAGGAAGCATGGTGGGAGTAGTGTTGCAGGCCTCCCACCCCAAAACAGCACAACCTGAGAAGATGACTACCTACCTGTTCGATGAGGGTGAACATTGCAAAGGCTGCCACATGCTTCTGGGTGGAAGGGAGTGTTCCATCCTGCTCAGGGGTGAGACAGGGGGCCTGGTGGGAGTTGTAGTGCTGGGAGCCTGTGCACATACAACCCTGGAAATGTAGATGGCTACCTTTGGAGTTTGAAGGATATACGAGTTCATCAACAAACATGGACACAAGACTGTGTGGGGTTTTTGGAATCACCATGTAGAAGGGGATGTGGGATATTGCATGTTGGGATTTGCAGTAACACTGCCTAGACGATGGAGGAAAGAGTGATACACAAAGTCTGTTGTTAAGCGAGGTTTAGACACTAATAGATGTAATTAACCAAGTGAAGGGCGTGATGAAGGGTGGAAACATTGAAAAGGGGTTGCTTAAACAACAGATTCAGTTGGAAGTTAAATGAGTCACACTTGCCTCAGCATGCCAGGAAAAATGAAAATGAAGTCACAGTTTTCAAAAATTTAGCGATTTTGGAACCGTTCATCAGCATGTCATGGTAAGCGCGCATAAGTTAATAGAAGTTTTGCTTTTGTAAATAGGTAGTATTTTTTTCTCTATTAACAAGAAGAGGTCTTATTGGAAATTATAGCACAGTCACATTATGTTGAATGCAGTGTATAGAGAAGGGACGGGAGGAAGTTTGACATATGGAAGCGGTTGTATATATGTTATAGTAACTCTCTGCGCTTTACCCACAGATCTAATGTTATTTCATGTGAATGTGCTGTCTAAAGTGGTGATTTGCCGTTTTTGATAGAAATGACTATACATATGCATTTGCTTGTATTTTTAGATGCCCCTGACAAAGGCAAATCATTCCTGAAATGCATTGGGTTTGTAAAAATTAATCATGACATGGAATCGATTCTGCGCTTTTGAGCCTCTTTTTGAATATCGACGCATAACTTGGATTGAATAAAATGAATTGAACCTAAGAAAAGAAGGATGAAATTAATGTTGAAAAAGTGGAAAAAGGAAATTAAATGACTTGAATTTAATTAATAGGATTCAGGCAGTGGCTGTGCAGCGTGGTGGCACCAAAGATGGTTCCCTCGTGGTTTAGTCATTTTGCACCACAACAAGATGAAGCGCGGAGCAAGCTTTGAACGCTGCTAAATGTTTGAATGAGTAACTTAAGTTTAAAAATGAATTACCAGGAGTGTATCTCATTTCTATTTAGATCATTACCTTTGGGGTGGATCAGAATGGGTGAATGTTACATCTGTGAGACCTGTGTTCGGTATGTTGGTGCGGATTAATGTGATGGGGCCTAGGAGGTGAAGCTCTGGAGTAGTGTGAGACAGTACATGGCAGTGTAATGTTAGACTTTTGTATGTACTAACCAGCCTCCACAGGGTACTCCTGTGAGACTCTCTGGATGCAGTATGGCAAGCACAGTCTCCTCCCATGCAGTGAATGTTTTTGGTGGGATGGGAGGGCCACCACCAGTCCTCTAAGCCAGCTCATGGTTCTTGTTCCTCTTTTCTTTCACAACCCTCTTCAGGTCTTGCCACCACTTCATGATTTCATTTCTGGAGTGCGTGGTGTTCCCTACTGCACTGACCTTGTCGACTACCCTTGCCCATATTTGTGCTCTTATGGCTAATGGTGTATGTTGGGCCAGGTGACCAAACACTTGTGGTTCTACTCTGATTATCTCATCTACCATGACTGACAACTCACTCTGTGTGAATATGGGCATTTTATGTGGTGCCATGGTGTGTGATTTGCTAATGTTTTGAGGTGCCCTTGTGAGGGTGGTAGGGGTGGAGTAGGAGGGGTGTGTGTGGGTGTGCTGTTGTGCAGGTGAGATGTGTGGTGTTTTGCCTATCCAATGTGCTCTAGGGTTTAGTTACTTCAGTGCTGGAGTATTTGGTCAGGTAAGTGGCTGGTTTTAAACTCAGTTAAGTGGGTGTGTCAAACCTGAGTATTGCTGTCAGGTGTGTTGTGTTGTCGTTATCCTGGAATTTGAATTTTTGAAGTTGCCATGGAAGTGTCATTGGGATGTGTTAGTTGTTTTTGGGGCAGGGCTTGTTTGCTATGTACACTTGGTGGCCTTGTAGTGTGTTTTTTTGGACGACCGCCATATTTGTCATGGAGTGTCCTCGGCATTGCCTTTGCAACAACCCTTCTGCCGGCTCTCCCATTCATCACTGTTTATGACTGTGGCGGTCAGAAACACCGGAACTTCACACTTTCACAGCGGGGGTATTCTAATTTTCCGTTTGGTCTCTATGCTGGCCTGGCGGTGGTTTGTTGTGTTTCCGCTGCAAATGGATTTCTACCTGCTCAGCGCGCTACGGGCGGTCTTTGTTGTCATCGTTCCGCTACGGTCAGATTTTTATGATGGGGGATCTTAATGGGACTGCCGGTTTTCCCACGCGACCGACGGGCGGTTGATTTCTGCTACCATGGTGGTCGGGTGAATTTCTGACCGCCATCCTAATATAGACCCCTTTATGTCTATTCTCATTCAGGTGATTTAAAAGTGCAGTTGTATCCTGAATGCAAGCTTTTCGGGTATCTGATGCCACAAGTAGCTCATTAATATACTGCATGAGAACTGAACTGTAAGGCATCTGCAGAGACTCCAGACTCTTTTTAACATTCTGGTTGGATAGATGGACTCTCTGTATACCCTCGTGGATCTCATCACCATGCCATGAACTCTCTTTCTGTACACAAAAGGGAAAAACAACTGACTGTCCTCATGCAATGGAACAGAGAAGAAAGCCTTATACAAGACCACTACAGTGAGCCACTCTGTGCTGAATTAGATCAGAAAACAGATGGTGGCTAGATTCGTTACCACCAGACAACATGGAACAACAATGTTAATAATCATTTGGAGGTCCTGCACAATCTTTTATTACGATTGGGTTCCTGCAAACCCATGATCAGAGAGTTGCATGGGCATTCAACAATTTCTCCTATAATCTCTTTTCTCAGCATGTCTTCAATTAGTGGAGTTATTCATGCAACTGTTTCTGGGGTCAAGTAATATAGTGGTGTTCTTGAGTGTGCAGCATTCAGTTTCACTGTGACCCTGACAGGTTCTACAGCTTTAATCAGTCTGATATGTTTTCCTGTGAGATCCCATACTTCTAGGTTCACTGTCCCTTTTAAATTGACAGGCAAGTCTTTGACAGTTCTTATTGGATACAATCCTATAGCTGTTTCTTGTCAGGCCATTTTAAATTCAGCATCCTCATCATGTGTTTGAAATTCAATACCATCTGGCATACAGTAAATAGTGCAACTTAACTTGCTCAATAAATCTCTCCCTAAAAGGTTTACAGGACTGGAATAATAGACAAGAAATTGATGATTTTCTCAAATAACCCCATTTTTATAGGAACGATTTCTGAAACTGAATTGGTTATCTGTTAATTTGAAAACAGTGGATAGAGTAGAACTGGGGTCAATCAAAAATTACACATGGTGGCAATTTTCTTCTTCTTCTGCAAATGGTCCACTCCAGGCTACCTTTAAGGCAACCCTAAGCACAGAATCTTCCTCCCCCTCAGGCACCGTCACTGGGAATTGTCAGAGCCAAATCTGTAGTTGTCTGACATTGGGGATTGTTGAAATGGATTTTGATTCTGAAATGGATTTAGATTTACTTTGGGCATCTGATTCATATTAAATCTAGAATTTTTCAATGTTTTGTGGGACCATCTGTGGGACCATCTGGAATTGTGGAACCTGCATCATTGGAACCTGTTTCCTTATTTGCATTTGCATCTGCTGGACTGGTACGTTCTGCATCAGATTTCCTCCTTGCATGTGACCATTTCCGTTCATTCTATCTGGATTAAGTCAACATGCCCACTTCCAGTGCCCAATATTTTTACTGAGGTGACAAGGGGCAATTTTCCTAAGCCTGCAACATCTACACCAGAATTTGGATCATCCTTATTGACTCCCCCTCTGCTGGTCCATGCTCAGCCCCACTGCCACCATGCTTGCAGATGCAACAGCAGCCCTGAAGCTGTAACAAAACATGCTGAAAATGCATAAGATTAAATAAATGCTTGTTTGCCAGTATAGCATTGCCTTCGAGTCTGGTGTCTGGAATCTGCCTAGCCCGAGACTGGGAATCCAGGCTGCTAACCTGCTCAACTCCGACCACGCAATTGCATTGCAACACCGCTACATGTAAGAGGGGGACCCTGCTCTTCTTGATGTTTAGTCCTTCCTTTGTATTCTGTGCCCTGCTGTTTAGCCATTGTATGAGTGATGTCATAGAAAGTCCCTGTGTGCTTGGTTGAGTGAAATGTCAGTTGGTGTGTGTGTACAAATTGTATTTCCAATTTTTGATTACTAAATTGTGATATTGTTCTTATCTAACTTGTATGGGACCACTGTTCGCTTTAGCATACATCCAACCTTGGTCACCTAAGACTGTTAAGGTCTTCTTGTTCCTTTTTTAACTCAAGCGCAATCACTTGATTGCAAGAAATAGTTATTCTTCCTACTAAATACTTAGTGGGCTTCCCTCAAAAGCATGCTCCCCTTCCCCCACCTTTCCCTTTACCTCTTCCCTCACCACTCCTTTTTCCCAAGACATGGCACCGCACGCGCCGCTATATTTAGATAAATATATTAAAGAGATCTTAGAGGGCTCCTCCCTCTTTTCAGAAACTTCCGAAACCCCCAGCTCTACAGAAAGTTCCATCTTTGATCAACTTGAAAAATCCACCATGAAGTTCATTAGAATACAACTGATGGTCCATATGCTCACAGAATATTTTAAAACCGACGCAATCCCTGCTGGATTACAAGTTTGTAATATTCCTGGGGTGTTACCTGAAATCAAAAAATATATCACTTGGTTTAGCTACATTGGGACAACTTGCTCAAGACACTGGATGGTCTTCAGCATAGACGTAGCCAAGGAAGAACCTAAAAATCTAGAGATAGAAATAAAAGACATTAAGAGACAGATTAAAGAGAATTTCGGTATCAAAGACGGAAAGACCCTTTTGGACAAAGTTGAAAAAACACTCTCTGAGTTTCATGGAATTGAATAGAACAAAAAAATCACTAAGGTTAATCAAGACGTGAAAAACTGCAAAATAGAGAGGACCTACCCTTACCTTGTTGAATATTTCTACACAAATAGATCATACTAGGCCCAAGGACACAGCGCCCTCGGTGGAGGTTCAATAAACAATAGAACATAGTAGGTTTTTCTGAAACCTCTGCGGAATCTTCCAATAACTCAGATTAAGCTGAAGGCCCTAGCACTTCCAGAAATAGAGGAAACAATCCCAATTTTTTAGGGCAGGATCAGGGATGTCAGGCCAACCGTGGAACAACATGGCCCTCATGCTGGTACAGCACACCAGAAGACAGGCAAACACGCCAGAGGTATTACCAATGGTAAGGCACTCAAGAACTCACTCTGACTCGATAATTACTCCCAATAGCAATGACATGCCTGACAATGACTCTATCCCTTTTTTAATCTCTCTAACTATCAACTATTTGAGATGGAAATCCAACTACTCAGTAAGGGATTATCATTTGTCCCCACCCTTAAACCTGATTATCTTCAACTTCAGATTGAACTGTTGAGTTTTTTCAGAAATATACATCTCCTAGCATTTTTCCAAGACAGACCATATACCCCCTCGCCATCCTTCACTACATTTCGCCCACCATCTACCTTTTCTCCTCCACAACACAGTATATTAGCTGAGATCCTCACTTTTGAAGAGCTAGTACTCAAAAACATTACAGATCAGGAACAATCAAGGAAATACACTCTATATAACCTCTCACTATCTGAGAAAAATGCTATATTTGGTCTAAAAGAGATTGATAATTTAATTATCAAACCAGCAGTTAAGGGCAGTGGGATTAGTCCCCAAGGGATCGACATCCACACACAGGAAATCCTCAGACAACTATCTAGACCAGACCACTATCGTAAGCTTCCATCCGACCCCACCAAGGAGATTCAGAAGCAAATTTGGGACATTACAGAGCATAGGATAGCTCAGGGTTTCTTTAGCAAAAACGAATTTCTATACCTCAACACGAAATCACCTCGCACACCGGTGATATACACCCTCCCAAAAATACAGAAATACGCAACCACACCACCAGGCAGCCCAATTGTCCCTGGGTGTGGCTCAATCCTCGAACCACTTGGAAGATATATTGACCAGTGTATGAAGGACTTCGTACCTGAACCCTTATGTTACATCAAGGACACCATGGCCATGGTGAACCTTGTAGAGGGCCTCCCATTTGATCCTCTACAGTGCCTTCTATGTACTCTTGACATACCATCACTGTACCCTAACATCCCCCAAGACGAAGTTATTGATGTTATTGCTATGATTCTAAATTCCAGACCTCAACCCCACCCTGTCCCCACATCTTTTAGTCTCCATCTTTTGACAATATGCCTCACTCGCAACTTTTTCCTCTTTAATGGCAATTTTTACCAGCAAGTCAAGGAGACCAGTATGGGTGCAGTTTTCGCTTCTAACTTTGCCATACTATGGGGCTCATTTGGATGGCGGACGGAAGTGCCTCCGCAGCCCCGGAGCATGCGGAACATGCCTATTCTGCGTCCGCCCGTTCCGGACACTCCGTATGCCAGATCAGGATAGGAAAGATGGGCCAAAATCCGTCCGCGCCGGAAGATCACGCTCCGCCGCCCAACTACACCCGACCACGCGGCGGACGTAACCAATCCAGAGACTCCGCCGTACGGACTGACGTCTAGGACCGTCCTCCAAATCAAGATGGCGGAAAATACACATAAAAGCGCTGCGGAAAAACAACCTGCCTGAACACTGCGGATGCCCCACAGCGAACATACCCACCACGAGCCGCTCGCCGACATGGACCCAGCACTACACGCTTACCCGATACTCTTCGCGATCCACCACGTCCTAGTCTTGGCCCACCATCGAGGACGACGCAGGTAGGCTACAAACCATTCGCTGTCTGGAGAGGAGTACCTGCAAGGGCCGTGACGTAGGGAGGGGGGAGTGACATGTATCTGAAACCACTGATTGGTGTGGAGGGGAGCACCTGCAAGGGTCGTGACGTAGGGAGGGGGGAGTGACATGTATCTGAACCCACTGACTTGAAGTAAATACAAATACACACCAGCATCACACACGCAGGAATGACTCCGACAAACCACGACACATGATTGACAAGTTTATTTACACATAATCGGGGTAACATCACAGTGTAGGCTTGAGCATGGGCATAGTGGACACCGGAGCAGGTACATCAGAGGCAGCACATGAGAGGGCATACAGCAGTATCAGAACAGCAACAGGGCATTGTGGACACCAGAGCAGGTACATCAGAGGGAGTACATGAGAGGGCAGACAGCAGTTTCAGAACAGCAACAGGGCATTGTGGACACCAGAGCAGGTACATCAGAGGCAATACATGAGAGGGCATACAGCAGTAGCAGAACAGCAACAGGGCATTGTGGACACCAGAGCAGGTACATCAGAGGCAGTACATGAGAGGGGCTAAGTGCACCAACAGTCCATGGCAAGGCACAGGTCCATCAGAGGCAGTACATGAGAGGGGCTAAGTGCACCAACAGTCCATGGCAAGGCACAGGTCCATCAGAGGCAGTACATGAGAGGGGCTAAGTGCACCAACAGTCCATGGCAAGGCACAGGTCCATCAGAGGCAGCACATGAGAGGGGCTAAGTGCACCAACAGTCCATTGCACTGAAAAGGTCCATCAGAGGCAGTACATGAGAGGGCATACAGCAGTATCAGAACAGCAAAAGGGCATTGTGGACACCAGAGCAGGTACATCAGAGGCAGTACATGAGAGGGGCTAAGTGCACCAACAGTCCATGGCAAGGCACAGGTCCATCAGAGGCAGTACATGAGAGGGGCTAAGTGCACCAAAGTCCATGGCAAGGCACAGGTCCATCAGAGGCAGTACATGAGAGGGGCTAAGTGCACCAACAGTCCATGGCAAGGCACAGGTCCATCAGAGGCAGCACATGAGAGGGGCTAAGTGCACCAACAGTCCATTGCACTGAAAAGGTCCATCAGAGGCAGCACATGAGAGGGCATACAGCAGTATCAGAACAGCAATAGGGCATTGTGGACACCAGAGCAGGTACATCAGAGGCAGTACATGAGAGGGCATACATCAGTATCAGAACAGCAACAGGGCATTGTGGACACCAGAGCAGGTCCATCAGAGGCAGTACATGAGAGGGAATACAGCAGTATCAGAACAGCAACAGGGCATTGTGGACACCAGAGCCGGTACATCAGAGGCAGTACATGAGAGGGCAGACAGCAGTATCAGAACAGCAACAGGGCATTATGGACACCAGAGCAGGTACATCAGAGGCAGTACATGAGAGGGCATACAGCAGTATCAGAACAGCAACAGGGCATTGTGGACACCAGAGCAGGTACATCAGAGGCAGTACATGAGAGGGGCTAAGTGCACCAACAGTCCATGGCAAGGCACAGGTCCATCAGAGGCAGTACATGAGAGGGGCTAAGTGCACCAACAGTCCATGGCAAGGCACAGGTCCATCAGAGGCAGCACATGAGAGGGGCTAAGTGCACCAACAGTCGATTGCACTGAAAAGGTCCATCAGAGGCAGTACATGAGAGGGCATACAGCAGTATCAGAACAGCAACAGGGCATTGTGGACACCAGAGCAGGTACATCAGAGGCAGTACATGAGAGTGGCTAAGTGCACCAACAGTCCATGGCAAGGCACAGGTCCATCAGAGGCAGTACATGAGAGGGGCTAAGTTCACCAACAGTTCATGGCAAGGCACAGGTCCATCAGAGGCAGTACATGAGAGGGGCTAAGTGCACCAACAGTTCATGGCAAGGCACAGGTCCATCAGATGCAGCACATGAGAGGGGCTAAGTGCACCAACAGTCCATTGCACTGAAAAGGTCCATCAGAGGCAGCACATGAGAGGGCATACAGCAGTATCAGAACAGCAACAGGGCATTGTGGAAACCAAAGCAGGTACATAGGAGGCAGTACATGAGAGGGCATACATCAGTATCAGAACAGCAACAGGGCATTGTGGACACCAGAGCAGGTCCATCAGAGGCAGTACATGAGAGGGCATACAGCAGTATCAGAACAGCAACAGGGCATTGTGAACAGCAGAGCAGGTACATCAGAGGCAGTACATGAGAGGGCATACAGCAGTATCAGAACAGCAACAGGGCATTGTGGACACCGGAGCAGGTACATCAGAGGCAGTACATGAGAGGGCATAAAACAGTATAAGAACAGCAACAGGCATTGTGGACATCAGAGCAGGTACATCAGAGGCAGTACATGAGAGGGCACAATGCAGTATCTGAGGCACCACAAGTACGAATCACAATGAACCTGTCCCAAGGACCACAGCAGTGGAAGACTGTTTACAATGGACAATGTACACACCATGTCCAATGACTTGTGAGTGAAGTCAACAGCACCTCACATCACACTATCAGGTGGATTGCGTGAAGTACCCGCATCGGACAGACTGCCAGCACCAGAAACTGGAGTGTGAGACACAGCCACGGCTCGAGTGACTGACACATGCGCCACAGACCCAGACACACTGCCAGCACCACAAACAGGAGTGTGACACACAGCCACAGATGTAGTGACTGACACGTGAGCCACAGACCCAGACACACTTCCAGCACCTGATACAGGAGTGTGATACACAGCCCGAGTGACTGACACATGGGCCACAGACCCAGATACACTGGCAGCACCACAAACAGGAGTGTGAGACACAGCCACAGCCCGAGTGACTGACACATGGGCCACAGACCCAGATACACTGGCAGCACCACAAACAGGAGTGTGAGACACAGCCACAGCCCGAGTGACTGACACATGGGCCACAGACCCAGATACACTGGCAGCACCACAAACAGGAGTGTGAGACACAGCCACAGCCCGAGTGACTGACACATGGGCCACAGACCCAGACACACTGCCAGCACCACAAACAGGAGTGTGAGACACAGCCACAGCCCGAGTGACTGACACATGGGCCACAGACCCAGACACACTGCCAGCACCAGTAACAGGAGAGGGCACAACTGATACAGTGCTACTACATGATGCATGACAGCAAACAACAGACACAGTGCCACTATCAAACACATGCGAGTCA
The DNA here is from genome assembly GCF_964263255.1 of Lissotriton vulgaris. Classification (NCBI taxonomy): domain Eukaryota; kingdom Metazoa; phylum Chordata; class Amphibia; order Caudata; family Salamandridae; genus Lissotriton; species Lissotriton vulgaris. The sequence continues at coordinate 1,358,099,233 of NC_141687.1, forward strand.
ACTGCAGCTGAGCCACTGGGACCACTGAAATGATGAGCCACAGGGCTGTTTGGGCCAGGAGGCAGGGTGGCTCTGGGAGCTGGGGATAGTTGCAATTGACCGACATCGGGGTGGGCATGTGTCAATGCTGTGTGTCTACGTTTCTTGGGGATATGTGACTCTCCCCTGGACAGGACAGGGCTGGCAAGTGGGTCGGACTGAAAAGAAATATCACCCACCATGGGTGGTGCATCTGCTGCCGGGGGAATGCTCTCTGGGGACGTGCTGGAGCCTGCTTGTCGTTTGCTGTGTGGCTGCCTTCTGGCCTCTGCAACATGTGTCATGGGGGATGCTACTACAGGGTCCACCTGCCTCCGCTCCTGACGGGCCTTGATGGGAGTGGAGGTAAGGGGTGACTCCACCGCAGAGACATCTGTATTCCGTTCCCTCAACAACAGCAGCCTCAGTGCATCAAGGGGTGATGTATGCCTGTCCTTGATAGGGCCACTGTCCATGGGAGATGCCTTGTCCCTTGGATGTTCCATTTCCGTAGGAGGAATGTTGTCTGTGGACCTTCCCTGTTCCCTGGATGGTGCCCTGTTCCTGGCAGCAGACTTGTTGTCTGTGGTGTACCTATCCCCAGAACACACCTTCTTCCTGTGTGTGTCCCTGCCCTTGGGAGTGTCCGTGCTCTTCTTAGGTGCCTTTGTCTTTTGACTGTCCTTGTCCCTGCCCTTGGTAGTGGTTCCTTCCTTCCTAGTCTCCTTGCCCTTGGGAGTGGCTCCTTCCTTCCTAGTGTCCCTGCCCTTGGGAGTGGCACCTTCCTTCCTAGTCTCCCTGCCCTTGGGAGTGGGTCCTTCCTTCCTAGTGTCCCTGCCCTTGGGAGTGGCACCTTCCTTCCTAGTCTCCCTGCCCTTGGGAGTGTCTCCTTCCTTCCTAGTCTCCCTGTCCTTGGGAGTGGCTCCTTCCTTCCTAGTCTCCCTGTCCTTGGGAGTGGCTCCTTCCATCCTAGTCTCCCTGTCCTTGGGAGTGGCTCCTTCCTTCCTAGTCTCCCTGTCCCTGGGAGTGTCCCTGCTCTCATGAGGTGCCTTTGTCTTCTGACTGTCCTTGTCCAAGGTAGTGTCCATGGAACTGGGAGTGAGCCTTGCCTTGGGAGTACCTTTTGTGTGGGATGCCTGTGCAGCATGTGAAGCCATTTCACCCAACCCCTCTTGTGGATCCCGTGTGTGTACTCCAGTGTATCTGACGTTGTCTTTGTGAACACATTTTGCTGACCTAGGGGATGGTGTCTCAGCCCTCCGTGCCTTGCCGTGCTGGCTGATGTTGCTTCTAGTGCAATAACCTGTATTTGAGTCCTGGTCAGAATATTCACTCCCCCCTGAGACATCCAGTGTTGTAGATGGGAGAACAGAAGTAGCACCCAGTCCATGCAACTGTACAATGGCAGACGACACACTGGTAGCCAATGACTGCACTGTCCTGTGTAGACCAGCCAGATCGCCATGCATCCCTTCCATGAATGCCACCATCTGCCCCAACTTCCTACCGTGGTCTTGGAAAGCATTTATCATATTAGTCTGCCCCACACACAGCTGTCGCAGCAGATCAACAGCCTCAGCACAAAGAGCATTTTGGTTCACCGAGGCTGGGGCAGCGGTGCCGACACAGAACGCCACTCTGCTCCCCCTACTCCTGCGTGCACGAACAGTACATGGTGCAGTTGGCGCCAGGGTGGGCCCTGTGTGCTGTGTCCCGACCGAAGGTGTTGAATGCCCACTCCCAGTCTGTGACAAAAGTGCTGACTCACCAACACTGTCGGAAGATGATGACCATGTTGTCTCCACATGCGAGTCCTCCGGGACGGTCCTGTCCCCCTCTCCGGCGCTGGCCTCTTCTGTGTCAGTCTACGTGTGCGCGACGTCCGATCCGGATGCATTGCCTTCAATCATCTCCTCCGTCTGTGGCTGAGTGCCCTCTGCCAATGCTGAAATGCACAGGAAATTGGTGTAAGTCATGGGCACACTCACGTACAGTACTGCTACAGAATCCCTAATGCCATTGATGACAAAGTACATCGATCCCCCAACCTGCACACGGGCCACCCCTACCAGTCATCCTCACAGGAAATAAGTGGTGTTGGCCGTGCAACATGTACAGCATGCGGACAGGGCATGAGCACGTACATCTGCACACCAGTCTTGCCATGGGGTGCCGGAGCACTACAGCATGTGCATCAACACTCAACTGCTTAGCGAGTGGCGTGTCAACATGCCGGACCTGACATTTCACTGCGCCAATGTCACCAACATGCCATTACAACGAGACACACGCTACACGGACGTCACTAATGTGTCTGGGCAACAATACATTCATTGTACTCACAAGCAACATACACTGACAGTATGCTTACCGGTACTTTGCTGTTCATCCACACGCAGCCGCTCAGACAGGTCAGGATGCGTCACAGCAATGATACAGGGCATGAGAGGGGTCATTGAGCGTCGGGCCAGACGTGGCGTTCTTGGAATCATCCCTAGTGGCCCTCATCCTCCTAGACCTCTCTGCGGCATTCAACACGGTCTGCCACCGCACCCTAGTACGACGCCTCAGCAACATCGGAATCCAGGACAAGGCGCTGGACTGGATCATCTCCTTCCTCGACGGAAGAACACAGAGAGTCCGCCTACCACCGTACAAGTCAGAGGCCTCCGAAGTCACCTGCGGCGTCCCTCAAGGATCATCTCTGAGCCCCACCCTCTTCAACGTCTACATGAGCCCCCTCGCGGCCATCGTACGCAAACACAACCTCAGCATAATCTCCTACGCCGACGACACCCAGCTGATCCTCTCCCTGACCAACGACCCCGCCGCCGCCAGATCCAACCTGCACGAAGGGATGAAAGAGGTAGCCGAGTGGATGACGACCAGCCGCCTGAAACTGAACTCGGACAAGACGGAGGTCCTCATCCTGGGCTCCTCACCCTCCGCCTGGGACGACTCCTGGTGGCCTCCCGCCCTGGGCACCGCACCCAAACCGACAGACCATGCACGCAACCTGGGCTTCCTCCTGGACTCCTCCCTCTCCATGACCAGGCAAGTCAACAACGTCTCCTCGGCGTGCTTCAACATCCTACGCATGCTACGGAAGATCTTCTGGTGGATCCCCACCGAGACCAGGAAGACCGTCACCCAGGCCCTCGTCACCAGCCGACTGGACTACGGCAACGCCCTCTACGCCGGTACCACCGCCAAGCTCCAGAAGAGACTCCAGCGGATCCAGAACGCCTCAGCCAGACTCATCCTCGACATCCCACGAACCAGCCACATCTCCGGACATCTGAGAGACCTTCACTGGCTCCCCGTCAACAAAAGAATCACCTTCCGCCTCCTCACCCACGCACACAAAGCCCTACACGACCAAGGCCCGAGCTACCTCAACAGCCGAGTCAACTTCTACGCTCCCAAACGCCACCTCCGATCAGCCAACCACGCCCTCGCCGCCGTCCCCCGCATCCGAAGAGCGACTACAGGAGGAAGGTCCTTCTCCTACCTAGCCGCCAAGACCTGGAACTCCCTCCCGACCGACCTGCGCCTGACCCAAGACCACCTCTCCTTCAGGAAGAAGCTGAAGACCTGGCTGTTCGAGCAGTAGCGGCACCCCCCTTCCCCCTCCCCCCCCAGCGCCTTGAGACCCTACGGGTATGTAGCGCGCTTTACAAGTGTCACTGATTGATTGATTGATTCCGCTACATTCTTGCTCAGCCTGGAAATGTCGTCCCAGCATTTGTGGCAGTGTGTATGTCGTCTATTGGACACCGCCACTGCCCGAACATCACGTGCAATGCTCCTCCACACGTCCTTGCGAAGGTGCAGCTCGACCTACCATGATGGGAGACAAAAGGGTGCAAGTCAGTGGACAGTTGGCCAGTCACACAGATAGGGGCAACACGTATCTCTCAGCAGCCATGCACATTTCGACTAATGTGTTGGTCCCACATCACACCGCCAAGATTTCAGAGCCCAGGTTTAATGGACCACCTCATGCACACCAACATGTCCCCCACTGCACTTACCACCTGTCCAGGTGCGCCGTACAGGCGTCCGAAGTTGCGGAGCACACCGTCCATGAGGACATCCAGCTCCGCGGCGGTGAAGGGACGAGACCGGATCTCTTTGACTCTCGACATGGCAAGTTCACGGAGTATGGCACTAGAGCGGCAGTTGGTGGTCAGCTCCGCAGCAGCAGGTGGAGGTGATGGTCACAGGCAGCAGTCGGTGGACAGCTCCGCAGCAGCAGGTGGAGGTGATGGTCACAGGCAGCAGTCGGTGGTCATCGTAGAATGTGTGCTTTTGCACATCACACATATATAGGGCCCTGAGGCCATGTCAGTGGCATACGGCGCCAGCCATTGGTCAGCCCTGGATGCGTGTTTGGAAATGGGCCAATGACTGGCCCTGGTGTTGCGGTGCACAGCATACGCTACATTCGATTGGGCATACGCGGGCCTTGTTCACACTTCCCATTGGCTGCACGTGCACAGACCGTCATGGTCACACACCGGCACCCGCATGTGGAAGCTTCCGGGACGGATGCTTCAATTGCAACAATGTTCAATCACTGGCGCCAACTTGGCGGGGCACGTATTCGGTGGGGGAGGTGCAGGCCAACACATCCATTAGCTGATGTCAATGGACATGGCAGGTCATGACCCCCCTTACAGTGACATTGCATCATCCACCCTACACCGGCCAGCCCAGCCCGGCCCAGGACCGCCGTGCCAGCCATGTCAACCACCGCCGTGCCAGGCCTCATCCACTACCGCCGTGCCGGCCATGTAAACCACCGCCGTGCACATGCAGCCAATGGGAAGAGGGAACGAGGGCCGCGTATGCCCAGTCGTAAACAGCGGAAGCAGTGCACCGCCATGGCGGCGCCAATGATTGTATCTTTTCTGACGATGCACCTTGTTCTATTGTCTGCAGCTGCCTGATGACGGTTGTGTGCGTGATTGCGTGAGTCCACATGTCATGCTCTATCCCATGTGTGTCCATACCATGGCCATCGGTGTGCCACAAATGTGCATCACATGTGCATGTCGACCTCGGGTATTTACCTACATAAGTTTCTAGTACCTCACATCTACACAGTAGATCCCGGATGTATCGGCACATTCTGATTCAGTTGTCAGTGAGTGGTATATGTGAGATAATGACTATGGTGGGGGTACACATGTGTTCAGTGCATGTGTGTTGCCTATTGTGTCACCATGCATGTGATGTACGTATGCCCACCATTATTGGTGTTGCCATTGGTGCATGATGAAATGGTGTGTGTGTATCTTTTCGTTTGTGTGCATGCACTTGCATGTGTGTATGTGATGTGGCGCCTACACATTTGGGTCATGTCACATGTCTTGTTGGCAGTAATGTTGACCTGAGACAAAGTAGCATTGCACATGTTGAGACACATCATGTTGCTAGTGGCTGCACATTGTTGCTACGTCAATCTATGTTGTAGTGACAATCAGAGATGTCACACATATGACAATTATACACTGCATTTTACGTGTTGGTAGAGTTCGTTGACATGTGAGTGAGTTGCACAGACATGCGTTGTATGTGAATTGACTTCCATTCCATCTACTCCCACACAGGAGGGCTCCAAATGTCCATCGCCCATACACTGTGCTGGAGGAAATGGTTGACGAGGAGGTGATAAGGAAATTCCGGCTGGATCGACGTCGATTGAAGGAGCTTGTGAACCAATTGTCTCCTCACCTGCAGCCGCGAAGAACCTATCCAGGTTCCATTACACCCACGGCAAAGGTGATGGCGGCACTCCATTTTTTTGCTACAGGCACCTTTCAGTACACAGTTAGACATGCAGGGGGGATGTCACAGTCCATGTTCAGCATGGTACTTCGGGATGTACTGAGAGCCATGATGCTGTACAAGCATGACTACATTCATTTCCCACAGGCGGCAGAGTTGGCAGCGGTCAAAGCAGACTTCTATGCACTGGGTCGGATACCACACGTTGTGGGTTCCATTGATGGCACGCATATCACTATCATTCCACCACGGGCACGTGAGCAGGTGTATAGGAATCGGAAGCACTTCCATTCCCTCAATGTGCAGGTGGTGTGCCAGGCCGACAACATAATATCACATGTGTGTGCAAGATTTCCAGGCTCTGCACATGACGCCCACATCATGCGGAGCAGCATTGTCCCCCAACTGATGGCAAATCTGCGTCCGGCACAAGCGTGGCTTGTTGGTGAGTATGCTGTGGTGACAGGAGTGATATCTGTGTGGCATGGTGTGCCCACCATTTCTGGTTGTGATGTTTCTGTCTCTCTCTCTCTTCCACCAACATAGGCGACTCGGCTTACCCAAACAGGCCTTGGCTGCTGAGTCCCATACGCAATCCAACTACAGCGGGAGAAATGCGATACAATGATGCCCATGGAAGGACACGTCGAGTGGTAGAACGTACAATTGGCCTGCTGAAGTCTAGGTTTCGGTGCCTGGATAAGACTGGAGGGGCCCTGCCTTACTCACCAGGCAAAGTATGCAGGATCGTGATTGCCTGCTGCATGCTCCACAACCTGGCTGTGCGCAATAACATTGAACTGCTCTTGGACCCTGATGAACAGCAAGTTCCTCGCCCTCCCGACCCACCCATGTCGACTGATGAGGATAGTGGTGAGGAGGAAGGTGTGGACCAGAGGCGCCAGCTCATTGATCGCTACTTCCCTTGAATGTGAGTGTGCTCCTCTTGTGCTGGTTGTGTATGCCCTGTGTATGTTTTGCTGGTGTTGTTTCATTGTGGTGTGCATCATCTGTGGTTTCTGCAATGTGATGTATGCATGTGTGTGTGTGTGTGTGTGTTTATTTATTTGGACATGCAAGTCTCCATGATGTGTGTACTCTCATCCAATCATGTTGTGATGAGTGTCGTTTGTGGAATGTTGCACTGCAGTGTGTTGTGATGAGTGTGAATCTGTTTCCTGACGTGTCTTTGCGGTTTCTATATTTCCCTAGGTCACTCCCGCTGCGGCATGATTCTGTACGACTTGGATCCCTGAACCTGGTAACGTCTGTTTCTGATGCAATCATGTGAATAAACATGGAGGCAACACATCATTGAGTGAGTAAGTGGTATTTATTTACAGATTGTGCATTGGTGTTGGTGCATATTTACAAATGAGTGAAGGGGTGGGGGAGTGTGAGTTAAAGGTAATGGCAGATGAAATGTCCGTGCTGACACCACATAGGGTGGTGTCTGCCTAGTGTAGCAGGCCTGTGCCAATGATTGGCTAGGTGGGACAGGATAGTTGGCAGGGTGAATGGCTGGCTCAGGTAGTGTGACAGTCATTGTCGGCTCCTCTTGGAGCGTGTGGAAGGAGCATCCACACTGCTCTCGCCCACTTCCAGCCTCGGACGGCCCCTCCGTCTTTGAGGGCGCAGGCTGATCTGGTTCCACATCCGTCGCCAGGGGCGCAGGTGGCGATGGCGGTGGTGGTGGCGGTGGTGTTGCTGCCCGTGGCGTTGTTTGAGGGGGGGTGGGGAGGGTGGTGTTGGCGGCTATCCATCCCATCCACATGGTTGTGTTCTGGGACATGATGTCTACTATTTGGCCAAGCCGCCTCTCAATGGCCCCCAACATTTCGGTGTTCTCAACAGAGTCCTGGTGGGCACGATCTGCCTGTGCCTGACCACGTTCATAGGTTTCTGGGACGCTGGCTAGGGCTTCCAATGACTGTGCCATGGCATTGGGTGGGTGTCCTTCCTCAGAACGTCTTTGCGTTGTGCTCCTGCCTGCCTGATGTGGCCTTGCCTCTCTGGTTTGCCGCACACTCTCCCTGCGTGGCTGGGATGGCGCAGGCCCGGCGTCGTGTGGTGGGTTAGGCTGGGTGGCAAGGGCAGGAGTGTTGGTACTGGTGGTGGTGGAGGTGGTGGTGGTGCTGGTGCTGGTGGTGGCTGTGCAGGTCACAGTGGCCGGTGTGGTGGTAAGCATGGGCGAATTTTGCGAATCTCGCGTTCGCGAATTTTGCGGATTTGCGAACTCGCAATCCGCAAAATCCGCAAATTCTCGCGAATTTGCGGATTTTTTTTTGTGTTCGCGCGGGTTTCTGCCAGTTCGCGAGGGTTTTGTACAATTTTGCAAACGCGAACTTACCTGTCAGGTCGCAAGTTTTGCGAACTTGTTGTTTCTACGTGTCCAGCCTGTTTGGGACACTCTTCTTCATCACTGCCACTCTCTGTCACCACTGCCACTCTCTGACTACTCATGCCACCCTCTGGCCCACCCATGCCACCCTCTGTTTCATCACAGCACCCTCTGGTGTACATTATTGTGGCAAAGCAAAGCACACCTTCCCTGCCTCAAGTAACCTGAATTAATTTGGGGCTGATTAATGTGTCACAGAATATTTTTTTAGCTGGCACCTGCTTCCTTAGTGCTTCCTGATTAGTGATCTTTTGCACTTGCTAAGTGCTTTCATTGTTGCAAAATTAGTTACAACACCTGCCCTGCCCCAACTGACAATAATGAATTAGGGGCTGATTAATGTGTCACTGGATTTGAACTTCCAGCCTGGCTCCTGCTTGTCTGCCTTAGCTGTAATTCAGGACCTTTGTGTAACTATTCTGAGGGTCAGAGCAGGGTCACATAATAGTTGCAAGTAGGCAACTGAACTCTGGAGGGCCCCCTCAGGAAGCACTACAGGAAATGGCTACTAATGATGAGCTTGAACTTTTGAACCTGGTAAGTAGTTTCAGTTTTGCTAAGATCGTATATCTGCAATTTAGCGCTTATTCGCGGGGCGCGAAGTTGAACTGGGATGCTGCGAACTCACGCGAACAGTGCGAGCAAGCCATAAAATCCGCTGCTCGCGGATTTGCGGATTTTGCGGGAAATTCGCGAATCTCGCGGATTGCGAATTTACCGAAAATCCGCAAAATCCGCGAGCGGAACGGATTTTCCGCCCATACTTATGTGGTGGGAATAGCAGAGGCCGTAGTAGTCGGTGCTGGTATCACCTGGGAGCCAGATGGCCCTGGCTGCCTGCTTGTGCCCGCACCATCCTCCGCACCGGAGCTGGCTGTGCAATCGTCCCCAGAGAGTCCTGAGTGAGGCGAGTCTGGAGGCCGGGTGGTGGTTCCACCTGTGAGATTACGATCACCTGCAAAACAAAATTGTGAAGATGAGTACTGTGGGCATTACGTGTTATTTTCATATTGTTGACTATTCAGTCGCCACTCGCACTCACCCCACCCACCACCACCGCCATCCCTATGGACATGGGGGCCTGTTGGGAGTTGGACTAGTGACCTCTCACACACCCCACCCTACCACCACCGCCATCCCTATGGACATGGGGACCTGTTGGGAGTTGGGCTAGTAACCTCTCACACACCCCACCCTACCACCACCGCCATCCCTATGGACATGGGTGCCTGTTGGGAGTTGTAGTGCTGTCCTCTCATACACCCCACCCACCACCACCGCCATCCCTATGGACATGGGGGCCTGTTGGGAGTTGGACTAGTGACCTCTCACACACCCCACCCACCACCCCCGCCATCCCTATGGACATGGAGGCCTGTTGGGTTGTAGTGCTGTCCTCTCACACACCCCACCCACCACCACCGCCATCCCTATGGACATGGGGGCCTGTTGGGAGTTGGACTAGTGACCTCCCCCACACCCCACCCTACCACCACTGCCATCCCTATAGACATGGGGGCCTGTTGGGAGTTGTAGTGCCGTCCTCTCACACACCCCACCCACCACCACCGCCATCCCTATGGACATGGGGGCCTGTTGGGAGTTGGACTAGTGACCTCTCACACACCCCACCCACCACCACCGCCATCCCTATGGACGTGGGGGCCTGTTGGGAGTTGGACTAGTGACCTCTCACACACCCCACCCACCACCACTGCCATCCCTATGGACATGGGGGCCTGTTGGGAGTTGGACTAGTGACCTCTCACACACCCCACCCTACCACCACCGCCAACCCTATGGACATGGGGGCCTGTTGGGAGTTGTAGTGCCGTCCTCTCACACACCCCACCCACCACCACCGCCATCCCTATGGACATGGGGGCCTGTTGGGAGTTGGACTAGTGAACTCTCACACACCCCGCCCTACCACCACCGCCATCCCTATGGACATGGGGGCCTGTTAGGAGTTGTAGTGTCGTCCTCTCACACACCCCACTCACCACCACCGCCATCCCTATGGACATGGGGGCCTGTTGATAGTTGGACTAGTGACCTCTCACACACCCCACCCTACCACCACCGCCACCCCTATGGACATGGGGGCCTTTTGGGAGTTGTAGTGCCGTCCTCTCACACACCCCACCCACCACCACCGCCATCCCTATGGACATGGGGGCCTGTTGGGAGTTGGACTAGTGACCTCTCACACACCCCACCCTACCACCACCGCCATCCCTATGGACATGGGGGCCTGTTGGGAGTTGTAGTGCCGTCCTCTCACACACCCCACTCACCACCACCGCCATCCCTATGGACATGGGGGCCTGTTGAGAGTTGGACTAGTGACCTCTCACACACCCCACCCTACCACCACCGCCACCCCTATGGACATGGGGGCCTTTTGGGAGTTGTAGTGCCGTCCTCTCACACACCCCACCCACCACCACCGCCATCCCTATGGACATGGGGGCCTGTTGAGAGTTGGACTAGTGACCTCTCACACACCCCACCCTACCACCACCGCCACCCCTATGGACATGGGGGCCTTTTGGGAGTTGTAGTGCCGTCCTCTCACACACCCCACCCAGCACCACCGCCATCCCTATGGACATGGGGGCCTGTTGGGAGTTGGACTAGTGACCTCTCACACACCCCACCCACCACCACCGCCATCCCTATGGACATGGGGGCCTGTTGGGAGTTGGACTAGTGACCTCTCACACACCCCACCCACCACCACCGCCATCCCTATGGACATGGGGGCTGTTGGGAGTTGGACTAGTGACCTCTCACACACCCCACCCTACCACCACCGCCATCCCTATGGACATGGGGGCCTGTTGAGAGCTGTAGTGCCGTCCTCTCACACACCCCACCCACCACCACCGCCATCCCTATGGACATGGGTGCCTGTTGGGAGTTGGACTAGTGACCTCTCACAGACCCCACCCACCACCACCGCCATCCCTATGGACATGGGGGCCTGTTGGGAGTTGGACTAGTGACCTCTCACACACCCCACCCACCACCACCGCCATCCCTATGGACATGGGGGCCTGTTGGAGTGGTTTAGACGTTGGTGAGTATGTGGACTGCATGCATGGGTTGGGGTCTGGGAGATGTGTCTTCTGAGTTGTGTGAGGCACACCATGTCGTTGTGGTCGTGGTGCTTGATTTGTACTTACCAGCCTCTTCTCCATCCTCAATTCCTTCAAGGGTCTCTGGGTGCAGGATGCTCAGCACCTTGTCCTCCCAGTCGGTGTAGGGTAAGGGCTCCGGGGGGGTTCCACCGCTAGTGTGATTTGCCCAGAGATGGTTTTTTGCACGGATGGATTTGACTTGGGTTTTGAGGTCATGCCACCGCCTCTGAATCTCCTGCTTGGTCCTCGGCACGGTCCCAGACGCATTCACCCTGGTGACTATATGGTCCCACATGTGGTTTTTCCTGGCTACGCTGGTCTGCTGCACTAGGGCCCCGAATAAGTGGGGTTATACACAGATGATTTCATCCACCATTACCTTTAACTCGGTGTCTGTGAATTTGGGTTTCTTTTTTGGTGCCATGGTGTGTGGTGCTCGGGGTGTGGGTTTGAGTGATTTGGGAGGTGCAGGTGTGTGGTGTGTAGGAATGGTGTGGTGGGTCTTTGTGTAGTGGGTGTGTTTGGGTGTTGGTTATGTGTAATATATCGGTGTTTGCTGTATGTTCTCTGGTGTCTCTTGCTAGCAGATATGCTGTGATGCAGAGGATTTCGGGAGTGGGTGGGAGTTATTTTATAGTCTGTGTCTTGGTCCTGTCTGAATGGTTATTGGCAGTCAGGTGCTAGGTGGGTGTGTTGACTGGTGTGCATTATCTGGTACTTGGGGGTGGGTCATTGTGTCTTGTGATTGGTTTTGATGTTTCAGGTGGGTGGTCCTTCATTTTCCTGTGTTTGGTATTAACTTCCGTCGCACTGTTTGGCATTGGTTTGATGGTAGGGATGTTGTTCGTGTTGGCCTTCCGCTGTGGAGCACGGTTTCTCGTTGCATTGGTACTGCAGCGGACGTGGATCGCCGTGGCTACCGGGGTACTTGCGGAGTTATCCTAATTGCGGACACGGACACTACACAGTTATAGCGGGAGAAGTGGATGTTCTCGCGGACATGTGCGTACGCGGCGGTCGGTGTTTTTTCGGTTCCGTCCGCTTGCGGCAGTCTCAGGTGTACTCTGACCGCCGCGGACGGGGTTTGGTGTGCTCCCTCCACCGCGATCGGTGTTTCATTCATATATTATCCTAATCGCTATTGCGGTTTATCGGCGGACCGGTCCGGAGTATCTTTCCACCTTCTTCGGCGGACGGAACACGTTTACGTCCGCGATCCTAATCGACCCCAAAATATGGACTGGCTTGAAACCCAGAGAATACTTTCTCTCAATAATCGGTTCAGAGCTAACATCCTTGAATGGAAGCGCTACATAGATGACATCTTCCTCATCTGCAATGGTACTGATGAGATTTTGTTGGCTTTTCGAGGTTGGCTAAACACACATTGTAATGGTCTCAATTTCACTATTAACAAAACCAAACAAGAGTTTGCATTCCTCTATCTAACTATTATAGCACACAATGGGGCATTGTACACCAGATTTTATTGCAAACCCATGGAGAAGAACACATTATTGGCATAGAGTAGCCATCACCCGAGAGCCTCACATGACTCCCTCCCATATTCACAATGCCTCTGAATACACCGAAATTGCTATTGCAAGGAGGACTACTTCAAAGAAGTCAAAATCCTATCCAATAAATTTGACAAGCAGAGGCTACCCACGCAAACTAGTGAAGATAGCATTCAAACGAGCCTGGTACATTCCTAGGGAGGCCCTACTGAGCCCCAAAGAAAGAAGCACTGGGGATAAACTTGTATGTGTGACTACTTTTTCCTCATCTCCAGTGTAGTCAGGAAATGCATCTTGAAACACTGGCCCACACTTAATGTAGGCAGCCTCAATTTAGAATGCCCCCTTTTTGCCACTACTGCTGAAACCTAAAGCAAAAAGTAGTCCCATACAAGTTAGATAAGTACAATATCACAATTTAGTAATGAAAAATTGGAAGTACAATTTGTATCAATGCAAAAGACGGTTTTAATTAACCATTAAGTGCACCGCAAGGATAATATACAAAGGGAGGTGAGTGAGCAGGATGTGACAGGGTAAAACGGAAATCAGGCGATTTCCTTACTACAGGCAAGTGACTTAAAAAGTGACATTTCAATTTGATAAAATATAGGGAAGCAGAAAGCAACAATCAGAGTTACATCTCATACTCCATATTAGGATACAAATAGAGTATAGAGTTAAAAATGTAAATATTGACAACGTTTCAATCCCAACTGAGGTATAGGGATCTCATCAGGTCTAAGCGATAAAACAAGTGCCTGGGAAGTTGCCTGGATGTAAGTAAAAGAAAGGGAGGGAATGGGGAAGGGGAAGGATTGGAGAAAGGGGAAGCAAGAGGGTTGAGGAAGAATCAGATAGGGAATAATCTAGCAAGGGTACATGGTCCAGATGATTGAAATCAGGCTATCGCAATATGGGGTGTCAAAATTAGCAATTGACAGATGACCCCAGAAAAGTCTCCATCTCAAAACATATGCTGATATTTAGTAATAAGTGCAGTGCAAGGTGGAGTGAGAGTAACAATAATTAATGCGTGCTGGATGGTGTGGCCTGATTATAATACGCGTGAAATGCAGGCAAGCGCACGTGATACATACAGTAGTGTGTGGATTGCGCAAGTGATACCGGATCAGGGCATACGTGCAGGCAATAAGGTTAATTGCTAGAAGGATGGTAAAGTGCCTCGTATGCAAAAGGTCTGTGAAACGCTATGTATCTAAGGCAAGGCAGAAGCTCTAATGATAGCTGCAAAATGTGGAAATAGCGAAGAAACATAAGGTGACTCACGGAGTGTGGCATCTTGTAAGGTTGTGCAAGTGAGTCAATCATGCGGGCGACACCAATGAGGGGCTCGTTGTGCTAATTATGCTTAGCAAGGTCTGGAAGGTCGGCCTAGAAAGTAGGACTTACTGGTGGGGTAGGCGTCAAGGGCCTGGTTAACCTCGATTAATAATGGGCAGCAGTAGGGCGGGCAGCCTGTGGATGAAGGGATAAGTATTAATGGACAATGCAGTCAGGAAATGCATCTTGAAACACTGGCCCACACTTATTGTAGCCATCCTCAATTTAAAGCGCCCCCTTTTTGCTTTTCAAAAAAAGTAAAAGTATAAAAGAATTTCTGGTAAGGGCAGCCTTGCCAAGTACCAAAAGTAATCCCACACTAAGGGGCACATTAGGATGGCGGGCGGGCATCCCTTCGTAAAAAGGTGCCCACCATAAGGGCAGGGGTCCCGTGTGTGCCATTAGGATGCGCCCACCAAAGTGGCGGGTGCATCCTGCATCCCTAACATTGTGGCGGGTGGTGCACTCAGCACCCCCACCACAATGACAGGGAGGCATGTTGTACACTTCCATGCACAACATAGCAGGCACTGCGCGGGGCCTGCCATGTTGTGAATGAAACTGCAGGGGGTACCATAGGTACCCCCCATGTGCACCCCCCACCCCCGGAGTCCCTGGGAGCCTGCAACAGACCCCCCAAGCAGACTCTGCATGCCTGCCGCCACGGAAAGGCATCTGTAAACCCACATACTAATATGGCTGGCGGTGTCTTTCAGACACCGCCACCATATAGAACCCTTTTTCACCCGGTCGACAAAAGCAGCGGACGGTCTTTCCGTCCACCGCGTACCCCCTAGCCATTTTAATATGGCTGGGGGTAATTTCTGCATGGATGGTGGGAGGATCGCCCTGCCGGGCCGGCGGTAGCGACCGCCGGGCCGGCGGGGCGATCCACCCGCCATCCTAATTGGGCCCTAAGAGAGGTATGGAAGCTACCACCTTTAATAGGTCACTTTAAATGTGGTGGTGTCAGGAACCTCAGGATAGCCATCATTAGCGCTCCTAAATTCTATGCCAGGAGACGTCCCTTGTCCAAACCCAATAGTGCAGGTGTTTGGTTTCCTTATTCCCCAGTCACAACCTCCTCCCAAGATGGCCGCTGCAAGGGCCGTCTTGTTCCCAGAAGAGTTTAGTGCAGTCTAGGGTATTTGGGAACGTTTGCGCGTTACAAACTGCGCACTTCAATAACGTTCCGTTCCGAGTCAGTCATAGTTTGCTGTTTCTCCGTGTCAATATATTGTGACAAGGAAAGCGGAGTTTTGGAAGTAGAGAGCAAGTTCAGAGTAATTTCCAGTCAGTGTCTTTGGGTTCCGTCAGAGTTAATTCTGCAATTTCGACTCTGAACTAAGGGATGCCGCGTTAGGTGCTGTGGAGTATCTTTTGGAGAATATTATTCTTCAGTGCACCTTGCAGCATCATCTCAAGACGTATCTTCAAGTCAGCCAGTTATACATTGAATCAGTCTGCTTATGCTTCAGTGCAAGAGTGGAGTTTCCTCAGGAAGAATCCTCAGTTCATCTTGGAGCCGTGAGTGATAACCAAACTGCCAGCAGAGACAGTAAGATATGCGCACCAGCGCTTAAGTAATGTACAATATTTCCCTTGTTGACTCCTTATTGCACTTGCACTAGCTTTTCCTTCCTTTTACCCTCCCCTGAACCTTTTTGCACGCTGCATAAGGACCTCTGGAGTTTGGACAGTGTATTATTTGCATTGAACTGCTGAATACAAGGAACCCCAGTATCAAGGTACCTACAGGACAGCGTCCAGGTATAGATAGTAGTACATAGTATTAGTAAAAGGCATAATACATAAGTGTATACTAGATTAAGCCTATATCCAATTCATTTTCTAATTCCAGCACTATGCTCCCTGTAGAAAAACTACCACTAGAAGAGAAGCATTGCCTTGAGAACTTCTGGTAGGATCAGCTTCAGTTATTTCATAGAAACTAATGTGTAGAGAAGATTGTGGTCTTATGTTCCCTTGTTCTGTGCATTAGGTATCCCTAAAGATTGGTTGCGGTGGTCCTGTATCTACCTGTGACGACCCAGAGGGTACCAGCGATTGTCAAGGTTTTCTCTTCTCTATCCACATCCCCTTTTTCCCCTTACTAGTGAATCTGCTTCTAAAGCGGAGGCACTGGGAGGTGGGCAATTGGGACCAGCATCCATACTGCTCCTGCGAAGGTTCTGGAGACGTCTGACAGGTGAATGTAGTGTTTGCCACCTTACCATGGATACCAAAAAATGTGTGCATGCAAATGTTGATGAAACCCTTTCTCAATTCTCTAACTGTAACACTATCAATGTTATTTATGCTATTCTTTGCCCGTGGAACCCAATATGGTAATCTATCATTACTACTGGGCCATTACTTCGAAATTCTTTTGTACAAATGTTTTAATACGCGTTGACTATTACTACGCATGCTAATAGATAGCATGCTTTTACTACGCAAATATTGTTAGTGTGCATTACTTTTAATTACTTCGCAATACTATTAACAGACACTTAAGTTTATTACAAACATAATATTTGCTGTAAATCAAAAATATTAAATTAATTTGCATGTTCATGCTGTGGATAGTTTATTTATTTAAATGTAAACGTATTTAATAAAATTCCCACGGTTTTGATTTGTTTTCTATTGAAAAAAAGGTCCTTTTTTCATTTTGTTGAAAGATGAAATCCGTGACACTAATAACGTCATTCGTTATACGGAGGAACGAAGGAGAGAGAAGACTCATGCAACTTCGCAGAACAGGTAAGAAGATTTAAACTTAATAATATTTGGAATTTAAGATGGAAAAGAGATTTATTAGAATATAATTAAAGTAAAAAAAGATTTATAAATGTTTTTAGAAGAAAACGTTTTAAAAGAATAAAAACATTTCCATCGTTTGCCGAAAGTGGACAGGGCAGTGCCTGTCCACGGTTGAAATGTGCATTTTAAAAAATAATATTCATTCTAGTAATGGGTTTGTGTGGATAATAGTGTGCATTAACGATGGATGGTATGCAGAGATAGAAGGCATATCCGCTGCTCCTTTTCTATTTTTAAAAGGAGTTTAAAAATGTTTATAAAAGAAAACGCTTAAAAACTAGAAACTATTTTTGATAGATTGCAGGAAGTGCTGCGTAGTTTGTATAAAAGGACATGGGTGATTTTTGGTTGGTGTTACAGGATATGGTAGTGCCTGTCCATGGTTGAAATGTGCATTTTGAAAAATAAAATTCATTCTATTAATGGGTTTGTTTTGCTAATGGGGTGCATTGAAGATGGAGGGTATGCAAAGATAGAAGGCCTATCCGCTGCTCCTTTTCAAATTGTATATGAGTATAGAGTAGCAAATAAAGAAGAAGCATATTACCATCCAAGAAAAAGTCCACCAATTGGAGAAGAGGGATAATTTGAGTAAATATAATTAAATTGGACTGGAATTCATCCCCCTCAGCCACCCCCTCTCACACCCGGACACAAATCCAATTCAAAAGTGTAGGTAGGTGCTTTTTTTTAAATTGTGACACCATTTTGTGTATTTTTCTTTGTTGAAAACTTTTATGGCATATGGAACGCATGTATAATAGAATTCAAATGAAAAATGTTTGCAACTCGTAAATAAATACCTTGTAGGCTTCTATAAATTAGATGTCAGTTTACTTGGTGAGAGTATAACTTCAATTTTCAAGCGGATCAAGTCCATTTTCATGTAAAATAAGTTTCTCTTTGGTCTTTAAAGCTGAGTATTTCCATCAGTCTGACACTTTCTGGCGTAGTTGATTAGAATAATTTTCTCTTAATTTACTTTGGATGTGATTTGGATGGTTGAATGACACTGTCAATTAGGTATGCTAGAAAGGAAAAAAATTATCTATTATGTTCTAGAAGTTTGTTAAAGATATTCCTTCATCTTTTTCAGTTTGTTTGGATGTTGCTTTGGTAAATAGTTAACTCTTACTTGCTTCTCCTGCATATAGACTGCATGTCCCGCAATGTACTCACAGTGAGAAAAAGAGACAAAAATGTATTGATTTTAATATTTTGAAGTCAGATTATAAGAATCACATTGTTGGCTTGATATTTTGTGGTATTTCGTGCTCAAAATCTTTTTTATATAATGATTAAAAGATTAATTGGAATGTTTACAAAATGAGTTAGATGTTTTCTGTCTATGAGAGTTATGCAAGCAGTATGTAAAATATTTTTGAAATAACCTGAAAAAAACATATATTGAAAAAAAAAGATTTCGAAGAGCAATTGCTAATTTATTTTTTTATTAACAAGAAAATAAAAGAATTTAATAAAAAAATTATTTACAATTAGGTTATAAAAATGGGTTCATAAAAACAAATATGCAAATACATTTTTAGGTGCACATCTAACTTTCTGCAAGTGGACCAAGGCATGCTTGGAAGACTCAGATGAAGGAATGTTTACCGTAAGGAGAGCCGGACAATTTTAAAATATGAAAGGTTTTACAACAATAATTCCTGCGCATGTAGCATGAGAAATGCTTCGGTCGGGTGTTGTTATTTAAAAAAATTGAAAAAGATAAATGTATTATATATAATAATATAATGTCTTTCAAAAAAAATGTTTGATGAATTACTGAATGTAGTATCACGTTACAGAAGAATTGAATAAATCATTTTTGAAAAAAAGGACACATTTTTTATTTAAAGAAATGGAAATCTTTTTTCAAATTTTGGGCATTGTTTTTTAATTCAAAAATTTGAAAAATATGGATGGGATTTTTTGGCGATTCGCATTAAGAATGGATTGCATCGCTGGATTATTTGTTGCAAGTTTTCACCAAATTAATATTTCAGGATTTTTATTTTGCTTTGCTTTTTTTGAGGGAACGTTTAGAAAATGATGAAGTGCAACCTATTTTTAAGGGTTTCGTAAATTTAGAAACTGTCAAAAATGTGTCCTTTTAGATTACATATTCATGCAGGAAATGCAAAACAGTTTTTAACCAAAATGGAATTGGACTAAAAGTGGAAAAGAATACTTCAAAAGGTAAAGAACCCGACAATTTTAATAATTTAAAAATGGAATTTTGAAAAAAACATATTTAAAAAAAAGTAATTTTGAAAAAAGCAAAAGCAAAAAGTAAGGATTGTAGAAAAAAACGGGGAAGTAACATATTATTTAAGCTTGTTCATATTAATAATGGAGGATATAAGCCAGATTAGCAAGGTAGTCTGAAGCCACCATTAATGAAAACTGTTGAAGAATACCCAATAGTCTCTCAGACATTTCCTTTGTTCTTTTTGAAACACGTGGGTTCAGCCTACCTATTAATGCTTGTTAAATTCTCATTTCCTGGAAACTTTGCTCCTTCCTCAAAATTTCCAAAAAATGAAAGAAATTAGGATGTGGTCTTCCGATTGATTTGTTGAAGGAGTTATGCCAACCCTCAATGGCATTATTTGTTTTATCTTCTCCCACTAAGCAGGTCAAGTAGCAGTTCAACCACTCCACATGGAAACGTGGCTTCCTCCTGCGACCAGACCTGCTCAGATGGCCAATCCATGTGTCTTTCAAATAATTTAAATGGGTCCCAATTTATCTTCATTTTCTGAAAAATAGTCCGAATTAGTAATAGAAGTGTAGTACTCATCTACAGAGTCAAGAGGAACAAAACAAAATGCAGTTAGTTTCTTAACTTTGAATTGCAGTTTACTGTCAGAAAAATAATCTTCAACTAAGGATGTTTTTTGTATCTTACTCCAAAACGCCTATGAAAATTGGAAAAACATCCTTGAATTTGGGTATCCATGTACAATTTTGTTATTGGATTGATCATCGGTAATTCAAAGTCAATTACAACTTTTCTAGAACTTGTGTTCATAGATTTGGATTTAATCACTGATAAAAATTCAGTGTAAGTTGAAGTATGTTTATTTGGCAGTAAACTGTACACTAAGGGAACTACAGTATTATTAATGTATGCATGAATAGTGTATATTTGAGTGAATGGATGGGGCGTTGATTTAAATGTTCCATCCATCAACCAAATATCACTATTTTCTAATTTAGTTAGAATATGTGGTGTGCTAAAGATAAGGATCCTTTTAAGAGGGGTTTTGGTTATCATGCAATAGAAAAGGTTTGTTAGTGACAGTTAAAGAAAGATCACGAGGAATGGAGATGCTAGAAAAAGATTGGGGTGAAACACGTTGGGGGTTATTTTGCTGTTTTGTTCTTTGAAGTATTCTACGTAAATTAGGTATTGAAGGCATTGCACTTGCTACATGTGCAGGAATGTGTTGAGAAACCTCTCTTAATATTGAGCCACAGGTATCATTGGATGTGCTTGCCATTTCTTTCATCTCATTTATATTTTGTCTAACTTCAGTCTCTGTTGCAGAGGCAGAGTGGCTATGCTCCATGGTACGTAATACCTTATCACCAAGAGTAACTGCTCTGCCTCTGCACAGGGAAGATTGAAATTAAACACACCTCCATTGACACCTAGGCTCAGTAAGTCTCTCCTTAAAGGAAATCTATCCATGATGTTGGAGTAGTCTGTTGCCTCTTTGTGACATGATGTATTTGGCAATGTTTCGTTCAGCCATTATCTGTAAAACATAAACAAAAGAAAAAATAAGATTATGAGTATTTTAAATTGACATTACAAGTTATAAGAGATTTACAAAATTTCTCACCTCACGAAATCAAAAAAGAAAAAAATATTTACATTTGCTTTATTTATAAAAGTTGAAATACTACTTTTAAAACACACGCTATCTAACACTCTTTCTACTCTTGCAATTGCTGGTATAGTAATAGTAAATGTAACCCCCCTCGAAAACCAACACTTTCCCTGCTGTTGCACCTGCAGGAGTTGTTATAGTTAAAAAAAAAACCTTCTGCAAACCAACACTTTCGCTACTGTTACACCTGCTGGAGTTGGATTGCTAATTTTAATACTCACGCTATCCAACACTTGCTCTCCGGTTGTAACAGCTGGAGTTGGATTAGTAAATTTAAAACTCACGCTATCCAACAATTTTCCTACTGTTGCAGCTGCTGGAGTTGGATTAGTAATTTCAATACTCATGCTATCCAACACTTTCCCTACTGTTGCACCTGCTGGAGTTGGATTAGTAATTTTAATACTCACTCTATCCAACACGTTCCCTACTGTTGCACCTGCTGGAGCTGGATTAGCAAATTTAATACTCACGCTATAAAAACACTTTTCCTACTGTTGCACCTGCTGGAGTTAGATTAGTAAATTTAATACTCACACTATAAAAACACTTTTCCTACTGTTGCACCTGGGTAGCTGTAATAGTAAAGTTAACCCCCCCTCGCAAACCAACACTTTCCCTACTGTTGCACCTGCTGGAGTTGGATTAGTAAATTTAATACTCACGCTATCCAAAACCTTCCCTACTGTTGCGTCTGCTGGAGTTGGATTAGTAAATGTAATACTCCTGCTATAAAAAGACTTTTCCTACTGTTGCACCTGCTGGAGTGGTAATAGTAAATTAAACTCACCTTCCAATTCATCACCTTCCCAACTCTTACACCTGCTGGAGTTGTAATAGTAAATTAAAACCCCCTCGCAAACCAAGACTTTCCCTACAGTTGCACCTGCTGGAGTTGGATTAGAAATGTTAATAGTCATGCTATCCAACACTTTCCCTACTGTTGCACCTGCTGGAGTTGGATTAGTAATTTAATACTCTATCCAACACTTTTCCTCCTTTTGCACCTGCTGGAGTTGGATTGGTAATTTTAATAGTCATGCTATCCAACACTTTCCCTACTGTTGCAACTGCTGAAGTTGGATTAGTAATTTCAATACTCATGCTATCCAACACTTTCCCAACTCTTGCACCTGCTGGAGTTGAATTAGTAATTTTAATACTCACGCTATCCAACACTTTCCTTACTGTTGCACCTGCTGGAGTGGTAATAGTAAAATAAACTCACCTCGCAAACCAACACTTTCCCTACTCTTACACCTGCTGGAGTTGTAATAGCAAATGTACCCCCCTCGCAAACCAACGGTCTCCCTACTGTTGCACCTGCTGGAGTTGGATTAGAAATGTTAATACTTACGCTATCCAAAGCTTTCCCTACTGTTGCACCTGCTGGAGTTGGAATAGTAAATTAAACTTACCTCGCAATCCAAAACTTTCCCTACACTTACACCTGCTGGAGTTGTAATAGTAAATTTACCACCCCTCGCAAACCAACACTTTCCCTACTATTGCGCCTGCTGGGGTTGGATTAGAAATGTTAATACTCAAGCTATCCAACACTTTCTCTAATGTTGCACCTGCTGGAGTTGGATTAGTAATTTTAATACTCACGCTATCCAACAGTTTCCCTCCGGCTGCATCTGCTGGAGTTGTAATAGTAAATTAAACGCACCTCACAATCCAAAACGTTCCCTACACTTACACCAGCTGGAGTTGTAATAGTAAATTTAACCCCCCTCGCAAATCAACACTTTCCCTACTGTTGCACCTGCTGGAGTTTGATTAGTAATTTTAATTTTCACGCTATCCAACACTTTCCCTAATGATGCACGTGCATGAGTTGGATTAGTAATTTTAATACGCTATCCAACACTTTCCCTACATATTCACCTACTGGAGTTGTAATAGTAAATTAAACTCACCTCGCAATCTAACACTTTCCCTAGTATTGCACCTGCTGGAGTATTAATAGTATTTGAGTAATTATAAACTTTTATTGAAATTACCTTTTCTTTTAGTAGTTTTCTTAAGCTCAAACAGTTTTTACACTGTTCTTGTTGAAATAACTGATTTAGTTTCTCCAACACAGATCTCTAGAGTTTGTTAAAAAAAAAATTGCTTATAATAAAATGTATAATAAACGGTCTAAAATCATTTATTAGTTACAAGAGAATCTATTATATAGACTTTTTTGCAGCGATAATGTTAATCTTCTTAATTTAAGATATCAACTTAACTTAAACCTGGAATAGATTTTTTTTTAATGTTCTGAGATATCTGTTATGCTTCTCTACCTACACACGTTTATACTTTCTCATCCTTTAACCCCTTCGCTGCGGGGGTTAATTCCCTGCTGTGCTGGGGGGGAGGGGGGCACGCACAGCGCCCCCATGCTCATGACGAGCTGAGCTCGTCATGAGCTACGGCGCTCCTGTGCTCATGACGAGATCAGCTCGTCACAGATGTATTGCCTCCCGTGGAATGCTCAGCACAGCGGGGGAATTCTCCCCGCACCTGAGCGTTCCACCCGCCATGACGAGCTGAGCTCGTCATGAGCACCGGAGCGCCGTGGCTTGTCATGAGCATCCAAGGAGTTAATGACACACTCTTCCAAGTCTCTTTTTGCCTTTATCCTGTGCCCCTTTTTAATTTGAAGAAATTGTGGCAATACCTTGCATGTAGATTGGTTTTCTTGAATAAATCTTCTTTTTGGTCTTGTACAGTATTGTAAATGAGATTTTCCTTTGTGTTTGTTATGCTGTTTTAAGACAAAATGTTTAAAAAAATTAATTGTTTCCTTTTAGAATTGCAATTGAAATTTTTTTATTTCTAGAAACATTTTTAAACTTTTTTAAAATTATTAGCATACATCTCAGTCCTCCTTCCACTATTCATTATTCAAACACTCCGTTTTCAGTAACACTACCCTTCTTCCCTTTTTTTTGTGTTTAACAAATTAAGCTTTTAGATTTTTCAAGTGAGTCACAATACCTTGTTTGTTTTTAGAGGATCTTGATTGATTCTTCTGAATCTTTTTAAACAGTAGATCTTCGAAACGCCGTTATTTATGCAAATCTGTTGAGATGTAAACACATAACATTATTACTTTGTGTTTCTCTTAATGACACATCTGTTATTTATTATTTACAAATATGTTTTATGACTTTCCAAAAAGTAACTATAAGTATATTATCTTTAAACAACATCTAAGCCCTACTCCCACTCGAAACATATTGCCTTACTTTTCCTTGTATTACACTACCCTTTACCACTTTATATGTCTGTTACACATCTCACTTATTAATTATATGAAAAATCATTACAATACCTTGTCTGTAATTTTATGGTGTTGATTGTATGCTTCCCTCAGGTTTGGAAAACTCACAATTGCATTAGCCGCTATCTTTGCAAATCTGTTTAAATGCCAAAAAATGTTAAAGATTTGTTGATTATTACTGTAGATTTTTATGTTCATCAAATGTATCATTTACTAAGGTTCTAAGTAAATATAAAATAATTTTTTGAATGAAAAATCAAGCATTGTCCTCCTTCTTATCTACACCCTCTTCCACTACCTCCTAATTCTATTGCACTACTCTACGCCATGCTTGAAAGCTGATGCTCCAACCATAATTTTCTACAAATATGTAAAAAGCTTTATGTGACTTGAAACTGATGCATGACAAACTTCAATTCACTTTAGCATTTGCTCACAGATATGGGTTTATCTCAGACATGTTCCATGATGAAAAACATGCTCGTTTTTTGTAATGGCACTGTCTGAGACAACAGTTGGCTTTCATTTAATCAGTGCCTAACTCCCCTTATTGTGAATTTAATAATCTTGAAATGGCTCTCACTTACCACAAATCTGCTTTCTGACACTGATAACTCTGAATCAGAGGCACTTAGCAAACTCTCGTTCACATTAAGTTGGTACTGTAACAAACAATACTATCTATGTTGCACTGATGTAGGTTCATAAGGCATGGATGAGGAATTGATAGGAAGTAGAGGTATTGCTATTATCTTAGAAGATTAGCATCTTTGAACCTAATGAAAGGTTTTAATGGCAACTTTACCTAAAATGCCTATTTTTACAAAAGCTTGTCTACTCTGATGTGCAGAAAATGTATTTCTAGGAGTGGAATTCTGATCATGCACTATTTGGAAATATACCGTCATGGTTTGTGTATATGGGAGCATTTAAATCTGTTTTCAAAAAAGTACCATAGTATTTTTAAAAATACCCGTGTCTTTTTTGAGTACCTTTTTTTAAATCTAATACTAATTTGTCTTTTACGCATATGTTCATACTGTATAAAATATATTGAACTTTGTTCTGATTTGACAAACTTACCCTTATTTTAAATAATTATAGTCTATTTAACTTTTCACAAACTGAGATGATTTTCCAACTTTTTCACGAACAGATTTATAAAGCGTAATTGTAATAACATTTAATTCAATTACTACTTTGAGTAAAACGTTTATACTTTAGCTAATATAAAGTATATACTTTATAAAGTTATTTATTTAAAAGTAATCTTTGAGTTCTATTCATCGAGAGATGGATGTTTTCATTTAAGAGCAACTTACTTTAGACAGGACGCACATAACCCGGTGGCAGAGGGTTTGCGGAAGCTGTGGTTGTGTGTGGTGGCTTACCCTGTATCTGTTTTTAACTTGTAATTTTTAAACCGAATGTCTTGTGTTCATCGGAGCTGTTTGCCTCACTTTGCCTCACCTTTCATCTACCAGCTCCCCTAGCCTCGTTCTGGCACGACTGTGTGCCGCTTGTAACCGGAGGGCTGACGGGGTTGCTGGCGCCATATTGGAAAGGGGCACTACAGGCTCTACAGGTCAGCGCTCTATCCCTCGCGCTCCTGACCTATTTAAGGGACGCCCCATGCGCACGCGCAGCAGACGCACATAACCCGGTGGCAGACGGTTCACGGAAGCTGTGGTCATATGTGGTGGCTTACCCTGTATCTGTTTTTTAACTTGTAATTTTTAAACCGCATGTCTCCTGTTCATCGGAGCTGTTTGCCTCACTTTGCCTCACCTTTCATCTACCAGCTCCCCTAACCTCGTTCCGGCACGGCTGTGTGCTGCTTGTAACCGGAGAGCTGACATGGTTGCTGGCGCCATATTGGAAAGGGGCACTACAGGTTCTACAGGTCAGCGCTCTATCCCTCGCGCTCCTGACCTATTTAAGGGACGCCCCATGCGCATGCCCAGCGGACGCACATAACCCGGTGGCAGAGGGTTCGCGGAAGCTGTGGTCGTGTGTGGTGACTTACCCTGAATCTGTTTTTTAACTTGTAATTTTTAAACAGCATGTCTCGTGTTCATCGGAGCTGTTTGCCTCACTTTGCCTCACCTTTCATCTACTAGCTCCCCTAGCCTCGTTCCGGCATGGCTGTATGCCGCTTGTAACCGGAGGGCTGACGGGGTTGCTGGCGCCATATTGGAAAGGGGCACCACAGGCTCTATAGGTCAGCGCTCTATCCCTTGCGCTCCTGACCTATTTAAGGGACGCCCCATGCGCACGCGCAGCGGACACACGCAGCGGGCGCGCCAAAGGCGCGCCAAAGGCAAGCCTGTCTGCAGTCTGCACCCGTCCGTGGCCTGCCGGGGATAGGGGCACCTCACTATGCCCGTTTATTAACTTATTCCCCGGAACAACTCTGTTTATGTCAAGGCCCTTGGTCGATAGGTGCCTCTACTGCCACTCATATTGATAAACTTGGCCACAGCCATGCAAACCACATGCCCTCTCTCCCCCCTAATATGCCATTTTCGCTTTCCCTCCGTAGTACTACGTTGGGGCCTCCCCCTCCTCTTTGTCCCGCGCCCACCATTTCTGCCTTAATGCTAGGTCTGCAGTCAAACACCATCTTGAACTGTTTGTCTTTTTGTAAACTTATAAACCAGATCTTCGGTTTCTTACAGAAACCTGGTTTTGCCAAGACTCTCTACCAAATGTGCTAGCGGCTCCCCCTTCCTCCTACTACCCTTTATGCGCCGATCGGCCCGGGGGGAAGGTTGGAGGCGGGGTCGCCCTGATCATCCGGTCCAGACTCCATTTTCAACTGCTATCCTTTCCTTCCATTCAGGCGGTCGACTGTTTAGTTGTTCGATCTGCCTCCTTCCGGGTTCCTATTATCTGTGTACTCATCTACCGCCCTCCACAGCAAACATCGCACTTTATTTCTGCCTTTCAGGAACTGTTGGCAACTCTAGCAGTGAATAATTCATCTGTCATGGTTCTTGGGGACTTTAACCTTTGGCCCTCTGACCCTGATGAGGACGCTATGTTGAAAGAATTCACTGAACTTCTTCGCAGTTTAAACTTTCTGTCA
This sequence comes from Lissotriton vulgaris, assembly GCF_964263255.1. NCBI lineage: Eukaryota > Metazoa > Chordata > Amphibia > Caudata > Salamandridae > Lissotriton > Lissotriton vulgaris. The sequence goes on from NC_141687.1 coordinate 1,358,126,539, forward strand.
CACGTTCACACCCCTACTCATGTCCGAGGTCACATCTTGGATCAAATCTGGTCACTTAATATCCCTGTCTCTCCCCCAGTTGTCATGCCCTGCTCCTGGTTTGATCACTTTTTGATCTCGTTCTTTCTTGATTTAACCCTTACTAAAAGTCCCTCTTTCCCCAGGAACACCTGGGCTCGCAACTGGAATCATGTAGACGTGTCTTCTCTCTGTTCTTCTCTTTCTGCCTCCTGTCCTAACCTTGCAGAATTATCCCCGTCATCTCAAGCAGACACCATCAATAACTGGCTTTCCAGAGCGGGTGATCAAGTGGCCCCACTTAGGCGCGTCAGAATTAGACGCGCCCATGATGCCAATAAATGTTTTAATGCCGAGCTTAAGGAGAAAAAACTCACAGTGCAGCAGGCAGAGCGCGCCTGGAGACGCGCCTACTGTCCTATGCTAAAATCACAGTACACTTCCACCTTGAATGAATATAAAAAAGCCATCCTCCTCGCCAAGACCGACTATTTCTCCTCCAAAATTCTCTCGGCTGAAAACCAACCTAGGGAATTCTTTGCCACTGTCCATGAGCTGGCCTCCTCAGACAGGGTCACCCTCAAACCTTCCCCTTCCCAATCCCTCTGTGATTCTCTCAACGACTATTTTATTGAGAAAATCGCTGTCATCAAGGCTAATATATCATTGCCCTCCCCTTCCTTTTCTGACCCCCAACCTCCGCCTAATGTATCATATCTGGATCAAATACCTCTTCTGACTAAGGAAACTCTTTTACCCTTGCTCGTCAGAGTCAAGTCAGGATCTCCCACGGACATCTGCCCTGCATATGTTTCGAGAGAGATTTTCTCGGCCTGTCCTTTGCCCCCTCTTACTTTTCTCAATGACTCTCTCAAGCGGGGCATCGTCCCAGATCTTCACAAATCAGCGATAATAGTTCCTATTCTAAAGAAGCCCGGCGCTGACCCTTCCTCCCTCCCCAACTACCGCCCCATCTCCCTTCTCCCGTTCTTGGGTAAAGTCCTGGAGCGCCACGTCACTAAAGTCTTTAGTGCATTTGTGGAGGATAGCGGCAGCTTAGCCCCGTGCCAGGCGGGCTTTCATCCATCACACTCCACCGAAAAAGTAGTTATTTCTGTCATGGACAAGCTCAGAGAGGGGATGGATGTAAACATGCCCAAGGCACTGGTCCTCCTTGATTTGCCCGCCGCTTTCGACACGGTTGATCACTCCATCCTTCTCACCCGTGTCGAGGCGGCTGGCACCAGGAGACCTGCACTGGCTTGGCTCACATCCTTTCGGATTGACCGCACACAGGCCGTCAACCTGGCCGACTTTTCCGCACCCTCACGCAAGGTTCAATGCATTGTTCCTCAGGGCTCTTCTCTTTCCCCCCTTATTTTTGCTTTACAGCAGATGGAGGTCATGGTCTTTAACTATGCCGATGACCTCCAGCTTATTTTCAACCTTTCTCCTTCCCCTGGCTCCATCCATAATTTTCTTTCAGTTATGATTTTTATCAGGGACTGGATAAACTGCAACCACATTAAGTTAAACCCTGATAAAACCGAACTGGTGCTTACAGGTGGTAGCTCCAGTCCCTGGACCCCTTTGTTTTGGCCCCCTGCCCTGGGTACCACCCCTCACCTTCCCTTTCATTCAAAACACTAGGGATAAAACTCAACAATCATCTCACTTTGCATTCCCAGATTAGCGCAGTGGTTTCATCTTCCTTTCTGACTCTTCGTGCAATCCTCAAGATTTCCCGTTTTTTTTCCTTTTCTGCCCTGAAACTTATTCTTATGGCTATGGTTTTGTAACGCCTGGACTATGGCAACATCCTGTACAATGGTGTCCCTGCCTATGATCTCCGGCGCTTTCAACTGGTCCAAAATCAAGCTGCCAGCCTTATTCATGGCCTTCCTAAATCACATCACGTCACTCCCTTACTCAAAGCCCTTCACTGGCTCCCTATTAGAGAACGTGCTCTTTTTAAGATGGGCTGCACGACCATCCAGGCCCACGCCGGAACCGCCCCAGCTTTCATTTACTCTTATACTCCTAGTAGAGAGTTGGGTTCCTCCTCCCAGTCCCTTCTTTCTGTGCCTCGTTTTAGGAAAAAAAAGTTGGTGGCATGAAGTTCTCTGTTCTTGCCCCCACCTTTTGGAATACCCTTCCATTTACCATCAGGTCTTCCGCCTCTTACTTTGAGTTCCGTAAAGCATTGCAGATCTTCCTTTTTTCACAAGCCTTCTCGCCTTAGCGCCCACGTTCTGTTTCCCTCTGGGTCCGCATCCCTAGCGCCAAGAAACCGCCTGGTAGCCGTGCGCTTAATAAGTACCTTAACCTCAACTTCAACTTCAACAGTAGATGACACTATTTAATAATTCAGTCAATGCTGCTTGCTCTCTCGTGATGAACGCATCCAGACACTGTAAATGACAGCAGTCAAGTGAACACAAAATGGTGGGCGGCTGCTTATATACATTGTGGGTGACTTGTCGATAATTTACAATAAGATATGTTTTGAAATGTGCTTTAAAACGTGATTTTTTCTATGACTAAACTTATAATTTTAATTTAGGTAAAATATTCTCAGTATTATAAATGTGATAGTTTCGAATGTCAGCCATTTTGTTATGTGTATTGTGATTGGTAGATCATAAAATACAGAAAGATGGTTCCTTCAAGTTAATTTTGTATAAGGTTGGTTGACATTATGCATGTTTATTTAATTCATTCAATTTTAAAATTATGTATTTTGTATTTACGTTTTTAAGAAAATGCCTGAGTATTTATTTTAATACCCGAGTATTTATTTAAATACCCAAGTATTAACTTTTACACAGTATTTTAAATTACTCCCCCACCCAAAACCCCTATTTCTCTGGCATCCGGTCCCAGGGGTTAGGTTACAATTTTAAGAAAAAATTATGAAATGGACTCTGAACGCGAAGTAAAGACATGCGAAGTAATGTACTGCTGATAAAAGCCACTTCTTTAGATATTCATGTTTTTGCGATGTAATTGCAGGCAAAGTGAAAAAATGCGTAGTAATGGCATGCTAAGTATCATCATACATTCCCTAATATATGTTTGGCAAACAACCCAAAAATCAGAATCCAGATTTGCCAACACAGAAGCAGGATTTGCTGCAAAACACTGAATGCACCGCTTGTTGAACACTTTACTGCTATGGACCACACTGCAGATGAGATAAGGTGGCAAGTGATCACAGTGATTCATCAACACCCCCAGATGCACGAACATTGCGGGCATCCTCAACAAAGAGGAGCTAAAATGTGACCATAAGAATGGACATTCTCTGGACTGGACATAATCGCTTGGAAGACTGGTTCAATTTGCTTTAATGCTACTTGCCGCACTATCCATAACAGCATCTCTGTTCTGTTTTTACCAATTATTGTCATCATATTTGGGTGTTGTGTTCAATCCTTCTACTCCTTAATTGAGCCGTTCTCTACCATCTGCTTAACTCAAATATCTATGATACCTGTGGTTTGTTCTGTATGTCTTATATTAATCCATGCACACTAACCTGTTCTCTCTCGTTTGGTTTTTCTAACTAGTAAGCCTTAAACCATCTATATCCCCTTCCTTTTTCCTTATCTTGCCATACCCTCATATCTTTGATGTCTTAATTACTCCCTTTCTCCAACCGCGTTATTTTACTGCACCCATTGTTCTCCCCTTCTTATTTAACGGGGCTTTCTCCATATCACCAGTATGCTCACCTCCTATTGCCTCTACATGCCCTTCTCTTCTTACTATTGCACTTCCCCGCACCGTGGCGCTAGACACTCTCTCACCACTTTGAACCATCCATTGTCTTTCCATACTACTCCCTTCCAATATGGCTGCCCGGTTCTTCCTTGCCGTCAGTTATTACTGCGCAAGCGGATCACATCACATCCGGCCACTTAACACAGAGCCCGCAGGTCCCTGGAGCACTTGCAATCCTCGAGGTGCTTAGATTGCAGGCATTACTCATTCTCCCAACCGCAGCAGTTCTACCTTGATTATCCATCTTGCTGCTGCCTCCCACTATTGACACGGTGCCCAATCAGGTAAGCGCACTCCTTGGAAGAATCCATTCTTTAATTCTGAGCATCCACATTCTCCCATACATACCCCTTTCTATTTCAGGCCGGTAATCGCAATTGCTCCACTGTGGTAGATCCCGGCTGGGAATGTCACTCTTTCCTCAATTCATGCAGATTTGAAAACTCCTCCGGTAAGCTTTGAAACACGTTAGCTTTTTCCTCTGCAATTCTAACCCACGCAATGTCCATTAATACTTGTTCCTTCATCCATAGGCTGCTCGCCCTCCCGCTGCCCATTATTAATCGAGGCTAAAAATGCCCTTGACGCCTACCCCACCAGTAGGTCCTACTTTCTTGGCCGACCTTTCCAGACCTTGCTAAGCATAATTAGCACAACGAGACCCTCATTGGTGTCACCCGCATGATTTACTCACTTGTGCAACCTTACTCGCTGCCACACTCCATGAGTCACCTTATGCTTTTTCTCTAATTCCGCCTTTTCCGGCTATCATTACAGCTTCTGCCTTGCCTTAGATACATGGGGTTTAACAGACCTTTTGCGTACGAGGCACTTTAACATCCTTCCGGCAATTAACCTTATTGCCCGCACGTACGACCTGATCCGGTATCACTTGCGCAATCCATACACGACTGTATGTATCACGTGCACTTGCCTGCATTTCAGGCGTATTCTAATCAGGCTACACCATCCAGCATGCATTTGTTATTGTTATTCTCACTCCACCATGCACTGCGCTGTTAACTTAATATCAGCATATGTTTTGAGATAGAGACTTTTCTGAGGTCATCTGTCAATTGCTAATTCTGACACCCCATATCACGATAGCCTGATTTTAATCATCTAGACCATGTACCCTAGCCAGACTATTCCTATCTGATTCTCTTGCTTACCCTTTCTCCAACCCTCCCCCATCCCCTCCCTTTCTTTTACTCTTATCCAGGTTTTACCGCTTAGTCTTGATGAGATCAGTTGGGATTGAAACGTTGTTGGCAGCTACATCTTCAACTCTATACTCTATTTGTATCCTTCTGTAGAGTATGAGATGTAACTCTGATTGTGGCTTTCTGCTTACCTACATTTTCACAAATTGTACAGTCACTTTTTAAGTCACTTGCCTGTGGTAAGGAAATCAGATGATTTCCCTTTTACCCTGTCACGCCAGGCTCACTCAACTCCCTTTGTATATTATCCTTGCGCTGCACTTAATTGTTAATTAAAACCGAATTTTGCATTGATACAAATTGTATTTTCAATTTTTGGTTACTAAATTGTGATTTTGTACTTATCTAACTTGTATGGGACCACTGTTCGCTTTAGCATATGTCCACCCTTGGCCCCCTCAGACTTTTAAGGTCTCCTTGTTCCTTTTTGAACTCAAGCACAATTGCTTGATTGCAAGTAACAGTTATTCTTCCGACTAAATACTTAGTGGGCTTCCCTCAAAACCATGCTCCCCTTCCCCCACCTTTCCCTTGACCTCTTCCCTCACCACCCCTATTTCGCAAGGCATGGCACAACACGCGCCACTATATTCAGACGAATATATTAAAAAGATTTTAGAGGGCCCCTCCTTCTTTTCAGAATCTTTCTAAATCCCCAGCTCTACGGAAAGTTCCATCTTTGATCAACTTATAAAATCCACCATGAAGTTCATTAGACTACAACTGATGGTCCATATTCTCACAGAATATCTTAAAACAGACACAATCCCTGCTGGATTACAAATTCGTAATGTTCCTGGGGTGTTCCCTGAAATAAAAAAATATCTCCCTGGGTTTAGCTACATTGAGACAACTTGCTCAAGACACTGGATGGTCTTCGGCATAGACATAGCCAACGAAGAATCTGAAATCTAGAGATAGAAATAAAATACATTAAGAGATATATGAAAGAGAATTGCAGGATCAAAGACAGAAAGACCCTATTGGACAAAGTTGAAAAAACCCTCTCTGAATTTCATACAATTGAACAGAAAAAAAAAATTACTAATGGTAAACGGGACATGAAAAACTCAAAAATAGAGAGGACCTACCCTTTTCTTTTCTACACAAATAGATCATACATAGGCCCTAAAACACAGCGCCCTTCGGAGGTTCAATAAACATAGTAGGTTAATCTGACACCTCTGTGGAATCTTTCAATAACTCATATTCTGCTGAAGGCCTAGCACTACCAGAAATAGAGGAAACGACCCCAATTTTTTAGGGCAGGATCAGGGACGTCAGGCCAACCGGGGAACAACACAGCCCCCACGCTGGTATAGCGCACCAGGAGACAGGCAAACAAGCTGGAGGTATTACCAATGGTAAGACGCTCAAGAACTCACTCCGACTCGATAATTACTCCCAATATTGACGACATGCCTGACAATGATGCTATCCCTATTATTAATCTCACTAAATATCAGCTATAAGAGATTGAAATAAAACTGCTCAGTAAGGGATTATCATTTCACCCCGCCCCTAAACCTGATTATCTTTAACTTCAGATTGAACTGTTACATTTCTTCAGAAAGATACGCCTCCAAGCATTTTTCCAAGATAGACCATCTACCCCCTCGCCATTCTTCACTGCATTTCGCCCACCGGCTACCTTTTCTCCTCCACAACACAGATTACTAGCGGAGATCCTCACTTTTGAAAAGCTAGTACTCAAAGACATTACAGATCAGGAACAATCACCGTAATACACTCCATATAACCTCTCACTATCTGAGAAAAATGCCCTATTTGGACTAAAAGAGATTGATAATTTAATCAAACCAGCAGTAAGTCTCACTTTCTTGGCCAACCTTTCCAGCTCTTGCTAAGCATAATTAGCACACCGAGACCTTCACTGGTATCGCCCGCATGGTCGACTCACTTGCGCAACCTTACACACTGCCACACTCCGTGAGTCACCTTATGCTTCTTCACTATTTCCGCCTTTTCCGGCGATCGTTACAGCTTCTGCCTTGCCTTAGATACATGGAGTTTCACAGACCTTTTGGATACGAGGCACTTTACCATCCTTCCGGCAATTAATCCTTTTGCCCGCACAAATGCCCTTATCCGGTATCACTTGCGCAATCCACACACTACTGTATGTATCACGTGCACTTGCCTGCATTTCAGGCGTATTCTAATTAGGCTACACCATCCAGCATGCATTTGTTATTGTTATTCTCACTCCACCATGCACTGCGCTGTTAACTTAATATCAGCATATGTTTTGAGATAGAGACTTTTCTGAAGTCATCTGTCAATTGCTAATTCTGACACCCCATATCACGATAGCCTGATTTTAATCATCTAGACCATGTACCCTAGCCAGACTATTCCTATCTGATTCTCTTGCTTACCCTTTCTCCAACCCTCCCCCATCCCCTCCCTTTCTTTTACTCTTATCCAGGTTTTACCGCTTAGTCTTGATGAGATCAGTTGGGATTGAAACGTTGTTGGCAGCTACATCTTCAACTCTATACTCTATTTGTATCCTTCTGTAGAGTATGAGATGTAACTCTGATTGTGGCTTTCTGCTTACCTACATTTTCACAAATTGTACAGTCACTTTTTAAGTCACTTGCCTGTGGTAAGGAAATCAGATGATTTCCCTTTTACCCTGTCACGCCAGGCTCACTCAACTCCCTTTGTATATTATCCTTGCGCTGCACTTAATTGTTAATTAAAACCGAATTTTGCATTGATACAAATTGTATTTCCAATTTTTGGTTACTAAATTGTGATTTTGTACTTATCTAACTTGTATGGGACCACTGTTCGCTTTAGCATATGTCCACCCTTGGCCCCCTCAGACTTTTAAGGTCTCCTTGTTCCTTTTTGAACTCAAGCACAATTGCTTGATTGCAAGTAACAGTTATTCTTCCGACTAAATACTTAGTGGGCTTCCCTCAAAACCATGCTCCCCTTCCCCCACCTTTCCCTTGACCTCTTCCCTCACCACCCCTATTTCGCAAGGCATGGCACAACACGCGCCACTATATTCAGACGAATATATTAAAAAGATTTTAGAGGGCCCCTCCTTCTTTTCAGAATCTTTCTAAATCCCCAGCTCTACGGAAAGTTCCATCTTTGATCAACTTATAAAATCCACCATGAAGTTCATTAGACTACAACTGATGGTCCATATTCTCACAGAATATCTTAAAACAGACACAATCCCTGCTGGATTACAAATTCGTAATGTTCCTGGGGTGTTCCCTGAAATAAAAAAATATCTCCCTGGGTTTAGCTACATTGAGACAACTTGCTCAAGACACTGGATGGTCTTCGGCATAGACATAGCCAACGAAGAATCTGAAATCTAGAGATAGAAATAAAATACATTAAGAGATATATGAAAGAGAATTGCAGGATCAAAGACAGAAAGACCCTATTGGACAAAGTTGAAAAAACCCTCTCTATATTTCATACAATTGAACAGAAAAAAAAAATTACTAATGGTAAACGGGACATGAAAAACTCAAAAATAGAGAGGACCTACCCTTTTCTTTTCTACACAAATAGATCATACATAGGCCCTAAAACACAGCGCCCTTCGGAGGTTCAATAAACATAGTAGGTTAATCTGACACCTCTGTGGAATCTTTCAATAACTCATATTCTGCTGAAGGCCTAGCACTACCAGAAATAGAGGAAACGACCCCAATTTTTTAGGGCAGGATCAGGGACGTCAGGCCAACCGGGGAACAACACAGCCCCCACGCTGGTATAGCGCACCAGGAGACAGGCAAACAAGCTGGAGGTATTACCAATGGTAAGACGCTCAAGAACTCACTCCGACTCGATAATTACTCCCAATATTGACGACATGCCTGACAATGATGCTATCCCTATTTTTAATCTCACTAAATATCAGCTATAAGAGATTGAAATAAAACTGCTCAGTAAGGGATTATCATTTCACCCCGCCCCTAAACCTGATTATCTTTAACTTCAGATTGAACTGTTACATTTCTTTAGAAAGATACGCCTCCAAGCATTTTTCCAAGATAGACCATCTACCCCCTCGCCATTCTTCACTGCATTTCGCCCACCGGCTACCTTTTCTCCTCCACAACACAGATTACTAGCTGAGATCCTCACTTTTGAAAAGCTAGTACTCAAAGACATTACAGATCAGGAACAATCACCGTAATACACTCCATATAACCTCTCACTATCTGAGAAAAATGCCCTATTTGGACTAAAAGAGATTGATAATTTAATCAAACCAGCAGTAAGTCTCACTTTCTTGGCCAACCTTTCCAGCTCTTGCTAAGCATAATTAGCACACCGAGACCCTCACTGGTATCGCCCGCATGGTTGACTCACTTGCGCAACCTTACACACTGCCACACTCCGTGAGTCACCTTATGCTTCTTCACTATTTCCGCCTTTTCCGGCGATCGTTACAGCTTCTGCCTTGCCTTAGATACATGGAGTTTCACAGACCTTTTGGATACGAGGCACTTTACCATCCTTCCGGCAATTAATCCTTTTGCCCGCACAAATGCCCTTATCCGGTATCACTTGCGCAATCCACACACTACTGTATGTATCTTTTTTTTTTTTTGAGCCATAAATACATCAATTGTATACAAATTATTCATTCATTATGGTTAGAAGAATACATACCATTCCATTATTCAAGAAAAGTCAATACTTTCCTAACTCTACAATTTAGTTGGTTCAATAAACAAGCCGACTGAAATATATGTAATATATATATTATAAAACAAATTTAAATATACAAAAATGACAATGCCTAACTAGTCCCATTGAAAACTAGCCCATGTCCTAGTAAATTTTACCCAAGATCAAGGCCCTCTGGCCTTTGCCAAAGCATACTCCATTTCATAAGCCTGTCTAAGTAAAGCCCACATTTTGCAAATACTTGAGCCAACATTACTTATCCAGACTCTAGCAATGCATAATGGAGCACAAACTTAAATGATAGTTGCTAACAGACTCTCATGACTGACATCATTGCATTTGGTCCCCAAAAATATTTCCTTCTCAGCAAGTTGATGATTTTGACCCAATAATGGAGTGAGGATATTGGAGACTTCCCCCCAAATTCTATTAAGCCTGGGGCAGTCAACATACATATGCCTTAAATCAGCTGCATATTGTTGGCATTTCGGGCAATATGACTTGGATTTTGCCTTAAATAAGGATTTTGTCTTAAGTTAGGATATTGTCTTAAATTAGGATTTTGTCCTAAATTTGGATGTTGTCTTAAATTAGGATTTTGTCCTAAATTAGGATTTTGTCTTAAATTAGGATTTTGCTTTAAATATGGATTTTGTCTTAAGTCTTAAGTTAGGATGTTGTCCTATTATAAAATCATATTAATCGATGTAGTTTCAGCCCCCATCATCCTCATTCTTGGATTAGGTATGTGTTTTTTCTTTTGAGTTAATCTTGTTCTCTCATTCTTTGTCTTTCTTCATCTATTTACATTTCTACATTTCCATCATTCAATTTTTCCTTCCTTACATGATGTTGTGGTTTTTTCTATATCAAATTTGTATTCTGTCTGGTCTGGTTCAGTTTGTTCTTTCAATAGTTATTCTATGTCATTGAATATTGTTACTTGGAATGTTCGAGGTTTACATTCACAGATCAAAAGGCAATGTGTTTTATCGCACTTATCTAAATTGAAATCAGGTATAGAAATTATTCAGGAATCACACCTCATGGACTCTGAATCCTTAAAGTTAAGGAGAAATTGGGTTGGAGACGTTTTCTTCTCTCCGGGTGATGGTAAACGTAATGATGTTAGTACGTTATGTCACAAATCTCTGTGTTAAGCTTATATCTTGCAAAAATTACGATGTAGGTCGCTGGTCATTCACAGAATTATTAATTGGGAAGGTTCCACTCTCTTTATTTAATATTTATGCACCAACCATGGGTGATTCCTTTTTTTGGTCGCACCTTGAAAAAAAATTGATGCAATGTTTTCACTATAACCTCATTTTAGCACGTGATTACAATCAAATTATTGACCTTTCATATACCGTAACTCCTTGACTTCCTTTTCTTCTTCTAAAGCTCATGAATAATTTTTACATTCCTTCCAGCAGAGACACTTGATGGACGCATGGAGACTATGTAACCTCTCTATGAGAGAGTACACTTACTTTTCTCCAGTACATCAGACACAATCATGCATTGACTATGTTTTTGTTTCTCTTAACATCTCTAAATCCATACAATCTCCAGACATTGGTTATATACTGATTTCTGGCCATGCCCCTGTTTTTATTTCATTAGATATACTTAACAAACCTTCTGCCCCCAGACGTTGGCAATTTAATAACTCATTGCTACATGATTCTGCTTTTACTTCATCTTTTTCCTCTTCTTTTTAAAGAATATTTCCGTTTTAAATAGCTTGAGGTCTGTGACCAGCCAGCTTCCCGAGGAAATGACAAAGTAACACCCGGAAACACAGCGAGAGGAATATAATAAATGACTCTATTATTCTAGTTTCATTTTTGGACTTGGACCTTGCTCTGGGGGATGAAATGGGTAAATATATAGGAGGGGATGTTCTCATTGGAACTTGGGCTTTCCTTGTTACTGCACCTCTCCCCTTTTGTAATAAACAACGCCACAAAAGACAAGGAGGCTGCATGCCCAGTGCTGGATGTCCCAGGGGAGGAGGGAGTGGGAGGTGGGGAGAATACCCTATTAAAAGAGGTGGGAAGGGATATCCTAGGTTTGCACTCTCATCCCCGTTGGTTCAAAGTCCTCCCCATGGCTTAGATATAATGGACACACCAGCCCTATCATTACTAGAGGTGATGTTCTTACTGCAGGAACCCTACAGGCAATATTAGGAGGAATTAAAACAAAATAAAAATTGCATGTCCGCCTTAGTTCAGCCAGTGACAGAGAAAAGAGACCAGAAGATATTGACACCTGCAGTAATCAGTGAGTTGAAACACTCACAAAAGGCAAGTCTACCAACAGTACATATGTGTATATCTCAAAACATCTGATATTGCTGATAACGCAGGGGTGGTATGGGGGGCAAAGTGCAAGATACTTTTGACCAGAGAATTAGGGAAGCAACAGAAAAAGCCCAAAAAGAAAGGAACCAGAAAAAGAGGTGGGGAGAAAGGGCAGCAAAGGGTCCTAGGTATAGAGACTGGGACAAAGGAAGCAATGGCAATTAGAATGAGGGAAAGTGGAACCCCAAGAGGGGTTAGAGCCCCACTCAGAGGGACTACTCATTCTTAATTTGGACGCATGCAACCCTGAAGGCTTTTGAAACCGAGCTATAGGGGAACAACTAACTGTGAAAGAGAGAAAGGAACTGTGAGGGTGCTGTGTCTGACAAAAGCAAAAGATGTGAGATCACTCTAGAACAACTTGAGAGAAGTAGACTCTTATAATCAAGCTCCCAGAAGGTGTGTGGAGAAGACCCAATGGAACTGATAGTCTTTGGGTATATTTGGAACCCTGGGGAATGGGTAGGAAGCATCAGAAGAAGTTAAAGCCTCTGAAACACTCAAACCTCTAATAAGTATTTGCCAAATGTCCCAGTCTGTGTGAGATTACATCTGGGGATAGAACACGAATAGGGTTCTTAACAACTTTGAATTTGTAAAACAGATGGTGGTGAGGGTAGAGGAAAAATTTGCAAATTCAAATTCAAAATATCTTTATTTCGGCCAATCTTGCCATAAAAGTACATTTAAAAAAATGCAAAACATTTCATATGGTTTTCTTATACGAAATAAAGTAAGATGCTGGACAGTGCAATATTAAAAGGTCTCAATAAAACATCAAAAACTACTCATTTCATATATTAAAAAAGGATAAAAATTGCTTAAAAGTTTAAAAGGATCCAATTAGGCCAGACTAGATTTTAATACAGTTGAACGAACACACCACATAGAGAATAAATATCGGGAAACTGAATACACAATAGAGAGGCTGGTATCACATTTTAATATACTGTATGCCTCCCCAGAGTGAGTTGTCCAGGCATTCCGGCAGACCTGTTGCCGTCATCGGTGCCTCATCTTCTTATATACTGGACAAACAAACAGTACATGTTGGTCCGATTCAGAGATGATCTAACATACCAGACACCCCTTAGACTGTGCACCCCCCAGTTATTTGTAAAGGCACAGAGTGGTAGTACCCCACGCCTAAATTGCAAATACTTTTTTTGGCTAGGAGTGGCTGAATAACGTCAAGAACAGGTTCTAACCAGTTGGTCCTTGACTTCTAAAAATTTACAGTTAATATACCAGTGGTGGAAGTCCCCTTAATCTGGTTTATTTTACATTCTCTAAAAAGCTTTGAAAGAGCCTTCCTGGGAATTTGTCGGGAAAAATACTTCAGCGTTGGTCCAAATATCACTCATCTTTAGAGCAACTAATGTGTTTTTGATATAGGCTAACCATGGGATTTTGCCCGCCCCCTGCAACTTCTTTCATCTCATCCTTAAAAGCCACTAGTTCTGGTGTGCATCATAAACGTCTACAGTGTAGAAGGGGCCTGAGAGCAACTTCCTCAGCAATTGGACCCAAGGTCCATACAGAGTGCCATCAGTGGTGTACTTTTCGGGAGGCCAAAGGTTTGTCTAAAAAAGAAACTTTTGTTCTTAGAGAGGGAATCATGTGATTGATGGCCTCAGATTTCTGCCCCATATAGGGCCGCCCCCCTTGCTTGTATCTTATCCAGAACCGGACTGACCATTTTATGGGTATTTTTCTTGAACATCTTAGCCAGTACCCCGAGGTTTGGGCTAACCTTAAGCTAGCCTTCCTAATTTGTGCGTGCCACTGCATTTTATAAGTGAGGGTTAATCCTAGATAATCAAAAAATGTAACTTTATCCAGTGCTTTCCCATCAAAGCAGGGATTAGGACGTGTGGAGTCGCCTGCATTAAAAACCATGTAGTTGGTCTTTAAAGAGTTTATCTCCAAGCCCCTGCTTTTGCAAAATGACTGGAAAATATCTAGGGCCCGCTGAATTCCCATCGGGGATTTGGATAGAAGCAAAGTGTCAGCGGCGAACATCAGCGCCGGGACCCTGCGTTTCATCAACCTGGGGTCATATACATCCCTCCCGCCAATCCAATCATCCACAAGACCGTTGATAAATAGAGAGAAGAGGGTTGGGGCCAAACACATACCCCTCTGTCTATAACTATAAGATCTGTGAGCTCACCATTTTCCCTATATTTGACTTGTGCATAGTTATATTTGTGGAGACGCTTCATAAGATGGCAGAGATATGGAGGAACCCTCATACTTAATAAAATGGACCATAATTTATCCCTGGGGACCAGGTCGAATGCTGATTTTAGGTTCACAAAGATCAGATAAAAGCTGCCACCCTCCAGAAGCACTGTCTTCCAATAGAGGATTTGCAGCCTTAAAATCTGATCTATTGTGGACATCTGTGCTCGACAGCCGGCCTGATAAGGACTTAGTATGGAATACTCCTCCATCCACCTCTCTAATCGATCCAAAAGTACGTGTACATATATTTTTTGCGAAACATCTATGAGACTAATTGAACAATAATTGGCGGGGAGAACTTTAGAGCCCTTTTTGTAAATTGGAATAATCTCTGCCCCCAACTAGGTAATTGGAATTGGCATCTCTTGAAGAATAGCATTAAATAGACTCCAGAAGTATGGGGCCCAAATAATAGGTTTGTTCCTAAAAACCTTGCCTGGGATCTTATCTAAGCCTGGCGCTTTGGCAGGAGCCCCTCTGTTCAATGCCACCATTATCTCTTTTAAAGAGATTTCTGGGACATTGGGGGAAGACTGCTGAAAGCAGGTTGGTATGCCCATAGCTTGGCCTACTTCTTCCTCTCCCCTTGCATATAGCGATTTGAAGTGGGACCTCCAGATTTCTGCCCCAAGATTTGGCTCTATTGCCGATTTGCCCTCTTTGCAACCGGTGTTTACTAGGTTCCAAAAGGTTTGCAGGTCCCTTGAACATAAAGCCGCCCTCATGCTTTCACATTTGTCACCTTCCCGCTGTTTTTTTGCAGCATGGATTGTATTTCTATAGGCTATTCGCTTATCTTTTAGAATTAGCCTGTCCTTTGCTTTGATTGCTAGGATCAGTGATTGCTTAGACCTTCGACGGTCGCCATTATACCAGGAGTAGTCCATAAACACCTTTGTTTAGATTTTACAAAAGGAAATAGATGCTTGCCAGGTCTGCTCTCGGCTGAAAACCAACCTAGGGAATTCTTTGCCACTGTCCATGAGCTGGCCTCCTCCTCAGACAGGGTCACCCTCAAACCTTCCCCTTCCCAATCCCTCTGTGATTCTCTCAACGACTATTTTATTGAGAAAATCGCTGTCATCAAGGCTAATATATCATTGCCCTCCCCTTCCTTTTC
Source organism: Lissotriton vulgaris (assembly GCF_964263255.1). Taxonomy (NCBI): domain Eukaryota; kingdom Metazoa; phylum Chordata; class Amphibia; order Caudata; family Salamandridae; genus Lissotriton; species Lissotriton vulgaris. The sequence goes on from NC_141687.1 coordinate 1,358,141,991, forward strand.
TGACCCCCAACCTCCGCCTAATGTATCATATCTGGATCAAATACCTCTTCTGACTAAGGAAACTCTTTCACCCTTGCTCGTCAGAGTCAAGTCAGGATCTCCCAAGGACATCTGCCCTGCATATGTTTCAAGAGAGATTTTCTCGGCCTGTCCTTTGCCCCCTCTTACTTTTCTCAATGACTCTCTCAAGCGGGGCATCGTCCCAGATCTTCACAAATCAGCGATAATAGTTCCTATTCTAAAGAAGCCTGGCGCTGACCCTTCCTCCCTCCCCAACTACCGCCCCATCTCCCTTCTCCCGTTCTTGGGTAAAGTCCTGGAGCGCCACGTCACTAAAGTCTTTAGTGCATTTGTGGAGGATAGCGGCAGCTTAGCCCCGTGCCAGGCGGGCTTTCATCCATCACACTCCACCGAAAAAGTAGTTATTTCTGTCATGGACAAGCTCAGAGAGGGGATGGATGTAAACTTGCCCCAGGCACTGTTCCTCCTTGATTTGCCCGCCGCCTTTGACATGGTTGATCACTCCATCCTTCTCACCCGTGTCGAGGCGGCTGGCACCAGGGGACCTGCACTGGCTTGGCTCACCTCCTTTCTGATTGACTGCACACAGGCCGTCAACCTGGCCGACTTTTGCGCACCCTCACGCAAGGTTCAATGCATTGTTCCTCAGGGCTCTTCCCTTTCCCCCCTTATTTTTGCTTTACAGCAGATGGAGGTCACAGTCTTTAACTATGCCGATGACCTCCAGCTTATTTTCAACCTTTCTCCTTCCCCTGGCTCCATCCATAATTTTCTTTCAGTTATGATTTTTATCAGGGACTGGATGAACTGCAACCACATTAAGTTAAACCCTGATAAAACCGAACTGGTGCTTACAGGTGGTAGCTCCAGTCCCTGGACCCCTTTGTTTTGGCCCCCTGCCCTGGGTACCCCCCCTCACCTTCCCCTTCATTCAAAACACTAGGGATAAAACTCAACAATCATCTCACTTTGCATTCCCAGATTAGCGCAGTGGTTTCATCTTCCTTTCTGACTCTTCGTACAATCCTCAAGATTTCCCGTTTTTTTTCCTTTTCTGCCCTGAAACTTATTCTTATGGCTATGGTTTTGTAACGCCTGGACTATGGCAACATCCTGTACAATGGTGTCCCTGCCTATGATCTCCGGCGCTTTCAACTGGTCCAAAATCAAGCTGCCAGCCTTATTCATGGCCTTCCTAAATCACATCACGTCACTCCCTTACTCAAAGCCCTTCACTGGCTCCCTATTAGAGAACGTGCTCTTTTTAAGATGGGCTGCACGACCTTCCAGGCCCACGCCGGAACCGCCCCAGCTTTCATTTACTCTTATACTCCTAGTAGAGAGTTGGGTTCCTCCTCCCAGTCCCTTCTTTCTGTGCCTCGTTTTAGGAAAAAAAAATTGGTGGCATGAAGTTCTCTGTTCTTGCCCCCACCTTTTGGAATACCCTTCCATTTACCATTAGGTCTTCCGCCTCTTACTTTGAGTTCCGTAAAGCGTTGCAGACCTTCCTTTTTTCACAAGCCTTCTCGCCTTAGCGCCCACGTTCTGTTTCCCTCTGGGTCCGCATCCCTAGCGCCAAGAAACCGCCTGGTAGCCGTGCGCTTAATAAATACCTTAACTTCAACTTCAACTTCAACAGTAGATGGCACTATTTAATAATTCAGTCAATGCTGCTTGCTCTCTCGTGATGAACGCATCCAGACACTGTAAATGACAGCAGTCAAGTGAACACAAAATGGTGGGCGGCTGCTTATATACATTTTGGGTGACTTGTCGATAATTTACAATAAGATATGTTTTGAAATGTGCTTTAAAACGTGATTTTTTTCTATGACTAAACTTATAATTTTAATTTAGGTAAAATATTCTCAGTATTATAAATGTGATAGTTTCGAATGTCAGCCATTTTGTTATGTGTATTGTGATTGGTAGATCATAAAATACAGAAAGATGGTTCCTTCAAGTTAATTTTGTATAAGGTTGGTTGACATTATGCATGTTTATTTAATTCATTCTATTTTAAAATTATGTATTTTGTATTTACGTTTTTAAGAAAATGCCTGAGTATTTATTTTAATACCCGAGTATTTATTTAAATACCCAAGTATTAACTTTTACACAGTATTTTAAATTATTCCCCCACCCAAAACCCCTATTTCTCTGGCATCCGGTCCCAGGGGTTAGGTTACAATTTTAAGAAAAAATTATGAAATGGACTCTGAACGCGAAGTAAAGACATGCGAAGTAATGTACTGCTGATAAAAGCCACTTCTTTAGATATTCATGTTTTTGCGATGTAATTGCAGGCAAAGTGAAAAAATGCGTAGTAATGGCATGCTAAGTATCATCATACATTCCCTAATATATGTTTGGCAAACAACCCAAAAATCAGAATCCTGATTTGCCAACACAGAAGCAGGATTTGTTGCAAAACACTGAATGCACCGCTTGTTGAACACTTCACTGCTATGGACCACACTGCAGATGAGATAAGGTGGCAAGTGATCACAGTGATTCATCAACCCCCCCAGATGCACGAACATTGCGGGCATCCTCAACAAAGAGGAGCTAAAATGTGACCATAAGAATGGACAATCTCTGGACTGGACATAATCGCTTAGAAGACTGGTTCAATTTGCTTTGATGAAACTTGCCGCACTATCCATAACAGCATCTCTGTTCTGTTTTTACCAATTATTGTCATCATATTTGGGTGTTGTGTTCAATCCTTCTACTCCTTAATTGAGCCGTTCTCTACCATCTGCTTAACTCAAATATCTATGATACCTGTGGTTTGTTCTGTATGTCTTATAATAATCCATGCACACTAACCTGTTCTTTCTCTTTGGTTTTTCTAACTAGTAAGCCTTAAACCATCTATATCCCCTTCCTTTTTCCTTATCTTGCCATACCCTCATATCTTTGATGTCTTAATTACTCCCTTTCTCCAACCGCGTTATTTTACTGCACCCATTGTTCTCCCCTTCTTATTTAACGGGGCTTTCTCCATATCACCAGTATGCTCACCTCCTATTGCCTCTACATGCCCTTCTCTTCTTACTATTGCACTTCCCCGCACCGTGGCGCTAGACACTCTCTCACCACTTTGAACCATCCATTGTCTTTCCATACTACTCCCTTCCAATATGGCTGCCCGGTTCTTCCTTGACGTCGGTTTTTACTGCGCATGCGGATCACATCACATCCGGCCACTTAACACAGAGCCCACAGGTCCCTGGAGCACTTGCAATCCTCGAGGTGCTTAGATTGCAGGCATTACTCATTCTCCCAACCGCAGCAGTTCTACCTTGATTATCCATCTTGCTGCTGCCTCCCACTATTGACACGGTGCCCAATCAGGTAAGCCCACTCCTTGGAAGAATCCATTCTTTAATTCTGAGCATCCACATTCTCCCATACATACCCCTTTCTATTTCAGGCCGGTAATCGCAATTGCTCCACTGTGGTAGATCCCGGCTGGAAATGTCACTCTTTCCTCAATTCATGCAGATTTGAAAACTCCTCCGGTAAGCTTTGAAACACGTTAGCTTTTTCCTCTGCAATTCTAACCCACGCAATTTCCATTAATACTTGTTCCTTCATCCATAGGCTGCTCGCCCTCCCGCTGCCCATTATTAATCGAGGTTAACAATGCCCTTGACGCCTACCCCACCAGTAGGTCCTACTTTCTTGGCCGACCTTTCCAGACCTTGCTAAGCATAATTAGCACAACAAGCCCCTCATTGGTGTCACCCACATGATTGACTCACTTGTGCAACCTTACTCGCTGCCACACTCCATGAGTCACCTTATGCTTTTTCTCTAATTCCGCCTTTTCCGGCTATCATTACAGCTTCTGCCTTGCCTTAGATACATGGGGTTTCACAGACCTTTTGCGTACGAGGCACTTTAACATCCTTCCGGCAATTAACCTTATTGCCCGCACGTACGCCCTGATCCGGTATCACTTGCGCAATCCATACACTACTGTATGTATCACGTGCACTTGCCTGCATTTCAGGCGTATTCTGAAAGTCCAATTGGTCGCACACTGCTTGTCCTATCAGCGTGTTGCCCCAAAGCACTGTGGTCCATGTAGTTAGCATCAGCGGGTACGCTTCTGCCAGGGTCTTGAGCAAAAAAAATCTAAGTCGCGTTGACCATCCCTGGACACGTGTTTCGAGGTTGTTGCCTCTCGTCAGCAGGGAGTAGGTATAGATGTAGGGGTGCTGCATAGGCTGCCAGAAAATATCCTCAGGTTCGGTACCACTCGTGGCACGCAGGTGCGTAACCCGGCTCGTCAGCCCCACCAGCTCGAGAGAGCTTGAATATAAATGAAAGTCCAATTGGTCGCACACTGCTTGTCCTTTCAGCGTGTTGCCCCAAAGCACTGTGGTCCATGTAGTTAGCATCAGCGGGTACGCTTCTGCCAGGGTCTTGAGCAAAAAAAATCAAAGTCGCGTTGACCATCCCTGGACACGTGTTTCGAGGTTGTTGCCTCTCGTCAGCAGGGAGTAGGTATAGATGTAGGGGTGCTGCATAGGCTGCCAGAAAATATCCTCAGGTTCGGTACCACTCGTGGCACGCAGGTGCGTAACCCGGCTCGTCAGCCCCACCAGCTCGAGAGAGCTTGAATATAAATGAAAGTCCAATTGGTCGCACACTGCTTGTCCTATCAGCGTGTTGCCCCAAAGCACTGTGGTCCATGTAGTTAGCATCAGCGGGTACGCTTCTGCCAGGGTCTTGAGCAAAAAAAATCAAAGTCGCGTTGACCATCCCTGGACACGTGTTTGGAGGTTGTTGCCTCTCGTCAGCAGGGAGTAGGTATAGATGTAGGGGTGCTGCATAGGCTGCCAGAAAATATCCTCAGGTTCGGTACCACTCGTGGCACGCAGGTGCGTAACCCGGCTCGTCAGCCCCACCAGCTCGAGAGAGCTTGAATATAAATGAAAGTCCAATTGGTCGCACACTGCTTGTCCTATCAGCGTGTTGCCCCAAAGCACTGTGGTCCATGTAGTTAGCATCAGCGGGTACGCTTCTGCCAGGGTCTTGAGCAAAAAAAATCAAAGTCGCGTTGACCATCCCTGGACACGTGTTTCGAGGTTGTTGCCTCTCGTCAGCAGGGAGTAGGTATAGATGTAGGGGTGCTGCATAGGCTGCCAGAAAATATCCTCAGGTTCGGTACCACTCGTGGCACGCAGGTGCGTAACCCGGCTCGTCAGCCCCACCAGCTCGAGAGAGCTTGAATATAAATGAAAGTCCAATTGGTCGCACACTGCTTGTCCTATCAGCGTGTTGCCCCAAAGCACTGTGGTCCATGTAGTTAGCATCAGCGGGTACGCTTCTGCCAGGGTCTTGAGCAAAAAAAATCAAAGTCGCGTTGACCATCCCTGGACACGTGTTTCGAGGTTGTTGCCTCTCGTCAGCAGGGAGTAGGTATAGATGTAGGGGTGCTGCATAGGCTGCCAGAAAATATCCTCAGGTTCGGTACCACTCGTGGCACGCAGGTGCGTAACCCGGCTCGTCAGCCCCACCAGCTCGAGAGAGCTTGAATATAAATGAAAGTCCAATTGGTCGCACACTGCTTGTCCTATCAGCGTGTTGCCCCAAAGCACTGTGGTCCATGTAGTTAGCATCAGCGGGTACGCTTCTGCCAGGGTCTTGAGCAAAAAAAATCAAAGTCGCGTTGACCATCCCTGGACACGTGTTTCGAGGTTGTTGCCTCTCGTCAGCAGGGAGTAGGTATAGATGTAGGGGTGCTGCATAGGCTGCCAGAAAATATCCTCAGGTTCGGTACCACTCGTGGCACGCAGGTGCGTAACCCGGCTCGTCAGCCCCACCAGCTCGAGAGAGCTTCAATATAAATGAAAGTCCAATTGGTCGCACACTGCTTGTCCTATCAGCGTGTTGCCCCAAAGCACTGTGGTCCATGTAGTTAGCATCAGCGGGTACGCTTCTGCCAGGGTCTTGAGCAAAAAAAATCAAAGTCGCGTTGACCATCCCTGGACACGTGTTTCGAGGTTGTTGCCTCTCGTCAGCAGGGAGTAGGTATAGATGTAGGGGTGCTGCATAGGCTGCCAGAAAATATCCTCAGGTTCGGTACCACTCGTGGCACGCAGGTGCGTAACCCGGCTCGTCAGCCCCACCAGCTCGAGAGAGCTTGAATATAAATGAAAGTCCAATTGGTCGCACACTGCTTGTCCTATCAGCGTGTTGCCCCAAAGCACTGTGGTCCATGTAGTTAGCATCAGCGGGTACGCTTCTGCCAGGGTCTTGAGCAAAAAAAATCAAAGTCGCGTTGACCATCCCTGGACACGTGTTTCGAGGTTGTTGCCTCTCGTCAGCAGGGAGTAGGTATAGATGTAGGGGTGCTGCATAGGCTGCCAGAAAATATCCTCAGGTTCGGTACCACTCGTGGCACGCAGGTGCGTAACCCGGCTCGTCAGCCCCACCAGCTCGAGAGAGCTTGAATATAAATGAAAGTCCAATTGGTCGCACACTGCTTGTCCTATCAGCGTGTTGCCCCAAAGCACTGTGGTCCATGTAGTTAGCATCAGCGGGTACGCTTCTGCCAGGGTCTTGAGCAAAAAAAATCAAAGTCGCGTTGACCATCCCTGGACACGTGTTTCGAGGTTGTTGCCTCTCGTCAGCAGGGAGTAGGTATAGATGTAGGGGTGCTGCATAGGCTGCCAGAAAATATCCTCAGGTTCGGTACCACTCGTGGCACGCAGGTGCGTAACCCGGCTCGTCAGCCCCACCAGCTCGAGAGAGCTTGAATATAAATGAAAGTCCAATTGGTCGCACACTGCTTGTCCTATCAGCGTGTTGCCCCAAAGCACTGTGGTCCATGTAGTTAGCATCAGCGGGTACGCTTCTGCCAGGGTCTTGAGCAAAAAAAATCAAAGTCGCGTTGACCATCCCTGGACACGTGTTTCGAGGTTGTTGCCTCTCGTCAGCAGGGAGTAGGTATAGATGTAGGGGTGCTGCATAGGCTGCCAGAAAATATCCTCAGGTTCGGTACCACTCGTGGCACGCAGGTGCGTAACCCGGCTCGTCAGCCCCACCAGCTCGAGAGAGCTTGAATATAAATGAAAGTCCAATTGGTCACACACTGCTTGTCCTATCAGCGTGTTGCCCCAAAGCACTGTGGTCCATGTAGTTAGCATCAGCGGGTACGCTTCTGCCAGGGTCTTGAGCAAAAAAAATCAAAGTCGCGTTGACCATCCCTGGACACGTGTTTCGAGGTTGTTGCTTCTGCCTTGCCTTAGATACATGGAGTTTCACAGACCTTTTGGATACGAGGCACTTTACCATCCTTCCGGCAATTAATCCTTTTGCCCGCACAAATGCCCTTATCCGGTATCACTTGCGCAATCCACACACTACTGTATGTATCACGTGCACTTGCCTGCATTTCAGGCGTATTCTAATCAGGCTACACCATCCAGCATGCATTTGTTATTGTTATTCTCACTCCACCATGCACTGCGCTTTTTACTTAATATCAGCATATGTTTTGAGATAGAGACTTTTCTGAGGTCATCTGTCAATTGCTAATTCTGACACCCCATATCACGATAGCCTGATTTTAATAATCTAGACCATGTACCCTAGCCAGACTATTCCTATCTGATTCTCTTGCTTACCCTTTCTCCAACCCTCCCCCATCCCCACCCTTTCTTTTACTCTTATCCAGGTTTTACCGCTTAGTCCTGATGAGATCAGTTGGGATTGAAACATTGTTGGCAGCTACATCTTCAACTCTATACTCTATTTGTATCCTTCTGTAGAGTATGAGATGTAACTCTGATTGTGGCTTTCTGCTTACCTACATTTTCACAAATTGTACAGTCACTTTTTAAGTCACTTGCCTGTGGTAAGGAAATCAGATGATTTCCCTTTTACCCTGTCACGCCAGGCTCACTCAACTCCCTTTGTATATTATCCTTGCGCTGCACTTAATTGTTAATTAAAACCGAATTTTGCATTGATACAAATTGTATTTCCAATTTTTGGTTACTAAATTGTGATTTTGTACTTATCTAACTTGTATGGGACCACTGTTCGCTTTAGCATACGTCCACCCTTGGCCCCCTCAGACTTTTAAGGTCTCCTTGTTCCTTTTTGAACTCAAGCACAATTGCTTGATTGCAAGTAATAGTTATTCTTCCGACTAAATACTTAGTGGGCTTCCCTCAAAACCATGCTCCCCTTCCCCCACCTTTCCCTTGACCTCTTCCCTCACCACCCCTATTTCGCAAGGCATGGCACAACACGCGCCGCTATATTCAGACGAATATATTAAAAAGATTTTAGAGGGCCCCTCCTTCTTTTCAGAATCTTTCTAAATCCCCAGCTCTACGGAAAGTTCCATCTTTGATCAACTTAAAAAATCCACCATGAAGTTCATTAGACTACAACTGATGGTCCATATTCTCACAGAATATCTTAAAACAGACACAATCCCTGCTGGATTACAAATTCGTAATGTTCCTGGGGTGTTCCCTGAAATAAAAAAATATCCCCCTGGGTTTAGCTACATTGAGACAACTTGCTCAAGACACTGGATGGTCTTCGGCATAGACATAGCCAACGAAGAATCTGAAATCTAGAGATACAAATAAAATACATTAAGAGATATATGAAAGAGAATTGCAGGATCAAAGACAGAAAGACCCTATTGGACAAAGTTGAAAAAACCCTCTCTGAATTTCATACAATTGAACAGAAAAAAAAAATTACTAATGGTAAACGGGACATGAAAAACTCAAAAATAGAGAGGACCTACCCTTTTCTTTTCTACTCAAATAGATCATACATAGGCACTAAAACACAGCGCCCTTCGGACGTTCAATAAACATAGTAGGTTAATCTGACACCTCTGTGGAATCTTTCAATAACTCAGATTCTGCTGAAGGCCTAGCACTACCAGAAATAGAGGAAACGACCCCAATTTTTTAGGGCAGGATCATGGACGTCAGGCCAACCGGGGAACAACACAGCCCCCACGCTGGTATAGCCCACCAGGAGACAGGCAAACAAGCCGGAGGTATTACCAATGGTAAGACGCTCAAGAACTCATTCCGACTCGATAATTACTCCCAATATTGACGACATGCCTGACAATGATGCTATCCCTATTTTTAATCTCACTAAATATCAGCTATAAGAGATTGAAATAAAACTGCTCAGTAAGGGATTATCATTTCACCCCGCCCCTAAACCTGATTATCTTCAACTTCAGATTGAACTGTTACATTTCTTCAGAAAGATACGTCTCCAAGCATTTTTCCAAGATAGACCAACTACCCCCTCGCCATTCTTCACTGCATTTCGCCCACCGGCTACCTTTTCTCCTCCACAACACATTTTACTAGCTGAGATCCTCACTTTTGAAAAGCTAGTACTCAAAGACATTACAGATCAGGAACAATCACCGTAATACACTCCATATAACCTCTCACTATCTGAGAAAAATGCCCTATTTGGACTAAAAGAGATTGATAATTTAATCAAACCAGCAGTAAGTCTCACTTTCTTGGCCGACCTTTCCAGCTCTTGCTAAGCATAATTAGCACACCGAGACCCTCACTGGTATCGCCCGCATGGTCGACTCACTTGCGCAACCTTACACACTGCCACACTCCATGAGTCACCTTATGCTTCTTCACTATTTCCGCTTTTTCCGGCGATCGTTACAGCTTCTGCCTTGCCTTAGATACATGGAGTTTCACAGACCTTTTGGATACGAGGCACTTTACCATCCTTCCGGCAATTAATCCTTTTGCCCGCACAAATGCCCTTATCCGGTATCACTTGCGCAATCCACACACTACTGTATGTATCTTTTTTTTTTTTAAGCCATAAATACATCAATTGTATACAAATTATTCATTCATTATGGTTAGAAGAATAAATACCATTCCGTTATTCAAGAAAAGTCAATACTTTCCTAACTCTACAATTTAGTTGGTTCAATTAACAAGCCGACTGAAATATATGTAATATATATATTATAAAACAAATTTAAATATACAAAAGTGACAATGCCTAACTAGTCCCATTGAAAACTAGCCCATGTCCTAGTAAATTTTACCCAAGATCAAGGCCCTCTGGCCTTTGCCAAAGCATACTCCATTTCATAAACCTGTCTAAGTAAAGCCCACATTTTGCAAATACTTGAGCCAACATTATTTATCCAGACTCTAGCAATGCATAATGGAGCACAAACTTAAATGATAGTTGCTAACAGACTCTCATGCATTTGGTCCCCAAAAATATTTCCTTCTCAGCAAGTTGATGATTTTGACCCAATAACGGAGTGAGGATATTGGAGACTTCCCCCCAAATTCTATTAAGCCTGGGGCAGTCAACATACATATGCCTTAAATCAGCTGCATATTGTTGGCATTTCGGGCAATATGACTTGGATTTTGCCTTAAATAAGGATTTTGTCTTAAGTTAGGATATTGTCTTAAGTTAGGATTTTGTCCTAAATTTGGATGTTGTCTTAAATTAGGATTTTGTCCTAAATTAGGATTTTGTCCTAAATTAGGATTTTGCTTTAAATATGGATTTTGTCTTAAGTCTTAAGTTAGGATGTTGTCCTATTATAAAATCATATTAATCGATGTAGTTTCAGCCCCCATCATCCTTATTCTTGGATTAGGTATGTGTTTTTTCTTTTGAGTTAATCTTGTTCTCTAATTCTTTGTCTTTCTTCATCTATTTACATTTCTACATTTCCATCATTCAATTTTTCCTTCCTTACATGATGTTGTGGTTTTTTCTATATCAAGTTTGTATTCTGTCTGGTCTGGTTCAGTTTGTTCTTTCAATAGTTATTCTATGTCATTGAATATTGTTACTTGGAATGTTCGAGGTTTACATTCACAGATCAAAAAGCAATGTGTTTTATCGCACTTATCTAAATTGAAAGCAGGTATAGAAATGATTCAGGAATCACACCTCATGGACTCTGAATCCTTAAAGTTAAGGAGAAATCGGGTTGGAGACGTTTTCTTCTCTCCGGGTGATGGTAAACGTAATGATGTTAGTACGTTATGTCACAAATCTCTGTGTTAAGCTTATAACTTGCAAAAATTACGATGTAGGTCGCTGGTCATTCACAGAATTATTAATTGGGAAGGTTCCACTCTCTTTATTTAATAATTATGCACCAGCCATGGGTGATTCCTTTTTTTGGTCGCACCTTGAAAAAAAATTGATGCAATGTTTTCACTATAACCTCATTTTACTACGTGATTACAATCAAATTATTGACCTTTCATAGACCGTAACTCCTTGACTTCCTTTGCTTCTTCTAAAGCTCATGAATCATTTTTACATTCCTTCCAGCAGAGACACTTGATGGACGCATGGAGACTATGTAACCTCTCTATGAGAGAGTACACTTACTTTTCTCCAGTACATCAGACACAATCATGCATTGACTATGTTTTTGTTTCTCTTAACATCTCTAAATCCATACAATCTGCAGACATTGGTTATATACTGATTTCTGGCCATGCCCCTGTTTTTATTTCATTAGATATACTTAACAAACCTTCTGCCCCCAGACGTTGGCAATTTAATAACTCATTTCTACATGATTCTGCTTTAACTTCATCTTTTTCCTCTTCTTTTTAAAGAATATTTCCGTTTTAAATAGCCTGAGGTCTGTGACCAGCCAGCTTCCCGAGGAAATGACAAAGTAACACCCGGAAACACAGCGAGAGGAATATAATAAATGACTCTATTATTCTAGTTTCATTCTTGGACTTGGACCTTGCTCTGGGGGATGAAATGGGTAAATATATAGGAGGGGATGTTCTCATTGGAACTTGGGCTTTCCTTGTTACTGCACCTCTCCCCTTTTGTAATAAACAACGCCACAAAAGACAAGGAGGCTGCATGCCCACTGCTGGATGTCCCAGGGGAGGAGGGAGTGGGAGGTGGGGAGAATACCCTATTAAAAGAGGTGGGATGGGATATCCTAGGTTTGCACTCTCATCCCCGTTGGTTCAAAGTCCTCCCCATGGCTTAGATATAATGGACACACCAGCCATATCATTACTAGAGGTGATGTTCTTACTGTAGGAACCCTACAGGCAATATTAGGAGGAATTAAAACAAAATAAAAATTGCATGTCCGCCTTAGTTCAGCCAGTGACAGAGAAAAGAGACCAGAAGATATTGACACCTGCAGTAATCAGTGAGTTGAAACACTCACAAAAGGCAAGCCTACCAACATTATATATGTGTATATCTCAAAACATCTGATATTGCTGATAACGCAGGGGTGGTATGGGGGGCAAAGTGCAAGATACTTTTGACCAGAGAATTAGGGAAGCAACAGAAAAAGCCCAAAAAGAAAGGAACCAGAAAAAAGAGGTGGGGAGAAAGGGCAGCAAAGGGTCCTAGGTATAGAGACTGGGACAAAGGAAGCAATCGCAATTAGAATGAGGGAAAGTGGAACCCCAAGAGGGGTTAGAGCCCCACTCAGAGGGACTACTCATTCTTAATTTGGACGCATGCAACCCTGAAGGCTTTTTGAAACTGAGCGATAGGGAAACAACTAACTGTGAAAGAGAGAAAGGAACTGTGAGGGTGCTGTGTCTGACAAAAGCAAAAGATGTGAGATCACCCTAGAACAACTTGAGAGAAGTAGACTCTTATAATCAAGCTCCCAGAAGGTGTGTGGAGAAGATCCAATGGAACTGATAGTCTTTGGGTATATTTGGAACCCTGGGGAATGGGTAGGAAGCATCAGAAGAAGTTAAAGCCTCTGAAACACTCAAACCTGTAATAAGTATTTGCCAAATGTCCCAGTCTGTGTGAGATTACATCTGGGGATAGAAGACGAATAGGGTTCATAACAACTTTGGAAGGGAAAGAGGTGAAAAAGGCCATTTACTACTGAGAATTTGTAAAACAGATGGTGGTGAGGGTAGAGAAAGAATTTGCAAATTCAAATTCAAAATATCTTTATTTCGGCCAATCTTGCCATAAAAGTACATTTAAAAAAATGCAACACATTTCATACGGTTTTCTTATACGAAATAAAGTAAGATGCTGGACAGTGCAATATTGAAAGGTCTCAATAAAACATCAAAAACTACTCATTTCATATATTAAAAAAGGATAAAAATTGCTTAAAAGTTTAAAAGGATCCAATTAGGCCAGACTAGATTTTAATACAGTTGAACGAACACACCACATAGAGAATAAATATCGGGAAACTGAATACACAATAGAGAGGCTGGTATCACATTTTAATATACTGTATGCCTCCCCAGAGTGAGTTGTCCAGGCATTCTGGCAGACCTGTTGCCGTCATCGGTGCCTGATCTTCTCATATACCGGACAAACAAACAGTACATGTTGGTCCGATTCAGAGATGCTCTAACATAGAAGTGTGAAGAAGTATGGCTCAGGGGTTAGAGGCGGCAGACCCGGAAGCTGAGATCGGCCCTGGACCAGGGTTCAATTCCCTGCCTTGACGAGGCTTGGGCTCAATAATTCCACGGACTCGATAATTCTCGCTCCGGTGCCTACTCGACTCACGGGTTCACACTCTGCGACTCTGGGCAATAGCTTGCTTAATCTCCACAACGGCCCCTCGCGGCGGGATGCCTGACTTTCACCTTGTGGATACCCTGCCGGGGTTATCTCACAGGGGTTCCCTAAGCAAGCGCTTAGATGCCTGCGATATGGCTAATTTGCGCTATATAAATACATGTACATTTACATTTACATACCAGACACCCCTTAGACTGTGCACCCCCCAGTTATTTGTAAAGGCACAGAGTGGTAGTACCCCATGCCTAAATTGCAAATACATTTTTTTGGCTAGGAGTGGCTGAATAACGTCAAGAACCGGACTGACCATTTTATGTGTATTTTTCTTGAACATCTTAGCCAGTACCCCGAGGTTTGGGCTAACCTTAAGCTAGCCTTCCTAATTTGTGCGTGCCACTGCATTTTATAAGTGAGGGTTAATCCTAGATAATCAAAAACTGTAACTTTATCCAGTGCTTTCCCATCGAAGCAGGGGTTAGGACGTGTGGAGTCGCCTGCTTTCAAAACCATGTAGTTGGTCTTTAAAGAGTTTATCTCCAAGCCCCTGCTTTTGCAAAATGACTGGAAAATATCTAGGGCCCGCTGAATTCCCATCGGGGATTCGGATAGAAGCAAAGTGTCAGCGGCGAACATCAGGGCTGGGACCCTGCGTTTCGTCAACCTGGGGTCATATACATCCCTCCCGCCAATCCAATCATCCACAAGACCGTTGATAAATAGACAGAAGAGGGTTGGGGCCAAACACATACCCCTCTGTCTATAACTATAGGATCTGTGAGCTCACAATTTTCCCTATATTTGACTTGTCCATAGTTATATTCATGGAGCCGCTTCATAAGATGGCAGAGATATGGAGGAACCCCATACTTAATAAAATGGACCATAATTTATCCCTGGGGACCAGGTCGAATGCTGATTTTAGGTTCACAAAGATCAGATAAAGGCTGCCACCCTCCAGAAGCACTGTCTTCCAATAGAAGATTTGCAGCCTTAAAATCTGATCTATTGTGGACATCTGTGCTCTAAAGCCGGCCTTATAAGGACTTAGTATGGAATACTCCTCCATCCACCTCTCTAATCGACCCAAAAGTACGTGTGCATATATTTTTTGAAAAACATCTATGAGACTAATTGAACAATAATTGGCGGGGAGAACTTTAGAGCCCTTCTTGTAAATTGGAATAATCTCTGCCCCCAACTAGGTAATTGGAATTGGCATCTCTTGAAGAATAGCATTAAATAGACTCCAGAAGTATGGGGCCCAAATAATAGGTTTGTTCCTAAAAACCTTGCCTGTGATCTTATCTAAGCCTGGCGCTTTGGCAGGAGCCACTCTGTTCAATGCCACCATTATCTCTTTTAAAGAGATTTCTGGGACATTGGGGAAAGACTGCTGAAAGCAGGTTGGTATGCCCATAGCTTGGCCTACTTCTTCCTCTCCCCTTGCATATAGCGATTTGAAGTGGGACCTCCAGATTTCTGCCCCAAGATTTGGCTCTATTGCCGATTTGCCCTCTTTGCAACTGGTGTTTACTAGGTTCCAAAAGGTTTGCAGGTCCCTTGAACATAAAGCCGCCCTCATGCTTTCACATTTGTCACCTTCCCGCTGTTTTTTTGCAGCATGGATTGTATTTCTATAGGCTATTTGCTTATCTTTTAGAATTAGCCTGTCCTTTGCTTTGATTGCTAGGATCAGTGATTGCTTAGACCTTCGACGGTCGCCATTATACCAGGAGTAGTCCATAAACACCTTTGTTTAGATTTTACAAAAGGAAATAGATGCTTGCCAGGTCACACACTAGCCCCCAGATGCATCAAGCATCCACTCTGCGAATCCTAAATAGCGAAAAATACCAAATCGCTATTTAGAAATCGCGGAATGAGATGCATCACCAAAATTGGTAAATATCAGCGAATCGCAACCGGCCGCTATTGCCAAATGCGTACTCACTAAAATCGCTATAAATTCGCAGAATTGGCTGTTTCCTACCCCCAAATTGCGATTTCGCAATTACCGAAATCGCAATTAGCGATCTCGCAGATTGCGAGATCGCAAAAACGTGAAGTCGCATTTTGAGCACAATGATGACATCACTACCAGGAAGTAGCCTGCTCCATGCATCATTTGGATCAAAGAGCTGGATACAGGAGGAGGCAGAGCACTGAGCTCCAAGAGACACACCCTACAGTCCCAATACAGGATACAAATAAATACCAAAATGTCCCTGAAAGCTGCAGGACAAAGTGAAAAACCCAGGCACCGCAAAATCAAATTTTCAGAAAAAGAACTGGAGTACTTGATAGGAGTCAGCAGGGACCATGACCAACTGTTTGGTAAGTTGTCCCGGAAGGTGCCCGAGGCTACCAAGAGGCGCATCTGGGTGCACATCAAGGATAATGTAAACGCGGTGGGAGTCCAGCACCGGTCCATCGATGACCTAAAAAAGAGGTGGTACGACCTCAGAGGCCGTGCCAAGGAGCGCATTGCGGAGAGACTGGGGGAGAGACTGACTATGGGAGGAGGACACTCCACAGTCCCTGAGAACACACCCATGGAGGACCTAGTGGAGGACACCAACAACCCTGCAGCCTGCGTGGGCGTCACTCAACTAGACACCTCCCGTGCCACACACCAATCTCAAGATAAGAGGCATGCTACTGCGACCCCGTACCCTAACAATGCACATGCCCCCAGAGCAAGCCATATTTGTAACCCAAGTAATCCAGTTCCTGCTCCTCCCAAATGCCCAAATGCATTGTGAAACGCTTCATGATCTGAAGCAATCCAGTTACTCTAGTCCACAGTTTGCAGAGAGCCGCCTGTTGACGAGTCTATCGGAGCCTGGAGTGTCGGAGCATCGGAGGCTGCTGTACTGCCCGAGACGGCTTTTCTTAGTGGGAATTGAAGCCGGCTGAGCGGCGGCAGCCGGGGCTGGGGGGCTCAGCTTGCCTGCCCGCATTCAGCATTCAGCCCGCTTTTAGCCGTTTCCGGCCACCGGCTTTCTCCCGCCTGCTTTAACCCTGTGCTCGGACTGCTAAGCTCCGGCGGACCGTGGCAGTTCACAGAGCCACCAAACCACAAGCAGAGCAAAGCCGAGCCGTAGAACCTCGAGCCGTGGAACCACGAGCATCGAGGAGGTGAGAAGCTCCGGCGGTCGGTGGCAGTCAGTTGCGGTCTGTACAGCTGGAGCCGGAGCTGGAGTTGAGAAGCGGTGTGAGCGGCTTTGAGTGCTTTGAGCACCGCGGGAGAAAGCAGTGATCCTGGTGGCTCTTGGACACTGTGACGCTGTGATACCGTGAGACACCGTGAGACACAGTGAGACACCGTGAGAGAGGAAAGGAAAACTGTGTATGTACGGCTGCCACGAGTACCCTGCAAGGAACCGTGAGTGTTGCAGCAAATCGAGGGCTGTGAGAGTGGGAGTATCGATTGCCGCAGTGTGGTGCTGCAGGAGTCTGAGTCGGCTAAGACAGCTGAATCTCTGTATGCAGAGCCCGGAGGCAAGGCAGGGGTAAGACAAGGCAGGGGCTGACTTGGACACAAGGACACACAGCAGTGTGCAGTGGATTGCGGTGATTGCACACTTGCGCAATAGCGCCTATTGACTATTTAATTATTATTTTGCCAAATTACCTAATGGAGTGCTGAGTGGAGTGGGGAGGAACAAGGCAAGGAGAGTTACTGAAGTACTAGAGCCTGTGGTGCTAGGAGGTGCTGGGTTTTGTGGTTAGCCGGGAGCTGCCGGGGACGATTAGGAGCCCCGAGACTATAGCCCAGAGCATCTGAAATAGGAGAAGAGGGCTGTGTGATTTGTGGTTCACCTGGGGAAGCCTTTACAAACCCCTGAGCAGATCTATACCCCTCAACTCATTCATCAGGTTGACTCCTGAATACCAGTATTACTCCCCGACTGCTGGTGTGCTGGTGGGCTGTACTATCCATACGGCTAGGCTTGGACACTGGTAAACCACGCTGCAATTGATTATTTGACCATATCTGACCATATTACACTCTGACATAAAAAAAATTCAAACCGGGAATTATGCGATCACGAAGGGAAAGGACTGCAGGCACAACAACTAAGCGCACAAAATAAATGCAGCAATCAACAGTGCCAGAAAAGCTAAAAACCAACACACCAGGAAGGACCCAATCTCTTATCTCCCCAATTGCACGGATGTTTGAGAAATCCGGTAAAATACCGGATAAATTTCAATTTATGAAGGACCCATCCGGAGCTCTGTTCTCAATGAAATTGGAATCAGACAAGGACAAACTACAGACCCCCATGAATTTTGAGGAATACCAAATTACAGATCTAGATATAATGACTGGAGAGCAACTGCAAGGGACAATGCAGCATGAAACTCCAAAATAATTGAAAAATTGCAATATAACTCCTGAGACAGAGCTAAAGGCTAAGGATGTTCACTCTCCCCCAAATAAACCTCACTCAAAATGTCTGGAAATTGACCAAAACACCACGGAGATTGGAGGGAACAAGCACTATCAAGGTTCTCTATTGAAGTCAATGTTGAAATTAATGAAAGGTTGTGTTCAGCCCCTGATGAAACTGAAAAACAACTAAACCATCATAGGGATGAACACGGTAGTGTCAACACTAAAGATATGGTCAATGGAACAACAAATGAAATCAAGCCATTTGAGGAAGACGAGGAAGGAAATTAAGAAAGTATGGATTTAGCTACACATTATTTATTTATTTATTTAAAATCTTTATTTCGGCAGAATAGCCATAAAAGATACATATGTATACATACATAAAACAAAGAACAGTCAATTACACACATCATTTCATAAAAGATTTCTTGCGTGTTTTTTTTTAAAATAAGGTGCAATAGTCAAAATTCATCACTCTCCTTAAAACATGGTTCATTTAACATAATTCATTTAGGATCATTCGTTTGGCTGCAGGAGTGAAATATTGTGGACCTCCTTAATGTATCTGACCAGATTTCTCAGAGCATTAGACCCAATTTCTTTCGTATAAAAAACACTGAGTGAAGGAATCTGCTGGTACTAAATACAATGAACTGGGCAGTATTTGTTTTAACAATCCTATATGCTGTAAGGCAATTTCTAGTTCCTAGGAGAGCACACATAGGTTTTAGCCATTTTTTCCGGGCTTTTGAGTACGCTTTGCATACGAACAGCATGTGGACTTCGTTCTCCATACAGGAAGCTAAACACATAGGACATCTTCTATTACTGACAATTGTACATGCCCCATTTTTCTTCGACCAGCGTTCTAAATTAGAGTTTAACATAAGATTCCCATATCTAAATTTCAGGTAGAGGGTCTTAGCAGCAGGGGGCTCAATTTCATCCAGGAATAATTCAAAACAGGGTTCGCCTTTAAACAATAGAAAGTCTTTAGTTAAGGTCCCAATTCTACTCTCATGTACAAACCTTTTGTTCATATAGGACCAAAAAGCTCTCTTCACAATGGTTTTAGCAAAGGGTGGTAAGTTCTCTGGGTGTTCCCATAGTGAATACAGGCCCAGTATTCTAAGCCATTTTTCAATATGCCCAAACCATAGGATAGAGTTAAAAGAGTCGAGGTTTAATACCTCTAGAAGGCTGTTCCTGTAGTCCAGTAATTCTGGAGTGGACCAGATTCTAATCCAGAACATTAGGGGTCTTAAAATTGTAAGGTAATCAGTTCTTTTAAAATTTAAATCAAATTGGAGGGGAATTAGGGGGGTGCTGGTGGGGACCCTTACGATTGATCTCATAAATTTGTTATCCAATCCTTGGAAGCTCTCTCTAGCCCAAGGACCCCATATTTCGGCCCCATATAGGGTAGCAGATTGGATCTTAAATTTAAAGAGTTCAAGAACAGGTGTTACACTCTTGCTTGTACTAGCATTCAGTTTGCTCATTATAGGTTTAACGTTTTGAGCATATGACACCTTACTTTTCTCAATTTGGGCCTTCCATGTTAACTTTGAGTCAAGCACCACCCCCAAATAAGAAAAGTTATCAACAACTCCAAGAGTTTGTCCATTCAGGGTCAAAATCCCTCTATCCGGTCTGCTAGGATTTAATGCCATACATTTGGTTTTGTTAATATTGATTTCTAGGCCTTTTTTTTCACAATAGCTACTAAAGGAGTTTAAGAGTACCTGGAGGCCCTTCTTAGTCTGGGATATTAAGATGGTAAATGTAAATGTAAATGTATGAAACTTATATAGCGCAGGACTTACCCTGGGGCATCTCCGCGCTTGCTTAGGGAACCCGTCCTGGTATTCCCCTGTGAGATAGCCCTGGAAGGGTATCCACAAGGTGAAAGCCAGGCATCCCGCCGCGAAGGGCCAATGTGGAGATTAAGCAAGCTATTGCCCAGAGTCGCAGAGTGTGAACCCGTGAGTCGAGAAGGCACCGGAGCGAGAATTATCGAGTCCGTGGGATTATTGAGCCCAAGACCCGCCGAGGCGGGGAATTGAACCCTGGTCCAGGGCCGAAACTCAAGCTCCAGGTCTGCCGCCTCTAACCCCTGAGCCACACTTCTCCACCCTGAGCCACACTTCTCCATCATCCGCGAAGAGCAACGCAGGTACTCTCTCTCCATTTAGCTGGGGTGAATCGTTGTTACAGGCATTCAGATATTCTGGGACATCATTAACAAATATGGAAAATAAGGTGGGGGCCAAGACACATCCTTGACGGACGCCGCGCTCGATTGGAATATCGCGCGACAGTTCGCCATTTGGGCCCCATCTAATATTGGCATGGTTTCTAGCATGTAGCTCAATTATCTGTGTTAAGAGACTCCCTGGCAACCCGGCTTTATTTAAGGAACTCCAGAGCAACTTTCTAGGAACAAGATCAAATGCAGCTCTAAGGTCAACAAACGCTACATACAGGTGACCCTTCCTAATATGTACGTACTTCCAGTAAATACAACAGAATCTGAAGACCTGGTCCAATGTACTGGTCTTGGACCTAAAGCCAGCCTGAAATTTAGAAAGTATTGTTGATTCCTCCAGCCAATCATTTATTCGGTATAGTAAATGCTTGGCATAGAGTTTTTGCAGGGTGTCCATTAAACTAATGGGTCTATAATTAGAGGGAACAGATCTGTTACCTTTTTTAAAAATTAATACAACTTCTGCTGTACGCCAACTTTCGGGAAATGAACAATCTTTTGACAGAACGTTAAATAAACGGTTTATATAAGGAGCCCAGACTTCAATCGCATGTTTATAAAGGTCACCAGGTATTTTGTCCGGACCGGGGGCTTTACTGCTTTTTAGTTCACAAATTGCCTTCTTTGTCTCTTCCAATGTAAAGTCAAGGCATTCAGGAGGTGGGGGTAACCATGGATCCTCTCCAGTAGCACTATCATATTGTTTGTACAGCAATGTAAAATGATTTACCCATGTTAATTCGTCCAAAAAAGTGTCCTTCACCACTCTTCCTGCGTGCCCCCCATTTGCAACCAACCTCCAAAAGCCAACACTATCATTTGTTTTGGCAGCAGCCAACATATCTGCCCAAAGCTGCTCTTCCCATTCCTTTTTAGATTCTTTTAAGACGTGCTTGTGTTCTTCCCTTGCGAGTTTAACATCCATCTTGGAGCCCTCTTTAATAGCTGTTAGGAGCTTCCTTTTAGCCATCCTACACGAGCGATTATACCAGAGCTTCCCATGGCATCCCATCCTTGCATTTTGCTGGTGTTTCCTTGGCATTTTAGTCATGTAGGTTTTAAGTTTATCAAAAAAGACTTTGTGCAATTCTACAAAATGTCCATAGTTCTCAGTTAGGAAGGGTTGGCCAGCTATGGGTCCAAAGATCGAGTCAAAAAGAGAATAAATCGCTGCTAAAATTGTGCCATCAGATAGCAAATGTGGCCATTTTAGAGCACGTCTATTGTTGTTAATGTGTACAGTTTCACATGATTCACCAACAGCTTCCCCATTCGGTATGTCACTGAACATATGTGCATCAATATGAAGTTCCAGGGGATAATGGTCGCTCTCATCCCTGGTTACTACTCTAAAATCCAACATAAAGTGCCAGATGCTCAGTGAAACAAGAATAAAATCAAGCCTACTTTCTGATTTCGCAAAGGTTGGCTGTTTGGTTAAGTCAGATGGAAGGCGGCCATTGCATGCTCTCAAGCCATGATCGACTGTTAGGCTCAGTAGATGGACTGCTAGAGTGGTACACTTGACGTATTTAGGGGTTTCAAGCTGGGGAATGTTATAGGCTTGATCCTCATCCTCGAGAACTTCCGTAATCCCAAGAATCGGTTCGAAATTGCAGTTCAAGTCACCTCCCAGAATCACTGGGACATCACCGACCACCGTTTTCAAAAAGGAATCCAAAGTTTCCAAGGTAGGTGAGACCCTAGAACGACCTATGGGTCTATTATAAACGTTAATGATGTAATATTCACATCCCTTTACAGTAACGATCTTTAAGGCTAGAATGTCAGGGGTTCCTGTATCTATATATTCAACCCTTATAGTTAATGTGATTTTGATCCATATGATCAATCCCCCTGATGGCCTTCCCCTCTCAGACTGTGTGGCCACATTACCAAAGGTTTTAAAACCCATCCTGTGCAGAATGTCCATGGCCCAAGTTTCCTGCAGTAGGCAAAAATCACTAGAGTCAACATAATCTGCCCAATCAGGGTCCTTCAAGTTTTTGCCTACTCCAGCAATATTCCAGGATAGAAAGTGCAGTTTTGGAATTTGCACATTCTCAGGAAGGTCACAAATAGCAGTAGGCACTACTAAGGCCGACAGGGAATCAACACTATCTGGGTGTAGATTATCTATTTGGTTCCCTGCATTTATTGTCACAGTCCCTACTGCACAATTAGGGTTTTCACCAGGGCATACTTTAGGCGTGATAGGGCATACTGGGTTACCTTCAGGATTGCTTTGCTTATATAAGGTGCTATATCCTCGACTGAAATGAGCGTACCCCACGCCCAATGTACAATAGAGATCATAAAGCATGGGGATGCAGTTTGGTATGATCTCACGTCAGTCAACTGCATCTAGGCAGCTGAACCTATTGAAAGTAGGAATTCCAGACCACATGTTTAACTCAGTTTGTCTGGCCAGATTTGGTGCATAGCCATGGTACAGATTTGGAGTGTTCCAACCAGAACCATACTTGGGAACCCTCGTAGGAGGATAAAAGAATGAAAGAGGTCTAGCTATAATAGGAGATGTGTCACCATACGATTTCCATGCATAAATCTGGTCCGCACTGTGGGGCTCCTCAAATGAGATGACTATACAGTCACCCGGAATTGACTTTGTCATTTGTCCAACCCATGGTACCCTGCGTACCATCAGAATTTTGCTTTTCATGTGATTTGGAATCGGTTTATTTGAATTTAACCAATAAATCACCTTATTTTTTAATGAAGCAAAATTCTCTTCGTTTTGATTTTGTAGTTCGGGGACACCAGTGAGGACAATGACAAATGGACTGGCATCAGGGGGCAAGTCAATATATCCTCCCCTAAAGTTGTTATAGGGATGAGCTGACTGGTGGTTGTGTGCATCTATTCTATTAGCTTGGGATCTATCAGTCATGGATTTGTTAAAGCCCTGGGTATTATTACTCTTGGGGGGTCTAGTTGTTGGCAAGGACTTCTGAGAAACCGAAGATGTAGGAGCTGGAGGATTAGTGACAACCACATTTACTGGCTGCGATTTTTTACATTGAGCAGCAACAGACGGCTGTGATTTATTAGTTATATTTGCAGGTGGCACGCTCAAAGGTGTGGTAATAGGTGCTGTTTGGGCGCTAACTTTCGGGTTGGAATTTTTGTTTTTAACTGCCCCTTCTTTTTGTTGCAGCACACTAAATGGGTTGATATTTGAGGATACCACGGGTGCCAAAGTTGGAGCATGTATGGAAGGATCATTGCCATTAAGGCTTAGACTTGCTAATGTTATGACCCTCTTCTCTACCTCAAGTAATTGGTTTTCAATACCAGCTAACCTAACTTCTAATGGCCTGAGGAGTGCTTTAAGCGTTTCCCAGACTATTTTCAAAAACTCTTCCCTATCCCCTTGTGTGGAGTACCTAGATGTAGAGATATTCTCTCCCTCTTCTACTAGATGATCCACTCTTTGTACCGGGTTAGATGGCTCTATGTTGTCTAAGTTACATTGATTATTAGAGGACATATGTTCAGTCCCAGTGGTAGGGATGACAATAGACTGTTGGGGGGCCCCCCCTAGGAGACTTTGATTTGATGCTACCTTAGCCTTTTTTCTGGCGTAGACGGATAGGTTTTTACGTTTACGTTTCTGTTTGGGTGGTGACTTAACAGACACTCGGGTTTCTTGGGTATCGCTCAGACCAGCTCCCCCCAGCACCTTAACCCCCACATTAGCCTCAGTCGGTGGCTCAGAGGGTAGAATATTTCCTGATGCTACACTATCATGTAAACTTGGGCTGCCTACTTCTAAGTTGACAGTGGATGCTAACTCATCATGGGTAGAATGTACTTCAGCCAAGGTAATAATAGGTACAGGGCCGGTAGCGCGCTCAGGGGTTTTGGAAGTTGCAATATGACCTAGTGAGGATTTCTTTTTCAATGCCAGTTCAATTGACAATTTTCTAGCAGATTCTAGCTCTAGGGAGACTCTATGTTGGAGCTTAGTAATCTCATTATCAATAGAAAGGTTAGTCCTTGTAATAAAGTCGTCCAAAGTACCTGTGGCCTTTTTGCCATTTTTTGTGGTCTTACTTCGTGTAGCACGAATGGACATTTTTGAAGTGATAGGTATAGCCTTTATCAAATGTGAATTTTACTGGAGTATAGGACGAGGCGCAGCCAAGGGGGGTGGCCCGGTCCGGTCTTGCTCGGTCTGTAACGGCCTGAAACGGCCCTGTCTTTGCCCCGTCTTCGCCCGGGCTGCGTCCCGCGCTGCGGGAGTAGGATGTTGTTATATAGGGGGTGAGAAGGGCGGGGGGGCGGGCCAGCAGGGAGAGCGGACCGGAAGCTCTCCGTCGGTCTTGCAGGGACTTCTGGGAAATGAAGTCCCCGCACGCTCGCAGCCCCGCTGGTTCCTCGTGCCCCTTACGGCCTTGCCGCCTGGATGCTGGGATGATCCTCCAAAATGCTGCCTCCACCAGCGCCCACCGACGAAGCGGCACCCGCGAAGCGGGTGCGGCGAGAAGTGGGCTGGTAGATCGGTGCGCTGCTGGGCTGATGGGCTGGTGTGTCAGTAAAGCCAAGTTCCTCCGTTTACAAAGGTAATAGACCCGCAGAGTGGAAAGGCAGGAACACTTTTATCAGCCTTTGGTGGGCGGAGGGCGGGCCAGCAGGGAGAGCGGACCGGAAGCTCTCCGTCGGTCTTGCAGGGACTTCTGGGAAATGAAGTCCCCGCACGCTCGCAGCCCCGCTGGTTCCTCGCGCCCCTTACCGCCTTGCCGCCTGGATGCTGGGATGATCCTCCAAAATGCTGCCTCCACCAGCGCCCACCGACGAAGCGGCACCCGCGAAGCGGGTGCGGCGAGAAGTGGGGTGGTAGACCGGTGCGCTGCTGGGCTGATGGGCTGGTGTGTCAGTAAAGCCAAGTTCCTCCGTTTACAAAGGTAATAGACCCGCAGAGTGGAAAGGCAGGAATACTTTTATCAGCCTTTGGTGGGCGGGGGGCGGGCCAGCAGGGAGAGCGGACCGGAAGCTCTCCGTCGGTCTTGCAGGGACTTCTGGGAAATGAAGTCCCCGCACGCTCGCAGCCCCGCTGGTTCCTCGCGCCCCTTACCGCCTTGCCGCCTGGATGCTGGGATGATCCTCCAAAATGCTGCCTCCACCAGCGCCCACCGACGAAGCGGGACCCGCAAGCGGGTGCGGCGAGAAGTGGGCTGGTAGACCGGTGCGCTGCTGGGCTGATGGGCTGATGGGCTGATGGGCTGGTGTGTCAGTAAAGCCAAGTTCCTCCGTTTACAAAGGTAATAGACCCGCAGAGTGGAAAGGCAGGAACACTTTTATCAGCCTTTGGTGGGCGGGGGACGGGCCAGCAGGGAGAGCGGACCGGAAGCTCTCCGTCGGTCTTGCAGGGACTTCTGGGAAATGAAGTCCCCGCACGCTCGCAGCCCGCTGGTTCCTCGCGCCCCTTACCGCCTTGCCGCCTGGATGCTGGGATGATCCTCCAAAATGCTGCCTCCACCAGCGCCCACCGACGAAGCGGCACCCGCGAAGCGGGTGCGGCGAGAAGTGGGCTGGTAGACCGGTGCGCTGCTGGGCTGATGGGCTGGTGTGTCAGTAAAGCCAAGTTCCTCCGTTTACAAAGGTAATAGACCCATATTATTGAAAAACATATGGAGGAGCACAAAAACATCCGGGATACTAAACATGCTAAGTGTGAGTTGGCTCAAAATACAGAATTGGGAACAAACAGCAAGAAGCAGGGATATCCTGGGATATTTATTACCAAACTTCGACCCTCACGCTAGAAGCTCTTCAATACCAATCAAATAAAATGGACATCCAATTCGACCTCCTAAAAATGATGGTAAATACTGTAGTGGGAATTGATAACAACCTTGGCCAACTTAATGAACTGATAATTAGAGCACAGACAGAAAATGAAAAAACAACCACAGAATCTATTTACGTACCTATTATTGATAAATTAGCAGTACTACCGGCAGTTATAACAAGCATAATAGAAGATACTAAAAGAGACATCCAAAACAGCAAGGAGAAAGCTAATGCGGATAACACTATTAGTAAGAAAAAAGAATAAAAACGAAACTAGGAATGGGCATAGAAACAAATCAGCTAACGAACCAACTTGGTGAAATAGTAAATCTTCCAGCCCTGCAAGTATCGAATCAACCTGGAAATGAAATTATAGGTCAAGAATTCCAAGAGGATCAGATCCACAATGATAACGACTCAGATGGTTTTATTACGATGTCAAAACGTCAAAAGAAAAAACTCTGCAAAGCAAGAAAAAATGAAAAATTGAAACTAGGTGTCACAATAAAGACAGATGAAGATCGGATACCAATAACTACAGACGCTACGAGGAAGGGCAGAAACCACTACTTTCCTATTTTTGGACAAAAACCAACAACTGGACCAAGTCCAACAAACTGCCCTAAAGTAAATGAAACACAACTTTCAATAAGGAACGATATACAGTAGTAGAAGGGCAAGTGGCCAATAGGACCCCAGATAACCCACCACAGATAGCCAAACAGGATGCAACCAAGAGGAAGAAGAAAGAGTCCCAAGTAATTCTAACTCTACCATAACGAATGAAAGTAGCCCTACCAAATCAACCCAAATAACTATTCTTCACCAAAAACACAGTACTAAGGAAATAATTATAAAAGACTGGGAGCTGTCATCGAGGAAGGTGGGGAATGGGCCTACAAAAACATCAGAATGGGACCACCTGCTGATTAAAAGTAGGGAAGGGGTAAAAACAGTGAGCTACAAACCTATCCAAAGCGAGAACAGTGAGGTCCCCAATTACCAAATTTTTAAGTTCAGTGGAAAACTTATATTTACACCGGAATTTCAGTCTAGAGGCAGGCAAGATATACTAAACTGCGGGAACTTACTCAGATTATTCAAATCAATCCCAGCACTAACTAATATTGTAAGTGAGGACATTGTCTCTATTGAGTTTATAGAGGGGAAACACAGCGGTCAGATTCCAACGCTAATAACACTAATATCACCAACAGTAGCTGATCAGATCATGAACGAGCAAACGACGTTCAAAACCTGGGGTATAGTAATAACCAAACAAATCCCAGAGGTATACCCTACTCCTTTTATTGGGGATGAAACAAAATTACAACATGAAAAAGCAGATACACAGATTGTTTCAGTACTAAAAAATGGACTTGGTAGATCCCCTATGAGAAATGTATGTACCCCGCCGCAAAGCCTTATAGAAAGAAACGTAGAAATAAATGAAAAATCGATAAATATGATACTACATAACAACTATAAACAATGAGATAATAGTCTAAAGCAAGCAGCAGTTAAAAGCAATGAGACGGAAATAATAACAATGTGTTCATGGAACATTAATGGATTGAGAGGTAAGATCCATAACGCACACATAGATTCCATAGTGAGACCATGCCAGATTATATTACTACAAGAAACATGGGAAACCAATCCATTTCTGTTACACGGATACGCAGGCTACTATGTAAACGTAAAAAAAGAGCAAAGGTTCGGGCGAGCAAGTGGGGGCCAGGCAACATTCATTTCAAACACCATTCAGGCACACCATGAGCAAGTGGAAGTAGATACTATGAACATCCTAATAGTTAAACTGAACTATAAAATAAATAACCACAAATTTAAATCTTTATATTTGATTAATGTATATATATTGCCTAACCATTTGAGTAGGGATACAACCTGTGGAATATTGAACAATGTCCTAATTAATAAAATGTTGGAGGATCCATTAGCGGACTTTTTGATTACTGGGGATTTTAATCTTAATCTAATGTCCGCCCACACAAGAGATGATATAACGCAATTGCAAAACCACCAATGGTTAATTCCCCCGCAGGTCTTAGGGAAAGAGAATAATTCCACTATGAACAGAATGGGTAAAAAATTCGTTAAGGACATGGAATCGATGGGACTTTGAATTCTTAACGGAAGAATAAAAACGGATGTGCCTCCAGCATATAGCGATTTTGGGTATAATTCACAGTCCAGGATTGATTACACCATGACCTCATTATATATGTTTCATAGCATTACCTTGTATCAATTAAAGAAAGTAACTGAAAGTGATCACGCTCAGCAGATAATTATAATGAACATTGGAACGAATACAAACAAAGCTTACCAGACTGTTGAGGGGTGCATTGGAACAACTAACAATAAACAACTGTTCTGGAATGTTGGAAATAAAGAAGAGCCGAAGGAACAGGTGGAAAGTCTTGTGGATGCATGCTTTAAAGACACAACACCAGAAACAGTGAAAGAGCAATGGGAATACTTCACTGGGATGTTGATCAAAATGCAAAATCCAACTCAAACAAAAAAGAACCCAAAATGGAAAGAAGTAAACAAGGACAAGGAAAATTATATAAACCTCCCATACACAATAATGGAAATGAAAAAAGATCGAAATAGGATTAAATGGTTAACGAAGAATACCTAGGGTAAAAGTAGAAAACCTGGGCAACTTGAAGCTACTAAATCAAAATTTGAAGAAACTAATATGGAGCGAGAAAAATCAAGCAAAACAGGCAACTTGGGCAAAAGTATTTCACGCCAGCAAGCAAAAGAATCAAAGAGAATTCTGGAAAATCGTCAACGAACTTGCTAGACCAAAGAAGCATGTGGTCTCATCACCAAAACCGAGCAGGAATGGGAGACTTTTCTGAGGAAACATCTAAACCAGGATAATACACAGTCATGGTTAGCGGAAAAGCAACACAGGTGCAAAAATGACACTGACATGGAAACTTCGCTTCATGACAACTATACGGATACACCAATACAAATAGAAAAAAAAGAGATAATTTAATTAATTTTAAAAAAAAAGAACGGTGCTCCCGGACCAAATGGGATAACATTTGCACTCTATAAAGAAAATCCAGAACTATGGTCGACCCACTTAGAGAAACTTTATGGAGAAGTTATTCTAAAAGGTGCCGTACCCAAGTCATGGCGAGGATCCTTAATAACCCCAATCTTCAAAAAAGGAAACTGGGCGCTTGCAGAAAACTACAGGCTGTTTACTTTGCAAGACACGGACGCCAAGTTGTTTGCCAGAATTTTGTTGACTAATTTATCCGAATGGGTCAGGGAAAGCAAATTACTGCCTTTAAACCAAACAGGCTTTACACAAGGCTTGGGGACAACAACAAACATACTGGCTCTAGCTTTACTTATAGATAAGTCAAACAGATTGAAGCAACCCTTATACCTATGTTTTATGGACTTTAAATCTGCATTTGACTGCGTCAAAAGAAACTTACTATGGAAAAAACTAGAGAAAAGGAACATAGCAGCTGCCCTACTAAAGCTGATTCGTCTCTTATATACGAAGACATGGGTGAGTGTGAGGATGGGGGATGTTCAAACGATATCTAAGGAGATTCCAGCAAATGAAGGCCTAAAACAAGGCTGTGTTTTAGCCCCCCTCCTCTTTAATCTGTTTCTTGCAGACCTAACTGGAATACTGGATGATGAAAATGCTCACCCCCCGAAATTAGCTGATAAGCGTCTCACTAACTTGCTGTATGTGGACAATGTCATACTATTGAGGCACACGAAAGTGGGACTACAGCGCCTAATTAGTCGGACTCACATGTACGCAAAGGACAATGGGATGGTGATAAACGAGACAAAAACTAAGATCATGGTAGTTACCAAAAATAACAAGTTAAGATACAAAAGTATCTTTAGAACAAGTAGAGGTATATAAATATTTGGGTGTGTTATTTTATGAGAAGGGGAATTACCAGCTGCAAAAAAAGGACATTCAAAGGAAGACAAATGCATTAACTGCAGCTTTCCGAATTGTACAAAAGTCACTTTCCAGCCTAACCTATGGTCCTCTCCTGAGTATTATAGGAGCAAGACTCCTACCAACTATCACATATGGTAGTGAAGCGGCAATGGGTAAGGATACTAAAACTCTGAACAAAGCCATAACCAGAGCATATCGAGCCCTATTTCATCTCCCAGCGAATGCGTCTCCTGCACAAATAAGGTTGGAGTTTGGATTAACCAATCAACACTATGCAAGGCAAAGACACTTCATAAAAGTATGGAATCGAATACAAAATTACCACGAAAACGAGATATTGCAGCTATTATGGAGAGAAATAAATAATAACAAAAGCTCTACTGCATGGCTCTATCTTATGGAAGCAATAAGGGAGTTTGCAGTCACGTCTATTTGGGAAAATAACATAACCAAGGCTTTGTTTAACCCCTTCGCTGCTCATTACGAGCTCAGCTCATCATGAGGCACAGTGGAGCTGTGCTTATGACGAGCTGAGCTCGTCATGAACAATGATAAATCTTACTTTCCAGCACAGGAGGGGAAAACCTCTAGCAGCCAAGGTGTTAAGAAAATAATTATTAAAACTGCAAACCATCTATCAATTTTAAAAGATACAGCTATCCTTACAAAGAGAAAACCTGCCTGGACAATAATAAATGGCTATAAAAAATAGGAAATTCAACAATATCTGGAAACACCCTGGACGGAAAAAAAAACAGGTGCGCCTTAAAGCAAGATTTAGAACAATGCCAGGCCTGTGTCATCTTCCACTATGGGAGAGAGTGGGAACCCAAACGCTATGCAGACTGTGTAATAATGGTGAGGAGAACATTCTCCATCTATTGTGTATTTGCCCAAAACTCTTGCAAGAGAGAAGAACACTGTTTAAGTTTCCATTTAAGCTACGAGGCATAAGGACATGCAGGCAGGCCCTGATTAGGAGCCTGCACTCGATTGATATAATCTTGAATGCTACTTTTGTAAGGTTCTTATTGACAGTTAAAAGGAAATTAGGAGTATAATTATTTTAAATATGTAACTGACTACAAAACTGATGCTTTGGTATTTTAAATGTTTTATACTTGAATACAGCTTTACTGCTTTCTTTTTAGATGTGTAATATTGTAAGATTTTAAATAATCAACACAATAAACTACTTTGTAAACTTTGCAAATGCATTGTGGGACCTGTAGTGTGTCAATATGCCCTGATAGCCACACACAGTCAGAATAGTCAAGTGAAACAGACCCCTAAAGCCAGTCAGGGAATGCAAGCCTGCATGCATGTTGCTACATCCCAGGTGCCTGAATCATATCATTAATCATGCACTTATCCACATCACAGGTGCTGCAGATGCTGACACGTCTGACAGTGAGATACTCCACATTGAAGAGACACCTGATGAGACGGAGGGAGAGAGCCAGCCAGGACCAGCACCTGGACCAGCACCTGCACCAAGACACAGGGCCACCCTTGAAGCTACAGGTGGAGCACAACTTCACCACGCGGCAAGCATGGCAGTGGAGCAGATCCCACCGCCACCCAGGAGGCAGACACAATGCCCAGCAAGTGTGCTGTCCCATGCAAGCAGCAGGTTGAGGCAGCAGTGCTCTGTGCCCACCACAGCAGACATGGAGCAACAGGCACACAACTTGGGCCTGGGCGTTGAGGCTCGGATGCTTGCTGTGCACCGTAAACAGGCGCAGCACATGTCAGAAATGCAGCTGCAGATATATAAAACTGCACGCAACATTAGTCTACTCACTGAGAGTGTGCAGGAGCTGACCACAGTGGTCAAGGAGAGCAGCCAACTGATGGTGGCGCAGCAGGACATCACCCGCAGATGCCAGAGGCAGCTGCTCACACGGCTATCAGCCTACACACGATCAAACCACCTGATTGGGAACGCCACTTCCCAGCTCTCGCGGAGATCATTGGCCATGCAGATCCAGATAATCCAATGCTGTGCTGACGTTGCAAGGGCCCTGGAGCAGGTCACCACCGCTGTGGAGAACCAACAGGCAGGCAACCATGGCAGTGCAAGGGGGGAGGATGCCAGTGAAGGGACATCTAGGCTCAGCAGCCTGTCTGTGCCGGTGCAATCAGAAAGGCGCTGCAGTTCCCGGCCCAACACTGCATCACGACAAAACAATCCCAACGTGGAGGGTGAGAGGTGACAGGGGACGTCCGCCAGGAGGCGCTAGTTACTAGACATTTCCGGCAGTGCCGTGGTGAGGTAACGACGCACGCCTGCTCAGGTTACATGAGCCTGTATGTCTGAATACAGTTGCACTATTGTTTGCTAATTAAAGCACATCGAGAGCTTGTGAATTAAACAAAAGCTTTATTTTTAACACAAATCTTCCTCATGTCACTCATTCATGTGGCTTGCATGAGTGCAGTGTTGTGTGAGGGGTATGGGTGAACTAGAAATGGTTCTGTGTGATGTTTGCGCGGCGCCTGTGACCTTCAGCCTGATTCTCCCCGTGTGCATGATGCATATGTGCAGGTGGCAGGTTGTCCCCCTCCGGCTCACTACCAGACACCTCCACAGGTATCCTCTGCTTGGAGGCAATATTGTGGAGTATGGCGTACACGGCCACGATGCAGCAGCAGATCTCAGGCCGGTATTTGAGGGCGCCGCCAGTCTCGTGGAGGATGTGGAATCCGCTCTATAACATGCCAAATGTCCGCTCTATCACATTTCTGGTGTGTATATGCGCAGCATTGTACCGCCGTTCCTGTGGTGTTGCAGTATTGAGGTATGGGGTGAGGAGGTATTCACGGAGGTCATATGCGCTGTCACCTGAAGGGAGGAGCAGATGGTCAGTGCCTGTTATGCGCAGCAACATGGTCTTAACATACTGTATGTGGGCATGTGTACTTACCTAGGAGATGTCCCTCGCCAAATTCCCCTCTGGCCAAGCGGGTGTGTATGCAGCTGTGCCGGAAGATGAACAAATCATGCGTGCTCCCCGGGTATTGTGCCACAATGTCTGTGATGATGGTCTTCGCATTGCAGACCATCTGGATGTTGAGGGAGTGGTATGACTTGCGGTTCCGGTACATGTTTTCGGTCTCTGCGGGTGGACAGATGTGAATGTGGGTTCAGTAGATGCAGCCAATTACATGGGGGAATTGTGCGGTGTGATAGAAGTCCAGTTTTGTTTGCATTAAGTCCTGTTAGGTTGTTGGGAAGGTGATGTAGTGGTTTATCCGGCTCAGCATGGCGTCCAGGAAACTCTGTAGGCAGCGTGACAGTGTACTCTGTGATATACCCCCTGCATAGGCGACTATATCCTGGAAGCTGCCGGAGGCCAGGAGGTGCAGGCAGCAAAGGACCTGTACATGGGTGGGCACGGCATTGGTCCTCTGTGTTGGGTGCTGCATCAGGGGGTCAAGGTCTCTGATGAGCTTGTTAATCATTGCCACATTGAGCCTGTATTTGGAGTAGAACTCCTCTTCAGTCTGTCCCAGGAGTGCAATCCGCAGCCGGAAGATGCGCTCCTGGATCCTGCGTCGGTTCTGAGCTGCAGCCTGGAGCCTCAGCCGCCTTGCCACGATG
Organism: Lissotriton vulgaris; assembly: GCF_964263255.1. NCBI lineage: Eukaryota > Metazoa > Chordata > Amphibia > Caudata > Salamandridae > Lissotriton > Lissotriton vulgaris. The sequence continues at coordinate 1,358,175,670 of NC_141687.1, forward strand.
TAGAGACCTGGCATTGTGACTTTCCTCATGCTCCTACTGAGTCTCCTTAAGTGTGTTTGATTTACCCAACACCTGTTTCTTGTTAGCCATTTTTTTTTCACCAATTAGACTTCATGGTTACCACCTGGTTTGACTTCTCCTTAAATTGCGACTCGCATTTAGCGATATATGGTTTTTTTGTAATTTGCGATTTATCATGAATGGGAATAGCGATTTATTAGCGAATTCGCAATTTGATTGCGAATTCGCTATTGATTTCGCTAAATTTGTGGGTAATTGCTGTTAAGGAATCGCAATGGGGGTTTTGCGATTCTTTGTTTTGCGATTTTGCTATTTGCTGCTTTGTACTTGATGCATTGCGGAAGTGGGAATTGCAATCGCAATCGCTATTTCGCAGCGATTGCGATCGCATTATCGCATGATGCATCTATGCCTAGGTCTTTATGGTTTCTTCCAATTTCTGCTATAAATGTACTAGGGAGTGTTACATAACTAAATTGATTGGCAACCTCAACGTATGGAGTGACAATGTTATGAAGGGAGGCCAACTTATCGTGGGAATTACAAATGGCCCCCCATTTCACTCACCTCCTACAACCAGTCAAGGTTAACCTGGGTCCATTTATATGATGATTACCTACTTGAACACCCTTAGAACAAGGTGATATCAGCTCTAAGACCAAGGCATTGTGGTCGCTGTCATGTCTATGTATAACCTTAAAATCGATCACCCAACACCAAGATTTAGTATCCATCAAGATGTAATCTAAAATGGAAGAACTTTTGGGTCTATTATAAGTGTGGTTTGCTGAGGAATCAGCTTTAGTTCAACCAATACAAGCCCTAAAAGAATAGGTCAATGTGAGAGTGTTCATTTGAAGCCCAGAGGGGGTCCAGGCTCGGGTCGGTCGGGCATTAAATTCTGGGGTCTTCCTCATCAATGTTGCCCCCAATTAAGTTCTTCAGTGGTTCTTACTGCAAATTAAAAGCGCTGGCAAGTACCACCAGGGTGCCATCAGTGATGGTGTGTAAGAAGCTTGACAAATGCTCAACAGTTGATGACTCTTGGCAGTAGGTAACCGTACAGGAGTAAACATCGATTAAGGCTATTCTAGTCTTGGTGGGGAAGCTCAGAATGACACAGAGTATGTCGTGTGAGGATGTGTCAATCTGTTTTGCAGTGCATCCCAAGTGCACAGCAACCCAGACACAAAGCCCTCCTGTGGGTGTTCCCCTTATCCCGCTTGTGGCTGCCAAACAAAAAGTCCTGTAACCTCGTCTTTGGGTGTCCTCCCTAGCCCGGTTCTCCTGGAAAATGCAGATATCGTGTGCATCAATAAGGGACCCCCACTCCGGGTTGCCTTGTTTGGAAATCAAGTGAGCAATGTTCCAGGATAAAACATGGAACTTGGGTTTGTTATCAGTGTTAATAGTTGTAAAAACTGGAATCAGCTACTGATGGCCTGTGGTTTGTGCTATCGATAGAGGTGCACCTGATATAATGTGATTTAGGGGGGGGGGGGGGGCTCTCCATTTCCTCACTAAAGGTAGCTTCTACTCCCTCAGCCCTCCTTGCTATCTGTTCTATTTCCTTGATTCTGAATTTAATTGCTGTATTGATTTTAGTCAGTCAATGGAATCCAAGGGTGCGTATCTATTTGCAAGTGGAAGGTTAAAAAGGTGGTTTAAAAAGTGATTGATTAATATGCTCATGCCTCCTAGTGTAATTTTGCTCATATTGGCGCCTGTGCCTTTCTCCACTGGCTGTCCATGGATTATTGACTGGAGCCAGTCTTGGGGGATAAAAGTACCCCAGTGGAAGGGGCCTAATGTCCCCTTCGTACCTGTAATGGGTTCGCATTAGGAGTGTCCTGACAACCTGTGGGTTTCTATAATTGTTCACAATGGTATCACCATCTAAATCTTTTGCTCTTTGGCCCACCCACCTCACCCTGTGCATGAATAAAATCTCACTCGCATCCTTCTAGGAAAATTTAAGTTACTTAGACAGCCAAAACATACATTTATTTTTTAGCTCATAATGCGATTCTCTTTGCCCCTTTTTGAGTTCTGGCACATTTGTTAGAATTATAACATATGGTTTAGAGTCTGGGGTGAGGTTGATGCATGGTAAGTCTGAACTTCCCTCTGCGGACACATTTCACAGATCTTGCCACTCTCTAGTTCTGCACTTTGAACCCAAGTTTTGCATATATGTTCCCTCTTGGGAATCTTCTACATGGGATCTTTGCTGTCTACCAGTGTCCCACCTCCGACTTAGTTCCTGGCTTTCCAGGCTAGTGATGCTATTAGTTGGTTTATTAGATGTATTTAAGTGAGCCACTACTTCTTCCCTAATGCTCTGGGCTTGTGGAGTCGAATTACAAGTGGTTACTAGAGCATGGCCATTTCTTAGATGGACTTGGTGGACAAGGGGCTTAGTCTGTTGGTGGGGGTCTTTCTCCCTAGGACCTGCCTTGCTAATGAAGTCATCTAGTGAGGATGCAAGATTGTCTACCTTGGTGGTCAGAGTGGTCAACTCCTCCTTAATTATATTTCTTATTTCCAAATGCAGGTCCCTGACCAAATTTGACACTCACTGTGGTTTTTTTGTGCCTTCATTCACATGCCCCCAGCCCTACATTTCCTGATACCCCATCTTCTGCAGGATCCCTGGCCCCCTTCTTCCGAGTTTTCCCAGCGTTTGCGGCAGTTTTAACATTTCCTCTTTTTGAGAGTCCAGAGGGTTTGCACGTCATGTACTATTGCATGTGTTCTAACTTGGGCCGTTGGGGGGTCTGGATTGATGACTGGCAGAACAGATTGCAATTCAGTGTTAAAGGTGGGTAAGACTAAATCTGGTGTTATTGATAAGCGTCTTTCAGTCAGTTCAATCTCATTTGAAACCGCCCCGATGGCCCTCTGAAGTATCTTGTCGATTGAGGTAGGCTGGTGGCTTGTTGGTGATTGTGCGGATACTGCCGCTTTCTTCCCTGAGCAGATACGCCTCCCCATTTTAGTTGGCCAGCGGTGGCTCCTTCTGGATCAGTTTGGATAGTCAATTTGGAGAAGGGACAAGAATTCAGTCACAATATAATATATTCTGCTTTGAGGGTTCACAAGAGGCAAAATTAAAACAAATTGTAAAACTCTGTCATTGAGTAGTTTGTTCTGGCAATATGTGGATCAATTGCACGATGGGGACACCCACCTTATAGAGCAGTTCCTACACAAGTCCAGAAACGGCAGGGTGATCTTACTACAAGACCAAAGGGAATGGCCCAGCCCAGACTCCTTCAGGCTCTGATGGGCGCAGACGGGTCTGCCCTTGGCGATAGGAGCGCCTCCGCCCTCAGCAGCTGTGGGTGATTAGCAAAGTTGTACTTTGGGACTCCAAGTCCCACCAGAGTGTGACTGCCGCAACTCCTGCACCTGCGGCAGCAGCGGGAGACCCAGCAAAGTCCAGAGGCTCCTCAAAGAAATGGAGAGTGTGCACGGCTCCCCAGCTGACCCGCATATAGCAGACCAGAACGCAGGCTCAAGTGAGCGACCTAGCTGACAACTCCCACTAACCATAATGCGATGCACGCTCATAAACACCTGTGGGGAAGTCAAACAGTGATAAAAACTGTTGAAATGTATTAACAGTCATCATATTGATTTACATTTTGTGACTGAAACCTGGGAAAACATATCTTCTAGCACTGATCTCATTGCAGCAACACCTGCAGGCTGTTATTTATATAGACTTTATGGACCATTAAAAAGAGTTGGCGGTTTAGGGGTTATATATAAAGACTCCCTCAGAACTAGATTTGAGCCAGCCTCATCTTTAGGTTGCCTAGCACTATCCTGCAGCTTTGAAATGACGCAAAAACAAACTTTCTCAAGTTTCCTTCTTTATCTTCCTCTGGACCCTAAGGACCGCTTTCTGCAAACCTTGGGCTTCCAATTGGAAGCAATAGCTTGTGCAAAAGACTTTAATGTGCTAGGAGATTTTAATTTCTACTCGATTAATTAGATGAGATGGACTTCGAAGCTTACAGAAATCATGAAGACCAAAGGCCTTTCGCAGCTACTACTCAAGCCGATTCATCTCGCAAGTCATACACTAGATGGCAATTTTTAAAACAACCCACACATCAGAATTAAACAAAACCTGCCCTCATCCTGGTCTGACCATTTTGCCATCATTTTTTAAAATCAGTATGCTTAAACTACCTTACCACATAAAACGTTTAAAAGCTTTACTCATTATCAAGACTGGAACAAGTTAGATAGTAAGCTACTCAATCTACAATTAGTCTCTCTACAACCAACATTCTCCCAGGATGCAGAATTAGCCTCAAGGAAATTCACTGAATGGCTAAATACTGACATTTCTGAAGTAGCCCTTTCGAGGACATCTAAAGCTGGCAAAAAAAAACCTCAGCCACATGGTTTACTGAGGCAGAAAAACAAAATTGCAGAATACTTGAGAACAAATGGAGGTCACAATATGATGATCTAGAGAAAGACATCTACCAATGCCCTTTGTCCAAATATTAAACCATACTAATAAAGAAAAAAAAACTATTTTACCTAGCAGAGAGACAATGCCAAAAACTCCTCTAAAAATGGTTCCAGTTGATTACCAAGTGATGGAGCGAGCTTCAGAAATAAATGTATTCTGGCTCGTGAAGTTAAATCTCTTGTAACATGAACTAATATATTAATGAGTTATTGCATGATTTGTTATATTAAATCAATCTAGATTAAAATTCTACATTGCATTACACACGGGACTAATGTTAATGTGCTCATGTTGCATTTGCAAGTGTGTTTTATAATACATAATTAATGATGTTCTGTCTGTCCTATTGTCTTTGTCAATATTAAAGCGGATGATTAATCAATGGCATATGCTTATTACATGTGTGCGCTTGTCTATGTTGTGTCTGTTTATCTTTTTCAGATATATGAAGAATCCTGCTGGACACTATGAAGAATGGTAGATTTTAAATGTGCTGCTTTTCTTGTGCTTCTGCTAGGTGACTTATACTAATGGGTTAGCATTAGCAATGGAGGTTGGGTAACAGAATGACTTTCTTTACTCTTATTAATTATTCTTTTGTGTTTGTTTGAATACTAGCCCGAGAGAAAGGCTTGAGGCCTGGTTCTGGAAAAATGTTGGTTAGCCTGACTGAGAGAAGCCAAGCACAGCCATGTTGAAGCTTTTGCACAGAAACTTTTCTCTGAATAAACTGAAGCTCAAACAAAGACATTTGTGCGTAATGTGCTCTGAAAAGATATTATTTCAAGGCTAAGGAAGCGACAAGAGACAGTTTGGCCGAGCTATGGAGTAAACTGTGAACTGACTTTGGTTATTGTATCAATCCTTCGGAAGCCGGTGTCGCTTCATGTCAAAGAACAATGACAAGTATGGTATTTTGAAGCGGTGGCCTCTCGTTGGCCAGACGATCAGCAACCAATCAGGTTGCCGAAAGACTCTCGAAATATTACTTTTTAGTTAGATTAGTGAGTTTGAAAGGTATAAAACTTGGCTCATTGAGGGGAGCGGTGCTGACTGTTCCTGAGGGCGAAGTGCTGTCCGATTTTCCTTGGACACGTAAGAATAACAAATGCCTTTCTAAATGTCTTTTCCTTACAGGTCAGAAAGATTTTAGGGAATTAGGGTTAATGATTATTTTAATTCATTAAATTTGAGCAATTTTGAAATGCCAGACTTTTGTGCCAATAAACTAATGGATAATACTGATCAAATAAAAATGTTTGCTATTAATAAATGAATTAATAAAGAGATTGAAACTGAAACTTTGAAACTTAAAAAATAAAAGACTCAAAACGTCAAGCTGGTCTTGATTAATTTAGTCGTTACCATCAGTTAATCCATTGGCCATTGTGGTCTAATTAAATGATTTCCTTAAATACTTATGAATAAAATGTTATACTGCAGTTGTATATAATATACATCATTTGTTTGGATAGAGTGATTAATTAGGCCACATGATTCAGTTGCTCGATTTTCTGTCTCAGTTATATGGGCCTTAGTTTTGATTAGTATGGTGAGTATTAGGTAGAGATTGGTGTTTATAGAGACAGAATTTCTATAGTGGCGCTGGATCAATTATCTGGTAGCAGAGGATGGTTACTATGGTAACTGGCATGTTACATGTTAAATACATAGGATAAATGTCAAAAACATGTTGTTAAGTTTGTTCATTCGTTGTATGTAGTCGAAAGGATTTTTCCTGCAGTGTGAAAAATTCCTGGTTGTTTGCCGGCAAAAGAGTAGTGTGACTAGAAAAGTTACACAGTGCATTTGTTCTGTTTCAAAATTGTGGTATAGAATATATCGCAAAGTGTTGTTGACGTACAACACAAGTTTAGGGACCTTAGATGTGACTGGTTGAATGTAATAGTGAGGATCGTCTATGAAATTGTAGCATTAAGTATAGGGACCTGGTGAGCCCGTTTTAAATCCTTTTGTGAAAAGAGTAATAGAATTATTCGAGCTTGAGTGAAGGGTAAGATGGCGTCGTCTATTCTTATTAATGTTTGACGATTTCTGTGGTTGGTTAAAGTCCTGCCAAGATTTCGTGTGTGTGTGATCAGGGTTTTTCGTTTGAATGCGTGAATGATTGTATAAAAAATAGCGTTGTCTATTTTATGTGAAAAGAATTCTGAATGTTTGTAAAACTATTACTTTATTTAGCGAAATAGACAAGTGGGTGGTTTGTTTGTAGTTACTAATTGAAATTCATTGGAAAAGCATTGCTTACAATGGCGCTGTAAAAAAATGTTGTGAAGAAGGGGTGAGTTTACGGAGTATCACACAGTGAAGCTGCAGCAGCAGTGTACGTCATTTCGGTCCGCGCTGTGATTGGCTAACATACGTCACAGAAAGCGCACTGATTGGTTCACGTGACAGTGACGAGCTGATACCAGATTGGTCAGTTCTGAATACTGTATTTCTATTGGTTGAGCAAGGTGGTGACGTAGCTTAAGCTAATTGGCTTGTTGGTGTCTTTCGCGCACGGATTGGCTGAAGTAGCGGAACACCAGGAAAACATTTCGAACGTTTCAGAATAAGTGATTTGTTTTAAAACATGTGTTATTGGTATGATAAAGAGAAAACAAAGCCTTCATGGTTTCAGAAAATGAAAAATGTATTTAAACCTGACAAGAAAATTGAAACGCGTGGTGGAAAATTACTTCATAAGTACAAAACACCCGCAGCCTATTTGGAAGGCGAATATGGTTATCATACTGTAATTTGGTTTGAAAATTGGATGCATTATACACAGAACGATGGTGTATTAGCATGGCCAGAAGATGGGTCATTTAATATGAAAGTTTTAAAAACCTGAGAGAAAAAATGATGGATCTTGTGCCCAAGCCTAGACCGACACAATTTGAAGCCTTAGTTGAATGGGAAGTTGAGATGATGGAACTTGAACGTGAAAGCAAATGCTCAGCACCTAGGAATTCAAAGCAAATTCTAAATAGAGAAACACATGAGGACAAAGTGAGACCCTGGAGAAAAGCAGACATGTATGATGGTCTGTACCCAGTGAGAATAATGATCACTAAAGATCCAGGTCAAAAGAAAGTTCAACAGAAAAGTGGACTTGTTGAGGAATTAGATGAAAGCAATTTTAGAGGACATTTATTCTATTAAACGCAAACCGCCACCTTATCAAGTAGATTCTCAATCCACCCCGAGAGTTTCTACAGGAACTTCTCCAAGTGCACCTGCTAGGGAAGTTAATGAAGGTTCACCCAGATTTTTAAAATTACCTGAAAGAGTAGGGTCAGTAAATAATTCTAGTACACCCAGAGAATATAGAATTCTGGAACAGAGAAATAATTTTCAAAGAAATCAGGAAAGGACTCTTGCTGATATGTCAGAAATTTCCAGTTATAATAAAGCAAAGGAAGATTTAATTCAACAATTAACAAAAAGCATGGAAGCAGTGACAGAACCAGTAACAATTGGTCCTGTTGTACCAGTTTTTGATCAGGGAGAAAATAGACATTCTGCCTTGACAGTTCCATTGAATGCAGAAATTCAAAAAGTGGCTGAGAAATTCTTTTCAGAACTTTCAGAAATTCATAGAGAAAAATCTATGATGCCAAATGTAACCTTAAATCGAAGTTTAACAGGTTCTCAGACACCATCTGTTACAGAATCAGATCCAGGTTCTTCAGAAAAAAACCTAAATAGAATAGATTTAACACAAAATGCATTGTCTCCAGAAGCTCCTGAATTTAAAAAGCTTGATGTTGCAAAGTTAAAATCTGATTTGGAGGAATTAATTATTGGCACGAATGGCACTGACAGTCTGAAATTGTATCAGGATGATGAACTTCTTTTTATTTAAGAGTATCCAGTGGAAAACGAAAAACAGGTATGAGCAACTGGAAGAAATGGCTGCTGAATTAGAAATTGATTTGAGCAAACAGAAACATTTGCAGAAACATTATAGAGTGGATTTTTCTGAAAAAGACATTGACAATCTCAATATTGCTGGAAGAATGACCCATATTAAAGAATTGATAGTTTTTCTCAAAAGATTAGGTGAATTAGGCAAATGGAGAATAAAATGGTCAAAGAATAAAGAACAAGAGAAAAGGGTCAGAAGTGAAACTGTTTCAGAATTTCCAATGAGGGAAATAGCAGGTGGAGGATATGTGCATGTCCCTTGGTCAAGACAGGATATTCTGTTGTTTACCAACGATTTTCCTCGGCTGAGAGAAAAGCCTGTTGAATGGTACCGACAGGTAGATAGATTTATTAAAGTGTCAAAGGTTCTGTGGATTGATCTGGATGGGTTCTTTGACATTGTTGTTCCATCAGATCTTTGGACAGAATGCAAAATTTCTGTGAGTTGGCCAAAAGAAGACCCTGCCCGAGACACAATTACAGGTGCTCCATCGAAAGATGTTATGGAAATGTACAATAAAGTAATTTATTGGCTGAAAGAAAAAATTCCCCCGAAAGAAGTAGACTGGGTTAAAATTGACAGAACAAATCAAGAGCCAAAAGAATCAGTACATTCATTTTATGAAAGGTTGCTGTTAGTATTTAAACAGTATAGTGGCTATGAAAAATTAAGTGAAAAGGACATGAGCCACTTTATTTACAGATTTGTTTACGGCCTGAGACCTGAAATTGGCGAGATGATTAAAAATGGAATTGTGTGTTGGCAATCACTTTCGGTTGATGACATCCTGAGAAAGGCAAAATATTGCAGTGATGAGATAGATGCCAAGCAGAAAAACCTTAAAGAAAAGGCAATGTGGGCACAAGTGAAAGTAGCTGAGCAACAGCAGATGGCTTTTGAAAATAAAAATGTGCAACAGAATCAAGGCAACTTTAAGAATAATTTTAATAATAAACCTAAATTTAATGTAAATGTTGAAGAGCTAAAACAGAAGCTCCCATGTTTTAATTGCGGCGAAATTGGACACTGGAAGGGCGAGCGTAAAAACCTGCCCAGAAATTTTAAAAATACTTCATTAAATTCACAGATGCAGAGTGAGTTAATTCAGCAGCAACAGCAAAAGCTACAACAGCAGTTAAACGAGTTAAGTCAGCAGCGACAGCTACAGCGACAGGTAGCGAATCAGCAGAGCCAGATACAGCAGAGCCAAATTCAACAGAGCCAGATTCCACAAGCACCATTCCCAAACAGTGTAAATGCTCAAAGGTTTACACCAGAAACAGGTTTCTGAGGAGGTAATCAGGTAAATAATGTGTCAGAAATGAGTATGTCAAATGCTTCTCAGCAGTTTTGGTTGAAAAATAAGGAAGAGAGTGATTCATCGGAAGATTATTCATGACGGTGCCTGAGAGAGGAAGAAGAGGGTGTGCTTGGACCCACTCTTGAGGTAGATCAGGCTGGTCCATTTGTTAATGGTAAAGTGAATGATGTAGATATCACTTTTCTTGTGGACACAGGTGCTACCCGTTCTACTGTTAGATCAACAGAAATTGAAAACCTTCCTCTCTCTGGTGAATCCATCCAAGTTGTAGGTGTAGCAAATCAGCAAATTAAAACAAATCTGACAGAACCTGTAAAAGTTGAGATTGGAAATTTTAAGGAAAAACACAGGTTTCTAGTTTGTGTCAGCAGTCCTGTAAATCTGTTGGGTCGTGATATATTGTGCAAGATGAATTGCAAGATATATTGCTCACCAGATGGTATTGAGTTACAAACATCAGAAGTAGATGGTCTTTACAAATTGACAATGTTGATGGTCGAAGAGGAAAGTAAATTATTATTTCCTGTCTTTGACAAAAATAATTTGCCAGAAGAGCTCAAAAAGCCAGTCAAACCAGAAATTTGGGACCCAACTGGAAATGATATGGGTCTTATGAAAAATGTAGATCCAGTAAAAATTACTGTAAAACAGGGAATAGATTTTCCGAATGTTCCTCAATACAAAATAAAAGCTGAGACAATTGAAGGTGTCATTCCAGTGATTGAAAAAATTCATAAGTCAAGGTGTACTAAAAGAGATTGAGAGCAGCCCATGTAATTCACCGATTATGGGTATCAAAAAGCCAAACGGAACATACAGAATTGTTCAGGATTTAAGGAAAGTTAACCAAATTGTTGTTCCATGTTGCCCAATTGTTCCAAACCCTGCGGTAATTCTTTATCAGATTCCCCATGATGCAGAATGGTATACGTTCATTGACCTATGTAATGCCTTCTTTACAGTTCCACTGCATCCAGAGAGCCAACAAATGTTTGCATTTAGGTTCCAGAATCGCATTTTAGAATGGTGTTGTATCCCACAGGGGTATACTGAGAGTCCATCTATCTTTAATCAGTTATTAAAGAAATCCCCGGAAGATCTGATTTTACCTGGAAATTCAACATTGGTCCAGTATATTGATGACATGCTCGTGGCAGCAAAGACACGAGAAAACTGTGTAATTGACACCATTACTCTTTTAAATCGATTGGCAGATGAGGGACATAAAGTGTCACCTGCAAAATTGCAGTTTTGTAAACAAGAAGTAAAATATCTTGGTCACAGAATTGCAAAAGGAATCAGACAAGTGACTATTGAAAGAATTAAAATGATTCGAGCAATACAGCCCCGACAACACAAAGACAGGTCAGAATGTTTCTGGGTATGGTTGGATACTGTCGTCAGTGGATTAGTGGATTTTTGGTAATTGCAAATCCACTGCAAAGACTGACAAAGGCAGACATAAAAGATCCTATCAGACTATCAAAAATTGAATTGGAAGCTTTTGAACAGTTAAAAAGAAGTTTATGTGAAGCTCCAGCTTTGGGTATGCCAGACTATGAGAAAGAGTTTGAGTTGTACTGCAGTGAATGGGAAGGTTGTGCACTGTCAGTTCTGATTCAGAGACATGGAAAACTGAGAAAACCAATTGCTTATTTCTCAGCTGTTTTGGACCCTGTTGCAAAAGCTTTGCCAGGTTGCTTAAAAGCAGTGGCTGCAACAAGTGTAAGTCTTGAACAGAGTGAGGGTATCATTATGGGATTTCCTGTAAAAGTATATGTACCTCATTCGGTTAAAATTCTTCTTACCAGAAGCAAAACTCAGCATCTAACCAGTAATAGATTGACAAAGTATGAGAAAACAATTCTGGGATCAGATAATGTTTCTATTGCAAGATGTGTGAATTTAAATCCTTCCACATTATTGCCGGATGGTGTTGTTACTGAGGTTAATAATGAAACTGACATTGATCATGAGTGCTTGGATGTTGTAGATTACTGCACTAAACCTCGACAGGACATAAAAGATGTTCCTTTACCTGAATCTGATTTGGTTTACATTGTTGATGGATCCTGTCTAAGAACAGACTAAGGAATTCTGAGAGCAGCATATTCAGTATGTACTGTTTCAGATGTTGTAGAGGGTTCACCTCTTGATGGAATTCGTTCAGCTCAAATTGCAGAATTGGTTGGTTTAATTCGAGCTTGTGAAAAAGCGGCTGGTAAAACGGTGACCATAGTGAAGGATAGTCAGTATGGGTATGGCGTAGTTCATGACTATGGTCAGCTCTGGTCTCAAAGGGGTTATTTGACCTCTGCGGGAACACCAATCAGAAATGCAAAATTGATCAAAAGATTGATCTATGGCATTCAGGTACCAGAAAAAATTGCTGTCGTAAAATGTGCAGCTCATAAGAAATGTGAGGATTACATTACCAAAGGTAACACTTACGCAGATGAAATTGCACGGTACTGTGCAAAGAATAATTATTCAATCAATCGGGAAAAAGACAAAAGTCACATGTTGAATTCTCTCATGCTAATATCTGTAGTTGAAACATGGCAGGGAGTAAAAGAATTACAAGATGAGGCAGATGAAGAAGAGAAAAACACATGGTTAAAAGCAGAGAGCAGACAGCGAGAGGAAGATGGAGTTTGGGTGTACAAAGATGGCAGACCAGTAATGCCAAATTGCATGATTGCGGACATGGCACGAATGTATCATGGTCCAGGGCATTTAGGGAGAGATTCCATGATTAGACTATTCAGAGAAACATGGTTCAGTCCAAAATTCAGAATCATAGCGGAGTCACTTTGCCAAAGATGTTTGACCTGTCAACAAATGAATCCAAATAGAAAAACTGTTGTAAGTTTGGGAACCATAGGACGGGAGGGTGGTCCTTTTACCAGATTACAGATAAATTTTATTGACATGCCAAAGCACAACAAGCTCAAATATGTGCTTGTGTTTGTTTGTCTGTTTTCAAGATGGGTGGAAGCTTTCCCAACCCGTCATAATGACTCAGTCACTGACTATTAAAATTGATCGCAGAACGCATTTTGAAAACAGATTGCTAAAACTGATTTGTGAATTTTTAAACATTGAACAGAAGCTGCATTGTGCATACAGACCAGAAGCATCGGGTGTTGTAGAGCAGATAAATGGAACAATAAAAAACAGGATTTCAAAAATGTGTCTAGCCACAGGAGTGAAGTGGACAGATGCTCTTCCACTTGTTCTAATGTCTTTGAGAAGTACTCCAGAGAAAAAGACAGGCCTTAGTCCCCATGATATCTTAATGGGCAGAGTAATGAGGCAAGCATTTGTTCCAGTTGGCAAGCTTTTGAGTATTAATGATAGTGCAATCATTGAATACTGTCAGAATCTCTCTGATGTAGTTTATTCTGTATTTCACCAGGTGGGAACAGATGTGATTACTAAAGAGAAAGAACAAGCTCATGATCTGTTGCCTGGAGATTGGGTCAGAACAAAAGTACATCGAAGGAGAAACTGTTTAGTACCTAGATGGCAAAAAGCAAGACAAGTAATTCTTGTCACAACAAATGCTATAAAGTGTAGAAGTTTGAAAAGGTGGGTGCATGCAAGTCACACCATTCGTGTACCACCTCCTGATAATTCTGATGAAGAAAGTGAGACAACGACTGATTCAGATTCAGAAGGGGATCCTGAAGATCAAGAATCTGATGATCAGCAAGAAAATCAACATCTGGAGAATCTAGATGCAAATGAGGCCTTGAATGAAAAAGATCTGGAAATTGTGACTGATGATCAAGATGTTGATGAAAATCTGAAAGAAAAAGAATCTCAAAAAGAAAAGGAAGATTCAGAAGCAGAAGACTCTGAGCAAGGAAAAAATCTAATCCAGGAGAGTATTGAAAGGCAAAGGAGTAGCTCTGTATGCAGGAGCAAGAATTCTGAAACTGGGAAGCTAAAGGTGATCCCTTAAGAAGAGGAAGAATTGCCAAGTACCAGCTGTAAGGATGATGTTCCTGATGGAGTGAAGCTGCCGAGTAAAGAAGTTCCTAGGTACAGATTTGAAGTCTCAGAAACAGAGACAGATGAGAGTGATGAAGACTCTGAAATAAGAAAATTCAGAAAAAGAGCTTTGAAACATGAAAGCAACGAAATTGTGCCAAAAAAGAAATTCCCGAGGAAAGAAGATATTTGGCCAGAAGAAAACCTGAAATTCAAATTAGTAAAGAAATCAAAAGAACAAATCAACAAAGTTTCTAGTCAGGGAGGTGACTCTGATAAGAAAGACGAGAAAAATAAGAAAATTGAAGTAATCACTCGTAAGACAAAAAGAGTGATAAAGCCGAATCAAAAGTATAAGTCCCCAGAGTGGACATATATTATAATTCCGCCAATTGTTGAGGTAGGAAGCAGTAGTCAAGAGGATTTGGAAGAAGCTAGTGACAATGATTGAAGTTGTTTAATTTTGGAAAATGTTTTTTTTTAAATTCCTGGCATAAGGCTGAAGAGAATGTGTTAGGTAACATAAGGTCGAAAAATTGTGTTAGCTGGAAAACACACGTTCATGTGACGCAAGGTCGAAGAAAAGCTGTTATAGGGTTCTTTTAAGAAAAAGAAAAAAAAATTTTTAAAGGGGGGATATTTTAGTTTTATAACTCATTACTTACATTATTTTAAATTTTTTGTTTTTCATTTTGTTTATTCATTTAAAAATGCCTAGCTCTGATACTTCAAGGTGCTCCATTTTGAAAAGATGTTGTAAAATGTCTTTAATTTATGTGGTTCTCTTAATACTGGTTTGGTTAATTTTAGCTGTAGTTTACCCTTTTGGTATTGATAAGCAGAAATTTAAGGCTAATATGACAAGCAAGGCAGAATCTAAGCAGGAAAAACATGCTGGCAAGTCTAACAGAATTATTGAGCATAATCCAGAGATCCATCAAGATAGATCTGTTGGAGATTTTTCTAGCAATTCATTTTCTAGGCTTTTGTCTGAATATGTTAAAGTAATGATTGTAAAGGAGCTTTTGTCTGAATATGTTAAAGTAATGAATGTAAAGGATTGCTATGTCTGTGTGAAGCTGCCTGCTTCTGTCTCGGAGGTGGTTACTTATAACATGTTACCTCTCACTTATGGCATCACTTGCAGTGTAATTGCTAGCCTGTTTTATCAAACTGGTCGACTGGAGTATTATTACTCAGACTTTGATGAAGTTTTTGCAAACCTCAAAGTTGTAAATAGCTGAAACAAAGTTAAGCCTGCGAAGCAGATGAGGGAATTCTTTTTGGTAACTACTAAACTTAATTATGAATATGCTTATAGAAACAATTTAACATGCAAGATGAGAGCTGAGGAAAAGACATTCCTGAATATGGTTGAAGAGAGAAGGGCAATTTATAAAAGAAATGAAGTCCTTAAGCATGCCAAATCAAAATTCTTACAAATGGAGGATGCTAAGCTTAATGGTGTTAACACAAATGCAGCCATACACATTGATGAACCAATTAGTGGTAAATTTTGCATTAGAAGAGATAATACGCTTTATGATAACTTTTTCGTTGGTGCTAGTCAATGTGAGGATACTTATTGAATCATAGGGGATGGGGATTTGAAGGTGGTAAGGATCCAATTTTCCCTGGAATGTATTTTATCTGTGGCACCAAGGCGTATATTAGCCTCCCAGATCATTGGTATGGGACGTGCTACCTTGGATTAGTTTTTCCAAAGATTTTTCATGTTGACAGAAATGAAAAGGGTACCTTTGAATTTGGTGAACACCTGAACAGATTCTAAAGAGAAAGTTTTACAGAAGTCATGGGAGACATTTTTGGTGTAATCATTCCCATGGTAGGAGTTACAATGAATTCAATTAAAATTAGAAAGGTTTCCACAATTGTAGATAGATTGTCTACAGATACAGCAAGTGGTTTTCAATTGGTCAACACAGAACTTGTTGCTACTAGAAGCATGGTTATGCAGAATCGTCTTGCATTAGACATTCTGCTTGCAAAAGAGGGAGGAGTCTGTGGGGTTTTACATGTCCAGCATTGTTGTACCTATATTCCTGATAAGAGTCGGAATATAGAGACGCTTATTAAAAACATTACTGAATTTCATGAGGCGATAGAACCCCTGGAGGAAGAAAATTTCACTGAACAAATAGGCAAAAGGATTGAGGCAATTAAAGAATGGTTTTCAGAGATTGGTGGTTCAATCATCGGCAAAGTGATCTGTCCAGTAATTGTCATCATTATGGTGATACTGCTGCTAAAACTTAGTTGCATGATTCACAAGAGAAAGAAGCATCAAAAGGAAAAGAGGAGGATTTATAAACTCAGAAAGGAGCAAGAGAAGGAATACGAGTTAGAGGAAATGCGAAGAGCTCAGTTTGAAAGTATCGAGCAAACAGCAGAGACAGGGGTTTAAGGAAACTAATACTGAAAGAACTCAAAATGTGACGTCTCTAAATAGGGTTCAAAATTTTCTAAATTTTGGGTGTTGTTTGGTGATTTTGAAATCACCAGATGAGGGAGTTGATGGAGCGAGCTTCAGAAATAAAGTTATTCTGGCTCGTGAAGTTAAATCTCTTGTAACATGAACTAATATATTAATGAGTTATTGCATGATTTGTTATATTAAATCAATCTAGATTAAAATTCTACACTGCATTACACACGGGACTAATGTTAATGTGCTCATGTTGCATTTGCAAGTGTGTTTTATAATACATAATTAATGATGTTCTGTCTGTCCTATTGTCTTTGTCAATATTAAAGCGGATGATTAATTAATGGCATGTGCTTATTACATGTGTGCCTTTGTCTATGTTGTGTCTGTTTATCTTTTTCAGATATATGAAGAATCCTGCTGGACACTATGAAGAATGGTAGATTTTAAATGTGCTGCTTTTCTTGTGCTTCTGCTAGGTGACTTATACTAATGGGTTAGCATTAGCAATGGAGGTTGGGTAACAGAATGACTTTCTTTACTCGTATTAATTATTCTTTTGTGTTTGTTTGAATACTAGCCCGAGAGAAAGGCTTGAGGCCTGGTTCTGGAAAAATGTTGGTTAGCCTGACTGAGAGAAGCCAAGCACAGCCATGTTGAAGCTTTTGCACAGAAACTTTTCTCTGAATAAACTGAAGCTCAAACAAAGACATTTGTGCGTAATGTGCTCTGAAAAGATATTATTTCAAGGCTAAGGAAGCGACAAGAGACAGTTTGGCCGAGCTATGGAGGAAACTGTGAACTGACTTTGGTTATTGTATCAATCCTTCAGAAGCCGGTGTCGCTTCATGTCAAAGAACAATGACAAGTGACGTTATGGTATTTTGAAGAGGTGGCCTCTCGTTGGCCTGACGATCAGCAACCAATCAGGTTGCCGAAAGACTCTCGAAATATTACTTTTTAGTTAGATTAGTGAGTTTGAAAGGTATAAAACTTGGCTCATTGAGGGGAGCGGGGCTGACTGTTCCTGAGGGCGAAGTGCTGTCCGATTTTCCTTGGACACGTAAGAATAACAAATGCCTTTCTAAATGTCTTTTCCTTACAGGTCAGAAAGATTTTAGGGAATTAAGGTTAATGATTATTTTAATTCATTAAATTTGAGCAATTTTGAAATGCCAGACTTTTGTGCCAATAAACTAATGGATAATACTGATCAAATAAAAATGTTTGCTATTAATAAATGAATTAATAAAGAGATTGAAACTGAAACTTTGAAACTTAAAAAATAAAAGACTCAAAACGTCAAGCTGGTCTTGATTAATTTAGTCGTTACCATCAGTTAATCCATTGGCCATTGTGGTCTAATTAAATGATTTCCTTAAATACTTATGAATAAAATGTTATACTGCAGTTGTATATAATATACATCATTTGTTTGGATAGAGTGATTAATTAGGCCACATGATTCAGTTGCTCGATTTTCTGTCTCAGTTATATGGGCCTTAGTTTTGATTAGTATGGTGAGTATTAGGTAGAGATTGGTGTTTATAGAGACAGAATTTCTATAGTGGCGCTGGATCAATTATCTGGTAGCAGAGGATGGTTACTATGGTAACTGACATGTTACATGTTAAATACATAGGATGAATGTCAAAAACATGTTGTTAAGTTTGTTCATTCGTTGTATGTAGTCGAAAGGATTTTTCCTGCAGTGTGAAAAATTCCTGGTTGTTTGCCGGCAAAAGAGTAGTGTGACTAGAAAAGTTACACAGTGCATTTGTTCTGTTTCAAAATTGTGGTATAGAATATATCGCAAAGTGTTGTGGACGTACAACACAAGTTTAGGGACCTTAGATGTGACTGGTTGAATGTAATAGTGAGGATCGTCTATGAAATTGTAGCATTAAGTATAGGGACCTGGTGAGCCCGTATTAAATCCTTTTGTGAAAAGAGTAATAGAATTATTCGAGCTTGAGTGAAGGGTAAGATGGCGTCGTCTATTCTTATTAATGTTTGACGATTTCTGTGGTTGGTTAAAGCCCTGCCAAGATTTCGTGTGTGTGTGATCAGGGTTTTTCGTTTGAATGCGTGAATGATTGTATAAAAAATAGCGTCGTCTATTTTATGTGAAAAGAATTCTGAATGTTTGTAAAACTATTACTTTATTTAGCGAAATAGACAAGTGGGTGGTTTGTTTGTAGTTACTAATTGAAATTCAATGGAAAAGCATTGTTTACAATGGCGCTGTAAAAAAATGTTGTGAAGAAGGGGTGAGTTTACGGAGTATCACACAGTGAAGCTGCAGCAGCAGTGTACGTCATTTCGGTCCGCGCTGTGATTGGCTAACATACGTCACAGAAAGCGCACTGATTGGTTCACGTGACAGTGACGAGCTGATACCAGATTGGTCAGTTCTGAATACAGTATTTCTATTGGTTGAGCAAGGTGGTGACGTAGCTTAACCTAATTGGCTTGTTGGTGTCTTTCGCGCACAGATTGGCTGAAGTAGCGGAACACCAGGAAAACATTTCGAACGTTTCAGAATAAGTGATTTGTTTTAAAACATGAGTTATTGGTATGATAAAGAGAAAACAAAGCCTTCATGGTTTCAGAAAATGAAAAATGTATTTAAACCTGACAAGAAAATTGAAACGCGTGGTGGAAAATTACTTCATAAGTACAAAACACCTGCAGCCTATTTGGAAGGCGAATATGGTTATCATACTGTAATTTGGTTTGAAAATTGGATGCATTATACACAGAACAATGGTGTATTAGCATGGCCAGAAGATGGGTCATTTAATATGAAAGTTTTAAGAAACCTGAGAGAAAAAATGATGGATCTTGTGCCCAAGCCTAGACCGACTTAATTTGAAGCCTTAGTTGAATGGGAAGTTGAGATGATGGAACTTGAACGTGAAAGCAAATGCTCAGCACCTAGGAATTCAAAGCAAATTCTAAATAGAGAAACACATGAGGACAAAGTGAGACGCTGGAGAAAAGCAGACATGTATGATGGTCTGTACCCAGTGAGAATAATGATCACTAAAGATCCAGGTCAAAAGAAAGTTCAACAGAAAAGTGGACTTGATGAGGAATTAGATGAAAGCAATTTTAGAAGACATTTATTCTACTAAACGCAAACCTCCACCTTATCAAGTAGATTCTCAATCCACCCCGAGAGTTTCTACAGGAACTTCTCCAAGTGCACCTCCTAGGGAAGTTAATGAAGGTTCACCCAGATTTTTAAAATTACCTGAAAGAGTAGGGTCAGTAAATAATTCTAGTACACCCAGAGAATATAGAATTCTGGAACAGAGAAATAATTTTCAAAGAAATCAGGAAAGGACTCTTGCTGATATGTCAGAAATTTCCAGTTATAATAAAGCAAAGGAAGATTTAATTCAACAATTAACAAAAAGCATGGAAGCAGTGACAGTACCAGTAACAATTGGTCCTGTTGTACCAGTTTTTGATCAGGGAGAAAATTGACATTATGCCTTGACAGTTCCATTGAATGCAGAAATTCAAAAAGTGGCTGAGAAATTCTTTTCGGAACTTTCAGAAATTCATAGAGAAAAATCTATGATGCCAAATGTAACCTTAAATCGAAGTTTAACAGGTTCTCAGACACCATCTGTTACAGAATCAGATCCAGGTTCTTCAGAAAAAAACCTAAATAGAATAGATTTAACACAAAATGCATTGTCTCCAGAAGCTCCTGAATTTAAAAAGCTTGATGTTGCAAAGTTAAAATCTGATTTGGAGGAATTAATTATTGGCACAAATGGCACTAACAGTCTGAAATTGTATCAGGATGATGAACTTCTTTTTATTTGTAAGAGTATCCAGTGGAAAACGAAAAACAGGTATGAGCAACTGGAAGAAATGGCTGCTGAATTAGAAATTGATTTGAGCAAACAGAAACATTTGCAGAAACATTATAGAGTGGATTTTTCTGAAAAAGATATTGACAATCTCAATATTGCTGGAAGAATGACCCATATTAAAGAATTGATAGTTTTTCTCAAAAGATTAGGTGAATTAGGCAAATGTAGAATAAAATGGTCAAAGAATAAAGAACAAGACAAAAGGGTCAGAAGTGAAACTGTTTCAGAATTTCCAATGAGGGAAATAGCAGGTGGAGGATATGTGCATGTCCCTTGGTCAAGACAGGATATTCTGTTGTTTACCAACGATTTTCCTCGGCTGAGAGAAAAGCCTGTTGAATGGTACCGACAGGTAGATAGATTTATTAAAGTGTCAAAAGTTCTGTGGATTGATCTGGATGGGTTCTTTGACATTGTTGTTCCATCAGATCTTTGGAAAGAATGCAAAATTTCTGTGAGTTGGCCAAAAGAAGAACCTGCCCGAGACACAATTACAGGTGCTCCATCGAAAGATGTTATGGAAATGTACAATAAAGTAATTTGTTGGCTGAAAGGAAAAATTCCCCCGAAAGAAGTAGACTGGGTTAAAATTGACAGAACAAATCAAGAGCCAAAAGAATCAGTACATTCATTTTATGAAAGGTTGCTGTTAGTATTTAAACAGTATAGTGGCTATGAAAAATTAAGTGAAAAGGACATGAGCCACTTTATTTACAGATTTGTTTACGGCCTGAGACCAGAAATTGGTGAGATGATTAAAAATGGAATTGTGTGTTGGCAATCACTTTCGGTTGATGACATCCTGAGAAAGGCAAAATATTGCAGTGATGAGATAGATGCCAAGCAGAAAAACCTTAAAGAAAAGGCAATGTGGGCACAAGTGAAAGTAGCTGAGCAACAGCAGATGGCTTTTGAAAATAAAAATGTGCAACAGAATCAAGGCAAGTTTAAGAATAATTTTAAAAATAAACCTACATTTAATGTAAATGTTGAAGAGCTAAAACAGAAGCTCCCATGTTTTAATTGCGGCGAAATTGGACACTAGAAGCGCGAGCGTAAAAACCCGCCCAGAAATTTTAAAAATACTTCATTAAATTCACAGATGCAGAGTGAGTTAAATCAGCAGCAACAGCAAAAGCTACAACAGCAGTTAAACGAGTTAAGTCAGCAGCGACAGCTACAGCGACAGGTAGCGAATCAGCAGAGCCAGATACAGCAGAGCCAAATTCAACAGAGCCAGATTCCACAAGCACCATTCCCAAACAGTGTAAATGCTCAAAGGTTTACACCAGAAACAGGTTTCTGAGGAGGTAATCAGGTAAATAATGTGTCAAAAATGAGTGTCAAATGCTTCTCAGCAGTTTTGGTTGAAAAATAAGGAAGAGAGTGATTCATCGGAAGATTATTCATGACGGTGCCTGAGAGAGGAAGAAGAGTGTGTGCTTGGACCCACTCTTGAGGCAGATCAGGCTGGTCCATTTGTTAATGGTAAAGTGAATGATGTAGATATCACTTTTCTTGTGGACACAGGTGCTACCCGTTCTACTGTTAGATCAACAGAAATTGAAAACCTTCCTCTCTCTGGTAAATCCATCCAAGTTGTAGGTGTAGCAAATCAGCAAATTAAAACAAATCTGACAGAACCTGTAAAAGTTGAGATTGGAAATTTTAAGGAAAAACACAGGTTTCTAGTTTGTGACAGCAGTCCTGTAAATCTGTTGGGTCGTGATATATTGTGCAAGATGAATTGCAAGATATATTGCTCACCAGATGGTATTGAGTTACAAACATCAGAAGTAGATGGTCTTTACAAATTGACAATGTTGATGGTCGAAGAGGAAAGTAAATTATTATTTCCTGTCTTTGACAAAAATAATTTGCCAGAAGAGCTCAAAAAGCCAGTCAAACCAGAAATTTGGGACCCAACTGGAAATGATATGGGTCTTATGAAAAATGTAGATCCAGTAAAAATTACTGTAAAACAGGGAATAGATTTTCCGAATGTTCCTCAATACAAAATGAAAGCTGAGACAATTGAAGGTGTCATTCCAGTGATTGAAAAAATTCATAAGTCAAGGTGTACTAAAAGAGATTGAGAGCAACCCATGTAATTCACCGATTATGTGTATCAAAAAGCCAAACGGAACATACAGAATTGTTCAGGATTTAAGGAAAATTAACCAAATTGTTGTTCCATGTTGCCCAATTGTTCCAAACCCTGCGGTCATTCTTTATCAGATTTCGCATGATGCAGAATGGTATACGTTCATTGACCTATGTAATGCCTTCTTTATAGTTCCACTGCATCCAGAGAGCCAACAAATGTTTGCATTTAGGTTCCAGAATCGCATTTTAGAATGGTGTCGTATCCCACAGGGGTATACTGAGAGTCCATCTATCTTTAATCAGTTATTAAAGAAATCCCTGGAAGATCTGATTTTACCTGGAAATTCAACATTGGTCCAGTATATTGATGACATGCTCGTGGCAGCAAAGACACGAGAAAACTGTGTAATTGACACCATTACTCTTTTAAATCGATTGGCAGATGAGGGACATAAAGTGTCACCTGCAAAATTGCAGTTTTGTAAACAAGAAGTAAAATATCTTGGTCACAGAATTGCAAAAGGAATCAGACAAGTGACTATTGAAAGAATTAAAATGATTCGAGCAATACAGCCCCGACAACACAAAGACAGGTCAGAATGTTTCTGGGTATGGTTGGATACTGTCGTCAGTGGATTAGTGGATTTTTGGTAATTGCAAAACCACTGCAAAGACTGACAAAGGCAGACATAAAAGATCCAATCAGACTATCAAAAATTGAATTGGAAGCTTTTGAACAGTTAAAAAGAAGTTTATGTGAAGCTCCAGCTTTGGGTATGCCAGACTATGAGAAAGAGTTTGAGTTGTACTGCAGTGAATGGGAAGGTTGTGCACTGTCAGTTCTGATCCAGAGACATGGAAAACTGAGAAATCCAATTGCTTATTTCTCAGCTGTTTTGGACCCTGTTGCAAAAGCTTTGCCAGGTTGCTTAAAAGCAGTGGCTGCAACAAGTGTAAGTCTTGAACAGAGTGAGGGTATCATTATGGGATTTCCTGTAAAAGTATATGTACCTCATTCGGTTAAAATTCTTCTTACCAGAAGCAAAACTCAGCATCTAACCAGTAATAGATTGAAAAAGTATGAGAAAACAATTCTGGGATCAGATAATGTTTCTATTGCAAGATGTGTGAATTTAAATCCTTCCACATTATTGCCGGATGGTGTTGTTACTGAGGTTAATAATGAAACTGACATTGATCATGAGTGCTTGGATGTTGTAGATTACTGCACTAAACCTCGACAGGACATAAAAGATGTTCCTTTACCTGAATCTGATTTGGTTTACATTGTTGATGGATCCTGTCTAAGAACAGACTAAGGAATTCTGAGAGCAGCATATTCAGTATGTACTGTTTCAGATGTTGTAGAGGGTTCACCTCTTGATGGAATTCGTTCAGCTCAAATTGCAGAATTGGTTGGTTTAATTCGAGCTTGTGAAAAAGCGGCTGGTAAAACGGTGACCATAGTGACGGATAGTCAGTATGGGTATGGCGTAGTTCATGACTATGGTCAGCTCTGGTCTCAAAGGGGTTATTTGACCTCTGCGGGAACGCCAATCAGAAATGCAAAATTGATCAAAAGATTGATCTATGGCATTCAGATACCAGAAAAAATTGCTGTCGTAAAATGTGCAGCTCATAAGAAAGGTGAGGATTACATTACCAAAGGTAACACTTACGCAGATGAAATTGCACGGTACTGTGCAAAGAATAATTATTCAATCAATCGGGAAAAAGACAAAAGTCACATGTTGAATTCTCTCATGCTAATATCTGTAGTTGAAACATGGCAGGGAGTAAAAGAATTACAAGATGAGGCAGATGAAGAAGAGAAAAACACATGGTTAAAAGCAGAGTGCAGACAGCGAGAGGAAGATGGAGTTTGGGTGTACAAAGATGGCAGACCAGTAATGCCAAATTGCATGATTGCGGACATGGCACGAATGTATCATGGTCCAGGGCATTTAGGGAGAGATTCCATGATTAGACTATTCAGAGAAACATGGTTCAGTCCAAAATTCAGAATCATAGCGGAGTCACTTTGCCAAAGATGTTTGACCTGTCAACAAATGAATCCAAATAGAAAAACTGTTGTAAGTTTGGGAACCATAGGACGGGAGGGTGGTCCTTTTACCAGATTACAGATGGATTTCATTGACATGCCAAAGCACAACAAGCTCAAATATGTGCTTGTGTTTGTTTGTCTGTTTTCAAGATGGGTGGAAGCTTTCCCAACCCGTCATAATGACTCAGTCACTGACTATTGAAAGTGATCGCGGAACGCATTTTGAAAACAGATTGCTAAAACTGATTTGTGAATTTTTAAACATTGAACAGAAGCTGCATTGTGCATACAGACCAGAAGCATCGGGTGTTGTAGAGCAGATAAATGGAACAATAAAAAACAGGATTTCAAAAATGTGTCTAGCCACAGGAGTGAAGTGGACAGATGCTCTTCCACTTGTTCTAATGTCTTTGAGAAGTACTCCAGAGAAAAAGACAGGCCTTAGTCCCCATGATATCTTAATGGGCAGAGTAATGAGGCAAGCATTTGTTCCAGTTGGCAAGCTTTTGAGTATTAATGATAGTGCAATCATTGAATACTGTCAGAATCTCTCTGATGTAGTTAATTCTGTATTTCACCAGGTGGGAACAGATGTGATTACTAAAGAGAAAGAACAAGCTCATGATCTGTTGCCTGGAGATTGGGTCAGAACAAAAGTACATCGAAGGAGAAACTGTTTAGTACCTAGATGGCAAAAAGCAAGACAAGTAATTCTTGTCACAACAAATGCTATAAAGTGTAGAGGTTTGAAAAGGTGGGTGCATGCAAGTCACAGCATTCGTGTACCACCTCCTGATAATTCTGATGAAGAAAGTGAGACAATGACTGATTCAGATTCAGAAGGGGATCCTGAAGATCAAGAATCTGATGATCAGCAAGAAAATCAACATCTGGAGAATCTAGATTCAAATGAGGCCTTGAATGAAAAAGATCTGGAAATTGTGACTGATGATCAAGATGTTGATGAAAATCTGAAAGAAAAAGAATCTCAAAAAGAAAAGGAAGATTCAGAAGCAGAAGACTCTGAGCAAGGAAAAAATCTAATCCAGGAGAGTATTGAAAGGCAAAGGAGTAGCTCTGTATGCAGGAGCAAGAATTCTGAAACTGGGAAGCTAAAGGTGATCCCTTAAGAAGAGGAAGAATTGCCAAGTACCAGCTGTAAGGATGATGTTCCTGATGGAGTGAAGCTGCCGAGTAAAGAAGTTCCTAGGTACAGATTTGAAGTCTCAGAAACAGAGACAGATGAGAGTGATGAAGACTCTGAAATAAGAAAATTCAGAAAAAGAGCTTTGAAACATGAAAGCAACGAAATTGTGCCAAAAAAGAAAATCCTGAGGAAAGGAGATATTTGGCCAGAAGAAAACCTGAAATTCAAATTAGTAAAGAAATCAAAAGAACAAATCAACAAAGTTTCTAGTCAGGGAGGTGACTCTGATAAGAAAGACGAGAAAAATAAGAAAATTGAAGTAATCACTCGTAAGACAAAAAGAGTGATAAAGCCGAATCAAAAGTATAAGTCCCCAGAGTGGACATATATTATAATTCCGCCAATTGTTGAGGTAGGAAGCAGTAGTCAAGAGGATTTGGAAGAAGCTAGTGACAATGATTGAAGTTGTTTAATTTTGGAAAATGTTTTTTTTTAAATTCCTGGCATAAGGCTGAAGAGAATGTGTTAGGTAACATAAGGTCGAAAAAATTGTGTTAGCTGGAAAACACACGTTCATGTGACGCAAGGTCGAAGAAAAGCTGTTATAGGCTTCTTTTAAGAAAAAGAAAAAAAAATTTTTAAAGGGGGGATATTTTAGTTTTATAACTCATTACTTATACTTACATTATTTTAATTTTTTTGTTTTTCATTTTGTTTATTCATTTAAAAATGCCTAGCTCTGATACTTCAAGGTGCTCCATTTTGAAAAGATGTTGTAAAATGTCTTTAATTTATGTGGTTCTCTTAATACTGGTTTGGGTAATTTTAGCTGTAGTTTACCCTTTTGGTATTGATAAGCAGAAATTTAAGGCTAATATGACAAGCAAGGCAGAATATAAGCAGGAAAAACATGCTGGCAAGTCTAACAGAATTATTGAGCATAATTCAGAGATCCATCAAGATAGATCTGTTGGAGATTTTTCTAGCAATTCATTTTCTAGGCTTTTGTCTGAATATGTTAAAGTAATGATTGTAAATGAGCTTTTGTCTGAATATGTTAAAGTAATGAATGTAAAGGATTGCTATGTCTGTGTGAAGCTGCCTGCTTCTGTCTCAGAGGGGGTTACTTATAACATGTTACCTCTCACTTATGGCATCACTTGCAGTGTAATTGCTAGCCTGTTTTATCAAACTGGTCGACTGGAGTATTATTACTCAGACTTTGATGAAGTTTTTGCAAACCTCAAAGTTGTAAATAGCTGAAACAAAGTTAAGCCTGCGAAGCAGATGAGGGAATTCTTTTTGGTAACTACTAAACTTAATTATGAATATGCTTATAGAAACAATTTAACATGCAAGTTGAGAGCTGAGGAAAAGACATTCCTGAATATGGTTGAAGAGAGAAGGGCAATTTATAAAAGAAATGAAGCATGCCAAATCAAAATTCTTACAAATGGAGGATGCTAAGCTTAATGGTGTTAACACAAATGCAGCCATACACATTGATGAACCAATTAGTGGTAAATTTTGCATTAGAAGAGATAATACGCTTTATGATAACTTTTTCGTTGGTGCTAGTCAATGTGAGGATACTTATCGAATCATAGGGGGATGGGGATTTAAAGGTGGTAAGGATCCAATTTTCCCTGGAATTTACTTTATCTGTGGCACCAAGGCGTATATTAGCCTCCCAGATCATTGGTATGGGACGTGCTACCTTGGATTAGTTTTTCCAAAGATTTTTCATGTTGACAGAAATGAAAAGGGTACCTTTGAATTTGGTGAACACCTGAACAGATTCAAAAGAGAAAGTTTTACAGAAGTCATGGGAGACATTTTTGGTGCAATCATTCCCATGGTAGGAGTTACAATGAATTCAATTAAAATTAGATAGGTTTCCACAATTGTAGATAGATTGTCTACAGATACAGCAAGTGGTTTTCAATTGGTCAACACAGAACTTGTTGCTACTAGAAGCATGTTTATGCAGAATCGTCTTGCATTAGACATTCTGCTTGGAAAAGAGGGAGGAGTCTGTGGGGTTTTACATGTCCAGCATTGTTGTACCTATATTCCTGATAAGAGTCGGAATATAGAGACGCTTATTAAAAACATTACTGAATTTCATGAGGCGATAGAACCCCTGGAGGAAGAACATTTCACTGAACAAATAGGCAAAAGGATTGAGGCAATTAAAGAATGGTTTTCAGAGATTGGTGGTTCAATCATCGGCAAAGTGCTCTGTCCAGTAATTGTCATCATTATGGTGATACTGCTGCTAAAAATGTGTTGCATGATTCACAAGAGAAAGAAGCATCAGAAGGAAAAGAGGAGGATTTATAAACTCAGAAAGGAACAAGAGAAGGAATACGAGTTAGAGGAAATGCGAAGAGCTCAGTTTGAAAGTATTGAGCAAACAGCAGAGACAGGGGTTTAAGGAAACTAATACTGAAAGAACTCAAAATGTGACGTCTCTAAATAGGGTTCAAAATGTTCTAAATTTTGGGTGTTGTTTGGTGATTTTGAAATCACCAGATGAGGGAGTTGATGGAGCGAGCTTCATAAATAAAGTTATTCTGGCTCGTGAAGTTAAATCTCTTGTAACATGAACTAATATATTAATGAGTTATTGCATGGTTTGTTATATTAAATCAATCTAGATTAAAATTCTACATTGCATTACACACGGGACTAATGTTAATGTGCTCATGTTGCATTTGCAAGTGTGTTTTATAATACATAATTAATTATGTTCTGTCTTTCCTATTGTCTTTGTCAATATTAAAGCGGCTGATTAATTAATGGCATGTGCTTATTACATGTGTGCGCTTGTCGATGTTGTGTCTGTTTATCTTTTTCAGATATATGAAGAATCCTGCTGGACACTATGAAGAATGGTAGATTTTAAATGTGCTGCTTTTCTTGTGCTTCTGCTAGGTGACTTATACTAATGGGTTAGCATTAGCAATGGAGGTTGGGTAACAGAATGACTTTCTTTACTCGTATTAATTATTCTTTTGTGTTTGTTTGAATACTAGCCTGAGAGAAAGGCTTGAGGCCTGGTTCTGGAAAAATGTTGGTTAGCCTGACTGAGAGAAGCCAAGCACAGCCATGTTGAAGCTTTTGCACAGAAACTTTTCTCTGAATAAACTGAAGCTCAAACAAAGACATTTGTGCGTAATGTGCTCTGAAAAGATATTATTTCAAGGCTAAGGTCTGCCCTGCCCCCGCGCTAATAAAGTGTCAGTCATGAGCGCTACGAGGCCTCCGGGTAGATAGCGCTATACAAGTGTAATTTAATTTAATTTAATTAATTTAATTAATTTAATTAAGGAAGCGACAAGAGACAGTTTGGCCGAGCTATGGAGGAAACTGTGAACTGACTTTGGTTATTGTATCAATCCTTCGGAAGCCGGTGTCGCTTCATGTCAAAGAACAATGACAAGTGACGTTATGGTATTTTGAAGCGGTGGCCTCTCGATGGCCTGACGATCAGCAACTAATCAGGTTGCCGAAAGACTCTCAAAATATTACTTTTTAGTTAAATTAGTGAGTTTGAAAGGTATAAAACTTGGCTCATTGAGGGGAGCGGGGCTGACTGTTCCTGAGGGCGAAGTGCTGTCCGATTTTCCTTGGACACGTAAGAATAACAAATGCCTTTCTAAATGTCTTTTCCTTACAGGTCAGAAAGCTTTTAGGAAATTAGGGTTAATGATTATTTTAATTCATTAAATTTGAGCAATTTTGAAATGCCAGACTTTTGTGCCAATAAACTAATGGATAATACTGATCAAATAAAAATGTTTGCTATTAATAAATGAATTAATAAAGAGATTGAAACTGAAACTTTGAAACTTAAAAAATAAAAGACTTAAAATGTCAAGCTGGTCTTGATTAATTTAGTCGTTACCATGAGTTAATCCATTGGCCATTGTGGTCTAATTAAATGATTTCCTTAAATACTTATGAATAAAATATTATACTGCAGTTGTATATAATGTACATAATTTGTTTGGATAGAGTGATTAATTAGGCCACATGATTCAGTTGCTCGATTTTCTGTCTCAGTTATATGGGCCTTAGTTTTGATTAGTATGGTGAGTTTTAGGTAGAGATTGGTGTTTATAGAGACAGAATTTCTATAGTGGCGCTGGATCGCAAGCTTACTAAACTCCTCAACAACAGATAATCTAACAGTAGCCAAGCCTTCTGCGACTCACTCGCTTACTATTTTAGTGTCAAAGTCAATCTGAAATACATGGAGTTTGTGACTAGTAATAATCTAAACTCCAGGATTAATACTTCTAGTACACACAACACTAAGGAAAAAACCTTCAAACCTCAGATACTTGTCCACCATCAGTAATACAACTGATCCCTAAACTTATTACTAATAATCGTACTGGTATATTTAACTCCATGTTTGAAACCAGTCATTTTCCATCACGTTGGAAAAAGGCCTCAATACGCCCCCTCCTAAAAAAGGCATGTCTCAACCTCAAGGATCCAACAAACGACAGACAAGTATCTTGCTTGCAATTTCTGGCAAAATTAATAGAAAACAATTTAAAACAACAACTGATGTCCTTTAGTCAAGAAAACCATCTTCTGAACCCAACACAATTTAGGTTCAGACCAGGCAATAGCACAGAGACAGCACTAATCAAGGCCACTGAGTAGATATGGGCCCGTTGGATAGTGGAAGAACTGCTGCTCTTGTTCTCCTTGACCTGTTGTCCGCTTTTTATACGGTCTGCCACTCTGTTCAGATTGGCGGCTGGAGACCATTGGTGTAAGGAATAAGGCCTTATTTAACTCATTTCTTGAAGGAAGAGAACAAACTTCATAGCAGAACCTTTCACTCTTCCTTTTGGGGTCCCACAAGGGTCCTAGTTCAGTCCTACTCTATTAAATCTTTATATACCAGAACTAGCATCCTGAATCATGTCCTTCAGGTTTTCCCTCACCTCCAATGCTGATGACACACTAATTGTGTTATCAGCATTTTAAAACATCCATAAATCCGGAGCTAACTTTCATGAACATGTGTGCAATCATCTGTTGGATAAGCAGTAATTGCTTAAAACTGAACTCTGGTAAGACCGAGGTTACTCTGTTTAGGAACAATCCCCTGTTTTGGACACAGGCCTGTTGGCCACATGAGATGGGTGCGCTCCCAGATCCAGTTGAAAAGGCAAAAATTCTGGGAGCTATAATTGACAACAAATTGAATTACTCCATTCAAATGAATTCAGTCATTTCCTCTTCATTCAATAATTTAAAATTGATCAAGAAAATGTTGCCTTATTCCCATTAGTACAAAGAAAACTGTTATTACTGACTTAGTTTTGTCTAAAATGGATTGCCATAACAGTCTGTATCTGTGTTTGCAAGAGCAAATCTTGAATAAATTACATACTCTGCAAAATGCAGCTGCCAGGCTTGTCCTAAGCATTCAATTTGTTTCTCAGGCCATACAAGATCTACACTGGTTAATGGTTAGAAATCATATACAATTTAAGGCACTCTGTCTGTTTTAACATGCTCTTCATGATACAGGCCCTCTTTTCCTAGGACAATTCATCAAGTGGTACCAGCCCAGTAGAATTCTACGATCTCAGTGAGCAAAAAATATGGTAGTTCTTAGATTTAAGATGTTCTAGTGGGATGGCAGCAGCTTTATCCTTCGAGCAACCACAGGTTGATACTTGCTTCTACTCCACATTCAGGCTGCTTCTACAGTGCTCGGTTTTAGAAAGCAAGTAAAAACTTGGATTTTTAATAACTAAATTTAATGTAGGTTCCTGCAGCTGTGTTCATATTTCTGCTAGCATCAAGACACCCTTGGGTATTCGAGCACTTTAAAAAACGACTTAATATAACATAATAACAAGGAAATATAGCAGAATAAGGAACCTAGCTGAGATTATTGGAACAAGATCTGGAGTCAATCATCATGGCAAAGGCGAATCAGTTGGTAATGGTACTTGGGGATTTTAATCATAAATTAGACCAATCTCCCAGCGATAAGATGTATTATGGTTTGCCAGCTGTCGTACGGATGCCTCTGGCAGTCTTCCCTAGATCAAGTGGTAAAGTGCAAGATTTATCCCTTGTAAAATTCCTAGGATTCATGGGACTGTTTTGTGTCAATGAACAGGTAGAAACAGACTAACCTGCAAACCAGACCTTCCAAGTAGACATCAGGCCTGCCCAATTGATTATGTTTTTATAAATGCCTGGAATTTTGCTGCGGTGGAAGGATTTTGAAGTACTACAAATGGAGGTTAGTATTCACTGGCCCGTACAGTAACACTTAGAGTAGAACCAAGGGGGCAAAGAGCTAGAGTTGCCTCGCTGCAGGTAGATTACCCTGGACGTGTAACTATCAGCATAACGGAGGCCCGTTTGAAACTTCTTAATGATCTGATGGTAGACTATACGCAATTGAACATGACAGTGGAATTAATTAAATTGTAAAAGAGTATACAATCAGGTGGTGAAGCAGGTGGTAAATTGTTTTAGAGTAAAACTCAAAGCATGGCCTGGGAAATAGGAAAGAAAATACGATAAGATAGGCAAGAGAAATGGTTGGTTTAATAAAGAGTGTAGGCGTCTAAAACAAAGGGTCCAAAAACGAGAAAGATTACTGAAGCGAAGGTATTCCAAGGACAAAAGGGAGAGTCTCTGCCGTGGAAAGCTCAAGTACAAAAATAAGCAGAGGTAAAGGAAATTGGAGTTTGCACACAAAAACTGGTAAACTATATTTAAAGAGAAAGGCATACATAACATCAGGACATTTTGGCAGCTGGTGCGTGAGGGAAATGCACAAGGGGAAATGAGGTGTTTAGTAGGGGAAGACGATTGGATTAATCACCTAAGTATCCTTTAAGACAGCAATAAAGCAAATGAGAATCTGAAGAGTATTGTTAAGGTTGATTCAGGTATTAAGTCGCATTTTTCATTCTCAAAGATTAAAGAAACCATTCAGTTTGTCAAGTTAACTAAAGCAGCTGGACCAGATAACCTACCAGCAGTTATAATAAAAAATATTATGGACTGGTGGACAAGCCTCTTTTATGTCACCTTCCAAAAAGTTTTGGATTCTGGGTGTTGTCCCAAAAGTTGAAGGGGCAATAGTAACAGCTAGCTGGCCATAGGACAGGAGCTCTGTTGGGTAGCTCTGGAGTTTTGATTACCAATTTGCTAGGTATCCCTATTATACCCCGCCATCCGCCTCCCCAGCGCAAACCACCTGTAGCACTAAAAATTCACAGATCGTAAATGAGTAAGAAGTAGTTGCTGGTGTCTTCCCCTCACAGCAGATGCGAGAACCATGAAGCGGGACCCTGGAGAAAACAGAGACGGGAGGCATCGGAGGGGTGATTCCCCCACTCCCTACATCAGGACTAGTGGAGTTATGCTTCTCTTGAACTCTTGAGGTGCCTTCCCCTCACGGCTGGCTGCGAGAACCATGAAGCGGGACCATGGAGGCCACAGAGATGTGAGGCCTTGGATGGGTAATTCCCCCACCCCCAGCATCGACGACTAGCGGTTTGACGCTTCTCTTGAACATCCTGTGACAGTTGAGGATTGCGAACCTCAGAACTGGAGGTGCAGACTGAGGGAGTGCAAGTTCCTGCTGGCGGGTGAGTTACGGTGTGCTCAGAGGCTCTGGGAGGCCGCCTGGTCATCCACGGCTCCCCAGAAGAGAACTGGCTGGCTAGATGCTGTCCAGGGCCAATGTTGGCAGAAGAGAAGGAATGGGGTAAGGGAGAGCCCTTGCTTTTCAGTCCGGGCTCCACATTCATCACGCTGACTTGTCCCGGGCTGCCAGCTCAAGACGGCCCATGCAGTTGTTTGCCGGGGTATATGGCTTATGTGGAAGGAGAGCTCCTACTGCTGGTCCATATGTTCGGACATGTTTTGCAGCTCTGGGAGTGTTTAGGGTGGGATGGCCATGAGCAGAGCGGCCTGGTGTTGACTATTTCTTACGGGGACCTCCCCCTGCCTAAACTGACGGCGTGATTGCTTTCTAATGAGCGATCGTGTTTGTACGTATGAGGTGGATGCTGGAATCAGGGATTCCTCTCCCTCAGCCTGCGCTGCATTTGGCAACTCCTGGTAGGGCTTGAGTGCTGGCAATGGAAATGTCTAAGGCTGCTTGTGGGTGTCTGCATGCATCATTGATCTCTGTGGATTTGAACACTTGGCCTCCATTTTAGGGGTCCCTCATCCTGCTCCTCGCTTCCCTGGCATCCTCAAGAAGTGGATCAAGATGGCCTCCTGGGGTAGCTGAAAGGAATGTAGGACTCTGTACTTGTGGAGTCTGCTATGGAAATAGAAATAGGACTAATTCTGCCTCTGGCAGCCTAGGATCCGAGTAAACATATTAGCAGGACTAAGGCTTTTTCCAGTATCCTAGGTTTCCATTCCCCCCCCAGTAGTGTGGCTCACTGGTTAGAGGCGGCAGACCCGAGAGCAGAGGACGGCCCGGGACCAGGGTTCGATTCCCGGCGCGGCAGGTTTCTGGACCAGGGTCAGCGGACTCGATAATTCTCTCGCCTCGGTGCCCACTCTGATCAGCGATCACACTCGGCAACTCTGGGCATTAGCTTGCCTCATCTTCACTAACGGCCCCACCAGACCGCCGGGGATGCCTGGTCTCACCCTGGAGATACCCATTAAGGGACCATCTCTCAGGGAAGCCAGGAAGGGTTTCGCAGCGGTCGAAGCGCCTTGGGACCCTACGGGTAAGTAGTGCGCTATATAAATGCCTATGCCTATACACACTTAATTCTTCCCTCAGCACAGAAGTAGGGTTCCGAGCAACCTGGAATCAACACTGTAACTTCATTCTGTTTGCAGCCATGCTGTTAGTGTCTAGAACATCCTCCTAACACTCAGTTTGGGAGGGATGGGAATTCTGCTTTACCAACCCTCTGCTCACTTTCAAGTGCTCTCCCTTAATTTGACTTCTGTTCCTCTTCCATTTATAAGTGCCCCCTCTAATTGGTCTTCCTTACCTCCTCTTTCTCTAAGTGTTCTCCTCTAAACTGGTCTATTTCACCTCCTCTCTCTGTCCACTACCCACATCATGGCCCAACACATTCCTTGTTCTCTGACCAACTTGCAAAAGTAGGTCTGAATTCTTTTAAGATTATCTACCCCACTAACTTGTTGAAGAATGCGAAAAAGACCTCACACTCAATCTCCTCAAATGATGTCCTGAAACGCTTATCTCTGATACAAATATTTCTACTAAGGGCACCGTGGTGACAGCCTCCATTTTCTACACTAACAGAAGAGCCCAGTGGAGAAAGTCTGTAACTTCTGAGTTTCAATCCAAACAGTTGACCAAAACTCCACATGGTTTCCGTTTAACCACACTACCCTCACCTGCCCTTAAAGCGGAATTTACCGTTTTCCTATATAATAGTAGGAACATCCTTAATCAAGCATTGGACCTGAACCTCAAGCGCTTTGACTCTATCTTTCTGAGGATTAACAATTCACTTAATCTATACAACCCAGCCACACTCCATCTTAGCTGTCTTCCCACATTATCTGTACCCGCGGTGGCTTGTGCCTCTTCTTCAGTCAATTCTGGGTCCCCATCTTTTTCTATACTTTCTAACACCACAGAGGATGTATATATAACCCACACCCATACCCTGGACAACCCTGTTAGTCCTCACTTGGACTATGATATTTCCTACTCAAGTGCCCTCCACCAAGTTGCTGTCCCTATACCTCTCCTCCTTTCCAACTCCTACCGTCAAATCTCATGTCACCCTCGTCTCCCACAGTTCGCAGCCTGCTACCTCCTCTGTTGTGTGAGACCGGTCTTCCGAGGTCTCTTGCAGAGGAGCCTTTTGGTGTACATTTAGAGTATTCTAGACTCACTCCTCTGTTGGCTGAGACATAGGATTCACAAGCTCGTGCAGAGGAGTTGTTTTTCGCGTCAGACTCCGTTCAGAATCCTCAGGACTGTGTTGATGCTCTAAAGGGGCCCACCTCCAGACAACCCCAAGTCCGGCATATAAAACACACAAACTTTTGGGGAAATCAAGCGGGGGAAGGAAAGGGTAGGGACCGCAGGGAGGGAGATCTGTGAAAGAGACAAGAACACAGTTTGAACACAGATATCGCCTATAAAAGGGAAAGAAGCAACCTCTAGGCAAACATTGATGACTTATCACATTTCCCACCCCTCACCTGTAAAGCAAAAGGTAACAGTGACAACACAAATGTAATAACCACAAAAATGTAATAACCAACAATTACTAACAGATGAACTCACCACTCACAAGAAATTAGATGTTCTTTTGTATAAATGTATTTCATATTAAGGATTTATATTTTCATTTTTTTGATTTTTTTAGGATATATTCATTGTATACAGATATATGTTTTTCATCAAATTCTTAAAAGTGTATAAATATTAAAATCCATTGAAAGACAGACATAACAAAACACGTGATAATGCAATATGGCAAGATAGGTCACAACGCGCGTTTCGGCTGGCTAGCCTTCTTCAGGTGGCCATATATTGCACTGAAATATTAAGAAAAACATTGTGAGTGAGAGTATAAGACATATGTGCATATTTTTACATGGGTGACATTAAACAAACAGTGTTTCATAACAATTTTCAAACAGAACAACATTTTTTGTCTACAGTCAAACTGTTAAGTATATATCGTGATGGAAGACATATGAGAGACAGAAGCCAGTATGCAATCCTATAGCACCCAATATCTTGGACAACCCAAGTATACATCTATATTTACATTTCATACTCAGATATTTCAAGGATATCATAGACATTTACTATATGAAATGTAAATATAGATGTATACTTGGGTTGTCCAAGATATTGGGTGCTATAGGATTGCATACTGGCTTCTGTCTCTCATATGTCTTCCATCACGATATATACTTAACAGTTTGACTGTAGACAAAAAATGTTGTTCTGTTTGAAAATTGTTATGAAACACTGTTTGTTTAATGTCACCCATGTAAAAATATGCACATATGTCTTATACTCTCACTCACAATGTTTTTCTTAATATTTCAGTGCAATATATGGCCACCTGAAGAAGGCTAGCCAGCCGAAACGCGCGTTGTGACCTATCTTGCCATATTGCATTATCACGTGTTTTGTTATGTCTGTCTTTCAATGGATTTTAATATTTATACACTATTAAGAATTTGATGAAAAACATATATCTGTATACAATGAATATATCCTAAAAAAATCAAAAAAATGAAAATATAAATCCTTAATATAAAATAAATGTATACAAAAGAACATCTAATTTCTTGTGAGTGGTGAGTTCATCTGTTAGTAATTGTTGGTTATTACATTTTTGTGGTTACTACATTTGTGTTGTCACTTGACTATAGACCTTTACCAAATAGTTTAGTTTCCCTATGTATAGCAAGTGTATCATTTTTTATAGATAGGGGTCCCCTTCTTTCCAAAAAGCAAAAGGTAACAACCAGGACTTAGAAGAGAGTAGAGGGCAGCGGCAAGTTCCCCTTCTTACACTAGGTTTAGAAGACAAGCAAAGAAGTCATGCTACAACAGTTATCAATAGTTTGCATATATGAGATATGGCTGTTTTTTTTACCCCCTTTCCTATAAACCTACCAAGGTGTCATAAAGGGAAGCTAGATGCCTAGTGATAAGTGACAACCCCCCTCTTTGAACCTCTATCCTGCATAAAAGCAGAAGACAGAACAAAAACGAAGTGATGAGTACTTTTCCGGACTTGAAGCAATAACCTCTTGTCTTCAGCCCGAACACTATAGGGTGATGACTGTGATTTCCATCGCCAGTATGCAAGGTTCAGATATTACACATCCGATTTGAGTCAATTACAAACACCAGTTTTCGCCTGATACTTATCCGCTTGTAACCTCTTTAGGATTTGCACCACAACAGCTCCTCTGCGCGAGACCATAGAATACCAGTCTCAGCCAACAGAGAAGATTACTTCCTGACACCCATTGGAGACAAAAACTGTATAAACGCAAAAAAACACTCCTCTGCACGAGACCGTGAATCCTATGTCTCAACCAACAGAGAAGTGAGTCTAGAATACTCAAAATGTACACCAAAAGGCTCCTCTGCAAGAGACCTCGGAAGACCGGTCTCAACCAACAGAGGAGGTAGCAGGCTGCGAACCTGCGCAGTCTAATCCCTGGACCGAGACTGAGGTAAAGTGGCCCAAGTCACCTGGGGAGCTCAGCAAAAGATTCAAAGCAAATGTAATCTCCCGCTCAAATAGAGCGTATACAATATTCAAAGTGCCTGTGCACTCTTACCGCCTTGCCAAACGTGGCACGAACATGGAAGTCTGCGACGGGCTGCAAACACAGAATCATCTTCCGGGCTGTGATCCTCTCATCCCCTCTTGACCCCTCGATGGCTTTGCGTGATAGTCACGTGGGGCGTGACTTCTCAAAGCCTGTCGGGAAATACACTGAAACAAAAACAGTCAATGATTGCCCAGCATCGGGAACGTGACAACTACTATTACCACAAACTCTGACAGGGAACCTAGTAGCAACCATAGATCGGTTAACAAGGAAAACCTAATTCAAATAACTACCTCTCATCATGAAGTGATCACTAACAATCATCACATCAAATCGATGCTACTCAACCGCAGATCGGTGGTGAAACATGCAGCGGATATTTTGGAGCTCATAATTTTGCAAGACTTGGACCTTCTGATTCTCACTGAAACCTGGCTCAATTATGCCTCCTCACCTGTCCTCAACATCTTAGTCCCTCCTGATTACACCATTATCAGACACGAACGACTTCCTAAAACGGGGGTGGGGCATTGCATGCATTCTTCTCACCAGCCTCACTATTAAGCAATCGCAAAGTGCTCTGATGTCTTCTTGTGAGCAAGTAGTCATTGGAATTTGGGATAAGGTCAAGATTGCCTGTGTGCTTCACTCAAATTTCTGTCCACCAGGTGATAATCTGACCTTCTTAGAACAAATCATGGAGGTCATTAGCTCGAGTTTGGACCAACTCAGCCATATCTTCCTTGGAGACTTTAACCTCCACTGGAATGACACAAATTATCCTTTAGTCCGCTCCTTTAAGGCTTTCTGCTCCAATCTTAACTTCTTACAGGTCTGTAGGGGACCTACCCACAGCAAGGGCACCACCCTTGACCTTATCATTGCCAAAGACAATAGCAACCAACTGGGTGACATCCTACCATGTGACTGGTCAGATCATCATCAAATTTCCTTCCACATATTGGAAAAGGTCTTGTGCAGAAAGGGCCAATCCAGTAAACTGTCTAGCAATTTGAGAGACATCAACATTAATGCTCTAACATCTATCACCAAAATAGGCTTTATCACCCTCCGAACACGACCAACCTTGGCGATCGTTCTGATCACTACATTAACACTATGGCTAACATTTGTGGGCGGAATGTTCGGCAGTGTCCTTACCCATTAGTTGTCCTCTCAAAAACAACACCTCCTGGAATTCCTTTCTACTTCCAGATGTCATGGAACTGCTCCACAACATGGCGTCCCTTAAACATTCCAACCATTTCAGCGATCCACTACTTGGTAAGTTTTTTAAAGATCTCAATTTGGCCATTCTCCCTCTGTGGGCCCGGATCATTCATGAATCTCTCTTACAGGGAAGGATCCCTGATTACCTCAAGATGGGGCAAGTTACTCCCATCCCTAAGAAGCCCAATTCTGATTTA
Source organism: Lissotriton vulgaris (assembly GCF_964263255.1). NCBI lineage: Eukaryota > Metazoa > Chordata > Amphibia > Caudata > Salamandridae > Lissotriton > Lissotriton vulgaris. The sequence continues at coordinate 1,358,214,842 of NC_141687.1, forward strand.
TCTGATCCTAACAACTTCCGACCTATCTCCAGCATCATGACTCTAGCTAAATTGCCCCACAAATGCATTCACAGTTATGCAACCACATTGAGAAATTTCAACTCCTTGCCCTCTACTAGTCGGGTTTCAGAGCAGGGCACATTACTGAAACAGCACTAATGCACATTGTGGATGACACCTTGAGATCCCTTGATCAAAATGTACGTTGTCTCCTGATCCTTCCTGACCTGTTCTCACCATTCAATATCATCAAAAATGAAAACTTGATTGCTCTGCTTCAACATAGGATGGGTCTCTCGGTCTCAGTCCTAAATTGGTTTGTCTTTTTCTTACATAACAACTCACAAAGGATCAAAGTTAACCCCACCCTTGCAACCAGTACCCCTGACATGATGGGAGTTCTGCAAGTATCCACACTCTCACCCAATCTTTTCAACCAGTTTATGGAACCAGTTACCGTCATTCTGAACCACTCTAACATGCAGTACCACATGTATGCAGATGACACACAACTGTACTTGAATATCTCCTTTCAAGAAGACATACAAACGCTAAATCATGCTTGTTCACCAACTCAAATCTGGTTAGCCCAGAACCATCTTCTGTTAAATACTCTCAAAACTGAATTTCTTCTGATTGCGCCACCCAACCACTCTGAAGCTACCCTTGTATGGCTTAATCAATTCACTATTCTTAACTGCACCACTCATGTGGTTGACTCTGCTAAATCGTTAGGAATCACCTTGGACAAATACCTAAATATTCAAGCGCACATCAGTGCAACTATTAGGGGAGCCAACTTTCAACTCAAACCCCTTAAGAAAATCAAGCCTTTCCTGCCTCCCAAAGATATCAGGCCTTCTGTACAATCCCTTGTTATCTCTTGTCTGGAATTTGGTTTGGTGACCCTTGCTGGGCTTCCTAAACCTAGCTTGGCCCCGCTCAGAGCTACTCTAAACGCATCGCCCAGGCTCATCACAGGCTCTTCTAAGCATGACCACATCTCCCCAAACCTTTTGCAACTATATTGGCTATCTATTGAAGCCAGAATACGTTTCAAGAAAGCTTGCTTGACGCATAAAGCCATATATCACAACACCCCAGTATACTTGGCAAATAAGCTTGAACTATCGTGTTCTTGTCGGAACTTAAGAAGTACATCCACCCTACTTTTGAAACCTTCCAAATTCAAAAAGAAAAGATCTTACAATCGGACCTTCACCTGTATTGCTCCAAGAATTTGGAATGCTCTGCCTCCGCAGATCAAATCTAATTCTTCCACAGAATCTTTCAAGAAACAGGTCAAACGGCTATTCTTGAATGAACATTAACATCATCAACTTGTTCTCATGCTCTGTCTATAAATTTTACTCTTATTTTACACTGTTGTTTTGATTTATTGCATGCTTGTGTATTAAAAGGGTATCTTGCTCTAGGACAATGCTGATAATGTTCGGATCGGGCTTTCTCTTCAACCCCGTACCTTGATTGTTTCCCCCTTTGCTTGACATTGTGTGGACTCAGCTACACCATTTGTGAAATTGTGCTTGTTTTTATTTGTGCTTTTGCCACAACTAATACCCGTAAGGGACTTGTTCGCGCTTTATAAAACTTTTCAAATAAAATAGTTAGGCCAATACACAAGAAGGATGATGCCACACAGCCAAATATTTATCACCAAATTAATTTGTTCGATATGGGAGAGAAAGCATTTTCTAAAGTATTATTAGCTGTAATGAAGTCTTGGCTAGAGCAAATTAATGTCATTCTGAGTCAGCAAGGATGCTTCAAGGAAGGGCCCTCAACAAAAGATCATTGCCTTAGTTTATGGGCAATGGCAAATAAGGTAATTGAAATACGAGGTAGATTATTTTGTTTCTTTGTTGTTTTCTGGCCTGCCTTTGATCTAGTGAATCGTAAATTATTCTGAGATATGTTATTGTGGCTCGGAATCAACAAGGGGTTCCTCTCGCTTAGCCAAGAACAGCACAGCCAGAATTCTGTCAGAGTGATTTTAGATATTTGTGGAACCTTTTATAGCAGAAAACAGATAATGAATGGCCTGCAGCAGGGCTGTGTCCTGGCCCCCCTATTGCTCTCCCTTTTCTGGTCCGATTTACCAAACACACTACATAAAGCTGTTGGCTTATGCCCGAAGATGGACGGGACACATATATCTTGCCTATTAGATGCAGACGACTTCGTTATGGGGGTATGACAGAGTTGGGGCTTCAAAGGAAATTGGATATCTTCCATGATTATTGCTTAAAGAAAAACTTTATGGCTACCTTTGAGAAAAGTAAAGTAATGGTGCAGGGGAAAGGAACAAGGGTCTTTAATTGGCACCTGGGCGTGGATAAAGTTGATGTGGTTTATGAATATGAATATCTGGGCATGTGGTCGGATCCAAGTTAAATGGTAAAGACCACATAGGCAAAAACAATAATTGATGGACGGAATGTTGCACAATGGCAAAACATTCACCCCCGGTCACAGATATGGGTTTAATCCATCGTTATTTTGCTCACCACACCACCCCAGTTCAGACATGGCCATATGCAAATCAGTCTTGACCCTGTGCCTCATGGGAACAGTCCAGCCCAAACTGCCAAGCCATGTCTTCCCTGGATCGGAATCAAGCATCCTAGGACCGGTTTCTGGCTATCAGCCTTCATCAGCCAGGTTAGCTTGATTCCAGTGGCATGGAGAGCACAGGACTCACATCTGAGCATACCAATCCCACTCTGGGTAACAAATGCAAAAACAACAATTGATGGATGGAATGTTGAAAAATGGCAAAGCATTCACCCTAGTCACAGATCTGAGTTTAATCCATCATTATTCTGCTCACCACACCACCCCAGTTGAGACATGGCCATATGCAAATCAGTCTTGACCCTGTGCCTCATGGGAACAGTCCAGCCCGAACTGCCAAGCCATATCTTCCATGGACCAGAATCAAGCATTCTAGGACCGGTTTCTGGCTATCAGCCTTCATCAGGTAGGATAGCTTGATTCCAGTGGCATGGAGAGCACGGGACTCACGTCTGAGCGTACCCGTCCCACTCGGGGTGACAAATGCAAAAACAACAATTGATGGACAGAATGCAGAACAATGTCATACCTTCACCCCAGTACAGAGATCTGGGCCTAAATCCATCGTTTTTTTGCACTCCACACCACTCAAGTTCAGACATGACCATATGCAAATCAGCCTTGACCCTGTGCCTCATGGGAGCAGTACTGCCCGAACTGCCAAGCCATGTCTTCCCTGGACCGGAATCAAGCATTCTAGGACCGGTTTCTGGCTTCAGCCATCATCAGCCAGGATAGCTTGACTCCAGTGGTGGGGAGAGCAAAAAAACAATGGATTTAGGTCCAGTTCTTTGTACTGGGGTGAATGTATGACATTGTTCTGCATTCTGTCCATCAACTGTTGTTTTTGCAAAGACCACATAGGAGCACTAAATTAATCCACATTATTATCAGTTTGGTCCCAAAAACAGTTTAGTTGGAAATATAGAAGGCCGCCCTTACGTCATATACTGGTGACTTTTAATGCAATGGTACAACCACAATTCCCGTACGGGGTGGAACTGCTAACCTTAGGTGGTAAATTGAATTTCTAAGGAGGGCAAATGTATGAACCTGCTACTTGTTCTCCTGCTATCACCCATGATACACGCCTTAGGGGTAGAATGCCAACTTACAGCCAGGAGTTACCATGGACTGCAGGCTACGCTACTCTTTTGCAAGAAATTGAATGGGGATGGCAATCCGAAAATATCATACCTTTGTAAAAAAGAGATAGAGAAAAGTGAATTGAACTGAGCACTTCAAGTTAAAGTTATATTAGGAAAACTCTGCGCCAAATTGTCACTAGCACTAGTTGGGTGGAATGAAGAGCAACTGATCTCCAAGCAGAAATTACATGTCATTATAAGGAATAGTGCTAGAGAGGAGTGCCTGCTTTATTTGGGTGGGAAATGATCTACCCAGTTTTTGATTGAAGGTAGGAGTAATGATCATGTGTTCCCCTATATTGAATCCCCGCCAAGCTAAAGAATACTGTGTTAAGATTTAGAGTTGGTCTAAATCCATGTTATGTATATACAAAGGCTAAAGAAGTAATGAAGGATGAGCAAGTCTTGTGTACTTGTGGTCTGGAAGTAAAATGTAGAGGGCTACATATTTTAATGGACTGTGTTTTTTTTATCACTAATAGTCATCACTGTATTGACAAATGCAAGTTGTTTAAATGTAGTATGTGCAATTGGGAGATTTTTAATAGCAATAGGGGAGTACCTCAAAGGGTTCCCAACTAAAATGCAAGGGACTAGTGGGGTGGAATGAGACTTTTTTTTAATCAATTATTCTGTTGTAAAATTGTATGCATATTGATATGGCATTTTTAAAAGCAAATATTTTAGGTGGATGTTTCAAGATGTAGTTATGTATGCAATCATGTTGATTGTTTATAGACCATTGTGTAAATAAAGGAAGATTTTGAATCTGAAGAATTCAGATCAACCAGAACACCGTTTCCTCTAACCTGTAAAGCACCAAATCCCCTTTGAGAACCTTGTACTCCGCCTTGTACACCAACATCCTGCATGCCACCAGTGTTTCCTGCAAATGACTGATTCTGAAAACCTTTCTGAAAAAAATTTGTGTTGCCTAACATGAATTTCTCCTTAAGCTTTTTCTGCTTCAGCTCTTGTTCATCGCTGCACTACTTTGCATACCTCAGAATTGTTGCAGAAATTCTGTGTAGGCACAGAACTGTGAGCAGGAAACCAGGAACTCAGTGACTTGTGGTGTACCAGAAACTCACCTCAGTACCCAGAACCCCTATCCGACTAGCATCAGTGTCTCATTAGCTCTCCTAGAGTGAAGCTACCAATGATTAGACAACCCAGGACATGCGGCTTAGGGTACTCTCAGGAATGGTGGGAATCAAGAACACTCTTTCGTTTTTATTATCATACCAGTCCACAACGTGAGTAATCAAAGACGCGGTAAAGTTTAAAAGGTTTTTTTTACTGACATGCTCTAAGATGCAGTATTTCTGCTAACATAAGCAGGCACATGATTAAAAATAATAAAATCAACATTGTTACAATTCCATAAAACATGAAGGGCGAAATCATATTATAATCATAGTGGAAACAGGTCCTATAGCGCCTTGTGAACCACCCTCCCCTGCTAGGAACCATGTTTTATAATAATAGAAGGTCTCCGAGGCTTGAATGGGGAACCCCATACCTCCAAGATCAGCAGAAGTGAATTACATCAGGATCAGCAAATCTCTCTCTCACAGGAAAAGGATTTTTCTCCAAGTGCCCAAATCATGCATGCAGTGCAATATTAAAGGCACTAGAATTTCAGATAGCTTCAGCTGTGTTCGAGTTGTGTCTACAGCATGGGCTGATCAACCTGAATACCAGCATACATTGTTATGGTGACCTTGAAGGCTTCTGCACGCAGTGTATAGACTAAGGTCGCAATGTAAGCCTAAGGATGTTAAAAACAAGCTGTTCTCATGCAAGGAAAAATCAAGCAGTTTAACTTACAACAACAGTTACATGTAGTGTCTTGTGCAGAAGCTGCAAAGTGGCAAAATGGTGTTTAACTTCTAATAAGCTTATGCTAAAATAACAATGTGTGCAATCAAGGCCCTGTCTTCACTACACCCTCTCCTGATCGGAACACGTACTGAGAAGGGAGGCAATTTAGGAATGCAGAGTTCAAGTTCAAATGAGGCAGAACCAAGTTCAAAATTTGCCAAATTGGATAATTGGAAGTAATACGTTAGAAGTAGTAAAGAAAAAATTTAAAAAATAAGAAGGGGCGGTATACTGCCCAGCATGGAAATGGAAAAAATAGTAAAACATTTTTTTTTCGAGTACAGTACGTGTTAAAGCTCAACATATGCCAGTTCAATCCATGAGCGTATAGGCACAGTGGCCCACATGCATCAAGCATTTTTGGAGTCGCAAACGGTGCGATTCCTTAAAATCGGCCGTTTGCGATTCCAAAAATGCATTTTGGAATGCATCAAGCATTTTTAGAAATCGCAACATTTTTGCGATTTCTAAAAATGCGATTGCTTTTAAGAAATCGCAAATTTGCGATTTCTTAAAAGCAATGCATGAATACTTTTTAAATTGCGAATTCGCAATTAGAGGGACAAATTTACCGAGTAGTTGAACTACTCGGTAAATTTGCAAAAACTGTAAATAATGCAGAAAATGCATTTTTAAAACATTCATGTTACGGACACACATGTCCTTAGGACATGTGTGTGTGCAACATGATGCGAAAAATACATTTCAGGGGTGCATGGGGGGGTCATTTAGACCCCCCTCTCCACCCTTGAAATGGATTGAGGAATTGCGATTTTCAAATTGCGAATTCGCAATTCCCATTCATTCCTATGGGCCTTTTGGCCCATAGGAATGAATGGGAATTGCGAATTCGCAATTTGAAAATTGCATTTTTTATGCGATTCGGTAAAAATAGCGATTTCTACCGAATTGCATAAAAATGGAAAAAATAATCATGCATAGGCTTTTGCGATTTCTAAATTGCGAATCCCTATTTATCGCAATTTAGAAATGGCAAAAGCCGAGATTGATGCATGTGGGCCAGTATGTTGCAACTGCCTCCAAGAGGAAGTCATTGTTATCACCAGAAAATAATTCAGCCATTAGGAGACACCGTTTTGCAGAGACACAAATCCAGAGCCCATTCAAAAGAGCAATCCAGTCCAAAACAGGTTGTATGCATGTGAAGTTTGAGAACCGGAAAGATAATCCATATGCTACACTCTAGGTGGCGAGAGGTAGCGTTCCATAGTATTCAAGCATCCGGTTGCAATGTTGGAGCAGCGGGGGCAAGCTGTCTTTTAACACAGACTGTGCAGCCATTTTTGAGCAAGCAAATCAACAGCAGTACACTGCCAGCCAAGGCAAGAATTAATCAGACCTTCCAGAATTTCGCGATTTCGTAATTCACGAACAAATCATGAAATTGGCTGATTACCACGATGTAAGTGTGAGCGGGAAATCCGTTACGCTCGCGGATTTTGCGGATTTTTGGGAAATCCGCAATCCGCGAATTTTGCGGATTTCCCGCAAAATCAGCAAAAAAAAATCTGCGAACGTAACGGGTTCAAAAGTTGAACTCCCACTCATGCAACTATTTTACAATGGCGCCAGCAAGCTGCCAGCTCCGTTGTAAAATAGTTACAAAGTTTGCTTGCACAGGAACCACTAGATAAAACGAAGCAGGTGCTGCTTTATTTTATCTAAGTGCTTCCTGTGCAAGCTAACTTTGTAACTATTTTCAACGGCGCTGGCAGCTTGCTGGCGCCATTGTAAAATAGTTGCATGCTGGGCACAGGTCTGCAGCTCACTCAAGGGACCCCTGCGCCCTTCGGGACGATTGCATAGTAACACACACATGGTCGCTCGAACTAGTTGATGCTCAAATTCAGTGACTCATTCATTAGCCCAAAAACAATCGTGAGCGTCGTCGAGGCTGGACAGGTGTGCCTTCTTCCCAAATCTACAGTGGAAAATCAGCTGTGATGCTGGATAGGCTTTGCATCCTTGACTTTCACGAGCGCAATACCCGTGCTGTTCCTGTGACCAGGAGCTTCTTTCTCTTCATCTGCTGAACTGATTTTTCTCTGACCTTTTATTCACACAAGAGGCACATACCCTACTGGGCACATTGTGTTCGCACAGGTTTCTGCAAGTTCGCACGCGTTTTGTACAGTTTCGCAATTTGCGAAATTGTACAAAACCCTCGCGAACTTGCAGAAACCCATGCGAACATAAAAAAAAAAAATCCGCAAATTTGCGAGAATTCGTGGATTTTGCGGATTGCGAGTTCGCAAATCCGCAAAATTCGCGAACGTGAGATTCGCAAGATTCGCCCATACTTACCACGATGGCCGCGATATTTGCTATTTTGACCGTTAGAAAAGGTCTCCCAGGAGAGAAGAAAAACATATGGCTTCTTATTGGTATATTGGTTGCACGCGCGCATGTCATACCTGCAACCGTGCAGCAGGTAACATAGCTTGGTGACGTAGGCTTCTCTGTGTTTTTAAACTGTATTCTCTGCCTCAAGGCACGGTTGCCTTTTCGGTCCAATTTCTCATAAAACTGTAAAACTATTGACTCGTTGTCTCCAGCCGGCTCCACATATGTTGTTTGGTGTGCATTCCCCAGTGTTGCATGTCGGGAATGATTTCTTAAATATGAACATGTCTCTCCACAGAGGTGCTAGTGTTTCTGCCAGCAACTGTATTCAGTTTGATGTCCGTGTCCAGGCGCGTAACACCCAGAGGGCTTCAGCCCCCCCCCACTCCCCCGACCACCCCCCCTCGTGTGTCAGCCCGGGCTGACACAGCTCTGCGGGCTGGCAACGCTCTAATTGCAGCTGCACAAAAGTACTTAACAGGTCTTTAAAGACCATTTACTTGCAGATTAGGTGTTTGTGTTTTCACCCCTTATTTCAGTCACTCTGTCTATGGTTGGAAGAACTAGCCCCACCCGAAATATTTTTCAGCCCGCCGCCCCCCCCCCGAAAAATTTGGCCCTAGTTGCCCGCCTGTCCGTGTCCATGCCTTGCCTCTATCTGGGGCCGTTATCATCAGCTGTTTTGGCCTCTCATTTCAAAGCTGAGCATCCATTTGTTATGCTTTTGCATTGTCCAAAGCGTATACCTTTAATATTTCTCCGAATTGGATTGAGAATTTCAGAAAGATGGTAGCCACACAGACAGATCCTTACCCCGGCCACTGCTTCCTGTCAGTGGAGTGCTGTATTTTCCCACGTGGCCGTGTCCCCGCACTATGACTTGCTGTCGAGGTCTCTCTCCGTCAGCGTGCCAGTCTCCTTGCTCCTTTGTCTGGGATTTCCGTCCAGTTGCAAAACGGAGATACTCAAAATGTCTTTGAATCTTGATGCTCTAACTGATGGAATAAGTGGACAATCAAAGCAAGTGGGACCTTTGTCATGCATTGCAACCACGCCTGAATGTAGGACTAACCTCGTAAGAAGCATAGGGATAATCATTACCAGCAAGTTTTATTGATTTGCTTCGATCCAGAAACTGAACTGATTATGAATTGCAATTAGAAAAACTGGAATGTGAATGCCACGTCCTCTTTTGTTATTGAGGAACGGTAGTTTTGCGGCCCGATCATTTTGTATTTTGTACAATATAGAGACTGCCCATGTATGTTTTACAGTTAGTTATTTTTTTAATTATTTGTATGTTAGCTGAGTGAGTTTTAATGATATGTTTTGAACGTAGTTATTTTTTTTAAATTATTTTTATTTTAGCAGAGTGAGTTTTAATTAAATCTCAGTCAGCCGGGACAAATTAGTACCAGATTCCTCCAAACCAGATATGGCTCATATGCCCTCATATGTCCCCGGGCCTGTGTGCCCTCATGCAAGCAGCAGCCCAAAAAGGTCTAATTATGCAAAAGAATTTGACGATCTGGCTACTTCACTGGTGCTACCAAATTTAATGTGAATTCGGCTGATTTTCAGCTCCTCAAACCACCAAGGTGAATATTGTGTGCTAGCACAATGTGCCACCCTAAGCTTGTCTTCCGCCTATGCTATTCATTTCCATTATGTGGAGGAAGGATGCTAAAACATTCCATGGAGAAATAGGCCCCCGCTCATGAGGTTAGATTTAGAGGTGTACTTCCATAGAGTTGCAGGCACTTTAAACATGCCTATTTCAAAGTGGAATACTCTGTTACAATAGTTTGCATTGATTAAAGACTGAAAAAGAATGGTTACAAGTAAAATAAAGTGCCGCAATAATGCCGCTAAATTTCCCTTTTTGTGCCGCTAAATTTCCATTTTTGTGCCGCTAAATTTCTATATCTATGCCGCAATATTCTGGGGGTCTGATTAATGGTAAACCACTGAAGATGGTGGAAAAACGTAATGAAAAAAATGCTAGTATCACACAAAATATAGTTTGGAATGAAGTCACAAGGCCATAGTTTACTATTTAAAAAAAATATGCCAAGCCCGTTGTCGACAAGCCATTGAATATAGTGTGAATCGAAGCGCCGAAATGCAGTGGAAGATCAGTATTTAAAAGCGTATGCACCTCGCTGCGGGTGTTTGCCACGAGAAGGACAAATGTTTCAAGGGAAGAAGTAAGGGCAACTTCTTTCTGGGACAATAGAGCCCTTATTCAACTCATCTTATTGAACTTTGCTTTCAAGGTCGGAATGGAAGGACAGATGGACACATCGAGGTTCTCATGCAGGGATGGAAAAGGCACATTTTTTCAGCAAACTACATGTTGGGAGACGGTCACAATGTACGGAATCGGTGCCAGCATACCGCAGTAATCTTTATTATTTAAAAGTAAATAGCTACCATTAGCTAGCAACGTGAACGTCGGTGTCATTGCTGGGACTGGATTACCTTTTAAAATGCAGGCCTAATTAGGAGCTTGCATGTTACACAAGCTGTGCATTTGAATGTTCTTGCAAACCAGTGAGGGATCAGGTGTAGAAGTGCACTCTTCACCCTTTAAATAAACTTCTTTACCCTCCCTCAGGTATCTATAGGTAAATGGCAGAGGCCAAACTTCATGGAGATAGGCGCTTCCCAATGGTTCATATCTGCCTATGGCATAGTGTTTCATACATGAACTGAATTTAAACAAGGGGAAGGGCAGTGTTATTAACCCATGAATGAGCCATACTGCTGAATTAGAATCAGCAACAGAAAAAGGTAAAGGTTCCAACTTTTCAATATGCAAAAGTGAATATGCAGCATCCTTCATAGACATAAATTGTTGTTTTTCAGTCAAATTAAACGGTAAAAATAGAGAAGAGGTATTCATGTAGTCCCAAGGCACTTTCCCAGATTTTAAAGTTTGTAAAGTCCAAGCAAACTGCATAATGAAAAGTAATTGATTTTGACCATTGTACAAAGCAGATACTTTATCCTGCACAATATCAACAACTATCAATTATCTAATGTGTAAATTCAGGAAGAAAGGGTATTAATGCTATTATCAACAACTGCAAGCACTTTTTCTAAATTAGCTTTATCAATAGCTCTTAATCTAGAAGTAGCTTCAATTTGAGACAGTTTCCAAACTTCATTGTAAATAGCATATATCCATCTTTTTGACCTGCCTCCTACAGGGCCTTTAACAAAGTCATTCAAATCAACATTGTCAGTCAATTTGGACAAATAAAGTTTAATTGATGCTAAAGTGGAATGTTTAAGCCAGTTCTGACATCATTTGCCTACTGAATAGGTAGTAACAGAACGGGTGCTTTCAAAATAGGGATCCACCCTAACCTGTGTATAGCCAGGGGCCAGACCCAGAAAACGATGTTGGCATGAATCTGAAATGTTATGCCATAATACCCAACCTTGGGGATCCAAGCTGGAAATATTAAAAGAGGAATTCAGTATCAGGGACTGCAATTCATCAGTGGACCTATCGGTGTGATTGTACCATGTAGAGTATTCTCCCAAATCAGGAATGGAAGGAGCATTTAATTTTTTAGACATAGCCAATCCAAAGCAATTAGTTTGTGAAATAATTGAGTTCTAAAACAACATACGGTTCGGGATGAGACCTGCACAATGCAAAGCTTCAGTGCCTTGCACTTGCCAGCTTTTAGAACCCCAAACAGATTTAAGATCAATAGTATCTTTTCACAGCTCATAGCTCCCTATAGCTAATTGAGAGATAAAGGACTTCGAATACAGTAATTTGGTGTGGGTGAGTCTAACTTTGGAAGAGGACTTAGCAGTCATCTTAAAATAAAAGACATCAGGTTTGGATTGATTAAAATAAGTAAAAAAGGTTAAACTATGTTAAAAGAGTTTTCAAGCTGCCTTCAATGGGAGCTGGACAATGTTCCCATTGTGCATAATTAACCACATTTCTAAATGTGTTTGCTTTATGCAGAAAATGATTGCCATACTGTTGGCAGCAGAATCAGTCTGCATAATTAGCTGAGTCTAAGTACAAATCTAAAGCAGCATAATATTTCAAATCAGAAAAAAGAGCCTCTACGGCTTGGACATCCCAATCGTCAGAGCGTATGTTTTGTTTTACAACATCCCCCATTGAAACACAAAGTTCATTGGGGACATTTATAACCTCTGTAGGGCTGTGTATCTGAAGATGAACAGCATCCCACACAGTCCCATCTAATACAGGCCAAGCTGTGATGTTGACAAAAGGCTGGTCCCTTTTCATGATGTGGGACGAGGAGTGGGGTGCCATAGTTCCATCAATTAACCTAATTGTAGATCTTTCTTTAACATAATGTCCATTTACTAGACGAAAAAAATACAACCACAAATCTAATTTACATGAATACAAAAATTGAAAACAGCACCAGCCAAATGTAAGTCTAAGGGGGTATCAAAAAATGTTTTCTAAACCAAACAGCAAAATTAGAAACTTTTGATGGGGACTTTGATGACTGGTTAACTGCACTTGTTTGCACACCAGACAACGACACATCTGTGGGGTAAGTATACTCAGTATCATCATTGGGATCACCAGCCAGTGGATTCAATAAAGGATTAGTAACTCTATGCATCTTGATAGCAATGTCAAACCTGTTGATATTCGTCAGAGCCAAAACAGAATTTCTCAGCATTGCTGGACAAGAGACCGCTGGTGTCATACTAAGAAGAATTGGCCAATCATTGTCATTTGACATTGTCAATGGAGATGTACCTGTTATCCTTGCGACCAGGAAGTGGAGGTAAAATGTCTGTTCTTGTACCCTGCTCGCCAAGCACAGGAACGAGTGCACAATAAGAGGGGCCAAACTCCTTCTTGTTCTCCACCTTCTCACGGACCAGGTCACCGACTCGGAGTAGCCAGCCAACTACCAGAATCTGAAGCGTAGCATCAGTTGTGGAGGGAAAGTGTTCATTTGCAAGACTGTCACAAGTCTTTTGTAGGTTCTGTAATACAGCAGAATGATCATCTACTTCAAAGGGTGTAGCAGGCGCCGCCATGTCTAGACCCTCAAGGTCCGGAAGAAACATCTTTATGCCAAAGAGCATTTCGTATGGGGTCCGCGCACCCAGAGACCTTCTAGGGAGATTATTAAGTGCACGTTGAACACTATACAGATGGGCCAGCCAGTTCCTGCCAGTATCTAAAACCCTAGCTGTCAAGGATTGCTTTAAGTCACAGTTCATTCGCTCCACAATGGAATTACCCTCAGGCCGGTATGGACACGAAAATCTGACCTGTATCCCCAAAGACCTCATGGCCTCTTTGTACGCCTTAGAGGCGAACGCCGGGTGCTGGTCAGAATGGAGTGCACCTAGAAGTCTTTTATTAAGAATAAACAAACATACTTTTCCAATAGGCATCAAAATCATGTAATGAAATCTGTCTATTTTAAAATTATAAATGTGGAAATGCATGTTGCTTTATTTTGAATATTGATCTCATGCACGGGCGTTTGAATAAACCCATTTCAAAATGGCGGACACCCGAGTTTGCCCAGTCCGCTCTCTATTATCATTACTTTGACAGGTAAGACAAACACCTGATGCTTTATAAAGAGGAATCGGAAACGAGTTGGAGTTACCGATTTTTTAAAAAGGAACTAGGAGCCCGACTGGACATTTGTGAGTCCCGGTGAGTATTCCCGGGTGCCCGTGGGTTTAGTAAGGGTTAGTGAGTTGGGAGGGCAGGGGCCACCATATGAGTTTCAAACAGCATGGAAGGTCGAGGCGCCGGTACTCAGGTGCAATTTTAATCTTAACCATGAACTGAGACGCGAGCGCAGAGGGATTTCAAAGGCATAGGAGTGCCTAAACAATTCTTGCATTTTTTGGAAAGTTAGTTGAATAGCTTGTGATGGTGAGGCCAGATTTTTCTTTATAATATAGAGTATACAATATAAGATTATTACCAGTTTTAATATAAATGGGCGTTTATAGAATTTGCCGATGCCTTGAAATAAGGGTGTTGAGACAGGTATGCGCAACACTAATAGGCGATGCGAGGTTGCAATAGGGTATAAAATTTAGGCCCAAAGCTTCATTTTACTACAAGTATAAACTGAGGCACTATCGCAAGTGTATTTTTAACAAAGAGGAGTGCCTATTGACTGTTTTATATGCTCGGAATGTTGGTTTTAAACAGTTCCAATAATCTGCAATAGTGAACAGTTCGAATAATCTGCAATAGTGAGGCTGTGATTCTGTTTAAACAACATAATACAAACTGTGAAATTAGCGCAATTTAAAATGACATGGGCGTTTATAAAATGCCTCGTAATTTGAAATGCGGCTGTCGAGACTGCTTGAAAAGAAATGGGCAATTATGAGAGGTATGCTTACAATTATATTAGTGTGACTCTCTCTACATATAGTTGTGGTTTTGGAGACCTTGAAGGCATAACTGAAGAAGCATAACTCTGCTGATGAAGCTTTTAATGAACTTTTAAATAATCTTACAGGTGTGTGGACCATAGCTCCAGTGGTCGAGACAAGTTGGACCTGTGAAACAGGTATAATTTGCCGAGAGTTAGCTCTATTTGATAAAAGTGTTGGCCAATGTAAGAGGATATAGAATACTGAATTAAACATTGTTTTATTTGCAGTATAATCACTGAGGTTGTGGTCCCTGATTGCTGCTTTCCCATGGCGGGTCTAAGAATAATAAAGACACAGTGTAAGAAGCTACTGAGAAGAATTAAAAACCTTTCTTATGTAATAAAAAGGAAATAGAAGCACTTAGAGAGTGCTAGATTGGATACTTACTAACATATCACGTCTCTGGTGACTGTTGTATTATATTTTCTAGGGAGGATGTTGTGTACACCCACATTGATAGCAGTGTGGTTTACCCAAATAGGAAACTGGTCTTGTGAAAGGAGAGATATATTGTCCTCCAGAATATCAAGCTTTGGGTGGGTATTATCCCTGATATTATTACAGAATGTGAATCAGGATTACACACTTTCCATGAGTCATGCAAAGGACGAGAGGCAATGGCAGATTGAAAAGCCTTATGGGTTTTATCAGGTTGAAATTTACTCGAAGACAAGCGGTCTGAAAAAGGGTCTAACCATTGGTTAAAGTCACCAGCAACGATGAAGTTAGGACAGTCAATGGATGAAATAAGTAATTTAATGTCTTTCCAAAATTTGGGGTCTGGACGAACAGGACCATAAATATTTAATAAGACCAATGTTTTGTTATGAATAACAACCTTTGCCATTGCCCAACGACCTTCATCATCATTTTGAGAGGAAATAATTTGTGCATTTAAAGTCTTGTGAAATAATATAGCAACCCCTCCTTTTTTGTTAACCGCAGGGGAAAATACAACCTGACCCACCCATTGTCTTTTCAATTTAAGGGAATCAATGTCCGAGCAATGAGTTTCTTGAAGAAAGACAACCTGTGAATGAAATTTGGTTAAGTGAGACAGTACCTTCTGACGCTTGACAGGATGACCAAGACCACGAACATTCCAAGAGACAAAATTACACATGTCGGGAGAAGGGAGGAATGGGCGAAGAGTGGATGTAACACACAGCAAGGAGATCACTACATAGGAGAAGACAAAAAATAACGGTTAAACTTTGGGGTAGGGGAGCGCTCATTTCAAGAAGGGAAAGAAAAATCAAGTAGCAAGGAAAAAAGAAACAAAGAAGTAAAGAAAACTTTTTTTTCTAATGTCCACCATACACGCTCACGGATCGACTATATTATGATTAGTAAATCTCTCCTTCCCTCCCTTCAAAAATCTGTTATTGGCTCTATTTTTATTTCTGACCATGCACCGGTTTATACTACCCTGGATTTATCCATTACTTCCTCCACTTTTAGTCGTTGGAAATTTAACTCTTTTCTTTTATCTGATGCCACTTTTATGAAAAAATGTATTGAGTTTTTTAATGAATATTTTTCTCTTAATGACCCCGTTGATACTTCCATTCCTAACACTTGGGATGCTTTTAAGGCTTCTTTTCGTGCTTTTACGATTTCCTATGTTTCTGCCAAAAAGAAGCTTAACAAGCAAAAATATGAAGATCAACTTAAACATATTAAAACCCTTGAACATATATATTTCTCCTCCAAATCCCCATCTGCCCTTCAAGACCTGATTCTGGCCAAAACTGATCTCAATAAAATTATAACTAATGAAGCTTGTCATACCCTCCTTAAAATAAAATCTAAATATCATGGGGGTCAGAACAAAGCAGGTAAAATGTTGGCCAACTACTTGAAAATCAAATCTGAACGCAAAGCTGTCGGCCCAATTTTTAATGACTCACTCAATAAGCTGGTCACCTCTGATGAAGACATTGCTGAAGTTTTTCACAACTACTATCAAGCCTTATATACAGATGATACTCACCCTTCTGATGCTAACTTAACAACTTTTTTTGAAGGCCTTCCCTCCCCCCCAGCCCTTCCTGATGAATTTTCACACCTAGAACGTGAAATTACCCTCCAAGAGATTACCTCAGCTATTCACTCCCTTAAAAAATCAAAAGCCCCCGGTCCTGATGGCCTGCCAATTGAATTTTACTCCTCCTTTCATTCATTTTTTGCTCCCAAACTCCTTCAATTATTTAATTCTTTTATTTTTGAAGCTAAAGCCTCTGGGTCATTCTTAGATGCCCTCATTGTCATCATCCCGAAACCTGATAAGGATCATTCCCAATGTAAAAATTTCCGCCCCATATCCTTAATTAATTATGATTGTAAAATTTTTGCTAAAATCCTTGCCTCTCGCCTTGATTCCATTATCCCTCGATTAATCAACACGGACCAGGTGGGGTTTGTTAAGGGCAGACTTGCTGCGGATAATGCCCGTCTTTTTTCCAATGTCCTTTCTCACAGTAAAAATGTCAAAACCCCATTAGCAGCCCTTTCCCTAGATGCTGAAAAAGCTTTTGATCGTATTAATTGGCAATACATGTTTCAAACCCTTACTTGGTTTGGTTTTGGCCCGAAGTTTATAGCGTTAGTCCGACTCCTTTATTCCTCCCCTCGTGCCAGTATTTTTGTTAACAATCAATTTTCCAGATTTTTTTCTTTATCAAGAGGCACGAGACAAGGTTGTCCCCTTTCTCCTTTATTATTTATCCTATGCCTTGAACCCTTTTTACAACGTATTCGTTCTAACCCTCATATCACTGGTTTAAAATTCTCCTCTGTCGAAACTAAACTCTCAGCGTACGCCGATGATGTCCTCATTTACATGTCTAATCCTGAATCTTCCCTCCCACCCTTTTTGGATGAAGTTCAGTTATATTCCTCAATATCAGGATATAAGTTTAACTTATCCAAAACAGAAGTGCTTCCCCTTAACTCTTTGTGTTTTCAATATATGTTTAATGATACTGATTTTGCATGGTGTCCTTCTAAAATTAAATACCTCGGCATATGGTTTTCTTCCTCTCTAAAAGATACCCTTAAAATAACATTTGATTCGTTAATTAAGAAAATTCAATCACTTCTACAGATTTGGTCTCCCCTATTTCTTTCTTGGTGGGGTAGATTAGATACCATCAAAATGATGATTACCCCTCATGTTTTATATACAGTCTCTATGCTCCCCTTTAAAATCCCTAAATCCTATTTTTCCCGTATCAATTCAATATGCACTAAATTTTTGTGGAACAATAAACATCCCCGCATTGGATTACATAAGTTGGTTCGTCCTAAAAATGAAGGTGGTGTTCGTTTCCCTGATTTTGGCTCTTATCATTCTGCCTTTCTTATCAAACAATCCTTCTCCTTGGCATATGATTTCCTTGATACTCCTGTTCCTAAGTGGGTGCTCCTGGAACGCTCTTTTTTGAAAGATTTCTCATTTCAACATGTTCCTTTCATGTCAAATTGTACCTTTATATCCAAGTATCCTATTTTGAAATATTGCCAATCTACCTTGCAAAATGTTTTTACCTCTTCCCTTTCCCCTCTACAATGTTTTTTATCATCTGTAGTTTGGTACAACAAATTTCTTAGATATAAAGGTAAATCATTTTACTTTAAACACTGGAAAGAAAAGAATATAATGTTTGTACATCAATTTTTTCTTGATTCTACTCTCCTTTCTTTTGTGGATCTACAAAATAAGTTTAACTTACCCTCCTCTTTTCTTGCTGAATATTCTATTATAATCTCTGCTATTCAATCTCATTTATCCTTGTTATCCTCTTCCTCTGATTCTTTTTCTTCTTTTACTCCTGTCACCCCACTTTACCCTCTTTTTTCTACCCAACAACCTAAAGCTGCTCTTGTATATTCACTCTTATTATCTAATTGTTCTGTCCGATTTAAGTCTACAGTGGAGACTGCTTGGGAAACTGATCTGGATGTCTCCTTTGACACTGTATTGTGGGATCGTATATGGTCTCGACTCTTCAAAGTTTCTGTTGCTGCACGCATTACCCAATCCCTACTTTTTATTTACCACAGAGTTGTTATTACACCGGTTACTATACATAAATTTTCTCCAACCTCCTCTCCTCTATGTTGGTCCTGTTCTAAAGACCCTGGTACTCTACAACACCAACTTTACTATTGTTCCCCAGTTTTATCTTTTTGGACTGATGTTTGGAATATATGTATGAAAATGTTATCTCTCTCTTCACAATTGTCTTTCGTACACATATTTTTAGGTTCTTTATCTGATGATATTGATATTTGTACACCCTCTTCTGCTAAGTTGTTAGATCTTTTTATTGCACTTGCATTTAAAGTTATTTTGTCGTGTTGGAAAGATAATTCTAAACTTTCGGTCCACACATGGTGGAATTATATATGTGATGAACATAGAATTTCTATTGCCTCTTCTACCTCTATTCCTTTGAAAATTAAATCTGACTTATTATGGCTTCCCTTTTCTTCATATCTCTCCTCCAATCCTTCTCCCCTACCGCGTGCTCCTTGTCCCTCATGATCCCTTAATTTTCCTTCCTTTTTCTCCTCTCTCTTTCCTCTCCTCTTTCCCTGTCTTCTGCTTTCTCCCTTTTCTTTTTTCCTTTCCAATCCTTTCCTTTCTTCTTTCTCCTTCCTATCTTTTCATACCTTTCTTTTCTCTATATAAACTCCTGTAGATTGATGTCTTTTAATTATTATTACACCCATATGTACTGTTTCATAATTTTTCATGACATGTTTTTTGTATCACCTTTTAATGCTTAATAAAAATTTCTTAAACAAAAAAAAAAATTATTACAGAATGTGTGTTGGAAGTGATGTGAGTCTGCATGATGCATAAGTGACATGTTGTAGTATGGATAGAATCATTTGTGGAACTAAGAATGTAATATGGATAAGAATGTTTTAACTTTTTTAACAAAGGATGTAATTAATGATGTTATACAATGTGAAATGGATTATGAGTTGTAAATAATGTAAATTGAGTCTTTATAACAAAAATATCTCATACAGATCTTTTTTAAGTCACTTTATTGAGATGAATAATCTGGGAGATTTCAATAAAATATGTGTTAGCCTGAAGAAGGTGGTGAACAATACGATACCACCGAAACGCGTTGCTTCTTTGATTAAGAGAGTACCCAAACAACACTTGGTTTGATGAGAGCTGTTTTGGCTAAGAAAGCACTTCTATTAATATCACACACATCAAACTGGGAAAATCAGTGAATAATCCTGTGTACCTGAAGTGCCTTTGATACGTAACAGGTTGTTGTTTGAGGGCTGTTTTCTCTGAATATTGTAAGTTCTTCTTTTGCTTTGTGTATGAAATGTTTTCAAGATATGTGCGTTGAGATATATGTTTTTTAATATTTTATATTTCCTAAATTAAAGAATATATGATATTTTTTTATACTATACTCTCGGTTTCTATTTGGTGCTGGCGAGTGGCGTATGATTGGATGTGAGCTAGATACTGCTGTATGCTTTAGTAGGAACCCCAAGGGATCTTTTCATTTGACCAGAATGAAAGGTGCCACATGCAAAAATTCCCACAAAGACACGCACATCCATGATGGTAGTTTGAACATCAGCGCTGCGTTGTGGCCAGACCCATAGGAAGCATGTGCACGAATCCACTGCAACTAAGATAAACTTATACGCAGTATCTAAGGAGAAAGTACTGCAGTGATCTAAATAAACAGACCAAGTGGTTTATTATATATGTACGACTGTGTTTGTGGTGGCTGCGCAGCTGATAAAGGTTTGATTTGCTGGCAAATGCCACAAGTAAGGACATAATCACACGTCTGTTTGTACAATCCGTGCCACCAGTAATGCTGCTGTAAGATAGAGACAGTCGCTGAAACACCAGCATGCACAGAGGCAATGCCCTCATGAGCGGCTGTTATCAAGGTTTGCCTGCGGTGCGCGTTGGGAATCAATCTGTCTTCAACATTGTTAATTCTCACATAGGGAACTTTATCAGGATTTAAATGATAGGAGTATTTAGAAGGGAAACCTCTAGGGTAATTACCTCCCTTCTCTGATGCTGCAATTGCTGCCAAGATATCATCATCAAGCTTACTTTTGGAACGTGTAACTGCTGCTACTACATATGTTGCTACTGCTGTCTTTGCTGCTCCATCAGCAAGACAGTTACCAACAGCGTGTACTCCTATGCGCTGGTGACCAAGAGTATGAATTACAAACACGAGCGGCAGCCATTCTTTAATCTCTGCCACTCGAATCCATAGCATTTTGTGTTTGATTGTGCTACCTTTAGAATCACGATATTCATTCTGAGTCCAAAAGAATAAATTGTCATTGTAAGACTGAACACATTTGTAAGAGTCACTTACAATAAGAGTAGTCACACGAGGGTCAGCATACTCCAGTGCAAGCACCAGAGCATGTAGCTCTGCCAACTGGGCGGTACAGTCCCCTAATGTCTGTGTTTGCACAACATCGGACTGCTGAATAAGCATGCTTAGATCCTGTCACCAGTTGCACCGAACCTTCAGTGTAAATGATACAATGGAAATCCTCCAGCGGTCTCAAGGACAAAGGAGCCGGATGAACAAATTCATACTGCTAATACTCCTGAGTCTGCAAAGAGCTATCAAAAATAAACGTGACATCCAGAGACGTCAAGGATGTGGCCCATTGGATCCAACGAGGATGCAAAACTTTAGAATTTGGTACACTGGCCTTCGTCACTGCCTCTAGGGCAGGATGCGGTGTAACAACCAACCTGCGTTTCCCCGACGACAGCGCTCTCTCTTTTAGAATCGCCATCTTCTCTGCAGTCAAAACCTTTTTGGACAGAGGAAAATTGCATTTCAGCCAAAGTGTACAAGTGTGACTTGTAAGCAATAGGGACTGTGTCACCTTCATTAAACGTCAGGTACGTGAAACCAACAGCGCCTGGCACAATTCTTATTATCAGGTTGGTGTGTTTGTCACAAGTCAGTAAGTATTTAGATTCAAGAAGATCAGACTGCAAAGACTGCAGTATAGCTGAATCTTCAGGCAGCCAGCAAGATTTGGTAAAAGGTGGTTGTATCAAGGCATATAACGACTTGATATGCTGGGCATAATCGGGAATATAAGTATGCCCAAAATTCAAAAAACCCAGTAAAGTTTGTAGTTTTTTCCGAGTTGTAGGAGTGCGCAACTGTACGCATTTTTCCAGGAAGTGAGGTGCTAAACCTTAACCTTCATTGTTGAGCTTATAGCCCCGGAACAACACTGTGTACTCTGCACTGTGTGATTTTGCAAAGTTAAATTTGTAACCGAAGTCCACAACATAACAAAGATGGGGTCAACGTGACACAAATGCATCCATAATTCGTCGTCTGTGAGATAGATATCATCAACATACGAGCAGGCATAAGGGTCGAGTCCCTCTAAGAGAGAGTCTATATGAGCGGCAAAGACGCCTGGGCTGTTTTTATAGTCCATGGCTAATCTTTTGAACTGTTTTTGTTTGCCGCCGGAAGTGAAAGCTGTCCATTGACTACTAATAGAGGACAGGTTATGGCTAAAAAAGCCACTGGATGTGTCAAGTATGGTCTCAAACCATTTTCTCACAAGACTATGCAAAGGGCAGAACTGTGAGTATTCTGTACCGCACAGGTCCGACAATGAGAGTTCAAATGTCAGTAATCCAAAACCAAGCGGTAGGACCCATCAGGCTTGGTCACAGTAAAAAGAGGATTATATATCGGTGATACACCTGTTTCAATTACACAGGATTTCTGAAACGGGAGCCTTTCCTTCGCATCGCATGGGATATTGGGGTTGAGGCTGTGTCATAGACCGCAATGGTATCTCATGTCTGGGCGAAAGTTTTTCCCATCCACATTGAGTACGGTACAAAGCCGGTGCAAGCACATTAGCCCACTCCTCGGCAAAATTCAGCGCCTGCTCTTTCGGCACTGTGTGCACGAAACTAGGGAGGATTACCTCCTCCCCCCTCGGAGCAGCCAGAACGAAAGGTGGGGGGCAATCTGCCTCCGCTAACAAAATGTCATATGTAGAGGTCAGATTTTCCCCCAAAATCCCTTTTATTTTACGTTGTATGTCACCTTCAATTAAATGGACTATCTCATATAGTCTGTCAGGGGGAGCCACTCTAGTGTCCGCTGCTTCTACAGTGATGAACCTGTCAGTTGCTGTCGCCTTCAGATACGGATGCAGTGCTTGCCGCACTACTATAACCTCCACCACACTGTCGAGCAGCGTTAGTGCCCATGTCAGGTTCCAAAGCTGTGTTCTCACTATCCGTGTCATACCTCCCGGTTAAAGCGGCAACTTTCTTTTTCTGAAACTAGGGGCGTTGATGTTATAAGTCGTACTGCTTGCCTTTACCTTCCGTCTGGCGGGGCTGCTCATGTCCTTGTGGGGCACCCCGGCCTCTGCTACGTTCTCCTCCACCGGTTTGCGAGACCGATGTTTTCTGCAAAGAACGAGGATAACATTGATCAAGAACCTGAAATCGATTAGGTGACTTAATACTTGCGCGGTCGCGCAAATCAAATGTGCGCTCAATAGACACAGGTATTGGTGAGGCAGGACATGACCATTGTTTCTGTTGCTGCTTCCACTGTTTTTTGTTTTTCCAATTCTGTTTAGGAAAAACTGGACGGTCGTCTTTATTAGACTTAGCCGTCTGAGTTTGCGATTGTGCTGCTGTTTTAGCAAAAGGCTTAATACCCAAACTATTGCGGCCAATGGTTTTATAAGCCTCAGCAATGATCTTCAGTAACTGCCGGGGTTTATTGGCATTGGGGACATCGTGCAAAGCATTAGACATCTGAAAGTTTATCGCATCCTCCTTGACATTAGCAAGGATGAGATCGGAAACTACGTCAAACACTCCGACAAGTCTCATTGCCAATTCAACAGCCGCCTCCGGACCGTGTTGATCCTGAACATGCTTGATCACAGAGTTCAGGATAGTCATAGACGGTGTGCCGAAGCACTTTGCACAGACTGCCGCAAAAACTTTACCCCAGGTCTCACAATCTGTTACTTAGTCTTTCTGCAAAATAATAGTCAGAATCCTGTGTTTCTCAACAGGAGTCATGTTAGGAAATACCGCTTCCAGTTGGTCAAATGTCTCTGCAAGCCGAAAGGCATATTGTCTTTTTCTTGGGAGTTGTTGCCAATAACCGAATTGTTATTGTTATTGTTATCTGGATTTTGTATAGCGCCAAATCACCGTCAGGTCTCTGAATTAACCATGACATGACTCATTTTTATCCCGGCCGGTCCAACTGGTTGCGTCACAGCACCAGGTGCCCCACCAGGATGTTGTGGGAATCATATTGCACCAAATCCCTGAGCACTCCTACTATAGAGGCATAAAGGACTCTCAAGTCGGCTACAGGGACAGTAACTTAACGTGGGTGAGGAGTAAACCCGGCAAAAATTGGCCAAGTGGCCCCAGGAATAGACAAGGGACCCAAACGAATCGCACCCACGGCGTGGGGAAGGGCACCATTAAACCAAACTTGATACTGCCAAGCTGAAATTGGAATCTCCTGTGTCCTATGTGGTGTATATACATTAGGCACAGCAGTTGGGGTGTAAACATGAAACGTATCATGGCCTGCATTTACTGCAGGAAAGGTAACCCATGAGTTGAAGAGCTCAAATGGGTATGTTGCCTCAGCGCTCACCACAAAAGTACTTCCATGCCTCTCAAGGGTACCCCAAACACCTGCAAATGAAATGATTGCGGATGGGCACCCAACTATGCAGGGCGATTTCAACATCACCCATTAGGACACAGTAGAGAAACAACAATCTATAACATTTGTAGCACAAATGGTTAGTAATCCCAAGTATGAACCTTTTTAAAATATCAAGCTTGAATGAACCTATAAGTCATCTATATAGGTAGGTTAATCCATCACAACTGTTATCCGGAAACAGCAGTGAGGGTGTTATGGACTGATTTAAGCACTACACGAGTGTCTCAAATATAAGACCAAACGTTGAGTGCGCCATGTTGCGGGGAGTCTGTGTAGGCACAGAACTGTGCACAGGAAACCAGGACCTCAGTGACTTGTGGTATACCAGAAACTCACCTCAGTACCCAGAGCCCCTATCCGACTGGCATCAGTGTCTCATTAGCTCTCCATACTAGAGCAAAGCTACCAATGATTAGACAACCCAGAACATGCGACTCAGGGTACTCTCAGGAATGGTGGGAATCAACAAACACTCTTTTGTTTTTAGTCTCATACCAGTCCACAACGTGAGTAATCAGAGATACGGAAAAGTTTACAATGTTTATTTTAATGACGTGCCCTAAGATGAGGTATTTTTGCTAACATGTGCAGGCATATGATTAAAATAATTTGATCAACATTGTTACAATTCTATAAAACACAAAGGGAGTAATCATGTTATAATGATAGTGGAAACAGGTCCTGTAGCGCCTTGTGAACCACCCACCCCTGCTAGGAACTAGGTTTTATAATAATAGAAGGCCTCTTAGTCTTGAATGGGGAACCCCATACCTCTAAGATCAGCAGAAGTGAATCACATTAGGATCAGCAAAGCTCTCTTTCACTGGAAAATTATTTTTCTCCAAGTACCCAAATCATGCATGCAGTGTTTGTGTTGTGTCTACAGAGTGAGCCGATCGACCTGACTAGCAGCATACATTGTTATGGTGACCTCGAAAGCTTCTGCACACAGTGTAAAGACCAAGGTCGCGATGTAAGTCTAGGGATGTTAAAAACAAGCCATTCTCATGCAAGGAAAAATCTAGCAGTTTAACTTACAACAACAGTTACATGGAGTGTTGTGTGCAGGAGATGGAAAGTGGCAAAATGGTGTTGGACTTCTAATAAGCTTATGCTAACAGAGAAATGTGTGCAATCAAGGCCCTGTCTTCACTATAGGATCTCATCTAATGATTTCGTCTGCCAGCAAAGCACACTCTGTTGTATGTGTATACTGATCTCTGGTCATAATCCAATAACAAACTGAGACACAAAAAATCACTAGGTTTGGGTTATTCCCTTCCACTGTGTTGTTGACACACTTGAAGCAAACACACAAAGTAATCATCCACTGACTCTTTTGGCTCTTGTGAAGTTCTTTTAATCTTTTCCCAATCAATATCTTTTAGAAGCACTTTCCCTTTCAGAAATGTGATTACTGCTTCGCATTTTCCCCCATGACTACAGGAGATGGTGCATTAGTGCGGGCATCTCTCTTTGGTTCTGCATACAGCCATTGTACAGCAACTTTACACTCAGTCCATAAATCATTCAGCACTGCAATATCAAAGAATGTAATGAAATCAATCCACAACACATTTGAAATTTCAACAAATCTGTCAACTTGTGTGTACCACTGTACAGGCTTGTCTCTCAACTTTGGAAAATATTCGTAAATGCTGCAAGTTCTCTCCTGCTCCATGGTACATGAACATATGCTCCTCCTTGTATGCTTCTTAACAGATAAGCCGAAGTTTCTACTTCATCTGAAGGACCTGTTAGTCAAGTCATTTTTTGCTTCGCCTACCTTTGATTATTTCTTTTTCTTTTCATTCTTCTTTGCCCATTTACTCTCTACTTTCTCAAAATCTCTGCATTTACAAATGCATTTTACCAATTCAGTAATATGTAATCCCAATGCTGAAGAACGCATTGTCTCATTACCCTCATCATTCTGATGTACCCTGAAACTTTTCTGAAATGGAACATTTTTTGAAATATTGACTTCATATTTTCTGGATAATTCTGTCAATTTATCATGAGAGACTGTTTCAAGTTTTTTTATTCTCTACCATTGGAACTTTACAACCCAGATGACTGAGGGATTGGGGTATAATATCCCACGCAAACGATGGCTCGATCCCTTCAGTCAAATCTATTCTAATGGGGAGACCATAGAGAGTTTAGGACTGCTGGCTGATTCCCACCACCATTTCGAAATTCGGTTTTACCTTGAAGAGGTGATAGCTGCTATCCTAGAAAGCCCATGAAGAAATACTGATGGACCTTTATAAAGAAAATGTTCGTCTGTGGGCCCCTATCATTACTAATATCCTAAATGCTACTGTTATTCACAGCATATACCCCTCCTGACGTTTGGCATGTATAGTTGCCTTTTATTAAAAAAGGCAATATAACTGATTCAAAAAAGAGAGCTGGGCTACGGATAATGCAGTTAAGAGCCTAGTGCAGCACAGGATTTGGGAAGGGATAGGGACACAGGAGCAGTGCCTAAATTTACACCTGCTAATTGGGAAATACATGATGTTCAAGAAAGGTACTTTATACCTTGCATTGATGGACCTCATTAGTGCTTTTGATAGGGTTGAGCACACTAAACTATGGGGCATTCTACACAGGTTGGGCGCGCCTCATCCTATAGTGGAAATTTTACGGATGCTTTGTGATTGTATTAGTGCTTCTGTCAGGTTTCGGATGGAGGGTGAAAGAAATGATTCTTTCAAGCTTTCTAGGGGTGATTTCCAAGGATGTGTTTTAGCCCCCATTGTATTCCTTTTAGGTATCAATGGTTTGCACTCTTTCTACTTGTCCAGTGTAAAGATATGCCCATTATAAATGGCAAGGGTGTGACAGCTTTGATGTATGCTGCTAATGCAGTACATTTTGTTTTGTACTTTGAATGGCTTGTGGGAAGCAGCTGACCCCTTTGTCAGACACATGGAGGACCTGGACCTAGAAGTCGATATATTTAAAACCCACTAAATGGCGTATGGCTAATCAGAGAGTAAAACAGGTCCAGTGGCTATTAAAGAGCAGTCAATCAGTCGTGCTCATGTGGTCTCTTATTTTAGAGTAACCTTTGATAGCAGGGGAAATTGTTCAGCATGTATCTCTAAGCAATGAGTTTGATTTAATGCGCAGTGGTCGCTGTTTTTGAACTATCATTAAGACTTGACAATAAACTAAACTTGCCCCTTCTGGAGGTATAAAAACTTAAATGCCTACCAGTCCTAGTATATGGGGCTCATATCTGGGGATATCGGAATACCTTCTCTGAACAGCAGGTAGAGAATCAATTTTGGCTGCTTCAGTTGGACCCAATAGCTTGAGGTTTGCTTTACATGAGGGATTTTGTCTAGATTATGTAGATGATCATATAAAGCTTTCCCCCTGCTCCTTTGGATCTCGATATGAGGAAACATGCATGCAGATCGTAATAGCAAAATTATCTCCGACTGTCTGACCTATGACTTGGGCCTGAAAATACCATGGTTGAGTTACATTAGAAATATGGCCAGCAGTCTGAATTTACCAGAATTGCTCTCTTTCCCACAGCTATTGAATAAAAAGGAGGCGGTCTGGGCCAATAAGGAGTTTAAGATACTGGCTATTGCCAACAGGGAATCTAAGGATTTAGGTAAACCATCTGTTTGTGACTTTGTTATGGCTCAGATATGCCAGGGCTTGGGGTCCTGCCTCATACGGATTAACAATGAATGGGAGAGGCCGCTCATTAACAGATTTTGGTTGGGAATCAATAGGTGTAATCTCTGTTTCCCGCTGGGCCAATATGATCCAAAAAACATTTGTGTGCCCCTGTGATAATATTTCCACCCAGAAGTTGATGCACTTTCCTCGTTTTGCTAATTTTATGAACCTTTTTGGTGAAGATTTTTATCACCTATTTCAAAAAAGCAGTGGTTCTCACAGTGTAGGTCAGCTTCTTATTTTTATTCACACTGTAGCAGATGCCACAGTGTGTCTTGCTGTGGGAGCTTTTCTTAAATATGCAATATGTTGTTGCAATTCTGTAAATTTTTTATGTTTTATGTATTTGAGTCTGTTTTTATTTATCTATTGAAATTTGATTGTATATTTTATGTAATGTTTTTACCTGTTCATTTATGGTTATTTTCAAATAACCGAAAAAAGATTAGAATTTGTTGATTGATTTTCTATTTCCTCTGATGATGGTGGTAAAATTCCATCTCTAAAAGCTTGGCCTCCCCCTCTGCTATTGGTGTTGGAAAGACAACCCTTATGCCTTCTCTCTATGACTGAATTGTTTATGGTGGTGTCCAAACAACAATCTGTGAAATCTGTAATGTCTGGATAAACCTAGTCACAGGTGCTCTTCCAATGGGGCCTTAAATTACCTAATTTGGAACAATATTAATTAGAGCAGTGGAAGTATGAATCTCTAATGGCTGTTATGTTATGACCCTAGTCACTGGTGCTGGTACAGTTACAATTGAACCAGTAACACCTGGAGGCATCACTGTGGGAACATTCTCTATTCGTGCAGGCACAACATTTGATATGACAAGTTGGACAAAAGGCTGTCCTCCTTAATGGTCTGTCATTTTGAACTGTATTTGGCTCAACAGGGGCTGTAGCCATATTTACCTTGGATGCCGAAGTACCCTCAGCATTTGTCACAGGGGACACATAAGGTGGTGGACGTGCAGCTAACAATACATCAAAAATGTTATTCCCTAAATCACTCTCTGTATGTGATTTCTTTGCAGTTTCCTGATCATATTTTCCCTGTGTATTATTCTTTTTTGACTTCTCAAGATTGTTATTTGTAATAACTGAATACAGTCTAGTCCCCTCAACTGTAGCTTTTCTCCATCTCTGTGCTTTCTTATCCCATCGAACATCTGCATAATTACACACAGTTCTCTTAGTTATATTCTTCTACTTCTCACTCTCCTTACCATGTGCTGTTTTAACCCAAATGTTTAGGACCTTACACTGTGTGGATCTAGCTGGTGGCTTTATCTCATATAGCTCAATCTTTTGTTTAAAACTGAACACCTAGTCTATAGTGCTAACCTTACTTCTAAAGCCTGACTTGAATTCATATAATACTTCTTAAACTTCTAGCCACTCTTGCAGATGGGCAAGCACTTGTTTACACAAAGATTTTTTGTACAGCATCTATAAAGCTGATGGGCCCATAGTTGCCTGGGTCAATGTGCTACCTATTTTTAAGAGTTGGAATTTTCTAACCAGTTTCCAGGAGGCTGGGATCACCATATCTAACAAGATGGCATGGGACAGATAATTGATATATGATATCAATATTTCCACACTGGCCAAATATATGTTGTTGGTAATTTTATCTGGCTCTGGTGCTCTTTCTGCTGTGTAGAAGTTGATAGCTGACCTTGTTTCGTTTAGCCCAAATTCAAACTTACTCGACTCACTTCACGTAATGTATTCCTATTCAAAGGGCAGATCTAAACCCTCCTGTGCCTTACCACTACCACCCCAATAGTGGTTAGTAAAGTGAGTAAACCAGTGGTGGGGTGGAACACATAATTCTAAGTTCCAATTGGTTTCCCTAATATATACTGCAGCAGTTTTTTAAAAAGCGTTATTATCTTTGCCCACAGGGAACTCTCCCATTCTCTTTTTGCCTTTGCCTGTTCCCTCTTTTAAAGCAACCTACACCAGGAATCTCTGCAATTAACCTTGGCTGCTTTCAAGAGCTTGAATATGCCTTATTGGGTTCAGAATTCTGGACACTTTATCATTGCTAACCAGTGCGAAAGTGCATATGCTCTTCACTTAAAACATGATAGCATGGGCTTATCCACAATTGGCATATTTATTTTACTAATACATCCCTAATACAGTGCTCTATATGTACCCAGGACATTTAAATTAAGTTCTACTAGTGTCCTAATTGTGCCACCCTCTTCAGTAGCCTTTAAAGAGCTTGAGGGTGCATTTTAATCTGCCATTACGACTTGGCCAGCTAGCCTAATTGTAATGCTCAAAACTTGTTTTTTATTACATATATTTCAGCCTAAGGTAGGCTCTAGGCTGCCCTATGGGTATGGGCAGTACATGTAAAAGGTAGGGCATGTACCTTTGAGTTGTACATGTCCTAGTATTGAAAAACTGTTATATTTGTTTTTCACTAAAGCTAGACGTATCTGTCCTATAGGTTAACATTGGGATTGCCTTAACACATTTTTAATTGTCATTTCAAATTGGAAAAATATATAGATTTGGAGCTTGGTGTCTCTGGATGCACAATTTAAAATCACAACTTATGGTGAAGTTGGATTTCAAATTGTAGGTCTGAAAATTGCACTTTTAGAAAGTTTGCATTTTCTCTCTATAACCATTCTGTGCCTATGCTTCTCTCTGAATACACGTTTGGGTTGATTGACAGCTGGGCTTTGTGCATTTCCTCTACAGAGTCACACACCAAGGGAGCTGGGGTGTGACTGTTGCATCCTGATGCCCCATCACCAGGTTGATAGGCTTTCTTGAGATAGATTGGGAGGGAGGAGCTGAAACTTGCACCTGAATAGGGTTGTGCCTGTCTCCAAACAAAGAGCTGCACACCCCCCTGTAGTGAGTCTAGAGCCAGGTAGGACAAGCATGGACCTTGTGATCTTCAAAGGCCACTTTGATGTTTCCCCCACATCAAAGGCAGATTTGGATATGAGTACTGGACCCCTAACACCACCAAATCAGAACTTGTAAAGAATCGCAGTAAGGGCAGGTTGGAGGTAATCCCTCTTTGATGGAAATTCAATTTAAATTAAATTAAATATGGAATACCAGTCGCATTTTCTAATATATATTATGTTACCCAAAATAGGGAATACATCGAGCCTTGCTGCAGTGTAGAAAAGATTTTAACAAGACGTATGAACCTGAAACAGGAGCCTCGCCCTACCTATAGACAAGGTTGGTAGACACTGGGTTTTGTAAAAGGATCCATCTATATTTTGCGACTTTTAACCAAAATTATAATACTAGTCGCATTCTCTAATACATACTATGTTCCCCATAACACAGAATACATCGAGCCTTATTGTCATGAAGAAACGATCTTTACAAGACATACGAAGTTGAAGCTGGCGTCTTGTTCTGCCTATAGATAAGGTTGGTAGAAACCGTGGCTAATATTGATTTAAGGTGAGAAAAAGCATACATCTATAGTTGAACCCAAAAATAATGAGGATATGATATTCTGGACCTTTTTTTCAATGTTTACTAGAGGCAAACAAGTGCATTCAATAACTAAAAGACATTCATAAAAGAGATAAGACGCAACATGGGGAATGTTTGAGATATCTAAATGAAAGCATTCAACAATTTGGATGGTCCAAAAAAATAAATAGAGAATAATCATATAATGAATTAGGCAGAAGAAATTAAGCATGTAGCAACTCACAATATTTTATTTGTAGAACATACTAAGATGTCCTTTCCATATTCTTGTTTGACATGATTAGGTGAAAATTACTCTTAGGGTCGACTAATAAGCTGTTCCTCAGGTCATGCTTATAGCATAACCCCCTCAAGCCTTGTCGGGTGGAGCTGGGCTAAGAATTTTACACCGAAAATAAGGTTGTTTTTTAATTAATATCCTAAAATAGAAAAACCAAAAGATATATGTAACAATATTGATACTTATGTCTCTCTCTAATATTGGTAACTATAGGACCGACCGCTGAGCGGTACATATATGTTTTTTATGTGATGTCACTCACGCATCTGAGATAGGAGTTGGGCAAGATCAAAAGACGCCAGATAAAAGTAAGGATAAACTTAACTTTGATATAAGTAGGTGTGAATATTATAATAGAAATCCATCTCTCAAATATATAATTTTTGATTCATTACCAATTCCTAGGTGGTCCTATTGACAAGTATACAGAAAGAATGGTTCACGTAAGTGAATATCACCTGAATAATATAGTTGAGTTTCTCAATAGGATTTTTTCAGACAAAATATAAACATAAGGGATGAATGGAAGATTGAAAGATAATTTCACTTCACAATCTGAAACAGGAGAACAGGGGTGGTGTGGTTATGTTTATTAAAGCAGCACCACAATTATTAAAGTTTACAATTGTTATGATGATAAATGAAGACAAAACAGACTAAAATCTCTTTGTATAATGATAGAGTGGAGTTTATATTTGGTTTATATTTTAAAATAGGCTACGAATTTGAAAGAGAGATAGAATATACGTTGCACTGAAAAAGGTGGGTCTTATGCAGTTTGGGGAACCACCGAAATGCCTTAAAGCTCATTTTGAAGAGGTTACATTCAATGAACGAACAGCATTGATTATAATGAAATTGAATATTGTCAATACTGTTATTGATTTAGATGGAATAACCATTGTCAAAGATTAATTTTCATATCTGATATTTTTCTCTCTCTGATGTTTTTAATCAGTTTTTTATTTAAAGCCTGAAATATGTTTTTTAGAAATATTGTAATGTACATTCTGATGATATTTTAATTTATTAAAGATAAGATATAGATAAATACATCCCCTTGGTGTTTCCTTATCGGTACTGGTGAAGTTTATGGTTTTGATTTATTCGCAAAAAGTAGTGGTTATTGACCTGCCAAGAGTTGTTGCTTTTTCAAAAAATGACTCAGGAATTGAACCTGAGATAGCTGGACATAAATTCCTGGCAGGTAGAGGCCAGCAGTGATGGTGGCAGCATTTCGTCCATGTCCTTTGACAGGGGGTCCTTATGCCCAAGAGTTTGGTAAATGATTTTGTGGTAGGAGATGACATAGATGGTTTGAGGCCTATGAAATTGTACTCCAAATGCACAAGGTCCATGAATCAGATTGGGGGCCATCCTTAGAAGATCTATCCCTAGTGAGGGACACTCTACTGGTTCTAGAGAGGAGTGACAGGATGAGGCATCCTTTATGAAGGAGGCCCTATCCGGTAATTTGGTTTGACCCCAGATGAATAAAGGCAAGAATGCAGGAATAGTCAGAAGCTTTCCCTACAGATCTGGGTACATTGTGTTGATTCCTTTTTGCAAGACACTGGATGGTTGGGTGAATGGTAGTATGGTAAATGTCAAGAACCAGTTACCTGTATATCCTGTTTGTTTCTTCTGGTGGAAAGATGAAGCTAGTTCTAACCGGCCCTGCACTCCTTGCCCCAACACACTGAAGTAAAACAGTGTGGTGTTGTCAAGAAATCCAAGGGAAGGGGGAAATTGGATAAAACAATAAACAGAGAAACACAACACTTGTCCGGTTCCAAAGATGTTCGTTTTTTCTGTACTCTGGTTTCTTGACAGTGTGATATCTAAACAAATAAAAGAAAAACAAGCTCTTTATCCTATTCTGCAATCTATTCTTTCTTATGTCTAAATGCTAACTTTTGTGCAAATGCTTTTATTACATTTAAAACCAAAGAATACCTCTCTAATCTGGCTCTATAGCTTGCCAGAACAGTGGACCACGTGTTAATGTTACTTCTTCCTTTAAAGAGAAAATAAAACCTCATTAGACAAATGTGATATTCAGGACTTCTAATGTTGGTTCTATCTGTGACCATGAGATGGCGCTACTTACTTAACCTGTGCCCAATGATGCTTATAAATAACCTCTGCTTTATCATTCATGGGTTCTTCAATCAAGTTTTGAAATAACACTCCTCTGAATTCAAAGTCTCTTGAAACGCAACCTATGGTTTCCTTTGAAACATTTGTGGATCCTCAGAAATGCTT
This sequence comes from Lissotriton vulgaris, assembly GCF_964263255.1. Taxonomy (NCBI): domain Eukaryota; kingdom Metazoa; phylum Chordata; class Amphibia; order Caudata; family Salamandridae; genus Lissotriton; species Lissotriton vulgaris. Next base: position 1,358,248,807 of record NC_141687.1, read on the forward strand.
ATAATGAGCTTTGAAATGTTTGAATTACTTTAAAATGAAATATGAAAGCAGTTTGTTCACAAAGTTCAGAGAAATCAACTTCTTTCCCTTTCAAAGTCAATGCGATCGTAAATGTGGCCAAAAGTCTTGGTTTTATCCGGAGAATCAGGACAATAGGTTCGGTGTCTTATTAATGATAAATACACTTACTTCAGTGCTCTGGTTTGCATGCTCGATAGCTGGTTAATGACTTTCTGTTTCTTTTCGCAGGCGGAACTTGACGATGTCCACAGAAGCCCGGAAATGCTGGGGATGAATCCGGAGGAGGACCAGTACCGAGATTTATTTTATTTATTTATTTTATAGCATTTGTAAGGCGCGCAGCTACCCACAAAGGGTTTCCCGGCGCCAGAGCCGCAAAGCACACAATATCACTGGGAACAGACAAAGCAATTATTTATTGAACAGCCAAGTTTTTATGCTCTTTCTAAAATTCACATAGCTTTCCTCCTTGCGTATGTGGATAGGCAGTGAGTTCCACAGCATTGATGACGCCTTCCGGCTGCTAGGAGAGGCAGGACAAAGCTTCTCGGAGGGGAACAACAAGACAGGAGATTCAAATGAGGAGAGGTTCAGGATACGCAGGTAAGCTGGGGGTTGACGATCACAAGCAACTCATTTAGCTTTGAGTCTGCTTTTATAGGCAAAGGCGGGCGGGGTCTTGCACGCGCTGCACGTTTTCAGGATTCACAGTTTGTAACGTGCATCGCTAATTATCATATCGGCAAGAAGTGAAACACTGCAAGCTTATAGATTGTTCAACAAGCCTTGCAACACCCAACTACTTACTTTCAAACGATTCTGAATAATAATTACATTCAAAGGAGCTCTTTCTGGAATTACAACAGTTCCTACGTTATTATACCAAAGACTTAGCAACAAACCCTAAGTGTTGAAAAAATCTTGCTCTCTACTGTAAACTTGCTCTCTGTTGCTGAGAAACCCTAACAGTAAAAGATTATCAGAGGCTGTATAATTTCTTCGGAGCAGAGCATGTGTTCATTCTTTGCTGAGCTGAGCTTTGTGCATTCCTTCTAGACAGTCACACCCAAAGGGAGCTGGGTGTGTCATTTGCATCCTGATGGCCCATCACCAGGCTTCTTGCCTGGGAGTGAGAGGGACTGGATCTGCTCTCTTCATCCTTTAACCAAGTTTCTCCAAGGGGTTTGCAGACTTGCCTCTTGTTCTCTGAAGTTTCAGGGTCACAAAAGACTTCTTGCAACTCAGCTGGTACTGCAGGACTCTACAATCTGGGAGTCCAATCCTTTCTTGAAGTGCCCCTCTCCAGTCCTGGGCCTCAGAAGTGGATTCTGTCATTGCTTTCTGGAAAGATCGAAGCATGGGCACCTTTGCACTGATCGTAACTGATACAATGCTATCTGACGCCGACGCAGTGCAGATTCTACAATGCCATGGGTCTCGACTGTGAGGTTTGATGATGATGCAGCACTGCTTCAAAGGTACAGCTGTGAGGCTTGACTATGGCGCAGCGCTCATCCTTCAACAAAGACTGCAGGTCTCCATTTCAACACATCGACCGGACTGCATTAATTGGAACTGACGCAGGAAGTCCTCGACGCAGATGCTTGCTCCATACAAGGTACTTTTTCAACTGGCCCTGCGTGGGTCCTTTAGATGGCCTGTCCTCCATTGCAGTTGGCCTGAAACTTTGGATTTACACCGGTCTAGCATGAACTCATGTAACTTTTTGGCGCTATTGACTTCCAAGCACTGTTTTTGTTTTTATTCTTTAAAATATGAATATATCAACTTCTACTGATTGGATTTGTGTAGCTTTAATCTTATGTCACACAAATAAATATATGCTATTTTTCTAAACTGGTGTGGAGTCTTTCCCTGCCTAGCTGTACTGTATTGATGCAAAAGGATGAACATCCATTCCTGTAGATGGGGACCGAACTCCATGTCTCTTAAAAGAGGCAGATGTCATAGGCTTCAATATATGTCAATATATGTCCGCCAGTAGGACAGCATGTTTTGAAGCCCCACCACATTCTATGACACAATTTTGAGCATGTTTAAATGGTCTCCTCTAGAATCCCCAACTCCTACTGTATCATTCCTACTGTTCTGAGGCCCTTCCGAGCTTTGGGCTATCACTATTTGGGCATAACCAGTATCTTCTTCCCCCTCATTGCCCCTACAATTAAGATCTGTTATTCTGGGTGTACTCTGTCCTCCAAGACATTTAGACCCAGTGGCTGCAGCAGTTTCAGGAATATAAGTGTTTCTTAGGTTTAGAAGGACTTGCAAGTCATTTCACATTCAATAACTAACTGAGCTGTGTGTGTTTGCAATGCAAATAGTGCCTGCCTGCATCTATTGACATCAAATCTACCACTAGGTACCGCTAATAAACAATACTTTTAGCACATCATAGAGACCCATTTTGGGATCCTGTCAATACTGTTAATGTTGCTCCTGGTGATAGAATGACAGTGTTTTACTTCACAGAGCCAGTAGATCACTTTGTTAATTAGAGAATCCTGATCTTCTACCATACCAATAGGTAGTTTAGGGACCTGGTTAAGGTAGATTGCAGTTTGTGTAACATGACGCTGGAAGCCGGAGTTAACCCCATTGTATACTTTCCCAAGAGGACCTGGTGAAGTTGGAGGCAATGGGGATTGATTCTACGTAAGGGAAGGACTTACAAATTGATAGAATTTCTGGGTAGGCCCTCCAGTGCTTCATGGCCCCAGGCCCACATTACACCCACCTGCTTTGATCACATCCCAAGCACCTCGGCTGATAAATTCCCAGGTTAGGTGTTCCCTTGACACAATACCTCATCTTGCCTATTACTCAAAGGGGAGGGCAAACAGGATAGGACACACTCAGTAGGCCAATAGAACCACGGGCTCTGGGTATAGGATTTTCAATAATCTTTCACTCACTAATTCTAACCTCCTCTGTCCTCTGAGCACTATGTTCCCCATGCAAACTTACACATTGCTTAGCTGTAATTTCTCCAATCTTTCCTTCCAAGCCTTCAAATTTTTTTGTGCGAAGAATACCTCCTCTTTTAAGCCATTAATAAGGGCAAAAAGACTTATGATAGTTTTCAGACTCCCTGCATGGACATCCTCATTCTCAGTCCCAGTACCTAATTCCTGTTTTGTTTCATCTCCACAAAGTGCCGAGAAACTATTATGGTACTTTACTGTTAGATTATTGTGCGCCATAATAAGAGCCCTTGGGGCTACAACTTGAGCAATGGACTTTCAGAGGTTCTTGTCAGGTTAACTGAAAATGCCCACACTGTGACTTTCTCAAACATTTGTAGTATATGCTTATTACTAAAGCTTGGGTATGTTATTGGGTATGTTATTGAATAAGATATGTTGATAGTCCCTGTGGGAGTGATATTAATAATATTGTTACATTTATCAAGCAGTATTGTAATTTGGCAGCAATTAGGTTAAGCATTAGCAGAAGACATCCTGCATTTAGAGATTATCTTGTCCGTTTTGCGGTATCCATTTTGTATTTCTGGCAGCCATTCTGTTTACCATGTGCTCGCCATGTGCTCTGTCCTTACTTCCTGTCGACTGCTATTCAAATCTGCCTAGAGACGAGATATATTTAGCCTCTCCTGCTTTGCTCATGCTCAGTTGAGCTTACAGCTGTCCCCAACTTGTAACTGTCAGGATGTGTCCACCAGAATTAGCTAAATGTCAGCCCCTCCCACTTGTTGCCAGCACACTCTCTGTATAACAGCATTCTGTACATGTACCGCCTTCATTTGAGCCCCTGTGTGGGTATAAAAGGAGCAAGCTCCTTCCAGTCGTTGTGCTACTTCATGCATTACCGAAGGGTGCTCTGTGAATGTAGTTCCGCCTCATGAGGTTTAATAAACTCTGTCTTTTCTATTCCAGTTTCTGAGGCAACTTCTTCCTATTGGTCTGAGGACTCTGTGCAGAGAAGGGCGAATCCATTGCACTGGTAGGCCTTGCTGAGGCTCACCACCACAAATTGGTGCTTCCAACGCGAGGCTCATCGGCGAATCGGATGCCCGAAGGACTGGTCGCGACGAAGGATTGGAATCTCGCTTTGGACGCGATCGCTGCCTGAGGAGACCCGAGTCTTGGCACCCATGGCGTTTTTCCTTTCTTTCTGATCTGACCATCCAGGTGGCGCCAGTTCTCGACTGAGATCTCTTCTGTTGATTCGCCATGCAGTGACCATTTGGTCGATTTGAGAACTTGGCAGTTGGAACCTGGGCATCATTTGATTGGTAAGAGCCGTTCTGTGGCACTTGCTGTTGGTTTGATGCCTTTGATTGGTAAGATAGATTAGTAACACTTACTGCAGCTTTGTTTGTACGATTGGCCAATATTGAAATCTGTTTGATAATTATATATGCATTGCAATTCATATAGGCAGGTAATGAGGAGATTTTTCTCTATCTAACTTTGTTTGAACGGCGCAACGTACGAAGAGTACCTTAAGAGCTAATTTGATTTATAAATACTGTATATTCTGCACTATTTTTGGCATGCCTGTTTCCAGCACACTTCGTAGCATGTGTTGCTTTTGTAGTGGTACCAATTTTAGACTTGATGAAGCACAACCTGCCCCCCCTGGAGGGGACACCTAATAGGGACATGTATATTAAGTATGGTATTTCTTCCATAATGTACAGCACGTTATGGAACAAATACACTCGTAAAGATCCTGAGTTGCGTTGGAATATGCATGGGTCATTTGATTTGCGATTCTGCGAAAGATTCAGCATGTGGAGCAACGGATGTTTAAGCGAAAGGCTAGGCAAGATATGTTTGACTGTGTATGAATGTGGAAGAAAGAAGTGCGTGAGCGAATGAAGCATGAGCAAGCCTTGATTGAAAAAGAACAACGTAGAAGCATTCACGCGAAAGCATTGGAAATGAATAATAGGGAAATTAAAGAAACTAAAGAGAGGGAAGATAGGGAGCATCATTCACAGGTGAATGGCCAATACGCTGTTCGTAGACCTCTTTATCCTATTCTTCATAAACTCCAAGATGATTCTCTCTTATTAGATCGTTGTCCACCTCCGTATACTCTTCCTTCTGCTCCTTATGAGTCAGATGAAAGACTCTTCTACAGACCAGGCCAAAGCTAGAGAAACTTGCTCGATGTTATCTGCTGAACGTGCATCTGATATTAGATCTGCTGTGCGTAAAGCCATTCGTAGTACTGCCACTGCTTCTGAACTTTTAGATAGTATAAAAGATTGGCAGGAAAGGGAGCAAATATATTTTACCGATACATTTGCTGCAGAGGTTATCAACCGGTTTAGAAAATATTCGGTAGAAATAGAGACCGATGATGTAGCAGCTGATTGTAAAAAACTACGAGAAGGTCTTTATGTCTTTTCCCAGGTGGCTGACATGATCAGACGCTTGGTTAAACTGCGTGTTGAAGCAGCCCGTTTGCGAGAGGAGAAAAAGGCAGCTGACGCAGCTGCACAAACATCCCGAATCAGCATGGCATGAACTTCTACTCCTGAAACAGATAAGAATCTTGTCATTAATGTGAAACCCATGCGGGAAGCCGCGCCTTTATATGTTCCTTCTAAAGGAACGGGTACAAATGATGATAAGACTTCTGTAGATGCTAAAGGATATTCTATTTATAATTTGGGTTTACACTCCTTGGAATTGAGCAGATGTTATGGCCCTTAAAAATGCATTGCCTGATCCGCGAAAGAATCCAGCAGCCTTTTATGAGGAAGTTGAGGGTGCCATTAGCTCTTGTACTATGACTTTGCTTGATATTGATTTGTTTTTTGGACTAATATTACCGCCTGGTATGTTGAGAACGGTGAGTAAAGTTGATGATCCTGCGACATTTGGAGCATTGTGGAAAGATTTAGAGCAGTTAGATGAAGATAGAGAACCTGTACAGAAACTGCGTCAGTTCATTTTAAATCTTCCGGCAGCTATATTAGTTAAGTTAAAAATGATTGTTCCCCCTAAAAAGATAGATTGGACAGTGTTGGAATCTTGTAAGCAAAAGGTAGATGAATCAGTTTCTGACTTTTTCACACGCTTTAAAGAAGCAGTCCACGATTTTAGTGGCCAGTCATTTACAGATGTCACAGGTAGACATCTGTTTGTCGATAAATATGTCGCAAATCTTTTGCCAGGAATAGCTAGTCGCCTGATGGCCAGTGAGAGTTTATGGACTACCTCTTCTCCGGTTTCTCTCTTAACCATGGCTCAGTATTATGAGCAACAAGAATTAGAAGCTAAAAATAATAAGGATAAAAAGTATAAAGAGTTGAAAACAAAAGTTATGTTGGCTCAAGCTTATGGCCCACCTTCTAGAGGTAATGATAGAGGTGGACGTGGATCTTATGGTTCGTCTTTTCCTTCTTATACTCGTTCGGATTTGTCTGTTGACCAGTGTGCGTACTGCAAGAAATTTGGACATTGGCTTTCTGATTGTCCGATAATGCGTGCTCAGCAGTGTCCACGTGGTCGGGGACAAATGAGAAATTGCTCAGGATATTTAGGGCCTAGAGGAAGCACGAATGATCGTGCTAGGTTTTATGCAACTACACGTGGGCAGGATGGTTTAACACTTTTGATAGAAGGAACCAATATCAAATGTCCGACTATCTGCTTAGGCATAGGATTGCCTAGGATGGGGTAAGGATCCAGTTGAAGTTCCAGTAGATCAGAGGGGTCCCTATGTTACAGCACATGTTTTGGGTTCTACTGATCAGTTTCTGGCTGATACAGGAGCTACTCGTAGCACCTTGTCTAAACACTTGGTTCCTAGGGCTCCCCTGTCTGGCTTAACTATTAAATCAATAGGTTTCGATGGAACACCTTCCCTTAGCCCACTGTCACAACCACTCGCATTCCATGTTGATAAGTTTACTGCACCATGTCCGTTATTGCTTTTTCGGAACACGCCAGACAATATTGTGGGTCTTGATATGCTTAAATATTTCAGGATTACGATACAATGTTCTCTGGAAAGAGTTCAGGTTATTTTAAATGACAACTACCCTGTGATTGAGAGATCCTGTATCGTTAAGGAGGACGTTGCATTAGCTTCACTCCCTAGTACCTTGTGAGCTACTTCAGACACCGATGTAGGGCAAATGGTTATTCCACCAGTGCATATTAGTGTCAAGGAGGGTGCTTCATTGCCAAGACTGCCTCAGTATAAGATTTCTCGAGAAGGGGAAGAAGCACTCACACGCATTGTACATGACTTGATTAAAGTAGAGGTCGTGGATGAAGTTTCCTACAATGTTTGCAATAGTCCGAATCTTCCCATTTTGAAAAAGGATACTGACACTAAGATTTACAGATTTATCATCGACTTGAGAGAAGTAAACAAGATTGTAGTACCGCAGTACCCTGAGGTTTCTGACATAACAACACTACTTACTTTGGTTCCTCCTACAGCAACTACATTCTCTGTCACAGACTTGAAGATCCCTTTCTTTTCGATCTCTATTCATCCTGATAGCCAATATTTGTTTGGTTTCACTTTGAATAATCAATCGTCTAGATTTTGTAGAGTTTCTCAAGGCTATACTGAGAGTCCTATGTATTTACAGTCAAGCATTGAAGAGACAGCTTGATTCCTTTACTTTGCCTGAAGGAGTGGCTCTCATACAATATGTTGATGACATCTTGTTGGCAGTTGATACGCCTGAGCAGTGTGAAAAATGTACTTTGTCTTTGCTTTCTTTTCTTGCCACACACCATCATAAAGTATCACGAAAGAAATTGCAATATTATAGACAGAAGGTAACCTACTTAAGTCACCTGTCTAAGGAGGGCCGTGCATTGACACCAGATCGCATTCAAGCAATTTTAGACACCCCAGTACCTTCCACACAGAAAGATGTCCGTGCGTTTATTGGTTCGACTTCGTTTTGTAGGCAATGGATATTGGTCTTTTCACACATTGTTAAACCCCTGCTGGCGCTTTTGACTAAAAACACTCCAATCCCCCTTCCATGGACAGATGAATGCCAAAATGCTTTTCTTCAGTTAAAACAAGCTCTTTGTTCTGCACCAGTGTTAGGCACACCAGATTACACGAAGGCTTTTACACTCTATGTACACAAGAAAGATGGGTGTGCATTCTCAGTTTTAGTACAGACACATGGTGATAAGCAGCGTCCCTGTGCATATTTTTCTGCAGTTCTTGGTCCTGTTGCTCGTGCATTGCCTGGATGCCTCCATTCAGTTGCAGTGACAGCTGTGTCCATACGTCAGAGTGAAGCGATAGTTTTGTCACACAAACTGTTTGTGCTAGTACCCCATGCAGTAGATGCCCTTTTGAATCAGACCAAGACACAACACTTAACTAGTGCTCGCCTGACAGGATCCGAATTGACACTGTTAGCACCTCATATTACCTTGAAGAGGTGCGCACACTGAACCCAGCCACTTTGTTGCCATATCCTGCGACTCAGTCCTAGTCAGAGGAACCTCACGATTGTATATTCCTTACTGAGGAACAGACAAAGGGTCGTATCGATTTGCAAGATACGCCCCTTCCAGATATAGATGGGGAACTGTAGGTTGATGGGTCCTGTCTGAAGTTACCAGATGGCACGACTTCAGCTGCTTATGCAATCACCACGCTTGAGACAGTAGTGGAAACAGCTCGCATACCTCAGAAGTCGGCTCAAGCAGCTGAACTAATAGCTTTGACACAAGCGTGCGCACTGATTTGTGTGTGAACATTTACACTGATAGCCGCTATGCTTTTGGAGTGATTCATGATTTTGGCCTACTCTGGAAGGAAAGAGGCTTTCTTACATCCCTCAGGATGCAGATAATAAACAGAGAATTAGTACATAATCTCTTGACTGCACTTACATACCCAAAGAGAGTTGCTATTATGAAGTGTAGCGCACACAAGAAAATCATTGACAAAATAGCACAAGGCAATGCCTTTGCAGATTGTGTAGCTCGTGAGACTGCGATGCAGCGAAGCACTACATCCATGTTCGTAGTGAAATAACAAGCTGAGCGTTGACATGATCCTAGAGAGGAAGTATTGGACATACAGAGATCTGCCTCTGTGGAAGAACTTGAGCAATGGTCTAAAGAAGGAATGTTAGATGACAAAGAAATTAATACGTGGAAAATGCCTGCAACCTATTTACAACCTATGGTTCAAATGGCACATGGGCTGGCATATTTTGGAGCTCTAGCAATAACTAAATTGCTTTTGCAAGTTTGGGAGCATCCTGAAATTGCCAGCACAGCTAAAAGTTTAGTACAGTCCTGTTTGATCTGTTGGCAGTATAATCCTGGAAAAGGGACACAGACTCCTACAGGAGGGTTTGCTACACCAACCGCACCTTTAGAAGTCTTGCAGATGGATTACATCCAACTTGAATTCTGCAATATTCTGAAGTATGTCCTAGTGATGGTATTTGCCTTCAGTAAATGGATAGAGGCATACCCTACAAACGATAATACTGCTCTTACCACAGCAAAGGTGCTTCTAAAGGAGTGTTTCCCTAGATATGGTGTTTGTAAGCTTTTGTGGAGTGACAACGAACCTCATTTTATTGGGCAAGTTGTTGAGCATGTCCTTAAAGGATTAGCGATCAAACAGAAATTCCATACAGTCTTCCACCCGCAATCAGAAGGATTAGTGGAAAGATACAATGCTACTTTAAAATTGAAGTTGGCGAAAATACTGGCTTCCACGTCTTTAAAGTGGCCAGCTACATTACCCTAGGCATTGTTGTCCATAAGATCGGTGCCACATTCACGATCTGGTCTCACCCCGTACCAAATGGTCTTTGGGAGACTGATGAATATTTGGGGAGTTCCTAAGCCACGCCCCATACATGATGATCCTTGTGTTCAGTTGAATGATTATTTGCCACAGTTAACCAACAGTTTGATCTCTATTCATCAACAGGTTCGAGAAGCGCTTCCTGACAGATCTACAGATTAGGCCCACGAACTCCGTCCTGGCGACTATGTGATGGTCAAGGTCTTTGACAGATTGAACAGCCTGGTACCGAGGTAGCGAGGTCCGGAGCAAGTGCTCCTTGTGACAAGGACAGAACTTCGAGTGATGAACAAGAAGAACTGGGTCCACAGCACACACTGTAAGCGTGTGTCGCCTGCCTTGGTGGAACCTGCTGTGCTGACTGACCATCAACAGATTCTGGAGACGTAGAAAGGTCAAGCTATCTCACCTGACGAATCTGCGGAAGTCTTCCCGGACCACACGATTCCTGGAGCATTGCAATATCACTTGAGACCAAGGAAAGAATCTGCAGTGTTGAAAAAGAGAGGTTGAGCTACCGCCCTGGGTTAGTGAAACGGAGAGCCAATGTGCCCTGTCCAGCTGCGAAACCGGCATTTCAAACATTACGGTAAATCGTGGCTCTGGAAAAGGGAAGGATGCTAGCCCCTCCATATCGCTACCAACATTCTAACTAAGGGGGGCCCCTCCAAAGCCCAGTCTGGAATCGGCACGAGAAGCTATGACCATCGCTCACTATGAAAGATCCCGGGCTCAAGAACCAATGAAAACAGGGCCTTCGCGCACCCAAACCCAGTTATACTCCTCTATAGTGAGTGACCTCATAATTCCCTCTGCTTCTGAATCCCATAAATTCTCCTCTGGTGACACCCTCACAGAAACTTTACCACACTCCGACACTAATGATAGAGGGATCCAAGTGCGTACCAACCCCCCAACAGCTCAGTCGGATGAACAAAACAGGAATCCTTCTATTATCCTTTTCACCCCAGAGTACGAATCAAAGGGTCCATTCGACATTCTGAATAGAGGTAATCGACTTTGTCTCCTTAGCACTATACCATCTTTAAATGGTTTATGCTCAGCTGACCTATCTGTAGAATTCATAAAAATTGAAAGAACACAGGATAAGGAAGCGACAAAAGCCACCTGGATTTCATCCGAAATTGTAAATAAAATCCTAGATGAGCAAAATATTCTCAAAGCCTGGGGGATTAAATCTGCCTTACATCATAATGTAGGATATCCGCTTCCCCTGCTCGAGAGACCTCGGTATGGACCACCTATAAAAAATTCGAAGACAATGTCAGTGCTTAGGGGCGCATTGGGTCGATCCCCTACAAAAATACAAGCAACATTCATCCAAAAGAGCTCGATGGTCTTTAACCCGAACAATCCAGACGATCATCAGTTTTTTAGAATAAGGAACACACTAAGTCAACCGCAATGACAAGGGAATCCAACAGAGCCAGGCTGGCATTTGGCCACATCACTTCTGAAACTATGCTCATGGAATCTACATGGGCTTAACGACAAGGCAACAGACATTGAATTCCTACAATATGTGAAATTATTTGATATAATCCTCCTTCAGGAAACATGGCTGGAGTATCCAGCACACATAGAAGGCTACACATGCTATCACTCCCCAGCCATAAGAAAAAGTAAATTCGGCAATTAGCAACTTACATCAAAATCTCAAAAGTCGGCAGTGCGCAGGAATTTGCCACCAACTCTCCTGCCATAAACACAGTTCAGATTACATTAAATCTAAGGGGGCAAATAGAAGAGGTGCTGCTGATCAACACCTACATCAACCCAAAAAAGAAGAAACAAGAGTCGAAATTTCTAATAGACCACTTATACCACTTAATGACTCTGCAAACTTCACCCAATTTAATTCTTTCTGGAGACTTCAACCAATACATTTTAGGCTCATCCTCAACTAGTGACGTTCAGGCTCAGTCTTACTACTGGAACATTCCAACTCAGTCCATTAGCAGCCAAGATGAAACCTCCAAGCCAGCGAAAGAGCTGCTGGAAGACCTGGAGCACATTGGCCTGAGGGTCCTAAATGGAAGATTCCCTGAGGACTCTCCATCTGTGGCCTCATACAACTCAGGCAATGCAACCTCTACAATAGACTACACGCTAGTCTCCCTCCCACTTTTTCATCATATACTGGGCTTTAACCTAGGAGACAAGGGAGACAGCGACCACCGCCTCCAAGAAGTCTCTTTTCTTGCCTTTCCGGACTCAATTCTACCCAATCCAACAGGAACACATGCCTGTGACACCATAAATCTTGAACGAATCAAAACCTGAGTCGCAAACACGATGGAGGTACTTCAAGTAGCAAAACTACAATTAAACAGTTTAAATTATCCTATGGGCAACCCAGTAACCGTATGGGAAATCCTTACGGCCGAATTTGCAAATACATACTCCACAACAGTACGGCACTTCCCATCTTTTGGTTTCAAGGCCACATGGAAGATTTCAAGCACCCAGAAACTAGTCTTAAAAGATCACAAAAAAGGGATTAATAGATCCGTAAAATTATTGAGAAAAAGCCCGAGCAAAAGGGATCTTCTCGAACAGCTTCGCAAACACCGAGCAGACCTCAAAAAACTGAAATGGTTGGTCAAAAGATCTAATGAAGAAGATTTCTGGGCTAAACTTCATTATGACTCTAAGGGAAATAACAGCGCCTGATTTTGGTCTACGCTAAACAAATTTTAAAATCCAAAACATGGTGGAATAACATCGTACATAACCAAAAGCTCGAGGGAATCCTTCTTAGACACTCATTTCAATCAACAAGCCGCGGTAACAAACAAGCTCCAGGTTGCCCAGGAGGGCCATCCCTGACAAACAATAAAACTACATGAAAAAGCTAAAATCGAAATTAATGCTGTTACACTTAGGAAATTAATCTCAAAAGGAAGGAAGGATGGTGCACCGGGGCCAAATGGAATTCCTCCAGCCCTCTTTAAACTTGATCCGGAATACTGGGCAAAATCCTTGACCCCCCGTTTTATGTCTGTCAGTCACTATGGGTGTCTTCCTGCATCATGGAAGGGTGCAGTTATCTCACCGATATATAAGGCGGGGGACAGAACGTTACCATAGAACTATCGTCTGATAGCCCTTCTGGACATTGAGGCAAAATACTTCCCAGGGCTCTTATTGATTCAGCTGTGCGAATGGGCATCCAAGTGCAACATAATTCCATCTAGTCAAACTGGATTTTGTAGAGAAACGGGAACTACAACAAACCTCCTGGCACTATCGGTGCTTATTGACAAAGCAAAACTGACTAAACAAACACTCACTTTTGCTTTGTGGACTTCAAGGCGGCTTTCTACAATGTCCATCGAGCCAACCTTTGGAGAAAACCTGCCTTCTGGTGAATCCCTGCCCCTCTACTAAATCTCTTGATTGAATTGCACTCTAACACGTGGGTTCAGGTAAAGCTTGGGAATGGCACGCACCTCTCTAGGCGTGTTTCGACCACAAAAGGCCTCGAGCAAGGGTGCGTCCTAGCGCCTACCCTTTTTAATTTATTTACAGCTGACCTGCCACCTGCCCTTGAAGCCTGCAATTTGCACGCACCCCTGACTGGGGGGCAAAGCCCTGCCCAGCATATCCTACACAGATGATGTGGTCCTGTTTAGCCAAACCAAAGTAGGACTGCAGAATCTTATCAACACGCTGCATGGATACACCGAGGAGAATTTACTTGAAGTAAATATTGACAAAACCAAAGTGCTGTCAATAACTGGGAACAAAAAGCCGCACACTTGGCTCCTTGGAACACAGGTATTTACAAACTGCTCCGAATATAAATACCTTGGAATCTTAGCCGACAAAGGAGGTCGCTTCTCAAATCATCTTGAGGCCACAAAGAGAAAAGGTATGCTGATTGCAACAACACTCAAACAGCTAAAAAATAAGCTGACCGGACCCACTTTTCTACCATTGCTCCGCATTGCCCAAGTAAAAATACAATCATCTATCACCTATGGCAGCGAGGCATTAAGAGGCACAGACGCGAAACGGCTGGACACAATCATCTCAAAAGCATACAGACTTCTCTTAAATTTGCCATCTTATACCTCACAAGCCCAGATCCAGTTAGAATTTGGACTAATCAGCCAAATGCTTGCAAGGAGAGGATCTTATATTAAGTGCTGGCACAAAATAAAGAACTCACCAGAGAATAGACTGAACCACCAGCTCTGGCTAGATCTCTCCAGCTGTTCCAATATGCTGGCAAAAAAATATTTGGAGGAGTCCTTGATTGTTACAGGACTGAAAGAACTATGGGAAACCCCACTACCGCATGCGCAACTCAAACCCGTAGTAAATAAGAGTATAAAGAGACTCTCGCATGTAGAGGACAAAGCTACTTTTTCCAACTGGCGTCACGCTTGGATGACTCTGTGTACATACAAATCACCTGGGTTACAAGCGTATTTTGGACTGGGGTACTGCAGGAAAATAAAAGAAGCCTTTTTAAAACATAGGCTAGGGATCCTACCAGCGATACCACATTTACAACCATGGTTGAGAAGGAACTGCGGGACAAAATGTAGGCTATCTGGCGCAGGAAATGAAGATATTGAACATTTGTTATGTACCTGCTTGAGGTTGAAAGAGGAAAGAGCAGCCCTGCTAAAAATGTCTTTTAATGAACACAGAATACGCACACGTAGACAAGCAGTCCTTGATCCAGGACTTCCGTCACTAAATGGGAAGTTGATGAAATTCCTAAAACTAGCGGAGCTGAAATTAACAACCCAAGAGGTCGATCCGGAAAAGATTTAATGAACTATGCTCCACACAAGATTTAATGAACCATGGTCACTTCTCAACCCCATTGTTTTTATTAGTATAACTATTAATAATCAGAATCTTTCTCTTTTTAATCTTAAAACTTTTAATTGATGACAAGTGCACTCAAATATATCTTTTTGTAATGGTTTTAATTATTCAGAAACAATAAACTTTTTACTAATTTACTTACTTGAGACCAAGGAAAGAATCTGCAGTGTTGAAAAAGACTGGTTGAGCCACCGCCCTGGGTAAGTGAAATGGAGAGCCAATGTGGCAAGAGGGGGGGGGGGGTCAGTCCTGCGTTAGTGTAGTGACACCCGTCTTGGCCCGTGGTGAAGCTCCAACGATTGTTTTTAATGAATTTCAGAAAGATCAATTATCACTGTTGCTGAAATGAATACCAAAATAATCATTTGTGCTGTAGTGTTTGTGTTTTCTCTGGTGGTTATTGTGATAATCACCTGGTTTGTTGAGAAAGTGGCTCCTGCTCGACAGCTTTTTGTTGCCACTACTCCAGCTTCAGTGGAACATAACTATTTTACACTTCCCTATCACGAGCAGAAGCATCGACAATCCTATTTAAATAACACATTCATCCAGATGTTGCATCATATACACAATGCCACGAATACTACCAATTGTTTGGTGTGTTGGGTGATCACTGCACACCAAAAGAAAAAAGGAACACCTTTTATTCCTCTACCGTTTCCCCACAATGGTTCCTGTCAAGCTTGGTATGCTCTTTTGTTTGCTTTCGGAAAGCCATCAGTAGGTGGAATCGTCCTTCGGTTGAATAAAGTATGCTACCAAGATGAAGATGGTTATCCTCAAGCTAAAGGGACTAAATGGGAATGGGAAGAGTACCAACTGGGCAATATTTCGACACCATATGTCTTCACGAATATGAGGAACATCAAAGACAATAAACCTTTTGTAATTTCTGTGACCAGTAGACGGCAGCAGAGAACTAGCGAGAGAGAGCAGTTGCAGCTGAAGCAACAAGCGAGCAGGACACCGAGCAGGACGCCGTCGCCGTCCCCATCCTCAGCAGTGCGGCGCCCGAGGTCCTGCCTAAGCCGAACACCTTGTTTCTGGCAAAGCGGCCCCCCCTGGAGCAAGTGTCTGACGCTGAGCCGGGAATACAGAGGAGCTATGGGGCTACGGCGGTGAGGCGGTGAGACAAGGCGCGGCGTGGCACATTGAACCGGCGTATTGAAACGCTCTGCCTCTGCCTCCTGCCGGCCCCCCTCCCGGTACAAGGCACAGAATTCCCCGCCCGCGAGTGAGGGAGGGCGAGGGAGCGTCTTGGAGGACCGCTGCGTGCCATTACGGATTGGTGGACCGCTGCGTGCCATTAAGGATTACAGCTGACCATTGACAGCGAGCACTGGTGAGTGGGGAGGAGATCACCGGCATTTGCCATCTGCTTAGTACCAGTAGCCTGGTATCAGCATACAAAGCAGTATACAAAGCGCAATTAGCAGCAGACATCATACACCTATTTCACATTTGGGGGAACCTGCGAAATGCGGGGGTGATGTAGCGAGACTCTCCAGGGATAAAGAGACAAAACTACTGGATTAGTGACTTGGGGATTTTCTTTTCCTCGGAGAGAGTTGTGCTGGGATCGGACTCTCGATGCTGGTGGAGCTCGCTAATACCTATTTCTTCCTGAGCGCTTTTTTCACTACAGAGCGCTACCTCTAGCCGGACCCGCTTTGCGGGTTCCGTGGCGCTGTGCTTTGCTGTGTGTGGACTGTGTGGGGAGCAGGTCTCGCTGATACGCTGTGTGGGCATCTGAAAAGCAGGGCTGCGAGCGCGGCAGCAGCAGGACTACAGATTCCAAGAGTCTCTGCTGCTGACCTCACCTCAACCACCTGGTGCCGCTCTCCCTGTTGGCCACGCCCCCCTAACCTCCCTGCTATATAAAAGTCGGACATCATCACCGCTGCGCGGGAGCGCGTGGGAGTGCGCCGGGACTGAAGTAGGCTGGGCTGGGCCCAGTCCCTCTGAAATTTGTTATAATTCCTATTGCTTACTTCAGCCCACTTGGTCTCACTTGTTGTGTGTGCTTTGGTAGTCTATTACTGTGCTTCTGCCCTTTGGTAAATTGTGTTGTATCTCTCCCATCATAAATATGACGGCAAAAAAACTCTGTTCTGGTCGTGTCCTAGTGGGGAGATCTGGTTCTAAAACTAAATCGAACCCCTTACATAATAAAATTACTTCCTCCCTGCAAATTGAAAGGCCAATGCCAACTATTTAGCTTTTGGGAGAGGGGAAAGGACAAGGCTTCGGAGGTCCCTCTATCCACTGAAGTGTTAGAGGGTAAAGTGCCTGAGCTAGCTAATACCACTACTAAGGATAACTCAATCTTGGTTGCGGTTCATGCCCCGTTCCATCTTGGATCCCCCTCCTCTGAAACAGTGGGGGGCTTCCCTTTGGTGATTACCGATTCGCAGAGGAATTTGGAGCTTCCACATGTGGCTTTGGGCTGTAATGTTATAAAATCTTCTAATGCCATCTCTCGCCAATTTCCTCATTTGGTAGTAACTAATCCCATAGAGAACCCAATTATTTCACCAGATTTGCCTTCTAATCCTGTTATTCCGGAGGGTGATTTTACTTTACCCGATATTGACTTAATAGCTCAAAAAGGGCAGATGAGACTCCCTCAGGACATTGCCAGGGCTAATTCCAACACCACTGAAGCTATTTTTATCTCTAGTCCTTGTCCTCTTAGTAGTACCCCTTCTAATAAATTTGATTTCTCTTTAGCTCAGTTAAATTTCACCTCTTGCTCTGGCCCCAATTTGAAAAACATGCCTGTGAGTCCTCCAAGTACTAATGATAAGCTAATTTCTAATTCTTTGTCCTCTCTGGAATCATTATTATCATCTATTCTCCGTTTACTGGAAAAATTTGTTGGAGATTCGGATTGCGTCCTTAATACGGTAACCCAAATCCTAAGAGTCCTCTTACATAATAATAGTGGGTCTGTTCTCGGGTGCCATCCAGAGCCCGACAATTTATTGGAGATCCCTAACAAGAGGTCTCCGAATGAAATAGTAACACTAAATCCAGTCCAAACGGCTTTATATCCCTCTCCCGAAGGACAGAAAAGAAATAAATTAGTAGTCACATTGGCGGATCCAATGGTTGATAATGTGGTTTCTGCTGGAGCCAACTGTGTTGTCACTCATGACGAAGAGATAGAAGCTTTGCCTGTCTCTCCCGTCATTCAAAATTTGGAATCTCCCCCTTTGTTCCCTATATTCTCTCTACAGGTAAAAAAAGAGGAAGAGGTCCCTATTGCTTTCCCAGGTAATGCTGAAAAGGTAGTCCCGATAAAGCAAAAAAAGAATAGAATAAAAAAGAGGAAACCTGTCCGAAGATTTTCTAAAAAAAGACAGAGGAAACTTATGTTTGAAAAGAATTTGGAACCCGTATTAGAAAAATCCTACCGGACTGAGCAGTCCTTTGCTGTACAGGAAAATATAATTGGTTCTCCTAAAGTGGATCAAGTAACTATTGGGTCTGGTCTTATAAGTTCCTCCAACCTCTCTCACCCTAGTGTGTCATTATTCCCTGTAAATCCTCCACCTTCCATTCTTAACCCCTTGGCTAGGCCTTTTCAAGACTCTCCTACAATTGTACCCACTCCCTTGGTGTCAACTAGGGATAAAATAAATGTAGATACCGTTTTTTTTAGATTTTTCTCCTTTATTTGATACTGACCTAATTCTAAATAGATCAGTTCTGCTCACTTGTTTTCATGAGATTTAAAGTTTAAAACTAATTCAAACTTCGGGCCTGGATGTGGTACTACTTCCTAACGTCACTCTAGGGAGAAAGGCAAGGGTGAAATTTCATTCTAAATTGGTGTTGAACCACATCTTACAGTGGGCAGAGGAATTACAAATCAGAGGGATTGATGTTACTCCATATTTCGTAGAAAATCGGAGTGAAAGATTATCCACTAATTTGCCAACAATCTCTGATATTAATTTGAAGCCTACAGATTGGTCCTCAGTTAGATCTGAGGACTTAAAAATATGTGTTTCAAAAAATGAAAGGCAAGTTCTTTATAAAAATCCTCCTCTTCCTAAACAAGCTTTGATGAATGATAATTCAAAATGGAGTTGTTTACCGGGTGTTCTCTCTAGCAAATCTACTTCTTGTCTTAAACCGCATCCAAATTTTTAACAGAGATTCGAAGTTAATCTCATGGAATACGGCGGGTTTCAAAGATTACAAGGAAAAATTATGTTTCCTACGTTCCCTAGAAGCCGACATAATTTGTCTTCAAGAAACGTGGGTGGAAGGTAAATTAATACTGGAAAAAGAGTACTTTGTCCTAGAAGGTAGTGCAATCCCCTCTAGGAGAGGTCATGCGAATGGTGGAATAGCTTGTTTATTATCCAATAGAAACAAATTGGAATTATTCCCACTATCTTGATCCCGATAAATTGTTTCAGGCATTAATTTTAAAAAATTTGTTCAAGGATTGTCCCAATAAATTGCTTGTTTTAATAAATTCTTACATTCCCCCAAACTTTTGTTTTAATGATGGTTTAAAAGTACTCTTCTCCTTCATAACTAAAATTATGGACACTCCCCCCCCCCCTTATATATTATTACTTGGGGACCTGAATTGTAATATATCTAATTGTGGTCTTGATTTGTTTAGAAACAAATTTAGGGAAGAATCTCTTAATATACCTCAGGCCTTGTTTCCAGCGAATATTAAATCTAATAAAAGAGGTAAATTAGTTTTGGAAGGTCTTTCTAAGGTGGATTGTCTAATAATAAATGGGAGATTCCCTTCTGACATCCCTGCAGCTTTCACACATAATTCAAAAAACGGAGATTCTATTATCGATTATGTAATCACAGATTGTTCTTTCTTTTCTCATATGAAAGATCTTTTGGTTATAAATACTAAACTTAGCGACCATAATGTGCTGATGCTTACAGTTTCTCTTAGCCCTTCTCTGGCGGATTCCTGGCACATGGACACGGATGTGGTGAATTTTGGTGCCAGTTCGGGGAAATGTTTTTGGAATCACTGTTCTTTTGTGTGTTTGCGGACTCTTTTAATTTCTACTGTGGAGAATTTGTTTCGGTGGGATGGGAGGGAACTATTAGGCTCTGCTGAGTTTTTAGAATTAGTGACCTCAATAGCTAAGAATGGTCCCTCCTCTAAAAAACCTTTAGTATTCCCCCAATTGCTTCGGCTACTAAATATTGAAATAAATAAAGTGATAAGGGGTCAATACTTATCTTTTAGTCAGGAAGCCCATCATAAATTAGTATTACTAAAAAGAAGGAGAGCAAGGCTGAAGGCCAGTTTAAAAAGAGATAAGGAGGATTCCGTTTGGATCCAACTCCGGGAAGCCTCATATAAGGGCCAAGCTAAGACATTCTGGTCATTAATTGGCAAAGGTTGCGCCACTAGAGCTAGTCCTACGCCAATTGCCATTGATGAGCAGATCTGGGTTCATTATATTGAGAATCTGTACAGTAATAATAATCTGCAACGGAAAAATGATGTAAATTATGATGACTCTTGCGTATATGATTCCCCGTCCGAAAAGGAAATTGAATTAGCCATTAAGAGCATGCGCTCTTCCGGTGCGATGGGTCCTGACGAGGTTCCCATCTCTGTGCTAAAACAACAGAGCGAATTATGGAGCAAAATTCTTTATCCTGTGTTTAAATCTTGCTTTGCGAGCGGAATTGTCCCCCCATCCTGGAAAGGGAGTATTCTTGTCCCTTTATATAAAAAAGGGGCAAGAGACCTACCACAAAATTACCGTCAAATTGCTTTGCTTGATGCCATCGGCAAGGTCTTTGCAAAATGTACTCTCACCTTAATCAACGATTGGGTAACTAAGGCCAAAATCCTGCCTTTTGAACAAACTGGTTTTAGGCAAAAGCACGGAACGTTAGATAACTTGACTGCACTTCAGGTTATAACGGAAAAATATGTGAAAGTCCGTGGAGGGCATGTTTATGGCGCGTTCATCGATTTCTCCACAGCTTTCGATAAAGTGGACAGAACATTGCTGTGGAGAAAGTTAATCGATTTAGGGATGACTTCCTTTCTTATCAAATTAGTTTGCGCCCTCTATTCGGACACCTGGTGCAGAGTGCTGCTAGGCGGTGAAAGAGGTTTATCTAGAACAATTCCCACATCCAACGGGTTAAAACAGGGTTGCCTATTGGCTCCTCTACTATTTTCTCTTTATACAGTTGATTTACCTCTGGCTCTCTCAGCATGTTCAGGTATTGCCCCGATTCTGGGGGACTCTCCAATTGTATGCCTCATGTATGCTGATGATATTTTGATTCTTGACCTAACTCCTAAGGGTCTGAATAATCGCCTGCAGGCTTTATATGAATATGCAGAAAACCATTTTTTGTTGATAAATATTGCAAAAAGCAAAGTGATGTGCATGTCGGGTAGGAAGAAACCTAAATTTCCGAACTTTCCTTGGGTAGTAGGGGGTCAAAAATTGGAAACAGTGAAACCCTATTCCTTCCTAGGTAAAATTGTTATGAGTAATTTAAGTGAAAAAGCTAATATAGCCAACAATTCCCGGAAAGCTATTGTTCAGGGAAAGAGTTTGGTATCCTTGTATAAGGTTACAGGTAGAAGGCATTTTTCGATATTATTAGATGTATTTCGAGCAAAAGTTCTTGCCTCCCTACTGTATGGAATAGAGTTAATTGATATAAAACATTGGAGCTTCTTAAATTCCTCGGAAGGAAACATTTTACGTAGCCTAGTATCTGTCAACACAGCTAGTTCAACTGCTGTCTTTAGACAGGAATTCGGCTTACGTAGTAGCTGGGTCCAAGGTCTGGCGGGAATCGTGCGCTGGGTTGTCAGCCTTGCAAGGAGTGAGCCCAGTACCTTAAGACATCTTATAAAAAATGAGTTGTTGGGAAATTTTAATGACTATTCATTAATCGTAAAAAAATTTAGATATGCTGTGGGTCAATTACAACTGGATAAAGATGTTTTATTCTCTTTGTCACCTTATCAGTTAAAAACCCTTTTGAAGTTCTCCTCGTGGGAACTAGGGTTTAGATTGGATAGAGAACTTCGGATTTCGAAAAAGGGCATTACCCCAGTTATCAATTCCTGTCTGTTGAGGAAAGCTCAACCATACGTTCAATGGAACATTCCTCACGGCGTTAGACGCCTACTGTTTTTAGTAAGACAGGATTTACTTCCTTTGAAATCGCTCTTATCCAGATGGCAGGGCTCTTCAGCGGTCTGTGATTTTTGTCATATGTATGATCAAGATTTGTCTCATGTCATTTTTGTTTGTCCAGCCCTGATGTCTTATAGGCGAAGATGGCTAAGACCCATCTGCCTTCAATTGAACATTTTGTCTGCTCCTTCTTTTAGTGCAGCTATGATTAATCCTCCTAATGAAATGTTTTATTTCAAACTGTACACATTTTTCAAATGTTTCCTGGATTTGTATTAATTTGGTAATCCAGATGCCCTAATTGTTGTGTATTCTTATTCTATGTACCTGTCGATATCTTATTTTAAAGATTTTATTGTATGTATTTTATGTCTTTTATGTGGATCTCGTAAGAGTTCCGATATCATAATAAACTTGAACTTGAACTGTGACCACAGCTAAAGCAGAACTGTGTATAAGTAGTGTTGGGAGAATTCCAGTAGGACGGAGTGAATGTATTTTTACATTGATTATTGAAGGAGCTAACAACAGTAGTTTTACGTCTTCCCATAATTCGTATTTTGTATGTGGTAATAAAGGATACTATCAATTACCTGTTGGGTGGTCCGGGGTATGTTACATATCATTTTTGTTGCCACCTGTGTTCTTGGCCCCTCCATCATATCACCTGAATTTAAAGTTGTATAATGACATTTCCAAGAATAGATATAAACGAACAATAAATGCAGATGAAGTTGACCAGACAGATACCATTTTGCAACAATATGTCAATTTCAATTTGGGTTTGTTCTTCTTTGTGGGTGCTGCATTGAATAGCAGAAAGATAAGGCGACTAACTCATGTTGTGGAAGCTGTCACCAATCAAACAGCTATGGCACTTGGGAACATTACAGAGGAACTACAAATTGCAAGGATTGTAGTACTCCAAAATAGGATGGTGCTAGACGTGATTTTGGCTGGTCGAGGTGGTGCATGTCGCATCATCGGTAGCAGTTGTTGTCTATTTATACCAGATCACTCACCTTCAGTATATGATGCAATCTCAAAACTGCATAAGATTGCTGCAGAAATTCACACCGAGACAGGTACATGGACATTTTCAAACTGGATATGGACACTCTTTGCTACTTGGGGCTGAAAGCTACTGACTATTCTATGTATACTACTGGTGATACTATTTACATTCTGTACTTGTATACAATGTGGTCCTATGCTTTTCTCCATGTGTATCTCTGCTTGTACACCTGCCAAAAGAAATATTACAGAAATAAAAGCACAACAAATGTTAAATAAAGAAGTAGCTGAGATGATGAGTATCAATGTACAGGATGCATATCTAGATTACCCAAGATAAACTAATGTCTTCAGCTAATGCTGAAAGGGTCGTCTTTTGTAATTTGGC
Source organism: Lissotriton vulgaris (assembly GCF_964263255.1). Classification (NCBI taxonomy): domain Eukaryota; kingdom Metazoa; phylum Chordata; class Amphibia; order Caudata; family Salamandridae; genus Lissotriton; species Lissotriton vulgaris. The sequence goes on from NC_141687.1 coordinate 1,358,272,084, forward strand.
AGCAACTAGGTTAAGCATTAGCAGAAGACATCCTGCATTTAGAGATTATCTTGTCCGTTTTGCGGAATCTATTTTGTATTTTTGGCAGCCATTTTGTTCACCATGTGCTCTTCCTACCTTCCTGTAAACTGCTCTTCAAATCTGCCTAGAGACGAGATATATTTAGCCTTTCCTGCTTTGCACATGCTCAGTTGAGCTTACAGCTGTCCCCAACTTGTAACTGTCAGGATGTGTCCACCAGAATTAGCTAACTGTCAGCCACTCCCACTTGTTGCCAGCACACTCTCTGTATGACCTTATATTAATTTGAAACCAGCATTCTGTACATGTACCGCCTTCATTTGAGCCCCTGTGTGGGTATAAAAGGAGCAAGCTCCTTCCAGTCAGCGTGCTACTTCATGCATTACCGAAGGGTGCTGTGTGAATGTAGTTCCACCTCATGAGGTTTAATAAACTCTGTCTTTTCTATTCCAGTTTCTGTGCCACCTTCTTCCTATTGGTCTGAGGACTCTGTGCAGAGAAGGGCGAATCCCTTGCACTGGTAGGCCTTGCTGAGGCTCACCACCATAGCAGCACCCTATTGGTGAGGCAGCCACTCTCCTTATTTATTTATTTATTTATTTTATGAGTTTTATATAGCGCTGGCTAGACCCGAAGGTATCAGAGCGCTTTACAAGAGTATCTACAGAGGTACAATAAATTACACAAAGTTACACAGTAAAAACATGGGTTAACGACATGAGAATACTTGAGGATGGCAAACAACGATGCTAGGTGAGGCAACATAAAACAGTGGAATAACAGTAAAAGTGGCCTCAATCAGAGACAAGAACAAACTAAGGGGCAGGAGAAGGAAGAGGGGGAGAACAGAAAGAAAGGAAAAGGAAGGCAGATAAGGACAGGAAAGTGAGAGTGAAACACAACGGGAGAGGGACCAGAGATATTAACAAGATCGACAATGAGGAGTAGGTCCGTGGCACAGGAGAGACAAATAAAAGGTCACCCAGCTGGAGACCGGCTGGGACAGAAAAAGAGGTCAAAGATCACTAAGATGGCCGATCAAGGACAGGGGAGTCAAAGAAGAAATTCACAAAATGGCAGGGAGCATCAGAGTCCAAGTCAGAAAGTCAAGGGAGTAAATTCCAAAAACACCAAGAGCAAATTTTGCGGAGGGTAACTAGAGGGGGAAATGAGCCTAGAGTCAGGAGGGAGGAGGGCAGTCGGTTTCAAGGTCATAGCCATTCTGTCCATGAGCAAAAGTTAAGGGCAGCGGGGGCAGCAGTGTCCAATCCGGTGTCCATAGGTCAAGGATGAATGTTACAGGTGCCAAAGCAGCTGACCGTAGAACGAGAGGCAGCAAAGTAAAAAAAAATTAAGGGGCGCCTCACCGGCACGGTCGCAGATTGATGGGCTCAGATAGCCCAGAAGAGATGTGCCAAGACTTAATACCTCCGCTATGTCCCCAATTTGGCCTAGATGTCTTGCGAGAAGGCAAAGCAGGCAGAACATTTTAAAAAAATGGATGGGGCATCTCTCCGGCATGGTCAAGGAATGATGGGCTCAGATAACCACGAAGAGTGGTGACGGGACTTCTTACCTCTGCTATGCACCCAAATCAGCCTAGATGTCTTGCGAGGAGGCAAAGCAGGTGTGCTAGCTGTAGGGAAGGGCAGCGTCATTCGAACCCGTAGTCAAGATGGGGAACCTCCACCCAGGTCTACTGCAGCCTTCCAGAGAGATTAAAAAGGCATCCGCTACACAGCGAAGGGTTCTGTCGAACGTTGGTCACCAGGAAATTAAGAGAGAAGGCGGTGGAAGATGAAGACAAGCAGCAGAGATGAGAGGGGGCTGTGCCCAATGCCCGGCTGGGTATGTGTGGGCCACAGCGAGATACATGGACCAGACTCCCCCATAGCTGAACTGAACAGCTCAACCAGGCATCAGCCGTACTAGCTCTGGGACTTCTGGGGAGAAAGCCCCAAGCGCAAAATCTGTTGAGAATCTCAGGCTCACAAGCATAGGAATGGAGCATTGAGGACTGCAGTTAAGGACAGAACCTCAGGTGAGTAGGTTGATCCCCGAAGGAGGTGGAAATACAGGGATTTCAGCCAAAAAAGCGATGTCTGGCCGGGAGCCCCCTGCCGGAGCTCCTCGCCGGGCTGCTCCTCTTTCCTCGCTCAAGGATGCCTCTCAACAGGGCTTCCCACCGGGCCTTGCTTTCTCCGAGAGGACAAAACTGGTAACTCAAAGCAGCCCTGACAATTTTGTTGGACCAGCCCCCAGGAGGAGAAGGTGTTGCATGTGTGAAACACTGATGCTTTGCCTCCCTGGGAAATGACAGATGCTTGTGCAGCCCTGCCTCCAATGAGCTCCTCTTCCTTACACAACACACTGGTCTTGGAAAGCAGGCCAGCAATAGTGCTTTAGGCTCCATGGCAGGTGATATTGGTTTTCCTGGGTGGACCCTCACTCAGCAGCAAGACTAGAAGGCCTTGGCTTCCAGCCTTTGTCACAGGAAAATGTCTTGTGGGGCTTCTTACAGTTCTTTTTCAGGCTCCTATGATTTAGGGCCTGAGTCTATGAAGTTCTATGTTGGGGTTCTGTCTCTTTTGAAGTGGGCACTTCTTTTCATATTTCTTCATGAAAGAGGTCTGTCACAGAAGGCCCAACTTCGAAGGTGATTGACCCACAACACAATTCCTTGAAGATCTATCACTGAATCAAAGAGCAGTCTTTTGAAATGGAAATAGTCTCTTCCTTTTCCCTCTCGTTTCCCCACCCAGCTCCCATGAATGCAGCAATGAGGCCTGAGTTTCCAAAATGAAATCCCGGTCCTCCATAAAATGTACCATTGCAGGCACACTCACAAAAAGTACGTTGACAGCACAATCTGGGTCCAGCACTGTTACCTGTATGTAATGTACCCTTACACCTACTCAGGGCCGGATTGGCCATAGTGGGCACCGGGCGATCCCCCGGTGCGCCGCACAGGTGGGGGCTGGTTTGGGGCCCCTGGGGGCCATTTTTGTTACAGTGCTGTTTTTGCAGCATAGCTACAAAATTGGCCCTTTAACAAAATCGGCCAAATACTGGCCCTGGCAAAGAGCTTGGTGGCACCCACGCCCCCCCGAGGGGAGAGGGCAGCCGAGCACTTTGCCAGGGCCGGTTTTGGTTCCCAGTCTGGCCCTGCATGTACTCATAAATTTAGTACACATACTTCATCTGCATGCAATGTTCAGCACTGATGTTTTTCTAATTTTCATTCACAACCCCACACACTGCCAGCTCTCCTCTCGCTTGGTTTCCCTTTGTGCCTTATTCTTCCAGTTCCGTGCTTTATTGGCCAAAATGGCACCACCTAAAACAACAGGCCAGGAAGGGGGTAGAGCTGCCACCCGCACCCTCGTAGCCACCTCTGAGCATACTGCACTAAGCAGGAAAGAACCACAGATTCAGCCTCCAAAAGGTACTGTGAATCGCTCGACCTCTCCGGTCGGGCGTCCTATTCTTTAAATTTTGCACTTAGATAATGTGAGCGAGCTTATCTGCCCTGGGGGAACAACAAATACACCTCCAAAGGGGGAAAATGGTGAAAGCACTATTAGAGGCAGTCCTAAATGGTTCAAAGGAGTCTATTGCTGGGCCTTAGGTCCTCCCTTCTCTACCTCGCACAGAATGTCCTCCAACGCAGGACTCCTTACTATCTAGCTTTCTAAGTTCTGTTGGGGAATCTCAGCGCTTTGTCTCACATGGTTCACATGGTGTAGTGCTCACTGAAGATGTCCCTATTTGTTTACCTTTGGACACCTCACTTAAACAGGGCGGTAATGCTACGACAGGGGATACACAAATTGGAGACCCGCTACCAATGCTTACCCAACAAACAAACTCAGGACACGCCCCTAACACAGGCAGCGCAGTTTGTGCTTTTCTACCTACTGAACAAGATACCGGCGAGAACCGGCAGATAGGTGAAGATCACTTAGAAACCGTAGCTGATGCTCAGTCTGATGACTTTCAGGATACCTCGCTGGTTAAGTACGAGCAAGTTACTTCTTCCCCTACCTCCTCAACTATCTTCGGTGCTCAGTCATCCTGCAAAGATAGAAATCTTCAAAATTACGATGAAGCAGCAAATATTTCTGGCAATGTGATGCCCGGTGACATAACAGATAACAGATCAATCAATCTGCTTATCCAGTCGGAAGAATAAGAAGAAATGTTGCAACTCTAACATCAAACACACTAGAAATTACAAAAAAGGAAGTGATAAAGAAAGTGACGTGTACAGTTTTAAACCTGAACCCACTAAACTGGCTATCTATAATATTGCCCACTTCGTAAATGGTTTACTGCAAAAGGTGGAGTGAAAACTTTGATTTTGAGACTCGCTGGTTCCAGCCTCGGCTTTGACCCTGATCTTTCTACTGGCCGCACTCTGGGTTTAGGGCTAACTTCTGGCACTACCTTGCTACATTAGGATTTAAGCTTGTCACTTGATTCAACCTCAGTATGAGAAAATGTTTTAAGTCACTCAGCAAGTTTTTCTTCTCCTCCGATACTTCCAGCTTCCACCTGGGCTAATGCTCAATTGAATGATCCTCCTGCTGGCTCACTAGATTATTTTGCTGTTGCCATCTTACAGGCACTGCATGTTAGAGAGAAGAAACCCAGGCATATTACTTACAGGCCAAAGCAGACAGCTTAGTGATTAGGCAAGCCCTTGCTGAAGTAAACAACAAAGTATCTGCAGTAACAACAGATATTACAGAGTTGCAACAATGAATATCAGACACCGGGGACCATATGACAAGGGTCGTTCAGACCTCTGATGCTCAAGAAAACCAGCTTATTTTTCTGCAAAGTAAAGTTGCAGATTTAGAGAAGAGACAACGACGTAATAACATCTGTCTGTTTGGTGTACCTGAAAATGAAGAAGGCGCTGATGCCAGAGCATTCATTGTAAAACTACCCAAGACTGCATTTCCAGATCGGGACGACTGGGACTGCCAAATACAACGGGCAGATAGATTACCATCTGTTCCCAATGATTCTGTAGATCGTTGTTTTCCTCAGCCTTTTCTCATCTGTTTTGGAAACTTTCTTCCACGACAAGCAGTTTTTATCAAAGCCTGTCCTATTGCCTCTATTAGAGTGGGCTCTTATTCTATCTTTTGTAGGTCCGATCTTTGGAAGCATATGATGGACAGACGATGGAAACTGCGTCAGTTTATAGACCCTTTAAAATCTGCAGGAGAGCAGGTCTTTCTACAAGAATCGGCTAGTTTGAAAATCATTAAAAATGGGCAGCTCCATTTGGTGCACACTGAGCATGTTGCTCAACAGGCTCTGGCAAAGTTGCAGTTAGAAACCTTATAATACTGTTCTCCTGGTTTGCCACTATTTCACTTCAATGATACTACAAAGCATGGTCAGGAATGGGAGCAAATTGATATTCGGGGGGTCATACCTATAGTAAATAATGTATTGACATGTTGATATTGATATTGTGGATTTTTTTGCAGGTTCTTTCTTAACCTTAGCCTTTGCTCTTATAGGGATTCCCCCAGAGATCTATGATTGATAAGATTTAGCTTTTCCCCTTTTTCTCTTTACTTTTTGTCTTTTTTATATTTTCTTTTTTCTGGTTAAGAAGACTCTTCTGAGTTTCACGGTGTAGTGGGTGGGTGGGGCGGTTCTCAGGGTGCATGCGCTCTCAGTATCTATCTTGGTAGCAACAGCAGGGAGGGGGGTGATTCTTTTCCTAGGACACAGGGTGGGATTTGGGTGGGTTTATTTTGGGATACTGGGAGGGTTTAGGCTTAAGGGGTTGGTTAAAAGCAATGGGAGTATATAAACGGAATGGCAGAGAGTAGTTACTAAGCTGCTTATATATCAAGGTGGCACTACGAATAAGGTCTTTAACACATGTATCATACTAAAAAAAGGATACTTTCCTGTAAGGAAAATCTTTATATTGTGTTATATTGTGTTCAATTGTTGATGTTTTATGGCGCTACTTCAATGTTTATGTTGGAATGTATCTGGTTTGAATGCTGCTAGTAAATGTTGTCTTGTCCGGGAAGATTACATTTATATAAACCACAATTGAAATTTTTATCTGAAACACATTTAGCTCATAAAGACAGTAGACTCCTCAAATAACTGAAATATCATACTGTTGTCTGTACTTCACAAAGCCTTTCAATTAGAAGAACTGCAATTCTTGCTAGTAAATCACTCATGTGCAAAACACTTAGGGGTCCATTAGGATGTCGGGCGGTGGCACCACCGGGGTGCTGGTGGGGTGGAAAAACACCTTTTTCCGCCCGCGAGCAGCGGAACTCATGTCCACCACATTAGGATAGCAAAACATAGGTCATTTCCTGTCCACCGCGGAGCGGCGCGCACTGCCATCAAAGTGCACCTGCAACCGTGGGGGTGTGAGCCAATCGAGACTCACCTCCGTGCGGAATGACGTCCGTTCGCTCAACAAATTAGGATGGCCCAAACAAGCAGACGCACCGCAGAGGAGACATGCCCAACCTGAGCAGGCGGAAACTTGACAGCGGATCAAGATAGCCGAGACCCGGTCATGAACGCCATGGACCCAGCCCTCCATATGCATCCGGTGATGTACCTCCTACAACACTACCTTCAGATGGTCTGCCGCGGACGCCGCCGCAGGTACGCAACTACACAAATACAACACACAACACACAGGCCGACACAGGGTCCAATCACCACACAGACACCCTGCTGGGAGTCACAACACATCCACAAGGGCACCCACACATGACCCCCCTGACAACAAGGCACCCCTCAGCATCCGGGTCACACATCGACCGCCAACCATCAGCAACGTCCCGCTCCCGGTCACGTCACCGCCGCGGTCAACACATGCACACTATGCAGAAGGTAGGGCCACTCCAAGGCATGGGCAGGGCACAAACACCACAGGGCCACATCACCCCAAACCACACAGCAACACACCCTATCAAGTCACATCCTGTGCACCTCCATGCACACCAACAAGCAACAAGCAACAAGCACAGCAACACGCAAGCACAATACACACCCTGCACCACACAACACACAACCAGGGAGACAACCACTGCAGGAGTGGCTAACAAGGAACAAACAACACCAGTGCCACACACACTGAAGGCTCACAATTCTTGTCAGCACACACACACAAACAAAAACACACCCTTGGTGTAGCCACAAACACAACACACACACAGGGATGCCTCAACAGATGCCTGCACAAGAACAACACACAAACACCACAGGAACACATATTGAACCCCAACAGAAACAGACATACCCTGTCAAGTCAAACTGGGGAAAGGCAATGGAAGCACAGACCCAACAGAAGTAAACAACATCATCACTCAGGAACAAAACACACTCACCATAACATACATCACACAAGAAGCACATCAGGACAAACTCATACTGCCACATCAAACCCACCACTGGTGCAAATCAAACACTAATCAACAAACACCACAGGACATCAGGGGATGCACATCAGGCAATGCCAAGACCACATACACACAGCACTGCATGCACAACAAGCAGTGTGTGCATAACAAGCACAACAGCCACACACAGACATGATTGACACAACCTCATCACACACACCACAAACCAGCATAGCACAAATACAACAACACACCCAGAAAGTGAAGCAATACCACAGCCAACACACACACATCCAACATAACAACTACACATGCACCACTCTGGGATACAAGTGCCAAGCCATCTCCACCAGCGCACTGGGCAGCACACACAGCTGAAGTGCACATGACCACCACAGAATGACTAATAGGGGGGAACACCAAAGCGCCAAAAACTCACCAGAGTGCCGAGGAGCCGTGAGGGGAACGGCGGAGCAGCGCCAAGGACCACCGGGAGACAGCGCGACCCAGAACCGCGCACTACAATCCCCAGCAGCCCCTGGGGCGGGGCACGACGACGCTGACGGCCTGAGAGCGCCCGGAGGCGCCTGTTAAAAGGCTGACCCCCCGGGAGCCCAGTGGGGGAACACCAAAGCGCCAAAAACTCACCAGAGTGCCGAGGAGCCGTGAGGGGAACGGCGGAGCAGCGCCAAGGACCACCGGGAGACAGCGCGACCCAGAACCGCGCACTACAATCCCCAGCAGCCCCTGGGGCGGGGCACGACGACGCTGACGGCCTGAGAGCGCCCGGAGGCGCCTGTTAAAAGGCTGACCCCCCGGGAGCCCAGTGGGGGAACACCAAAGCACCAAAAACTCACCAGAGTGCCGAGGAGCCGTGAGGGGAACGGCGGAGCAGCGCCAAGGACCACCGGGAGACAGCGCGACCCAGAACCGCGCACTACAATCCCCAGCAGCCCCTGGGGCGGGGCACGACGACGCTGACGGCCTGAGAGCGCCCGGAGGCGCCTGTTAAAAGGTTGACCCCCCGGGAGCCCAGTGGGGGAACACCAAAGCGCCAAAAACTCACCAGAGTGCCGAGGAGCCGTGAGGGGAACGGCGGAGCAGCGCCAAGGACCACCGGGAGACAGCGCGACCCAGAACCGCGCACTACAATCCCCAGCAGCCCCTGGGGCGGGGCACGACGACGCTGACGGCCTGAGAGCGCCCGGAGGCGCCTTTTAAAAGGCTGACACCCCCTCTCGCCCCGCGAGTCGCGCGCGGGAGCGACCGGGAGAAGCCCGGGACAAGGGCGGGGCCGTCTGTGGCCGTCAGGGGCCAGAGGAGGCCGGGCTGGGCCATCCCCCTTGGCACGAACTGTGAGTACCATTGAAGGATAACCAGTGGAAAAGTCATTTGTTTTCCCTTGTATTTTAACTTTCTGCTTACCGGATACAGTCGAAGTAATACCAGAAATGTCAGTTCAAAGTACTTTGCCGGATAATTATCTACTGAAAGTGGTGTCTAAAATCAACAGTGATAGGAGGAAGTCATTAGGAAAAAGTACTGTTGTTGACCCTCCATTGACTCTGCCCGTCGATGTTATTAATCATGTAAACAGTGATAACATTGCTAGTGTGTATGTTACTCCGGTAGAACTTGATGATAGCGTCACTAGTTTAAATGTCGAAACGACTAAGGCCTTTGAAAAGTCTATTGTGGGGGAAGATGTCCAAGGTGATAATGTTGGGGTGACACCTCTGCAATCGGGTAGGGCTTCCAAATTCATGCGAGCCTGCAGAAAACCAATACCCAAGCGGGGTAGTCATATCTCTAGAAGGAAAAAAGATATGACCCAACCGGAACATATAGATGATGCAGAAACCCCGAATCTAGATAAATATGCTTTCTTGAGGCCTGACCAAATTGACTTACTGATGAGTATTATTCTCAGCAAGCTCAGTATGGTGGTAGAGCCATTGCTTAACAAGATAGGAGATCTACAGGAGGAAGTAGCTAGGCTAAGGGGTTTGGTGGGTAAGCACGCTGACAACATGGAAAAATCATTAGAGGACATTAAAAAATTAACCTGTCCCGTTACTGCTCCTAGTAGGGATAAGGAGCAGTCTCAAGTCACTACTAGTGCCCCCCCCCTAATAGCAGGAAACACTTGTCAAAAGAACAACTAAACCCGCAGAAATCACCACTCGTATCTGATCAGGAGGTGGGAAGATCCTCAAATCATTCAAATAATGGGGGCACAAGTACTTTGTTGGTTACTAATCCATCAGCCCCTATACAAGTACACACGGAAGTATCAGCACCTGTGATGCAAGTTCCAAAAGATATGATAGGAGGATCCAATGGGGTGCCCATTAGGACCTGTAGACGTCCAGTTGATCTACCACCCGACTGTGTTCCCTACGTGGTGGTTTTAACTAACGTCCCCATTCTCACTCAATCCCCAAATGATTATGAGTCATCTGATTCCCTGAGAAATAAAACTATTTCCTGGCTTAACCGTCACTGTGGCTACCCAGTGGGCTATTCTGACCAAATCATATCTATCAGGAGAGTCAATTGGATAGGTAACACCAAAAAAACTGGCGGGGGGGATTGCGTGATAATAAATTTTAAACACCCTCAACATGTAGCAACAGTGTTGCTTAGAGCTGCAGCAATTACACAGTCGGAGACTGAAGTAATCGCTAGACCACTGGGCTATTTCTATAACCACCTTGGGGGGCAACCCCAGTTAAACTGTTAGGATAGGGCTCCGAGTAACTCTACCTACCCATCTATGATGAACAGACCAATGATGCCTAACTTCTTCTTTGGCCCACAAAATGGCCCATTCAACCCATTGTTGCATTTGGGGAACCCTATGATCGGGGGAAACGTTCCCTTTATTCATACCCCCAACCCATTTGTATCATTTGGTAATACCTCTTCTTTTGACAATGGAATGGTCTACCAAGTCCCTACCCAGAATAGGTTTCAGTCCCTGAGTCACTTAGACCAGAATGATTGACTTGAGGTCGAACCTCCTAGGGTTCTAGGGTCTAGTACTCAAAATGAAGAAGACGCTTTGTTAATTGAAGAAACGGGTACTGTATGCTTGAACTGGAATTCGACCGGGGGAGATACCCCAATTCCTACACCTAACATAGAGCTTTTTAATATAGAGAATAACATGCCATTATCTAGTGTTGAATTGTGAAATGCTAGCAAAGAAAAGGAAAAGCTTACCTGTTATTTTGCTAGCTGGAATATTGCAGGAATTGCGACCAAGGAGGATGCCCTAGGCTGGAATGATTTTGTGAATTTGTTTGATATCCTGTGTTTCCAGGAAACCTGGAGTAAAAATTCCAAAGGCATAGAGGGATATGTGTCCTATGAACTCCCGGCATGTCCATCAATTCACAGTAGAGCTAAGGGCGGTTTGTTGGTGTTAATTTCTGTTAAGTTACCCATTCTTGTGAAAAAATTTGTCAATGTGGGGGCGCATTCGCAAATCTTGTGGCTTACACAAGAATCTGGCAGAAACATTTTACTGATAAATTTCTATAATAATGTTTTTGATAACACTAGACACACAGTAATTAACGAATTAGATACAGCAGTGAACAATATTCTGAGAAATTTTAATTGTGTTTTTGAATATATTTTTGTGGGGGATTTTAATGTATCTGTGTGCCCATTATCTACCCAGAAGGTTTGTGGTGTGTATAACCGACAGGGGGAGGCGGAAGTCCATTTTCCCCATCACACCTATGGGGAAGCTTTGAATAATTTTATGACTCAGTATGACCTGGAAGTCATGGACAACGCTAAAAATGAGTTGGGCGGAATCATACCAACCTTTAAAGGAAGGGGCGCTAATACCATCATTGATTTTATTTGCATGTCAGCAACCATTGCCCCGCTCTGTACGACGCCCAAAGTGATGGATATTATGTTGAGTGACCATAACTGTTTGTGTACTGAATTAGCCTTCTGGCATAATAATCATGATTGTGACCAAGGCATTATTAATAATATTGAAGCTCATAGACAGAATGGCTATAGACTGAGGTGGAAAGGAGAAAAAGCCGCTGTAACATCAGATTCCATTATCTCTAGTTGTCTGGTGGATATTACTGCAATTTTAGAAAAGGAAGTCACCTCGTCTGACAGTATCGATCACTTTAACAGTATTAATTCCACCATCAACAAAAAATTTACTAAAGATGCTGGGTCTAAAGTAAGGGGCCCTAGGGGTTGGTTTGACCATGCATGTTCTAATGCCCGGAAGGAACTTAAAGAGGCCCTTGCAGCTAAACCTAGGGACAAAGCGCTGGTGGTCCAACTTAGACAGGGTTTTAATACAACCCTCAAACGTAGAAAAGCTGAACTACAGCAAGAAGCCTGGGATAATCTTGCCCAAGCAGCGGACACGAATAATTGTACCTTGTTCTGGTCCACGGTGAATAGCCCATTCTTGAAAGATGACAAGGTTCCAGAACTCACTGCTAATGTGAGTATGGATACATGGATCCAGCATTATTCTAATATCTTTGACTCTATTAATCTATCAGACACCAGTGGCGATAGTTGGCCTATCCTAGCCCTAGATATCACAATCAGTGAGACTATGACTAGTATAAGAGCCAGTAAAGGAGGTAAGGCCCAGGGGCCAGATGGCGTCCCCATAGATGTATACAAGACCGCGCCAGATATTTGGGGCCCACTGCTTACCAAAATATTTAATGCAGCTATTTGCTGTAATATACCGTCCACTTGGGAAGAGTCAATAATTATCCCCATTTTCAAGAAAGGAGATCGGGGGGATGCTAAAAATTATAGGCCCATATCCTTATTGGATTCCTCAGTTAAAATTATGAGTAGGGTTCTCCTTGTAAGACTTGAAGAGTGGGCTGAATCAAACAAGATACTAAGTAATTGTCAGTTTGGCTTTAGGAAAGGCCGTGGTACCATAGAACAATGTCTGAATTTAGAGCTATTAGTGGGAAAATATACCCAGGCAAAAAAAGGGTCACTTTATCTCTGTTTTGCTGACCTCAGTAGTGCCTTTGATTTAGTAGACCATGCAATCTTATGGGCCAAATTGCTGGAAATGGGTGCCCCTGAAGGAATTATTTATTTCTTAGCCCGATTGTATGAAAAACTTTGCACCAGTGTCCGCTACGGACCCAATGGGGAATGTACTCCTAAGTTTGGGATAGGAAGGGGCATCAGACAGGGGTGCGTTTTAGCACCCCTGCTTTTTAACCTTTTTATTAACGAAGTTGAATCTGCCCTGCAGGCAGTCGCTGCAGATGCCCCTAGAGTTAATAACTTTAAGATACCTGTATTACTCTATGCGGATGATGCAGTTTTACTATCTAGGACACCCCTGGGTCTCCAACGTTTAATGGATTGTTTTGTATCATTTATTAAGAATAGGAAACTGGTCATTAATAAGGCTAAGACTTATGTAATGGAATGTTGTTCTGAAAAAGTTAAAAAAAGTTGTAAAACCCACTACGTTATCGATGGGGAACAAGTGGAAAAGGTCGATAACTTTTGTTATTTGGGAATAACCTTTTCCAAAAATGGGAGTTGGGTCACTGAACACAAGGTGGTCAGAACTAAGATGACTAGGAGCGCCAATGGGGTCTTCCTGTTTGCCAGGAAATTGGGGAATAGACGCATTAAAGACATGTTAAATATTTACCAAGCAAAATGTCTCTCTGCTGCCCTTTACGGGGCAGGAGTTTGGGGTGTGTCATATGTAGGGAGCCTGCAGGTAGAGGAGAACCTCTTCCTGAAAAGGCTCTTATGTTTACCCAAGTCTACCTCCAATTCCTTGGTTCATAAGGAAACAGGGATCCAAGCGTTAAGTGATATGATAATGTTAAGACCCATACTACTGTGGCGTTCTATCTGGCTCAGTGAGGGTACTTCACTGAATAGAGCAATCATTGCGGATTGCCTTCTACTGGACCAACACCTTAAAATCCCATGGATTAAATATATCATCGATTGGGCACAAAAACTATTTGGGATTAATGTTTCATCGGACCCCCAGAGTCTGTCGCAATTCCCCAAATCTGAAGTGAAAACAACCTTTTTAAATCACTGTAACGAAAAGCATTTCTTAGAGGATTCTAAGTTAACTACCTGTGAATTATACCAAAGCCTGAATGAATTCACTGGTTTTAGTCCATATTTATCTCAGGTGACAAGAACTTCACACCAGTTTGTACTAACCAGAATGAGGATGGGTACAGTACATTATCTGGTTGCGTGGCCCAACATTAAAATGCGCCCTATTGGTCCCTGTAAATGTGATAACAGATCTGAACAATGCACTAAGCACTTTTTGTTAACATGTGATTTGTATATTGAGCTACGAAAATTCTACCTGAAGCCATTATTCATCAGATTTGGAGTAAGAAATATAACGGAGGCTATGAAACTGATTTTTAACTTGAATCATCCGGACATTTGCTTTTTTACTGCTTCCTTTTTATTAAAAGCGATTAGCGCTAGGAAAAGTATGTGTTTTTAATATATTTGTATATTTTTAAATATTTATTCCATCCCCCTCTGGATGTTTTCGTCATATTATGTGGTATTCTTTGAGGTCTGTATGTATATTCTTATCATGAAATTGAATGTACTGTCTGTATTATTTGTGCTTTTATGGACATGTTTCTAATGATCCGAATAAAGCTTTATGAAATGAAAATGACTAATAGCACAAGGACAGCACACATACACCATTGGGGCAATGCTCAGAGGGGAACAACACTCATGACCCAAGAACTGCACCACAAAGCACAAACTCACTAATGAAGTGATGGGGAGGCACACACACATGGTAACCAAGGGGACAGCTGACATCAAAGTGAAATACCCTGAATGTCTGTAGCAGACGTGTAAGGGGTGTACCACACACAAATAGAGGGAGGGAAGACCCACAATGGCCAGGCACAAGTGGCGCACATAGGGGATGGATAAACAACACACATACCATGCCTTACAGGAGTAGAAAACCCACCATGTGCCTGCAATGCATGACAAACACAAACACAATGCCAGTGTGGAGCAGCAGGGCCAGACAGTCTACACAAACACACCCAAGACACATAGAGGATCAAACAAACACAACACTGATGTGCAACTCACACACGTTGCACACTTCTAACTTACCAACACAACAAGGAGGAGTCACACACAACAGCATGGAGACACCAGCACACAGTACAGTGCACAACAAACAGCGCACGCAAGTGCATACTATCTCATACACAGGGCAGGACAAAACAAACAACAGGCACACAAATCCTGGGTGACACATGTGTGTCTCTCACAATCCAGGGGCACACACACATCCACTACAAACTTACACCCTTCACACTGCACACCTCGGCTACACCCAAGACCACGCATCTCATGTAGGCCATGGTACCAAGACTAAGGGCCAACACCAGATGACCATACACATACACGGCTGGGCACACATAAAGGAATCCACACACATACCTCATTACATATCCCAGCCTGCTTCTAAACCTTTGCACAGCATCACACCCTGTGCTGGCAGTGTCCCTCAACCTTCCATGTGAACATTGTAGCCAACAATAGCAAATCACCAAGAAGAAAACTGCATGGCAGGTAAAATAGCCATCACAGATTACACTATTATCAGGTGCAGAATGGACAGAAGACCCTGTCACCCCTGCCTAAAAATCTGATGCGTGCAAAGAGCTTTGCAATGTTGAAGTGATACATAGAGCATGGGGCACAGACAATCAAATGCAAACACAAAAAGAACTTTAATCAGCAAGGACACTAACAAAACACCCAACATGAGTAACTGTATTTATTCACATATTTCACAGCTGTAGCAGTAGAACAATAGTAGACAACAGCAAGGCACAAAATGATCGTCATATGCAAGATACCATGCACAGGTTAAATACAAACAGGAAAGTAAGTGTCCATAGCGCAAGGGGGGAGCCCAACACTGCAGAGCAACAGGGCCAGTGTCCATAGCACAAGGGGAGAGCCCAACACAGCAGAGCAACAGGGCAAGTGTCCATGGCACAGGTGAGACAGCAAGTACATGAGAGGCTGCACAGGGGAGAGTACAGCACATCAGAGCAACAGGGCCAGTGTCCATAGCACAAGGGGAGAGCCCAACACAGCAGAGCAACAGGGCCAGTGTCCATGGCACAGGTGAGACAGCAAGTACATGAGAGGCTGCACAGGGGAGAGTACAGCACATCAGAGCAACAGGGCCAGTGTCCATGGCACAGGTGAGACAGCAAGTATGTGAGAGGCTGCACAGGGGAGAGTACAGCACATCAGAGCAACAGGGCCAGTGTCCATAGCACAAGGGGAGAGCCCAAAACAGCAGAGCAACAGGGCCAGTGTCCATGGCACAGGCGAGACAGCAAGTACATGAGAGGCTGCAGAGTGGAGGTTACAGCACATCAGAGCAACAGGGCCAGTGTCCATCGCCCAAGGGGAGAGCCCAACACAGCAGAGCAACAGGGCCAGTGTCCATGGCACAGGTGAGATAGCAAGTACATGAGAGGCTGCACAGGGGAGACTACAGCACATCAGAGCAACAGGGCCAGTGTCAATGGCACAGGTGAGACAGCAAGTACATGAGAGGCTGCACAGAGGAGAGTACAGCACAGCAGAGCAACAGGGCCAGCAACACACCCAGGTTGTAAACAATGGTCAAGAGTAGCACACCTGTATGAGGCACAGGTGTATGAGGGGGATGTCAACTCACTCCTGGCTGTCATGAGGACTCAAGTCAAGTCAACATTTGTATAGCGCACTACTCACCCAGAGGGTCTCAAGGCGCTTGAGGGAGGGGGGATCGCTACTTATCAAATAGCCAAGTTTTGAGTTGTTTTCTGAAGGAAAGGTGGTTCTGTGTAAGGCGTAGGTGGGTGGGGAGAGAATTCCAGGTTTTGGCAGCTAAGTAGGAGAATGATCTTCCTCCCATGGTGGTTCTTCGGATGCGTGGAATAGCGGCGCGGGCTTGTAAATGTAAATATAAATGTACATGTATTTATATAGCGCAAATCACCGACCCGGTATCTAAGCGCTTGCTTAGGGAACCCGTCCTGGTATTCCCCTGTGAGATAACCCTGGCAGGGTATCCACAAGGTGAAAGCCAGGCATCCGACCGCGAGGGGCCGTTGTGGAGATTAAGCAAGCTATTGCCCAGAGTTGCAGAGTGTGAACCCGTGAATCGAATAGGCACCGGAGCGAGAATTGTCGAGTCTGTGGACATTTTAGGTCTCAAGACCCTGCCGAGCCGGGAATTGAACCCTGGTCCCGGGCGGACCTCTGCTTCCAGGTCTGCCTCCTCTAACCAGTGAGCCACACTTCTCCACACGATTGTTTGGACGAACGAAGTTGGCGGGTGGGGGTGTAAAAGGTCAGGCGCGTGTTGAGGTATCTGGGTCCTAGGTCGTAGAGGGCCTTGTGTGCGTGGGTGAGAAGGCGGAACGTTATTCTCTTGTTGACGGGGAGCCAGTGAAAGTCTCTCAGGTGACCGGATATGTGATTGTGGCGGGGTATGTCTAGGATGAGTCGGGCGGAGGCGTTCTGAATGTGTTGGAGTTTTTTCTGTAATTTGGCTGTGGTTCCGGTGTAGAGGATGTTTCCGTAGTCCAGTCGGCTTGTGACAAGTGCATGGGTGACCGACTTTCTTGTTTCAGTGGGGATCCATCGGAAGATCTTTCGGAGCATGCGTAAGGTGTTAAAGCATGATGATGAGACGGCGTTGACTTGTCTGGTCATCGAGAGGGAGGAGTCTAGAATGAATCCCAGGTTGCGAGCATGGTCCGTTGGTTTTGGTGCGCTGCCTAGGGCCGGTGGCCGCCCTGAGTCGTCCCATGCAGAGGGTGATGATCCTAGGATGAGGACTTCCGTCTTGTCAGAATTAAGTTTTAAGCAGCTGTTCTTCATCCACTCGGCTACGTCTTTCATTCCTTCTTGTAGGTTGGTTTTGGCGGTGTTTGGGTCTCTGGTGAGGGAGAGGATCAGCTGTGTGTCGTCAGCGTAGGAGATGATGTTGAGGTTGTGCTGGCGTGCGATGGAAGCGAGGGGGCTCATGTAGACATTGAAGAAGGTGGGGCTGAGCGATGATCCTTGTGGTACGCCGCAGATGACTTCGGTGGCCTCTGATCTGAAGGGGGGGAGGCGGACTCTCTGGGTTCTTCCGGCAAGGAACGAGATGATCCAATCCAATGCTTTTTCTTGTAGCCCGACGTTATGTTATGTTATGTAATGTTAGGGTTATTTATTCAGCGCACAGCTGCTCCAGCGAAGGAGCGTCCTGGCGCTGGTTGCTAAGGCGTTGTACAAGGGTGCTATGACAGACTGTGTCAAATGCTGCAGAGAGGTCCAGGAGGATGAGGGCAGCTGTTTCCCCGTTGTCGAGTAGTATTCGGATGTCATCTGTGGCTGCGATGAGGGCGGTCTCGGTGCTGTGTTTGGCTCGGAAGCCGGACTGTGAGGGTTCGAGGGAGCCGTTAGACTTGAGGAAGGCAGCAAGTTGACTATTGACGGTCTTCTCTTTGACTTTGGCAGGGAATGGGAGGAGCGAGATGGGGTGGTAGTTCTTAAGTTCAGTGGGGTCTGCTGTAGGTTTCTTCAGGAGGGCACTGAGTTCGGCATTCTGGGAAGGTAGCGGTGTTGAGGGAGCAGTTGATGATATCCCTGAGTTGGGGTGCGATGATGGAGTCGGCCTTGTTGAAGATGTGGTGAGGGCATGGGTTGGTTGGTGATCCGGAGTGAATGGAGTTCATCAAGCAGATGGTGTCTTCAGTGCTGATCGGGTTCCATGCGCAAAGGGTGGTGGTGGGCTTCAGTTCGGTGGTAAAGGGAGTGGGCTGGTCGCCAAAGCTGTTATGTATGTCAGCGATCTTGCTGTGGAAGAACGAGGCTAGAAAGTCGCAGAGGTCTTGAGAGGGAGTGATGTCGTTGGTGTCGGCGCTGGGATTGGTAAGCTCTTTAACGATGCTGAAGCGTTCCTTGCTGTTTTGGGCATTGTTGTCGAGTCGATCCTTGAATGCTGATTTCCTGGTGGATCGGATCAGCTGGTGGTGTTTGCGAGTGGCGTTCTTGAGGGCGGTCATGTTGTCTGTGGTTGGGTTTCTTCGCCAGGCTTTCTCCAGGGTGCAGCAGTTCTTTTTGGAGTTCTTGAGGTCGTCATTGAACCAGGAGGCTTTTTTGCTTCCTGGCTTGTTGTGATGTTTTTTCAAGGGTGCCAATTCGTCAGCGCAGTGGGTGATCCATTGTGAGAGATTGATGGCTGCTTCATTTGGGTCCGATGATCTGGTGGGAGGGTTTTGGTTTAGCGATGTGGTGAGCTGGTCGGTTGTAATTTTGTTCCAGTTTCTGAGGGGGACTTGTTGTGTCTGGTGGTGGGTCGTGGTCTTTCTGAAGTTGAAGTGGACGCAGCTGTGGTCCTGTTGTGTTCTATCTAGGACCCCGATCAATATTGTGACCTCATGCCCATATACAGCTATAATCAATTGATATCCCTATAATGGCATAAACGATCAGAGCCATATTTCAGTAACTCGTCTCTGCAGCTCATTACAGTACATGACACAGCAGAAGCCACTTCCTTAGATTCCTAGATAACACACCGAGTTCTTTCGACAGCTCAAACCCCCCAGCAACCTGGGAAAGCCCTGCTTGCTTTGTTTTGATTAGTAATAGAACTCTTGCAAGCACTGTAAGAACGACCAGTTCTTAGTGACATCTTTATTGACGTCTTATGTCCAAAAACGTACGTCAAACTCGGCACCTTTCAGGTATAAATAATACTAACGTTGCCTTAAACAAACACGGTGGTGGTGATTACTGGAGCAGAACAGCTGTCCCTTGCAGAGAGCCCAGCAGATGCGAGAATCCCACGGATGCTACCCCTCCTCCTTGACGCGCTGAGAAAGACGTTGTCTTTTCTCCTGCCGAGAATATCCACCTCCGGCGTTTCCAGCCTACCCTTGCAGGTAACTGGAATAGCGAGTCCTGAGAGGAGATACCAGACCTCCAACATTCTATTCCAGAGGTACGGTGCCGACTAAACCCTTAGAGAGAATTCTTGAAGCAAACCCCTGGCAAAACCAACTTAACTTAAACTGCTACTTACTTACTCCCTCCCACGTATTAGGCTTAGGTCAGGTACACTGGGGTAGGCGTAGTTAGAAGCACCAGTTGAGGACGTTAGCCAAATGTATATATGAATGTATATATTTTATTCATTTTAACCATTTTATGGCTAAGAAACCATATCAATGCTTTTACAGTATTATTTCGCAATACTCCTTTTACTGTACGCACTTTTTATAATAACAAGTCTTGCAATTGTGGCAATTCATTTCTCTTGCATGAGAAGGAAGACTGTTCAATAAATAATACCTTTTATTGAAAACGCCCGTCTCTCTATTCTCTGCATAACTGGTGAAAGTAATTCTGCACAACTGACTGAGTGAAATAGCTGTCTATTGTTTCATATGACTCTAGAGATTGACTCTTATTCTGAGGAGCAAAGTTGTCATGTTAATGCGGTTGTTGGAAAACTGAATCCCTTCTTGTCTGAGCCAGGGAAGCTGATCACTTCCTATTCAGTCAAGAAAGTTTCCAGTGACCTCTGAGCTAGCTGGTATAAACCCAATTAAGTCTAACATAGTCAGTAGAGACCTAGAAGACCGCAGTCCTATGTCTACACTGCTGTTTATGTTATTCCAATGCGCAGGGCCTATAGGGAAAATAGGAACTACACTACATGGCGCCCAACGTTTGGTAAGGCGATAAAACTGACGCAAGACGTTAGAGTAACTCAGTCGTGCTTTTTCTTACAGACCCTTTCTCCCGTAAATACTCCAATAGACGTCTGGAGTGGGTGAAAGGTTAAATTCCGCCTGAACTTAGTAGTAAGAGATTCCTATGTAGAGTTTCTGGTTTATTCAACGTTGAAGGATACAGTGTTTCAAAATATTGTGCACCTAATCTTTGTTTCCTTGGAAACCTGCTCTGCAAACCTTCATTAATACAATGTCAGTAAATGGCAATAGCAACGTACCAATGAAGTCGCGGTAGACGCGAATCAACAGGGTCCCGATGATACAGGAATTAATGAACCGGATGCGCTTATCATCCCGGCAAACATAAGAAAAACTATAACGTTAAAACTTATAGAAAACGAACTGACCTCACGAGGTGGTACCGTCATTTTCGTGATAGAGGCACACGAATATCGGCAGACAGAGGTATTCTATTCATGGATAAACTTTCCAGCGGCAAACGCTACAACAAACGAATTCCACTATTACAAAATAGAGGAACCACCGGATGAGTACGCTCCTTTCGAGGAGATTGAAATTCCATTAAAATACCAAGAGCACCTGCTCTGGTTTAAAGGCGCCCTGAAACACAATGATCACATCACCAGGCTCGGTCCACTAGGTAGACCAGGAGCAACGTGGCCGGTTCTAGCCAGCTACACACCACATCCGGACATTGAAAAAATGTCTCGCGAAGAGCTGTTAGCACAGCTAAAAACAGTAATTAAAATACATAGACAGTTAGTCCAATATGTAATGCGGACTGCAACAGTCCAAACAGCTGTTAATGTTCCACAGCTGACCCCTCATAAGGGGAACACAAATAAAATTACACCACAGAACATACAATCATGTCTTGGTAAAACACCCATAAAACGGGAACAAATCCCTTTCTGTTTAGCACAGAAAATTACTCAAATAGAGGCAGTATTCCCGAATACTACCCCTATTGAGAAACACAGACTTCTGACTATCTGCCTTCCAATGGGGGTCGCACCACACGTGGAGGACTGTGACACTTGGGGTACAGTCTTTGCTTCCATTTACACAAAAACACATGGTGTTCCGTCCATGGCAGTAATACCAGATGTGCTAAAACAAATTCAGAATGAATACGGTCCAGAACCTGCTTTAACTCTTGGTATGAAATTCCTGAAAGACTTCAAGCAGGTCTCGGCTATATTACTAGCCAACATAAAAGGAGAAGCAGCATCTGTGGCGATCCGCCAGAAATTGAAAGAAACAGATATAACAGATCAACCAATTGAGCTTGCCAGAATTATAGAAAAATGCTATGAAGAATTAGGTAGAGATAGTTTGGGTGGGAAACCTGTAAAACCCCAACTACTCGAAAATCCTGAAAAATTATTTATTAAAAATAATCTAAACACTCCTAAAAAGAGCTGGGATGGAAATAAACAGTCCACTCCCAAGGAAAAAGTTTTCCAGTCTAGAGGAAGGTCTCCTCGGCGGAGGGAAAGAACTCCGACTCGAGAACACCAGTCACACCAGAGGGAGCACTCTGAGAAAAGATATAACCTTAGAAATAGGGATAACTTGAAAAAGCCTGATAGATATCAAAGTATTGATACACGTCCCTCTCGATCTTTTTCGCAGAAATCGGAAAGAAGAGGACGGTCAGACCCAGGAGAGCACACCAAGTCCAAAGACAAGGAACCTGCTCAAAGTAAAAAATTACAATTTCCAAGAAAGAAGGTAGCCAGTATTAGAGTATTCGAACATGCCGAGAATACTGAGGACACAGCTGAAAAACGGAGAGTGGGCACCGACAATGCTAGACAATGCAGCAGAAATCAGCATAGCTCGCAAGATCCTGATGAGTCATCTGGAGACAGTGGACACGAATGAATACATTCAAGTAGAAACTGCAGACACCAGAGTTAGCGAACCTCATAAGATATATGTAATTACACTGTGTATAGAGGGAGATAAAACTAGAAAAATAAAGGGTCTATTTTGGGATAACCTCTCAAAAGGCTATGACATCCTGTTAGCTGAGAAAGATTGGGCCCCGGAGTTTGTCAGGGAGTGCCCTCATGGCGAAGAAATGATTATGCCTGCCTTCTCAAATCACATTCCAATTCACACTAAATATATATATGCAAGGAAATGGGCAGTAGCCCAGGCACCAGCATTATATAAAAATCATGTAGGATGGGATGAGGACTCTCCTCCCCACAAAATCCAGTTAAAATGTCAACCTACTGCACAAAGGCAGTACCCTATTAAGCAAGAAGTTAAAAAACAGATCAGGGAGATTTTAGATCAACTTGAATACCAAGGGGTGATTGAAACATGCACCTCTCAAATGAACAATCCTTTGTTTCCTGTCTCCAAACCAGACGATTCGTATCGTCTAGTCCTGGACTACAGACATCTTAACTCGTGTTGCAAAACATTTGCGGTACAGAACTCGCACAGTGCTGCACTGATGAATAACATAGTTCGGAATAAATGCAAAAGAATATTAGACATATTTAATGGATTCTTTTGTCAAAATATTGCACCAGAAAGCAGGTACTTGACCGCTTTCTCAATAATGGGGTCACAGAAAAATTTCTGTAGGCTCCCACAGAGGTTCAAGAATAGCCCGGGATTATTTTCAGCCAGAGTAACAGAGTTACTACAAATATATGATGATGAGGCATTATCTTATGTCGATGACATCTCATCTTATGTCGATGACATCTATCTCACAGACGATGACTTGGATACTCACTTGAAAAGGGTGAACACCATAATACTTGGGTTTGCAGCAGAGGGTTACAAATTCAATTTTAAAAAGTCAAGAATTGCCCATCTGACAGTCTTATTTTTAGGATACGAATTATCAAGTGAAGGAAAAAGCCTAGCGGACAACTTCTTAGAGAAGTGCGCTGTACTCCAAGCACCAAAAATGCTGAAGAACTTACAATTGATTCTAGGCTTCCTGAATTTCGGAAGAACTTACATTCTAAACTACGCAGAGAGGATTAAACCTCTCTACGACTTAATTAAACCGGATTTTAAACCAATCAACTGGACTCAAAAACACACAGAAATTTTGAGATCACTGCAAACAGACATGTTAGAAAAAACAAAATTAGAAACACGTGACAATACACGCAACCTTGCAATCCGAGTAATCCCAGGAAGATGCAGAATCACGTACCTGACCTCTAATGAGGGAGAAACGGTACCAATAGCTTACAAATCTCATTTGTACACACAAGCAGAAAAAACATTCAGTCTCAGAGAAAATACTGTGAAGGCAGTGCAAACTGCTATAGCGAAAGAACGAGAATTAGCACAAGGCAAAAGGATCACTGTTCTCACAGCGGAATCCGCCTTCGAGGCACTATTCAGCCCAGTAAACCTGCCTACAGTGTCACTGGATCCGAAATGGATACAGTGGGAAAAATCTCTTGCTGCAGAAGACGTGAAATACTATTTCGCCCCGCACATGAAAAAACTGAATGATTTAAATTATGAAAAAGAATATCCTCTGCCAATCGAAATTCTCCCTCTAGAACAGTACTCCTGTATAATCTATACAGACAGATTTGTACAGCATTACAATGTAGAAGATAAATCCTACGATGCAGCCTGTGCGATTGTTAAAGGTCGCTGGCTCTGCTGTAAATTCAGACCGAAAATAACAAAAACTGAATCGCTGAGAAAATGTTCGGCTCAGCGAGCTGAAATCAGATCTTTAAAGATGGCGCTTGAAAATGCGGAACGTGAATTCCCGACACTAACCATGTGCGATTCACATTTTTGCGTCAACTCCTACAATAATGATTTGCAGAGCTGGATTCAAAATGATTACAAAGATGACACAGGTGCCACAATCAAGCATAAAATGCTTTGGGAACAAGTAGTTCTTTTACAGAAAGAACTACAAAAGACTCACGTGATACACACTCTGAGTCATCAAGGTGATGGCGTTCACGTTGCAGGGAATTCATTGGCTAATGCAGCCATAGCGGAAGCAAGTAAACGGGCTTCCGTAGCCACAAAAAAGCGTTCAGAAAAATACATAGACGGGGAAACCATGCTGGCAGTAAAAATGTTCTTAAAAGGCGACTGTGCAGCACTACCCGTGAACTATCCACTCAATTATACATACGTAATTGATGCAAACTCCGTTCCATTTGCTCGAATCCCTGGAGTGGGGGATAGGGTAATTCCAAACATGAATCGGAGAATCTTTTTAATAGCAGACGCACACATGGGACTGGGTCCGAGGCACAATCAGATGAAGGAATCTCTGACTGAATTACAAGCAGTATACTGGTGTCCGGGGATGAGCGTGCAACATCATATATTTGCAAAAAACTGTCAAGACTGCAGCAGAGATCGCAGTAGTGAACCGGTCCAGCCTGTTGCCCAGATACCCTTTATGGACAGGGTAATGCTGTCTATATGCAATCCAGCGTCCTAATAATTGTTTAAGACTACATTCACTATAAAAATGTGGCCCCAGCGCTTGGCTGACGCCAAAACTGTTATAAAAGATCTGCGAGTCTTTATCGGCACATACGCAATTGCCATGCTTCCTTCTGACCAGGGTCCTGCTTTTAGCTCTCGAGCTTATAAGGAGGCCATGACCAGTATGGGCATTGGATTGCGATTCTCTTGTCCATTTCACCCTGAGGGAAACAGTGTAGTGGAAAGAAAAAACCGAGACATAAAGCAATCTATAACAACGAAGGTATTAGGTTCGGGTGATGGGTGGGTCAAGCATTTAACAAGTGTCCAATGTAGTCTTAATAATTTGCCAAGAAATTCTCTAAAAGGTTTCAGCCCGTACGAACTATTGTTCGGAACTAGAATGTATATTCAGGATCTTGATAGTCAGGCTTCAGTGGTAAAAGATAAAAATAAAGACTTTGACATCAAAGATCGTTTGGCTGTTTTACAGGACTTGAATGAAACAAGAAAATCCATAAGCAACATAAAGTTAAAACAACAGCCAGCTACCACTGAAGACACACCACCTGTCCCAGCAAGACCTGTCTGGATTCCAAAGATTGGGGATCTGGTCAGAGAAAAAATAGCGGTGAAGAAGGAATTTGGGCCTTCTTACAGAAAAGCAGTACCTGTCTTAGCAATCAATGGAACAAGATCAGTAGTACTACCGCCCCTTGCTGGTAAAAAGGAGAACCGAGTTGTATCCATCGACCTGGTGAAACCACAAGCATGTGGCCTATAATCAACAGTAGGCCAAGTGGACTCCCAAGAAATAACAGAATACCCAAATTTGCAACAACCCAAGAGGTTCAAACTGAAAGACTAATTACATTTGATAAACCTGCAGTGCACAGAGAAGGACTATGCAATAATGCCATGGAACTCGTGCCTCTTGGAACTCAAATCGAAACAGTTCGTCGTGAAACTCCAGTCTACAATGATGTGGCATCAGAATGTGCTAATGAAAAGCAAATGGAGAAAACAATTCCAACAATCGACAGAACTGCCTCTGGCTACTTCATCAATTTCGATAACTTTTCTGAAGATCAAAGCGACCCTGAAGTAACGCCAGAAACAAGGACTTTTAAAGAAAAAGCAACAGAACTCTTTCATCAACTTTAGGAAACATTTCTGAATGCACCATTGTTTGAGCATTGGATTGTATCAGGGGTACTTATACTCCTACTATGCCTAATTTTGGTCTTAATTTTAGGAAAGTTTATTACAGTTCTATGGACACAGCAAGTCAGAACATCAACTTAGTTCTGAAACCTCACAAATCATCTCACTTCAAGAAAAGAGAACTATCATCAGTAAATGTCACAGCCATTCCAATACCCGGCGGGGTAGTGTGGGACAAGACTGACTATGAAATATATGGCCCGGTCGAGATCTTGAAATATCCTCACCAGTTCAAGGTTTCATTAAGTGACTTTGTAAAACCAAGTACATTCTCTGATGATTGGGATTTTGAAAGTATAAATAACATGATGTCGGATTTAGTGTTGTCAGCAAAATTTACAGAACATGATTATTTACAAGGTTCATCTAATTATGAACAGATGTACTGTTTTTCGCATTACGCAGACCACTATTTACATAAATCTGCTCAACCTAGAAATGTTTTTAAATATAACCAATGGGAACATTGTGCTACTCCACCTAAAAGCAGTTCAAAAACATTCTATGAGAAATTCCAATACTTCTCAGGGTTTAACACGAGTAATGCAGAAACATTTTATTATAAACTGTTGGATAAAACAGGGACGAAAACCATGCTGACAAATACTAAATTGATATATTCAGAAGCATTTTATGAAAAAATGATTACATTTGGTTTTGATTTCTGGAAAAACAACATTGAAACAAAAACAATCTGGGGTACAAAAGATTGGCAGGTACAAGGCCTAGAAGCATTTTTTCAAGCCTGCATGATCCCAGAACTAATAATGTTCTTAAATGACACAATTCATCAAACAACCTGTCTTGGCCTAGCTAAGATTAAGGACCTAAACAAACCGTCTATTCCAAAGCCAATACCTGATAATGCTACCACAGATATTGAAATAGACGTATACCAAATTTTACATCAAAACAGAACACATCCTGATTGGAAAAAGTGGTTAATCTGGCAAGAAGACACTAATAACTGTCAAGATAGATTCCTGAACAAAACACAGGGGTTAAAAATGACCGGACCAGACTCTAGATACTCCCAGAGACAACATCCAGGGATAGTAACAACATACAGTGTAGGGAAACTGTGCCTTGAATGGCTAGAAACATCCACACTGGCAGAAATTAAGCAACACTTATCTTTACTTAAAGATGGTGCTGACTTGCGTGATTTCATTATGGGACCACGCAAACAGCGTCAAAAACGTTTCATAGCGGCAAGTGTATATGCGGCATACAACGAGGCATGGAAAGTAATGCAAATTGAAACAGCAGAAAAAATACGAGAAAATGATCGTATTAATTTGGAAAAATCACTTTCTGTTGTGGACAATGGGTTAATGGCACTGTCCTCCGGAATATATTCACTGGACAGTATTGTATCATCTGCCATCGATATAATAGATAAAGACTTGCTAATGTTACAACATGGCTAGTCCCAATTACGTTCTATTGTACAGCTAGGCTGGACGTTACAAAATCTTCGTTCAGGCTATGTGCCATGGCGTTTAATCAACACAAGGTCATTGTTTTCTATCTTTAACCTTACTGATAAACAAATCAGTTTGCCACAGAAAGGAGCAGACTATACAATCCTGAGCATCGAAAAACTTGAGAGATTACCATTGACAATGTCAGAAAGACCTGTCATTGAATGGATAATACACAGGATTATCACAATTCCGATAACAACTTTCCGATTTAAAAATTGCCTTGAGTATATACCAACAGGCCAGTATGAAAGGTTGGGTAAAGGGTACATTAAGTCATCATGGAAATTACCATATACACACACATGCTACAGTGACAACGACAAAAATGTATTTCTTAGTGGTGAAAATTGCAAACATTCACTAAGCGGTATACTTTTGTGCCAGGGTATTAATTTACATGGGGCCTGTGAAGGGACTTCAAACAACCTTTCATGCCACCAGCACGTCACACCTGCAACGCAGATAGAGCCCTTCTTTAGGCAACTTTCTAATGGGAGTTTCATTCTAATAACGGATCACAGCTGTTGTGGCTTGGTGCCAGGGAAAGCATATCTCGTAAGCGTGACTTCCATGGTCACTTGCTGTATGCAAGCATTGTTTCCAAACGGCCCTAGAGATTCCGAGACGCCGATTTGGCCTCCTTTCAATATCTCTTCTATACAAATTGATACTTTAAGCAGAATGAAGTCTGTGCTTTTGCAGACAACAGTGCCCATCACGTCATCAAAAGAAACGTATGATCTCCAAGTTGCAAGGACAACATCGGAGATACATGAACTTTTATCACCAAATTGCCCCGTGAATTTCACAGAAATGCTCAGCCAAATCCTAAATATGTCGGATGCCATTGGTATCTCAAACGTATTTAAGACAATTTTTTCGGGACTGTTAACTCCATTCAAAGCAGTTCTGGGCATTATTCCCAATTTTGTCCATTCAGTCTTTGGCGGTCTACCACTAATTTTGGGACTCGTAGCAGGCATTTTATTTTTGACCCTTCTGCTCCGATATGGCAAGCCAAAACACAGACATGATTCCGGCAAGGATGGAAGAAACGATCCTAGCAATACGCTACCGGGACCGCATAACTAAGGTCCTTGGATTGGCCCGGCTGAGAGATCTGAACATGACCTGGTTTCTTTCATTCAGACCTATATGGCAGACCTGCATCTTACCTGTGCTTCGATGTATGCTATGCGGAGAAGAATGCGTGTTAGACACCTGTCTTGCACTACCATCAGCAGTACCAATGGATATCAATACTTTGCTAAGTCCTGTAACGGCTCACGCATCGTCAGCGGCTACCAATCCTGATGACGTTGAGACTCCAGCACTAGGTGGTGGCAGTGAAGCAATAAATGAAAGCAGCATCACCCAGGTACGACCTTCTGTGATCATTGCTGATCCAGACATCGATGCTAGCAATCATTCTCACAACTGCCAGGTTACTGCACTATCGAACCTGGTCGAACTGTCACCTGAATATGTAGACCTATTCTTTGAGAGACTGTCTGATATGATGTTCTCCCCTGAACAAAAACAATGAATTTTAGAAAACAATCTGGCGCACAGCGTTCCCATGAACTCTGAATTCGGCCTTCAGTTTTGATCAACAAAAACTACTGAAAAGCGTTTGGAACTCTATTTTCCCACTCCCCATGAATTTTTTTTTGAATCAGACATTTTTCAAAATATTTACCTTTTTTCTGGCACACGTACTTTGCTTAAAGTAGAACTATTCATAAAGAACAGAGCTTCTATTTTTAGTAGATCTAGAGACAAAAACTTTACCTGGGCCTCTAGCACATTTTACAGCAATTGTATTTATATGTGATGAAATAGTCTCGCCCTTCTTTTCTGTATTAAGAGACATTTCATGTGTAATTTTTTCGCAAAAATCGTTCATAACTGATTACATATGCAATAATTTTTTGAATTATTACTATGCATGAAAATGTACAGTACCTATATTCTCATGTATTTCATATACGCCATTTCAAATGCAAAAATGTATTTTGGGGTGGGTAGGAATACACGCGCATCCTATTGCTTTAGTTTTTTAGTAATTTGATGGACATAAATTTGTGGAGTGGGTGTTGTGTTCTATCTAGGACCCCGTTCAATATTGTTACCTCATGTCCCTATACGGCTATAATCAATTGATATCCCTATAATGGCATAAATGATCAGAGCCATATTTCAGTAACTCGTCTCTGCAGCTCATTACAGTACATGACACAGCAGAAGCCACTTCCTTAGATTCCTAGATAACACACCGAGTTCTTTCGACAGCTCAAACCCCCCAGCAACCTGGGAAAGCCCCGCTTGCTTTGTTTTGATTAGTAATAGAACTCTTGCAACCACTGTAAGAACGACCAGTTCTTAGTGACATCTTTATTGATGTCTTATGTCCAAAAACTTAGGTCAAACTCGGCACCTTTCAGGTATAAATAATACCAACGTTGCCTTAAACAAACACGGTGGTGGTGAATACTGGAGCAGAACAGCTGTCCCTTGCAGAGAGCCCAGCAGATGCGAGAAGCCCACGGACGCTGCCCCTCCTCCTTGACGCGCTGAGAAAGACGCTGTCTTTTCTCCTGCCGAGAAAACCCAGCTCCGGCGTTTCCAGCCTACCCTTGCGGGTAACTGGAATATCGAGTCCTGAGAGGAGATACCAGACCTCCAACATTCTATTCCAGAGGTACGGTGCTGACTAAACCCTTAGAGAGAATTCTTGAAGCAAACCCTTGGCAAAACCAACTTATCTTAAACTGCTACTTACTTACTCCCTCCCACGTATTAGGCTTAGGTCAGGTACACTGGGGTAGGCGTAGTTAGAAGCACCAGTTGAGGACGTTAGTCAAATGTATATATGAATGTATATATTTTATTCATTTTAACCATCTTATGGCTAAGAAACCATATCAATGCTTTTATAGTATTATTTCGCAATACTCCTTTTACTGTACGCACTTTTTATAATAACAAGTCTTGCAATTGTGGCAATTCATTTCTCTTGCATGAGAAGGAAGACTGTTCAATAAAGAATACCTTTTATTGAAAACGCCCGTCTCTCTATTCTCTGCATAACTGGTGAAAGTAATTCTGCACAACTGACTGAGTGAAATAGCTGTCTATTGTTTCACACGACTCTAGAGATTGACTCTTATTCTGAGGAGCAAAGTTGTCATTTTAATGCAGTTGTTGGAAAACTGAATCCCTTCTTGTTCCTGAGCCAGGGAAGCTGATCACTTCCTATTCAGTCAAGAAAGTTTCCAGGGACCTCTGAGCTAGCTGGTACAAACCCAATTAAGTCTCACATAGTCAGTAGAGACCTAGAAGACCACAGTCCTACGTCTACACTGCTGTTTATGTTATTCCAATGTGCAGGGCCTATAGGGAAAATAGGAACTACACTATGGTCCGTCCAGTGGAGTCCTGATGCATGATTGAAGGAGATGTGCTTGCTGGAGGAGAAGATTGGGTCGAGCGTGTTTCCGGCGTAGTGGGTGGGGGTGTTTACCAGTTGTTTGAGTCCGAGATTGGCGAGGTTGTCCAGCAGGGTGGTGGTGTTGCTATCGTTGTACTTTTCCAAGTGGAAGTTGAGGTCCCCTAGGAGAATGTAGTCCTCGGAGGGGAGGGTGTGTGGGCTGATAAAGTCAGTGATGTCTTCTCAGAATTGTGTGCGGGGTCCTGGTGGTCTGTAGATGAGGGTGCCTCTAAGTGTGGTCTTGGGTTCAGTGTGTATCCGGAAGTGAAGGTGTTCGGCGGCTGTGAGGGGGTCGTCGGAGCTGGTTGTGATGCGGATGGTGTTCTTGTGGACGATGGTGATGCCTCCTCCTGTTTGGTTGATGCGGTCCCTACGGATGATCTTGTAACCGTCCGGAATGGCTATGGCGATGTCGGACGCTGATGAGGCGTTCATCCAGGTTTCTGTAAGAAAGGCGACGTCCGGTGTTGTGGTGTCGAGTAGGTTCCATAGTTCGATGGCGTGTCTGTGGACCGAGCGAGTGTTGAGAAGGATGCACTTCAGGTGGTTGTTGTTTGAGCTCTGTTTGGCATTTGTGGTTGTAGATTGGTTCTTGATGCAGCAGAACTTGCAGGATTGGCAGGTGAAGGGTCCATGGGTGCGTCCTGGGGCGGCTTGGTGGCAGTTGGGGAGTCAGCTGGTGTTGAGTGCAGAGAGGGTGGCGGCGTCGTATGTTAGGTGGGTGGAGTGGTTTTTGCGGGGGCCAGGAGGACTGGCGCTGGGCGCGGTCCAGGCGCGGACGGGCGTAGACGGGCGTAGACGGGCTTACCTTTGGCGTGCCTTCGGCGCGCATAGGGCGCGTCCGCTGCGCGTAAATTGCACTGCCATGAATGGATGGTGGAGGGGGGCGGAGTGAGGTAGGAGCAGCTGGGAGGTGGGAGCAGGTGGCGAGTGGGGAGGGGATCAGCTGTGGATACTGTAGGGAGCGGGGGTGGGGCCGCGGGAGAGCAGCGGCAGGGAGCGGGGAGGAGAGCCGGGCTTGGGCACAAAATGGCACCAAACAACAACAACAACAATGCAGGGCCAGATCGGGGCGCAGTCTAGCACAGTCTAGCACAGATACTGAACAAAGCGGCAAATGCGATACCACAGTAATCAAAGCAGAGCGAGGGGCACAGTCTGTCACAGGTACTACTACAATCTGCAAATACGATACCACACGAAGCAAGCAGGGCGAGGGCACAGTCTGGCACAGGTAGAGGACGGCCAGGAGCGGGTGGAGCGACCGGTTCTGACTGGGTCAGGACGGTCACAGCTCTTCACCGCTTCGGACAGTCCTTAAGTTCCAGTGGGAGAGAGGAGCAGCTGGGAGGCGGGAGGGGATGGCGAGTGGGGAGGGGATCGGCTGTGGATACTGTAGGGAGCGGGGTGGGTCCGCGGGGGAGCAGCGGCAGGGAGCGGGGAGGAGAGCCGGGCCGGGGCACAAAATGGCACCAAACAACAACAACAACAACAATGCAGGGCGAGATCGGGGCGCAGTCTAGCACAGTCTAGCACAGATACTGAACAAAGAGGCAAATGCGATACCACAGTAATCAAAGCAGAGCGAGGGGCACAGTCTAGCACAGGTACTACTATAATCTGCAAATACGATACCACACGAAGCAAGGGGTTGATGGGAAGTGGTGATGACACAACAGGCACGCACACCAACTGTCCCACATCAGCTGCAGACACTGGCACTACCTCTGGTGATGTGCTGGATCCTGCTGAACACTTGGTCTGGCTACGCCTCTGGACCACCTTACCCTCTTTGCCAGGTGTACCCATTCCAGTACCCTCCTTTGCCTTTTTGCCAGGGGTGGTCACTACAGTGCCCTCCTTTCCCTTTTTACCAGTGGTGGTCTCTACAGTGCCCTCCTTTCCCTTTTTGCCAGGGGTGGTCACTACAGTAGCCTCCTTACCCTTTTTGCCAGGGGTGGTCACTACAGTAGCCTCCTCCACCTGCTTCAATGGACTTGGAATTGGGGTTGATGTGGTCGGTGGATGTGTCCCTGTGCTCTTCCTAGGTGTACCCCTGATGTGCCACACCTCCTCAGTGGGCACAGACACTGCATGGGTAGGTCTGTGTGTTTTTTCAGTGACAGGAGAGTATTTTGCTGGTGATGACTCTGCGGCATCTGAGCCTGATGTCTTCCTCATTGCTCTTTTGACCTGCTCTTCCCTGACTGGCTCTTGTCTGTGCATTCTGGGCTGGGCCTGCTCTTCAGTGGGGATGGTGTCTGTGGGCGGGTGTGCTTGGGTTGTGTCTGTGGTGTGCTCCTTGTGCTGTATCATTTTGGTGATGCTGGCGAACCGTGGTCACTGTCACCTGGACATGGAGAATGTTGCAATCATTCGGAAATTCTGCCTCGACAGGCCAACACTGAAGACTTTGTGTGATCTTTTGGAGCCCCACCTGCAGCCTCGCCGCCACTATCCAACAGCATTCACACCCACATACAAGGTGATGGCAGCCCTCCACTTTTTTCCAACTGGTTCCTTCCAGGAGACCGTGGCCAGTGCTGGAGGGATGTTGCAGCCGATGTTCAGCCAGGTGCTGAGGGATGTTCTTGCAGCCATGATGCTATATAAGAATCGCTACATTCATTTCCCTAGGGGAGCAGAATTGGCCGGTGTGAAGGGTGATTTCTATCCCCTTGGATGCATCCCCCATGTTATTGGTGCCATCGATTGCACCCATAGAGATCTGTTGCCACCACAGGCAACTGAGCACATTTTTTGAAATCGCAAACATTATCATTCTATCAATGTGCAGGTGGTGTGCCTTGCGGACATGATAATTTTCCATGTGTGTGCAAGATTTCCTGGCTTTGCACATGATTTGTACATCATGAGGAACAGCATGGTGCCACGGATGATGGAAAATTTGCAACCCGAGCGTGCTTGGATTGTGGGTGAGTATGCCTACTGATATGGCTTGCTGTGTGTTACCTGCTGCACTCTGGCTGTGCAACATTGCAATGGGTGTTTGTGATTCACAGGTGACTCGGCATATCCCAGTTGGCCATGGCTGTTGAGCCCGCTAAGGAATCCCAGGACCCCGGGTGACGTCCGGTACAATGAGGCCCATGGCAGGACGCGAAGTGTAATCGAGCAGACTTTTGGGGTGCTGAAGTCAAGATTCTGCTGCCTTGACAGGACAGGAGGTGCACTGGCATACTCACCTGGGAAGGTCTGCAAGATCGTTGTGGCATGCTGTATGCTGCACAACCTGGCCATCCACAAGGGGATCCCCCTGCTCATGGGCGATGGTGAGGAACCAAGGCCATCGCCTGCTCAAGGACCTGAGTCCAGTGATGAGGACAGTGGAGAGGAGGAAGCAGTTGACCTGCGTCAACAGCTCATCGAACGCTACTTCACTTGAAGGTGGGTGACGAGGTACGACTTGTACATTGTCTGGTGTGGTTGCTGTTGTTGTGAAGGGCTATGTGTGGATGTAACAGACAGGCACATGTGGAGTGACCTGTATGCGAAAATGTGTCAGTGACATTTCAAATGTGACCATATGCCGGAATCTGTTTTTTGACACTTGCTGCACATTGTATTGTCTGCCTGTACAGTTATGTTGATGTTTGGTTTTGTAATATGTCTGTGATAGCACACTGACGCCAGTGACTGTTGTGTCTCCCTAGGTGCTACAGAGTCAGCCTGGCCTACATGATGTACATCTTTTGTATACATCATGGACATTTTGTAGACAGTCAAAAAAGCACTAAAGATAAGACTGCACAAATTGTAGTGTGTAAGGTGCTTTATTTACAAAGTTGACATGTGAGGGGTGCAGGCATTTTCACATGTAGGTGGTGATGGAGCAGTGAGTTGACAGTCATGGTACTTGAGATGCAAGAGTAGAGACCACATGGATGTGGTGACCCAGTCCAACTGACATGTGCCATTCACAAGGCAGTGCGGGTAAGGACAGTTGAAAGAGTCAATGCAGTGGTGAAGAGGGTTGCCATCAGGACTGGCTCCATGACTGGCGTGTGGCTGATGCTTTGCCTCCAGAGACTCCTAGGCTCTTCTTTGGACGCCCCCTTGATCTCTTGGGGGGGGGGCTTCTGCTGGGCCAGGAGCGTCTGAGGACTAACCCCTCTCTGTGGCCGCAGGGGAGGATGGTGCACTGTCATCCTGCGGCACAACAGAGGGGGCAGAGGTGTTTTTTGGGACGTTGGCCTGTCCCTCAGTAACGCCATTTGCTGGCCCATGAGGTCCACCATCTGGCCTAGGCGGTTGTCGATGGACCTCATCAGCAGGATGAGCTCCCGTAACAGTTCATCAGACCGGCCACTTTGTCCCTGGACCTGTTGGTATGCCTCCACCACTCTGGTGAAGTGATCCAGGGATGGTGTCCACTCCTCCTGAGGTCTGGTGTTATCCCTGGCCCTCCCACCTGCCCTGCTGCCACGGACCTGTTGCCTCGCCAATCTGGGTACACGTACACTCTCCCTGCCCTCCACAGTTGTTGGTGCGTCCTGGGACAGGGAGGGTGCTGCAGGTGGTTCTGGTGGCACTGGTGGTGGTGGTGGTGGCAGCGGTGGAGGCAAAAGCCGTGACTGCAGGGGTCTACTGTGCTGTTGTTGTTGCAGCACATGTGGTGGTGGGGAGGATGGGGTCTTGGGACCTCTGGGTCTGTGGCACACCAGATGGGCCGGGCTGGAGCTCATCGTCCAAACTGTCCTGGGAGTCAACATCCGAGAGTCCATGTACTGGGGGTGGAGACTGGCTCTGCTGGTCGATGTTCTGGTCTTCAGCAGTGAGTTCTTCATCACCTGTGGATTAGATGTGTAATGGTCAGTGTTGGGCACTGTGCAAGTATTGTGTCAATTGCATGTCATCACTGTCTCTACACTACACAATTGTGAAGTCAACACTCGTATTATTAATTGCAACACTGTGTAATTTCATGGTGCAGAGCAACATCACTTACTCATACATATCAGGTGTCAATGCATTGCATGCAATTGTTGCTGTATGTAGGGATGCAGGTCCCACACACACACATCAGGAAGAGTGAAGATGGCTACCTACCTGTTAGCTGAGGGAGTACAGTGCAATGGCTGACACATGCTCCTGGGTAGGTGAGGCCTCCATGCTGCTGGAGTGTGGGACAGGGGGCATGCTGGGATTAGTGATACAGGCCTCCCACCCCCAAACAGTCCTCCAATACAAGATAGCTACCTACCTGTTAGCTGAGGGAGAACAGTGCAATGGCTGACACATGCTCCTGGGTGGGTGAGGCCTCCATGCAGCTGGAGTCTAGGACAGGGGGCATGCTGGGAGTAGTGATACAGCCCTCCCATCCCCAAACAGTCCTCCAATACAAGATGGCTACCTACCTGTTAGCTGAGGGAGAACAGTGCAATGGCTGACAGATGCTCCTGGGTGGGTGAGGCCTCCATGCAGCTGGAGTGTAGGACAGGGGGCATGCTGGGAGTAGGGATACAGGCCTCCCTCCCCCAAACTGGCCTCATGGTGAAGATGGCTGACTACCTGTTAGGTGAGGGTGCACAGTGCAATGGTGTTTGGGTTGTGAAAGGAAGTACTTATCAGTGTGTTGTTTGACATTTGTTTGAACTTACCAGCCTCCGTTCCCCCGGCTACTCCTGTGAGACTCTCAGGATGCAGTATGGCAAGCACCTTCTCCTCCCATGGTGTGAATGTTTTCGGTGGGATGGGAGGGCCACTGCCAGTCACGTTCGCCAGCTCCCAGTTCTTGCTCCTCTTCTCCTAGACAACCCTCTTGAGATCATGCCACCTCTTCATGATCTCCTTCTTGGATCTTGGGGTGGTCCCTACTGCATTGACCCTTTGTACTATCTTTTCCCGCATTTGTGTTCTTGTGGCTAATGGGGTCTGTTGGACCAGGCTATCAAACAGTTGTGGCTCTTCTCTGACAACCTCATTGACCATGACTGTCAACTCACCCTCTGTGAATTTCGGCATCTTCTGTGAGGTCATGGTGTGTGGTGGTTGAAGTGTTTGTGGGTGCAGGTGTGTGGGTGGCGGGTGTGGTTTTGTTGTGTGAGGTGTGTTGTGTGCTGGGGGATTGTTTGTGCTGCTGTGATGGTGGTAGTGATGGTGGTGGTCGTTGTGTGTGTGTGCTGTGCTCTTTTGCCTCTCCTGTCAGATGTGGTGTATGGCCTTCCCTTCTGGAGTGTTGCAAAGGATTGAGGTCAGTGAAGGGCCTGGTTTTATACTCAGCTATGTGGGTGTGTCCAAGTGAAATTTGGCTGTCAGGTGTGTTGTGGGAGTTTTCCTGTGTTTTTTTTTGTTTTTTTAAATTTATTTATTTTCTTTGTATCTTTAAAATGTATTTGGGGGGCATGGTTACTTTGATTTGTGCAATGTTTGACATCACTGCTGTGATTTTGCATCGTCCGCCATTTTTTTATTGTACCTTCCGCAGCGGTGGCTATCAGGTGCAGCTCTTCCGGTATCTCTCCTATTCACTCCTGTGTGTGACCGCGGCGGTCGTAAACAGCGGTTCTGACCGCAGGACCCTAATATACTAATTTCCCGTGTGGTGTATCCGCTATCCTTGCGGCGAGTTGTTGCTTTTCCGACCGCCGCGGTAACTTTTTTGCCGTCACCGCCAGCGTCGGGCGGTTTTGGTAGGCCGCTACTGCCGCGGTCGATCTTTTGTGGCGGTTGATCCTAATTTGGACACCGGTTTTTCCGCGATCCTGACGGGCGGTTGTTTCCCGCCTCCATGGCGGTCGGGGTGATTTTCCGCCCGCTATCCTAATGGGTACCTTAGAGTTTTAGCGGACCCAAGAGGGAGGTGGGTAATGGCTCTTGATGTGAAATACATTTTGGTTAATTTGTATGGTCCCAATGTCGAGGATCCAGTGATCTTTAAAGAGCTAATTCTAACCTCATTGGAATTACAGGGTGTGTGGATAAATATGGGGGATTTTAGCTGCGTGATGGACTATGCTGTAGATTCCACTAGCTCTCAAGCTACTGTTAGAATGCCCAAAGTTAGGGCCTTGATTCTGGAAGTAGCACGCTTACATAACCTTAGTGATATATGGAGAACATTACATCCAGGTATCCCAGGTTTTACTTATTATTCATGCCCACACAGACAGTACTCCAGGATTGATATAGTGTGGGCCCATGATCAGATTCTCAAGACTGCCGGGATTGAGCTGTGTCCTAAAATTACATTGGACCATAACCCCTCAGTTTTCAAACTTACCCGACAAGTTAAACTAGACGCTATTTTTCTTTTCCTCGATATTTAATGTCAGATAATCCGTATATCGTACATATGGAAGGACTTTTGGTAGAATTGTTTCATAACAATGTTAACTCTACCAATTTCTGTATTCTTTGGGACTCAATGAAAGCCTACATTAGCAGCCTTACTCAGCAGTTTATTTGGAGAGAGAATAAAGCCAGAGATGCTGCATTTAAAGCTGCCTGTGAGCTACTGGCTAATCTGGAATGATCTTATGCCACTGCTGTTAAAAATAATGAACCAAGCCAACTCCAGATTTATTCTGATCTGATTTCTTCTCAAGCTTTAGCTGGTCAATGTCCATGGGAGAAGGTTGCTGCGAACTATAATAAACTCTGGTCTTTGCAGTACAAATATGGTGAACAGGTGGGGAAGATACTAGCATATCAACTGGCAGATAAAAAAGCCAAAAACCCAATTAAGGCATGTGAAGGAACGGATAACGCCCTCTATACAGAGACTAATATAATGCTTAAACAGTTCATAACATACTATGAAACGTTATGTGCTGAATCAGATCTTTGTAGGAGGAGGCTGCCTTGCAGCTGACTTCTGAAGTCTCTCAGGAGGAGATCTCTATGGCTTTGTCGGCATTGCCACCAGGCAAGGCTGCTGGAGATGACTTGATTCCCATGGAACTTTATAAACGGTGTAAGAATATTTTGCTATCTGTGTTTGCCAAGGTCATACAAGAGATTGGCATTTCCGGGACTACTCTTCCAACCTGGGACATCTCTAACGTTGTTTAAAAAAAAAGGGTAAGCCTCCTGATGAATGAGGTTCATATCGGCCTGTTTCCCTTATTAACCCCTTCAGTGCTGATGACAAATCCAGCTCGTCATGGGTGTTACCTGCCCTGTGCTTATGACGAGCTGGCTTTGTCATGAACAATGGGAATTCTCAGAGTTCAGCACCCAGCGGGAAAACCCATAGCACCCAAGGTGTTAATGCGGATGCCAAACTCTATGCCAAGGTGTTGGCTAACCGTCTAGGTCCCAATATGGCTTTATTGTGGGTCGAGGAACCACAGTACACACTAATACTGCGATTATGGCCTTTGATTATGCTAATGACACAGGAAGCGACGTAGGCATGATACTCTTATATGCTGAAAAGGCCTTTGACCGCATT
The DNA here is from genome assembly GCF_964263255.1 of Lissotriton vulgaris. NCBI lineage: Eukaryota > Metazoa > Chordata > Amphibia > Caudata > Salamandridae > Lissotriton > Lissotriton vulgaris. Next base: position 1,358,311,404 of record NC_141687.1, read on the forward strand.
GCTTGGGGTTGTTGATGGTCTACTCTTAAGGCTTTCGGAATTACTGGCGATTTTTTAGGTGGATCTGAGCCTTATATTGTAAATGTAAATGTAAATGTAAGGAGGCTTTTGTATAGCGCATGCTATCACTCCAGGGAGCATCTTGGCGCTGTTTGTCACCCCAGCATAGAAAAGGGTGAGTAAGCTGGAACACCTCTAAGAGATTTAGGCATTACACCAATTCTTTACAGGCCGCGTCGGAGAGCGTAAAAACCCAAGTTTTTAGGGCTTTCCTAAACAGAGATTCTGTTGAGATTTGACGAAGTGCGAGAGGAAGTTTATTCCAGGCTCTAGAGCCTAAAACCGCAATGGATTTTCCACCTTTGGTCGCTAGTTTGAATTTTGGGACCACTAATAAGTTGAGGTGGGAAGATCTCAAATTTCGGGATGGACGATGTCGTTTGAAGATGTTGGACAGATATCTAGGTCCTTTTGCGTGATAGGCTCTAAAGGTAATAATCAAGATTTTGAACAGCACGCGCTTGTGGATGGGCAGCCAGTGGAGGGTACGAAGTGCTGCAGAGGCCGATGATTTCCTGGGCCAGCCCAGGACAAGACGGGCGGCGGCATGCTGGACCATCTGCAACTTGTGGAGCACGGTCTTGTTGGCTCCAGCATATTGACTGTTGCAGTAGTCCAGTCTTGATGTGATAAGTGCCACCGCCACCGTCTTTCTCGTGGACAAAGGAAGGAGGTCGAAAAACTTCCTTAGCATTCGGATGATATGAAAGCAGGAGCTTGCTACCCCAATGGCTTGTTGCTTGAATGATAGGGTATTATCAAATTTGATACCTAAATTGCGGGCAGAGGAGATGGTGTTTGGGGGAGCTTCCGCGCCTTCAGGCCACCACTGCTTAGGGGAGAATAGATTTTGCGAGCCGAATGGAAGTATTTCTGTTTTACCAGAATTACATTTCAAGTGGTTGATCTTCATCCATTCGAACGTCGCAGTTAAGCATGATTTGAAATTTTCTTCTGCTCGTGGAGACTTCCTGTCAAGTACCAAAATGAGCTGCGTATCGTCAGCGTAGGAAATAGTGCTGATCTGATACGAAGAGATTAACTCGATCAGGGGTACCATATAAAGATTGAAAAGTAGTGGGCTCAAAGTAGAGCCCTGTGGTACCCCTGTTGTGATCGATTTTTCCTCAGATCTGTATTGGCCCAGCACAGTGATTTGTCGTCTGTGGCTCAGGAAATTTTGAAACCATTCAAGCACTACTCCACCTATCCCTGCGCTCTGGAGACGGTCAATCAGAATGGTGTGGGAGACCGTATCGAAAGCCGCCGATAGATCGAGTAATATCAAGACGGTCTTCTTTCCAGAGTCCATAGCGGAGCGTAGGGATTCAGTGGAGAATAAGAGTGCCGATTCGGTTGAGTGTTTAGACCTGAAACCCGACTGATTCGGATGCAGGACATTGTTATCTTCCAGATAAGTGGTGAGTTGGTTATTAACGAATGACTCAGTCAATTTGGATAACAGTGGCAGTAATGAGATGGGCCTTAGGTTGGTGAGGGTGGTAGGGTCGGGTAGAGGTTTTTTTTTAAGGGGTTTAACCGCGGCTAATTTCCAATCTGATGGAATCTCTGCTGTTGCTAATGAAGAATTGATGATACCATTCACTATGGGATTTACCTCATTTACCAAAGCTTTTAAAAACATAGGCGGACAAGGGTCAAATGGTGATCCAGACTTACTAGATAGGATGGCCTGACGTGATTCCTCCAAGGAGATGGGGGCAAAAACATTGAAAAGAGGTTTAGGTGGATCATTTATTCCATTTGCTTCTGTAGATTTGCTTTCCCGAGAGGATGAATTTAAGGTTGGAGGTGGAAAATCCTTAACAATAGCTTGAATTTTGTTGTCGAAATAGTCTGAGATAGAATTACACAATGATAGCGAAGGTGGGATATCCTGGGCAAGAGCTTTAGGATCAGTGAAACTATTTACAATCTTGAATATTTCTTTCTGATTGTTTCCCGAAGATGCAATGGCCTCTGAAAAGTGGGCTTTTTTTGCTGATTTAATGGTGATATGATAGTGTTTACGCGCTGCTTTATAGATTTTCTGGTCATCTTCTGAGTATTTTCTGCGCCATCTGCGCTCTAATGCTCTCACTTTGCCTAGTTCACTCTTCAGAGTGGAAGAAAACCAGGGGGCACTTCCTTTGATTTTGTTACTCATGGGGGTCATTTTCTTCAGCAAATCTTGTTTGTTACTAAAAGATTTGATCCAGTTGCAGAAATGTTGATTGTCCGTTGTGGTATGGCCGGATAGAATAGGTTTGGTCTCTGTTACATTAGTTGAGAGATTTGGTTGGGCGAGGACTTTTTTCCAATCGGGTTTTGTTTCTCCTGTTCTTATTTTGGTGTGTCTATGGGTATTTAGAGGTGAGTTAAAAGTTACCTCGAAAGGGATAAGTTTATGGTCAGACCAAGTTTGAACTATAGGGGAGGTACAGGTCAGCAGATTCAGATTTGAGCAAATACAGTCAAGAATGTGACCAGCGCTATGCGTGGCTTCTTTGTTTAACAGCGTGAGACCAAGAACATTGATGATATCCATAATACCCATTACTCCTGGATCGCTAAGTGAGTCGAGGTGAAAATTTAAATCCCCTAATAGAGTAAAGTTAGCAGCTCTAAGAGTGAGATTGCTCAGTGCATCCCCTATGCTCTCTAAAAATTCTTGGGGTTGCCCCGGGGGGCGATATATCAAGGCTCCCGAAAAAGACACCGCAGGCCAATCTGATCTACTTAGGTATTCAATCTATGCCTTTTCGTATATATAGAGGGACACGGCAGGGGTGTCCATTGTCCCCACTTTTGTTCACGCTTTACATTGATCCCCTAATACGAACATTGATGATTAATGATAGAATTCCCCCTTTAGGCTTTGGAACATGTGTTCTTAAGGTTATGGCTTAGGCAGACAACATTTTAATCTTTACAGCTGATCCAGCATTCTCTCTAGACATAATTAAAAAAGACTCACAAACTTTTGGGCCACTCTCTGGTTACAAACTAATTACTAGTAAGACACAAATGATTGTTAATTTTTATCCTGTTAGACCCATAGCAGGTGAATGCCATGTGAAAACTTATCTCGGCGTGCGTATTACATCAGGAAAATACGAAACATATTTAATCTCAATTACGAATTTATGTTACGGGAAACCACTAAAAAGCTAAAGCGATGGCGCAACCTTCCCATCAGCATTATAGGCAGATGCAATATAATATAGATGCCAATACTACCTAAATTTGTATACTTATTCCACGCCATTCCTTTAATAGTTCCTTATTCTTTCTTTAAAATACTTGACAGCATTATAAGTAGTTTCATTTGGGGTTATTAGCGAGCTTGGTGAGCGATGACATTTATAAAATATCCTTATATACAAGGGGGTCTTCAACTACCGGATTTTAAGGTTTTTTTCTGGGCCTCTTTCTTCGGGGCGTATTCATTGCCTCCTCTTAAATAAAGACCAAGATTTTTACCGACAGTTTTTACTGGGCCAAGCAAGTATTAGATTTCTATATTGTTCTCAAGATCCGATTTACCACAAACGTGTTCGCTTCAAGACCATTAGAGACACTGTTACTATTTGGCGGGACATTCTGTCCGGCTACTCGCTTCCAACTATTCATGATAGGTTCCGTCTCTGGGACAACCCATTCTTGCCCGAGATCTTCAAGGATAGGATGGCAAAAAGCTGAGCTATTTACAGTGTGGAGAGACTCAGTCATCTATACCACATTACTGGTTTTAAGACCTTTCAAAGTCTCCAAAATACATTTTTACTCACTCAACATTTCTACTACAAGTATCTGCAGATCAGAGATTTTTACTTGAGATCGCAAGGGCTTGTATCCATTTCTGCACACAAAATGCTGATACTTATCCATGAAACACCCCGTAAACATTCAATACGTATTGCTTATCATTATCTTAACAGCATAGAACAGATCCATGTGTCCAGCTAGCGCTCAAATGGAGCCGCATTTTGGGGACACACATTTCTGCTGTAGTAATTAATAACACATTTACTACACTAAAAGAGGCTGTAGTGTCATTTAATCTAAAGCTTCAACATTCCAGGACACTGTGTATTCTATAATATACTCCTAATAAGATAGCAAGGTGACGGGAGAAAAGAGGCTACCAAGCCCCTGATGATAAAATAAAATGTCCCAAGTGCAGAGGCAACGCGGTCGACATAGTGCACATGTTCGCTACATGCCCAACAATTTGGGTGTTCTGGGAGGTCATTAGCCACGCTTGTAGAGACAGACTGGGTCTAGCATTAAGTTTCACTATACAGGAGATAATGATGGGTTTTAAGATTGACCGTAGCCCTGCACGTTGTGCACTTTTTGCCATGTTATTAGTTACTACAAGGCTCACCATTGCTAGGGCTTGGATCTCCTTCAAACCTTGTAGCTCGGTAAAATGGTGGATCATGTTGGTTGAGATTTGTTAAAGGGAAAAAGCTGTGGCAAAAACCAAAGGTATACATGCTATCCAATAACTTCTAACTATTTGGCATAAGGTACTTAAGGATTGATAATCTAAACATGATTTACCAGTTTAATATGTTCTCGATGTACTAATCTTGTTTTATGAACATTATGCAATTTGGCTTCTACCCTGTTTGTTTTTTTTTTTTTATTCACTATAATGATCTCCCTCTGCATTAATAATAAAAAATAAAATAAAAAAAAGGAAGTTTGTTTTGGCTAAGGAAAAAAAAATATGATTCCTGTATATGGAGCACATGCTACATATTATCAGAGCCTATATCCATGTGGCAGACACGGGCAGGAAAACTCAGTAATAGCTGCACTACCTGCAATAGGGTGGGGTAACCTTCAATGTTACTGAGTGACTATAGGAAAGTCATCCTTTTTGCCATGATCACCCCCCTTTTATTTTCACTCATACTGGTGATTTCTGACTCTGAATTTTCCCTTGGCTCTGCTAACCAGGCGCATGACCAGTGCTCTGTTTAAAAGGTATATGGTAATTGGTGTAGTTACAATTGGTTCAGACCAACCTACCTGTAATCCCTAGGCAATGGTAGGGCATGTAGATTTAGAGACCCCCAGTGAACTTAATGCACTTAAGTGTGCACTGCTGTGGTGTCTGGTTTAATTTTAAAGCCAGCCCTCCCTTGCAGGCTGGTTTTAAAATGAAACTGTGTCCAAATTCGACATGGGAATTAAAAGTACTTTCAACACCTAAAACCACCTTTTTATGACATACACGCTAGTTGCCCCAAAGGTAGGGCGACTTGTTATAGAAAACAGGCATAATATAAAATATGATTTATGTGCCCTGGTGAGGGAAACCCTGTCAAAGTTGATTATCCCAATTTTAGTGCTGCCAACTCCATAGGCTAATATGGGAAGGCTTCATTAAACTTTAATAAAACACAACTTTTGACAGGACTGAGCTAGCAACATAATTCAATGTAGCAACATATTAGTTACAGTAAATCCAACAAATTTCCCAAGGATGGCTTTATTATAAGTATTGCAGAAAAAGAGTTTTAGAATTTACTTCACTGAAGCTACCCATAGCAGCCCTGTAGCAGCCTCTTCTGATTGGCCAGTCTTTGACAGCAGAGTCAAGCTGCTACCTGATTAGGTGTGAAGAGGCCTGGGGCCGAAACAATACAGCAATTTGATGGTAGGACATTTAGTTCTTGGATAAGCCAGGGACAGGAAGGTGGCTGTGGTGATAAACTGGTCTTCAAAGAGAGAGAAGCCCAGATGTCAAAGGATCAATACCAGCCCGACTTCCTTGATCACCAACCAGATAGAATCCCCTCTAATTAGATTGGGAGAGGGGCCAGAAGGGGAGTGTAGGGAAGCGTAAACCACATGTGTTGGTTGGGTTAGCCAGACCTGAACTCCAAGGAGATATTTTCAACATTTTAATTTTTTATGACAATCAGATAATTAATATGCCACACTTCCCAGAAAGTTGTCATGGCAGAGGGTGGCAACTTGGGGCAACTATTGGGGAGTTGAAAGAGCTCTTCAGATCCATGCCTGGAAACATCTGGAGAAGAATGACTGCCCTGCTGAACCCTTGAACTGCACAAGAGAGGACTGCACTCAGAAGAACTGCACTTGCTGCACCCTGAATACTACACAACCGAAGGATTTTGCCTGTCTTGAAAGATAAGTTGTGAATCCCTTAAGCAGCAACAGGTAGAAAAGCGCTGAAAAAAAGCCACTTGCAACATTGACTTCAAATACAACTCAAGCTGACCAGCTTCACCTGGATTTTACTTGGATTGATCACGTGCATTGTGGGAGTTGGAGTCCCAGACTCCAAGAGGCAAACCAGAGTTTCTGAACCCTTGGTTGGTGCTGTGGACCCTTTCTTACCCTCAAGGAACCTTTCAGAAGAAGATCTAAAAGCTTGAGAAGTTTTTGCCAACTTTTGTAAAAAAGCTATATAAGAAGACTGGCATCGACGACAAGAGTCAACCCGGTGACGTCAAACAACAACTTTGCCTGACCGCACAGGACAGCCCTGCTGAGAGCTTGGAGCTCCTCACCATTGACATTGAAGACAAAGAACGCCAGGACTCATTGAGGCATCAGGCTGCAGCAGGCCATCGTCATCGACCCAAAATCCGGATAGAGTACCCGATCTGTCGAAGTCAAGAGAAAAAGCTCAAAAAAGTGACTAAGTCAGAAGGTACAAACTTGACCAGACCCATCCACTCATCATATCCTACCCGCACTCCAATGCGGTCCGCATGAAAACTTTGACTTTGTCCCAGTCCAGTGCAACCAGATAGCTGCAGTAGATGCTTTACACTTTTAGGTCTAGAAAGCACATTTTTCACCTAAAATGTAAAAATTCATATCCCCGGTTGCTGACACTGGATTTTTGTCATTTTGTGGTCATCTTAATAATAAAAAAATTCTCTATTTGTATACATTGGCATTAGATTTTTATTGCCTTATGTCTGTTACTTGTTTACTGTTTTGGTGATGTTAAATGCTTTACACACCTGTCTCCTGAGTTAATCCTGACTGCTCGTCAGCCAAGCTACAAAGAGTTGAGCAATGATTAATGTATTGAGACTTGACTGGACCTTATTTGTGGTTGTGGTATTCCTTACTAGCTGTAGGTACCTACCTGGACCAACTAATAAACCACCTTCCAACTGTGACCCTCTGGCAAACAGGCCGCCAGATGAGATGCTTACACTGGCAGAACCAGTGGACGTTGTGGAGGTGTAAACCTACTGCTAGCCTGAATCTAAGTGAAGCAAACACTCTGCAGGTTTAATGAGGAAAGGATTCCACCAAGTTAGATTAGTGATCCCACTGAGCCTAACACGAAATGAGGGCCTAAGTCATCTTTTGTGTTCAAACTGTAAATTTGCTCTTTGTAAAAAACCCTAATATGCTTTCTTTTCTTGGTACAGCCCGTTTGTCGATAATAAACTGTTGTTTATGTTTCTGATTTAGTTTGGCTGTCGTGATACGTACCGCCATTTCTGAATAAAGCGTCTTGCTGCATACATAAATAAGTAAATACAACATTTAACATTGACTTCCCTACCAATTATGATAAAATATAAATACGGCGCTCACCTCGGCTTCTCCACTGATTAAAATAGAGGTTATTTTTTATTTTATAAAAAACAGTCAATTTAGATTTTGTACAGCACTATGTTTTCAATAGCAAACAAAAACATAAAGCAGAACAGGAATAATGAAAAGTATGCACTTGAAACCGCATACAGCTTTTCAAAGCTGCACATAAGCAATTAGCTTCATGCTCCAGCACGAGGTTAGCTGAACGTCACTTACAATAAATTGCCTGACATTATAGAGCTGAAGATTTTTATCACTTGTCTGGGTCATTTGATTAACTGTGTAGGGTGGCAGCCTTAATCATATGTGTGTTTATCAGACCAGAGAGCTTCTGAGATGTTTACTAACAGTCGATTTGTTAAAGTGAGAAAGGATTGGTCGAAAAAGATTCATGGGTGCTAATAAAGTCTAAAGTTGGCTATTGTGTCGCTTCTTCCTCTAATCATAGCCTATCCCGAGATCTCCCACGCGGACCTCTCTTGCATCTGAGAAGCTTGCAGTGTATGCGGTGTAGTACATTTGATGTATGGCGATATTTACCGTGATCAATGGGGTAAATAAGACAACCGCAATTTGTCAACTACTATCTCCTCTTAAATGATGTGCAGCGAAGGCAATGCCATCACAGACACTGCAGTAGCTGTGGCGCAAAGATATGGCAAATCACAACACAAGCACTAGTGCACATGAGAAAAGATGAGCCATCATTAGACAATAACGTTATCATTTAATTATTAATCAGAAAGTAACCCTTACCTATTAACTTTCAATGTAACAGGTATTACACCATCTTGCAGCAGCAGCTCAAAAGAGTCGTAAGGAAAGACATGGCAGCAGGATTACCAAAATGGGCACAACATAAAAAGGAAACATTCTCTCCTTTACGTGATTTTCTCAATATTTAAGTCACAGATAGGTGTGGATTGCAGAATGCGAGGATGCCTCAAAGTTCAAACTTTAGGTCTGCTGGTTGTGCATAGACCTCTGTAGTAAGCACATTAACCCAATGAGTTAAATGCCTGACATTGGCAGATTTCTGCCATCTTCCTCGTTGCTGTCCTCGTGGTTCAAATAGCCTGGAATAGACTATGTGATGCAGGTATTGGCCCAAGGAAGTTAATGGGGCAGAAGGGAGAATCTCATTCACTTTGATATATTATTTTGACTCTGCAGTTTTAATAATCGTACCATCAAGCAATACAGGACCACTTTTCACTGCCCTTCCTTCTCAACCGCATCCTTCGTCTTGCATTTCATCAGGCAGAATGAATGCTCCATCTTTAAAATCTGAGTGGATATGTAAAGCGCCCTCAGATTTGTATGACGTGATTTGCTATTTTGTCCTCCTAATATTGTGTGTGTGATAGTTCACTCATACACCTGCCAAGCAGGTAGCTCTTTAATGAATTTTGAAGAGTAATGCAGGTTTGCAAAGATGGTGAACTAATGGAAGTCTCTGAAGGCATGTTGCTTTGGAGGATAGTGTATATTTTAGTAAAGAGAGTGACACCCACGAAATGAGACACTCATGTAATGTACTGCCACCACTTTTGCATATAGCATTTCTGATGGGAATGGTTGTCATGATCCTTGAAAGTGTGTGCTTGCAGAGATGTCTATGGGGTGTGTATGTGTGTGTGATAAAAAAAAACAATACCAAAATATATATACTTCCATTTTTGCTTAGTCTCTTCCTCTCTGTCTAGCTTTGTCAGGGACTCTGCTTAGCTATCCATGTCTCAAAATACAAATGAACCCTTTCCCGCCCTCACACAATGGGCCTCATTTATGAGGCCTTGCGTCACTTTTACGCTGCTGGTGCGTCACTTTTTGTGACGCACTAGTGGAGTAACAAATGCACCTTGTTGCGCCATATTTACAAAGTGAAGCATCTAGGTAGATGCGTCACTGTGTAAACCCCTGCGCCACATTATACCTGCACCAGGTATAATGTATGCAAGGGGGCGTTTTGATGCGAGAAAGGGTCATAGAAGTGACGCAGTGAAATCTATAAGATTTCACTGCGCCACTTCTAGGACACAAATGCGTCAGTTTCCTACGCCTGCCTCACAGCAGGCGTAAGACTGACGCAGGCTCTTTCACATGGGGCTTGCCCCATGTGAAAGGACACATTGCTGGAGTTGCGTCACTTTTGTGACACTCCAGCAATGCGTCACTTTTGTGCCATACAGACGCGTCAGAAATACTGACGTATCTGTAACTCCTTGCGCCATGATGCGTCATATTGTAAATGTGACGCATCATTGGTGTTGCAAGGAGGGTGCAGTGAAAAGTGATGCATCGCTGTTTTCACGCAGCGATGCGTCACTTTTCATAAATGAGGCCCAATATATTTTTCTTCTCTATCCAACTAAACGGGTAAGAAAACAATGGCATACAACATCACACAAAACCATATCAAGTCCACATAAAGGAAAAAACGAATTTTCGAAGAGCCTTATATACTTAATAGCAAAGATCTCAATATATATGAAAACAACTTTTCAAAAATGGAAACAATCTAAAACGTATTTAGTTTTGAGGAGAGAATACAAATGAATGTACAACCTCAAGAGGGACGGACGATAGTCATGCAGAAAAGAATACATATAAATATATTTGCAACATGCAATGCTGGGCATAGAAAGAGGACATGGTCTAGATCTTGAACACCCCCTTTTCAGAGCTCACATATACGCAGCCGCGGTCGGTAGTGGGAGTACCTGCCAAGCGGTGAAGTGGGAAGGGGGAGGGGCAGGGTGGGGGGTAGTAAACTATGGATTACGGAGGTTTACAGGCAAGAAATATTTAAATAAATAAATCGAATTTCGTTGCGCGCACTGCATTCTTTTCATTTATTTATATGTTTACTTTCCTGTAAACCTCCGTAATCCATAGTTGACTACCCCCCACCCTGCCCCTCCCCACGTCACCGCCCGGCAAGTACTCCCACTACTGACCGCTGCTGCATATACGGTCTTCCTTTTATTTCTTCCTTCCATGCACCCGTTATAAATCTTACGGGATCACATCTAATCTCATTTAAAAATACTGTTTGAACCCTGTGATCTAAATTCCACTTTACATATGCTTGTGCATTTTCTTCCTTAAAAGAGAAGCTAAAACAAGGAAACATAATTAGTATTACAAGTATCCCTATCCATTTGCATACAGGGGGTTGGCCAAGAATCCTTAAGGAATATCTTAAAATCAGCTCTATCCATGTTCATAAATACTTCTTTCCTCAGCTTAAACAAATTCATGGCAAGAGAAAGATTCTAACTAAATGTGAAATTAAAGCAATTTTCCTTCATAATTTCAATGGCTGATAATTTTCTCAAAGTAGTCCCTTCAGATTGCACCAGACACAGCCTCGAACATAATACTGCAGCCATACCTAACACATAAGAGCTAGATAAACCTAGTTCTAACCTAATGGCGCTGTTGGTTACACCTTAATTGAAGTAGATGAACAAGCAAGTGTAAGTGATAAAGTATAAAGGTTTTATTTCACAGAGGCTTGCAGAGTGATGAACCCAGGTAAGAATGCCACCCAACCCTCAAATTGGCTACAACAGTTAGCCCTTTTTATAGTGTACTTTTGCCGAATCATACATACTAATCATGTGACCGACAATTGTCATACGTGGCATACTTGAGCAACATTCGAAAGTTGTCATTGAACTTAGCTGCTACTCGTTTCTGCACTTAAAAAAAATATATGCTAATTTGAATTACTTCTTGGGCACTGCCCTTACCTGCACTGTATCGCTTGCCGCTGGGTCCCCGGTCCGCCACGGGTTTTCCCGTTTGTTTTGGAGGGAGCAACAGACTCTCAATTTCCGGGTAGGAGGCAGGGTGAGGCAGTGATTGGACGTCAGCAGACCAGCTGCTGCACAGGATATAAAACCGATGCCTCTCACTTCGCACAGCGGATGCGCGATCGAAAGTTGTCATTGCGCTTAGCTGCTACTCGTTTCTGCACTTTTTAAAATTGTTTTTATTCTAATTTGAATTACTTCATGGGCACTGCCCTTACCTGCACTATATCGCTTGCCACTTGCTTCCCGGTCCACCATGGGTTTACCGTTTGTTGTGGAGGGAGCAGTGGACTCTCAATTTCCGGGTAGGAGGTGGGGGAGGCGGTGACTGGACGTCAGCAGACCAGCTGCTGCACAGGTTTTAAAACTGATGCTTCTCACCTCACGCAGCGGACGCAGGCAGCGGGCGCGCCAGGGGCGTGCCAAAGGCAGGCCTGTCTGCGTCCGTGCGCGCCCGACTGGGGCCAAAGGTCACAACCCCTGTTCCTTTTATGAAGGATATAAGGAACTATTCTTATACATTTACATGTTACATGGATTATGGCTTAAATCCCAAGAAAATTGCATCTCTTTTAAACCAGGTAACCTTACTATGCCATGTCCCTGCTGTGGCTTCACTTGTACCACTCTACTTAATAGGTTACATACGCCTAATATCATTACTTCCATGAGTTTTATTAAGCAACCACCTGCCGTGGGTACGACTAAAGAAGCTTCTTTAAAAGAATTTACCTTTTTTAATATAAATTGTTGATCCCTTTCTAAGCACAAAGAGGATATTTATGATCTCTTACAGAATATACAACTAGACGTAATCTTCCTTATGGAAACTTGGTTACATAAAAGCACCAGTCCCGATGTTGCAGTTGCCCTCCCACCCACATATACAATATTTAGAAAGGATCGTGAGGATAAAACCGGTGGTGGCATTGCAGTAATTTTGAAAAAGGGGTTTTCGTGCAAATGGGAGAATGTAGCCTTTGAAGGCTGCGAAGCTAGCTCTTTTAGGCTTCTTCTTTCACCTCAATTCACGTTTTTCGGGGATCTTGGTGTACCGTCCGCCGGGACCAGCAGGGCTATGAGCGGCGAGGTTCCCGGAACTAATTGCCCCTTTTTTGCGAGATGCAGCTAATTTTACCATCGTGGGTGAGTTAAACATTAATTTTAATGATCCTACATGTAATATAGGTACTGCCTTGATAGCCGATCTAGAAGCTATGAATGTTTTACTCTGCAACTCAGGTCCCACCCATAGGGCTGGTTATTTGGTAGATCCTATTTTCTCAAACTTACCTTATATCTCATGCCAGCCAGCCGTTCCTGTACTTTGGTCAGACCATTTCTTGGTTGGCTTTAAGGTGGAGCTTGACCTGCGGCGGAATGATTCACTCACTTCTTCTAAAAGTGAAGAAATTGGAAGAATCTAGATTTAGATTCTCTCATAGACATCTCGCAAACAATATTCCGGGTATTTCCCCCATTAAGAATTCGGATTCGGATACCAGCCACACTTGGATCATGACATCCGTTAATACATGCCTTTCAAAGTCTATCAAGAAAATGAATAACCATCTTCCCCTGGCCCCTTGGTTTTCGGAAAAACCCAAAGTTGAAAAAACTAAATGTAAGGCCTTGGAAAGATGTTGGAGGAAGGATTATGCGCTTAAATCCAAGCATAGCTACAAACTTGCCAAGAGGGACTATCACTCCTTGTGCAAAGCGGCTTGTGTAGAATATGTTCATAATACTATTACGTCGGCACAGAATAATTCCAAAGTTCTGTTCAAAATAGTAAAGGAGCTCACAGGAGCAACTTGCCACCCGACGCCACTCTTGCTTGATGAAGCACAATGTGAGGATGTGGCAATGTTCTTCATTGGCAAAGTAGAGAAGATCTACTCAGAACTAAATACAGTAACAACTAAAGTTGAGCAGCAAATAAAGAGCGCTCCCTCCACATTAGGCTGTGCTATTCTACAAGATACTCGTGACATGGAACCAACCAATATGATAAATAGTTGTCTACCACTGGATATTTCATCATTTAATCGCATTTTAAATAGCCTTAAATCTGGTTCATGGAGCAATCCGCTCCCGATTCCCATTCTCTAAAAACAAGAACCTACTTCATTGAAACTTATCATTCAGTTACTCAATGCGTCATTGAGGGAAGCAATCTTACCAGCCACATGGAAACACGCTATGGTTCTTCCCCTCCTGAAAAAACCCAATGCCGATCTGGCCGGACACTCGAACCTCCGCCGGATCTCATTACTTCCCGCTTTTTCAAAAATCTTGGAAAAGCACGTTAACCAACAACTTACGCAGTTTGTGGAATCTCATAAAATCTTACATGCATCACAATCGGGCTTTAGAGCAGGGTACTCCACAGAAACTGCGCTACTGGGAGTTAACGAGGTACTGCGCCAACATCTTGACAATGGTGAAATGCTGGCACTCATTTTGATTGACTTGAGTGCCGCTTTTGACACTGTGTCACATACTGCTCTATTAAAAGTACTTCAATCTTTGGGCATAATCAGCTCAGTGTTTAAATGGATTAAAGATTTTCTAACCGGTCTGACTTTTCAGGTCTTTTCTCCATTTTCCAGCTCTAAGACCCATGCTTCTCCGTATGGGGTACCAAAGGGCTCGATTCTTAGGCCAGTGTTAGTTAATCTCTATGTTAGCCCTCTAGTTACAATAGCGGAAGAAGTTGGGTTGTCTATCTTTTCATATGCGGATGACACACAGCTAATCTTCTCCTTGTCCTCCAACAAGTCATCTATGGTGTCATCTCTCCAGGTAGGGCTGCAAAAGATAGCTAGCTGGATGCACATTAATTGGTTAAAGCTAATCTGTGGAAAGACTGAGGCTCTGATCCTGGGGAAAAACAAGGATCTTAGGGGCCCGCTTCAGTGGCCTCCCTAAATGGGCGATTTGCCTCATCCGGGACAAACAGCACGCAATCTAGACGTAGTCATTAATGATCAGCTATCTAAGAGGCAGCAAGCAGTCAAGGTCGCCTCTACTTGCTTCACCATCCAAAAATGGCTCTGTATAGTACTTTGGATGGTGCCTAGTCCCACACAAAGTACTGTGACCCAGGCCTTGATTATGTCCAGGCTGGACAATGGCAGTGTCCTGTACTTAGGAGCAAATAAGGAGGTAGTTCGAAAACTGCAAGTAGTTCAGAGCTCTGCGGCTACACTGCTCTGTCATGTGCCAAAAAAGTACTCCATCTCAGGTTCTCTCTGTGACCTCCACTGGCTCAGGATTGAGAATCGTACTAAATTTAAGGCTTTATGTTATATGCATGAGATCAAGCTAGGCACTTCACCTCAAAATCTGAGCTACTTAGCCCATTCATATCTTCCGACACGCCTGCTGCAATCCTCTTCTCAAGCCAAATTTCTTGTTCCCAGGTTCAAACTGTCACGTATGGGTGGTCGGTCCTTCTCCAATCTGGCCCCCTCACTGTTGAATTCGCTACCGGCGCCGCTTCTGCATCAAACCAATTACAAAAACTTTCATAAGGCTTAAAACCTGTTTATTTAAACAGTAGATGTTATCTTTTTCTTTCGCATTGTGTCCGTTGGTGCCGGGAAACCTCCAAGTAGCTGTGCGCCTTATGAATTTAATTTTAATGATATTAATGATAATAATAACATTACACAACTCAAGCCAAGCCTCCCACCCTCCCACGTTCAATGGTGCAATCATCTAGCTACGTGTCCTCTGTGCATTCTGACTACCCATTATTTGATTTGTGCAATCTATGTGTCTATTTCTACAACCTAGGTACAAACTGAGAGTGTGATCTTGCTCTTGTTGCAACATATTTTGATCATCCCTGTGTCCTATATTTCCCTACTAAATTGACCTCAAAGTTTATTCGTTTACCTGCATCACTCTCCTGTGTACCTCCTCCTCGCAGAATCTTTCTCCAGAGGATCTGTCAATACTGGTTTGTTTGTTTTACCAGAGACTTCTTGATTTGTTTGTTTTATTGATTTATAGCTAAAGTCAGTATGTACAATAGGTATCAAAGGTTCAAGCTGTTCTCTCTCTGAGCTTACCCACTGTAAATTATTAACTTGAAGCATTGGGCACATACTGCTGTCCAATAGCATACATGGCTGTGTGGGTGCAGGTTAGGTTTTTCAGTGGCACTTTCTCCCAGTCCCCGTCCACACTGCCTATATTAACACTTTCTATATCAACAGCACATACTAGGGCTAGTGTATTTAAAGAACAAAGCTTTTTGAGGGATACCCCACCCCACCAAATCCATTTGGCCCCAGTTCCAATTATCAATCGTCTCATCTGCATTTCATAGACATAGGACTCTTGTATTCAAAACGACAATAAAAGATGCAAAAAAATATATATATAAATATATATATATATATATATATATATATATATATATATTCAGTGAAAAAACCATAGGTTATAGACCATATATAGTTAGGGATTTGCATTTACAAAACCTTATTTTACTCGCATAAAACCATTGAAATTCCATATATAGTTAGTTGCGCTAACTATATATCGCGCACCCGCAATCCACTGCTGATGATGTCACATATTACATCATTCATGACATGGTCAGTGACATCACTGATGACATCACTGATGACATCTCAAATGACATCACTGATGACATCTCAAATGACATCACTGATGACATCACTGATGACATCTCATTTGACATTACTGATCACATCACTGATGATATCATTCATGTGATAATACGATGAACCTCTTCAGACTCTAATATAACCTTAGATACAATCAGTGTAAACAGACACTCACAGACTGTCACTCATCCATGGAGTTACTCACACACCTAGTCAGTCATGCAAAGAATCAATCGCACCTCCATTTCCTCAACTATACAGTTATACAAACTTTACTTATTCATACATATACTAACACATATTTACTCTCTTATACAATCCCTGATACAAGTTCACAATGATCCATACAGCCACTCACACATTCACTGGCTCTTATGCACAGTTATTTATATATGTCAACTCTCACTTGTACTGTGTTTTACATATGTACTTACTTTGACATGTAGCACTGAGATATCCATTCACTCACCAATACACTCATGCACACAGTCAACCGCCCATACAGCTGTTTCCACATGCACTTTTGAAACCATACATCTAGTGAATCAACTGCTCACACATCTATGCACACAGTCATACACCTCCCAGCCACCCACACACACACTCAGTCTCCCATACAAATACCTGGGCTACCAATCAATAACCCATATAGTTACTCATATAGCTACTGATCAACACATGCAGCAGTTTACAGACCAACAGACATAATGATGCACAAATTAAGACAGATTAGTCACTAACCCATGCACTCAGTGAGACACATTTGATCACTCACTCATACAGTCAGTCACGCACCTACTAAATCCTTCATCCAGACACTTATACATCCACTCATTCTTCAATATGTAAGACATATTTTAACTTTACAGAAACAGACAGTCACTGGGTGTTGTCATCAGTGATGTCATCAGTGATGTCATTTGAGATGTCATCAGTGATGTCATCAGTGATGTCACTGACCATGTCATGAATGATGTAATATGTGACATCATCAGCAGTGGATTGCGGGTGCGCGATATATAGTTAGCGCAACTAACTATATATGGAATTTCAATGGTTTTATGCGAGTAAAATAAGGTTTTGTAAATGCAAATCCCTAACTATATATGGTCTATAACCTATGGTTTTTTCACTGAATTTTCAAGGTTTTGTAAATGCAAATTCCTAACTATATATGGTCTATAACCTATGGTTTTTTCTGTGAATTTCATTGGTTTTTTAAAAGCTAACATCTGTAGCTGTAAAATGTATTCTTCTTTAAATCTTAAAATATATTTTAGATGTTTATTGATCATTTTTTTTTTTATATTTTTTTTTCTTCGCTTCTAGTTCGCGAACCGGGAAGCTTTCCGTTAGCTCATCTTCATGCCGCGACCTAGTCCGCGAACCGGTCAACGTTACGTTAGCGGAACTGTGACGCGTCGCGGAAGCGCGACGTATCACGTTGTCGCGTAATGCGTCTAATGACGCGCTGCGTTAGCGCTCCCGGAAGTGCTCCGGACCGCTAACCGGAAGCGATCCGAGACGCGGCGCGGACCGCGTAACGTAAGCGGAACAGGTCATGTGACTTGTTTATCAAACTTTTCATTGGTTCATTTCACTTTTGGTTTCCAAATGATGTATGACTAGGTCATGTGACCTAAAAATAACACTTTTGATTGGTTCAGAACTTTTGCTTTTCCCAAATCATGTAAACCCCTCCTTTTTTCCTCACTCTGACTTTCATCTTGGTGAGAGAAAGACCATTTATCTGGAGTTCAACAATGGCTTCCATACTTGCTGCAGCTGGTGCACCCCCACCACCACCTCCACCTCCTCATAAGAAGAGAGGACCACCCAGTCAATTTATCTCTAACAGAGAAGAGGAAGAGGAGGAAGAAGAAGAAGAGGATACAGATCAACAACAATTTATCCCGGAGTTGCCCCGTGTTTCCAAGAGAAAAACCAGTTTCATCTGGCAGTTTTTTTCCATCCCTCCAGGGGAGAAGAAGGTGAACGCGAAATATGCCACCTGCCTCATCTGTGATTACAGATTGTCAAGAGGCACAGAGAAGAAATATAGTATGGGGAACTATACTATGCATCGACATATGACCAGGTGGCATCCCTTGAACTACAGCCGGGCTGAGTTAAGGGACCTACAAGACAATCCCCCGACAACTCCTGTGGCCAGATCTACCTCATCAATGTCTTTGTCAGGAAGAGAGGCACAGGAAACTGTGCCAAACATTCAACCCAATTTTAGACATATGAGGTTTACTTGTATATATTGTGGTGCTATGTTGTCGTATGGCAACATGAGCGTCAACTTGATTAATATGGTGTTCGAAAACCATAAGTGCCCTAATGCACCCAAGCAGTAATTTTTTTTTTGCTCCTGTTGAGCCGTTTTCAATGCCTGTTTTTTTGTTGTTTCCCCTCCATAAAAAACACAAAAAAAACATAAAACTGTTCTAAAAATACAAAAAAATCGAAAAATGTTCAGAAAAAAAAAAAAATAAATAAAACAACAAAAACAAAAAAAAAAAGTTCTTTTCAGAACTACCCCCCCTTTAAAATAAAATTGCTAGAATGTTTATCACTCTGGCAAGCTCTATTTCTTTTGGTTCGCTTCAAGTTCGCTGACCGGTTCGCGAACTGTAAGCGAACCAAAAAAATATTTTTTTTAAAAAAAGAAGAGTTAGTATAAGAGAAGTAAACAGAGAATAATGTAAAAAGAAAGACAGCTATAGAGAGTAAACCAGAGATAGTGTCAGAGACATCATCAGCAGTGCATTGCGGGTAAAAAGAGTAGAAAACATGTACCTTATAATTCTTGTTACCTTTTTAAAATATTTTTTCATACTTTCAATCTGTAAAACAGAAAACAAACATTTCCAAAAATATTAAAACATGTATTTAAAAATTAGAAAAGACAAGGGAAAAGGTTCAAGAACAAACAGTTTTTCAACAACTTGGACATTTACAGAAGTCTCTGCTTCTCTACGTCCCCTACACAATCCTAAATATATATATTTTAAAGAAACTGTATCTTGATGTTGATGAACTGAGGCCTATTTTGGAACATGGTGCTTTTTTTGCATTGCTTATGTCTCACAATAGTGATGCAATAACAGCGCAAAAGAGATGTAAATCCATCATAAAATTGTGTCTAACATTTTAAATGATTGTTTTAGGATGCAAATAAGATGTGTACTTTCAAGAGCTTTCTTTGAGGTGAGGCCTATTTCTTTTTTAAAAAAAAAAAAACAGTACCCAGAAGTACAGCACTGTAAGCATTAAAATTGACACTTACAGAAAACTCAGCTTCTCCATATCTACCTCACATTTCTAAATGTATATCATAAGTACAAAAAGCATAACATTAATTATACATGTTAAATGGTTTATTTTTGCTGTTCTCAGAATGTATCAAATTTCACTTACATCAGTGACTTGAAGATATTCATCATGTAACAGCGGGGAAAAAAAAACACAATCAAAATGACTGTGTTTAAAAAACCCATACAACCTAAGAAATCTGATTTCAAAACTCCTTAAAATTAACTTACTTTCAATGACGTCGAAGGATCTCCTATGAACAGCATCCACTCTGTTGTGCTATAAATATTTTCAGCCCGCCACTTTCTGAAAGAAAACCTCCATCGATACGAAAAATATGTTACATAGAAAAAAAGACTTCTTTCATTCTATCACATGTTTCCACTAGGCCAAATCATGTTGCCGCGATTCGCAAGTCTTGTAATTCTTCCAATCAAATCCCGACATTTTCTATTTTCGCAACTTGCAAAAAGAAAACATTTGAGATTATTTTCACAATCCTGGACTACTAATATCTTACTCTTCTTTGTCACTCATGTTCTCCTTTTCCTATGACACTGATACTGCTTACTATGAAGCAGACTTACTTGCATCAGGTTTATATAGTCGGATTTTACAAAATAACATTATAATTAAAAGTTTTGGACCAATAATCTAGACAGCATTGCAGACTTACATTCCCTCAACTTGATGAACCTTTTCCAATTCTTCACAGGAAATCTCGAGATTCTTTCTTTAAAATTTTGGTTTTAAAAACACCAGGTAAGAATTTTTAAGGTCAAACGGCAATTTTTTTTTGAAAGTTACAACGGAATCATTGCAGAATGACCAGCCGTTTCGAGACTTTAAATAAGCTGTATAATGTCCTGAAGTTGTTGAAGGACCATCGTGATAGATAATTGCTACAGTTACAAAAGTCCTTCCTGATATTGAAAGCTGAGAAGCCACAAAATTTTTTATTAAAGTTGACAATTTTGATCCATCAGGCCTACATCGTTGCATCATTAAAATGACATACTGTCCATATCTATGTATAAGTAATGTTGACATCATTTCAGATTTACATTGGCTACACTCCATGTTGTGATCCGCTGCATTTACTAGCTTATTAAAGGAGACTGATTTACTGTCTGGCAAAGTTAAATATATAAATCTTTCTGAGTCTACACTAGTAGTACTTGATACCCTACAATTCTCGCAGTCATGCTGCCATTGATAAGAAAGCCCAAACAGGTGATCTACATCTACACCCTCAACTTGCAATATATCAAGCATATACATTAAAAACTCCTGACAATCTTGCTGATTATTTTCAGAGAAGTCTGTTTGACCTGAACATTCATCTAACAGATAACGAACTTCAGACACACTTTCTACTTTTGTTCGATCAGTGCTACATTTCTCGAAAACAGAATTCAACAAACAGCATAAAATTTGTTCAGAATTCAACAGAATCTGTTCTTTTAAACTCTCTAGTGAAAAGAGAACATTAACCACTACATTTGCATAGCAGTTGACACCAGAACTGTTTTCAAATTGAAAACCGACAACATCTTCAACAGAATCCACTTTCTTTCTGCTAACAATTTTCGGTTCATTGACTTTTAGTCTTTTTGCAACAACCTCCCTACTATTACTGCTATTTCTATGCTTGCGGCCTACCACACGTTTCTCAAACAAAGGATATTGAGGCAAATGTGGCGCATACTCTCTTCTTAACCTATTGTATTCCTTAACACAATCTAGATCCGCACAAATGTTTGTTACATCACAGTCAATTAAGTACAATCCCGATAAAGTTCTAACTCGTGACAATGCCACATATGCCATACCCTCCTTGAACACAGAACTGCCAATATTCACCAATGCACAGTCTACACTTAAACCTTGCGATTTATGGATTGTCACCGCATATGCCAAGCAAACAGGAAACTGTTTACGGCGAACATATAAATCTTTAACAAGCAAAAACCTAGCAGAACAACGACCAATTTGCTGTACTTCCTCAATGCCATCAAATTTAATTTTTAAAAATTCTATTCCATCTCTATTTCTGTATTTCTCAAAATCAACAACATTACCCATTGATCCATTTACCAGACCTCTTTCTACATGTAAATTCCTTCTCAAAATAATTCGGCAATTTAAACACACATTCAAAGTCTTTTCAAAACCCGCTGTTTTAGATATAGTCTTCTCTAATGAATCCAATTTTGATTTCAAATTGTCTGACAAAATAATTGTTGATCCCATATGCTCTAATTTGTCGATAGCTTCAAGTTTCACAATCTCTTGCTTTTCTAAATTCAACATTTTGTTGTTGAAGATGGCACATTCTGCAAGAGTTGGCATGAGACATATCCCGGATTTCTTCTCAGTAATTTTCTGAAAAATATTCTCAGGCACAATCTCTTGTTTGGGATATAAATTTGACAGTAATCGTGCATTTAAAGCTTCTTTCCCATGCTCAGTCACTTTTCCAATTCTAATATCTTGTAGAATATTCTTGTAATCTTCATCCTTTGCCTGACGCATATTTTGATGCAGTTCTGCATAATTGAAGTTTAACCATATATTGACGTTGCCAATGCTCCCTAGGCACTTCCTGGTATCTTCATGCGTGAGTATTTTGAACACAGGTTGACCTTTTACTGGTGTCAGCTGCAGAAGATCTCCGAAAACAATGATGTGTTTGCCACCAAATAACACATCATATTCAGTTTTAAGTACTTCTTGCATTCTCAAATGCACAAAGGCAAGCATGACATTGGAAACCATGCTTACTTCGTCAATGATAAGTAGTTTCATTTTCCTCAAGACTCTTGAAACTTCACAGCAAGCATCTCCAGATAACTTGTTGTATTGTAATTTGTTGTCATGCTCCACCGGCAGCATCAGTAGACGATGCAAAGTAATACCTTTAATGTTATGTGCTGCCAGTCCAGTAGGAGCGGTGACAACACAAGACAGCGATGACTCAGTCCTTTCCTGCAAATAACAAGAGATTGCTTTAATGAGGAAACTTTTTCCAGTTCCCGCTTCTCCACTCACGTACAGTCGGACAGGCTTCAACGATGTACATGAGCATTTGTTCTTCTCATGACTTAATCCGTGCTCAATTTCCGTGGTAACTTCATCATATATTTTCCTCTGCTCAACGTTGAGTTGTTTTTCCAAGTCTTCTAAGTTAACTGAATCCTCCTGAGCATGTGCCATGGCTCTTTCTACTTCATTCATAGCAGTGGCAGCTTCATTTTCGATAATAGGTCCTCCAAGTGGATCTTGACTCAATGAAACAGAACTCTGACTGTCCTGAGAACTGTCTCTGGCAATCTCGGCTGCAATCGTTGCTTCCTGCTCAATTTCCAAAGTTAGCATTTCTTGATATTTAGAAAAAGCAGGACATTCTATGGACTCCTTGGCTGCATTGAAAGAGTCTTCGTAACAGAGGAAATCTCCAAGCAGTTCCTCTTCTGCACGCCAAGGCTTGAAAAGTTGCAAAAGTGCTAAATAAAAAAACTCATTTTTTTCTGGAGATTCACCACTCAATTTTCGATGGTTTACTAATTGGCATTTTCTTTGCTTGACCAGGCATCCCTCACTTCCAATTACAGCAAACACTCCTTTCTCAATATCTTCTTTGATGTTCCTCTTGAATATATAATTTTGAAGAACCTCATATAGACAAACATTCTCAAGGTGACTGCTTCGATTTGGATAATATGTATCCAACATGTTGGTCTTCAAAATGTCGGTACTGTTTGGTTCCTTTTCTGCCAAATACTCAATTTCCCGGACAGGTTTTAGAACTCGATTTCGCGTTGCAGCAAGACCAAGACTCGCCCAAACGAGACTCCTGGATTTGGCATAGAGACTTGCTGAAGACAATCGATCAGAACATTCGTAAGCTCCGATTTCTCGATGCGACAACATCTTCAGACTGAAACTGTACAACTTCTTGCTGAGGCTCTTTTCATGGGAAATGTCCTCCCACATATCCTTCAGTTCGGTCTTTTCTTTTTTGGTGATGTAAGATGTCACATACCGAGCCACAGCCATACAGTTGTCAGCCACAAACTGTATATCCATGTTAGCATTCCACATGGACAAAATCACTGGGTTGTAGTCATTGATGTACTTGGACTCTTCGTTCCTTTTCAAATTGTATGTATTCTTGGGTGATTTCCTCGTCACATTATGTCGCAGCGAAGACATCAAACTGTTCACTCTTCCTTTAGAAATCACAGGTCGAGGAAAGTTGAAACGACATTTGGTGTAGAACTTGTCCTTGTTTCTGAATTTACGACGACAGTACTTTCCACAACGATGGCTTTGGAAACGAAGAACTTGTTCTCTTAGACTTTTCTTCTCCGTTGCGTTTGGAACAGCACACGTAGAATACTGTTCGATGAAATTCATCACTAAGTCATCCGGATCTGTTCCAAATTTAGGTGCATCCTTGATCCACAACAACATATGTATATGAGGGGCACCTCTTGCTTGGTACTCCTTTCTCCAGAAGAAATCCAACACCTCTCCAAGAGGTGGATTCTTTTTATTTGTGATGAAAGACATCATAGCTTCAAATCTATGATTGAAGTACCTGCATACATTCACTGGATCCAAAGAACACAGTTCTCCAGGTGTCTTGAATTCAATGTTTTCAATATTTCCATTTGCCTCTCGTAGAAATTCAAGTAAGTCTTCCCAGCCATACTCGGCACAGCTCAGAGTGAGGAACCATGTTGGAGTTCCTAAGTTCCTCAGCATACATTTTAAATCACCATGACGACGGTACCAGTACTCATTAGTACCACGCTGACACGCCATGAGATTAATTAAGTGAGAATCCAAAATACTGTCTTGGACATTGACTTTATGCATAAAGTCACTTGCCGAGATGTTTCGCATCTGTATACCACTTTTTAAGATGTGGTTCACTGCATATGACAGTCCAGACAGATCGCTTTCAAACAGGAGATGAAACAAATAGGGAATGCATTGCCGAAACCTAGGATCTTCTGCATACAATCGTAAAGTCCGGTATTCAGACGCAGGAATTTGATGAGGTCGCTCATCATATCTTCCTCCTTGACCTGTGGGAAATAGCTGTGGGAAACACCGAGCTTCCAAACTTTCCTCCCAAACACTAATGGGACTCCCTTTGGCTTGTTTCATTTGAAACAACTCAATAGCATTCCCCATGACTTCCTTGGAATGCAAAGGATGAACACTATAATGTTCATATATTTCTTCACTTTTAGAGGCCTCTACTTTCTCAATTTGGCCAGCACACAAATCGCTATCCTCTTCATCACTTACTTCCTCTTCTGCAACATATACATTCTTATAGTACTTATTATTTTTCTTCAAATACACTGTTGCCTTTTTGACTTTCCTAACATCCACTAAATCTTGCCATATTTTCTTATTCTTTGTCGGAACCCCATTGACCAAGATAACCAGAGGTTCCTCTTCCACTTTTTCTATTCCAATTGTGTTAATGTTTTTGTTCAAATCTAGAGGCAAATAAACAACTCTTCCCTTTAATCCTCTCTGTAAATCTGCTGGAGGCAACTTTCCTGTCTTTGGCTCCATTCTTACAATAGCCTGAAATGGATGGATACTTTGAATCAAAATAGATTCATAAGTATTTAAATCCTTCAATTCAGAAGGAATCTCAACCAATTCCAGATTATTATGAACTGCCCTAGCAGGCATCTGGTTTTGGTTTAATTTATTACAACAATAAGTACACACACGTTGATCCGATCCCAAATCAAAATAATTTTCTACCATCAAGTATGTGGCAAAATCCTTCCATTCACTATTATTTTCCCTTTCACTTTTTGCATATAAATCCACTACCTTAGTCTGATTCTTATAATAAGTGCGTCGACAACATACACAAGTGAAATTAGGCCTCTCACTTGATTTCATCTGAAACGTGGCAATTTCCTTCTCAAAATTATCTGTACTAGAAACCTGTACATTATCTTCCACATTACCCTCTACTTCAGGGTCAATTTGAACATTCTCATCTTTACTACCAAAGTAACAAAACTCAATTTCTTCACAAATATTCTTCACATCTATTTCAGAACCATGCAAAAGAGCAGCACATAATTGTTTAAGCATAATTGCTGGACTCTTAGCATAATACAACATTCTCACTAATTTTCTCACTTTATTATGATGCACTGCTAGCATCCTGAAATGATGAAAAACACTCTGGCATACTCTCCTGGAAAGACAAGCCAGTGAATGACCACGCAAACCTGTCATTTGTCTCACTCTGCAAGGATCTAAATCTTGCAACAACTTCATTTTCTGCTTCAAACTTTTCTTATTAAATGTCCGTATAAAATCACAAAGCAAATTGATGGAAACCTGTCGCACACTGCAAATAGAACTACACTTCCAAATGTACACAGGACCCTTAGGACGTCTTCCTAAAACCTCATCACTTAGCGCCTCTTCTGTCTCTGTTGTCACAAGTTGTTCTTTTTCAACTGGACAACCATCCTTCACTTCATAAGCTCGACCACTGATGTCAACTGCATGCACCAAATCATTATCCTGAAAATAACTCTCCTCATTAAAAAATGCCTCAGAACTTGAACTATGCATCCATTCTCCGGAAAAAACTTCACAAAAGTTAGTACGATTTACTACTCTCTTCCATCTACTTTTTGTTTTGAAATCAGAAATTACCTTGCTTAGTTTCCTAATTCTATTGATTACCAAAATAAACAACTTTCGCTTAATTTCAAAAGCATGATCAATAATTTTCTCTACATTTTTCTTCTTCTTATAAAATGCCGCTTTCTGTTGGCCTTTCTTTTTAATATTTTTCAATAAATTAACTAATATCCTATTACGGAACATTCGATTTCGAATGTCCCTAAACTGTTGTTTCCTTCTACTATCATGCACAGAGTTATCTCTTCCTCTACCAGTAACATTTGTAATGGGTCTCTCCTTTCCATTTAAATT
The DNA here is from genome assembly GCF_964263255.1 of Lissotriton vulgaris. Classification (NCBI taxonomy): domain Eukaryota; kingdom Metazoa; phylum Chordata; class Amphibia; order Caudata; family Salamandridae; genus Lissotriton; species Lissotriton vulgaris. The sequence goes on from NC_141687.1 coordinate 1,358,337,853, forward strand.
ACTTTTCTTTTTGTGAACTGAAACATTTTTTTGAGCAAAACTTTTTTTACTACAAATATTTCTTAAGAATGATTTCGTGCTCTTACCCGGACCTTTCTTGCTGTTTTGACAAGTATTTGGGGAAGAGGACTGCTGCAATAAAACATCATCCTGCTGTCTTTGACGTTTTCTCGCCTTTCTCATTCTGTTTTTTGTAGGCATTTTCAAAACTATGAAAGAATCTGCAGTTGAATCTGTGGAAAAATATAATATAAAATGTTATTAACCACTATTACCAAACAGTAAATAAATAACAGTCATCTAAAACTTAATGCCCTACTAATTATTTAACATAGCAAATGTTTTCCACCAGCACTGCATCACAAAAATGACACTCAATGGTACAAAACAGGCATACAACACTCATAAATTACTCCCTAATATTTTAAATCATTAATTCAGGATGACGATAAGATGTAGCCTATCGAAAGATTTGTTTAGGCCCAGATCTTTAGACTGGGGTGAATGTGTGTCATTGATCCACATTCAGTCCATCACCTGTTTTGTTTATTTGAGGTGAGGCCAACACATGGTTGCAGATAACATTTTCACTGAAAAAAACCAAGGTAAAAAAACATGTGAAGGCCTACCAATGAAGTAAATCATTAAATGAAAACCAATACATTTCTGGAAATATGCACTACTAGTGCTTCATAAGATGTTTTGGGTCATATTTATAAGGCATTTGAGTGTCTAGTATGCTATTTTACGTTCTTCATGGTGCAAATTTATTGTAAATACGCTCCCATCTGCGGTTGGCAAATTTAGATTTTGATTATGGAAGTTAGATAGGCATGTTAATAATTTCCCAAAAATGGTGTATAACCCCAAACAACCTTTGAAGCAAATGCTCTTAGCCATGTTATCCACCTCCCATTGGATAACATGGCTAAGAAGTGCTTGCAAATGTGAAAAAAAACGGCCACAATGCATGAATATCGCTGAAAAATCAGCGATATTCATGCATTTTCCAGCAAATGCTCTTAGCCATGTTATCCACTTCCTATTAAATAACATGGCTAAGAACTGCTCAGGGCCCCATGAGGAACGCTTTCCATTTAAAAAGGGAAAAATAACATCAAAGACACTAAAATGCCTTCTAAATATGACCCCAAACAACCTATGAAGCTCTAACAGTACATATCCTGAAATTTAATTGATTTCAAAATTCGTTTTTAAACACAGCATATAAATCAATTGTATACCTGCATTCATGAAGAAATGACTAAAAATGTCCTTGAGACACATGAAAGTGTTTTCTGGAATGCCCTAACCCAATTTTTGGGACACTATTAACATGGCTAGGTAACTCCCATAATCAAAATCTAAATTTGCCAAGCGCAAGTGGGAGCGTATTTACAAGACACTTGCCCCAAGAGGAATGCTTTCCATTTAAAAAGGTAAACATAACATCAAAGACACTAAAATGCCTTCTAAATATGACCCCAAACAACCTATGAAGCTCTAAAAGTACATATCAAGAAATGTAATTGTTTATCACAAATGCGATTAAAAACAGCCGCAATGCATGAATATCGCTGAAAAGTCAACGATATTCATGCATTATCCAGCAAATGCTCTTAGCCATGTAATCCACCTCCCATTGGATAACATGGCTAAGAACTGCTCGCAAATGCGAAAAAAAAGGCCGCAATGCATGAATATCGCAGAAAAGTCAGCGATATTCATGCATTTTCCAGCAAATGCTCTTAGCCATGTTATCCACTTCCTATTAAATAACATGGCTAAGAACTGCTCAGGGCCCCATGAGGAACGCTTTCCATTTAAAAAGGGAAAAATAACATCAAAGACACTAAAATGACTTCTAAATATGACCCCAAACAACCTATGAAGCTCTAACAGTACATATCCTGAAATTTAATTGATTTCAAAATTCGTTTTTAAACACAGCATATAAATCAATTGTATACCTGCATTCATGAAGAAATGACTAAAAATGTCCTAGAGACACATGAAAGTGTTTTCTGGAATGCCCTAGCACCATTTTTGGGACACTATTAACATGGCTAGGTAACTCCCATAATCAAAATCTAAATTTGCCAAGCACAAGTGGGAGCGTATTTACAAGACACTTGCCCCATGAGGAACACTTTACATTTTAAAAGGAAAACATAACATCTTAGACACTCAAATACCTTATAAATATGGCTCAAAACAACCTATGAAGCTCTAGCAGTACATATCCAGAAATGTAGTTGATTTCTTAAATCGTTTTTAAAAACAACATATCTGTTTCAGCTTACATAACAGACCATGGAATGGGCTCCATGTACCACAATAACTTGTGTTACTGCATGCCAGAATGTTACACCAAATATGCAATTACAATTTCTCTATAAAACTAATTCTATTAGTATATCACTAGAGACAAAACCACATTTTAAAAACACAGCTTTCTTCATCATTTTCTCCTTAAATCATACTATTCTCTATCTAAATTAAATAAATCTTTTCTCACCTTAGCAAATATTGTTTGAGTTTTGAAAACAGTCTCAGAAATACACCAAATTGTCTTCAGCAGAAGAAAAAGGATGCACTCCAAAGGCTGCAGCTATTGAAAGCACAGAAATACAGATATTCATTTCACATATCTCTCATATTAGCCAATCATACCTCTTCCCTCACTTTTTTCAAATCAAAACCCTTCCCCCCTCTGCCCTCTCTCCCTTGTTTCCATAGCAACCACCTCCTGGAAGACCTCTCATGTTTGCAAATTCACACAACAATGTTTCAATTGAACTCTGAACTCTCAGTGCACCTGCGTATCCAGTGCAATCTTTCATGAAATGTTTCTTCCTTGACCATTCAAATTACATCTGTCAAAGAACACATCCATGCACCCTAACTTTCTGTTTTCAGAAATGGAAATGCACCAATCACTGCTAATGATTCATTAGCATTGGAAATCCACAGTTTTTTTTCTTTACAAACTCCTACTGTTTCAACTGCCCTTTCATTACCACACTTCATCTGACTGCAGCACAACCTTCACCCACCATGTTTAACGTCTGGATTGTTGGACATAGTTACATCCACTGGGCTCAAAGGTATGCTGAGAACAGAAATTTACACAACCTCAATTTACAGGATGTGGAAATTAAGTGGTTGGGCCAAAGAGGATTAAAATGTCACCAATTGATACCATTGGTGAAAACCTTTATGCATTTGCCAAAACCTGACCTGTTAATAGTGCACTGTGGAGGTAATGATTTGGGCACTTTGACAGGGGTAGGTCTGGAAATGCTTTTAAAGGACACCTTGGAGCAATTAATGGCACTTTTTCCTCAAACTGCTTTGGTATATTCCAATATATGCCAAAGACAGAAATGGAGGTGGTCCAACCAATTTTCTCCACAAATTGAGAAAGCGAGGAAGCATGTAAACAAATCTGTTTCAGCTTTCATGAGAGACCATGGAATGGGCTCTCTGTACAACAATAACTTGCGTTACTACATGCAAGATATCTACAGAGGAGATGGAGTTCACTTCTCAGATGAGGGCAACAGAATTTTCATTCTGAATTTAAGACTGTGCATTGGTACCTACTTATAAGTACCTAAATGTACCATAAACCCAAAAGCTCTTCTCAGAGCTACCCTACATCTGATCACTCACAATTATTATTTTTCTCTAACTTTTTTCACTAATTTTCCACAAATTTCGCTCCCCGGAGCGCTACCCGGTTCGCTAACCGAAAGCTAACCTCGCGGATTTTTAAAAAAAAAGGTTTTTTTCCGCACATATAAGCCTCCTCAGCCATGCTCAGAAAACCTAGGGGGTCAAGATAAGTCTACCATGACCCCTTCTACCCATTCTAAACATTATTTGCCCTCCATCTTGTATCTTAATGCGACCGAAACACAAAATGGTGGACTCCCGTGACGCTTAAGGTTCGCTAACCGGGCCGCTTTCCGGAAAGCGGTCCTAAAAAAAGGTGGGAAAGTAATTTACAGAAAAACGACTAGAGACACTCTCACCAAATATAGATTAGCTCATACTACATAACAATCCCTTCCATTCTCACAAATTTCATTGAAATTTCATTTAGCCATTTAGCCTGTACACCTCTCCAAGTACCGTGAGGTAAATTACTTCACAAAACACATCTGAATTGTTGGAATTGACAACCAATGAAAATGTTACTTTCATTTTCTACTTTTATTACCTGACATTTGATTGGTTATATACCTGTATATATATGTAAAGGGAGAGAAGGAAACACAGCCATTTTGACTACTACTTCTTGTTGTACCTCCTATTTCAATAGCTTCAAAAAACTTCAACTTCTTTGTGAAGGTAAGTTAAAATTTAATATATTGTGCACTATAACTTAATATAGTAGTCTTTTTCTGCTAGATATACACTATCCCTCTGTAGTAGTAATGTATTTACATAGACTTCTCTGTTATAGTTATGAATGGAGTAAGGCTTGTCTTGGTTAAATCACATACACTTTTTTATAGTCCTATTTCCACTCTCATACTATACACTGCCAAAAGATAAATTCACTGATAAAAACTGCCTATCTAAAATTAATCCCAACAGTGCCCTATCTCTACTAATATATATTTTTTTAATCCAAATTTCAGGCAAAATGGAAGGCGAGCAGCAAGTTTCTTTTGAGATGGACCTGCAAGAGAGCAGCCAGGAATTAATTGAACAAATTGACATGGAATTTATGGATGAAAGCTTGGATAATGAACTGCTGCAATGTGTCCAAGCAGTAGATGTTCTCCTTGCAAATGAGGACATTTTGCAACCTCACAGATTGCAAACAATATTTCAAGAAAATAATGACATTTCAGACACTGAAATGTTAGAAAGTTTAATAAATTATGAAAAAGAATCAAAATAAAAAAAAAACACTTTAAAAAAAAGAAAACAAAAAAAAACAAGAAAAACAACAAACAATTAACATACAGCATTAGAAAAGTCTTTCATTCTTTTATCCATAAAGTTCGCTGCCCAGAACGCTTTCCGGTTCGCGAACTTGGCGCTTACCACGCAAAAAAAAATTGTTTTTTTTTTTTTTTGGGACCCTCCTAGGCCCTTTTAAAACCTCCACATAAAACCTAGGGGGTCAACGAGGATCTACTATGCCCCCTTATGGTAATTTCCCCCTTTGTTTTGGCCTCCTCTTGTCTCTCGATCCTACCGAGAGACAAGATGGCGGCCGCTCCGGACTGTTTAGAATGTTGACAGACACCGGAGGGCCAATCAGCTTCTCATCGCAAAGTTCCGATACGCGAAAGGTTCGCTAACCGGATAGCTGCCCGGAGCGCTGTTACAGATATATATCTTGATTTAAACGTTAATTTCTCAAAATCCACTGAAGCACATATATTGAGACCTAGCAAAGGCACATCGGGCTAACAGTCCCTACAATTTTGCCAAGTTTCGTGAAAATCCATTCAGCCGTTCGGGCTAAAAGTGAGTCCAACCGCCCTATGGAAATTAACATGGGAAAAACGCGTTTTGGGACCCCCCTTTTTTCTCGGCCCCCCCTCCACAAAACCCCCCCAAATTTTCAAGGGCTGCTCAGAAACAAAATGTGCCATTTTCCTGAAAATTTCAGCCAATTCCGTCCACAAACGCAAAAGTTATTAGGCATAGAATTTTCAGAAATCCCATAGGGAAAAAATCCTAACTATATATACCTACTGGCGACCGCCAGTAGGTAATATATATATATATATATATATATATATATATATATATATATATATATATATATATATATCAAGACATCAAGGTTGCCTGCTGAGAGAGGACCAACACCAGGTAGGTTTTTTCATTTGTCAGCTTTATTTTGCGAGGGCAAGCACAGCACCGGACATCGTGGCACAAAGATAGTCCTTTCCTGACGCGTTTCGTGCATAGACAGCACTTCATCAAAGGATTCTGGACATCACTGAAATGAAACCGGCCATGTCCGCACTACTATTTCAACCCCAGTGGGCGTGGCCAACCATCCTCTGGCCTGCTGGGTCATGTAGTGCATGTTTCGCTCCAGTGAGTTGCTCGGTTTCACAACGTGTTGATAAAGTTGTATCCCAAGTGGGGTGTGCACAGCAGCATGGACGTTCCTGGCTTGCCTCATCTTCTCACAAAATCGACACTCACCCGTCCCAAAGCCGGAATGTCGGTTCACACTTCGGCGGGACTGCGAAACCGCAGCCGGGTCACTCTCGCGGCTCAGGCGGGGCCGCATTAACATCAAGACATCAAGGTTGCCTGCTGAGAGAGGACCAACACCAGGTAGGTTTTTTCATTTGTCAGCTTTATTTTGCGAGGGCAAGCACAGCACCGGACATCGTGGCACAAAGATAGTCCTTTCCTGACGCGTTTCGTGCATAGACAGCACTTCATCAAAGGATTCTGGACATCACTGAAATGAAACCGGCCATGTCCGCACTACTATTTCAACCCCAGTGGGCGTGGCCAACCATCCTCTGGCCTGCTGGGTCATGTAGTGCATGTTTCGCTCCAGTGAGTTGCTCGGTTTCACAACGTGTTGATAAAGTTGTATCCCAAGTGGGGTGTGCACAGCAGCATGGACGTTCCTGGCTTGCCTCATCTTCTCACAAAATCGACACTCACCCGTCCCAAAGCCGGAATGTCGGTTCACACTTCGGCGGGACTGCGAAACCGCAGCCGGGTCACTCTCGCGGCTCAGGCGGGGCCGCATTAACATCAAGACATCAAGGTTGCCTGCTGAGAGAGGACCAACACCAGGTAGGTTTTTTCATTTGTCGGTTTCGCAGTCCCGCCGAAGTGTGAACCGACATTCCGGCTTTGGGACGGGTGAGTGTCGATTTTGTGAGAAGATGAGGCAAGCCAGGAACGTCCATGCTGCTGTGCACACCCCACTTGGGATACAACTTTATCAACACGTTGTGAAACCGAGCAACTCACTGGAGCGAAACATGCACTACATGACCCAGCAGGCCAGAGGATGGTTGGCCACGCCCACTGGGGTTGAAATAGTAGTGCGGACATGGCCGGTTTCATTTCAGTGATGTCCAGAATCCTTTGATGAAGTGCTGTCTATGCACGAAACGCGTCAGGAAAGGACTATCTTTGTGCCACGATGTCCGGTGCTGTGCTTGCCCTCGCAAAATAAAGCTGACAAATGAAAAAACCTACCTGGTGTTGGTCCTCTCTCAGCAGGCAACCTTGATGTCTTGATGTTAATGCGGCCCCGCCTGAGCCGCGAGAGTGACCCGGCTGCGGTTTCGCAGTCCCGCCGAAGTGTGAACCGACATTCCGGCTTTGGGACGGGTGAGTGTCGATTTTGTGAGAAGATGAGGCAAGCCAGGAACGTCCATGCTGCTGTGCACACCCCACTTGGGATACAACTTTATCAACACGTTGTGAAACCGAGCAACTCACTGGAGCGAAACATGCACTACATGACCCAGCAGGCCAGAGGATGGTTGGCCACGCCCACTGGGGTTGAAATAGTAGTGCGGACATGGCCGGTTTCATTTCAGTGATGTCCAGAATCCTTTGATGAAGTGCTGTCTATGCACGAAACGCGTCAGGAAAGGACTATCTTTGTGCCACGATGTCCGGTGCTGTGCTTGCCCTCGCAAAATAAAGCTGACAAATGAAAAAACCTACCTGGTGTTGGTCCTCTCTCAGCAGGCAACCTTGATGTCTTGATGTTAATGCGGCCCCGCCTGAGCCGCGAGAGTGACCCGGCTGCGGTTTCGCAGTCCCGCCGAAGTGTGAACCGACATTCCGGCTTTGGGACGGGTGAGTGTCGATTTTGTGAGAAGATGAGGCAAGCCAGGAACGTCCATGCTGCTGTGCACACCCCACTTGGGATACAACTTTATCAACACGTTGTGAAACCGAGCAACTCACTGGAGCGAAACATGCACTACATGACCCAGCAGGCCAGAGGATGGTTGGCCACGCCCACTGGGGTTGAAATAGTAGTGCGGACATGGCCGGTTTCATTTCAGTGATGTCCAGAATCCTTTGATGAAGTGCTGTCTATGCACGAAACGCGTCAGGAAAGGACTATCTTTGTGCCACGATGTCCGGTGCTGTGCTTGCCCTCGCAAAATAAAGCTGACAAATGAAAAAACCTACCTGGTGTTGGTCCTCTCTCAGCAGGCAACCTTGATGTCTTGATGTTAATGCGGCCCCGCCTGAGCCGCGAGAGTGACCCGGCTGCGGTTTCGCAGTCCCGCCGAAGTGTGAACCGACATTCCGGCTTTGGGACGGGTGAGTGTCGATTTTGTGAGAAGATGAGGCAAGCCAGGAACGTCCATGCTGCTGTGCACACCCCACTTGGGATACAACTTTATCAACACGTTGTGAAACCGAGCAACTCACTGGAGCGAAACATGCACTACATGACCCAGCAGGCCAGAGGATGGTTGGCCACGCCCACTGGGCTTGAAATAGTAGTGCGGACATGGCCGGTTTCATTTCAGTGATGTCCAGAATCCTTTGATGAAGTGCTGTCTATGCACGAAACGCGTCAGGAAAGGACTATCTTTGTGCCACGATGTCCGGTGCTGTGCTTGCCCTCGCAAAATAAAGCTGACAAATGAAAAAACCTACCTGGTGTTGGTCCTCTCTCAGCAGGCAACCTTGATGTCTTGATATATATATATATATATATATATTCACTGAAAAAACCATAGGTTATAGACCATATATAGTTAGGAATTCGCATTTACAAAACCTTATTTTACTCACACAAAACCATTGAAATTCCATATATAGTAAGTTGCACTAACTATATATCGCGCACCCGCAATCCACTGCTGATGATGTCACATATTACATCATTCATGACATGGTCAGTGACATCACTGATGACATCACTGATGACATCTCAAATGACATCACTGATGACATCACTGATGACATCTCATTTGACATTACTGATCACATCACTGATGATATCATTCATGTGATAATACGATGAACCTCTTCAGACTCTAATATAACCTTAGATACAATCAGTGTAAACAGACACTCACAGACTGTCACTCATCCATGGAGTTACTCACACACCTAGTCAGTCATGCAAAGAATCAATCACACCTCCATTTCCTCAACTATACAGTTATACAAACTTTACTTATTCAAACATATACTAACACATATTTACTCTCTTATACAATCCCTGATACAAGTTCACAATGATCCATACAGCCACTCACACATTCACTGGCTCTTATGCACAGTTATTTATATATGTCAACTCTCACATGTACTGTGTTTTACATATGTACTTACTTTGACATGTAGCACTGAGATATCCATTCACTCACCAATACACTCATGCACACAGTCAACCGCCCATACAGCTGTTTCCACATGCACTTTTGAAACCATACATCTAGTGAATCAACTGCTCACACATCTATGCACAGAGTCATACACCTCCCAGCCACCCACACACACACTCAGTCTCCCATACAAATACTTGGGCAACCAATCAATAACCCATATAGTTACTCATATAGCTACTTATCAACACATGCAACAGTTTACAGAACAACAGACATAATGATGCACAAATTAAGACAGTTTAGTCACTAACCCATGCACTCAGTGAGACACATTTAATCACTCACTCATACAGTCAGTCATGCACCTACTAAATCCTTCATCCAGACACTTATACATCCACTCATTCTTCAATATGTAAGACATATTTTAACTTTCCAGAAACATACAGTCACTGGATGTTGTCATCAGTGATGTCATCAGTGATGTCATTTGAGATGTCATCAGTGATGTCATCAGTGATGTCACTAACCATGTCATGAATGATGTAATATGTGACATCATCAGCAGTGGATTGCGGGTGCGCGATATATAGTTAGTGCAACTAACTATATATGGAATTTCAATGGTTTTGTGTGAGTAAAATAAGGTTTTGTAAATGCGAATTCCTAACTATATATGGTCTATAACCTATGGTTTTTTCAGTGAATTTTCAAGGTTTTGTAAATGCTAATTCCTAACTATATATGGTCTATAACCTATGGTTTTTTCAGTGAATTTTCAAGGTTTTGTAAATGCTAATTCCTAACTATATATGGTCTATAGCCTATGGTTTTTTCAGTGAATATATATATATATACATACATAAATAAACATATATCATCTGTATATCTATATAAATACAAACATAAATGCATGCATACATATACTTATATGCATACAAATGCATGTTATATACATGAAAGTTGAAAAAACACTAATAAAAGCAAAGCTAAAAAGCCACCTCATTACAAACAGAATGGCTTTAACTTAAACGAGGGCGAGATCTATTGCATTTTCAATGCTTGTTTACTTTGGTTCCATCAAGAAGGCATTCAGATGTGTCACACATTTGCCATAAATTCTGAATGTTAGCACTCTAGTTGCACATTAGATCACTGTAGTAAAGCTACTGCTCACCAGGGACGTCTGCTGCTGGTATTCAAAGTGCATGTTTCAGTCTGCATATCAGAATTTTTTTAATGAAATAGAAGAGGATTTGAGAAGTCACTCAAAATGATCCCTAATTTTACTTTCTGAAGCACTAATCATACTTTCTATGGCAAAATTAACCCCCTCGTGTTGTTCCTTTTTAAATTGAGTGTTTTCAGACTTACCACTTCATTCCAATCAAGATGGCTTCCGGTGTGCCATACTTTTGTCATAAGTAAGACTGTTAGCGCTCTAGTTGTTCTTTAGAACACTCTGGGACATTCTGTCATTGGGCTATACTTGGGGTACATCTGGGTGATATTTGGGCTACATTTAGGCTCTTTTGTCTCTGGTGGCCATCTTGGGAGACTGTATGTCAGAATTTTTTAATGAAATTGAAGAGGGTTTGAGAAGTCACTCAAAATGTGCCCTAATTTTTCTTTCTGCAGCACTAATCATAATTCATATGGCAAAATATACCCCCTCATTTTGTTCCTTTTTAAATTAAATGTTTTAAGAGTTACCACTTTATTCCAATCAAGATGGCTTCAGGTGTGCCATACCTTTGTAATAAGTAGGACTGTTAGCGCTCTAGTTGTTCTTTAGAACACTCTGGGACATTCTGTCATTGGGCTATACTTGGGCTACATCTGGGTGATATTTGGGCTACATTTGGGCTCTTTTGTCTCTGGTGGCCATTTTGGGAGACTGCATGTCAGAATTTTTTAATGAAATAGAAGAGGATTTGAAAAGTCACTCAAAATGTGCCCTAATTTTTCTTTCTGCAGCACTAATAATACCTTCTATTGCATAATATACCCCCTCATTTTGTTCCTTTTTAAATTAAATGTTTTAAGAGTTACCACTTTATTCCCATCACGATGGCTCCAGGTGTGCTATACCTTTGTAATAAGTAGGACTGTTAGCGCTCTAGTTGCTCTTTAGAACACTCTGGGACATTCTGTCATTGGGCTATACTTGGGCTACATCTGGGTGATATTTGGGCTACATTTGGGCTCTTTTGTCTCTGGTGGCCATTTTGGGAGACTGCATGTCAGAATGTTTTAATGAAATAGAAAAGGATTTGAGAAGTCACTCAAAATGTGCCCTAATTTTTCATTCTGCAGCACTAATCATACTTTCTATGGCAAAATATACCCCCTCATGTTGTTTCTTTTTAAATTAAATGTTTTAAGAGTTACCACTTTATTCCAATCAAGATGGCTTCAGGTGTGCCATACCTTTGTAATAAGTAGGACTGTTAGCGCTCTAGTTGTTCTTTAGAACACTCTAGGAGGCTGCAGTAGAACACAAAGGAATCAACTGACAGTCTCTGTCCTTGTTGGATGTACATGTTTTACTGAGAATGTCAGACTTCATTTTCACATGACTGAGAAAGATAATGTGAATTTACAGAAAATATGCTTTCAGTTTAGCTTATAGATCCCCTTCCAAACCACTGTGGGAAAATCATGAGATATTAGTTTTCTTTCAAACAATATTCATGATATCACAGCAGAAGGTTTTTTCACATGGTAAAATCACCTTAGAACCCACCACAATTCCTAAAACGAGTATGGTACCATCAACAAATGATTTATAATGTAACTAAAGTCCTAAAACCCTCTATTAACTACAATGCTTTTTAATGAGGTGCTATCATGTATATTGGTCCCAAGATGGCTGCCAACACTTCTTGGATGAAGTGCTGACAGCCAATCAGATCAGATGTGTGGTTAGGCTCCGCCCAGATATATATCTTTTTTTGAACCTAAATTACTCAAAATCCAATGGAGCACATATACTGGGACCTAGCAAAGGCACATCGGGCTAACAGTCCCTACAATTTTGCCAAGTTTTGTGCAAATCCATTCAGCCGTTCGAGCTAAAAGTGAGGCCAACCGCCCTATGGAAATTAACATGGGAAAAACGCGTTTTGGGACCCCCCTTTTTTCTCGGCCCCCCCTTGATGAAACCCCCCCAAATTGTCAGGGGCTGCTCAGAAACAAAATGTTCCATTTTCCTGAAAATTTCAGCCAATTCCGTCCACAAACGCCAAAGTTATTAGACATAGAATTTTCAAAAATCCAATAGAGAAAAAATCCTAACTATATATACCTACTGGCGACCGCCAGTAGGTAATATATATATATATAGGACTTCACCTCAAAACGAACTTTGGGACATTGCAATTTGAAAACCTGTGCAAGATATAATTAAGTGCATAATTGACATGTCTGCCGACAACGTGAGAGAAAGGGAGGCGCGGGCGAGCACAATGTTTTCCGACAGCCTCCCTATACCCAATAACATCCGTGATAGATTGGACACTGCTGGTTCTAAAAATAGCACACTACAAGAAAAGTTTAAGCTATTAGAAAAAAAGTCACGAGCAGAACAAAGTAAATGGTGGGAGTCGACGTCACTTCAAAAGTATATTGACGTAAACAGAATTCCCCGTGGCTTAAGGATCCTCACAGCGCCGAGTTATGAAAACCCCAACCCCGAGTTAATGAGGGAATGGGCAGAGAGCAACCTGGAGGCTTCTAGGCGCCTGGTGTTAATCCTCATTAAATATGCAGATATAGATCGAGCCCAATTACTCACGGAAATTGCAACTATCTATGAGGAAATAGAAGCAATGGGCTCGGTGGATGAAAAGCTTAAACTCACCAATGAAATGAAGGCAAGACTTAAGAAAGAGGAAGAGAAAATCATAGAGCGTAAAACTTATAAGTTTCAGCGCGATAGGCAGGATTATGAACTTGGACAAATATTTACTTTTTCTAAAAAATATGATTCTTGGCGGGGAGCGACTGGGGGCAAACAACCCAATTCAACAGGTGGATGGAGAAACAAAAAGAAAAATGCAAACCAGACGGATTCTACAATTTCTGATGTCAGCTCCGGTCCTGGGAGTGAGTCTGAATCAGAAATGCGAAACATAGCAGCAACTAACATTCAAAAAGTTCCCTCCCCGGGGGAAGAGATCAGTTTTATATGCCAAGATCGCATGGCGTCTTTAAGACCGCTGGTGCATCGGAACTACAAAGAAAATACAGGAACTACAAGGGGAGGAAGAGGTACAGGGCAAGGCAGAGGAGGACAAAATGTGAAAAGGGGCAGGGGACAATGGTCCAAGAAATAAACGCTAACAATAAGACCCAACTTACTATTTTGAACCTAACCACCGTACCTTTGACACCAGATGAAGAAAACATTTTAAACATAGGCCTGTCATATGCACCTAAAACAAATATGAACTATGCTGCCACTAGAACTGATATTTATAAAGCTGTTCGTAAGTTGAAATTAAAAAAATTCCATCTACTAAAAGCGACTAATGACATACCCCGGTCGAATACCTCAGATTCAAGTGGGGAATCCCTGACACAAGAAATGGAAGAGCTGTGGAATAATGAAGGAATTGATAATGTAGCATCAACTGGCAGAGGTGAAAATAGAATAACAAATTCAATCACTCCCTTTAAGCCACCATCTACATTTATCCCCATTATGCCAAGAGACAATTTGGACATTTTTCATGAAAATGTAACTAATGAAATCAAAAGGTTACACAGTAAAACCTGCATGAAAAAATTTAAATATGATAAAATGACTATGGATTATGAAGCGCTGATTAACAAGTTGAGTAATGATAAAAATATTGTAATACGCCCTAGTGACAAGGGAGGTAATATTGTATTACAGACTAAAGCGGCATATGATAAGGAAGCCTATGCTCAACTGAACAATCGGGAACATTATGAACGCATCAATGCATCCTCCACCAAAGCCATGCAAATTGAATATCACCAGAAACTGTGGGGTTGGCGAAATAAAAAATTACTCTCGGAGGCAGAGTTCAAATTTCTTTGTAATGACTATCCAGTGATTCCGAAATTATATCACATCCCCAAGATACACAAAGACTGTACTAATCCTCCTGGCAGGCCTATTATTTCAGCCAGGGGTGGTCTGATGGAAAATACCTCGGTCTATATTGATTATTTTTTACAAGGCTTTGTAAAATTGTTGGATTCTTATATCCAGGATACTGGGGATTTTCTATCAAAATTACGCAATGTTGAATGGCAGGAGGGGGATTGGCTGATGGCGCTAGACGTCTCATCGCTATATACTATACATCAAGACGGTATAGCGGCAATTAAATATTACCTATCACGCAGAGACAAAATGTTTGAAAATCATAATGAAATGTTGATTGCTATGCTGGAATACTGTCTACATCACAATGTATTTATGTATAATAATTTATTGTACAAACAGCTCCAGGAAGTAGCCATGGGGGCCAGTTTCTCACCAAGCTACGCATGTTTACACATGGGAGCTTGGGAGGAACTGGTCCTCTTGGTTGAGCACAAAGAAATCATGGCTGACAATGTGATTACTTGGTACAGGTATATTGATGATTTATTCGTAATTTGGAGAGGCAGCGAAATAGATGCACTACAATTCGTGTCCAATATCAATATAAATTCCTGTAACCTTAAGTTTACAGCAACTTTAAGTCAAGAAAAAATAGCCTTTTTAGATACAGAAGTGTTTGTAACTACGAATGGTCTTGAAACACGCCAATATAGAAAAAGCACTGCAGGTAATACCACGCTACATGCAGGCAGTGCTCATCCGGCTCATTTAATTGCAAGCATTCCCTATGGGGAAATGATCCGGTTAAGAAGGTTATGTAGCAATGATAAAGAGCTTCAGTTGGCACAGGAATCCAGCATGGCTAGATTCTTGGAAAGAGGCTATTCCAAAAAAACTATCAAGAAGGCTATCCAAAAATCGATGTTAACAACTCGATCCCAGTTGCTTAGTAAATATTGCACTACACAGGATACTACTAATCTCCAGATGGTATCTACAAGTTCCAGTGCTTTACCAATAGAGCCATTTAGAATCATAATGGGCTTTTGCAATCAACATACAGAACTGCGTAAGATTATCAATAGAAATTGGCCTACTGTATTGAAGGATGTCGTAATAGGAGATTTGCTTTCCAGTAAGGCTTCCATTACATATAGCCGTGCACCCTCAATGAAGGACAAATTAATAGATACTAGTCCTGAAGTACTTGACAAAACTTCTTGGTGGCAGACGAACAAAGGTTTCTTTAAATGCAAAACTTGCAAGGCCTGTGCACATGGCATTAACAAAAAGACCTTTAGAGATGGTTTTGGCAATAAGGATCATACCATCAATAAGGTCCTTACATGTAAAACAGAATTTGCCATATACATTCTCGAGTGTCCATGTGCTCTGCGATACATCAGGAGTACCAAACTCCCGGTACACAAACGAATACTACAGCATCTTAGGGCCATCACAAATCAGGATAACACGTATCCTGTAGCAAGGCATTTTAAAGAATTCCACCAAAGTAATAGCAATCAGCTACAGTACTATGTGATTGATTCGATATGTGCAAGCAGAAGAGGAGGCAATAGAGAGGCCCAATTAAGAAAACTTGAGACCAAATACATTCTCCAATTAGACAGTAAACAACCTAACGGTTTAAATCCTACGGAAGATATGTATACGTGTTTACACTAAGGCCTCCAGGTATAAAATTTAAAGCTTCCCAGTCACAATGCCAAAATATATTGTTGTAATATATGAATCTTAAACGGTTTTTAACTTTTACTAGTTATTTATTGTTTTATCTCTCAGGATGGTTTTAAAAAACTTTGAATATCAATTTGCACATATTCTCACTGTACTGTATAAATTATCTATGCTGCTAAAGTGATGTACATTCTGGTATCTAGTTAAAGCTAACATATGTCTCTGAATCTCAAGTATTAGTCTATGCCATTATTATCCGGGTATTTAGTTGCTATTTTGACATAAAAACCAGCAGTGTGGTCGGTTCCTCTGTGATCAATTCTGGGCTCAGTTTGATCCAGTGGAACAAGCCCTGATTCATTCTTATTCTTAGATTTTCACTTCATAGCACAAAACACTTTTGCACTTTATTTTCAAGCACAAGTTTGGGTACATGTCCCTTAGGTTGGCATCCATTCATAGGGATTTATCCCGTGATTGATGATTAATTTGGTCTCAGGACTAGTAATTCAATGGTACTTATTTATATACCATGTGATTTAAATGTTTACATAAGGAGTCTATGTTTACATGTTGGCTGTATATTGCACATATATTTTTAGCAATTTATTGGGAAATACAGTGTTGATATTTATATATGTATGAATTTATTTTAACATATATTTATATCCCCATGAAAGCCTTATTTAACTGTCATGTTTTAAAGTATTTATTTGCTTTTTATCAATGACGTTATATGTATTTTACTAGTCTGTTATCTATGTCCAGCCCATGTGACGTATTTACAATGTGGCACTAGCACTTTAAAAGAAATCAACACCATTATCACGTTGTCATGTGATCAAGGCTCGTTGAGAGCAGAAACGTTATGGCGACAGCACTGCAATAAACCGGCATCTACTACCTTGTGGTCCGTGTCTGTTCTTGCCCCACGTCTGGGGAAACTGCAGCGTGTGGGGAACGGAGTTCGTAAATATATATATATATATATGCTTTGTACGATGCTCCCTTTCTGGACCATGAACGAGGCGCACACGAGGAGTACATTTTCTCAGCTTTTATTCCGCAACAAAACACCCGACAGACGAGTTTCGGCTACACGCCTTTGTCAATGTCGGGGAGGTAATGTTTCCCACCACATTTATTAACAAAACAATAAAGTTCATGCCGTGAAAAAAATGTGTTCATTAGTGAAAATCAATGAGGGACAGAAAACTAAAAACCTTCATAGTGGAAATGCGGGGGCCATTTTGTAATGCATGAAGAGTGTGTTATGATCCAATTGTTACTCCACATTGAATTCATTATTGTTTTTTTGCTATATACATATATACACATCTTATTTATAATGATATACCGCAGTTTCAAATGTATAATTCATGTTACAAAAAATATATATATATATATGTGATCAAGGCTGTTGTAAGACAGCCGAAACACATCATGCTGGTGGAGAGGAGAAAATAAACCACTTCATTTCACGAACTTTGGTGTCTGAGAGATTTGTACCTGTGGCAATTGCAGCATCAAGGGCTGAAGAGACAGGATATTGTATATATATATATATATATATATATATATATATATATATATATATTACCTACTGGCAGTCGCCAGTCGGTAGTTATAGTTAGGACCTAATTTCCATAGGAAATTCACAACATTCTATTTGGAATAACTTTGGCGCCGGTGGACGAATCTTCGCAAATTTCTTGCGAATTCCCATACAAGCCCAGGTTAACACCTTAACCTGGGCTTCTATGGGAATTCACAAGGGAATATTATCAAGCCCATTATCACCGCTTTAGCGGCAGTTGCCTGCCGATAAAAATGGGGATAATGTATCGCCCTTGCTTGATAATATGGCTATGGTTCTTTTTGAAAACTAGGGGGCATATTATCAAGGACCGGTGATAAAATTATTACTATATTATTACTATATAATATGTCCTTGTTAATTCCCATAGAAGCTTGTGTTCTGGTTATAACATGGGCTTCTATGGGAAATAACAAGGCTCTATTATCAAGCTCATTATCGCCGTTTTATCGCCATTTTCCTGCCGATAAAACGGCGATAATTTTAACACCTATCCTTGCTAATATGCCCCTAAGTTTACTGGTCAAAAAAAGAGGTATATTTCTATGATAATATGTAAAACTTTCCGTGTGTTTTTTTGTGCAGCAGTTGTACTCTCTAAGCATGCGCAGCCTTGTTTCAAAGCCCATGTTTTTTCTTTTTCTTCAAGTTCAACAAGCAAACCTTTCTTAATTTCTGGTATTAAATTTGCGGCTTTCTTTTCCTGGATCGTGTGTGTCATCCGCTGCTGTACTTTTGTAATATATTAATAATCATACTTTATCTATATTTATTTGAAACGTAGTGCTGAGGCACCAAACGTTGATTACGTACTCCGTCCACCGCCATCTTAGTAGTATTTCACCGTTATTTTTTTATATCTATTACTTTCATTTTACAGTCCTCCTATTTTCTCTGTGATCAATGAGATTTCCTGCCACAGACACCACGGTGTTTGTCCTTGGCCTCTGATGTTATACTCCGTCCACCGCCATTTTAATAGTTTTCCTCGGTTCTTTTTATTATATCTGTTACTTTCATTTTACCGTCCTCCTATTTTCTCTGTGATCAATAAGATTTCCTGCCACAGACGCCACGGTGTTTGTCCTTGGCCTCTGATGTTATCAGACTTGGTCACACGTATACGTAAAAACTAATTTGAAGGTCGTAAGCCACAGCCATTACAACGCGTGTTCGTCAACACAAAGACATTATTAAGATTATGTGTTTCTCATGCGTGGTAAATGCACAGTAGTTTTAAAAGCATGCGTGTTAAAGGCATGAGTGGTAAAGCTATATGCATGCTAATGGCTCCGTGGTGACAATCACGAGTGCTTACGACCACATTGTAATGGCTGTTTCCCCCAGAACACTGCAGCAACCGGGTATGGGCGTCGTGGACTCCAGGGCAGTAGGCGGAGGCCACGCAACTCCTCATACAATATAGAAATCTTTGAGGGGGGATTGTTTCTGTGGTTTGAGGGGCGTGATTGAGGTCCACAAATTTAATTTTGTAGTGGGGTACGTTTTGCATGGGAAAATGTCCCATGAGGTTTGTAAATGTGGTACACATTGTTTTGTATTATTTTGATTTCTTTTGTAAGTTGTAGTCTATCCAGAGGAAATATAACTCAGTAGTTTTCAATCCTAGTCTTGAACATCTTACTATAGTATTTCAACTTTATTTTTATTGTGAACCGTCATACCCCCCCACAAAATAAAAGAAGTATGTCGTTTTTAACACCTTGGCTGCTGTGACTTTTCCCCTCCTGTGCTGCCCTCCTATGAATAGCATTGTTCATGACGAGCTCAGCTCGTCATAAGCACAGCTCTACTGTGCCTCATGAGGAGCTCAGCTCGTCATGAGCATGGAAGGGGTTAAATTAACTTTTATTAAAAC
The DNA here is from genome assembly GCF_964263255.1 of Lissotriton vulgaris. Taxonomy (NCBI): domain Eukaryota; kingdom Metazoa; phylum Chordata; class Amphibia; order Caudata; family Salamandridae; genus Lissotriton; species Lissotriton vulgaris. The sequence goes on from NC_141687.1 coordinate 1,358,357,424, forward strand.
AATAACTGTAAACAAAACATAATTATAACTATTAGAAGCAACTAGAAAAATAACTTTAAAAAAAACATTATAAACAGTTTAGAATTATGGAGTTGTGAGTAAATGAGCTGAAGCATTACAAGTCAAGGTAACTCTACGGTTTTACGTGTGCAGTGTGCCTGGTACAATTCACTTCTGTTATACTGCGTTACTGACAGAAAAGTGGCACAACGGGATTGTAAATATGCAGACTTATTTCTAATGCATTGCAAGAAGGCTTTGTAGATCTAGGTCTCTGTGCTTACCGTTGTATAAACACTGCGGCCAAACACTTCAGACAGTGGAATTTACAATTTCTTTTGAACAATTCTTCTACACGTCCAAGCAGACAGCAGTGTCTGTAAGTTTAAGAGAGAAAGAGATATTATGTCACAGAGAGTGAGAGAGAGAAAGAAAGAAAACAACATTAAAACTGCCTCGCAGAGTCTGGAGTTGCCATTTTTTCATGAAAAGTCAGGTGTAGATTTACAAGCTCCTTGCTTCACTTTCCCCATTTATTTATTTATTTAATTTTTTTAACTTGTATGGCGCTCAGCTACCCAAAAAGGGTTTCCCGGTGCCGATGACAGATCGGAACAAGTGGACGAAAATTGAAAAGTGACAGGAAATATTTGTGGAAGAGCCAGGTCTTCAAGTTCTTTCTAAATCTGGCATAGTTATCTTCCTTGCGGATGTGAAGCGGGAGCTTGTTCCAAAGGGCAGGCCCTAGTACCGAGAATGATCTCCCTCCCATTCTCGCTAGTTTGAATCTTGGGGTTGCGAAAAGTGCCGAGGTCTGGGAGCGCAGTTCTCTAGCAGGAAAGTAAGGGGTTGCGAGAGATAATAGATACTTTGGTGCAGTACCAGATTTAATCTTGAACATATAGCTCAGGGCTTTGAACCTTATTCGGTTTTCCACCCTGAGCCAATGAAGGTCAATTAGATGTTTGGACACACTGGATTTTTTAGGGAGATTGCAAAGCAGTCTTGCGGCCGCATTTTGGGCGAATTGCAGTCGTTTGGTAACGGCTTGATTTGAGCCCAGATAAAGGATGTTGCCGTAGTCAAGCCGAGATGTTATGAGTGCATTGACTACGGTCTTCTGGGTGGCAAGGGGCAGCATCCATATGATCTTTCTTAACAATTTCATAATGGTGAAGCAAAGGCCTACCACTTTGTTTGCCTGGTGTTTCATTGAGAGGGTGTTATCAATGATAACACCGAGATTTCTCACATGTGTGGCCGGGGTAGGGACGGAGCCAAGTTCGGAAGGCCAGTGAGATGGATTCAACAGGTCTTTGTTTTTCCCCAGAAGGAGGACCTCGGTCTTGTCTCCATTTAACTTCAGCTGGTTTGTTGACATCCAGCTGAAGATATTCTGGAGATCTTGCTTGAGACAAGATGGGGTCAGTGGGCTTGCCTCTGATAGGGAGAAGATGATTTGAGAATCATCGGCATATGTCATCAGAGTGAGCCCGGATTTATCCGCTAGGTCAGCCAGGGGTCTGAGGTATAAATTAAAGAACAGCGGGCTCAAGATGGAGCCCTGTGTAACTCCGAGGGGGGCATTTAATGACTCTGAGCAGGCTATAGGGGAAGTGATTTGAAAGGTTCTGTGTGATAGAAAAGACTCTATCCATTTTAGTGCTTCACCACGGATACCGATTCTCTCTAGGGTGGCCAGGAGTTTGGAGTGGGAGATGGTATCAAAAGCCGCACTCAAGTCTAACAAAATGAGTGCGACTGTCTGGCCATCGTCTAGGAGTTTCCTGATGTTTTCGGTAACTCCTAGTAAAGCAGTTTCCGTCGAGAAACCCGCTCTGAAGCCGGACTGTGATGAGTGGAGAAGAGAATTCTCTTCAGTGAAGAGGGTAAGGGTGGTATGAACGTGACGTTCCAGCAATTTTGAAAAAATTGGGAGAAGGGAAATGGGCCGATAGTTAGTAAGAAGTTCAGGGTTGGCTGTCGTTTTTTTTAGTAAGGGACTGGCCATGGCATGTTTCCAGAGAGAGGGAACTGCGGAGAGCTGAAGTGAAGAGTTTAAAGTATCAGCAATGATGGTCAGAGAGGGGGAGTCTAATTGTTTAAGAACAGAGGCAGGAATTGGATCACGAGGGGAACCTGATTTAATGGTTCTAAGAATGGAATTAAGTGATTCCAGTGTGATGGCAGGCCAGTGTTCAATGGTGTTAATAATACTTGAATTGGGGGGGGGTGTCCTCTTCAAGGATATGGGTAGGGAGGTTGCTTTTTATTCCTGATATGATCGTTTCAATTTTCTCACAAAAGAAGGAGGCGAGGTCTTGGCATTGTTTTTTATCAAGCGGCTGGACTGGTGCAGTCGTTTTTTCTCCTGCGAGGTCTTTGACTGTATTGAAAAGTGTTTTCACCTTATTTTGCGCGGAGTTGATGGTGTTTGCCACATAAAGTGCTCGGGCTCTAGTACAAGCTGAATGGTATTCGTTCCTGGCTTTGTGGTATGTTGCTTTGTTTTCGGGGCGTAGTTTTTCCGCCACTTCCTTTCAAGGGCTTTGCATTTGGACTTTTGCATTTTGAGAGGCTCTGTAAACCAGGGGGCTGGGGGGCGGTGAGTGTTATTTTTAACTCTAGAGGGTGGGAGGCAACTGTTAACGGCGCTTTTCAGCCATGAGTGTGTGGCTACAGCTATGCTTTCTATGTCAGAGCCTGGGGTTGGAGGATTTTTGGCAAGAGTTCTGTTAAGGTCTACAATATCAAGTTGTTTCCAATTTCGGAAGACAGAGGTAGGCCAGGCGTTTTTAGGTTTGGATGTGGGTAATTTAAGGCTAAAATATATAAGGTGGTGATCTGACCAACAAATTGGGGATGTGTTCGTCCATTTCAGTTCAGGAATGTTTGAAAAGATGGGATCTAACAGATGCCCTGCCTTGTGGGTGGGACCAGAGTTCAGTAAAGATATATTTAGAGCTGTTAGATCGTCCACAAGGTTAGTGCAAGCCGTATTGGTGGGGTCATCAAAGTGCATGTTTAGGAGGGTGAAATTTTTTGAGGCGAGATAAAAGGGTGTAATGAGGTTAGCCAGGTTAGCAGCCCATGTACTGGCGTTTCCCGGAGGTCTATATATTAGGATGCCAGAGGCTGTGAAGTTATGATTAAGGGTCAGTTTGAAGAAAGCAGCTTCACAGTCAGGGATAAGGGAAGGTTCTAGGGTACAGGTGAATTTTCTGTTAAAAATGATAGCAATTCCTCCGCCAGTTTGACCAACATGGTCTCTCCTGACTATGGCATAGTCGGAGGGAAGAGCCGTTGCTATGTCAGGGTCAGAGCTTTCGTGCAGCCATGCTTCAGTTAAAAAGAGGGCGCAGGGTTTGTGGTCGAGTAAAAAGTTAAATATATCCAACTTATACTGTGGCAAAGATCTGCAGTTAACGCAGCAAAAAGAGAAATCTTGGTTGTCAGAATTCCCGTATTGTTTTCGTTTAGGATTGCTGCATTTGGGGTCAGGGTAGGGTTGAAGATTGGTGAGAGAGAACTTGCAATTGTCGCATGGGGGGCATCCGGTAGGCGTAGGCAGGAGTACAGTGCAATCTTTGTGGGGTTTGGGGCGTAAGAATTTAAGGTGTTCTGCAGTCATACCTTTATTGTGCGGATTAGGTAGAGCATGATTTTGTGCCCCATGCCCCGTACTGTCACGGACGGGCACAGAGAGGCGGGTCTTTGGCGGGTCTTCGGCGCAGCTTGGGCACGGCCGCTGCGCGTTCTTGCTGCGCGTCGTAGGTGGCATCAGGTTTAAGTAGAGGACGGGCTCTTACTCAGCTCCGCCTCTACCCTTTCGGCCAATGGGTGCCTGCCTCGGCTGGGAAGCCGGAAGAAGGTGCCTCCCTGCGCCCTCCACTCAATCAAGCCTAGCGCTTGCGGTGGACCGGGGCTGCAGGAGCAAGAAGTTACAGAGGTCAGAGTGTTTTATTAAGATCAAAACAACAATCAATTACACAGTGCTAATTTTAAAATTCTATCGGCGCAGTGATTCTAAAAGTAGGCGCGCTACCTAAACCAAAATCGTTTAGCATGCGCTTCTCCTGCAGTAGGTAACAGCAGTTAGCAGAGGGCAGTAAGGTCTAATTTCATTCGCGCATTACACAAACAGTGTCACGAATACAATTTACCAAGGTTCCTTTGCTCGTGTGAGCGTCATCAGGGAGAGTACAGGATACTATGGGTTTAAGTAGAGGACGGGCTCTTACTCAGCTCCGCCTCTACCCGTTCGGCCAATGGGTGCCTGCCTCGGCTGGGAAGCCGGAAGAAGGTGCCTCCCTGCGCCCTCCACTCAATCAAGCCTAGCGCTTGTGGTGGACCGGGGCTGCAGGAGCAAGAAGTTACAGTTTCGTTTAGCATGCTCTTCTCCTGCTGTAGGTAACAGCAGTTAGCAGAGGGCAGTGCAGGTCTAATTTCATTCGCGCATTAAACAAACAGTGTCACAAATACAATTTACCAAGGTTCCTTTGCTCGTGTGAACGTCATCAAAAGTGACAGACAAAGTGGCGTAATAAGTTTGTAGAGCTGTTTGTCAGACTGTTGTAACCTATCTGTTGTCACTGCTCGGATGAAATTATACATTTTACACAGAAAAGCTGCTGCACACTACGCATTCTCTGCTTTCAGAAATAAAGGTAACAGTAAGGTTTTACGTGTGCAGTGTGCCTGGTACATTTCACTTGTTATAGTGGCGTGTTCAAGTGGTGTCTATATGGAAGTGCCAACTGCGTTACTGACACAAAAGTGGCACAACGGGATTGTAGATATGCCGACTTATTTCTAATGCATTGCTGTGAAGGCAACTTGACTTGAACTCTTCTTCTATACGTCAAACTATATTCAATACGTTGCAGAGAATTCCATTGCTACTGCTCAATAGGCCGTGATTGCTTCTGAAGGATGTTTGGTGAAGGAAACAAAAGGACATTTTGATTAATTATCGTAAACTGAGTTGCTAAACTACTGTCAAAAGTGAATTTTAATGTGGGTTCTTAATATTCCGTACTTAGGGGCCCATTATGATCGCGGTTTTCCTGCATCCTCCGGGCCGGCGGAAGCCACCGCAGGCCCGGAGGATGCGGGAAAACCGCTGCGGACCCACCAAGGACCCACCGCCACATTAGGATGGCTGGTGGGTCTTGGTTTCAGTCCGCCGCTTTTCCACCGCTGTCGGCTTACAACCGCGGCGGAAAAGCTCTAATATGGTGGAGGTGTCTCTCAGACACTGCCGAACATATTAGGATGGCTTCTAAAACATGCCTTTTCCGCGGCGGATTCTCCGCCGTGGAAAAGCATACGGATCTTCACTTCGGGGGCCCGTTGCGGGCCCCCTGGGTGAAGGTTGGGTTGGGGGTGCACATGGGGGGTCCCTAAGGTACCCCCTGCATTTACATGCAGAAAGCGGCAGGCACCGCGCGGTGCCTGCCGCTTTCTGCATGTAAATGCAATGAATGCCTTTTTAACATTGCGGCGGGTGCAGCTTGAAGCCGCACCCGCCGCAATGTTAAATATAGATGATGTGACCGCCAGGGTGGCGGTCACATTCAAATTGCACAGGAGGGAACGCCGCAGCACATGCGGACGTTCCCTCCTACTTAGGGCTCGCGGATGGACGCAAGTCCGTCCGCGATTGTAATGAGCCCCTAAGACTGTTGCAGGCCATTGAGTCGCAGAGTTTGGAGTTGAGAGTTTTTCTTGAAAAGTCAGACGCAGATGTACAAGCTCCTTGCGTCACTTTCCCCATGTTAAAAGTGACAGAAAAGTGGCGTAATAAGCTTGTAGATCTGTTTGTCAGACTGTTGTAACATATCTGTTGTCACTTGTTGGAGGTAATTATACGTTTCTACACTGTGAAGCTGCTGCAGAAAACCTAGTCTTTCCTTTCACAAATAAGTTGTTGTTGTTTCGGAAAGAAAGGGCCATATTATCAAGCAAGAGCGATACATTATTGCCTCTTTTATCGGGAGGAAACTGTCGCTAAAGCGGCGATAATGAGCTTGGCAATATGCCCTTGTGAATTCCCATAGCAGCCCAGGTTAACACAAGAATCTGGGCTGCTATGGGAATTCACAAGGGCATAATATCAAGCCCATTATTGCCGCTTTATCAGCAGTTTCCTGACGATAAAAGCGGCGATAATGTATCACCATTGCTTGATAATATGGCCCTCAATTCTTTGTCATCTAGTGTCATCGGGGTGATTGAAAGATGGTGCTCTACGTGTGGAAGAAGCATTCACTGTAATCAAGACAGTTTTCTACTTGAATTCAGATAAGGTTGTATACAGCAGAATAGAGATAGTATCATAAAAAACTTTAAAAAAGGAAGAGAAACAATGTGAGAGAGTAAGAAAGAGAAAGAGAAAAAAGGACACTAAAACGTGGGAGACACACACACGACAGGGGGGGTGTACGTGAAGCCAGAGGTGCAACCACAGTCAAAATTTTCAAGGGTGGGGCTTAAGTTGAAACAAAAAGAAGAGTGGAGCTGCAGGGGCTGTAAGCGGGGGGATCATCAAAGCCTCATTAACAAGCAAAATGTCTTTAAAAGACCTGTGACGTACTCTGGTGCGACTGTGTGTGGGCGGAGGAAGGTATGCCATCCTAGCTGAATCCTCATTAGCCCAATGTGTGTTTTGCGCGACTGCTGCATACTATAGATTGTCTCCTTTTACAGATAACTTGTTGTTTCAGAAACAAGCTTCTTTGCTCACATTGTGCTCTTGCTGTCGTCATTGTTACATGATCCATCGTGAAGTTGTACATCTAAAAGGAATTAAAAGAAAGATGTTATGATTGATAATTTTTGCTATATTAATTTGGAGTTAGGTAATATCGCGGTTTTACTAACTAAAATGGGGGAATTTCAATGGTTTTGTATGAGTGAAATGACCAGCTAACTATATCATGTGTGAAAACTATGGTGTTTTTCAGTGAATTTCTAAGGTTTTTTAAATGCTAATTCCTAACTATAACGTGGCTGAAACCTATGGTTTTTTCAGTGAGTATATATATATGTGTAACTCGGAGCCCTAAGGCAGCGCTACAAGTTCATAGTGCCTTCATCAAGAGTGCGTATTTTCGCGCACATTTGAAAAACATTGCTTTCATGAACAGTCATTCCGCATGCCTTCTCCTTTAATTGTACCGGACAGACTATGTATTATTGGATTATGAGACAATGAAGTGGGAGCGAGCAGGCCTTTTTAATACAGGCAGCACAACCTGCATTCACGCAGTTTTTAAATCTTTCTGTACGAAGTAGATTTATTATCAGGAAGGCAGCGCATGTTGAGAGCATTTGGCGCCAGTATGGTGTTTTACTATGACAGTACCTCGGCATGCCATCATGACTTTCAGGCTAAACAGACTGTTGTGTATAATCGTTTCTGTTCATATCTTATGAATTAGTTCATGTTTTATTGTTGACATTATTTGCTTGTAGTGCAATATGCAGTTATTTATAACTTTGAATGTCTTGCACTTTGCAAGGTACGCATATGTCGAAGGCCAGTATGTCTTCTGTCTATAATGTCAACCTTGCAGTCTATCCTTTATGTCTATGTATGCCTGAAGGAGGGAGGGCTATATATACCAACAATGTCATGGCGCCAATTAGATTGATAAAGCCTGCTGCGCAGGCGAAACGCGTCTCTCTTTTACTGCAGGGTCGTGGGAGACCTACATTACAATAAAGAAGCCTGATCCATACATGCCTCGTGTACGTGCTTCTTCTTCTCTGAAGCAGGATTGTTTTCTCTCATTAATTTCGGCGTCGGCGGTTGGCGCTGTACACGTACCACCAGTCGTTCTGTGGCTCTATTATTGACCGCAACAAACTTTGTGAGGAGCACGGTAGTGCTATGCTGTAGAGCCCCCAGAGAGTTCGCCAGGGAAAAGACTAAGGATGGCAGCTGTGGGGATTCCGGATGGCGGAGCGGGGTGGTCTTTGCCGACTGCCAGCACAGTGGTCTGCTTTCCGCAGCAGGAAATGCCTTGCCCGGGATGCTGGCGAACTTTGGTGACTGGGCACTGTGGTTGCTGACGCATAAGCGGAGAGGTGTGTTGGGCATACTGAATTTATTTACATGGGTCTCCTACTACCCTGTTTGTGTGCCTATGATTAACTTATTTTGTGCTGCCTGGCAACTCAGACATTTGCAATACTCCCTGCATTAATGCCTTATAACTTTGGTTTTGAGCCCTCCGTGGGACAATGTTCCGGTAATGACTGCATCGGTTTATGAAGCTGTGGCAATTTGAACCTCCGTAAAGGTTTCTAATGAAACTCTGACATGTATAGCCGCCTGAGGGGATTTTGGGAGATGTAGTCCCACTCAGAGTAACAGCCAGCACCCATAGGCTAATATCGCTGTTGGAAATATGCACAACATGTGCAACTCGGAGCCCTAAGGCAGCGCTACAAGTTCATAGTTCCTAAATCAAGAGTGCGTATTTTCGCGCACATTTGAAAAACATTGCTTCCATGAACAATCATTCAGCATGTCTTCTTCTTTAATTGTACCGGACAGACTATGTATTATTGGATTATGAGACAATGAAGTGGGAGCGAGCAGGCATTTTTAATACAGGAAGCACAACCTGCATTCACACAGTTTTTAAATATTTTTGTATGCAGTAGATTTATTATCAGGAAGGCAGCGCATGTTGAGAGCATTTGGCGCCAGTATGGTGTTTCACTATGACAATACCTCGGCATGCTATCATGACTTTCAGGCTAAACAGACTGATGTGTATAATCGTTTCTGTTCATATCTTATGAATTAGTTCATGTTTTATTGTTGACATTATTTGCTTGTAGTGCAATATGCAGTTAATTATAACTTTGAATGTCTTGCACTTTGCAAGGTACGCATATGTCGAAGGCCAGTATGTCTTCTGTCTATGTTGTCAACCTTGCAGTCTACCCTTTATGTCTATGTATGCCTGAAGGAGGGAGGAGGGCTATATATACCAACAATGTCATTGCGCCAATTAGATTGATAAAGCCTGCTGCGCAGGCGAAACGTGTCTCTCTTTTACTGCAGGGTTGTGGGAGACCTAAATTACAATAAAGAAGCCTGATCCATACATGCCTTGTGTATGTGCTTCTTCTTCTCTGAAGCAGGATTGTTTTCTCTCATTAATTTCGGCGTCGGCGGTTGGCGCTGTACACGTACCACCGGTCGTTCTGTGGCTCTATTATTGACCGCAACAAACTTTGTGAGGAGCACGGTAGTGCTATGCTGTAGAGCCCCCAGAGAGTTTGCCAGGGAAAGGACTAAGGATGGCAGCTGTGGGGTTTCCGGATTGCGGAGCGGGGTGGTCTTTGCCAACTGCCAGCACAGTGGTCTGCTTTCCGCAGCAGGAAATGCCTTGCCCGGGATGCTGGCGAACTTTGGTGACTGGGCACTGTGGTTGCTGACGCATAAGCGGTGAGGTGTGTTGGGCATACTGAATTTATTTACATCAGTCTCCTACTACCCTGTTTGTGTGCCTATGATCAACTTATTTTGTGCTGCCTGGCAATTCAGACATTTGCGATACTCCCTGCATTAATGCCTTATAACTTTGATTTTGAGCCCTCCGTGGGACAATGTTCCAGTAATGACAGCATCGGTTTATGAAGCTGTGGCAATTTGAACCTCCGTAAAGGTTTCTAATGAAACTCTGACATGTATTGCCGCCTGAGGGGATTATGGGAGATGTAGTCCCACTCAGAGTAACAGCCAGCACCCATAGGCTAATATCGCCGTTGGAAATATGCACAACATGTGCAACTCGGAGCCCTAAGGCAGCCCTACAAGTTCATAGTGCCTTCATCAAGAGTGCGTATTTTTGCGCACATTTGAAAAACATTGCTTTCATGAACAGTTATACAGCATGCCTTCTCCTTTAATTGTACCGGACAGACTATGTATTATTGGATTATGAGACAATGAAGTGGGAGCGAGCAGGCATTTTTAATACAGGCAGCACAACCTGCATTCACGCAGTTTTTAAATCTTTTTGTACGCAGTAGATGCATTATCAGGAAGGCAGCGCATGTTGAGAGCATTTGGCGCGAGTATGGTGTTTCACTATGACAGTACCTCGGCATGCCATCATGACTTTCAGGCTAAACAGACTGTTGAGTGTAATCGTTTCTGTCCATATCTTAAGAATTAGTTCATTTATTGTTGACATTATTTGTTTGTAGTGCAATATGCAGTTATTTATAACTTTGAATGTCTTGCACTTTGCAAGGTACGCATATGTCGAAGGCCAGTATGTCTTCTGTCTATAATGTCAACCTTGCAGTCTATCCTTTATGTCTATGTATGCCGGAAGGAGGGAGGAGGGCTATATATACCAACAATGTCATGGCGCCAATTAGATTGATAAAGCCTGCTGCGCAGGCGAAACACGTCTCTCTTTTACTGCAGGGTTGTGGGAGACCTAAATAAGAATAAAGAAGCCTGATCCATACATGTCTCGTGTACGGGCCTCTTCTTCTCTGAAGCAGGATTGTTTTCTCATATATATATAGTAGGTATATATAGTTAGGATTTTTTTCCTATGGGATTTCTGAAAATTCTATGTCAAATAACTTTGACGTTTGTGGACGGAATTGGCTGAACTTTTCAGGAAAATGGCACATTTTGTTTCTGAGCAGCCCCTGAAAATTTGGGGGGCTTTCGTCAAAGGGGGGCCGAGAAAAAAGGGGGGTCCCAAAACACGTTTTTCCCATTCATTTTTCTATAGGGCGGTTGGAATCACTTTTAGCTCGAACGGCTGAATGGATTTACACGAAACTTGGCAAAATTGTAGATATGGTTTGCCCGACGTGCCTTTGCTATGTCTCAATATATGTGCTCCAGTGGATTTTGAGAAATTAACGTTTTAAAAAACAGATATATCTGTGACAGCGCTCCGGTTAGCGCTCCGGTTCGCGTACCTGACGTGTAACGGAACTTCGCGAAGCGAAGCTGATTGGCTCTCCGGTGTCTGTCAACATTCTAAACAGTCCGGAACGGCCACCATCTTGTCTCTCGGTAGGATGTGGAGAAGTGTGGCTCACTGGTTAGAGCAGGCAGACCCTGAAGCAGAGGTCAGACCCGGGAACAGGGTTCAATTCCCGACGCGGCAGGGTGTTGAGCTCAAATGTCCACGGACTCGATAATTCTCGCTTCGGTGCCTGACCTAATCATGGGTTCACACTCTGCAACTCTGGGCATTAAACTTGCTTAATCTCCACAACGGCCCCCCCGCGGCGGGATGCCTGGCTTTCACCTTGGGGATGCCCTGTAGGGGCTATCTCACAGGGAAAAACCAGGACGGGTTCCCAAGGCAAGCGCGGAGATACCCCTTCGGGGTCGATTCTGGCGCTATATAAGAAATATAATAATAATAATAAAGAGGTGGAGAAAAACGAAGGGGGAATTTAATGAAAGGGGTCAAGGTAGACCCCTTCTGACCCCCTAGGATTGATGAGGGGGATATTAAAGTGCCCCGCGGGGCAAAAAATAAAAGAAAACTTTTTTTTGCGATTTTTCGCCCTAGAGGCGCATCCCGGTACGCGAACCGGGTAGCTTACCGGTAGCGTAACGGGAGTTCGCCATTTTGTGTTCTGGACAAATTTTATCACAAGATGGAGGAATAACAATGTGGGAAATGGGTGTAAGGGGGCACGGGAGACGTATCTTGACACCCTAGGCTTTCTAAGGGTAGCTGAGAAGGCTCATATATGTCGAAAAACATTTTTTTGATTTTTTCGCGCGGTTAGCTGCCGGTACGCGAACCGGGTAGCGAACCGGGAAGCGAACATAAGTGAAAATTAGTGAAAAAAGGTACATTTGAAATTTTAAAAAAGGAATTATAGTTAAGGTAGCTCTGAAAAGAGCTTTTGGGTTCTGTGTAAGTTCTAGGTATTTATAAGTAGGTACCAATACACAGTCTTAAATGTTGTATGAAAACTCTGTTTCCCTCAACTGAGAAGTGCACACCATCTCCTCTGTAGATATCTTGCATGTAATAACGCAAGTTATTGTTGTAGATGGCGCTCATTCCATGGTCTCTCATATAAGCTGAAACAGACTTATTTACATGCTTCATCGCTTTCTCAATTTGTGGACAAATTTGATTGGACCACCTCCATTTCTGTCTTTGGCATATATTGGAATATACCAAGGCAGTTTGAGGGAAAAGTGCCATTAATTGCTCAAAGGTGTCCTTTAAGAGCATTTCCAGACCTACCCCAGTCAAAGTGCCCAAATCATTTCCTCCACAGTGCACTATTATGAGGACAGGGTTTGGCAAATGTAAAAAAGGTTTTCACCAATGGTATCAATTGGTGACATCTCAATCCTCTTTGGTCAATCCATTTGATTTCCACATTTTGTAAATTGAGGTTGTGTAAATTTCTGTTTTCAGCATACCTGTGAGCCCAGTGAATGTAACTATGTCCAACAATCCAGACAGAAAACATGGTGAGAGGAGGTTCTGCTGCAGTTAGATGAAGTGTGGGAATGAAATGGCAGTTGAAACAGTAGGAGTTTGTAAAGAAAAAAAATGTGGAGTTTGTGTGCTAATGATTCAGTAGCAGTGATTGGTGGATTTCCATTGCTGAAAACAGAAAGTTAGGGTGCATGGATGTGTTCTTTGAAACATGTAATTTGAATGGTTAAGAAAACATGATTTTAAGAAACATTGCAGTGGATTAGCAGGTGTACTGAGAGTTCAGAGTTCATTTGAAACATTGTTGTGTGAACTTGTAAACATGAGAGGTCTGGCAGGAGGTAGTTGCTATGGAAAAAGGCCAGAAAGGGCAGAGGGGGGAAGGGTGTTGATTTGAAAAAAGTGAGGGAAGAGTTTTGATTGGGTCACATGAGAGATATGTGTGATGAATTTCAGCATTTCAGTGCCTTTATTGGTTGCAGCCTCTGGAGTGCATACCTTTTGCTCTGCTAAAAAAAAATTGGTGTGTTTCTGAGACTGTTTTGAAATTCAAAAAGCATTTGCTAAGGTAAGAAAAAAATCATTTAATTTAGATAGAGAGTAGTATAGTATATTGAGAAAATAAGGAAGTTAGCTGTACATTTAAAATGTTGTTTTGTGTCAAGTGTTTTCATTATTTTTTCCAAAAAGATTTTGCTTCTTTGACAAATTATAATTATAGATAATGTGAAGTATTAGTACTGACAGGGTGTGCTTGTACATAGGAGGTGTGCTGTGTTTTCAAATTATGACCAGAAAATCGTTTTTTAAGAAAAAGACATGCTTTTTACATTTATGAGAACGATAACATGGGGTGTGCTTTTTTAAATAAATATTTCACTTCCCAACATGAATATGGGAGAATTATTTGCTTGTTTCTTGGTTTAAAAACTCGTTTCTTGAAGTCATTTAGGTTTCACAATAAGTTTTGCAAGAGTTACATAGTCAACATGGGTGCATATTTACAAGGCTTTTGAGACACATTCACGTCATTTTCCCCATTTTAAAAGTGACTTTAAAGGTGGTGCAAGGTTCTTGTAAAAACACCCTCATGAGTGCTTTGCAATTTTAAGTCATTTTCCCCTGGTGCATGTGCCTTGTAAATACGCCCCTATGTGTGCTAGACAATTTTAAGGTACTTCTCCCAGGAATCTGAGAGACTAATTTCCTTATATGATGTGTTTAAAAATCGTGCTAAGGTGAGAAAAGATTCCTTTAATTTAGAAGGAGATTAGTATGCTTATTGGAGAAAATAAGGAAGCCAGCTAGGGTGTGCTTGTACATAGGAGCTGTTTTGTGTTTTGAAATTATGACCAGAAAATCGTTTTTTTAAAAAAAGAAACACTTTTCACATTTATGAGAAGGACAACAAGGGGTTTGCTTTTTTAAATAAATATTTAATTTCTCAACATGAATATGGGAGAATAATTTGCTTGTTTGATGGTTTAAAAAGTCGTTTCTTGAAGTCATTTAGGTTTCACAATATGTACTGGTAGAGTTTCATAGTCACTATGATAATTATGATATACATTTAGGTCTGTTTAGGGGGCATGGATACGCTAAGGCTTCTGTAATTGTCATTGGAGGAGAATTATGTACATTGCACTGCTGCATACAGTCCTCACCTTCTGCGTACTCTTGGATATGCTAGACTATATCTGCTCAATGAGATACCTAAGCTGAGGAAACACAGGTGATGTGATTGTGAAATGAGCAAAAATATTTGCACGTTTTTTAATTACATCACCTGTGTTTCCTAACATTACTAATCACATTGTGCTGATGAGGTTTAGGCCTGTCCAGGGAGACAGAGGAGGTCTGGTCTTTGTTGAAGTGTGCAGTGGACATGACTCACTTCATCTGTTGGCCTGCACATGTATTATGTCTTCTGTACTCTTCAATAAGCCAAAATTTCATCTGCAACGCTGAGTATGCCTCACCTCAAACAAACTTTTGTGACTGCCTGACCTGCCTTTTTGCTCCTAGATATTTCTTGGTTTTACCATGGCAGACAGACAATCCAGCATACTTCTGCATAGGCCACACCTTATGGTGGTGCAAGGGCCTTGTAAATACGTCCTCATGTGTGCTTGGCAATTTTAACTCACTTCCCCCTGGTGCATGGGTGTGGTAAATACGCCCTCATGTCTGCTTGGAAATTTTAAGTCACTTCTCCCTGGTGCATGGGTGTGGTAAATACGCCGTCATGTCTGCTTGGCAATTTTAAGTCACTTTCTGCTGGTGCAAGGGCCTTTTAAATACGCCCTCATGTGTGCTTGGCAATTTTAACTCACTTCCCCCTGGTGCATGGGTGTGGTAAATATGCCCTTATGTCTGCTTGTTAATTTTAAGTCATTTCCTCCTGGTGCAAGGGTGCACGTTTTTCAATTACATCACCTGTGTTTCCTAACATTACTAATCACATTGTGCTGATGAGGTTTAGGCCTGTCCAGGGAGACAGAGGAGGTCTGGTCTTTGTTGAAGTGTGCAGTGGACATGACTCACTTCATCTGTTGGCCTGCAAATGTATTATGTCTTCTGTACTCTTCAATAAGCCAAAATTTCATCTGCAACGCTGAGTAGGCCTCACCTCAAACAAAGTTTTGTGACTGCCAGACCTGACTTTTTGCTCCTAGATATTTCTTGGTGTTACCAGGCAGACAGACAATTAAGCATACTTCTGCATAGGCCACACCTTATGGTGGTGCAAGGGCCTTGTAAATACGCCCTCATGTGTGCTTGGTAATTTTAAGTCACTTCCCCTGATGCAAGGGTCTTGTAAATACACCCTCATGTGTGCTTGGCCATTTCAAGTCACTTCTTTCTGGTGCAAGGGCCTTGTAAATACGACCCTATGTGTTCTTGAAATTTTAACTTATTTCCCCCATGGTGCAAGTGCCTTGTAAATATGCCCCCTTTGTCTATGTTGTTAAATTACTGTAGATGGAATTGACATCTAGTGTGTTAATTGTTTGCCTTCTGCTATTGGTTTACTGTTTGGTAATAGTGGTTAATATCAATTTTTTAAATATTTTTCCACAGATTTAACTGAAGATCTTTAGAAAACTTTAAAAATGCCCTCAAGGCAGCGAAAACCAAAAGAAGCAAAGCGACTTACACTCCATCTTGGTAAAGATTTGGAACAGTCCTGTAATATGAAATCGTATCAAGTTGCCAAAAAAGCTCCGGGTAAGAAAATAAAATCATTTTTAAAAACAATTTGCAGAGAAAAAAATACCAGTATTAAACATGTTTTAGTGCATAAGAAGAGAGACAATTTAAAGGAAAAGGAAAGGCCCGTAAAAAAAGTTTCTGCTAGAGCAGGAGATAAGTCTGTGCATGGCAGTAGAAGGGAAAATCAATTCAGGGACATTCGTAGGCGAATGTTCCGCAACAGGATAACTGTCAATTTGTTAAAATTTTTTAAGAAAGGCCAACAGAAAGTGACATTTTGTAAGAAAAAGAAAAATGTAGAGAAAATTATTGATCAGGCTTTCGAAATTAAGCGAAAGTTATTTATTTTGGTAATCAATAGAATTAGGAAACTAAACAAGGTAATTTCTGATTTCAAATCAAATAGTAGATGGAAGAGAGTAGTTAATCGTAGTAATTTTTGTGAAGTATTCTCAGGAGAATGGATGCATAGTTCAAGTTGTGAGGCATTTTTCAATGAGGAGAGTTACTTTCAAGACAATGATTTGGTGCATGCAGTTGACACCAGTGGTCAAGCATATGAGGTTAAAGATGGTTGTCCGGTTGAAAAAGAAAAACTTGTGTCTGCAGATGCAGAAGAGGTGTTAGGTAATGAGATTTTAGGAAGACGTCCTAAGGGACCTGTCTACACCGGGAAATGTAGTAGTATTTGTAGTGTGCGACAGGATTCCATCAATTTGCATTGTGATTTTGTACGTACATTTAATAAGAAAAGTTTAAAACAGAAAATGAAGTTGCTGCAAGAATTAGATCCTTGCAGAGTGAGAGAAGTAACAGGTTTGCATGGGCATTCCCTGGCTTGTCTTTCCAGAAGAGTATGCCAGAGTGTTTTTCATCATTTCAGGATGCTAGCAGTGCATCATAATAAAGTGAGGAAATTAGTGAGAATGTTGTATTATGCTAAGAGTCCAGCAATTATGCTTAAACAATTGAGCAGTGCTCTTTTGCATGGTTCAGAACAACATGTGAAAAATATTTGTGAAGAAATTGAGTTCTGTTACTTTGCTAGTAAAGAGAACAATGTTGAAATTGACTGAGTAGAAGAAGGTAATGTGGAAGACAGTGTACAGATTTCTAATATAGATAAGTTTCACAAAGAAATTTCCATCTTTCAGGTGAAATCAAGTGAGAGGCCTAATTTTACTTGTGTGTGTTGTCGACGGACTTATTATAAGAATCAGACTAAGTTAGTGGATTTATATGCAAAAAGTGAAATGGAAAACAATAGTGAATGGAAGGATTTTGCTACATACTTGATGGTAGAAAATTGTTTTGATTTGGGATCGGACCAACGTATGTGTACTTATTGTTTTAACAAATTAAACCAAAACCGGATGCCTGCTAGAGCGGTTCATAATAATCTTGAATTGGTAGACATTCCTTCTGAATTGAAGGATTTAGATACTTATGAATCTATTTTGATTCAAAGTGTGCATGCTTTCAGGCTATTGTACAAATGGAGCCAAAGACAGGGAAATTGCCTCCATCAGATTTACAGAGAGGATTAAAGGGTAGAGTTGTTTATTTGCCTTTAGATTTGAAGAAAAACATTAATACAATTGGAGTAGAGAAAGTGGAAGAGGAACCTCTGGTTATCCTAGTTAATGGTGTTCCGACAAAGAGTAAGAAAATCTGGCAAGATTTAGTGGATGTTAGGAAAGTCAAAAAGGCAACATTGTATTTGATAAAAAACAATGAGTACTACAAGAATGTATGTGTAGCAGAAGAGGAAGTAAGTGAAGAAGAAGACAGCGAATTGTGTGCTGGACTAATTGAGAAAGTAGAAGCCTCTAAAAATGAAGAAATATATGAACATTATAGTGTTCATCCTTTGCATTCCAAGTAAGTAATGGGGAATGCTATTGAGTTGTTTCAAATGAAACAAGCCAAAGGGAGTCCCATTAGTGTTTGGGAGGAAAGTTTGGAAGCTCTGTGTTTTCCACAGTTATTTCCCACAGGTCGAGGAGGACGATATGATGAGCGACCTGATCAAATTCCTGCTTCTGAATACCGGACTTTACGATTGTATGCAGAAGATCCTAGGTTTCGTCAATGCATTTCCTATTTGTTTCATCTACTGTTTGAAAGTGATCTGTCTGGACTGTCTTATGCAGTGAACCACATCCTGAAAAGTGGTTTACAACTGCGAAATATCGCAGCAAGGGACTTTATGGATAAAGTCAATGTGCAAGACAGTATTTTGGATTCTCACCTGATTAATCTGATGGCATGTCAGCGTGGTACTAATGAGTATTGGTACCGTCGTCATGGTGACTTAAAATGTATGCTGAGGAACTTAGGAACTCCCACATGGTTCCTCACTCTCAGCTGTGCTGAGTATGGCTGGGAAGACTTACTTGAATTTCTACGAGAGGCAAATGGAAACATTGAAAATATTGAATTCAAGACACCCGGAGAACTGTGCTCTTTGGATCCAGTGAATGTATGCAGGTACTTCAATCATAGATTTGAAGCTAAGATGTCTTTCATCATGACCAAGAAAAATCCACCTCTTGGAGAGGTGTTGGATTTCTTCTGGAGAAAGGAGTATCAAGCACGAGGTGCTCCTCATATACATATGCTGCTATGGATCAAAGATGCACCCAAATTTGGAACAGATCCGGATGACTTAGTGATGAATTTCATAGAACAGTATTCTACATGTGCTGTTCCAAAGACAAAGGAAGACAAAAGTCTAAGAGAACAAGTTTTACGATTTCAAAGCCATCGTTGTGGAAAGTACTGTCGTCGTAAATTCAGAAACAAGAACAAGTACTACACAAAATGTCGTTTTGGATTTCCACGATTGGTGATATCTTAAGGAAGAGTGAACAATTTGATGTCTTCGCTGCGACATAATGTGACAAGGAAATCACCCAAAAATACATACAATTTGAAGAGAAACGAAGAGTCCAAGAACAGCAATGACTACAACCCAGTGATTTTGTCCATGTGGAATGCTAACATGGATATACAGTTTGTGGCTGACAACTGTATGGCTGTGGCTCGGTATGTGACGTCTTACATCACAAAAAAAGAAAAGACAGAACTCAAGGATATGTGGGAGGACATTTCCCATGAAAAGAGCCTCAGTAAGAAGTTGTACAGTTTCAGTCTGAAGATGTTGTCGCATCGAGAAATCGGAGCTTATGAATGTTCTGACCGGTTATCTTCAGCAAGTCTCTATGCCAAATCTAGGAGTATCATTTGGGCAAGTCTTGGTCTTGCTGCAACGCGTAATCGAGTTCTCAAACCTGTACGGGAAATTGAGTATTTGGCGGAGAAGGAGCCAAGCAGTACAGATATTTTGAAGACCAACATGTTGGATACATATTATCCAAATAGAAGCAGTCACTTGGAGAATGTTTGTCTGGATGAGGTTCTACAAAATTACATTTTCAAGAGGAACATCACAGAAGATATTGATAAAGGAGTGTATGCTGTAATTGGAAGTGAGGGATGTCTGGTCAAGCAAAAAAAATGTCTATTGGTAAATCATCGAAAATTGGATTGCGAATCTCCAGAAAGAAAAGAGTTTTTCTATTTAGCTCTTTTGCAACTTTTCAAGCCTTGGCGTGCAGAAGAGGAACTGCTTGGAGATTTCCTCTGTTACGAAGACTCTTTCAATGCAGCCAAGGAGTCCATAGAATGTCCTGTTTTCCCAAAATATCTAGAAATGTTGAATGCAGAAATCGAGCAGGAAGCAACAATAGCAGCAGAGATTGCTAGAGACAGTTCTCAGGACAGTCAGAGTTCTCTTTCATTGAGTCAGGATCCACTAGGAGGACCAGTTATTGAAAATGAAGCTGCCACTGCCATGATTGAAGTGGAAAGAGCCATGGCACATGCTCAGGAGGATATGGTTAACTTATAAGATTTAGAAAGACAACTTAACGTTGAGCAGAGGAAAATATATGACGAAGTTACCAACCAAATTGATCATGGATTAAGTCATGAGAAGAAACAGTGCTCATGTACGTCGTTGAAGCCTATCCGATTGTACGTGAGTGGAGAAGCAGGAACTGGAAAAAGTTTTCTCATTAAAGCAATTTCATGTTATTTGCCGAAAAGGACTGAGTCATCGCTGTCTTGTGTTGTCACCGCTCCAACTGGTCTGGCAGCACATAACATTAAAGGTATTACTTTGCATCGGCTACTGATGCTGCCAGTGGAGCATGATAACAAATTACAATATCACAAGTTATCGGGAGATGCTTGTTGTGAAGTATCTAGAGTCCTGAAGAAGATGAAACTTCTTATCATTGACGAAGTAAGCATGGTTTCCAATGTCATGCTTGCCTTTGTGCATTTGAGAATGCAGGAAGTTCTTAAAACAGAGTATGATGTGTTATTTGGTGGCAAACACATCATTGTTTTCGGTGATCTTCTGCAGCTGACACCAGTGAAAGGACAACCAGTGTTTAAACTGCTTACGCATGAAGATACCAGGAAGTGCCTAGGGAGCATTGGCAACGTTAACATATGGTTAAACTTCAGTTATGCTGAGCTTCGTGAAAATATACGTCAGGCGAAGGATGAAGATTACAAGAATATTCTACAAGATGTTAGAATCGGGAAAGTGACTGAGCGTGGGAAAGAAGCTTTACATGCACGATTACTGTCAAATTTGTTTCCAGAAGAAGACGTTCTGCCAGAGAATATTTTTCATAAAATTACTGAGAAGAATTCTGGAATATGTTTGATGCCAACTCTTGCAGAATGTTCTATCTTCAACAACAAAATGTTGAATTTAGAGAACCAAGAGATTGTGAAACTGGAAGCTATTGACAGAATAGAGCATATGGGTGCAACAATTGTTTTGTCTGAGAATTTGAAATCTAAATTGGATTCATTAGAGAAGACTATATCTAAAACTGCTGGTTTTGAAAAGACTCTGAATGTGTGCTTAAATTGCCGTATCATTTTGAGAAGAAATTTACATGTTGAAAGAGGTCTGGTAAATGGATCAATGGGTAATGTTGTTGATTTTGAGAAATACAGAAATAGGGATGGAATTGAATTTTTAAAATTTAAATTTGATGGCATTGAGGAAGTACAGCTAATTGGTCGTTGCGCAGCTAGGTTTCTGCTTGTAAAAGACTTATATGTTCGCCGTAAGCAATTTCCTGTTTGCTTGGCATATGCGGTGACAATCCATAAATCATAAGGTTTAAGTGTAGACAGTGCTTTGGTGAATATTGGCAGTTCTGTGTTCAAGGAGGGTATGGCTTATGTAGCATTGTCACGAGTCAGAACTTTATCGGGTTTGTACTTGATTGAGTGTGATGTCACAAACATTTGTGCGGATCTAGATTGTGTTATGGAATACAATAGGTTAGGAAGAGAGTATGCGCCACATTTGCCTCAATATCCTTTGTTTGAGAAACGTGTGGTAGGCCGGAAACGAAGAAATGTCACTAATAGTAGGGAGGTTGTAGCAAAAAGACCAAAAGTCGATTAACCCAAAATTGTAAGCAGAAAGAAAATGAATTCTGTTGAAGATGTTGTTGGTTTTCAATTTGAAAATAGTTCTGGTGTGAACTGCTATGCTAATGTAGTGGTTAATGTTGTCTTTTCTCTAGAAACTTTAAAAGAACAGATTGTGATCAATTCGGATCAAAGTTTTTGCTGTTTGTTGAATTCTGTGTTAGAGAAATGTAGTGCTGATAGAACAAGAGTAGAAAGTGTGTCTGAAATTCGAAATCTGTTAAACGAATGTTCAGGTCAAACACAATTCTCTCAAAATATTCAGCAAGATTGTCAGGAGTTTTTAATGTATATGCTTAATGTACTGCAAGATGAAGGTGTAGATGTAGATCATCTGTTTGGCCTTTCTTATCAATGGCAGCATGACTGCGAGAATTGTACGTTATCAAGTATTACTAGTGTAGACTCAGAAATAATTATATATTTAACTTTGCCAGACACTAAATCAGTATCCTTTAATAGGCTAGTAAAAGCAGCCGATCAAAACATGGAGTGTAGCCAATGTAAGTCTGCAATGCTGTCCACATTATTTATACGAAGATATGGCCAGTATGTCATTTTAATGTTCCAACGATGTAGGCCTGATGGAACAAAATTGACAACTTTAATTAAAAAATGTGTGGCTTCTCAGTTGTCAATATCAGGAAGGACTTTTCTAACTGCAGCAATTATATATCATGAGGGTCCTTCAACAACATCAGGACATTACACAACTTATTTGAAGTCTGGAAATGGCTGGTCATTCTGCAATGATTTTTTTTTAACTTTCAAAAAAAGATTGCCTTTTCACCTTCAAAATTCTTACCTGGTGTTCTTACAACCAAAATTTTAGGAAAGGAATCTCGGGATTTGTTCTTAGGAATTTCAAGAGGTTCTAATAGCTCCTACACTATATAGCCTTGTGGATAAGTGTAGCACAGAGCGAAAATTGTTTTTTTTAATAAGCTAATTCAAGCAGCAGATCAAAAGAAGGAGTAGAGGTGATGTAAGTCTGTAATGCTGTCTACATTATTTATAGAAACTTATCGGTGAAATGTCATTTTACAATTCCAACTATATAAACCGGATGTAAATAAGTTGTCAAGTCTAATTAAAAATGTTGTGGCTGCACAGTCGTCGATTTCAGGAAGAACATTTGTAACTGCAGCTATTATATGACATGATGGTCCTTTAACAACTTCAAGATATTACACAGCTTATTCGAAATTTAAAAAAGGCTGGTCTTTCGGCAATGATTAGAATTTGACTATGAAGCAATGTTGCCTTTTGACTTGTTTTCAGAAGTGAGAATTTAGGGTAGGTAATTGGATTATAATGATTCTAGGTGTTGCTGTAATTTAGTGTGGTGTTTTAAATAGTTTTGTATGTCTCATTTTTCCTAAAACGATAGAGCTTATCTTTCAGAAGTGGCGGGCAGAAAATAATAACAGCACAACAGAGTATAAGCTGTTCATAGGACATCCTTTGCCGTCATGGAAAGTAAGTTACTTTTGAGGAGTTCTGATTTCTGATTGATTATATTATATGGGTTTTTTAAACACAATCATTTTGATTGTGTTTTTTTTCCCCGCTGTTATATGATGAATACCTTCAACTCACTGTTTTCAGTGAAATTTGATATATTCTGAGAACAGCAAAAATAAACCATTTAATATGTATAATTAATTCTGTACTTTGAATTGTGATTTTTAGTATGTACTCATCTTGTCTCATGCTCACTCATCTTTTACTACTTTCTATCAATTTAAAAATTTTTGTTCTCTCATTTACAGATTGAAAGTATAAAAATAACACGTGACTAAGTTAACGATAATTATAAGGTAAGTGTTTAGTACTCATTCTGTTACATCTCTTTTACATTTAACTTTTATTAGTTCCACTGCTTCATTTCTTTAACCCTCAGTTTCCTGCCTTTGCTACTTCCCTCATTCCTTTTTCTATTACTTTTTTACTCTACTCTTTCCACTCCTGTTCTCAGTCCCTCTTTAAACAGTATCTCTGTGTTACTCCCTCTAACTGTCTTTCTTTTAACATTACTCTCAGTTTACTTACTCTTCTTTTTAAAAAAAAAAAAAGATTTTTGAGTTCGCTTCCGGTTCGCGTACCGGCGCGCGAACCGGGAAGCGAACTAAAAGAAATAGAGGTTGTCAGAGTGCTAAACATTCTAACAATTTCTTATAAAGGGGAGGTAGTTCTGAAAAGAACTTTTTTTTATTATTTTTGTTGTTTTATATTTTTTTATTATTTTTCTGAACAGTTTTTTTTGTATTTGTTGAACGGTTTTATATTTTTTTTGTTTTTTTGATGGGGGGAGAAACGATAATGATTCATTATGAAGGCCTCAACAGGAGCAACAAAAAAAAAAGATAATTTATTTTCTGGGGCGTTTTGGACATTTGTGATTGTCAATTGCTTTATTGATTAAATGTATGCTACTCTCCCTGAAGCAAATCAGTTGGCCACAAAAAATGCATACGTGCTTCACATTGCCAAATTTCATTTGGATATTTGGGACCATCTCCCTCGCCTCTGGTCCCGTCACTGCCCCTTCATTGGATGTACTGGCCACAGGTCGGGGGTTATCCAGCAGATCACGTACTTGTGCAGCACTGTAATTTATAGGGTGCCACCTTTCCATGTGCCGATGCATGGTATAATTGCCATAACTGTATTTCTTTTCTGTTCCTCTGGACAGTTCATATTTACAGATCAGACAGGTAACATACCGGGCATTTACCTTTTTTTGTCCCTGTGGAAATGTAAAAAATTGCCATATATAATTTTCTTTGACATGGGACCTCCTTGGCTGTTCAGGTAAAAACCTCCCTGTCCCTTTCTCCTCTTCCTCTTCTTCCTCTTCTTCCTCCTCTTGTTGTAGGATAGCCTGAGGAGGTGGTCCTCTCTTCCTAGGAGGTGGTGGTGGTGGTGGGGGTGCACCAGCTAAAGCTATTAATGAAGCCATTTCTAAGTTATTCAAAGTAGGTCTTTCTCTCATAAAAATGAAAGTCAGAGTGAGGAAAAAAGGTGGGGCTTTCATCATTTGGGAAAAAAAAGTTCTAAACCAATGAAAAGTGTTATTTTTAGGTCATATGACCAAGCCTTACATCATTAGGAAACCAAAAGTAAAATGAACCAATGAAAAGTTTTATAAACAAGTCACATGACCTGTTATGCTTACGTTACGCGTCCCGCTACGCACCCGGAGCGCTTCCGGGGCGCTGCGCTTCGCGCCTCGGTTCGCGTTCGGGAGCGCTTCCGGGTGCGCTAACGCGGCGCATCATAAGACGCATTACGGGGTAACGCGATACGTCGCGCTTACGCAACGCGTCACGATATTGCTTTCTAATGCGGTAGTTGCGCTAACGGAACGTTTAGCGGTTCGCGGAACAAAATGAAGCTAACGGGAAGCTGCCCGGTTCGCGGACCGGCAGCGAAACAAAAAAAAAATAATTTAAAAAAATATATAAATAAATAAAAAAATTATATTACAAAAATATAAAATATATTTTTGAATAAGAATACATTTTACAGCTTTTGATATTTGCTATTCAAAAACCATTGAAATTCACTGAAAAAACCATAGGTTATAGACCATATATAGTTAGGAATTAGCATTTACAAAACCTTAAAAATTCACTGAAAAAACCATAGGTTATAGACCATATATAGTTAGGGATTGGCATTTACAAAACCTTATTTTACTCGCACAAAACCATTGAAATTCGCATATATAGTTAATTGCACTAACTATATATCGCGCACCCGCAATCCACTGCTGATGATGTCACATATTACATAATTCATGACATGGTCAGTGACTTCACTGATGACATCACTGATGACAACATCCAGTGACTGTATGTTTCTGTAGAGTTAAAATATGTCTTACATATTGAAGAATGAGTGGATGTATAAGTGTCTGGATGAAGGATTTAGTAGGTGCATGACTGATTGTATAAGTGAGTGATTAGATGTGTCTCACTGAGTGCATGGGTTAGTGACTAAACTGTCTTAATTTGTACATCATGATGTCTCTTGTTCGGTAAACTGCTGCATGTGTTGATCAGTAGCTATATGAGTAACTATATGGGTTATTGATTGGTTGCCCAAGTATTTGTATGGGAGACTGAGTGTGTGTGTATGGGTGGCTGGGAGGTGTGTGACTCTGTGCATAGATGTGTGAACAGTTGATTCACTAGATGTATGGGTTCAAAAGTGCATGTGGAATTAGCTGTATGGGCGGTTGACTGTGTGCATGAATGTATTGGTGAGTGAATTGATATCTCAGTGCTACATGTCAAAGTAAGTACATATGTAAAACACAGTACATGTGAGAGTTGACATATATAAATAACTGCGCATAAGAGCCAGTGAATGTGTGAGTGGCTGTATGGATCATTGTGAACTTGTATCAGGGATTGTATAAGAGAGTAAATATGTGTTAGTATAAATTTGAATAAGTAAGGTGTGTATAACTGTATAGTTGAGGAAATGGAGGTGTGATTGATTCTTTGCATGACTGACTACGTGTGTGAGTAACTCCATGGATGAGTGACAGTCTGTGAGTGTCTGTTTACACTGATTGTATCTAAGGTTATATTGGAGTCTGAGGAGGTTCATCGTATTATTACATGAATGATATCATCAGTAATGTCAAATGAGATGTCATCAGTGATGTCATCAGTGATGTCATTTTAGATGTCATCAGTTATGTCATCAGTGATGTCATTTGAGATGTCATCAGTGATGTCACTGACCATGTCATGAATGATGTAATATGTGACATCATCAGCAGTGGATTGCGGGTGCGCGATATATAGTTAGTGCAACTAACTATATATGCGAATTTCAATGGTTTTGTGCGAGTAAAATAGGGTTTTGTAAATGCTAATCCCTAACTACATATGGTCTATACCTATGGTTTTTTCAGTGAATTTTTAAGGTTTTGTAAATGCTAATTCCTAACTATATATGGTCTATAACCTATGGTTTTTTTCAGTGAATATATATATATATGTCTAATAACTTTGGCGTTTGTGGACGGAATCGGCTGAAATTTTTAGGAATATGGCACATTTTGTTTCTGAGCAGCCCCTGAAAATTTGGGGGGGTTCCGTCAAGGGGGGGCCGAGAAAAAAGGGGGGTCCCAAAACGCGTTTTTCCCATGTTAATTTCCATAGGGCCTTTGGCCTCACTTTTAGCTCGAACGGCTGAATGGATTTGCACGAAACTTGGCAAAATTGTAGGGACTGTTAGCCCAATGTGCCTTTGCTAGGTCTCAATATATGTGCTCCAGTGGATTTTGAGAAATTAACGTTCAAAACAAGATATATATCTGTAACAGCGCTCCGGGCTGCGCTCCGGTCCGCTTACTTTTCGCGAAACGGAACTTTGCGATGCGAAGCTGATTGGCTCCCCGGTGTCTGTCAACATTCTAAACAGTCCGGAGCGGCCGCCATCTTATCTCTCGGTAGGATCGAGAGAGAAGAAGAGGTGAAAAAAGAAGGGGGAATTTAATGAAAGGGGGC
Source organism: Lissotriton vulgaris (assembly GCF_964263255.1). NCBI lineage: Eukaryota > Metazoa > Chordata > Amphibia > Caudata > Salamandridae > Lissotriton > Lissotriton vulgaris. Next base: position 1,358,384,158 of record NC_141687.1, read on the forward strand.
AAGGTATACCCCTCTTGACCCCCTAGGAATGTTGTTGGGGTTATTAAAGGGTCCCGTGGGGAAAATAAAAAAAATATATTTTTCACGGTAGAAGCGCTTCCCGGGCCGCGAACTGGGCCGCAAACTGGGCCGCAAACTGGTAGCGAAACGGGAATTCGCCATTTTGTGCTTCGTTTTAATTAAATTACTAGGTATAAGGGGGTGCGGGAGACGTATCCTGATCCCTTATGTTTTCTGAGGGTGGCTGAGGAGGCTCATATATGTTGATACATGTCTTCCAGCGGCTGTGCGTGAGCCTTTTTTTTTTGTTGCTGCGTGACGTCTGTTAACGTTCGAATCGATGGAAATCAGTGTTGACCGCCAATTTGTCAGTGCGATAAAATATTTTGTTATAAATGAATCCTTATTGATAAACATTGTCTGCGCCATCTTGCCTTTTTTCAAATGCCACAATTTTGTCGTGCACGGCAGCCATTTTAGATGCCAGGCCGGTCCCAGGCTATCACCTAGCCCTGCGGATGTAGTTTATGGCCCCAGCTGTAGAGAATCCAGACATGCCAACCCTCCCGATTCAGGCGTGAGACTACTGATTTCAGTGCTAGTCTCCCGCCTCCCGACTTCTGCAAGCAAAAAACCGGGGGCATATTACCAACAACTAGCGATAATTTTTGTCTCTAACTTGTTTAGAGACAAAAATTATCGCCGCACATCGGCGATTTTTATCGCAGATAAACCTTGCTATTAGCAAGGTTTATCGCAAATGTGATAAAAAACGGCCGCAATGCATGAATATCGCTGAAAAGTCAGCGATATTCATGCATTATCGAGCAAATGCTCTTAGCCATGTTATCCACCTCCCATTGGATAACATGGCTAAGAACTGCTCAGGGCAGGTGTTAGCTTTTGGAGATATTCGCGCTTAGCGCGAATATCTCCAAAAGTTGGTAATAGGAGATAGCGATGTTAGGGACTGTTTCCAGTCGCTAACATCTTGGCACGCCCACTTTGCATGTCATTAGTGATAAATATCACTGACATGCAAAGCGGGGCCCAAGATGGTCGCTATCTCCTTTTAGCTGTCTCTAACTGGTGTTAGCGACAGCTTGGTAATAGGGAGATAATTTTATCTCCGCTTTCTTGGCTTTTAAAGCCAAAAAAGCGGAGATAAACCCCCTTGATAATATGCCCCACGATTCCTCGGGGGTTTCAGCTGACAGGGCTTGGTATTGTGTTACGTGGTAATTCTTCCAGGAAACGTCAGAGGGTCGATGCAGGGGTTCTAGAAGGGGTGATAAACCATTTAAGCCTCATGAACAAGCGCATGGTCTTTTAAAGATCTGTGAAGTACTCGGGGCGGCGGTGTGTGTGTGCCCTCTTTCAGGAGCGGGCGGGGGGGGGGGCACTGCCAGCAACTTGCCAGGCCAGGCAGTGTTCAACACTTGCATCACCCTTTCTCTGCCTGCTATTACGGTCCATGCTTCGGAAAGGTAAGAAAAAGAACGTGCATTTGAGTTTGAAATGTTCGATCCTGAAGCAGTACACTTGCAAAGCCCACACATGACAATAACCCGATTCAAGGCCCCATTCACCCGATTTTTTAAAAATATATAGCACTCCAACAAAGTAGGATTATAAAACTTTATTAACTTTTAAATATAACGAACGCAACAAAAACTGTAAATACATTTAAACATTTTTTAACAAAAAAAAGCAACAATGGTCAGAAGCTGTCTTTTGTGCGAATAGTCCCAAGGCAGCACAACGTGCTGAGTTCTGGACGGCACCCAGGTGATGTCACCTGGGTGCCGCACTGGTTTTTGGTTTCCTACAATGCAGCTCAGAAAAACAGCGTGGGGCGTCCCGGGTGGTGCGGGGGGAGGCCTCGTCAGTAGCGGTCTGTTGTGCGAATAGTCCCAAGGCAGAACGCGCTGAGATGTGGATGGCACCCAGGTGATGTCCAGTAAACTGCCGCACTGGTTTTGGTATCCTACAATGCTGCTCCGAAAATTGGCGTGGGGCGGCCCGGGGGGGGCGTGGGGGAGGCGGCGTGAACGGGCCTCCCCAGGTGGCGGCCATCCAGCTGAGTTGCGCCCGCTCTTGCGGCTACAGCGTCTCGCTCACCATGTAGTTGACTTCCGCCCACTCTTGCAGTGCAGCGATAGGCGGCTGCCACAGGACTCTTAAAATGGCGGACGGCTCTTCGGTTTTTGGCCTGGTCCACTAAAATGGCCCTGGGACACCTTGGAACTCGGACGCTTGCCTGCTAGGGCTTGGGCTCCATTCTCGAAAGCGTCCCCTCAGCCGTGAAGATTCTACAAAAGTCTTGGGGGCCCTCGACTCCTGCAGGCTTCCGGTGGGGAGCGGCTGCCATGATTGCTCGCGGAATGACCACGACGGAGCCACGAGATGGTGGTGCTCTCATGCTGACGCCAGCTTCAGTCTGAATCATCCAGAAACAAGGTGGGGCTTTCATCGTTTGGGAAAAAAAATGTTCTAAACCAATGAAAAGTGTTATTTTTAGGTCATATGACCAAGCCTTCCATCTTTAGGAAACTAAAAGTAAAATGAACCAATGAAAAGTTTTATAAACAAGTCACATGACCTGTTATGCGGCATAGGGCTACAAAAAGCGTAGAAAATCCGTTGGCACGTGAGGCGGCGTCAGTAGCGGACCGATGTGCGAATAGGCCGAAGGCAGCACAACGCGCTGAGATCCGGATGGCACCGAGGTGGTGTCCAGCAAATTGCCGCACTGGTGTGGCCATCCTACAATGCTGCGCCGAAAGACGGCGTGTCCAGCTGAGTTGCGGTCACTCTTGCGGTACAGTGACTCGAACGCGCCGAGATCCGGATGGCACCGAGGTGGTGTCCAGCAAATTGCCGCACTGGTGTGGCCATCCTACAATGCTGCGCCGAAAGACGGCGTGTCCAGCTGAGTTCCGGTCACTCTTGCGGTACAGTGACTCGAACGAGCCGAGATCCGGATGGCACCGAGGTGGTGTCCAGCAAGTTGCCGCACTGGTGTGGCCATCCTACAATGCTGCGCCGAAAGTCGGCGTGGGGTGCCCCGTTGGTTTATGAGGTGATGTCAGTAGTGGACCGATGTGTGAATAGGTCGGAACCAGCACAAGGCGCCCTGCACTGTTGAGCCTTTTTCAATGCCTGTTTTTTGTTGTTTCCCCTCCATCAAAAACAAAAAAAAATATAAAACTGTGCAAAAATACAAAAAAATCAAAAAATGTTTAGAAAAGCAGTGCTTGTAAGACTGTCTGAAGCTTATTTGCACCTGCTGCAGCTTCACTATTGCCCTGGTGTGGCCAAAGATTGCCCATGACATAGGCGGCCACTCCCGAGGTCCGGCGGAACTTTTTTCCTTTTCCTTTCTGCTTCTTGTCCCACAATCCGTTTCACCTGAAGACACGACCAGGTCCCTGAATGTGTGCAGGGGGACGCTATTGATTGAATGAAAATGGCGGCTTGACACAAAGCTGACTCAAGCGTTGCTGTTGATGCTATACAGACAAAAATTGGTTTTCAGTTTGTACATTCTTCAGGATTTTTTTTTCCATCCAAGGCTGATTGAGAGTTTGTAGAAAAATGGCTTCAGATTTTCCACATATTACTCTTCAACATTCTTCCTAAATGTAAGAATGTGAGACTCACTAGGAGAACGGCTGTTTATCTTTCCTTTCAAAATGCTGCCAACAATATTTTCTGAATGGAAGACACCATCTTGTAGCATAAAGGGCCGAAAGGGGTTCTGGTCTGGCCGATGGTTGGTGGAGATATTTTGACTATATCTTGGACCTGCCCGGCCTCGCCCAAAATGGCGCCGGTATAAATGGGACTCGTAACTCCTTGTTGTGTACTGGTTGAACAACCTTGATATCACGAGATATGAATGCAGTTTTGATGCTCATGGCGGGCGGGGACGAGAATTGATTAAATATTTCGACATCCCTATTGATATTAAGTTCTGATGTGTTATTGATTACTGTACTATTGAAAGTTCTAATTAACGTCACCCATGGTACTTGCACGCAAATGTATATCTAGATAACTTTTTTGTAAGTGGCCCTGTCGTATTTTAATTACAAAATGTACGTCCACCGATTCCGCAACTGTTAGACACCTTAGTTCTTGCAACCTAATGGCTCGCTCGTTACGTTCCTCTATAATGTAAATGTCTCCTCATCATATACGATTTCAGTTTGCTCCGTGGCCGGCCCACGTGGTTATAGGCCCGTATTTGTATACTGACATTTTCACAATAAAGGTTTTTAAAACAAAACATGGTAGTAGTATTTACATTGGTAAAGTTTTTACTTTTAGTCACTGTTTTCGAATCAGTAAAAGGCAAGTGAAATAAAGCAGTCCAATTACATGACGGATAAAAGGTATAATATGTAGGAACGCAGTAAAGATAAATGGTCAAGGGCAGTTGTGTTTTCCACTCCTGCAACATAAAGTGATCGATAAGAATCTGATAATCAGGCGTATCGGCGACTAAGACAGCAGGCCGAGTCTCTTTTACTCAACGGCTCCGTCATGGAACGAAGAAACGCCCTTTTTCTCGAAAAAGGAATATATTTTACTTGCAGGACAGTTGTAAATTTTCCGGGAAAGTACATTAGCCTGGAATATTATAACATATATGTTTTAAAAAAAAGTTCGAAATCAATAAAAAGCGTATTTTTTAGGTCATATGACCAAGCTTTTCATTATTAAAATAACAAAAGTAAAATGAACCAATAAAAAGTTTTATTAACAAGTCACATGACCTGTTATGCTTACGTTACGCGCTGCGCGCCGCGCCCCGGATCACTTCCGGGTGCGCTAACGCGGCGTGTCATATAACGCATTACGCGACAACGTAGGTCAAGAATATAGTCAAAATGTCTCCACCAACCAGCGTTCGGAACACAACCCCTTTCAGCAGTCCAAAAAGTTCTGTAAAATGACAACAGAGGGGACAGGCAACAAGAACCATCAGTCAAAGAGGGGAGGGCAAGTTCTTCTCTACCGGGTCATGTTGGGGCGCTACCGGAACTGATCGAATTGGTAGTCTACAGTGTTTCTGGATGTTTCAGACTAAAGCTGGCGTCAGCATGAGAGCACTACCATCTCGTAGGTCCGTCATGGCCATTCCACGAGTAAACATGGCAGCCGCTCTCCACCAGAAGCCTGCGGGAGTCGGGGGCCCCCAAGACTTTTGTAGAATCTTCACGGCTGAGGGGACGCTTTCGAGAATGGGACCCAAGCCCTATCAGGGAAGCGTCCGAGTTCCAAGGTGTCCCAGGGCCATTTTAGTGGACCACGCCCAAATCTGAAGAGCCGGCCGCCATTTTGAGAGTCCTGTGGCAGTCGCTTATCGTTGCATCGCAAGAGCGGGAGCAACTCAACTACATGGTGAGCAAGACGCTGTAGTCGCAAGAGCGGGCGGTAAACAGCTGAATGGCGGAAGAGGCACAGTGTAGCAAAAGCGGCCGGAATGGCAACTAAAACGGTAAAGGGGCGCCCCACTACAGCGTGTCTTCAGGTCAAACGGATTGTGGGACAAGGTCCAGAATAGAAGAGTCATCAAAAGGCAAAAAGTTCCGCCGGACCCCGGGAGCCGGCCGCCTATGTCGGGGGCGATCTCAGGCTAAACCGGTGCTATAAGACTTGGGGAGGGGGTCGGAGCCAAGCGTCTTCTCCGAGTCCGTGCCATCACACCGCCCCTCGGGGGCCTCCGCCAAGCGGTTTAGGGAGGTACCATATCACATTGTTTTCAAATGCAGTCAGGTCCACAAACGACACTCACTTACTTTGAGAATAGTGAAGCTGCAGTAGGTGGAAATAAGCTTCAGACAGTGTTACAAGCGCTGCTCAGAACTCTGAACTATGGCACCCAACATCCAGAACTTATGCCATTTGAGAATGGCAGTGACATTGAAGCAACTCAGGGACCAAAACCATTAACGTACTTTCACGTATGAAAATCTTACTTGGGGAGGGGGCAGGAGCGAAGCGCCCCCTCCCAGTCCGCGCCACCACACCGTATGTTGAAAATCTGAAGCCATCGTTCTACAAACTCAACCAACCTTGGATGGAAAAATCTAGAAAAATGTACAAACTGAAAACCAGTTTTGGTCTGCATAGCATCAGTAGCAACGCTTGCTATCAGAGTGCATGAGTTTCATGCTCGATCGATTGAGCTAGCCGGATCGGGCAAAAAAAAGTATAAAATAGTTATGGAAATAGTTATTTAATAAAATGTTTTACCCTGTTTCTTTGCTGGTGTGTTGTATATATTTTTAATATTTGCATAGGGTTTGTCGTTTTTTTGGGCGGGGTGGGTGACGGAGCCGAGCTGTCTTGCAGCCCTCATGGTGTGGAGCTCAGTTCATCTCACTATTTTTGTATTTCTCATGAAGGGTTGTTCCTAATATTTCTATTTTAGCGAGGTCAAAAAGAGATCCAATTAGTGGCCTACTGATTTTGCTCGATTAATTTTATTTTTTTACACGATTTTTCACGATTTTTCACTATCTGCAAAGACTAAACAGAGTATTGCGACTTTGTGCTTGTTTGTAAATAGAGAATGAACCAAAGAGAATCAATTGTAAAACAGTAAATGCTTGGATAACAATCAATCAAATGGAGAGACAAGCAGGCACGACGGATTACAACGGGGGTAAAGGCCTGCGTTAACTACTCTTCACTATCTGCAAAGAGAGAGTACTACTAAGAGAAAAGAGGGGAGGGGGGCAGCGTTCAAAGCACATCAGCGTGCATAAACACGAAAAAGTTTTTACCTATCACGTACTTGACATTTTACAGCTTTTGATATTTGCTATTAAAAAACCAATGAAATTCACTGAAAAAACCATAGGTTATAGGCCATATATAGTTAGGAATTTGCATTTACAAAACCTTGAAAATTCACTGAAAAAACCATTGGTTATAGACCATATATAGTTAGGGATTAGCCTTTTCAAAACCTTATTTTACTCACACAAAACCATTGAAATTTCATATATAGTTAGTTCCACTAACTATATATCGCGCACCCGCAATCCACTGCTGATGATGTCACATATTACATCATTCATGACATGGTTAGTGACATCACTGATGACATCACTGATGACATCTCAAATGACATCACTGATGACATCTCAAATGACATCACTGATGACATCTCAAATGACATCACTGATAAAATCACTGATAACATCTCATTTGACATGACTGATCACATCACTGATGATATCATTCATGTAATAATACCATGAACCTCTTCAGACTCTAATATAACCTTAGATACAATCAGTGTAAACAGACAGTCACAGACTGTCACTCATCCATGGAGTTACTCACACACCTAGTCAGTTATGCAAAAAATCAATCACACCTCCATTTTCTCAACTATACAGTTATACACACCTTACTTATTCAAACATATACTAACACATATTTACTTTACTCTCTTATACAATCCCTGATACATGTTCACAATGATCCATACAGCCACTCACACATTCACTGGCTCTTATGCACAGTTATTTATATATGTCAACTCTCACATGTACTGTGTTTTACATATGTACTTACTTTGACATGTAGCACTGAGATATCCATTCACTCACTAATACACTCATGCACAGTCAACCGCCCATACAGCTGTTTCCACATGCACTTTTGAACCCATACATATAGTGAATCAACTACTCACACATCTATGTACAGAGTTACACACCTCCCAGCCACCCATACACACACACTCAGTTTCCCATACAAATACTTGGACAACCAATGAATAACCCATACAGTTACTCATATAGCTACTGATCAACATATGCAGCAGTTTGTAGAACAACAGATATAATGATGCACAAATTAAAACAGTTTAGTCACTAACCCATGCACTCAGTGAGACACATTTAATCACTCACTCATACAGTCAGTCATGCACCTACTAAATCCTTCATCCAGACACTTATACATCCACTCATTCTTCAATACGTAAGACATATTTTAACTTTACAGAAACATACAGTCACTGGATGTTGTCATCAGTGATGTCATCAGTGATGTCATTTGAGATGTCATCAGTGATGTCATCAGTGATGTCACTAACCATGTCATGAATGATGTAATATGTGACATCATCAGCAGTGGATTGCGGGTGCGCGATATATAGTTAGTGGAACTAACTATATATGAAATTTCAATGGTTTTGTGTGAGTAAAATAAGGTTTTGAAAAGGCTAATCCCTAACTATATATGGTCTATAACCAATGGTTTTTTCAGTGAATATATATATATATATATATATATATATATATATATATATATATATATATATATATATATATATATATTCACTGAAAAAACCATAGGTTTAAGGCCTTATATAGTTAGGAATTAGCATTTAAAAAACCGGTGAAATTCACTGAAAAAAACATAGGTTTTAGGCCTTATATATTTAGGAATTAGCATTTAAAAAACCTTTGAAATTCACTCAAAAAACTATAAGTTTTAGGGGTGTTATAGTTAGCTGGATATTTCACTCATACAAAACCATTGAAATTGCTCCTATATAGTTAGTTGTACTAAATATATTTCGCGCACCCGCAATCCACTGCTGTTGATGTCACATATTACATCATTCATGACATGGTCAGTGACATCACTGATGACATCTCAAATGACATCACTGATCACATCACTGATGCCATCATCCAGTGAATGTGGTTTGCTTCGTTATTTAAATATGCATTATATATATAGCAATTTGCATTGAAGAATGAGTGGATATATAAAAATAAATATTTATTTGGATGGAGGATTTAGTAGCAGTGTAATTGACTGTTTACTTTACCAATTTTTAGTGTTTCACTAAATATAGTGAATAGAGACTAAACTGTGTGAATATCTGTATCACTTTGTCAGTTGTTGTGTAAACTGGTTCTCCAGTTGGTTACTAGCTATGTGAAAGTCTATATTAGTTAGTGATTAGTTAACTGAGTATTTGTATGGGAGAGTGAATGTGTGTGTGGTTCGGTGGGGGGGGTGTGACTGCCCAAAGATGTGTGAATAGTTGATTTAGTAGATATATGAAGTTAAAACTACTTGTTCTAACAGTTGTTTGGGTGAGTGAATATCTTTATGAGTGTGGTGATGAACAAATATATTTCTCAATGGTACACCTCCAAAAAACTAGTTAAATAAAAGGCAGTGTATTTGTTAATTGTTGTATATAAATAGGTATACATAAGACTCAATGATTGTGTGAGTGACTGTATGGTTAACTGTATACTTGTAAGAATGATTTTATAATACACTAAGTACGACTTACTATCTTAATAAATAGATGAAGTGGTGTTTGTATAAGTGTGTAGCTAAGTAAGTATGTAAGTATGATCCATTGTTTGCATAAGTGAGTAGGGTAACTTCATATGTGAATAGGATGTGTGCTGGTGTGTAATGTCGATATAGGTGTATAAGTATTTTTGATAGTGTTCTGTTGTTCATTGACAGCATGTATGAGTGAATCTACAGGTAAGTGATTAGATGCGTGTATGCATCTAGTAATCACTGAGTGGGTTTTTAAATACTGTATTGCTGTGTCAATGGATTCAAATATGATTTTACTAGTGTATGAAAAGGTGTATGTGATTGTCACTTGGATGATGTCATCAGTGATGCCATTTGAGACGTCATCAGTGATGTCACTGACCATGTCATGAATGATGTAATATGTGACATCATCAGTAGTGGATTGCGGGTGCGCGAAATATAGTCAGTACAACTAACTATATAGGAGCAATTTCAATGGTTTTGTATGAGTGAAGTGTCCAGCGAACTATAACACCCCTAAAAGTTATAGTTTTTTGAGTGAATTCCAAAGGTTTTTTTAAATGCTAATTCCTAACTATATAAGGCCTGAAACCTATAGTTTTTTCAGTTAATTTTCAAAGGTTTTTTAAATGGTAATCCTAACTATACAAGGCCTGAAACCTATGGTTTTTTCACTGAATTTCAATGGTTTTTTAAATGCAAATTCCTAACTATATCAGGCCTGAAACCTATGTTTTTTTCATTGAATTTCGAAGGTTTTTTAAATGAAAGAGGCGAACCTTTAATTGGTATTAGGTGCTTAAAAATCAGACTGCCAGAAGCAGCATTCAGAATCCCGAGTCCCTGATGAAATGCTGCCAGAAGCAAGAAACGCGTCGGATTAAAAGGGATATTATGCAAATGCAGCAAGTGTTGTTTCCTGTATAACGCGAGCCTCCATTAAAGAAAATAACGCTTTATTAACCTGCGGTGAGGTTCTTCCATAATGGGCTCTCCTGTTTCGAATTGATGTTAGCGGCCAAGCCTAGGTCGCGGAGGAACCCTGCTGTTTAACTACAGACCTGCGGCAACGCATGCATGCGGAACCGCGTTGGGAGCAGGAGCGATTTTGGAGGCTAAAAGACGGCGGTATATGGAAGTAACTCTGTCTGCAACCCACTGGGGTATCACAAGTTGAAAATTACGGACTGCAACTGGCACCTGACCCACTGGGGTAACAAATAGTACTACAAGGACCATGATGCCACGGGAGTGGCGACGCCCACAGAGGCGAACCTTTAATTGGTATTAGGTGCTTAAAAATCAGACTGCCAGAAGCAGCATTCAGAATCCCGAGTCCCTGATGAAATGCTGCCAGAAGCAAGAAACGCGTCGGATTAAAAGGGATATTATGCAAATGCAGCAAGTGTTGTTTCCTGTATAACGCGAGCCTCCATTAAAGAAAATAACGCTTTATTAACCTGCGGTGAGGTTCTTCCATAATGGGCTCTCCTGTTTCGAATTGATATATATATATATATATATATATATATATATATATATATATATATTCAATGAAAAAACCATAGGTTATAGACCATATATAGTTAGGAATTCGCATTTACAAAACCTTATTTTACTCGCACAAAACCATTGAAATTCCATATATAGTTAGTTGCACTAACTATATATCGCGCACCCGCAATCCACTGCTGATGATGTCACATATTACATCATTCATGACATGGTCAGTGACATCACTGATGACATCACTGATCACAACATCCAGTGACTGTATGTTTCTGTAAAGTTAAAATATGTCTTACATATTGAAGAATGAGTGGATGTATAAGTGTCTGGATGAAGGATTTAGTAGGTGCATGACTGACTGTATGAGTGAGTGATTTAATGTGTCTCACTGAGTGCATGGGTTAGTGACTAAACTGTCTTAATTTGTGCATCATTATGTCTGTTCTTCTGTAAACTGCTGCATGTGTTGATCAGTAGCTATATGAGTAACTATATGGGTTTTTGATTGGTTGCCCAAGTATTTGTATGGGAGACTGAGTGTGTGTGTGGGTGGCTGGGAGGTGTGTGACTCTGTGCATAGATGTGTGAGTAGTTGATTCACTATATGTATGGGTTCAAAAGTGCATGTGGAAACAGCTGTATGGGCGGTTGACTGTCTGCATGAGTGTATTGGTGAGTGAATGGATTTGTAAAACACAGTACATGTGAGAGTTGACATATATAAATAACTGTGCATAAGAGCCAGTGAATGTGTGAGTGTCTGTAAGGATCATTGTGAACATGTATCAGGGATTGTATAAGAGAGTAAATATGTGTTAGTATATGTTTGAATAAGTAAGGTGTGTATAACTGTATAGTTGAGAAAATGGAGGTGTGATTGATTCTTTTCATGACTGACTAGGTGTGTGAGTAACTCCATGGATAAGTGACAGTCTGTGAGTGTCTGTTTATACTGAATGTATCTAAGGTTACATTAGAGTCTGAAGATGTTCATTGTATTATCACATAAATGATATCATCAGTGATGTGATCAGTAATGTCAAATGAGATGTTATCAGTGATGTCATCAGTGATATCATTTAAGATGTCATTTGAGATGTCATCAGTGATGTCATTTGAGATGTCATCAGTGATGTCATCAGTGATGTCACTGACCATGTCATGAATGATGTAATATGTGACATCATCAGCAGTGGATTGCGGGTGCGCGATATATAGTTAGTGCAACTAACTATATATGGAATTTCAATGGTTTTGTGCGAGTAAAATAAGGTTTTGTAAATGCGAATTCCTAACTATATATGGTCTATAACCTATGGTTTTTTCATTGAATTTCAATGTTTTTTTAAATGCAAATTTCTAACTATATATGGTCTATAACCTATGGTTTTTTCAGTGAATTTCATTGGTTTTTTAAAAGCTAACATCTGTAGCTGTAAAATGTATTATTCTTTAAATCCCAAAATATATATAGATATTTATTGATAATTTTTTTTAAATATTTTTTTCTTCGCTTCTAGTTCGCGAACCGGGAAGCTTTCCGTTAGCTCATCTTGATGCCGCGATCTAGTCCGCGAACCGGTCAACGTTATGTTAGCGGAACAGTGACGCGTCGCGGAAGCGCGACGTATCACGTTATCGCGTAATGCGTCTAATGACGCGTCGCGTTAGCGCTCCCGGAAGTGCTCCGGACCGCGAACCGGAAGCGATCTGGGACGCGGCGCGCGCCGCGTAACGTAAGCGGAACAGGTCATGTGACTTGTTTATCAAACTTCTCATTGGTTCATTTCACTTTTGGTTTCCAAATGATGTATGACTAGGTCATGTGACCTAAAAATAACACTTTTCATTGGCTCAGAACTTTTGTTTTCCCCAAATCATGTAAACCCCTCCTTATTTCCTCACTCTGACTTTCATCTTGGTGAGAGAAAGACCATTTATCTGAAGTTCCACAATGGCTTCCATTCTTGCTGCAGCTGGTGCACCCCCACCACCACCTCCACCTCCTCATAAGAAGAGAGGACCACCTAGTCAAATTATGACTAACAGAGAGGAGGAAGATGAGGAAGAAGAAGAAGAGGAGAGAGAGGAACAACAATTTGTCGATGAGTTGCCCCGGGTTTCTAAACGAAAAACCAGTTTCATCTGGCAGTTTTTCACCATCCCTCCTGGAACAAAGAAAGTGAATGCAAAATATGCCACCTGCCTCATCTGTGATTACAGATTGTCGAGAGGCACAGAAAAGAAGTACAGTATGGGGAACTATACAATGCATCGTCACATGAGCAGGTGGCATCCCTTGAACTACAGCCGGGCTGAGTTAAGGGATCTTGAAGACAATCCGACGGCAACTCCTGTGGCAAGATCTACATCCACATTGTCTTTGACGGGAAGAGAGGCACAAGAGACTGTGCCAAACATCCAACCCAACTTCCAGCATATGAAGTTATCTTGTATTTACTGTGGTGCTATGCTGTCATATGGCAACATGAGTGTCAACCTCATGAACATTGCATATGAAAATCATAAATGCCCTAATGCACCCAAAAAGTAATTTTTTTTTTTTGCTCCAGTTAAGCCGTTTTGAAAGCCTGTTTTTTGTTGTCTCCCCTCCATAAAAAACACAAAAAAAACATAAAACAGTTCTAAAAATACAAAAAAATCAAAAAATGTTCAAAAAATAAAAAAAAAATATAAAACAACAAAAACAAAAAAAAACAGTTCTTTTCAGAACTACCTCCCCTTTCAAACAAAATTGCTAGAATGTTTATCACTCTGGCAAGCTCTATTTCTTTTGGTTCGCTTCAAGTTCGCTGACCGGTTCGCGAACTTTAAGCGAACTAAAAAAATATTTTTTAAAAAAAAAGAAGAGTTAGTATAAGGGAAGTAAACAGAGAATAATGTAAAAAGAAAGACAGCTAGAGAGAGTAAATGAGAGATAGTGTCAATGACATCATCAGCAGTGCGTTGCGGGTAAAAAGAGTGGAAAACATTTACCTTATAATTCTTGTTACCTTTTTTAAATATTTTTTCATACTTTCAATCTGTAAAACAAAGAACAAACATTTCAAAAAATATTAAAACATGTATTTAAAAATTAGAAAAGACAAGGGAAAAGGTTCAAAAACAAACAGTTTTTCAACAACTTTGACATTTACAGAAGTCTCTGCTTCTCTACGTCCCCTACACAATCCTAAAGATATATATTCGAAAGAAACTGTATCTTGATATTGCTGAACTGAGGCCTATTTTGGAACATGATGTTTTTCTTGCACTGCTAATGTCTCACAATAGTGATGCAATAGCAGCGCAAAAAAGATGTAAAGCCATAATAAAATTGTGTCTAACATTGTAAATGATTGTTTTAGGATGCAAATAAGATGTGTGCTTTCAAGAGCTTTCTTTGAGGTGAGGCCTCTTTTTTTTTTTAAAAAAAAAACACTACCCAGAAGTACAGCACTCTAAGCATTAAAATTGATATTTACAGAACTCAGCTTACCCATATGTACCACACATTTCTAAATGTATATCATAAGGACAAAAAGCATAACATTAATTATACATGTTAAATGGTTTATTTTTGCTGTTCTCAGAATGTATCAAATTTCACTTAAATCAGTGACTTGAAGGTATTCATCATGTAACAGCGGGGAAAAAAAAACACAATCAAAATGACTGTGTTTAAAAAACCCATACAACCTAAGAAATCTGATTTCAAAACTTCTTAAAATTAACTTACTTTCAATGACGTCAAACGATCTCCTATAAACAGCATCCACTCTGTTGTGCTTTAAATATTTTCAGCCCGCCACTTTCTGAAAGAAAACCTCCATCGATACGTGAAATATGTTACATAGAAAAAAAACTTCTCTCATTATATCACATGTTTCCACTAGGCCAAATCATGTTGCCGCGATTCGCAAGTCTTGTAATTCTTCCAATCAAATCCCGACATTTTCTATTTTCGCAACTTTCAAAAATAAAATATTTGAGATTATTTTCACAATCCTGGACTACTAATATCTTACTCTTCTTTGTCACTCATGTTCTCCTTTTCCTATGACACTGATACTGCTTACTATGAAGCAGACTTACTTGCATCAGGTTTATATAGTTGGATTTTTAATCGAGACAGCATTGCAGACTTACATTCCCTCTACTTAAAATTTTGGTTTTAAAAACACCAGGTAAGAATTTTTAAGGTCAAACGGCAATTTTTTTTTGAAAGTTACAACAGAATCATTACAGAATGACCAGCCGTTTCCAGACTTTAAGTAAGCTGTATAATGTCCTGATGTTGTTGATGGACCATCGTGATAGATAATTGCTACAGTAACAAAAGTCCTCCCTGATATTGACAGCTGAGAAGCCACAAAATTTTTTATTAAAGTTGACAATTTTGATCCATCAGGCCTACATCGTTGCATCATTAAAATGACATACTGGCCATATCTACGTATAAATAATGTTGACATCATATCACATTTACATTGGCTACACTCCATGTTGTGATCCGCTGCATTTACTAGCTTATTAAAGGACACTGATTTACTGTCTGGCAAAGTTAAATATATAAATCTTTCTGAGTCTACACTAGTAGTACTTGATACCATACAGTTCTCGCAGTCATGCTGCCATTGATAAGAAAGCCCAAACAGGTGATCTACATCTACACCCTCATCTTGCAATATATCAAGCATATACATTAAAAACTCCTGACAATCTTGCTGATTATTTTCAGAGAAGTCTGTTTGACCTGAACATTCATCTAACAGATAACGAACTTCAGACACACTTTCTACTTTTGTTCGATCAGTGCTACATTTCTCTAACACAGAATTCAACAAGCAGCATAAACTTTGTTCTGAATTGAACACAATCTGTTGTTTTAAACTCTCTAGTGAAAAGAGAACATTAACAACGACATTTGCATAGCAGTTGACACCAGAACTGTTTTCAAATTGAAAACCAACAATCTCTTCAACAGTATCCACTTTCTTTCTGCTAACAACTTTCGGTTCATTGACTTTTAGTCTTTTTGCAACAACCTCCCTACTATTACTGCTATTTCTACGTTTCCGGCCTACCACACGTTTCTCAAACAAAGGATATTGAGGCAAATGTGGCGCATACTCTCTTCTTAACCTATTGTATTCCTTAACACAATCTAGATCTGCACAAATGTTTGTGACATCACAGTCAATCAAGTACAATCCCGATAAAGTTCTAACTCGTGACAATGCCACATATGCCATACCCTCCTTGAACACAGAACTGCCAATATTCACCAATGCACAGTCTACACTTAAACCTTGCGATTTATGGATTGTCACCGCATATGCCAAGCAAACAGGAAACTGTTTACGGCGAACATATAAATCTTTAACAAGCAAAAACCTAGCAGAACAACGACCAATTTGCTGTACTTCCTCAATGCCATCAAATTTAATTCTTAAAAATTCTATTCCATCTCTATTTCTGTATTTCTCAAAATCAACAACATTACCCATTGATCCATTTACCAGACCTCTTTCTACATGTAAATTCCGTCTCAAAATGATTCGGCAATTTAAACACACATTCAGAGTCTTTTCAAAACCCGCTGTCTTAGATATAGTCTTCTCTAATGAATCCAATTTTGATTTCAAATTATCTGACAAAATAATTGTTGATCCCATATGCTCTAATTTGTCGATAGCTTCCAGTTTCACAATGTCTTGCTTTTCTAAATTCAACATTTTGTTGTTGAAGATGGCACATTCTGCAAGAGTTGGCATGAGACATATCCCGGATTTCTTCTCAGTAATTTTCTGAAAAATATTCTCAGGCACAATCTCTTGTTTGGGATACAAATTTGACAGTAACCGTGCATTTAAAGCTTCTTTCCCATGCTCGGTCACTTTTCCAATTCTAATATCTTGTAGAATATTCTTGTAATCTTCATCCTTTGCCTGACGCATATTTTGATGCAGTTCTGCATAATTGAAGTTTAACCATATATTGACGTTGCCAATGCTCCCTAGGCACTTCCTGGTATCTTCATGCGTGAGTATTTTGAACACAGGTTGACCTTTTACTGGTGTCAGCTGTAGAAGATCTCCGAAAACAATAATGTGTTTCCCACCAAATAAGACATCATATTCAGTTTTAAGTACTTCTTGCATTCTCAAATGCACAAAGGCAAGCATGACATTGGAAACCATGCTTACTTCGTCAATGATAAGTAGTTTCATTTTCCTCAAAACTCTTGAAACTTCACAGCAAGCATCTCCAGATAACTTGTTGTATTGTAATTTGTTGTCATGCTCCACCGGCAGCATCAGTAGACGATGCAAAGTAATACCTTTAATATTATGTGCTGCCAGTCCAGTAGGAGCGGTGACAACACAAGACAGCGATGACTCAGTCCTTTCCTGCAAATAACAAGAGATTGCTTTAATGAGGAAACTTTTTCCAGTTCCCGCTTCTCCACTCACGTACAGTCGGACAGGCTTCAACGACGTACACGAGCACTCTTTCTTCTCATGACTTAATCCGTGCTCAATTTCCTTGGTAACTTCATCATATATTTTCCTCTGCTCAACGTTGAGTTGTTTTTCCAAGTCTTGTAAGTTAACTGAATCCTCCTGAGCATGTGCCATGGCTCTTTCTACTTCATTCATAGCAGTGGCAGCTTCATTTTCGATAATAGGTCCTCCAAGTGGATCTTGACTCAATGAAACAGAACTCTGACTGTCCTGAGAACTGTCTCTGGCAATCTCGGCTGCAATCGTTGCTTCCTGCTCAATTTCCAAAGTTAGCATTTCTTGATATTTAGAAAAAGCAGGACATTCTATGGACTCCTTGGCTGCATTGAAAGAGTCTTCGTAACAGAGGAAATCTCCAAGCAGTTCCTCTTCTGCACGCCAAGGCTTGAAAAGTTGCAAAAGTGCTAAATAGAAAAACTCCTTTTTTTCTGGAGATTCGCCACTTAATTTTCGATGGTTTACTAATTGGCATTTTCTTTGCTTGACCAGGCATCCCTCACTTCCAATTACAGCATACACTCCTTTCTCAATATCTTCTTTGATGTTCCTCTTGAATATATAATTTTGGAGAACCTCATATAGACAAACATTCTCAAGGTGACTGCTTCGATTTGGATAATATGTATCCAACATGTTGGTCTTCAAAATGTCGGTACTGTTTGGTTCCTTTTCTGCCAAATACTCAATTTCCCGAACAGGTTTTAGAACTCGATTTCGCGTTGCAGCAAGACCAAGACTCGCCCAAACGAGACTCCTGGATTTGGCATAGAGACTTGCTGAAGACAATCGATCAGAACATTCGTAAGCTCCGATTTCTCGATGCGACAACATCTTCAGACTGAAACTGTACAACTTCTTGCTGAGGCTCTTTTCATGGGAAATGTCCTCCCACATATCCTTCAGTTCGGTCTTTTCTTTTTTGGTGATGTAAGATGTCACATACCGAGCCACAGCCATACAGTTGTCAGCCACAAACTGTATATCCATGTTGGCATTCCACATGGACAAAATCACTGGGTTGTAGTCATTGATGTACTTGGACTCTTCGTTCCTTTTCAAATTGTATGTATTCTTGGGTGATTTCCTCGTCACATTATGTCGCAGCGAAGACATCAAACTGTTCACTCTTCCTTTAGAAATCACCGGTCGTGGAAAGTTGAAACGACATTTGGTGTAGAACTTGTCCTTGTTTCTGAATTTACGACGACAGTACTTTCCACAACGATGGCTTTGGAAACGTAGAACTTGTTCTCTTAGACTTTTCTTCTCCGTTGCGTTTGGAACAGCACACGTAGAATACTGTTCGATGAAATTCATCACTAAGTCATCCGGACCTGTTCCAAATTTAGGTGCATCCTTGATCCACAGCAACATATGTATATGAGGGGCACCTCTTGCTTGATACTCCTTTCTCCAGAAGAAATCCAACACCTCTCCAAGAGGTGGATTCTTTTTATTTGTGATGAAAGACATCATAGCTTCAAATCTATGATTGAAGTACCTGCATACATTCACAGGATCCAAAGAACACAGTTCTCCAGGTGTCTTGAATTCAATGTTTTCAATATTTCCATTTGCCTCTCGTAGAAATTCAAGTAAGTCATCCCAGCCATACTCGGCACAGCTCAGAGTGAGGAACCATGTCGGAGTTCCTAAGTTCCTCAGCATACATTTTAAATCACCATGACGACGGTACCAGTACTCATTAGTACCACGCTGACACGCCATGAGATTAATTAAGTGAGAATCCAAAATACTGTCTTGGACATTGACTTTATGCATAAAGTCACTTGCCGAGATGTTTCGCATCTGTATACCACTTTTTAAGATGTGGTTCACTGCATATGACAGTCCAGACAGATCGCTTTCAAACAGGAGATGAAACAAATAGGGAATGCATTGCCGAAACCTAGGATCTTCTGCATACAATCGTAAAGTCCGGTATTCAGACGCAGGAATTTCACGAGGTCGCTCATCATATCTTCCTCCTTGACCTGTGGGAAATAGCTGTGGGAAACACCGAGCTTCCAAACTTTCCTCCCAAACACTAATGGGACTCCCTTTGGCTTGTTTCATTTGAAACAACTCAATAGCATTCCCCATGACTTCCTTGGAATGCAAAGGATGAACACTATAATGTTCATATATTTCTTCACTTTTAGAGGCCTCTACTTTCTCAATTTGGCCAGCACACAAATCGCTATCCTCTTCATCACTTACTTCCTCTTCTGCAACATATACATTCTTATAGTACTTATTATTTTTCTTCAAATACACTGTTGCCTTTTTGACTTTCCTAACATCCACTAAATCTTGCCATATTTTCTTATTCTTTGTCGGAACCCCATTAACCAAGATAACCAGAGGTTCCTCTTCCACTTTTTCTATTCCAATTGTGTTAATGTTTTTGTTCAAATCTAGAGGCAAATAAACAACTCTTCCCTTTAATCCTCTCTGTAAATCTGCTGGAGGCAACTTCCCTGTCTTTGGCTCCATTCTTACAATAGCCTGAAAGGGATGGATACTTTGAATCAAAATAGATTCATAAGTATTTAAATCCTTCAATTCAGAAGGAATCTCAACCAATTCCAGATTATTATGAACTGCCCTAGCAGGCATCTGGTTTTGGTTTAATTTATTACAACAATAAGTACACACACGTTGATCCGATCCCAAATCAAAATAATTTTCTACCATCAAGTATGTGGCTAAATCCTTCCATTCACTATTATTTTCCCTTTCACTTTTTGCATATAAATCCACTACCTTAGTCTGATTCTTATAATAAGTGCGTCGACAACATACACAAGTGAAATTAGGCCTCTCACTTGATTTCATCTGAAACGTGGCAATTTCCTTCTGAAAATTATCTGTACTGGAAACCTGTACATTATCTTCCACATTACCCTCTACTTCAGGGTCAATTTGAACATTCTCATCTTTACTACCAAAGTAACAAAACTCAATTTCTTCACAAAGATTCTTCACATCTATTTCAGAACCATGCAAAAGAGCAGCACATAACTGTTTAAGCATAATTGCTGGACTCTTAGCATAATACAACATTCTCACTAATTTTCTCACTTTATTATGATGCACTGCTAGCATCCTGAAATGATGAAAAACACTCTGGCATACTCTCCTGGAAAGACAAGCCAGTGAATGACCACGCAAACCTGTCATTTGTCTCACTCTGCAAGGATCTAAATCTTGCAACAACTTCATTTTCTGCTTCAAACTTTTCTTATTAAATGTCCGTATAAAATCACAAAGCAAATTGATGGAAACCTGTCGCACACTGCAAATAGAACTACACTTCCAAATGTACACAGGACCCTTAGGACGTCTTCCTAAAACCTCATCACTTAGCGCCTCTTCTGTCTCTGTTGTCACAAGTTGTTCTTTTTCAACTGGACAACCATCCTTCACTTCATAAGCTCGACCACTGATGTCAACTGCATGCACCAAATCATTATCCTGAAAATAAGTCTCCTCATTAAAAAATGCCTCAGAACTTGAACTATGCATCCATTCTCCAGAAAAAACTTCACAAAAGTTAGTACGATTTACTACTCTCTTCCATCTACTTTTTGTTTTGAAATCAGAAATTACCTTGCTTAGTTTCCTAATTCTATTGATTACCAAAATAAACAACTTTCGCTTGATTTCAAAAGCATGATCAATAATTTTCTCTACATTTTTCTTCTTCCTATAAAATGCCGCTTTCTGTTGGCCTTTCTTTTTAATATTTTTCAATAAATTAACTAATATCCTATTACGGAACATTCGTTGTCGAATGTCCCTAAACTGTTGTTTCCTTCTACTATCATGCACAGAGTTATCTCTTCCTCTACCAGTAACATTTGTGATGGGTCTCTCCTTTCCATTTAAATTACTTTTCTTTTTGTGAACAGACACATTTTTTTGAGCAAAATTTTTTTTACTACAAATATTTCTTAAGAATGATTTCGTGCTCTTACCCGGACCTTTCTTGGTGTTTTGACAAGTATTTGGGGAAGAGGACTGCTGCAATAAAACATCATCCTGCTGTCTTTGACGTTTTCTAGCCTTTCGTATTCGACTTCTGGAAGGCATTTTCCAAACTATGAAAGAATCTGCAGTTGAATCTGTGAAAAAATATAATATAAAATGTTATTAACCACTATTACCAAACAGTAAATAAATAACAGTCATCTAAAACTTAATGCCGTACTAATTATTTAACATAGCAAATATTTTCCACCAGCACTGCATCACAAAAATGACACTCAATGGTACAAAACAGGCATACAACACTCATAAATCACTCCCTAATATTTTAAATCATTAATTCAGGATGACGATAAGATGTAGCCTATCTAAAGGTTTGTTTAGGCCCAGATCTTTGGACTGGGGTGAATGTGTGTCATTGATCCACATTCAGTCCATCACCTGTTTTGTTTATTTGAGGTGAGGCCAACACATGGTTGCAGATAAGATTTTCACTGAAAAAAACCAAGGTAAAAAAACATGTGAAGGCCTACCAATGAAGTAAATCATTAAATGAAAACCAATACATTTCTGGAAATATGCACTACTAGTGCTTCATAAGATGTTTTGGGTCATATTTATAAGTTATTTGAGTATCTAGTATGCTATTTTACATTCTTCATGGTGCAAATTTATTGTAAATACGCTCCCACCTGCGGTTGGCAAATTTAGATTTTGATTATGGGAGTTAGATAGGCATGTTAATAATTTCCCAAAAATGGTATATAACCCCAAACAACCTTTGAAGCAAATGCTCTTAGCCATGTTATCCACCTCCCATTGGATAACATGGCTAAGAAGTGCTTGCAAATGTGATAAAAAAAGGCCTGCAATGCATGAATATCGCAGAAAAATCAGCGATATTCATGCATTTTCCAACAAATGCTCTTAGCCATGTTATCCACTTCCTATTAAATAACATGGCTAAGAACTGCTCAGGGCACCATGAGGAACGCTTTCCATTTAAAAAGGGAAAAATAACATCAAAGACACTAAAATGCCTTCTAAATATGAACCCAAACAACCTATGAAGCAATGTGGAAAAAACTGCCGCAATGCATGAATATAGCAGAAAAATCAGCGATATTCATGCATTTTCCAGCAAATGCTCGTAGCCATGTTATCCACTTCCAATTAAATAACATGGCTAAGAACTGCTCAGGGCCCCATGAGGAACGCTTTCCATTTAAAAAGGGAAAAATAACATCAAAGACACTAAAATGCCTTCTAAATATGAACCCAAACAACCTATGAAGCAATGTGAAAAAAAACGGCCACAATGCATGAATATAGCAGAAAAATCAGCGATATTCATGCATTTTCCAGCAAATGCTCTTAGCCATGTTATCCACTTCCTATTAAATAACATGGCTAAGAACTGCTCAGGGCCCCATGAGGAACGCTTTCCATTTAAAAAGGGAAAAATAACATCAAAGACACTAAAATGCCTTCTAAATATGAACCCAAACAACCTATGAAGCAATGTGAAAAAAAACGGCCACAATGCATGAATATAGCAAAAAAATCAGCGATATTCATGCATTTTCCAGCAAATGCTCTTAGCCATGTTATCCACTTCCTATTAAATAACATGGCTAAGAACTGCTCAGGGCCCCATGAGGAACGCTTTCCATTTAAAAAGGGAAAAATAACATCAAAGACACTAAAATGCCTTCTAAATATGAACCCAAACAACCTATGAAGCAATGTGAAAAAAAACGGCCACAATGCATGAATATAGCAGAAAAATCAGCGATATTCATGCATTTTCCAGCAAATGCTCTTAGCCATGTTATCCACTTCCTATTAAATAACATGGCTAAGAACTGCTCAGGGCCCCATGAGGAACGCTTTCCATTTAAAAAGGGAAAAATAACTTCAAAGACACTAAAATGCCTTCTAAATATGACCCCAAACAACCTATGAAGCTCTAACAGTACATATCCTGAAATTTAATTCATTTCAAAATTCGTTTTTAAACACAGCATATAAATCAATTGTATACCTGCATTCATGAAGAAATGACTAAAAATGTCCTTGAGACACATGAAAGTGTTTTCTGGAATGCCCTAGCACCATTTTTGGGACACTATTAACATGGCTAGGTAACTCCCATAATGAAAATCTAAATTTGCCAAGCACAAGTGGGAGCGTATTTACAAGACACTTGCCCCATGAGGAACACTTTACATTTTAAAAGGCGAACATAACATCTTAGACACTCAAATACCTTATAAATATGGCCCAAAACAACCTATGAAGCTCTAGCAGTACATATCCAGAAATGTAATTGATTTCTTAAATCGTTTTTAAAAGCAACATATCTGTTTCAGCTTACATAACAGACCATGAAATGGGCTCCATGTATCACAATATCTTGTGTTACTGCATGCCAGAATGTTACACCAAATATGCAATTATAATTTCTCTATGAAACTAATTCTATTAGTATATCACTAGAGACAAAACCACATTTTAAAAACACAGCTTTCTTCATCATTTTCTCCTTAAATCATACTATTCTCTATCTAAATTAAATAAATCTTTTCTCACCTTAGCAAATATTTTTTGAGTTTTGAAAACAGTCTCAGAAATACACCAAATTGTCTTCAGCAGAAGAAAAAGGATGCACTCCAAAGGCTGCAGCTATTGAAAGCACAGAAATACAGATATTCTTTTCACATATCTCTCATATTAGCCAATCATACCTCTATCCTCACTTTTTTCAAATCAAAACCCTTCCCCCCTCTGCCCTGTCTGCCTTGTTTCCATAGCAACCACCTCCTGGAAGACCTCTCATGTTTGCAAATTCACACAACAATGTTTCAATTGAACTCTGAACTCTCAGTGCACCTGCGTATCCAGTGCAATCTTTCATTAAATGTTTCTTCCTTGACCATTCAAATTACATCTTTCAAAGAACACATCCATGCACCCTAACTTTCTGTTTTCAGAAATGGAAATGCACCAATCACTGCTAATGAATCATTAGCATTGTAAATCCACAGTTTTTTTTCTTTAGAAACTCCTACTGTTTCAACTGCCCTTTCATTACCACACTTCATCTGACTGCAGAACAACCTTCTTCCACCATGTTTAACGTCTGGATTGTTGGACATAGTTACATCCACTGGGCTCAAAGGTATGCTGAGAGCAGAAATTTACACAACCTCAATTTACAAGATGTGGAAATTAAGTGGTTGGGCCAAAGAGGATTAAAATGTCACCAATTGATACCATTGGTGAAAACCTTTATGCATTTGCCAAAACCTGACCTGTTAATAGTGCACTGTGGAGGTAATGATTTGGGCACTTTGACAGGGGTAGGTCTGGAAATGCTTTTAAAGGACACCTTGGAGCAATTAATGGCACTTTTTCCTCAAACTGCCTTGGTATATTCCAATATATGCCAAAGACAGAAATGGAGGTGGTCCAACCAATTTTGTCCACAAATTGAGAAAGCGAGGAAGCATGTAAACAAATCTGTTTCAGCTTACATGAGAGACCATGGAATGGGCTCTCTTTACAACAATAACTTGCGTTACTACATGCAAGATATCTACAGAGGAGATGGAGTTCACTTCTCAGATGAGGGCAACAGAATTTTCATTCTGAATTTAAGACTGTGCATTGGTACCTACTTATAAGTACCTAAATGTACCATAAACCCAAAAGCTCTTCTCAGAGCTACCCTACATCTGATCACTCACAATTATTATTTTTCTCTAACTTTTTTCACTAATTTTCCACAAAATTTGCTCCCCGGAGCGCTACCCGGTTCGCTAACCGAAAGCTAACCTCGCGGAATTTTTTTAAAAAAAGTTTTTTTTTCGCACATATAAGCCTCCTCAGCCACGCTCAGAAAACCTAGGGGGTCAAGATAAGTCTACCATGACCCCTTCTACCCATTCTAAACATTATTTGCCCTCCATCTTGTATCTTAATGCGACCGATACACAAAATGGTGGACTCCCGTGACGCTTAAGGTTCGCTAACCGGGCCGCTTCCCGGAAAGCGGTCCAAAAAAAAGGTGGGAAAGTAATTTACAGAAAAACGACTAGAGACACTCTCACCAAATATACATTAGCTCATACTACATAACAATCCCTTCCATTCTCACAAATTTCATTGAAATTTCATTTAGCCATTTAGCCTGTAGACCTCTCCAAGTACCGTGAGGTAAATTACTTCACAAAACACATCTGAAGTGTTGGAATTGACAACCAATGAAAATGTTACTTTCATTTTCTACTTTTATTACCTGACATTTGATTGGTTATATACCTGTATATATATAAAGGGAGAGAAGGAAACACAGCCATTTTGACTACTACTTGTTGTTGTATATATCATTTAGAATATCAATAATAACATCAACTTGTTTCTAAAGGTAAGTTGTTATTTTTAAAACTGAAGTATATTGTGCACTATAAGTAAATATGGTAAACTTTTTCAGATAGTTATATACTATCCCTCTGTAAGAGTTAGACATTGAGAAAAGCTTCTTTATTATAATTATGGACTGATTTAGGTTTCTGTGGTATAATTATAAATTTACTTAGGCTTCTTCACAGGCACTTTTTAATAGTACTAATTCACGCCTGAAACCATACAGTGCCCATAGATTACTTCTCTGGTATAAACTCACAAGTGCCTGTCTGAACTTAAACCCAACAGTGCCCTATCTCTACTTATATATTTATTTTTTATGCAAATTACAGCAAAAAAATGGAAGGTGAGCAGAATGTTTCCTTCGAAATTGTTCTGGAGACCAACACACAAAAAGAAATTGAGGACAATGAAGACTCTGATTTCATGGATCAATCACGGGACCATGAATTAGTTCAATGTGTGGAATCAGTGGATCATTTACTTCATTATGATGACGGTCAAATGTTTGAACTTATGTTCACTGAACAAGAACACATATCAGACAGTGAAATGCTAGACGTTCTATTAAATTTCGAAAAACAATCCGAAAAATAAAATTATATGTAATATTAAAAAATTGTTTGAGTCTTTAATCATTTTTATATGTAATTCATAAAGTAGTTAAATGTAAGAAATGTTATTAAATTTTGAAACACAATCACAACAATAAAAAATTGCTGAAAAAATAATAATATTAAAAAAAAATCAACAAAACCAACAAATAATTAACATACAGTATTAGAAAAGTCTTTCATTCTTTTATCCATAAAGTTCGCTGCCCAGAACGCTTTCCGGTTCGCGAACTTGGCGCTTACCACGCAAAAAAAAAATTTTAAATTTATTTTTTTTGGACCCTCCTAGGCCCTTTTAAAACCTCCACATAAAACCTAGGGGGTCAACGAGGATCTACTATGCCCCCTTATGGTAATTTCCCCCTTTGTTTTGGCCTCCTCTTGTCTCTCGATCCTACCGAGAGACAAGATGGCGGCCGCTCCGGACTGTTTAGAATGTTGACAGACACCGGAGGGCCAATCAGCTTCGCATCGCAAAGTTCCGATACGCGAAAGGTTCGCTAACCGGATCGCTGCCCGGAGCGCTGTTACAGATATATATCTTGATTTAAACGTTAATTTCTCAAAATCCACTGAAGCACATATATTGAGACCTAGCAAAGGCACATCGGGCTAACAGTCCCTACAATTTTGCCAAGTTTCGTGAAAATCCATTCAGCCGTTCGGGCTAAAAGTGAGTCCAACCGCCCTATGGAAATTAACATGGGAAAAAGGCGTTTTGGGACCCCCCTTTTTTCTCGGCCCCCCCTCCACAACCCCCCCCCAAATTTTCAAGGGCTGCTCAGAAACAAAATGTGCCATTTTCCTGAAAATTTCAGCCAATTCCGTCCACAAACGCAAACGTTATTAGGCATAGAATTTTCAGAAATCCTATAGGGAAAAAATCCTAACTATATATACCTACTGGCGACCGCCAGTAGGTAATATATATATATATATATATATACATATATATATATATATATATATATATATATATATATATATATATATATATATATATATATATATATATATATATATATATATATATATATATATATATTCGCTGAAAAAAACCATAGGTTTCACACCAGTTATAGTTACCTGGAAATTTTACTGACATAAAACCATTGAAATTCCCACGTTATAGTTAGTTGGACTCACTATAACTTGCGCGTGTAATGCACTGCTGATGACATCACATATTACATCACTCATGACATGGTCAGTGACATCACTCATGACATCACTGATGACACCATCCAGTGAATGTGTGTCTTTCTGAAAAATAAATATGTTTTATATATGTATATGTAAAGGTCGATGGAAGAATAAATGGTTAAATAAGTGTCTTAATGGATATTTTTTTTTTTTTTAAATGATTGGTTAACTGGCTTATTAAGTGTATCATAGTGAATACATATACATAATACATATATTAGCAAGTATTGTTTCAATATTTAAATGTTTGTATCAGTGTTTCACTTTCTATATAAGTGGGTGCATGGGTTGGTGAGTAGCTACATGTGTGTTTCTATGGCTTATTAGATGTTTTTTTTAGTATCAGTATAAATGTCTGTATGGTTTGGTGGGGGTGTTACTTAGCACACTGATGCATAAATGACTGACTCACTGTTTGTATGTGTTTTGAAGACAGCATATGTGCCAGACTGTATGAGTGAGTGAGTGTGTATATGTATGTGTTAGTAAGTGAATGACTGTCTCACTACTGTCTTTATCAGTAACTACATATGTTTTAATCTAGTATATGTGAGTATTGGTGTATATAAGTGAGTATATGTGAGAGTGAGAGATTGAAAGAGTTCTTGTTTTAATAAGTATGTGTTTCTATAAGTGATTGTTTAAGAGAGTAATTATGTGTAAGTTTCCTTAGAAGTAAGGTGGTAGTGTGTGTATAGCTGTATATGCAAATAAATGGATGTTCAATAGTTTATTTGCATGTGTGAGTATGTGTGTGAGCAACTTTTGGAAGACTGTCGTTGTATTAATGGATGTATAGGTGTCTCACTACATATGATGAGTGAGTATATGTATGAGTGACTATATAGAAGTGTTGGTGGGTGAGTGGATGTGTATATAAATGGTGGAATTACTGAATTGGTTGTTGTAACTGGTATAGGTATGTCCACTTTTTTTTAAATGTTAGTTTGTTTTTTTCAAAATGTGTTTCAAGGGTTACTTTACAGTGAAAGTAGGTCAGTCTCTCTGTCACAAGGATGGTGTCATCAGTGATGTCATGAGTTATGTCACTGACCATGTCATATGTGATGTCATCAGCAGTGCATTACACGCGCAAGTTATAGTGAGTCCAACTAACTATAACGTGGGAATTTCAATGGTTTTATGTCAGTAAAATTTCCAGGTAACTATAACTGGTGTGAAACCTATGGTTTTTTCAGTGAATTTCAAAGGTTTTTTAACTGCTAATTCCTAACTATAACTGGTGTGAAACCTATGGTTTTTTCAGTGAATTTCATAGGTTTTTTAAATGCTAATTCCTTTCCATATCGAGTTTCTAACCTATGTTTTTTTTACAATTTGCTGTTTTGTGTAAGTATTAATTTGTAAGTTTTTTTTTTTTATCATTTTTTCCCGGGGCGCTCTGGGTGCGCGCTCCGGTAAGCTCTCCGGAAAGCGCACCCAGAGCGCTACTTTCGTTTGTGAAAAAAAAATGAATGAAAAGTTAATAATAACGCAAAACATTTCGTACCATACAAATAAAAGCAGTTTTTTTTATAAGGAAATGAAAATGATTTTGTATTTCCGTAAAACCATGAAGACGTCACTTCGGCGCGCAACGTAAGCGCCCCCGGAAGCGCCTACGTTCGCGTCGCGTATGCGCCCCCGGAAGCGCCTATGTTCGCGCCGCATATGCGCCCCGGAAGCGCTACGTTCGCGCTGCGTATGCGCCCCGGAAGCGCCTACGTTTGCGCCCCCGGAAGCGCCTACGTTCGTGCCGCGCATGCGCCCCCAGAAGCGCTCCGGTCTGCATCGTCAGCGCATCAAGTCATGTGACCTTTAAATAAAACTTTTCATTTGTTGCTAACAGTTTTTTTTACAAAGAATGAAATCCCCACCCATTTCCTTCACTTCTTCTTTCACTTATGTGACTGAAAGACCTGTTTTTTGCTCCTGGATCTTTCTTGGTTTACCATGGCTGCCAGAGAATCCAGCAGTGATGAAGAACCTGATTTTATCAATGAAGAGCCTCCTACCCCAAAGGTGGAGGAACATTTTATTTGGACATTTTTTAAAATACCACCTAACCAAAAAACGGTGAATGCTCCAAAAGTGGAGTGCAGGAACTGCAAACAAGTCCTGTCACGAGGTGATCCCAAAAAAAAATACTCATTTGGGAACTTTACGATGATCCGGCATGTGGAGAGGAGGCACCCCCAGAATTTTGCCCGGGAAAGTGTCAGGGCTCTGGCACAAGAGGTTCCCAGTGATGGGGGCTCTACATCCACCGGAGGAGCAACTACTTCTGGGAGGGGGCAATCGCAGGAGCTGGTTCCTAATATTCAACCTGCTTTTAACCATGGTGTCCTGAGATGCAGATACTGCAATCAACTCCTTACCTATGGGGAGCAAAGTGTCCAGCTCATGGTTCGAGCATTGGAGAACCACCACTGCCCTTCCCACCCCTAATTTTTTGGGGTTTTTTTGCTCCTGTTGAGCAGTTTCCATTCCCTGTTTTTGTTCCTGTTTTGAAAAAAGAAGAAAACAAAAAGTTCTTTTCAGAACTACTTCCAATTCTCATCAAAGAGCTATATTCTTTAAAAAATGAAAAAGAGTAAGTGAAATGGAGTGCATTGATAATGGAAAGGAAAATGAGTCAGAAAGAACAGAAAGGTATGAGAGGAGAAAGGAAATGAAGTAGGGGGACTGAAAGAAGGTGAATGTTGGGAAGGAAAGTAAGGAGAAGAAGAGTAAATATAGGGAATGTTGATATTCAAAGAAAATGTTGAAAAGGAACGGGGGGTGGAAGGGTAAGAAAAGATGCATTGCTGGAGTTGAAGGCTGAAGGCCTCATTTATGAAGCCATGCATCACCTTAACACCACCAGAGCGTCATATTTACAAAGTGGTGCATCTAGGTAGATGCGTCACTTTGTAAGCCCCTGCGCCACATTATTCCTAGATCAGGTGTAATGTATGCAAAAAGGACGTATTGACGCAAGAAAGGGTCGTAGAGGTGACGAAGTGAAATCTATGAGATATCACTGGGTCACTTTTATGACGCTGTTGCGTCCAAATCTTACGCCTGTTTCACAGCAGGCGTGCAGGCCCTTTCACATGGGGCTTGGCCCCATGTGAAAGGATACATTGCTGGAGTTGCTTCATTTTTGAGACACACTCCAGCAATGCATCACTTTTGCGCTAACAGATACATCTAAAATACTGACGTATCTGTAAGAACTTCCAACATAATAAGTCATAAAATTAATATGACGCATGAGTAGAAGACTGAAGGACTCATTTATGAGGCCATACGTCACTTTAACACCACCAGAGCGTCACTTTTTGTGACGCACCAGTGCTGTAAAAAATGCACCTTATTCAGTCATATTTACAAAGTGACACATCTAGGTAGTTGCGTCACTTTGTAAGCTCCTGCGCCACATTATTCCTACGTCAGGTGTAATGTATGCAAAAGGGACGTATTGACACAAGAAAGGGTCGTAGAAGTGACGCAGTGAAATCTATGACATATCACCGTGTCACTTTTATGACGCTGTTGCTTCCGAATATTACGCCTGTTTCACAGCAGGCGTGCAGGTCTTTCACATGGGGCTTGGCCCCATGTGAAAGGATGCATTGCTGGAGTAGCTTCATTTTTGTGACACACTCCAGCATTGCTTCACTTTTGCGCTTACAAATACGTCATAAATTTAATATGACGCATGAGTAGAAGACTGAAGGACTCATTTATGAGACCATGCGTCACTTTAACGCCACCGATGCATCACTTTTGCGACGCACCAGTGCTGTAAAAAATGCACCTTATTCAGTCATATTTACAAAGTGACGCATCAAGGTAGTTACGTCACTTTGTAAGCCCCTGCGCCACATTATTCCTACCTCAGGTGTAATGTATGCAAAAGGGACGTGTTGACGCAAGAAAGGGTTGTAGAGGTGACACAGTGAATAAACTGGGGGCCTCATTTCTGAAAAGTGACGCATCGCTGCGTGAAAACAGCGATGCGTCACTTTTCTGTGCGCACTCCTTTCGACATTCCAGATGTGTCATATTTAATGTATGACGAATCATGTCGCAAGGAGTTACAGATACGTCAGTATTTCTGACGTATCTGTAAATACAAAAGTGACGCATTGCTGGAGTGTGTCACAAAAGTGACGCAACTCCAGTAATGCGTCCTTTCACATGGGGAAAGCCCCATGTGAAAAGTCTTGCGTCAGTCTTACGCCTGCTGTGAGGCCGGCACAAGATTTTGACGCAACAGCATCCTAAAAGTGACGCAGTGAAATCTCATAGATTTCACTGCGTCACTATTACGAAGCTTTTTGTGGGGGAACGCCCCCTCTGCATACATTATACCTGACGCAGGTATAATGTGGCGCAGGGTTTTAAAAAGTGACCCATCTACCTAGATGCGTCACTTTTTAAATATAGCACAACAAGGCGCATTTTTTACACCGCTGGTGCGTCACAAAAAGTGACGCACAGGCGGCGCAAAACTGTCGCAAGGCCTTCATAAATAAGGCCCTGGATTTTCCCCATGCTTCGCTCCCCGGTGCGCTTCCCGGTGCGCGTACCGGGCGCTCTCCCCGCGCAAATCGAAAAAAAATAATATTTTTTTTAATGCCCCGCGGGACCCTATTTTAGCCCCCACATCAAACCTAGGGGGTCAGGAGGGGGTCTACCCTGCCCCCTTATAGTCATTTCTCCCTTTTTTTATGTCACCTCTTGTGTCTCGATCCTACCGAGACACAAGATGGCAGCCGCTCCGGAGTGTTTCGAATGTTTACAGACACCCGTGAGCCAATCAGCTTTCCGTGCGCAAGTGACGTGGCGCGCCCGGTGCGCTCCCCGGTGCGCGTACCGGGGCACGCTTATAGATATATATATTTTTTTTAACCTAAATTACTCAAAATCCACTGGAGCACATATCTTGAGACATAGCAAAGGCACATCGGGCTACCAGTCCCTACAATTTTGCCAAGTTTGGTGGAAATCCATTCAGCCGTTCGGGCTAAAAGTGAGGTCGACCGCCCTATGGAAATTAACATGGGGAAAACGCGTTTTGGGACCCCCCTTTTATCTCGGCCCCCGCTTGACGAATCCCCCCCAAACTTTCAGAGAAGGACCGGAGCTCAAAGAGGCCATTTTGAGGAAGATTTCAGGCAGATTTGTCAACCGGCGCCAAAGTTATTACAAATAGAATTTTGAGATTTAACATTGAAAAAAATCCTAACTATAACTACCTACTGGCGACCGCCAGTAGGTAATATATACATATATATATATATATATATATATATATATATATATATATATATATATATATATATATATATATATATATATATATATATATATATATATATATATATATATATATATATATATATATATTATTCCTACTTCCTGAGGGTCAGTCCTCAAATAATAATTAAAATGCAACTCTTTCTGATGTTTTCTTCCCGTGAATATCACAATTTTACTTTTAGCCATGTTCTTTTTTTTTTTAAATGACAATCATCAAAGATTTTTAATTTATTCTATCTTCTTTGTAAGCCTATAGGTGTAAAATCAAGCATTACAATATTGTTGGTAACAGGACAGATTTTGATTGCCAACTAGAGATGGGAGGCTTTGATAATACCATAGGCACATCATGAGTATATCAAATGAAAACAATAATGGGGTCTGAAGACATCTATTGTTTGTTTATATTTTTGATTTAACTCATTGAAACCATACAATAAATATTTGACACCAGGTAGTAGAAAGTAAGGCGATTATTATGTGTAAAAGGGATGATGGAATTGTAATGCAGCAAGTTTCTTACATATTGTGGGATGATCAACACAATCAAAGGCAGTGGCAAAATTAATAAAGGCTTCATAAACAAACTGAACTCTGGTTACCACTTGTTTTTTCAATATTACCTGCAATACTGCAATATTATTTATCATTGAACAGATGATGTAAAATAAGGATCATCCTTTTAGGTATCCATCCTTGAAGGGTTTCTAGTTTGCTCTTAGTGAACATTTTCCCTACTGCATGAGGCAATGCTATTTGTCTGTAATTAATTTGGGAGGACATATCTCCCTTTTTATAATTTGAATAATTATACTGCTATTCCAAGACAATGGAATGGTCCTACAAATGTAACCCAGTATAAAGATTGGGGCCAAAAACAGACCAATGCCAGCCCTCACTCTTTAATTATATAATTGAGATTTTGCCAAGGATCGTAACAGCCAAAGGTCTTGCTTTTAAAAAGTAACTTTTTTATCTGTATTGCTGCATTCAACCACTAATTATATATTCTACCCATATGTCTCCTCTTATAGTAACTGGAGAAGCATCTTATCTAGTCCCTCATGCTTCTGTAATACATTTTTGAAACCTCATGCTATTGTTTGAGGTAGAAGCTCGTCTTTGGGCAAGTCACTTTTGATATGCAATTAATTTCTTATTAATACCTTTTTGTCTACTTCTATTTTTCTTCAAATACCTTGATTACTCTTCTTGTTTCCTTTGAATACAATGTAAATTGGCTCTCAATAATATCATTAATTTTCTTCAAAAGGGTAGAATCTATGTTGATAAGTATCAATGGGAGAGGGAGGAACGGCAAGTAGCTAGTTCATTTCCCCTAGTACATATCTGTGAGAATCAAAAAGAACTAGCTATTGAATAAAAACTCTAGATGTGTGTTCAGGGAAAAACATTAGTTTTTTATGAAGGCCCTCACCCACCAACCTAGTTGGCGGCATGCTTCATCATCAGGCCCTACCCAGTACACCAAGTGTGCCTAGGGTGTGCTACAACACCTGATTACAGCGAAACAGTGTTTTCTTTAGTGAGTGTGCAATGATGGTGTTGAGAGTGTAGTATAAAAACTATCCTAAGAGTCCCAGTATCCACAAGAGCTATTTTAATGGTGGGCCCTTGGCAGTGTTAAAATCAAGGCGTTGGATGAGTGGAGGTGACTATGAACTCCCACATCCAGTGTGGTCAACACTGGAAGTGGGAGTTCATTGTCACTGCACACTCACTAGATACACAACAAAAGACCCTGTCGAGCGGATGTCCACATGTGTCAGTTACTCGGAAACAGGTCAGTCTAAGTGTATTGATACCTATTCTAGTCCCCTATAATTTGTAAGGAAATCCTTCACTGCGCTGCGTCCCAATTTCAATGTTAAAACAGCCCAACTTCCTTGACAGAAACACAGAACACAAAAAGCAGATTGTCTGACCCTCCACGGTCAATAACAATTATCCACACCAGCAATGTTGGACAAATATCTATATAGAAAAAATGTGTGAGAAAGCAAATGAGACCTCACGGAAACACCACCAACGGGGTAACTGGTATGTAATTTCCAGACAAGCCCCTGTCTCATCATCAGTAGTCACTTGTTTCTCAAAGAAAGTAGAAAAAACAGTGTCCAAAACAAACAACCAATGAAGTGTGACAAACAGTGGGAAGCAGAAACATCTGCTAGTGACAAACATTAAACATAAATAGTGCACACAACACAGCAACCACTTCCCTTAACCAATTTTGTTCATAGGGAAAAAGGTGTGCTGTACCAATAAAAAGGCTGGTAGCTATTCCTGCATACCATTACCTATTTAAAATGCCGACATGTTTCACTGCCACCAAAGTTTTGGCAGTTTCTTCAGTGCAGCCCTGAAGAAACTGCCAAAACTTTGGTGGCAGTGAAACATGTCGGCATTTTAAATAGGTAATGGTATGCAGGAATAGCTACCAGCTTTTTTATTGGTACAGCACACCTTTTTCCCTATGAATAAAATTGGTTAAGGGAAGTGGTTGCTGTGTTGTGTGCACTATTTATGTTTAATGTTTGTCACTAGCAGATGTTTCTGCTTCCCACTGTTTGTCACACTTCTTTGGTTGTTTGTTTTGGACACTGTTTTTTCTACTTTCTTTGAGAAACAAGTGACTACCGAGGATGAGACAGGGGCTTGTCTGGAAATTACATACCATTTACCCCGTTGGTGGTGTTTCCGTGAGGTGTCATTTGCTTTCTCACACATTTTTTCTATATAGATATTTGTCCAACATTGCTGGTGTGGATAATTGTTATTGACCGTGGAGGGTCAGACAATCTGCTTTTTGTGTTCTGTGTTTCTGTCAAGGAAGTTGGGCTGTTTTAACATTGAAATTGGGACGCAGCGCAGTGAAGGATTCCCTTACAAATTATAGGGGACTGGAATAGTTATCAGTACACTTAGACTGACCTGTTTCCGAGTAACTGACACATGTGGACGTCCGCTCGACAGGGTCTTTTGTTGTGTATCTAGTGTAGAGTGGAGGGCGACCCTGTTTGATTCCCTCTTTGCTCCTATTGATAGTTGGACTATTGTGTACGGCGGCTCAGCCGTGAGAGCTTTTTTTCCCCCCCTGACTTGGAGGCTGTATGAATGTTTTTACTGTGCATGTAAACTTTTCTAAGTAGCATCTGGTTCCTGATTCTACTTTTCCGTATAGTAGTTCTGTTGTTTTAGCAATAGCAGTTCCACGTTGATGTATTCCAGGG
Source organism: Lissotriton vulgaris (assembly GCF_964263255.1). NCBI lineage: Eukaryota > Metazoa > Chordata > Amphibia > Caudata > Salamandridae > Lissotriton > Lissotriton vulgaris. The sequence goes on from NC_141687.1 coordinate 1,358,420,338, forward strand.
GTGTTGAGCGCTCCGTATATTCCATACTAATGGACAAGAACTGCCTAGCCTTTACGGATGAGCAGATAGCAGCCATCTTAGCGGGTCCCTCCCTCCTACCTGATACTCCTCTGTTAAGCACCACCACAGCGAGGGAGGAGTGGGAAAAGCTTAGTTCCCTTAAAAAGAGACAGGTCAGGATTGCTCTACATGGAGCTTTAATGACTGAATACTACACTGCTGGAGCAGCTCCAGCCAGTCTTTTGGTAAGAATAGAACCCCACATATTTCTAGACGATAGTAAGTTCAGACTTGACTGGAGCTTCATCGCAAACAAATGTACTAGAGACTGGCTCATCTTAATTATTAGTACGCCAAAAGGCTAAGCGAGGAGCTTCTAAAAGAAATTTTGGAACTTTAAGAAACTATACAGCGTGACACCACTCTTTTGGATACTAAAGAGCAATTAAAAAGGATCCAGGACGATCTATCTGAGTATAGGAATTACATGGTAACACAGAAATTGAAAGGGCTAACTCGCAACCTTGAGAGGTTCTCACACGAATGGGCGTTTCCTTATGTAAAGGACGAATACTATCAGACGCCACAAGATCCCCAGAACTTTGGAGGTCGACAAAGAGGTCGTGGGGCAAGACAACAAACAAGAAGGACCCCAAACCACTGGACTTTTGACAACACGTCCAGTGAGGAGGAGGAAGAGACTCCACAGGGCAGCCGGTGCGATTTAACCAACAGAATCGGAGCAACGAGGATCTGGGTGCCCTGTTGAGGTTTTTTTTATCTCAAGGCCAAAGGAACAACCACCGCGGGGGAGGTCAGACGGGTGGAAGAGGCAGAGGTAACCAGCCCAATCAATCGAACCAGCAACGCCCACAATGGCAAGCATTCTCGCCCAGGATGACCCGCAGCAGAGGCAGGATTCAGAAATAAAGAATAACATTGTAGTGAATCTTTCTGACCATGTGTTAACAGCGAGTGAAGAGAGAGTACTCAATAAAGGTCTTGGGTTTATCCCTAGTCCTACTCATGATGCCTTTAAATGTAGGATCGAGGTTCATGAAACCATGAGGAAGATTTAGCTCAAGAAATTTTTCAAAAACGAGAAACCAGATGAGAACATGTCTTTTGGGACTGACTTGAGCAAACCCTCTACTTTTTGTCCACCTACATCTACATTGGGTCCTGAGGTGGCTGTCTTTGAGTATTTGGTTTTACAAGATATAGACAGGATTGAGAAAACCCCAAAAAAGTTTGAATACAAAAATATGACCAGGACGACTGGGAAGCGGTCAAGAATCTGCAAGAAAACCATAATCTGACAATAAAATCAGCTGAAAAGGGCGGAGCAATCGTCCTTCTCAATACCACAGATTACGATGCTGAAGTGATGCGCCTATTGAGTGTGAGAACCAACTATCAGCCACTCAATAAGGATCCACTGGAAGATCTGTTGAAAATCATCCGTGAGATGGTTGGGACTGCAAAAGAGAAGAAGTGGATTACTGTAAAAGAGGCGGAGTTCCTGGTCAATTCCAACTCAAGGACTCAGTCCTTTTACATACTGCCTAAAATCCATAAATCCACTCGCCCCCCACCTGGACGACCCATTGTTGCTGGGATTCAATCTGTACTGAAGCCCTTCTCTCAGTATGCAGATTTCTTCCTCAGGGAATCCGTGGTGAACCAGAAATCCTTTGTTAAGGACACCACCGACATACTCAACATCTTGGAGGATATTCAGTTTGACCCCACAACAGAATTCTTTGTCACTATTGACATTGAATCCTTATACACTTGCATACCCCAGGACGCAGTGCTGGTGGCAGCAGCCCGCGCCCTGGGTGACCAGGAATGGTTTTATGATGCCACCCAGGCATTTGTACTTCAGTGTATTGAGTTGGCCCTCACGAGAAACTACTTTAGCTACAAGAACCAGCTATACCTTCAGGTCTCGGGGACCTCTATGGGGGCTACGATGGCTCCCAGCATAGCATGTATCTATGTAGGACAATTCGAGGAGCACATCATCTATCCAAGTACCAACCCCTTCCAGAGCTGCCTCAGGCTCTGGAAGAGATATATAGATGACGTGCTCTGCATTTGGTCAGGGACGGAAGAAGACCTGCTCCAATTTCTTCATTGGCTTAATGAGCAGGATGCCAATTTGAAGTTCACATGGACCTATGATAGGCACAAAGTTGTATACCTGGACCTCGTTATTGAATACGGCGAAAATTTGATCAAGACCAGTGTGCATCAGAAACCCACGGATAGGAATTCTCTGCTCTCCTACAATTCATACCATCCTAGAGCATTGAGAGACAACCTACCCGTGGGTCAATTCTTACGGTACAGACGTAACTGTTCGTCCATTAACACGTTTCTTGAGCAATCAGAAGACTTGACATTTAAACTCACGAACAGGAAGTATCCCAAAAAAGTGGTTACTCAAGCCAAAAAAAGAGCCACAAATACACCTAGAAGTGCCTTACTTGAAAAAGTGGTAAAACCAAAAGAAGAATGCGTACCGGTGGTGATGACGTATGACCCGATGGCGACCAAAATAAGACAATCTATTCGGAAGCACTGGTCTTTGTTATCCAACACCGATTTTCAAATGCCTCCACCAAGATTTGCGTTTAAAAGAGCGTGCAACCTGAAAGACAAACTTGTTCACTCACGCGCCCCTATGGATAGAACCAGTTCATCCTCCACTATCCCCAATGGTCACTACCCATGTGGAATGTGTTCCGTTTGTCCACTCACTAAGAAAAGCACAAGTGTGAGGCTTACATCAGGTAAGGAGTGGTTTCTTAACCACTTCAGCAACTGTAATTCTACACAGGTAGTGTACAGGCTCACGTGCCAGTGCGGCTTGCACTACATAGGACTTACATCGCGAAAAATCAAAGTGAGAGTGCAAGAGCATCTTAGTACCATCAAGGCCGGGTAATTGACGACAAAATTGGTACAACACTGCTTCACTGAGAAACACACCTTTACATGGACAGTGCTAGAAAAGGTAAAAGGGACACCACAGAACGTAGAGAATGTTTTATTGTCAAAAGAGGCACATTGGATTTACAGCGAAAAAACAGACCAATGAGGCCTTAATGAAATTATTGAGTGGAACAGGATCAAATTATGAGTCCAGAGGCAGCACTAATATTGGTTCTCCTGTTTATGCTCTACATTTAATGAGAGCTGTTTCCAACATGGGCTAGAGTAGCAGATACCAGATGTATTCCTTGTCCCCCAATAGGTTTGTTGGCCTCATTAGTGCAGCGTCATGTAACCTTCTGTATCGGGATTGGGGAGCAGATTTCATATCGACACCTCGTTATAACCCGTCCCTATCTGTAACTGGAAATACACTCGATATAAGTGTCTATGACTACTTGGTCACCTTAATACATTTACTATAGGGCAGGGAAGTCCCGATGTATAGTTTAGCCTTATGCCCTATTGTTAGGTGACACCTTTTACAAACTTTGTTGGTGGGTCGCATTTTTATGGAATCATACAGATTACTCATCAACTGTGGTCCCCTTGGGTGGCTGATTTAGCCGCCTCTACCCCTAGTGGAAGTGTGGTCGTCTTTGAATATATTGGGGCATCACCAGGCACCATTGTCATTCTAACCATTTTAAGATGGCCGCCGTTGTGTCTAGTGCGTCCATACTGTGGAAGGTGGCCTGTGCATTACGAGAATTTACATCATTGCATTTTCGTGAATAAGCGCTTCCATATAAATGTTTGCGTGCAAAACGCCAGATGGGTGTATATCCACCTCATCGAATTCACAATTTGGATATTCTACCTCCGCACTGGACACTAGAATATTGGGTTGCACCACAAAGGAGTGTAGCCGTAGGTATAGCATTCCAAGATGGCCGCCATTTGGTTCCCGGTCATGTGACCGTTTGTAGAGGGCGGTTACGTTTAGTGCTGGATATTACACTGCGTCCACGATACACACGCCGTGGACAAGACGAGGCGTTTTCCGTGCTACACCACAGTGAGATGTATCTGTGTGGTCTGTTAGTACGAGTGGGTCCTGTGGGTGCACCGCGAGTGTGTCGCCCTTGCAGCGAGATGATCTGGATATGTACAAAGTTTACGGCTAGCCTTTGCTTGGGGTGGTCAAGGTCTGAGCGCTAGTATGATTCAAAACGTAGCGCTGCATTGATAAGTTAAACCACACTAGGTTGGCAGGCGAGCTGCACAAGCAGCTTTTACAATAGACACGTTTTCATTCACGCAGTCTTTTTGAAGAATGTTAGTTTAGCGCTAAAAGCGGTGGGTGAGATTTGAAACAACAGCTATTTGAAAAGCCCCGGGAGGGATCTGTGTGATGTTTTTCTCCATGTCCCCCTATGATGAGAGACCATGTGAATGGGTATGCTGTTCTGGAGAATGGGAAATTTTCCCTAGAACGAAGTAAGCGTGTAGCTTACTAAACATGGCATTCTGGTTGGTTTTATGCCCACAGAGCTTAGAAGCCAGGTGAAGGGGAGGACTCACATTAGGAGTACCCTAGCATCCGTCTCTACACTAGGGCGGCCGGTATGATCAATCAGGCTGACTCTGGGTAACTATGGGCTTCATTTGGCACTACATATACGGGTATTACTGAGTCTGTTTACATGCTTTTTAATTGTTTATATGTGCCTTTTCCTTGGCAGTTAACACAGAACAAGTGTCCAAGAGTGGAGTGGCAGCATATAGTGCAGCCCTGAAGAAACTGCCAAAACTTTGGTGGCAGTGAAACATGTCGGCATTTTAAATAGGTAATGGTATGCAGGAATAGCTACCAGCCTTTTTATTGGTACAGCACACCTTTTTCCCTATGAATAAAATTGGCTAAGGGAAGTGGTTGCTGTGTTATGTGCACTATTTATGTTTAATGTTTGTCACTAGCAGATGTTTCTGCTTCCCACTGTTTGTAACACTTCTTTGGTTGTTTGTTTTGGACACTGTTTTTTCTACTTTCTTTGAGAAACAAGTGACTACCGATGATGAGACAGGGGCTTGTCTGGAAATTACATACCAGTTACCCTGTTGGTGGTGTTTCGGTGAGGTGTCATTTGCTTTCTCACACATTTTTTCTATATAGATATTTGTCCAACATTGCTGGTGTGGATAATTGTTATTGACTGTGAAGGGTCAGACAATCTGCTTTTTGTGTTCTGTGTTTCTGTCAAGGAAGTTGGGCTGTTTTAACATTGAAATTGGGATGCAGCGCAGTGAAGGATTCCCTTACAAATTATAGGGGACTGGAATAGTTATCAGTACACTTAGACTGACCTGTTTCAGAGTAACTGACACATGTGGACGTCCGCTCGACAGGGTCTTTTGTTGTGTATCTAGGGTAGAGTGGAGGGCGACCCTGTTTGATTCCCTCTTTGCTCCTATTGATAGTTGGACTGCACACTCACTAAACAAACAATAGCTAGTTCTTTTTGATTCTCACATAGACTTTATGTTGAACATATATTTTTCCTTAGATCTAGATTTACATGATCATATCTCTACCGTTTTAGTTTACCCCAACATATTCATTAGAGATTCAAATCTATTTAGGATATATACATATTTAGGGTAGTTATCTCAGCTATTGCCAGTTCTAATGCTGTATTTATCTATTTTCCTCTCATCCAAAACTGTATGACCCTTAGTTTTATTCATGGAATGAAGTCCTTTTAATCACAGCATCAGAATTAATCAGAGATGCCTCCATAAAGGGCAATAACATCTTATTGTCACTCATCGGTGTAGTCATCCCCTCTAAGTTTGAGAGCAGGCCACACATATGATTTGGAACAAATTAAATAGTGGAGGATGTATGAGTAAATTGTGCAGGAATATCTTTGTTTATTCTTCCATTTACTATTATCCAGTCAATTACACTTAAAAATTCTAGCAATAATTTCTCATGGAAGTCAACTTTAGATCTAATCAGGTTAGTAAATCCTGGAATATTGAATGCCTCTTCTTTAATTGGGTCTGCATTTATGCTAGCGACATAGTTTGAAATCTTTGCCTTTAGATTCACTAATATAATAACTGAGGAACAATCCGAGTGTTCTGAGCTACAAAACTAAATAAGATTTTGCTAAAGAGACATTCTTGGCTGCTGTGGGAATATGTAAGTTAAATATCAAAAGGGCCCCAATGACTAGATTTGCAGATTTCTTCCAAAATTCCTTAATGCATTGTGCTAGATTTGAAGGATACTTAGAGCAATGAAATCACCAAGTTAAGTTCATCTTCAATAATATAGAGATCCCACCACTAGGGTGATTTATTTTTGTGGCCCTTACAAAGGCATATATTAGCTTCCAATTTTAACAAAAAAGCAACATTTTGTTATCCGTCCAACCTCCCGCCATATTGAAAGAAAAGAAAATTTTATGATTTGTTAATGATGGTGCTGCATTGTATAAGTAGAAGAAGGGCTATAATTTAATGTGCTCACCAATCAGGACCACTAACTGGGGTCCTCATTCCTTAACCCTTTCGTTGCTATGCCTTTTCCCTCCCAGTCCTATGCCTTTTTTGACTATTTGGGGTAGTTCGCTCCTAGGCCTTCAGACGTTTTTTTCCACATAATCTAACTACCTTTGCTACCTTTTTTCCAGCATCCTGGAGATTTTAAAGCTACCCAGTGTTTGAGTCTTCATTTAGAGGCGAACAAGTACATAGCCAAAATATAGCTAAATGTGAGTTTTTTTGAGAAACATATGAAGAAAAAAATGCTCTGGATAAAAGCGTCTGTTTATTTTCATTCAAACAGTTTTATGTGCTAATGTCACTATCTTCTCAGCTTTCAGGAACATACAGTGCTGAATCAGAGAACATAATTGTATACTTAATTATTGCCATTTTTCAAAGAGGTAGTCCATTTGACCTATTTTTTGTACTTTTACCCTAATTCTAGTTTGCGGTGCAAACCAATGTGAAATCTATGGTGGTATTCGGGAAAGCTATATATTTCTAAAAGTAGACAAAATTCAAAATTCAACAAGGGGTAATATGTGTAGATCCCGCAAAGTTTTCTCATGGAAACAAGGGTCACATGTATCAAGTAATTTTATGTTTGCAAACTGGCAGATTTACAGAATCGCCCTGTTTGCGAATGCAAATAAGGCATTTACGTGTATCAAACTCTATTTTGCGATTCAGTTACCTGTTACTGAATCGCAAAATGGGTTTGTGATCTGGCATATGGAAGGGGCATGTTTATGGAGTCCCTTCCAAATACCGCATCTTTAAGGTATGAATGAATATTTTGTGACTGTGAATGCAGTAGCAAAACATTCATATTTTACCACCAACTTTAACCCCTCCGCTGCACTGAACGGTCCGCGCTGATGTGGAACGTTCTATTGCGTGGGCGGAGCTGGAACGTTCAACGGACGTGCTCAGCACTACCGAGGTAGTGCACGCGACGTCCGCTGAACGTAGCCAGCACTGAAGGGATTAAGTTGAGAGTAGCCAGTTCACAAACGGGAAGTGGTCTCCAAGGGATCCCTTGGGAATGTATGCAAAAAAAAATTCAGAGCAGGTAGTGTCTGCTCTTAAAAAAAAGGAAAATAAAAAAATGAAAGAAAACTTTTCATTTTTCTTAATGTAAAGCAGCCTGTTTTCTTTTACGGAAAACTGCCTGCTTTAAAAAAATATATAGCTTTATTTAAAAGCAATCATAGACATGGTGATCTGCTGACCTCAGCAGGCAATCATCCCTGTGATTTCTACAATTCCTAATGAGTTACAAATTGCGGTCGCCCTCATTAATAAAAATTAGGTGTTTCATTTGCAACCCACTGGGAATTGCAGAACGTGTTAAATACACTTTCATACATGCCGTTTTGTGATTTCCCAATTCCCAATTGCAATGATACGGAATTAGGGAATTAGAAAATGGTTTCTTTATACATCTTGCCCTAACTGTTAAAATAAAGAAATATTGAAAAGAGTAGTAAAAAACATCTATTTGCAACAATGTTTTTAACTGTAACTTTCTGTCTCAATGACCAGTTTTTCAAATGCAATGTACCATATGTTTGCTAGACAGTTTTTGTTGCGGGAATGTGTAGGGTTTGTAGGTTCTCTAAGAACCCTGAGCCCACAACTGAGCTGCACCATACAATGCTCCGACAGTTTGTGCTGGTTATAGATCATTTCAGATGGTGAAATATGTAAAGTGAAAAATTGGTATCAAGGTAACCTATGTATTTCTGAAATGGTCACAAGATATGGAGTTTAGGAGCAGTTGTTATTTGTACATCTCTGAATTTGTGGGTACCCATACAAGCATATGATTTAGAGAATATTTTTTCAAAAAGCCTTCTTTCTTGTACGATTTATTACATTCGGGAAGCACAAATACAGCAAAATCAAGCAATCAATCTGGAGTTTGTAAAGTGTGGCTACTCACCCGTGAGGGTCTCAAGGCGCTGAGGGGGGATGCTGATCCATCTGGTCTTGGAGGTTTAGTCGAAGAGCCAGGTCTTGAGATCTTTCCTGAATTGGATCAGCGACAGGGATTGCCTCAGGTGGAGGGGCAGGGTGTTCCAGGTCTTGAAGGTGACGTAGGAGAAGGATCTTTTTCTGGTTCTGGTCTTGTGAATCTGTGAGATGGTGGAGGGCAAGTTGTGCGGAGGAACATGGAATGAGAGAGAGTGGTTCAGATATACTGTTACTGCTTTGTGGAGAGCGTTGTAGGCATGGGTGAGGAGCTTGAAGGTCATTCTCTTGTTGATTGGGAATCAGTGGATTTGTCAGAGGTTTTGAGTTATGTGGCTGTGGTGGGGGATTTGGCAGACCAGGTATGAAAGCAGCGTTTTGAATGTTCTGTAGTTTCCTGAGCTGTTTCTGGGTGACGCCGGCATAGAGTACGTTGCAGTAGTCAAGTCTGCTGTTGATGAGAGCATGGGTGACCATCTTTTTGGATTCTGTGGTGATCAATCTGAGTGTCTTTCGAAGTAGACAGAGACAGGATGAGGATACAGCACTGATCTGGTGGTTCATTGTGATCGAGCAGTTCAGTATGATGCCGAGGTTGCATGCGTGTTCTGTAGGGGGATCCCAGTGTTATGGGCCACCAGGAGTCATCCCAGGCTGAGGGCCAGACCTCAGGATGAGTACTTTGGTCTTGTCCGAGTTAAGCTTGAGGCAGCTATCTTTAATCCAGATGGAAACGTGCTTCATCCAACTGTGAAAGTTTATTCTGGTGGCAGTGGGTTTATTGGTGAGGAAGAGGATCACCTGGGTGTCATGGCATAGGATACAATGTTGAGCCATGGTTTCTGATGATGGACATGAGGGGGGCCATGTAGATCCTGAAGAGGGTGGGGCTCAGGGAGGTGCTGATACTAGCTAACCACACTAGATGTCCTACCATGCGGCCTGACCTCTACTTCCTACTGGGCTCTGGGTAGATCTAACCTGGGCTACACATCATAAGGGGTACCCTTTTACAATCTCAATAAGATTGGGCAGTCTACTCTGCCAATTGATCCATCAGCACGGTTATCGGCCCATGCTTGCACTGCACATGGCTTCCCTGACATGGTGCTACCTAGGATCATAGCTTAGAGCAGCAAAGACCCACAGTTACTGATGCATGTAGCGACTCCTGAACCTGTGCACTCAGGTGCCTTGACATACAAAAGCCCTTTGTCCCGGGATGACAAACGCTGGGTGAACATCACCTCTACCAATGAGGCTCATGCTAGTCCACCATCAATGCCTGCAACAGGTCAATAATAATCTGCCTTCCTCAGAACTCAGTGCCAACTTTAGGATGTGAATTGCTATATCCTGCCCGCTTGGCAACATCTACATCATTGGGGAGCTAAAGCTTATTCACCACACTGCAACTCAAATTCAAAGCACATCTTTTCTTCCCCTAAAAAACCCCAACGGCCAGTTTGAAAAGAAAATCCACTCTAAATGCCTCTCAGTTGCATTCTCAGGCAGAAAAGCAATGCCCCAGGGTGCCGGAGCCATGTCCATTTTTGGCTCCAGGGGCCTTCAGAGAACCCCTTCCTTTCCTTCATGTAGCCCCAAGGAGGTGGTTGTCCCTAGGGCCAGGTGTGCCCAATGGACCTGCTTAATTATTGTGTTTGTGCTCCGGGGACGTGACAGGCCCTGGTGCTGTGGGGCAGCCCATAATTCCTCCCCTGCACTTTTGAAAAATTATGTATGTGCCCCAGGGAGGTGCCAGTCCCTGGGGCAGCGTAGGAGGCCATAGGGCCCCCAGGCATTTTTTTTATAAATCAGTGTGCCCCTGGGAATTTCTATCTCCAGGGCAGCGGTGGCAGAGTGGGACCTCCTGCATTTCTAGTGTTCACTGCCCCGAGGAGGTGGTGGTCCCCAGGGCATTGGGGGGCCGAGAAGGCCCCCTGTATTTCTATTGTTTACTGCCCCAGGGGGCTGGTGGTCCCTGGGGCTTTGAATAAGACAAGGAGGGGCCCCATGAGCCCCCTCCTTCATTTCTTTAATGCCCCAAATAGAGACAATTCACTTAACCCCTTCGCTGCGGGAGTATTTCCTCCACGGCACGGGGGGGGGAGATGGGGCCACGGTGGTACACTGCTTGTGACAAGCCCAGTTCATCATGAGTCACAGTAGAGCTGTGCTCATGATGAGCTGGGCTTGTCACGACTCCGCCCACTGATTTATTCTCCCGCACAGGCGGAGAATCAATTGCGCGGGGCGGACCGCGACCATTATGACGAGCCCAGCTCATCAAGAACACAGCTCCATGGCACAAGTCATCAACCGTAAGAAGAACAATTGATGGACAGAATGCAGAACAATGTCATACGTTCACGCCAGTAGAGATCAGGACCAAAATCCACTGTTTATCTGTTCCCCATGCCATTCCAATTTGAACCCAGCCATATGCAAATCAGTCTTAACCCTGTTACCTATGGGAGCAGTCCAGCCCACACTGCCAGGCCAGGTCCTCCTTGGACTGGAAACAAGGGGTTTTACCCCTCATCAGCCAGGCTAGCTTGACTACAGTGGCATGGAGAACACAGGATCCAAGCCTGGGCATACCCGTCCCACTCGAGGTGCCAAATGCAAAAACAAATCATGACTGATGTAGTATGTGAAGTTGTTAGCAGTGCATTGCGGGATTTTGAGTTGAAGTTAGGTCAGTTAACTATAACTGCTGAATTTTTCTGGTTTTGTACCAGTGAAATGTCAGCCTAACTATAAGGTCCCTGTAACCTTTGTTGTTTTCAGTGGAATTCTAATGTTTTTTAATGCTATTTCCTAACTATAACATCTCTGTAACCTTTGGTTTTTTTGTGGTGAATTTCTAAGTTTTTTAAATTCTATTTCTTAACTATAACATCTCAGTAACCATTAATTTTTATAGGGAATTTCTAAGGTTTTTAAATTCTGTTTCCTAACTATAACATCTCTGTATCCTTTTGTTTTTTTCAGTGAATTTCTCAGGTGTTTTTAATTTTATTTCATAACTGTAACTTCTTTGAAACTTTTGTTTTTATCACTGAAGTTGTAAGGTTTGTTAAATTAAATTTTCAAACTATAGCGTCTCTGTAACTCTTGTTTTCTTTGATGAATTTGTAAGTTTTTTTTAAATTCTCATTCCTAACTGTAATGTCTCTATATTATTTGTTTTTAAGTGATTTTGCAAGGCTTTTAAGGTTTTGTTTATTAACTTTAATGTCCATGCCACGTTTGTTTTCTTTTTAGGTGTATGTGTGTAACTTTTCTATTTCTTTCTATAATTAGATATTTAACATTATATTTGCATGGTGCACCACTTTTTGGTGTATTTGTCATCTATTTATTTAAAAAGTACATCTATCATCTTACTTCAAGATTTTTTTGTTTTTTGTTGACGTGCTCGCCGAGGACACACCGCAAATACTGCCTGGTTTTGACAGTGTAAAGCACATATAAAGACATATTTTACATAGAGTTTTAGTCTAGCTGTTTAGTAAGATTTTAGTTTCACTTTCCCCTTTGTATTCATTTGTCAAAAAAATTAAATCAAAAATGCATTTTGCTTGTTTGTGGTGACACCAGAAATCGCAATGATGTTGGCCGTCGTGAATACCACGCTATTTTTTTACAAAGTGTAAAACACATATATGGACATATTTTACATAAACACTGAGTCTAGCTACTTAGTAACATGTCAGTTTAACTTTACTTCTTAAGCATATTTGGAAAAAAAAGTTACAAAAAATAACTTTGCCCGACGTCGTAGTAACATCGTTACTTGTAAATCGCACATGGCTACTAAATAAAGAAATTTCATTGGTTTACACAGTTTCCTTTATGAAAGGATATATACATCAGTTTCTCACTTCCTTAACTTTTCAGGTACTGGTTAGTTTATTACAGGAGCTGTGCAAATTGATTTTCAAGATTGTTCTTTTTTTCAATTTTTTTGCCTATTTGTAAAAAAATAAAATGCATCAGAAGTACCAGAGGAAGACTTACAACTGATTGAAGTTGTTGAAGTGGAGGAGGACTTAGCTGCACATGATCAGTCTTCTGATGACAAACCATCAATGAAGAAACAAAGCATAGTTTGGGATTTTTCACTATTCCATCTGGTGAATTGAAGTCCACAGCTGAATTGCTGGAGTGCAGTATATGTGAGTAGTCATCATCTCAGGGCAGAGTAGGCACATTTTCAAGCGTTACAATAAGAATGTTTTACCACTTGAAAACATACCACAAGAATCAACTTAAAATTGCACAGAGAAGGAGAAGGAGTGGGATCAACAGCCTTCAGACCTCCAGCCACTGGCAACAAAGTTCTAGCTGAAGTGGAGAGAAGATGCAGTGAAATGCCACCAGAACTAAAGCGTTTTTCTACCTTCTGCATCAACTGTAACACCATTGTACCAGCCCGGAACCAGTCTGTGAATGTAATTTTGCAGAATATGAAAAACCATAATTGTTATTATTTTTCTTTTTTATTGCTGCAGTTCAACCACTTTGAAAATATATAAACAAAGAAAAGTGTATTAGGCAACTAAAACAAGATGGAATATTTTTTCTCAAAAACTTTAATACAACATAGTAAAATGTTTTCAGCTTTTATACTTCTTCACTTTCAACACTGGTCTGTATGAAGCAGATTTATCAAACAGTAGAGTAAAAACAATCAATGGACTGTAAAAAAAACTATGCATTCCACTCACTACATGTTTGTTAATAGTGGCTTGCTGATACATTACTACCTTAATGAAAGTAACTATATGTTAAAACTGTTTCTGATATTTTAATTTCTATTACAAAATGTCCAAAAATTGTAAAGCAGACTTCATATTTGGATATCCTTATGTAAACATCATTGCTGTTAGACCAAATGATGTCTAAAATGTTATTGTTCTATGTACAAAAAAAAACACACAGTACTCCTTAGATGTTACTGTAGCAGAAACAAAAGGGGTCACTTATTAGTGATGAAGAGACTTGTTAGATGCAACTTAAGGCTGCTGGTATTATAGTACCTCCACTTAGTCTTTATATGTAGTAACAGAAGGTAGTACTGTGAAGGTAGTCCTGTGATGTTTTTCCTTTCCCTTAGTTAAAAAGTGTCTTACATGACAGGTTGCTGTAGACAATACTCCTAAAAGGCTGAATAATGTTTCAGAAACACATATGTCATATAAATGTCAACACAATATCACATTTTGTTATCCTAAATTGCCTATAGAATTTCTGTTCTAGAAATAGCAGATATGAGTGTGGCAACATTTTAGGTAGTCTTGATTTGAAAGTTATTTGTATGTCATTGCACGCTGTCCTTCCTCTTTGACATATTGATGATTATATTAACTCATTCATCTTGTTTAGTTGTGCTATAGTTGTGCTATAGTTGTGAAAGACTTTTTTGGATCCGAAATTTGTCCAGCTACAAAGTTCGTAATTTCAGTTTCTAATTCAGTACCATCTATTCTGCATAGTTGTAGCATGACTATGACATATTTTCCATATCTTTGTAGTAACAACATAGACCTAAGTTCTGATCTGCGGTAAGCACAGGCGATATCTTGATGGGTGTTTTTGGTTACATTTTCAAAGGCCACAGCTTACAATCTGGTAAAGTTAACTAGAGGAAAGATTCCAAATTGATTTTAGTGCTAGAGATGAATTCACAATTTTTAAAGTCATGGTTCCATTTATAAGTCAAACCAAATAATGCATTGATATTCACCTCCTCTTCCTTTAATAGTTCTAGCATTACCATTAAAAGGTATTGAGCATCCTGCTGAACATTTTGAGAAAACACTACTAATCCAGTATGCTACATGACCTTTCTGCAACTCTGATGGTGTTAACTTGCTGTTTTTGATTCCATACATACTATAGCCTGAAGTGGATGCATACTTTGGATACGAATTGACTCATGAACATTTAAAACATTAAAGTGATTCTGGAATAGGAACCAGTATTAACTTGTTATGCACAGCTGTAGCTGCCATTGTATTACCTTCTAATTTTGTGTATCAACACTTACTTATAGCCTACTATGTGGACAAGACAATGCATTCCTTTACGAATATGTTCACAGCAAACTTTTGTCAGTTATCATTATTTTTTTTCACTTTTTAAATGCAAGTCAACAGTCTGTGTTTCAATCTTGTAGTGAGTGTTTCGACAACATAAATCGTTTTTTTCAGAGCACACTGTGTTAAATTCTGTAATCTTTTCTTCAAAGCTATCAACTATATTACCCGTGTCCTGTTCTGCAACTCCTCCTGTTTTCAACTCTTAATTTTCCGTAGAGTCCTGTTCTGGACAAAAGAAATGAAACTGCACATAATCACAAATGTTTTCTATCTCTGCCACAATATCTTAGAAAAGTGCTCTGTTCATTTCTTCTGAACATAAAGTAGGAATTGTCAAATAGGACAACTTCCTAACTAAACTTCTCATTGATGAGAGGTTTACAACGTACATCCTGAAATGATAAAAAGGTGCTTTGCCACACTTTCTTAAACAATGTACTGACTGCTCATCCAAATTTGTATGTTTTCTAACCTTGCAAGAATCCAATCCTTGTAAAGTACTTATTGTGTGTTTTAAACTTCACCTTAGAAAGTGATGTAGAATTTTTATTGGTTTATCAATGGATTGCTGTCAAATACTACAAACAATACTACAATACCATTTTGTATACAGGGCCTGACTATCCCTTCCCTGTATCTTTTCTGCAATAACTTGTTTTACATTTCTAGGCATAATCACTTTGTTAGCTAAAGGAGTGCCATTCTTCATTCAATAAAATTGTCCTCTTTCATCAATAGCATGGACTAATGTGTTATCCTGCAGAGAGCTTTATTCATTAAAGTAAGGCTTCATACTAAAAGTAGGTATCCATTTTCCACTAAAAACTGTACAAAAGTTACTTTCAATGACTAATCTTTTCTTCTGGTTGTGTCTCCTCATGTACAGCACTAATATGTCAAGAGTCTTCATTCTATTTATGATCAAAATGAAAAGCTTTCCCTACAAAACAAAGGCCTTATCAACTATTCCCTAAACTTGGTCTTTCAGTTTCAATGCATCTGTCCTTCTTCTACACTTCTTCCTATTTCTCAATACATTTACAACAACTCTACTTCGAAACATCTTGGCTCTGATTTCCTTAAACTGCTTCTGTCTCCTGGTTAAGATGTGTCCATCTTTGTTACCTTCTTTCCTGTTCTTGTAATATAGATCTTGTCCACTCCTATTGCTTCTCATAGTTTAGTTTTATTTACATTATTTTCAAATATTTGCAGGTGTCCTGATAGAAATGACTTAGAGCCATATGTATCAAGCTAATTTTAGTCGCAAACGCTGCGATTCGCAAAAAACAGCGTTTGCGATTAAAAATGAGCCATTTCCTATGTATGAGGCACAATCGCATCGCAAAAGTAGAAATCGCAAATATAGCGATTCCTTACATTGCGAGAACCAGAATTCTGCGAATTCCCTAGTGATTTCTTATATTGCGATTTCCTCAGTTTGCAACATTCGCAAACAGAATATTGCAATTTAAGAAATCGCTATGCAATATATGAAAAAATTGCAAATATCGTTTTCACGAAAATCGCAAATTAGAGAATCGCAATTACCACCAAGTATGAGAAGGTGGTAACCAGGTGCAAACTATTTAAGGAGTCCCACAATGCAACACATTTTTCCACAATGGCTGGGCTGTATGTGATAGCCAGGAGACTGCGACTCAGAGCTGCTGCACAGAGGAGGAGACGCCAGGAGAGGATATTCCGTGCGCGCATTACCCTGTTCCCACGGACTGAGGAGGACATCCATACACACTACAGGCTGAATGAAGAGAGCATCCTAGACCTAATTGAGGAACTCAAACTTATTCTTGAACACCCTACATGCAGGACACACACCATCCCCACCCACATCCAGGTCCTGTGCTCACTGCACCTCTTGGCATCAGGTAGCTTCCAGGGGGTGATAGCCTCAGTAGGAGAGGTGTCACAGAGTGCATTGTCGTGTTTTTTCCACGCGTTCCTCAATGCCGTGGTACAGATGCTGCCCCACCACATCCACTTCCCCCGCAACCCACAGGCACTAGACCAGACCAAGCAGGAGTTCTATCAAATAGCACGATTCCCCCACATCATAGGATGCATAGATGGGACACATGTCGCCATATCTCCCCCTCCCACAATGAGTACGTGTTCAGGAATCGCAAGTCATACCATTCCCTGAATATACAAGTGGTGTGTGATGCCAAGCACATTATCACTGACATTGTAGCTAAATATCCAGGCAGCACCCACGACTCGTTCATCTTTCGCCACAGTGGGATCCACCGTTGACTCACTAATGGGGAGTTTAGAGAGGGCAACCTTCTAGGTAATTGCATAGGAAACAGTGACACAACAGTAAAGCACAGCAGTGGCAGGACAGTGTGTTAACTATTTCCCCTTGCCTCAGAGGTGACAGTGCTTATGCAGTCTGGGACTTCATATTGACCCCATACCTGAATCCTGCAAACGCAAGGGAGTGGAGGTACAACAGCAAACACATTGCCACCCGCAGTACCATTGAGCGGACCTTTGGTATCCTCAAGAGCAGTTTCAGATGCCTGCATAAGAGTGGTGGAGCACTGCAATACAGCCCTGAGAGCTGCTGCAAGATGGTGGTTGCGTGTGCCATGCTGCATAACATTGCCACCCGGAAAGGCTCCCCAGTGGAGCTCAGCGATTCAGACATATCAGATGAGGAGGGGCCAGCTCCAGGACGCAGGCCAGCCGGTGTGATTGGAGCAGCAGCAGAGCAACAGAGGCGAGATGACATAACACAGAACTATTTCTAGGTGAGAAATGATGACACAATGCTATGTATTCAGGATAAACTGTGTTTAATATCCTTTAAATCAGGATTCATGACATCCCACAGCCTGTGTGGCACACAATGTGTTTAGTATTATCACGCACATGTTTGATTCACAGTGCATTAAAAATAAATTGTCAGTGGGTTGATCCACCCATTGTCATTCGTAAGTCCTGGCACCTCAACGGCGGCACTGACGTCCCATTGCCCTGTCCCCCGAGTGCACATTCCCCTCATCAGTGGCATCTGCAGGCTTGCCATGATGCTCACTACGGTGCCTGTCCTGTTGCGGGGGGTGGAGTGAGGCTGCTGCGGCTTGACTGTGCATCCTTCTCTAGGGAACTGAGGACTCCTGTCCCACCTGTGGCAACTGTCCGCAGCTGATCCACAGCACATGTGACCTGTAGTAATCCCCTAGCCATGTCCTGACTGCTGTTTGCAACGTCCTGCTGCATGCTAATGCTGCGCCGGGACTGGATAGAGGTGGCTGAGGCCAGTCGGTTAACAGCCCTTGTGAAGAGTTCAAGGCGTGTGTGGAGGCGCTGAGTTTCACGGCGCCTAGCAGCACGGTCCGTCTGTATCTGCACACAAAGTGCCTCCAGGCCACCCATAATGCCCCTGAAGCCCACCCTAAGCTGTCTTTGGATTTAACCTATTCCTCTCCCCTGCAGGAGCTGTACCTGAAGCATGTTTCCCACGAGGCCGCGAAACACTGACTCCTCTCCTGCCGCAGATGTACCTGGCATGCTGTGGACGTAAATACACACATTAATTTGCTGTCCAGCCTTGCATTGGTAATGCAATAAATTACACTATTTGGTTTATTACGTGGGTCCTGACTGTCTGTACAATGCCTTCACTCATACACACATACTGCTTGAGACTAGCTGGGTTTCACTGTTCCACTGTTTGCTTCATGTGACTACATATCCCATAATGCATTGCTGTGGTTGTGTGTGTGCCTGCACTGGATTGGCATTTGGGATGTGTCCCTGGGTCTCTCAAGGGGGTGGGGGTGGGTAGGTCAGTGTCAGGGGTGTGATGGCATACTTCTTACGTTGTCTTGGTCCTGGTAGGTCGGAGCTGTCTAGCTCAGCCACGCCACTCACACTCTCCGGTTATAAGGTACCCTCCACCAATTACTCCATTGGTGTGGAAGCGGGGATAGTGAATGTCCCTCCACCAGTCAGTTTTGCCTCCTGCAGCCTGTCAGCAACCCTTTCCTTTGAACGCTGGTGCATATCATACCAGTGTTTTCGCAATTCCTCGACGCTGCGGTGGGTGACCCCTATGGAATTGACTTTTTCTTGGATCTCCGCCCATATCCTCCTTTTCTGGGTGTCTTGCACTCGGAGGGATTTTTTACCGAATAACAGCTGATGGCTGTGCACCATCTCCTGAATGAGCACCTCCTGCTCCCTTTCAGAAAACTTCTGTTTCCTCTTTCTCTGGCTTTCACCCTGCTTCTGCTCCTGTGTAGCCATTTCTCCACTCTCTGTTGCACTGCACTGCTGCCTCAGCCCTCCTTCCAACCTCTCACTCTGATTCTGGAACTCAGGGGCAGCATGGGTAGTCACACTTCCTGGTTGTGATGTCATCAAGCTGCATCTGATTTTCAGATTCCCCGTTTTGCGATTCCTTAATTGCGAGTTCACTAATTCTGCGAAATCGCAGTTAAGGAATCGCAAACCAGGTAATCGCAGTAAAATCTGCAAATTTTAAGAAATCGCTATTTATTTGCGATGTTTTGAATACATACAGATTTGCGATTTGCAAAATGCGATTCACTATAAATCGCTATTTGGGAATCGCAAAATCGGGTTTTCATACATATGGCCATTAGTCCTCTTACCAGTAGCTGCTTTATTCACCACTTTTTGTTCATTTTCCCCTTTTGTGTGTCAGTTCTGCAGAGATACTGTAGTTGCTAATGTTGCTTTTTCCTCTGAAATTATGTAGGCATTCTAACTGACTATAGTTATGTATATATTATTCTGTAAAAAAAAGTATATTCATATTTCTACTCTTGCCAGTGTACCAACTAAGTTACTACTGACTTACACATAATACAAACATCGTTTTTATGTTATGTTGCAGTTTTAAATATACAGATGTACCTAGCTGTATAACTACACGCACTTACTTCAATTGACCAAACCCAAAGTAAAACACAAAACTTTATTTATTAGTTACCTTTCAACATTATAGCACCCGCTCCTACAACACAGCTGCACAATATCTCAGTGCTCATTTGTGCATAGGGAAAGACCGGTGTATCCCTTCTGTAGTACATGTTAAAGTGAACATCAACCATTGTAGAAGTACATCCAGTGTCTTAAAACTAAATCAGAAAACACAACAGTAGAGCTATTTGTGGGCCTCTCTACCACTGTGCCACTGATGTATTTAGTATCTCAGTACTTTTCTACTTAAATGTATCACTTTACATTTTGGGAAACTGTGCATATAAATATCTGCAATTTAATTTCTATCAGAGCATATACCTTGCTAACTCTTCAGATACATGCAAAGAGTATGTGACAGTTTGCATATATAATTCACCAGATGGTTCTGAAAGACAATATATTTCTCACTAAAACTTGTAATTACACGTGTTTGTCGTTGAATACATGAATACTCCCAGGATGATTAAATGAGTACATAGGTAGTGCCTAGGTGATTCCCTGCGGACACAAGTAGTGCCAGAATGATTCCCTGAGTATGTGAAAATTCCATGGGTCTTTCCATATCTGCATAGTTACTGCCTGCCTGTTTGTAAGAGTATATCACTACTATTTGGGTGTTTGGATGAGTGCATCAGTAGTGCTTGAATAATTAGAAAAGTGCATCCCTAATGCTTCCATAATTCAATACATACATTGATAGTGTTTGGACAGTTAAATGAGTGCAACTCTAGAGACTGGATGATTGCAGGAGTACATACATAGAATGTAGCCGATGTATAGAGTGCATGGATAGTGAATATGTGATTGTGTAATTACATACATAGTACTTGACAGATTTGATGAGTGCATGAGTTGTGTTTCAGTGATGGGATGAGTGTATGGCTGCTGCTGATGTGTTTCTGGTTAAGTGAACATGTGTTGCCAGTGTGTTTAGATAAGTACATGGGTAGTGCCTGGATAATTGAATTAGTGCATCAGCAGTGCCTGGCTGATTAGATGAGTGCATGACTAGTGTCTGAATGATTGCATGAGTCCATTGTTAGAGTTTGATTGATTGCATGAAAACAAGTGTACTACTGGGGTGATTGTATTAGTGCATCAGTATTGCCTCAGTTATTGAATGAGGACATAGTTACTGAATGGGTAATAGGTTCACTGCAATGGTGCTGCCTGCATGATTGGATGAGGTCATGATTTGTTCCTCAGTATTTCGATGAGCGCATAGGTTGTAAGTAGGTGTTCGGATGAATGCATAGGTTGTTCCTGGGAGATTGGATGAATGCAAGGGTAGTGCCTACATAGTTCAATGACTACATAATTAGTGCCTGTGTAATTGCAAGAGTGCATATGTAGTGCCTGGGTAATTGAATGAGTGTATAAACAATGCATAAACGATTCAATTAATGCCTCAGTAGTGACTGAAGGATTGGATGAGTGCCTGATTAGTGCCTAGCGTACTGTGAAAGTACTTCCATAGTTGTAAAACTATATTTATGACTTATTGTTTAAGTTCTCCTGTCAGTACGAAACTACCTATTTTAGTGTATTTATCCTTTTCTACGTAGCTATATATGAGTAAAGTCTAGATATCACACTTGATACATAATTGGATGCATGGATCCCTAGGAGCATACATTACTCTTTACACAGTGTACACATGCATTGGAAAGTTTCTATAACTGAAAACATCAATTCTAACTTTTTCAGAGCACAACATCTTTTCTTAAAGGCATACTTACATTATTTCTCAACTATTTCTTGTAGTTAAAACATATATTCACCATTTCTCAAAGAAAAGTAACACACCAAGTGAAGCTAGAACAAGAACTCCTGAGAGACATTCTGCACTATTAACCTCCTCAATGCACTTTTCAACAGCCTTAAAGAAGATACATTACCATGTAAACATATATGTGATTTCATTATAGATATGCACCTTTAGGCCAGTTTTCCAAAAATATATAGTTCTCTACATCTAAACCCAAGAGTCTAATCTTACATATAACTATCAGCAATCAAAAACACCATATCTCACAATCTAAACAGATTCAAACTGGTCATTTAAGTTAAAAACCATATTGAAAAACAGTTACTAACACATACCTAACATATATTACTACTTCATAATTCATATACAGGCACAGCACATTTTCTTAGGTGTTATGCATGACTACCCAACTACTATTTAATAATGTGACTAAAAGTACTACAGTCCTCAGAATGCAAATACTATAGATCTGTCTGTTCTTCACATGATGTTTAGACATTTAAAACATTGTCATTTTTTAAGGCATTGCTCATGGTAATTTTCAACAGTACTAACATCTTAAACACTTACCCTCCGCCAGATACAGTTCATCTGATGTATTTATTTTCACATCACTGGGATCCTCTTTTAAATCAAACTCTCATATATATTTTCATTTCTAATGTCATTTTTTTTTAAATAAATCAAAAGTTATATACATACCAGTGAATTGAGTTTGTAGATTATATTGTTGGTTTACCTCTTTCTGGAAAGTTTTAACACTGTTAAAAGTTGTAAAAACTAAGCACAAGAATGGCACATCACTGTCACAGAAATCAACTATAACATGGCAGCCTCTTCAATTTTCTACACTACGATCATGAGAAAGGCAGCAAATGAAATCCTGTCTTTCAATCTTGACTACTGTATCTCCCTTGTAAATGGTTAGTATCTGTTAACCCTTTCCCTCACTTTCAAAATGAGATCCCTGTCTGTGTATTTGCAATGTTTTTGCAATCATCGCAGAGTATTCATTAATAAAAACAGGAGTCTAAACCTATATTTAGCTTCAGTTTGAAAAACAAAAAAATCTTGCACAACAGTTTATTACATAGTCCTCAGTTCAAAAATAAAGTTTGTAATTACTTAAACGGTGTCATAACTCCTCAACTTTAAAAAAAATGTTTCTCTCTTTAACAACATTCCCCCAATACACTCATTGTGCCTAGCAACCCAGTAGAACTACTTTTAGATTTTAATTAATCAAATAAAGTGGATAGACTGACTGACTGACTGACAGTGGAACTGGTAGATCACAAGTTCACAGCATGTTCTAGAAGGAATATGCTACTTCAAAAAGAGGTACAGCAAGTGTGAATTGAAAGCAGCCCTGACAGGAAATGCCCATGGATGTTCTGCAAAAACCATCTGACCAAAGAGAACTCATAAGAATATGCTCTTGGAATATAAATGGTGTGCGAGCTAAGATTCAAAATGCGCACTTGACTTATTAATTTTCAGATTATATTGCTGCAAGAGACCTGGGCAACCAAATCCCTGATGTTAGAAGGTTTTGCAGGGTACTTTGTACAGGCAACTAAATTAAGTAAATATGGGCATCCCAGTGGTGGATTAGCAACATTATAGCAATAGCCTTAATATTGGAACACAATCAAATACTTACAAATGATAACATTCTAATAGTAAAAGTACTGTATAAGGAAAAAATAAAACAAGACTTCTGTTACTAATACACATCTACATACATCCTGACACCAGAACTAGAAAGTTAATGGCCACCAACTTGATAAATATTGTACTGCATCAATCGAATAAGGAAATACATACTGACTTCATTATTTCAGGTAACTTTAACATGAACCTGCTGTGGACATACACCACAGGGAAGCAAAATTGCGACAGGGCCATCCATGGGCGATCACTAAGCAATCACTAATCCCAGAGACTAAAGTGTCAGGAGAAGCAGTTGACAAAAACCTTGTAAAAGACCTGAAATCTCTTGGTCTGAGGGTCCTAAATGAGACGTTCCCACAAGACATACCACCAGCATGGACTTACTACTCTCACGGCCATAAATCAAGCATCAAGTATTCTGTAGTATCCCTGAGCTTATTGCAGATAATATGATAATTTTGGATTTAAAACACAAGTGGAAATGATCGCAGACAACGAATAATGGAGATTAAGCTCAAATGTACAAGACATCAGAAACTAAAAGCATTTCAAGGGGAGACTGGAATGGTAAACTAGAGGAGATTAGACTGGAAAAGAAGGTTCCAAAGCTTCAATCAAGATAAAGCCATTTAAATTGGTGGAGTTATGCTTTGAAGGGGATTCCCTCACTTCAATTGCAAAATGGGCACTTTTTACGAAGAAAATAATTGCCACCTATGCATCGAAAAATAATAATAAAGAACAAGTAAGCATTCAAGCAAAAGCAATATCTAGAACTAAATTGTCCTATTCAACTTGCTTTCTAAAAAGAAATCGTAACAGAATTCTGAGACAGATAAAAAATTGGCCGGATAATCTAGAACTCCGTTCCAAATTGAAAAGGACTACCTGTGAACTGAGGGGGCTATTTTGGGAAGAAACATCAAAAGAAAGCTAGCACTGAGGGCAAAAGCACTAAATTCAAGTAAAATGAAAAAATCAAGAGATTTCAGGAAAATGATTAATTGTTTGACTAGAACTAGTAAGACAACCACAACATCTACTCTAACAGAAGCCAACTGGGTAGGGTTTTTACCAACAGACTGGAACAGCGACACAGAAGTTAAACATAGCGAAAACAAAGCTAACTGTAATAGGAAAAGATAATATGAATCCTGAAATTGAATTAAATATAACTGAAGATCAAGTATGTAAACTAATCTGGAAATAAAGAAAAAACGTAGCCCCAGGCCCAACGGAATTCCATCTGCATTATACAAAGATAACCCTACTATTTGGACAGAATACTTAACAAAAGTTTTTATAAAGCGGTTTATTCTCCGGAATCGTGGAAAGGCTCCATGATATCACCTATTTAAAAAAGTGGTGACCGGGCACATGCCGTCTATTATCTATTAATTATATTACAAGATACAGATGTTAAACCCTATGCAGGAGTTCTTCTGACAGAGTAAACGAAATGGGCAACTGAGAAGCAGATAATCCTGCCAAATCAATCAGGTTTTGTGCAAGGGCTGAGAAAAGATACTAATATCCTACTACCTTCAATGCTAATAGATAATATGAATCAAGGAAGCTACCATTAGAACTTTGCTTTGTGGATTTTATATCCACCTTCCGTTGTGTGTATCGGTGAATTCTCTGCAAAAAGTTGAAGAAACAAAGAGTACAAGCCCACCTTTTAAAACCAATTAAATTAATATACTCTAACACTTGGATTAAAATCCAATTAGGTGAAGATTTATACCTATCAAGAAAAAGTGATACCTCCTTGGGATTAAAACAAGAGTAAAATACCATAAAAATTTTAATAAGAGAGTCCAAGGGATACTATATTTAAAGACCAAGCAAGTAGTATTCTGTCCCCAGCCTACAATACGTAACTACACAAAGAAACTACTGGTCTATCAAAGGGGAGGCAGTGTAGTCAATTTTAAATATAGGGTCAGCTGTACTGGTTGTACAATTTACAACTAATCCCAGATGATGAAGTTCTGCCACTTGGTGGGCTGATGTGATTCCTTCCTAATTTATGAACAGGTTGTGATTACGACTCAGATTTTGCTGTGTTTTTTCCTTACACTGCCTCCCCTTTGATAGACCAGTAGTTTCTTTGTGTAGTTACACATTAAAACAAGAGTGCCTTCTTGCACCATATCAGTTTAACTTGTTTTTATCGGACCTAACATACACCCTGGATGATGTGAATGCTTATCCTCCCATTTTAGACATATATCAAATTTATTATATGCTGACGACATTATATTATACCAAACAAAGATAAGATTACAATGCCTTGTAAATAGAATATCTAATTATTCCCTGGCAAATGGCATGATAATAAATGAGCCAAAGACTTAAAAAATGAAAATACAAACATAAATGGTACCTCAAGAATCATCAACTGGAGCAGGTAAAGACTTACTAGTACCTGGGGGTTCTATTTGATGATAAGGGAACATTTTAGCCATACACAATTGACCTGCAAAGGAGAGGTTACACATTTTCGGCTGCATTTTGCTCTCTGCATATATTTCTCAGGAGACTAGTTATCTTCTGCTATTAAGCATCATAAAGGCTAAATTATTTCCAAGTATAACACATGATAGTGCTGCGTGGCCAGGCTACTGACCAAGATGGCTGCATAGCGCTGTAGCTCTGCCATCTGACTAAACATCCTTATCCCATCTGAGCAAAACACTGTGCCATCCTTATCAAGGATGATGGGATTTAGTGCCTCAGAGTGCCCTCCCCCGAGATTTCTGGCACTCTAACATCCGAGGAAGAAACAGAGCTCGAGTTAGAGCAATCGGCGTTCGGCATGGACTCGTGCTGGAGGCCGGCGCACGCATGCTGGAAGGTCCGCTAAGGCCTGTTCCACAGCCTTACGGAAGCGGTACCTCCTGGAGAATAGAGACTCCATCATCCGAGCAGCAAATGACAGATTCTTGCTCCGCGGAGTACTCCCCCCCCCAAGATCTGGGGTGATCCACCATCCTGGGACGCAATGGAGCACCAGCCAGGGAGATCGGCGATCGTCACAGCCTGGACTAGGAGGACGTAGCCTGCAAGTGTGAAGCTCTGATAGGGCCTGCCTCACAGCCCCGAAGTGTGACACTGCTTGGAGTGTGAGACTAGGCGATCCTAGGCCGCCCGGAGAGAACTCCTGCTCATCGCAGCCAGCCCCTGGCCACACAGGTAAGCCGGCCTGCATCGCTGACGGAGGGTCCCTGGCGATAGGGAGTGTGGGTGAGCCTGGGGAGCAGCTATCCAGCTGGATGGGCCTTGCATGGGTGCTGGAGGGACTGGTGTGCTGCGGGTCCCAACACTGTGAGGTTGAGCATCTTGCAGCACCTACACGCTACAACCTGGGCTGAGAGGGACTTTGGCCAACCCCTTGTTGAAAAAAACACAGGTTTCAGGGCCGTTATAGTTAGTTGGACATTTCACTTGTACAAAACCAGAGAAATGTGGCTGTTATAGATAGTTGACCTAACTATAAATCACGCTCCCGCAATGCATTGCTGATGATGTCACATATTACATCATTTATGACATGGTTGGTGACGTTACTGATGATATCTCAAATGACATCAATGATAACATCATCAAGTGAATGTGTGTTTCTCTAAAGATTAAATATGTTTTTATATATATGTCAAGGTGTATTGAAGAATGAGTGGGTGTATACGTGTCTGAATAGATGATTTAGTAGGTGCATGACTGACTTTATAAGTGAGAGATTAAATGTGTCTTACTGAATGCATGAGTTAGTGACTAAACTGTGTAAATGTTTGTATCAGTCTGTCAGTTGGTGTGTAAGCGGCTGCATGGGTTGGTAAGTAGCTACATGAGTGTCTATATGGGTTATTGATTGGTTGTCTGAGTATCTATATGGGTGCATGAGTGTCTGCATGGGTGGGTGGGGGGTGTGACTCTGTGCATAGATGTGTGAGTGGGTGATTCACTGGGTGTATGGGTTCAAGAGTGTATCTGTGAAGGGCTGTATGGGTGCATGAGTGTGTGTATGGGTGTGTTGGTGAGTGAATTGATTTCTCAGTGATGCATGTGGGAGCAACTACCTATGTGAAAGCAGTATATGTGAGTGTTGGAGTATATAAATGACTGTATGTGGGAGTGAATGAATGTGAGAGTAGCTGTATGGATGAGTGTGTGCTTGTATCAGTGATTGAATAAGAGAGTAAGTGTGTGTTAGTATCTGTTTGAATAAGTGAGGTGGTGTGTGTATAACTGTATAGGTGAGTAAATGGGAGTGTGATTGATTCTTTTCATGACTGACTAGGTGTGTGAATAACTCTATGGATGAGTGGCAGTGTGTGAGTGTATGTATAGGTGTATAAGTGCATATGATAGTTCTCTATTGATGAGTGACTGCATGTATGAGTGACTGTGTGGGTGAATGAGTATATGTATGCATAGACGTAGGAATCAGTAAATGGGTATGTAGTAACTGGTGTTGGTGTGTCTATGGTTTCGAAAATGGTAGTTGGTATTTTAAAGTGGGTGTATCAAAGGTTATATTAAGGTGTGAGAAGGTGAATCAGATTATCACACGGATGATGTCATCAGTGGTGTCATTTGAGGTGGCATCAGTGATGTCACTGACCATGTCATGAATGATGTAATGTCTGACGTCATCAGCAGTGCACTGCACGAGTTATAGTTAGCTCAACTATCTATAACAGCCAAATTTCTTTGGTTTTGTATGAGTGAAATGTCCAACTTACTATGACGTCCCAGAAACCTGTGTTTTTTTCAGTGAATTTCTAAGGTTTTTTAAATGCTAATTTCTAACTATAACGTCCCTGAAACATATGTTTTTTTCAGTGAATTTCAAAGGTTTTTCAAATGCTAATTTCTAACTATAACATCTCTGAAACCTTTGGAGTTTTCAGTAAATTTCTAACGCTTCTTAAATGCTAATTTCTAACTATGCCTACAGAGGTAGAACATGTGCAGATAGTCGAAGAAAGGCACAGAAAGAAGCGAGAGAATGCAGAAAGTGGCAAAGAAAAGTCCAGAAGGAGGAATAAAGGTGCGGAAAAAACAAGAACTATGCAGAAAGAACCAACAGAGGTGCACAAAGGGGCCTTGCTGCAAAGTAATCCTGAGCCCTGGGCACCCCCCAACTTGTTCCTGACTGGCACTGGTGGTAACTGACTCTGAATGAACCTGGGCTCTTCCTGACCAGGTCCGGAGCCAGTTCTATGCTGAGAGACACTTAGAATACAGTGAAAACACCTACATACACTAGGGTACACTGTGGGTTGGGGTAGCCCTGTGATTGGCATGACCTACCCTGTAAGACCCTTGTACATAATAGTGCAGTGGGATTAAAACTACTTCTAATTCTCTAGCATATAATAAAACAATCAATCAGGGCACTTGTAGAGCGCACTACATACCCATGAGGGTCTCAAGTCGCTGGAGGGGTGCTGCTACTGAACGAAGAGCCAGGTCTTGAGTAGTCTTCTGAAGGTCAGTAGGTCTTGGGTCTGCCGTAGGATGTGGGGAGGGTGTTCCAGGTCTTGGCGGCGCGGTAGGAGAAGGATATTCCTCTGGCTGTCGTTCTTCGGATGCAGGGGACAGCAGCGAGGGCGAGGTCGGCAGAGCGGAGGTTGTGGGTGGGGATGTAGAAGCTGAGTCATTTGTTGAGGTACGCTGGGCCGGTGTCATGGATGGCTTTGTGTGCGTGGATGAGGAGCTTGAAGGTTATCCTCTCATTGATGGGGAGCTAGTGTAGGTCTCTCAGGTGGGGAGTGATGTGGCTGCGGCGGGGGATGTTGAGGATCAGATGTGCCAAGGCGTTCTGGATGCGTTGCAGCCGTCTTAGGAGCTTAGCCGATGCTCCTGTGTAGACGGAGTTGCCGTAGTCCAGCCTGTTGGTGACGAGGGCCTGGGTGACTGTTTTTCTTGTTTCAGTGGGGATCCACTTTAAGATCCTACGTAGCATTCGGAGGGTGTTGAAACAGGAGGAGGAGATGGCATTGACCTGCTAAGTCATGGTGAGGGAGGCATAAGTTTTTGGCAGTGCCTCAGATTTTTGATTTCTCATAAATATGTGAAAGTGTAAAAAGGCCATGGGTGTTGCTGGGAACACCCTCAACAACACCCATTGCACACCCCTTTAACGCAGAACACTGCATTAAATGAGCTGATATTTATGAAGCGACAGTACACCAAAAAAGTGCCTTAGTGCTGCCTGATAAATATCACACTGACAGTTGTGCCACAGAACATCACAAAAAGTGACGTTGCAATAGCTCAAGAAGTCTCATAAATGAGGCGGTGAATGATCACAATTCTGCAAGGAGAGTGTCTAGGTGAAAGAGTGTTTGCTGCAAGTGTAAGGAGAGAGACTAGGGAATTGAAGGTATAAAACGCAAATTTGACGATACAAAGAACAGTGCATGCATAGTCAAATGGGATTTGAAACAGTCCATACCCTAAGCCCACTTTACCTCATAAACACTTTTAGAGACACTTTTGGGCTTATGCTGCGTCAAAACCCTGCACCTGCTTGAAGCAGGTGTAAGGATTGACACAGCATTTTGAGCATAAGCCCCAACAACATTGCTGGAAGTACGTTGCGCTTGGAACGCAAGTCAAGCAATGCACCACCTTCACAATACAATTACATCACATATCTGTGTCATTTTTGCTCCATAATATACCACATTGTAAATACGGTGCATCTATTTTGGTGATGTCACAGTGCACAATAACTGACATACCTCTGGGGACGTACCACTTATTGTACATTTACTGAATACTGTTTGAATGTAGTGAATGGATTACGGCACATACCTCTCCTTTTCCCTTCCGCCATAATTCAATAGTGTGCCTATGCCAACCTATGAAGTGCAGCAGTGCTAACAGCTCTGATCTCCAGGCTAGACGAAGAGAAATACCACCTCTCTATCATCTACAAAAAAAGCACACTAAAGGCTTTCAGTGTTAATCGGGACACTGCAATCCCTTTTGTGGAAATTCCTTTGGTGTCTCAAACTTGCTGCACAAAGCCTGTAGAAGTACTTCCCATCGATCATTTTTAACACGTATTTATACTTACCTTCAAAATAATAAATTATTATTATTTTTTTATAAATTTAGCATCTGTAGAAGAAAAAAATACAATTACAATTTATCTTTTACAACACAAAATCATTTGTAAAGCATTTCAGATGCCTTTTTTGCTGTTCTCAGAATATATTGAAATTCACTAGAAACAGTGAGTTTAATAGTACTCATCACATAACAGAGGGCAAAAAAAGACAATCAAGAAGATTATCTAATAAAAAAACAACAACCTCAATAACAATCTCTAATGTTTTTTTGAAAGACAAATTTCTTACGTAACTATGAGATGTGACAAACTATTTAGGCAAATGTTGCTTAAAAACTAATTGAGTATCATTACAATGTATCTAACCTTTCAGACATTTTAAATAAACAATGTAATGTCCAGATGTTGTAGAAGGTCCATCATGAAAAATAATTGAAACAGCTACAAAAGTTCTTCCTGATATTGAAACTTGACCAGCTACACAATTTTTAATTAAAGTTTCCAATTTTCTTCCATCAGCTCTACAACGTTGCAGCATTAAAATAATATATTGTCCATATCTTTGTATAAATAATGTTGATGACATTTCTGATTTACATTGGCTACACTCCATGTTTTGACTTTCTCCTCTGACTAGATTGTTAAAGGACACTGATTTACAGTCTGGTAAAGTCAAATATATGAATCTTTCACTGTCTATGTTAGTGTTACATGTAAACAAACAATTTTGACAGTCATGTTGCCATTTATAAGAAAGGCCAAAAAGATTTTGAATATCTATTCCTTCATCTTCCAGAACACCAAGCATAAACAATAAAAATTACTGATAATCTTGTTGAATATTCTGCATAAATTGAGTAGAACCAGAACACATGTCCAAAACATTTCGAATATCAGAAACACTTTGTATTTTACTGTTATCACTACTACATTTCTTATAAACAGAATACAACAATGAGCAGAATCTTTCGTCTCGATTTTCATACATTTGCTGTTACAAACTTCAAGAAATAAAACAACATTAACTACTACATTAGCATAGCAGTTGACACCACAACTATTTTCAAACCAATAACCAACATTCTCTTCAACACTGTCCTTTTTCTTTTTGCTTGCAGGCACAACTTTATCTTGTTTTTTTTTTCTTTCTCTACAGTTTCACTACAGATATTCTCAAATCTTCTTTTTCTACCTACCACACGCTTTTCAAATACTGGATATTGACCTAAATTGGGAGCATATTCTCTTCTTAACCTACTATACTCTTTCACACAATTTGCATCTGCACTAACCTTTGTGTCATCAAAATCAATCAAGTACAAACCAGATAATGTTCTGACTCGGGACAAAGCAACATATGCCATTCCCTCTTTAAACACGGTACTTCCAATATTCACTAAAGCACTATCTACATTTAAACCTTGAGATTTATGAATGGTCACCAGATATGCCAAACAAATGGGAAACTGTTTTCTGCGTACATACAAATCTTTTACAAGCAAGAACCGAGATGAACAACGACTAAATTGTTGTATTTCAGAAATTTCATCAAATTTGATCTTTAAAAATTCAATTCCATCTCTATTTACATAATTAACAAAATCAACAATTTTACCCATTGCTCCATTTACTAAACCTTTTTCAACTTTCAAATTACGACGTAGAATTACCCTACAGTTTACACATGCATATAAATTCTTTTCTAAACCAGAAGTTTTACTTATCGACTTCTCCAAAGAATCAAATTTCCTCTTCAACTTTTCAGTCAAAATAATAGTGATTCCTTCATGCTCTATTTTATCAATAGCTTCCAATTTTATAATTTCTTCATTTTCCAACTTTAACATTTCTTCATTCAATACAGAACATTCACGCAGTGTTGGCATTAAGCAGTTTACAGACTTGTTTTTTGCAATTTTCATATATATTTCTTCTGGAACAATATTTTCATTTGGAAACAAATTGGGAAGTAATCGTCTCAGTAAAGCTTGTTTGACATGTTCTGTCACTTTTCCCATTCGTACATCTTAAAGAATTTTTCCATAATCTGTATCATTTGCCTGACGCATATTTGTAATAAGTTCCTTATACTCAATATATGACCAAATATACACATTTCCAATGCTCCCCAAAGACTTTCTGGTATCTTCTTTTGCCAGTGTTTTAAACACTGGTTGTCCTTTTACAGGAGTAAGTTGTAGTAGATCTCCAAAACCTATGACGTGTTTTCCTCCAAATAATACATCATAGTCTTTTGTAAGAATTTGCTGCATTCTTAAATGTACAAAGGCAAGCATTAAGTTTGATACCATGCTTACCTCATCAATAATGAGAACTTTCATTTTCTTCAAGACTCTTGCAACTTCAAAACAAGCTTCTCCAGATAGCTTGTAGTATTCTAATTTGTTTTCATGCCCTACTGGTAGCATTAATAAACAATGTAAAGTAACTTCTTTAATATTGTGTGCCGCCAACCCAGTTGGAGCAGTGACAACACAAGACAAATACGAGTCAGTTGTTTTGTGTAAATAAGTTGAAATTACTTTAATTAAAGAACTTTTTCCTGTTCCAGCTTGTCCACTCACATACAATCGGATAGGTTGAAATAAAGAGCAAGAGCACTCTTTCTTTTCATGAAGTAATCCATGGTTAATATGTTCTCTCAATTGCTCATATATCTGTTTCTGCTCAACATTAAGTTCTTCTTCCAAATTTCCTAAATTTCTTACATCTTCTTGAGCTTGATACATTGCTGTTTCCACCTCTTCCATAGCAGTTGCTGCTTCATTTTGAATAATTGGTTCTCCTAATGGATCCTGACTTAATGGAGCAGAAGTTTGACTGTCTTGAGAACTGTCTCTAGCAATTTCAGCTGCAATTGTAGCTTCTTGTTCAATTTCATCATTCAACATTTTCACATAATTAGCAAAAACAGGACATTCTATACTATCCTTAGTTGCATTGAAAGAATCTTCATAGCTGTCAAAATCTTCAAGTAATTCCAATTCTGAACGCCATGGCTTGAAAAGTTGCAAAAGAGCTGAGTAGTAAAATTCCCTTTTGTCAGGAGTTTTGCAACTCAGTTTATGGTGATTAATCAAATGTCCTTTTCTTTGTTTTACCAAACATCCATCAGACCCAGTCACGGCATATACACCATTATTGATGTTTTCTGTAATATTCTGTTTAAAAATATAGTTTTGCAGCACTTCATAGAGACAAATGTTCTCCAGATGGTGACTTCTGTTTGGATAATATGTATCCAACTTATTTGTTTTCACAATATCAGTACTCTCTGGCTCCTTTTCAGCTAAATATTCAATTTCTTGTACAGATTTAAGTACTCGGTTTCGTGTTGTAGCAAGACCTAGACTCACCCAAATGATTCTTCTAAATTTGGAGTATAGACTTGCAGATGATAAGCGATCTGAGCATTCACATGCTCCAATTTCTCGATGAGATAACATCTTCAAACTGTAAGTATATAATTTCTTACTTAGACTCTTCTCGTGGGGAAATCTCTTTCCACATTTCCTTAGATTGTTTTTTCTGATTTCGTTATGTACGATGTTACATATCGAGTAACAGCAATGGAATTGTCTGTAACATATTGAATATCCATGTTAGCATTCCACATGGACAAAATGACTGGGTTGTAGTCATTTATATATTTTGAGTCTTCATTTCTTCTTAAATTGTAGGTATTTTTAGGAGACTTTCTTGTGATAGTATGTCGCAAGGATGACATAAAACTGTTTACTCTTCCTTTCGATATTACTGGTTGTGGAAATCCAAAACGGCATTTGGTGTAAAATTTGTCTTTAGATTTGTACTTTCAACGACAGTATTTCCCACAACGATGGCTTTGGAATCGTAAGACCTGTTGTCTTAAGTCCTTATCCTGTGTGCTTTTGGGTATATCACATGTAGCGTATTCTTCAATAAAAGACATTACAGTATCATCTGACTCTGTTCTAAATTTGGGAGCATCTTTGATACATAGTAGCATGCGTATGTGAGGAGCACCTCTTGCTTGATACTACTTTCTCCAAAAGAAATCCACAACCTCTCCAAGAGGAGGATTTTTTTTATTGGTGATAAAAGACATCATAGCTTCAAATCTATGAATGAAATACCTGCATACATTTACTGGATCGAAATAGCACAATTCTCCAGGTGTCTTGTATTCAATATTTATTATTTGGATTTGCCTCTCGAAGAAATTGAAGTAAATCATCCCAAGCCTATTCAGCACACCTTAGAGTAAGGAACCATGTAGGAGTTCCTTAACATACATTTAAGTTCTCCATGACGATGGTGCCAGTACACATTAGTACCACGCTGACATGCCACAAGATTAATTAGCTGAGATTCCAAAACATTATCTTTCTGGTGTACTTTCTCCATAAATTCCTTTGCCGAAACATTTTGTAGATGTACACCTGTTTTCAATATATGGTTTACTGCATAAGGAAGTTCAGACAAATCACTCTCAAACAAAAGATGAAACAACTACGGAATACATTGTTGAAATCTTGGATCTTCTGCATACAATCTTATTGTCCGGTATTCAGATGCAGCAATCTGCACAGGTCGGTCATCATATCGTCCTACTTTTCCTGTAGGAAACAAATGAGGGAAACAACAAGCTTCCAAGCTTTTTTTCCATACACTAATGGGACTTCCCTTTGCTTCTTTCATTTGGAATAACTATAGTATTCCCCATCACTTCTTTGGAATGCAATGGATGAACACTGTAATGTTCATATATTTCTTCAGTTCTGGACACATCCACTTTTTCAATTTGTCCAGATGGCAAGTCACTATCTTCTTCTACAGTTATTTCTTCTTCACTCATAAACACGTCTTTATAATATTGATTATTTTTCATCAGATACAACGTTGCCTTTTTTATTTTCCTAACAACCACTAATTTCTGCCAGATTTTCTTACTCTTTGTAGGTACGCTATTAACAAGAATAACTAAAGGCTCATCTTCTACATTTTTTACACCAACTGTTTCAATATTTTTCTTTAAATCTAATGGCAAATACACAACTGTTCCCTTTAATCCTCTCTGTAAATCATAAGGAGGCAATTTTCCTGTCTTAGGCTCCATACGAACAATAGCCTGAAAAGGATGCACACATTGAATAAGAATAGGCTCATAAGTATTTAAATTCACCAGTTCAGAAGGAATTTTTATCAACTCAAAATTATTATGCACAGCTTTAGCAGGCATTTTATTTTCATCGTATTTGTTTTAACAATATTTACAAATACACTGATCACAACCCAAATCAAAAGTATTCTCTACCAACAAATAAGTTACAAATTCCATCCACTCATTATTTTCCTTTTCACATTTTAAATACAAATCAACAATCCTAGTCTGATTTTTATAATGAGTATGTCGACAACAAATACAAGAATAATTTGGTGTTTCACCTGAAATCACCTTGAATTTCTTGCGCAAATTTTTCTGTACTGCAATGTTGTACATTCTCTTCTACATTTCCTTCTATTAACCTATCAATTTCTGCACTATCTTCTTCTGCACCAAAGTTACTAACCTGAATTTCATCACAAACGGTCTTTATATCTGACACAGATCCATGCAAAAGAGAACTGTTCAACTTCTTTAACATTAGAGCTGGACTTTTTGCATAAACAACGTTCTGACTAATTTCCTCATTCTAGTATGATGTACTGCCAACATCCTGAAATGGTGAAAAAAACTTCTACATACTTTTTTTTAGAAAGACAAGCCAAAGAATGTCCTTGCGAACCAGTATTTTCTCTCACTCTGCAAGGGTCTAATCCTTGCAGCATCTTAATCTTTTGTTTAACACTTTTCTTAGTATAGTTACGTAAGAAATTGCGTAAAAAATCAATAGATTCCTGCCGTACACTACAAATACTACTGCAATTCCAAGTGTACACTGGAGCTTTAGTCCTTCTTCCTAATACTTCATCAGCTAACACCTCTTCTACATTTCTAGGAACAGTTTTCTCTTTCTCAATAGGCAACCATAAGCACGACCTGTAGTGTCAACTGTATGCAACAACTCATTTCTCTGAAAATAACTCTCCTCATTAAAAAAAGGCTCAGAACTTGAACTATGTTTCCATTCACCCCAAAAAACTTCAGAAAATTGACTTCTATTAATTACTCTTCTCCACTTACTTTTGCTCTTTATTAAAAGCTTTTTTTTTAATTCAAAAGCTTTCTCAACTACATTTTCAATACATGTTCTCTTCCTATAAAATGCGTTTTTCTTCTTACAATTCTTTATTAACTTAGTCAATTTAAACACAATTCTATTATAAAACATCTTCTTCCTTATTTACTTAAATTGGTTTTGCCTCCTTTTACTATATCCATTTTTTCACAAGTTTTTCCATGGTTCTTGTCTTTTCTCTTAGTTGCAGAAACAGTCACAGTATTTTTTACTTTGCGCACACTACTGTTACTGGTTGACAATCTTTGCAGAAAAGTCTTAGTTTTCTTACCAGGACTTTTTTCTTTCTGTTAACACATTGTTCTCAGGTAAATGTTATACATGAGATCTTCTTTCTTTCGTCCTGTCTTGTTTTCAATTTTCGAAGGCATGATGATTTTTTTCAGAGATGAACAAAATAATCTATTATAAAAAATATATATCACTTTAGAAAATTAAATATATCAAATAGACTATTATATTACTTATAAGAAGAGAGGAGATATTATGACAACAAACATACGAGTATGACAATAGAAGGACTTACAACAAGAGAAAGAGGACTATTAGACAATAGGAAATATAAATAAAAGAGGATATAAGCAGACACTACATTATAAGAGGATAAATAGAGTATGAAAACACTGAAAAATATGAAGAGATAATGAGCAGTATGAGGACAAAGATGTCAGTATGAGTAGAGAAGGGAAAGTATAAGAAGAAAAACATAGAGAAGAAGGAGACATAGGGGCAGTATAAAAAGAGGTTAGACAAGGGAGCATAAAAAGAAGTAGGACTAATATGAGACAATCGAGACAATGAGGACAGAGAGACTCTAAGGTGCCCATTAAGATGGCGGACAAATTGCCCCCACCAGGCTGGCGGTACCCACCACCAGCCTGGCAGGGGCAATCTACCCACCAACCCAAGTAGAATGACCCCCGCCATATTAGCATAGCTGGGGGGTCCACAGCAGGCGAAAAGACCATCCTCCGATTTGCCACCCCAGTCGCCTAGCAACCAAGGCAGAAAGCATTTAACATGGTGGTGGTGTCTAATACACACCGCCAGACATATTATAATGGGCCTCTACAGATGCCTTTCCGTAGTAGCGATGCCGCCACAGAAAAGCAAGCAGTCTTTACCGTGAGGGCCCCCTGCGGGCCCCGGAGTAAAGGTGTGATTGAGGTGCCAGCCGCATTGTATATGCAAATGCATATATGTATTTTCAGCATTGTGGCAGGCGAACCTGAGAGCACCACCCACCACTTAATGTTAAAAATGCAGAATTCATGCGCCACTGTGGCGGGTGCATCCTAATACCCCCCAAAGGACTCCCACCCTTATGGCAGGGAGTCCCAACTACCACGAGGATGGCATGTGAACTAAGTCCACCCACCATCCTAATGACCCCCTAAGAGTACAGAAGACACTATGACAACAAGCAGCACTATAAGTAAAAACAAATGAAATTAAAGAAAGACGCAAAATATCACAAGAGAGGAGACACTATAAGCAGAGAGAGGTAGACTGTGAGAATGACAGCGGACATTATGGAAAAAGGTGAAAGATTAAATCTTGAATTTTCACAGACACTCAGTGTGATTCTAGAAAAAAAAATTAAACCATAGATTTCACCCAAACACATTTACCCCACTAAATCATTTTAGTGACTAAACATATTCCATGTATATAGCCATTACATCTCAGTAGACAATCCTTACTCATTTTGCAAATACATTTCCAATTTGCACCATGATTTTTTTGCCAACATTACATACAATGCCAACATTACGTCCAAATATGAAAGACAATAGAATAAAAAAGAGGCCCAAGGGTCTTGTAAATCAGCGTAAGAATGTATGCAGCAGACTATGTATACTGACTGGAGAATTATTAAGAGTGAGATATAATGAGAGAGAGAGAGTAATAAGAGATCAGAGGAGACATTATAAAAAGAAGGGGCAGTATTAGGAGACAGAAGGCGACAACAAAGACAGAGAGGGATTAAAAGGACAAGAGGGAGTATGAGAAAAAGTGGCACTGTGAAGAAAGACAAATTAAAATAAGGAAAGAAGGGACATATCAGAAGAGAGGAGACACTATAAGCAGAGAGAGTTAGACTGGAAAGAGACAGCGGGGATTATGGAAAAAGGTGCAAGTATAAATCTTTAATTTTCACAGACGCTCAGTGTGATTCTAGACAAAACATTTTAAACCATACATTTCACCAAAACACATTGACCACACTAAAACATTTTACTGACTAAAGACAATCCATGTATGTGACCACTACTTTTCAGTGGACAATCCTAACTCATTTTGCAAATACATTTCCAATTTGCACCATTATTTTTTTCCAACATTACATCCAAATATGAAACACAGTAGAACAATAAAGAGGCCCAAGGGGCTTGTAAATCAGCGTAACAATGTATTCAGCAGTCTATGTATACTGACTAGAGAATTTTTAATAGACATATATGATGAGAGAGAGAGGAACAAGAGGTCAGAGGAGAGACTATAAAAAGAAGGGGCACTGGGCTGGTACTTGGGCTCCCCAAGAGCTCTCCCTTGGCTGAAGCCCTAATAAATCTGCACTGGCTGCCAGTCCATAAAAGGATCTTGTTCAAAATCCTGACTATCACCTATAAAGTCATAAACGAAACAGGCCCAGAATATCTGAGAGACAAAATCAGGCCCTACCACTCTAAACGAACTCTGCGGTCCACATCAGTAAATCTACTTACCATCCCCAACTGCAAAATGAAAACCCGGGGGAGGTAAAACCTTGGCAGCCCTTGGTACTTAAGCCTGGAACACCCTGCCTACTCAATTAAGGTACACCGACAACAAACTCACCTTTAGGAAGCTCCTAAAAACATGGATCTTCGGTACTCCAGACCACCTAGTACTGTCACTAATATGATCCTCACCAATAGTTTCTTGATGCACCCATTTCTCTCCTTTTCCTCTGCCAAACCTTTTCCTAATGTCCTTAAAAGCACCAAGATGCTCCCTGGAATGAACGTTGCACTATACAAAACCCCTCTCATATGTTCATTCATTCACTATTAGGAGACAGAAGGAAAAAATGAAAACTAAAAGGACAGTAGGGAGTATGAGAAAAATTGAAACTGTGATCAAAGACAAATTAAAATAAGGAAAGAAAGGAAATATCAGAAGAGAGGGGACCCTATAAGCAGAGACAGTTAGACTGGAAAGAGACCGCGGAGATTATGGAAAAAGATGCAAATGTAAATCTTTAATTTTCACAGATGCTCAGTGTGATTCTAGAAAAAAAAATGTAAACCATACATTTCACCAAAACACATTTACCACACTAAAACATTTTAGTGACTAAACACATTTCACGTATATGACCACTACATTTCAGTAGACAATCCTGACTCATTTTGCAAATACATTTCCAGTTTGCACCATTATTTTTTTGCGAGAATTACATCCAAAAATGAAACACAATAGAACAAGAAAGAGCCCCAAGGGGCTTGTAAATCTGCCCAAGGGTGTATGTAGCAGTCTATGTATACTGACTACAAAATTGTAGATTTAGAACACAAGCCTATTTCTACAAAAGCAACACTATTAAATATTCTACAACTAAAAAAGTGACTACACACATTCTACATTTTTTAGTACTGCACTTTAATACACAAAGGTGACTAACTAAACACATTAACTTACCAAATGATTTTATCACAATAGTTATCCAAATGGAGATAAACTCAGAATGTGGTTCTACAAACTTTATAGGAATAAACACATTACTATTACTAAAAATAAAATGCAACACATACAGTCCTTTACAAGTAATAAACTCACCTTTCAAACTGATTGGAAGATTAAGAAGAATGCCACTCACACAGCAGATAGCCTCACACAGAATCTCTCTGCTTCAGTGCATGCAGCAGAACCAAACAAAATGTCACATTTTCCCTCTCAATTTACACATATATACACATTAATAACAAATCAAATTCCTTCACACAATCATTCAAAACCAAAGACACATTTCCATTGGTTCAACATTTCAAACCTTTCAAACTGACATACCTTTCCACCCTCCCCCCAGCATATCATGCAAAAGTTAATTGTCAACAGAGGTCAAAGTACAGCACTCTATAAAACACTGCTACTCAACAAGTTTAGACTATGCATAAGTACTTACAAATAAGTACCAATAAATAGAAAAGTTTTAATTAAAACCAACCAACACATAAACACATAAACTTGATTTTTTATTGAGTTTTTCATGCTGAGGCACGCATATGGAACGTCTTACAGACTTTGGACGGTACGTCGTACGTGCGAGCATGGTACGCGTACCGTAAACCTGTAATAAAAAAAAATAGCGTCTATTACAAATTTTTTATAATCCCCGGGGACCCCATCCGCCGGGGCTAAAATATAACGTTGGGGACCATGGGTGAAGCCCCAAAGCCCCCACGGTCCCAGCCGGCTACCAACCTCCTTCGGGTGCCGGCATTGCTTTTCGTCAGAGAGAGCAGCCAACATGCTGCTCTCTTTGACAAAAAGAAGTTTGCTATGGTAGGGTAGAAGCCGCGAGGCTCTCACCCTACCATACCAAACAGCAGTGTCCCGGGGGTAGGGGTAGGGAAACTGCAGGAGCCGGCCCTGGGGAGGTGGCGGTCCCCAGGGCCACACAAGGCTCCAGGAGGGGGGCTGCACGGACCCCCCTATTTTACATAGTAGTACCCCGGGGAGGTGGGGGTCCCCAGGGCGTGTGGGGGGTTAAGACCCTCCACACAGGATTTTGTTTTTTTAAACAAAGCCCCGGGGCTGGCGGTCCCCGGGGCTGCGGGGGGGCTCTATGCCCCCCGCTATCACAATTACTTTGCCTCAGGGGTGGCGGTCCCCAAGGGAGTAAGGGGCATTGGGCCCACCACACTTTTTTTAAAATATGCCCCCAGGATTTGGTCCCCCAGGGGGCTAATTTTTAAAAAAGCAGACCGGGCTTTTTTTTTTCTCGCAGAGTTCATGTACGTACGCGGACCCCGTGATTTAAATAAAAAAATGAGCAGGCCTAGGGGGTGTCTACCCTGCCCCCTTTGTGTGTTTTGCGCATTTGTATTCTACTTTCTTGTACCTCAGATCTACAGAGGCACAAGATGGCTGCCAACACTTCCAGGTTTGGAATGTTGACAGACAGTTGACATCCGACCAGCATGCAGCTCGTGCTCAGGAAGGTACGCGTACTGTACAGAGTACAGTACAGAGTACGGTAAGCGCCTATAGATATACTTATGATTTTACTTATGATTTTCTCAGCAACTACTGAACGGATTTACACCATTCAACAAAAAGCGTGATCTGTGAACACAACTCTACCTCCCTGCTAAATTTAGTGTAATTCCGATTAGGCGTTTGGGCTGTAGCCCTGGCTAAAGGTCCTATGGAAAATTGCATGGGGAAAACATGTTTTGGGATCCCCTTTTTTCTCCGCCCCCACTTCACGAATCACCACCAAACTTTCAGGGAAGGAGTGGAGCAGAGCAGGCCATTTTTTCCGAGAAATTTGCGAAGATTCGTCACCGGGCGCCAAAGTTATTCCTATGGAAACTAGGTCCTAACTATAACTACCTACTGGCGAACGCCAGTAGGTATATATATATATATATATATATATATATATATATATATATATATATATATATATCCTTGCTCACTGCTCCAAAATACGTGGCACTCTTTACGATGGGTGCAGTCCCAGCGCGTCTGAGCCTCGCGCTCTAAACATACAAGCTCAATCCCTCCCGGTCCCGGGCGAGAAATAAAGACTGCACACTCGGGGATCTTCAATTCCAAACAGCAACTTTACTTGCATAGACGCGTTTCGGAGACACGCTTCCTTCCTCAATGTTGTTACATTGCAACGCGCGCCAAGGCGCCATTTTATTTCAAAAATGCACACACAAGGTAGAGTATGAGACATAGAGAGAGGACAGGCGCCCGAGCGCCATATTACTAGTACACGTAAACAATGCCGTGTCACTGAGTACGTAGCGTCACCATATTATTTCTATGACAACGTTAAAGTCAAAGCCAGCATTTTAAGATAATTACATTGCTCTTAATTAAATTTCGCCGTGGATCGGCATTTCACCTCTCATATACTATTACATGTGGGCAGGGAATAAGATCTTGCCGTGGATAGGCCTGTGGCAACCAGCCCGGTTGCCTTTTCCAAACACAAAGCCCAATACATAAAACTGTCCCAAAGCATACCCTGTGATGTTCATTGCATTGCATTAAAGATCGCTGTTAAATTAGCAAAATCCTGCGAAACTCAAAAAATTCGCATGGAGCATACATTACAATCATTACATAGGTTCATCCAATAATGATATCTCATCAATTACCGAAGGAAAATCATAGCAAATAACAAATAGCAAATTCATTTTCAATATATCTGTATATATGACCTCAACAAGACTGATTGCTTCACTAAATTACTGTTTCCGTGTGGTTTAACTGCCTAGGTGTACCGCTAATTCTTCTCCACAATTCAGTCCCCCAGGGGCCTTGGTCTGACAATCTATGATATGTCGGGATTCTAATCTGCGGAGTTTTTGTAGCTTATCTCCTCCCCTGATGTTTTCAGAAATTGCGTCCAGACAATAGTATTGCAACAGGCTTCTGTCGCTATTGTGTTTGATGGAAAAAATGTCTTGCGACAGGATATGTGAAGTCTCTGTTGACTATGGCCCTCATGTGCTCCAGGATACGCAATTTCACGGGGTTGATGGTACTCCCTATGTATTTGAGCCCGCATGGGCATTTAAGGCAGTAAATTGCAAATGGCGTGCTACAGGTTAGGAACTGATTAATTTTCTTTTTCTGTCTACACCCTTTGATCTCATACGCGTAAACCCTTTTGCTGTTGGCACAGGCCTTACAACGTCCACAGGGGAAGAAGCCCTTCACATCTTTTAGCTTCCCCGTCTTCATGGGAGTGGGTGACAAGTGACTCTGTACCAAGGTGTCTCTCAGAGATCGTGCTCTCTTGAAAGTGATTAAAGGATTCTCAGGTACATCATTCCCTATGATAGTATCACTCTTTAGGATATGCCAGTGTCTCTTCAGAATAATTCTGAGTTGTTGCCAATCCTGTGAATAGGGAGTGATCATTCTGAATTTCTCTGCCTCAATCATGGGTTTGTTCTTTTTGATGAATAGGGTGCTTCTCAGTGGTGTCCTAACTCTGTCGAGAGTATTCTGTAACAGTTTAGTACTGTACCCCCTAGCTTCAAATCTCTCATTACTCTCCTTAGCAGCAAGCTCAAAGTCCTCATTGGTTGAACAGTTATGCTTCAACCGCAATGGCTCACCGTAGGGTATGCTTTTGATAAGTTTAGGCTTTCTGTATAGGGATGTTTTGATCTTATTATCCATCACCTCCACTTTCAGATATAGGTATATTGCCATGCTTTTGCTAACCTGACCAGTAAAGATTAGATTACAATCATTCTCATTCAATACAGCAATATATTGCTGAGCTGTCTCAATAGAGCCATTCCACACTATGCAAAGGTCGTCTATGTAACGATACCATGAGATGATAGAATTAGACCATTGCTCTTTCTCTGGTGCCCAGGCCTCCTGCTCCTCCCACCAGCCCACGAATAAATTTGCGTAGCTGGGGGCGAAGCAGGAACCCATGGCTGTACCAGAGAGCTGTCTAAATAAGGCATCCTGAAATAAAAAGATGTTATTGTGGAGACAGAATGCAATTAACTCCATGAGCATGATGTTGTGTTGGGCGTATTTTAGGGGTCTCTTTCCTAAAAAGTAATCAATCGCCCTCATCCCTTGTGCGTGCTCGATGCTCGTGTAGAGGCTGG
Source organism: Lissotriton vulgaris (assembly GCF_964263255.1). Lineage (NCBI taxonomy): Eukaryota > Metazoa > Chordata > Amphibia > Caudata > Salamandridae > Lissotriton > Lissotriton vulgaris. Next base: position 1,358,464,524 of record NC_141687.1, read on the forward strand.
TAATGTCAAGTGTCAATAGGCAATACCCTGGGTGCCAGTCAATGGATTCAATTTTTTCGATGAAATCGGCAGTATCACGTATATATGATTTCAATCCCAAAACGATTTCAAATAGAAAATAGTCTAGAAACTTCGAGAGATTTTCGGTGAGGCTGCCCATAGATGAAATGATAGGGCGCCCCGGTGGTCTGTCCATCCTCTTATGTACTTTAGGTAAGTAATAGAAGGTGGGGGTAACTGGATGTATTGTCTTGAGAAAAAGGTATTCTTCAGTCTCAAGCATTTGTTTGTAATGCCATTTTTTGAGTAATGTGTGTAGTTCATCAATACTTGATTGGTATCGTTGTTTGATGGTTGATTCATAGCAGGTCTCGTCTTGCAATTGACGCATGGCTTCTTGGACGTATTCATCCCGTGACAGTATGACCACATTGCCGCCCTTATCTGAGGGTTTGCAGACTATGGAAGTGTCAGCGGCCAATGTTATTAATGCTGCCCGTTGTTTCTCGATCAGGTTGTTTTTTCGCCCAGATATTTGTTTGTGCATGCGCATTTTTATTAGATCCTTGATCACGAGTTCCGAGAAGGTGTCAATCATATCCGTTTGTGTTGGAGGTGCAAACTTAGATTTCAATTTAAGACCGCTGCTCGGAGCCTCTTGTTCCACATCTACTGCTCTCAGTCTCTGGGTTAGATTTTCTGTAGGTGTGGGCATGGCCACTGCTGCACTCTTGTGTCGTAGTTCTTCCAGTAGTTCCAAAGATGTCAGATCATTGACCTTTAGAAGATCAGTGTCTTTAAAACGTGATCGGATTAATTTAGCTTCATCTATAGTCGGTTTAGTTTTGAAGTATTTATGCAGACGGCGCCTTCTAATGAATTGAAATAGATCGATTCTAGTCTGAGTGTACTCAAGATTGTTGTCTGGGCAGAAGGTTAATCCCAGTTTAAGTACCGATTCTTCTTCAGATGAAAGGTTTCTAGTGGATAGGTTGATGATTGTGAGATGGTCTGTGTGTCTTCAGATTCTACCATCTTGCTCCCCTTTTGCCCTTGTCTTGCGTACTGGAGCCTCCGCATTCACCACTTTGCCTCTTCCCCTTGCTTTTCCGGCCACCCCTTCTGGTTTTCCTCCGTTTTCTGGGGGTTTGTTCTTCCCTCCCCTCAGCCAGTTCATTCGGATTACTTGGAACTCTTGCTGAAAAGGGGTATCCATGGCCTGTTGCGGGGTACATCTTGTTTAAACTTCTGATTGCTCTCCCTCTGTGACCTCAGACTCTGATGTTTCCACATGTACTGGTGCAGCCGCACCTGCCGCTTTGTTTTTGCTGATCAGATCCTTCCGTGTTTGATCGTACTTTTTTGAGAACGTGAGGACTCGCCCCATGGCATAGTCCCTTTCGTCCCTGTCGAATTTTTCTTGCTTCCGTGTGCGGATTTTAACCTCATATTTTTCCAGTCGTTTCTTCATCTGGGCTTTCAGCTGATCCTGCTGTTCTTTGTCTTCATTGAGTGCTAGTTCCGTTTCCATGTTTTCTATTTCCTTGAGGACCTTGTCCCTGTCGCTTCAAGCGAATTGCACCAGGATTTCTAGCATCCCTTCACAGGATTTAGCGATATGTGCCGCCCATGTTTCCAGAAGCAGGGGGTCCGGGTTCTCATAAGCGGGAATTGTAAAAATCCGCAGACCCCCCGGCACTCTTTTTACTTCTATATATCCCTGGAGTGATGTGCCTTCCCACCACTTACGAAGCTCACGCTCATATAGTTTTTCAAGTTTCCCATATTGCGTGACTAATAAGCTGGGAGCTTCAGTTGATTTTGTCACGGCTGGAGTAGTGACGTCAGGATTCTTGTTTTTGAACATTCCAGTTGCCAGATTGCGACGTTGCGAGATGTTAAACATAGTTCTAATTTCTCGTTAGGCTTCCCGCTCCCGGGTTGCCCTTGTCGTTGCTGTGTTTGGATATAAATCCTGATCCCCTCGTCAAAACCAAACACCCGTATGTCGTGGAGCCCAATTCCCGGTTCGCTCGACAAAATACGAGCAAAATAAATCACGGCTTACCCTGTTTCAGTCGGGGTGTGCCGAGTACTTTCTGCCCGTGAAATAATTGCGGGAACCTCAGGTTATGTGCTCCTCCCCACGGGTGGTGGTGGTGCTCAACGTGAAATAAATCCTTGCTCACTGCTCCAAAATACGTGGCACTGTTTACGACGGGTGCAGTCCCAGCGCGTCGGAGCCTCGCGCTCTAAACATACAAGCTCAATCTCTCCCGGTCCCGGGCGAGAAATAAAGACTGCACACTCTAGGATCTTCAATTCCAAACAGCAACTTTACTTGCACAGACGCGTTTCGGTAGACACGCTTCCTTCCTCAATGTTGTTACATTGCAACGCGCCAAGGCGCCATTTTATTTCAAAAATCCCGACATATCATAGATTGTCAGACCAAGGCCCCTGGGGGACTGAATTGTGGAGAAGAATTAGCGGTACACCTAGGCAGTTAAACCACACGGAAACAGTAATTGAGTGAAGCAATCAGTCTTGTTGAGGTCATATATACAGATATATTGAAAATGAATTTGCTATTTGTTGTTTGCTATGATTTTCCTTCGGTAATTGATGAGATATCATTATTGGATGAACCTATGTAATGATTGTAATGTATGCTCCATGCGAATTTTTTGAGTTTCGCAGGATTTTGCTAATTATACAGCGATCTCTAATGCAATGCAATGAACATCACAGGGTATGCTTTGGGACAGTTTTATGTATTGGGCTTTGTGTTTGGAAAAGGCAACCGGGCTGGTTGCCACAGGCCGATCCACGGCAAGTTCTTATTCCCTGCCCACATGTAATAATATATGAGAGGTGAAATGCCGATCCACGGCGAAATTTAATTAAGAGCAATGTAATTATCTTAAAATCCTGGCTTTGACTTTAACGTTGTCATAGAAATAATATGGTGACGCTACGTACTCAGTGACACGGCATTGTTTACGTGTACTAGTAATATGGCGCTCGGGCGCCTGTCCTCTCTCTATGTCTCATACTCTACCTTGTGTGTGCATTTTTGAAATAAAATGGCGCCTTGGCGCGCGTTGCAATGTAACAACATTGAGGAAGGAAGCGTGTCTTCCGAAACGCGTCTGTGCAAGTAAAGTTGCTGTTTGGAATTGAAGATCCCCGAGTGTGCAGTCTTTATTTCTCGCCCGGGACCGGGAGGGATTGAGCTTATATATATATATATATATATATATATATATATATATATATATATATATATATATATATATATATATATATATATATATATATATATATATATATATATATATATATATATATATATATTCACTGAAAAAACCATAGGTTATAGACCATATATAGTTAGGAATTAGCATTTACAAAACCTTGAGAATTCACTGAAAAAACCATAGGTTATAGACCATATATAGTTAGGGATTAGCATTTACAAAACCTTATTTTACTCACACAAAACCATTGAAATTCGCATATATAGTTAGTTGCACTAACTATATATCGCGCACCCGCAATCCACTGCTGATCATGTCACATATTACATCATTCAGGACATGGTCAGTGACATCACTGATGACATCTCAAATGACATCACTGATGACATCACTAATGACATCACTGATGACATCACTGATGACATCTCATTTGACATTACTGATCACATCACTGATGACATAATTCATGTGATAATACGATGAACCTCTTCAGACTCTAATATAACCTTAGATACACTCAGTGTAAAGAGACACTCACAGACTGTCACTCATCCATGGAGTTACTCACACAACTAGTCAGTCATGCAAAGAATCAATCACACCTCCATTTCCTCAACTATACAGTTATACACACCTTACTTATTCAAACATATACTAACACATATTTACTCTCTTATACAATCCCTGATACAAGTTCACAATGATCCATACAGCCACTCACACATTCACTGGCTCTTATGCACAGTTATTTATATATGTCAACTCTCACATGTACTGTGTTTTACATATGTACTTACTTTGACATGTAGCACTAAGATATCCATTCACTCACCAATACACTCATGCACACAGTCAACCGCACATACAGCTGTTTCCACATGCACTTTTGAACCAATACATCTAGTGAATCAACTGCTCACACATCTATGCACAGAGTCATACACCTCCCAGCCACCCACACACACACTCAGTCTCCCATACAAATACTTGGGCAACCAATCAATAACCCATATAGTTACTCATATAGCTACTGATCAACACATGCAGAAGTTTACAGAACAACAGACATAATGATGCACAAATTAAGACAGTTTAGTCACTAACCCATGCACTCAGTGAGACACATTTAATCACTCACTCATACAGTCAGTCATGCACCTACTAAATCCTTCATCCAGACACTTATACATCCACTCATTCTTCAATATGTAAGACATATTTTAACTTTACAGAAACATACAGTCACTGGATGTTGTCATCAGTGATGTCATCAGTGATGTCATTTGAGATGTCATCAGTGATGTCACTGACCATGTCATGAATGATGTAATATGTGACATGATCAGCAGTGGATTGCGGGTGCGCGATATACAGTTAGTGCAACTAACTATATATGCGAATTTCAATGGTTTTGTGTGAGTAAAAAAAGGTTTTGTAAATGCTAATCCCTAACTATATATGGTCTATAACCTATGGTTTTTTCAGTGAATTTTCAAGGTTTTGTAAATGCTAATTCCTAACTATATATGGTCTATAACCTATGTTTTTTTCAGTGAATTTCAATGGTTTTTTAATAGCAAATATCAAAAGCTTTAAAATGTCAAGTACGTGGTAGGTAAAAACATTTTCGTGTCTATGCACGCTGATGTGCTTTGAACGCTGCCCCCCCCCTTCCCTCCCCCCCTCTTTTCTTTTAGGAGTATTCTCTCTTTGCTGATAGTGAAGGGTAGGTAACGCAGGCCTTTGCCCCCGTTGTAATCCGTCGTGCCTGCTTCCCTCTCCATTTGATTGATTGTTATCCAAGCATTTACTGTTTTAGAATTGGTTCTCTTTGGTTCATTCTCTATTTACAAACAAGCACAGAGTCGCAATACTCTGTTTAGTCTTTGCAGATAGTGAAAAATCGTTAGAAACAACAAAAGGAATCAAGCAAAATCAGTAGGCCACTAATGGGATCTCTTTTTGACCTCGCTAAAATAGAAACATTAGGAACAACCCCTCATAAGAAATATGAAACTAGTGAGAGGAACTGAGCTCGACGCCATGATGGCTGCAAGACAGCTCGGCTCCGCTGCCCACCCCGCCCAAAACAACGACAAACCCTATGCAAATATTATAAATATATACAACACACCAGCAAAGTAACAGGGTAAAACGTTTTATTAAATAACTATTTACATGGCAGCCTGCTGCAACATCGATCCAAATGCATGCCGCCGTTCCCGGGATTTCTCCCCGACTACTCCGCTGCCTACGAAATGGAGAGGCCGGGGCGTTGACTAGGCGGGGCCTCCGGCCGCAACCACAGCGCCAACGATCGCTGCTAACAGCCACTGATCTGAAGAACCGCTGCCTGCGATGCTTCCCTGAGCCGCTTGACGGAGGCCCCCGAGGGGCGGTGTGGTGGCGCGGACTCAGAGGGGGCGCTTGACTCCTGCCCCCTCCCCAAGTCTTGTTGCCCTGGTGTGGCCTGAGATCGCCCCCGACATAGGCGGCGGCTCCCGGGGGCAGGCGGAACTTGTTGCCTTTTGGTGACTCTTCCATTCTGGACCTTGTCCCACAATCCGTTTGACCTGAAGACACGTCCTAAGGTGCCCTGGTCCAACCATCACATATACCTGCGCCAGGACACGGCGTGGGGTGCACTGGAAGGGAGAGGCGGCGCGAACGAGCCTCCCCCACCTCCCCAGGTGGAGGTTTCCCAGCTACACCCCAGCGCTTCACTCGGCCACCTGAGTTGCGCCCGCTCCTGCGGCACAGGGCCTCGCTCGGCCAGCTGAATTGCGCCTGCTCTTGTTATTGCAGCGTCTCACCCGCCATCCGGATGAATTACACCCACTCATGCAGTACAGCGACAGGCGGCTGCCACGGAGCTCAGGAAATGGCGGTCGGCTCCACAGACTTGGGCCTGGCCTGCAAGGATGGCTCTGGGCAACCCTGGAACTTGGACGCTTGATGGCGTGGGGTGCACTGGAAAGGAGAGGCGGCGCAAACGAGCCTCACCCACCTCCCCAGGTGGAGGTTTCCCAGCTACACCCCAGCGCTTCACTCGGCCACCTGAGTTGCGCCCGCTCCTGCGGAACAGGGCCTCGCTCGGCCAGCTGAATTGCGCCTGCTCTTGTTATTGCAGCGTCTCACCCGCCATCCGGATGAATTGCACCCACTCATGCAGTACAGCGACAGGCGGCTGCCACGGAGCTCAGGAAATGGTGGTCGGCTCCACAGACTTGGGCCTGGCCTGCAAGGATGGCTCGGGGCAACCCTGGAACTCGGACGCTTGACTGCTAGGGCATGGGCCCCATTCCCAAAAGCGTCCCCTCAGCCTTTAAGATTCTACAAGAGTCACCAGGGCCCCCGACTCCCGCAGACTTCCGGTCGGGAGCGACTGCCATGATTGCTCGTGGAATGGCCACGACGTAGCCACGGAATGCTCTCATGCTGACGCCAGCTTCAGTCTGAAACATCCAGAAACACTGTAGACTACCAATTCGATCAGTTCCGGTGGAGCCTCAACGTGACCCGGTAGAGAAGAACTTGCCCTCCCCTCTTTGACTGATGGTTCTTGTTGCCTGTCCCTTCTGTCATATGACGCGCCGCGTTAGCGCACCCGGAAGTGCTCCGGTGCGCGAGGCGCGAAAAGCAGCTACCCGGAAGCGATCCGGGGCGCGGCGCGGTGCGCGTAACGTAAGCATAACAGGTCATGTGACTTGTTAATAAAACTTTTCATTGGTTCATTTCACTTTTGGGTTCCTAATGATGTAAGGGTAGGTCATGTGACCTAAAAATAACACTTTTCATTGTTTCGGACTGGGAGGTGGCGCTTAGCTCCTGCCCCCTCCCCAAGTCTCTCTCGGCCAGCTGAGTTGCGCCTGCTCTTGCTATTACAGCATCTCACCTGCCATCCGGCTAAATTTCACCCACTCTTGCAATACAGCGACTCTTCCATTCTGGACCTTGTCCCACAATCCGTTTGACCTGAAGACACGTCCTGCGGTGCCCTCGCAATGCGGCCTGGTCCCTGAATGTGTGCAGGGGGACGGTATTTCTCGCTCGGCCAGCAGAGTTGCGCCCACTCTTGCGGCCTACGACATGGAGAGGCCGGGGCGTTGACTAGGCGGGGCCCCTGGCCGCAACCACAGCGCCAACGATCGCTGCTAAAGGAGGGGAGCCTTGCCGGTGAGAGCCACTGATCTGAAGAACGGCTGCCTGCGGTTCCTCCCTGAACCGCTTGACGGAGGCCCACCAGGGGCGGTGTGGTGGCGCGGACTGGGAGGGGGCGCTTGGCTCCTGCCCCCTCCCCAAGTTTTTCCCGGCAGCTGAGTTGCGCCTGCTCTTGCTATTACAGCGTCTCACCCGCCATCCGGCTAAATTTCACCCACTCTTGCGATACAGCGACTCTTCCATTCTGGACCTTGTCTCCCCAGAGGTACATCACCTTACACAGCCATGCACTCTGATCTCCTTGGCCTCAGTCAAGCATCAATAGTAAGATTTTCATAGGTGAGTGTAAGTGGGGGCTGTTTGAGGACCTGACTGCATTGGAAAGCAATGTGATGCGGTGCCTCCCTGAACCGCTTGACGGAGGCCCCCGAGAGGCGGTGTGGTGGCGCGGACTGGGAGGGGGCGCTTGGCTCCTGCACCCTCCCCAAGTCTTTTTGTCCTGGTGTGGCCTGAGATCGCCCCCGACATAGGCGGCCGGCTCCCGGGGTTCGGCCGAACTTTTTGCCTTTTGATGACTCTTCCATTCTAGACCTTGTCCCACAATCCGTTTGACCTGAAGACACGTCCTGCGGCCTGGTCCCTGAATGTGTGCAAGGGGACGGTATTGATTGGATCAAGATGGCGGCTTCACACAAAGCTGACTCAAGTGTTGCTGCTGATGCTATGCAAACAAAAACTGGTTTTCAGTTTGTACATTCTTCAGGATTTTTCCATCCAAGGCTGGTTGAGAGTTTGTAGAACGATGGCTTCAGATTTTCAACATACTACTCTTCAACATTCTTCATAAATGTAACAATGTGAGACTCACTAGGAGAACGGCCGTTTATCTTTCCTTTCAAAATGCTGCCAACAATATTTTCTGAATGGAAGACACCATCTTGTAGCATAAAAGGCTGCGTCAAGGGTGGTATTGCCCAGAATGTCTTGTTTTCTAGTGCTCGTAAAGACGAAGCCAGAACTGCCGAAAAGGATTCTGGTCCTGCCGCTACTTACTGGAGACATTGAACTATACTCTGGACCTGCCTGGCCTCGACCAAAATGGCGCCAGTATGGGAGAGACTTGCAACTCCTTATGACGTTCTAGTTACTTAGCCTTGACGTTATGGGGGATGTATGCGGTCTTTGTGCACATGGCGGGCGGGGAAGGGTACTAACTGGGAATACGGACAACCCTATTGATGTCAATTTTTCATTATTGATTATTGTATTAATAAAGCTTCGAAGTAATGTTACCCATGATACTCGCCCATGGTGTGCGTATAGACGATTTTATTGTAACTGATCCTGTTATACTTTCAATTAAAAAATCAACCTTCACTGATCCTACAACCGTTTGTCACGTTTAGTTTTTTCAATTAAATGGCTCGCTTGTTACATACTCCTATACCCCTGGCTTTTGAAAGACACCATCTTGTACAATAAAGGGCTGCGTCAAGGGTGGTATTGACCAGAATGTCTTGTTTTCTAGTGCTCGTAATAACGAAGCCAGAACTGCCGAAAAGGATTCTGGTCCTGCCGCTACTTACTGGAGACATTGAACTATACTCTGAACCTGCCTGGCCTCGACCAAAATGGTGCCAGTATGGGAGCGACTTGCAACTCCTTATGACGTTCTAGTTACTTAGCCTTGACGTTATGGGGGATGTATGCGGTCTTTGTGCACATGGCGGGCGGGGAAGGGTACTGACTGGGAATACGGACAACCCTATTGATGTTGATTTTTCATTATTGATTATTGTATTAATAAAGCTTCGAAGTAATGTTACCCATGATACTCGCCCATGGTTTGCGTATGAAGGATTTTATTGTAACTGATCCTGTTATACTTTCAATTAAAAAATCAACCTTCACTGATCCTACAACTGTTTGTCGCGTTTAGTTTTTTCAATTAAATGGCTCGCATGTTACATACTCCTATACCCCTGGCTTTTGAAAGACACCATCTTCTACAATAAAGGGTTGCGTCAAGGGTGATACTGCCCAGAATGTCTTGTTTTCTAGTGCTCGTAATGACAAAGCCAGAACTGCCGAAAGGGATTCTGGTCCTGCCGCTACTTATTGGAGACATTGAACTATACTCTGAACCTGCCTGACCTCGACCAAAATGGCGCCAGTATGGGAGCGACTTGCAGCTCCTTATGACGTTCTAGTTACTTAGCCTTGACGTTATGGGGGATGTATGCGGTCTTTGTGCACATGGCGGGCGGGGAAGGGTACCGACTGGGAATACGGACAACACTATTAATAACGCAAAAAAAGGATTTTTTTTTTTTGCCCCGCGGGGCCCTTTTAAAGCCTCCACATCAAACCTATGGGGTCAGGGAGGATCTACTATGCCCCCTTATGGTCATTTCCCCCTTTGTTTTGGCCTCCTCTTGTCTCTCGATCCTACCGAGAGACAAGATGGCGGCCGCTCCGGACTGTTTAGAATGTTGACAGACACCGGAGAGCCAATCAGCTTCGCTTCGCAAAGTTCCGTTACGCGAAAAGTACGCGAACCGGAGCGCTACCCGGGACGCTGTCACAGATATATATATTTTTTGAACGTTAATTTATCCAAATCCACTGGAGCACATATATTGAGACCTAGCAAAGGCACATCGGGCTAACAGTCCCTACAATTTTGCCAAGTTTCATGCAAATCCATTCAGCCGTTCGAGCTAAAAGTGAGGCCAACCGCCCTATGGAAATTAACATGGGAAAAACGCGTTTTGGGACCCCCCTTTTTTCTCGGCCCCCCCTTGACGAACCCCCCCCCCCCCAAATTTTCAGGAGCTGCTCAGAAACAAAATGTGCCATTTCCCTGAAAATTTCAGCCAATTCCGTCCACAAACGCCAAAGTTATTAGACATAGAATTTTCAAAAATCCCATAGAGAAAAAATCCTAACTATATATACCTACTGGCGACCGCCAGTAGGTAATATATATATATATTACCTACTGGCAGTCGCCAGTAGGTAGTTATAGTTAGGATTGGCTACCATAGGAAATTCCGAAAATTCTATTGGGAATAACTTTGGCTCCAATTGAGGGATCCCTGCAATTTTCATTAAAATGGTCTCGCTGCGCTCCGCTCCTTCCCTGAAAGTTTAGGGGGATTTGTGAAGTGGGGGCTGAGAAAAAAGGGGGGTCCCAAAACGTGTTTTCTCCATGTTAATTTCCATAGGACGGTCTGACAAGTTTACAGCCCGAACCGCTGAACGGAATTACGCCAAACTTGGCAAAATTGTAGGGACTGGTACGCAGATGTGCCTTTGCTATATTTGCTGAAAATTGCTCCAGTGGTTTTTTTGAAAACTAACTTAAAAAACACATATATATCTATAGGCGCGCTCCGAGCGCACACGGGTATGCGTACCGGGGAGCGTACCCGGCGCGCTACGGGAGTGCGCGAGCGGAAAGCTGATTGACTGTCGGGTGTCTGTCAACATTCTAAACAGTCCGGAGAGTCCGCCATCTTGTGTCTCGGTAGAATCAAGACACAAGAGGTGAAAAAGAAAGGGGGATATAATTAAAAGGGGGCAGAGTAGACACCCCCTGACCCCCTAGGTTTTCTGAGGGGGGCCTAGAAGGACCCTGAAGGTCAAAAATTTTCACGGGGTAAGCGCTTGGTGCGTTCCCGGGTACGCTCTCCGGTACGTGCACCCTGAGCGCACCACGGGGGAAAACTGTGTAAAAAATAATGTAGAGTGTTTAGAGGAAAGTGATGCATTGCTGGAGTGTGTCATAAAAATGATGCAATGCCAGCAATGCATCCTTTCACATGGGGCCAGTCCCATGTGAAAGGGACTGCTCCAGTCTTACAGCTGCTGTTAAGCAGGCGCAAGATTTGGACGCAACAGCGTCATAAAAGTGACGCAGTGATATCTCTTAGATTTCACTGTGTCACATCTACGACCCTTTCTTGCGTCAATACACCCCTTTTGTATACATTACACCTGACGTAGATATAATGTGGCGCGGAGGTTTACAAAGTGACGCATCTACCTAGATGTGTCACTTTGTAAATATGACTCAATAAGGTGCATTTTTTACAGCACTGGTGCGTCACAAAAAGTGACGTACCAGTGGCGTAAAAGTGACGCATGGCCTCATAAATGAGGCCTTCAGTCTTCTACTCATGCGTCATATTAAATATATGACATGACACATTATGTCGCAAGTACTTAGAGATACGTCAGTATTTCAGACGTATCTGTAAGCGCAAAAGTGATGCATTGCTGGAGTAAGTCACAAAAATGATGCAACTCCAGCAATGCATCCTTTCACATGGGGCCAGGCCCATGTGAAAGGGCCTGCATCAGTCTTACGCCTGCTTTGATACAGGCGCAAGATTTGGACGCAACAGCGTCATAAAAGTGACGCAGTGATATCTCTTAGATTTCACTGCGTCACCTCTACGACCCTTTCTTGCGTCAATACACCCTTTTTGTATACATTACACCTGACGTAGGTACAATGTGGCGCAGGGGTTTACAAAGTGACGCATCTACCTAAATGCGTCACTTTGTAAGCATGACTCACTAAGGTGCATTTTTTACAGCACTGGTGCGTCACAAAAAGTGACGTACCGGTGGCGTAAAAGTGACGCATGGCCTCATAAATGAGGCCTTCAGTCTTCTACTCTTATTTTTTCTTTCACTTTCTCTGTTTCTTCACTGCCTTACTTAACTGGTCTCACACTTACTTGTCTTTATCCAGTCTGTATCTACACTCTTTCCAAAACATCACTGCTATTTTCTTACCCTTCCACACCCCCGTTCCTTTACTACATTTTCTACGCATATCCACATTCCCCATGTTCACTCTCCTTCCCCACACTCACCTTCTTTCACTCCCCCTACTTCACTTCCCTTCTCCTCTCATCCCTTTCTGTGCTTTCTTACTCATTTTCCTCTCCTTTATCAATGCACTCCACTTCACTTACTCTTTTTCATTTTTTTATGAACACAGCTCTTTGATGAGAATTGGAGTTAGTTCTGAAAAGAACTTTTTTTCTTCTTTTTTTCTTTTTCAGAACAGGAACAAAAACAGGGAATGGGAAACTGCTCAACAGGAGCAAAAACAAAAAAAAACAAATTTAAGGCTGGGAATGGAAGCGATGGTTCTCCAATGCTCGAACCATGAGCAGAACACTTTGTTCCCCATAGCAAAGTAGCTGATCACAGTCTCTGTATTTAAGGACGCCTTTGTTGAAAGCAGGCTGAACATTCGGAACCGGCTCTTGCGATCGCCCCCTCTCCGATCTTGTGCTAGAGCCCTAACTCTCTCCCGGGCATAGTTCAGGGGGTGCCTGCTTTCTACGTGGCGAATCATAGTTGAATTACCAAAACTGTACTTCTTTCTGGGGTCTCTACGGGAAAGTACAGTTTGGCAGATTTTGCATTTAACTTTTGGTGCATTTACTTTATTAGGCATGTCAGGTATACAAAAAAAATTCCAGATGAAATGTTCTTTCACCTTCGGCTGAGGAGGCTCTTCATCAATGAAATCATTTAAGTCCTCACTGCTGCTGGATGGTCTGGAGAAGGAAAAGGGTGGGGTTTTTATTAGTTGTAAAAAAAAACTGTTAGCAACCAATGAAAAGAGGTATTTTAAGGTCAAATGACTTGACGCGCTTACGCTGCGCGCACCGGAACACTTCCTGGGGCGCTTACGCGGCGCGAACATAGGCGCTTCTGGGGTCGCTTACGCGGTGCGAACGTAGGCGCTTCCGGGGGCGCTTACACGGCACGCAAGAGTGACGTTTTGATAGCTTTACGAAAATTCATTTTCATTTCGTAAATTATAAATATTGCTTTTATAAGTATGGTACTAAATGTCTTGCGTTATTATTTACTTTTCATACATATTTTTTTAAACGAACACAGATATAGCGCTCTCGGTGCGCTCTCGGGAGAGCTTACTGAAGCGCGCACCCTGAGCGCCCCAGGAAGAAATGATAAAAAATAAATAAAATAAAAAGCATTAGAAAAATATTATTATAAAAAAAATATTAATAATTAATACTTACACAAAACAGCAAATAAAAATTAAAAAAATGTAGGTTACAAACTCGATATGGAAAGGAATTAGCTTTTAAAAAACCTTTGAAATTTAGTGAAAAAACCAGAGGTTTCACAATCGTTATAGTTAGGAATTAGCATTTAAAAAACCATTGAAATTCACAAAAAAAAACATAGGTTTCACAATCGTTATAGTTAGGAATTAGCATTTAAAAAAACCTTTGAAATTCACTGAAAAAACCATAGGTTTCACACTTGTTATAGCTAGTTCAAACCAGTTATAGTTAGCTGAACAGTTTACTCACACAAAACCATTAAAATTTCCACGTTATAGTTAGTTGGACTCACTATAACTCGCGCGCCCGCAATCCACTGCTGATGATGTCACATATTACATCATTCATGACATGGTCAGTGACATCACTGATGACATCACTGATGACATCTCAAATGACATCACTGATGACTTCACTGATGACATCATCCAGTGTCTGTGTGTTTCTGTAAAGTTTAAATATGTTTTACATATTGAAGAATGAGTGGATGTATAAGTCTCTGGATGAATAGGTACATTGCGAAGTGTTCATTTCAAAGCCCTGAATGTACCTATTCAGGGCTGAACGACTGAGGCACACTACATGATCCAGAAATCACTGCCCATCAGAGGCCGTATATTAACTGAAAAGAGGGTGTGTCTCAAGCATCACGCGAACCTTTGAAAAAGAAGCACTCGGCTTTGAAACGCATCCGGTTGCATCAGCTGTCTGCCCAATGGAGTGTTCTCACCATGGTGGTCAGTGCTCGAGTGAGTCTCTGCCCTAGGGGCAACTTGAACTTTGAGTTAACACGCGGCCGCCCTTGCCGCGAGAGACTGCACCAGACCCTAAAGTCGGCGCAACGAGGTTTGGATCCACTTCACCTCACGTGGGGTACTGACTTTGGATATTAAGCGCACCGGAGGACAGAAGTCCATTCAGGGCTTTTAAATGAACACTTCGCAATGTACCTATTCAGGGCTGAACAACGGAGGCACACTACATGATCCAGAAATCACTGCCCATCAAAGGGCGTATATTAACTGTAAAGAGGGTGTGTTTCAAGCATCACGCGAAGATGAACCTTTGATAAAGAAGCACTCGGCTTCGAAACGCGTCAGGTTGCATCAGCTGTCTGCCCGATGGAGCGTTTTCACCATGGTGGTCAGTGCTCGAGTGAGTCTCTGCCCTAGGGGCAACTTGAGCTTTGATATATATAGGTTGCCAGTAGGTATATAGAGTTAGGACCTAGTTACCATAGAAAATTCCGAACATTCTATTGGGAATAACTTTGGCGCCGATTGACGGATCTGCTTGTAATTTTCCTTAAATTAGCCTCGCTGCGCTCCGCTCTTTCCCTGAAAGTTTCAGGGGGATTCGTCAAGCGGGGGTCGAGAAAAAAGGGGGGTCCCAAAACATGTTTTCCCCATGTTAATTTTCATTGGGACATTCTGACAAGGCTACAGCTCGAACGGCTGAACGGAATTACACCAGATTTTGCAAAATGGTAAGGACTGGTATACAGCAGTGCCTTTTGTATGTTTGGTGTACATACCTCCAGTAGTTTTTGAGAAAATTGAATGTGAAATTGAGTCCAATGCAATTTTCCATAGGACCTTTAGACACAGCTACAGCCCGAACGGCTGAATGGAATTACTGCAAACTTGGCAACATGGTAGAGCCTGGTATGCAGAAGTGCCTTTTGTATATTTGGTGAAAATCCATTCAGTAATTATTGAGAAAATTGACTTTTTTCAAATTATATATCTATGGGTGGGACACACTGCGCGCACGGGCTTGCACCGTCCTTGCACTGTCCTTGCACGTGCACGGACCTTAGCGTGCGCGCGCGGAATTCTGATTGGCTGTTGGACGTCTGTCAATATTCTAGTCAGTCGAAATGAGGAAGTGTTGTCCGCCATCTTGTTTTTTTGGCAGATGATAGTGGTTGTAATCAGAAGTGTAATAGTTGACAAGGAGGCAGGGTAGAGATTCCTGAGCCCCCTAGGTTTTGTCATGGGGTCTGTAAAGGACCCCGAAGGTAGAAAACAATAAAAAATAAAATTTTTAAAACTCGCGGGGTTCGCGCACCGTGCGTGGACTTCGACTCAAAAAGACAAAAAATAAATTCATTAAAATAACAAGTTTCAGTGTTTAGATGTTGGTTGAGTGCAACATTGAGTGATGACTCTTTCACCTTTGGCTTTAGGTAGGTGTTTTGTGGAGAGTTAGTATGGTAATTGGTAGAGAGCATTGGGGGTAGGTTGAACATTATGTGAGTTTGAAAGTGTTGATAATTTGAACCAATTAAAATGTGACTTTGGTTTTGATTTTGTGTGTGATAAAATGTGATTGGCTGGGTATTTGATTATGTATGAAAAATGAGCGGGAAACACAGCCATTTTGAGATTTTAGTGTTTGAGGTATACTTCTGAGGTGTGAGATTGAGACAGAATTTACTGTTCAACAGTTTTCTAGAAGGTGAGTTGTTACTTTGTAAGGAGTACTCTGTTGTTCACTTTAAGTTAATAGGAAAAATGTTTTCTGTTAGTTATTTAATGTTTTTCTGTTTTACTTATGGATTGAGTAGGGCAACATCAGATGCAGTGCTTTATATTTCTAATTCTTGCTTGAAACTATACACTGTCCAGGGAAACAAGGCCAATTTGTGACTATAGTGTCTGAGGTAGTTTTGTGAGGAAATTTTGGTGTTCAATTTCTGGTGTGAGATTTACACAGCAGTGACTCTTCTAATAAAATGTAATAGTTTTTCTCTGCCCTATCTCACTCTTCCTAAGAGCTGTTTCTCTTTCTTTTAAACATAAAATGATGAATGAAAATGAGGAGCCTACCAACATCTCCTTTGAAATATCAGCAACGTTTATTGAGGCAACTTATTCTGTGGTGTATATTGATCCTATAGATGAAACAAATCATGAAGAACATGAAGGAGATACCATGACAGATTTTTTTGATGAAACACTAGATATGGAATTAATGGAATGTGTAGACATTGTTGAGTTTGACGAATCATTTTCAGACATTTTGACGGATGAAATTCCTGATGAAGAATTGCTACAAGTTCTTTTAGATTTTGAAAATTCTGATAAATACATTTTAATTTAGTAAAGAAAAGTTGTTTTGAAAATTATACTTATTTAAATGTAATTTATGAGGTAGTAGCAAAGTGATACAATTTTGTGTTCTTCATGTCCTGCATCCTTTCTTTCACTGACTGTCTCTGATTCACTAGTTTACAACATGAGTAAGTATATAGAACAGCAAGTGTGTTTCACCAGAGTAGGAACTCATGACCCCTTACGCCAATTCTGACCATACATTGAGAAAGGAAGGAATCATGTGAACAAATCTGTTTCTGCTTTCCTAAAAGACTACAGTACGGATTCAATATACCACAATAACTTGCATTACAACATACAAGTATCTACAGAGGAGACGATGTCCATTTCCATTTAGTTTTATTTTTGTTAAAAAATTCCAATAGGTCCGCGCACCGTGAGTGCTCGGTAAATGCACGGTGCGCGAACCCTATTGCCGCCATTTTGTGGTTTCAGAAGAGAGTGAAAAATATAACTTAAAAACGTGGGAAGGGGGTAAGGTAGAGTGTCCCTGACCCCTTAGGCCTTCTCAGGGGGTCCTTCAAGGACTCCTAAGGTTAAAAATAATGTTTATTTAAAAAAAATAACAGAAAACATGATTGGTCCCCGCACGGGGGGAGTGCTCGGTGCGTGCTCGGTGCGCGGACCTCGGAAAAAACTAATAAAAAAATTAAGTTAAAAATCATATTTGAGTGTTTACATGTTAGTTGGCTCTAAAAAGAGCCGTTGTGTTCATTGCGTTTTTTTTGGTACCTGCAAGTAAGCACCAATGCAGAGTCTGATGTTGCAGAGATAGACTCTGTTCCCTTCATCAGTGAAATGTAAACCATCTGTCCTATAGATGCCTTGCATGTTGTAACGCAAGTTGTTGTGGTATATACAACCCATTCTATAGTCTCTCATGAATGCAGAAACAGATTTTTTTACATGTTTCCTTGCTTTCTCAATCTGTGGACAAATTTGATTGGACCAATTCCATTTTTGCCTTTGGCATATATTGGAATAGACAAAGGCAGTCCAAAGAAGTCTTTCAATAGCATTTCCAGACCAACCCCAGTCAAAGTGCATAAGTCATTTCCACCACAGTGCACAATTATGAGGTCAGGGTGTGGGAGATGCATGAAGGATTTCACCAATGGTTTCAATTGGTGACATCTCAATCCGCTCTGGCCAATCCATAAAATATCCACATTTGGTAAATCAAGGTTTAAAATTCCTCTGTTTGTTGCATACCTTTTAGACCAGAATACAAAGCTGTTACCTACAAACCATACTGAAAGGATGTTCAGGGCAGATCTGGTTGTACTCAGATGAGGGCTGTAAATGAAATGGCAGTTGAAAAGTTTGCAGTTTAGAAAAAAAAGAGGAGGACATTCACTGCACTTGAAGCTTAAGAAATGATTGGTGCTTTCTGAAAATGCAAAAGAGTTTATTAGGGTGCATAGTTTTCTTTTTTAAAAGAAGCAATTCTAATGATTCAGAAAAGCTCATTGAAAGGAACATTGCACATGATTAGCTGTTATATTGAAAGCTCTAACAACCTTGCTGGATTCATTTGCAACATAGTATGATGAACTTTTAAACTCTGTTCTTCCTTAGGTGGGAGTTACTATGGTAACAGGTTGATTGAGCAGTAGGGGGATGGGTGAATATTATGTGAGTTTTAAAGTGTGGAAATGTAGAACCAATTGAAATGTTAGTTTAGTTTTGAAATAGTTTGGAAGACATTTGATTGGTTATGAGCAGAAATAAGTGAGAAGAATGAGTGGTAAACTGTGCCATTTCTGTTTCCAGTGTCTGAGCTGCAGTTCAGGGATTCTGCTTAAGAAAATCTGGTGTGTGCTTCACACTGTTCTACATTTTCAAAAGTGATTTTACAGGTGTGTGATCGTTCATTTAATATAGAGAGAGTGCTGTTTGCAGTATTGGGAAGCATAACAAGGATATTGGGCTTCATTACTGTTGTATTTTGTAAATGAGTCAGGTTTCTCAATTTATGTCATTAGTAAAATGCATTACGCATTTCTCACAGCATTTCATATTCTTGTCTGTGTGCCAATTTTATTACTCTGCATGCATATTCTGCTTGCACTCATGTCAAACATTGTGCAAGGGGCTTGTAAATATGCCTCTCTTTTTTGTATATTGTATCTCAATTTATGCCATTAGTAAAATCCTTTACGCATCTCTCACAGCATTTCATATTCTTGTCTGTGTGCCAATTTTATTACTCTGCATGCATTTTCTGCTTGCACCCATGTCAAACATTGCGCAAGGGGCTTGTAAATATGCCTCTCTTTTTTGTATATTGTATCTCAATATATGCCATTAGTAAAATCCTTTACGCATCTCTCAAGGCATTTCATATTCTTGTCTGTGTGGCAATTTTATTACTCTGCATGCATTTTCTGCTCGCACCCATGTCAAACATTGTGTAAGGGGCTTGTAAATATGCCTCTCTTTTTTGTATATTCTATCTCAATGTATGCCATTAGTAAAATCCTTTATGCATCTCTCACAGCATTTCATATTCTTGTCTGTGTGCCAATTTTATTACTCTGCATGCATTTTCTGCTTGCACCCATGTCAAACATTGTGCAAGGGGCTTGTAAATATGCCTCTCTTTTTTGTATATTCTATCTCAATTTATGCCATTAGTGAAATCCCTTACGCATCTCTCACAACATTTCATCTTCTTGTCTGCGTGCCAATTTTATTACTCTGCATGCATTTTTTACTTGCACCCATGTCAAACATTGTGCAAGGGGCTTGTAAATATGCCTCTCTTTTTTGTATATTGTATCTCATTTTATGCCATTAGTAAAATCCTTTATGCATCTCTCAAGGCATTTCATATTCTTGTCTGTGTGCCAATTTTATTACTCTGCATGCATTTTCTGCTTGCACCCATGTCAAACATTGTGCAAGGGGCTTGTAAATATGCCTCTCTTTTTTGTATATTGTATCTCAATTTATGTCATTAGTAAAATCCTTTACGCATCTCCCAAGGCATTTCATATTCTTGTCTATGTGCCAATTTTATTACTCTGCATGCATTTTCTGCTTGCACCCATGTAAAACATTGCGCAAGGGGCTTGTACATATGCCTCTCTTTTTTGTATATTGTATGTCAATTTATGCCATTAGTAAAATCCTTTACACATCTCACACAGGCATTTCATATTCTTGTTTGTGTGGCAATTGTATTACTCTGAATGCATTTTCTGCTTGCACCCATGTCAAACATTGTGCAAGGGGCTTGTAAATATGCCTCTCTTTTTTGTATATTCTATCTCAATTTATGCCATTAGTGAAATCCCTTACGCATCTCTCACAACATTTCATCTTCTTGTCTGCGTGCCAATTTTTTTACTCTGCATGCATTTTCTACTTGCACCCATGTCAAACATTGTGCAAGGGGCTTGTAAATATGCCTCTCTTTTTTGTATATTGTATCTCATTTTATGCCATTAGTAAAATCCTTTATGCATCTCTCAAGGCATTTCATATTCTTGTCTGTGTGCCAATTTTATTACTCTGCATGCATTTTCTGCTTGCACCCATGTCAAACATTGTGCAAGGGGCTTGTAAATATGCCTCTCTTTTTTGTATATTGTATCTCAATTTATGTCATTAGTAAAATCCTTTACGCATCTCCCAAGGCATTTCATATTCTTGTCTATGTGCCAATTTTATTACTCTGCATGCATTTTCTGCTTGCACCCATGTAAAACATTGCGCAAGGGGCTTGTAAATATGCCTCTCTTTTTTGTATATTGTATGTCAATTTATGCCATTAGTAAAATCCTTTACACATCTCACACAGGCATTTCATATTCTTGTTTGTGTGGCAATTGTATTACTCTGAATGCATTTTCTGCTTGCACACATGTCAAACATTGCACAAGGGGCTTGTAAATATGCCTCTATTTTTATATATTGTATCTCAATTTATGCCATTAGTAAAATCCTTTACACATCTCTCAAGGCATTTCATATTCTTGTCTGTGTGCCAATTTTATTACTCTGCATGCATTTACTGCTTGCACCCATGTGAAACATTGCACAAAAGGGGTTTGTAAATATGCCTCTCTTTTTTGTATATTCTATCTCAATTTATGCCATTAGTAAAATCCTTTATGCATCTCTCACAGCATTTCATATTCTTGTCTGTGTGCCAATTTTATTACTCTGCATGCATTTTCTGCTTGCACCCATGTCAAACATTGTGCAAGGGGCTTGTAAATATGCCTCTCTTTTTGTATATTCTATCTCAATTTATGCCATTAGTAAAATCCTTTATGCATCTCTCACAGCATTTCATATTCTTGTCTGTGTGCCAATTTTATTACTCTGCATGCATTTTCTGCTTGCACCCATGTCAAACATTGTACAAGGGGCTTGTAAATATGCCTCTCTTTTTTGTATATTGTATCTCATTTTATGCCATTAGTAAAATCCTTTATGTATCTCTCAGGGCATTTCATATTCTTGTCTGTGTGCCAATTTTATTACTCTGCATGCATTTTCTGCTTGCACCCATGTCAAACATTGTGCAAGGGGCTTGTAAATCTGCCTCTCTTTTTTGTATATTGTATCTCATTTTATGCCATTAGTAAAATCCTTTATGCATCTCTCAAGGCATTTCATATTCTTGTCTGTGTGCCAATTTTATTACTCTGCATGCATTTTCTGCTTGCACCCATGTAAAACATTGCGCAAGGGGCTAGTAAATATGCCTCTCTTTTTTGTATATTGTATGTCAATTTATGCCATTAGTAAAATCCTTTACACATCTCACACAGGCATTTCATATTCTTGTTTGTGTGGCAATTTTATTACTCTGCATGCATTTTCTGCTTGCACTCATGTCAAACATTGCGCAAGGGGCTTGTAAATATGCCTCTCTTTTTATATATTGTATCTCAATTTATGCCATTAGTAAAATCCTTTACACATCTCTCAAGGCATTTCATATTCTTGTCTGTGTGCCAATTTTATTACTCTGCATGCATTTACTGCTTGCACCCATGTGAAACATTGCACAAAAGGGGTTTGTAAATATGCCTCTCTTTTTTGTATAGTCTATCTCAATTTATGCCATTAGTAAAATCCTTTATGCATCTCTCACAGCATTTCATATTCTTGTCTGTGTGCCAATTTTATTACTCTGCATGCATTTTCTGCTTGCACCCATGTCAAACATTGTGCAAGGGGCTTGTAAATATGCCTCTCTTTTTGTATATTCTATCTCAATTTATGCCATTAGTAAAATCCTTTATGCATCTCTCACAGCATTTCATATTCTTGTCTGTGTGCCAATTTTATTAGTCTGCATGCATTTTCTGCTTGCACCCATGTCAAACATTGTACAAGGGGCTTGTAAATATGCCTCTCTTTTTTGTATATTGTATCTCATTTTATGACACTAGTAAAATCCTTTATGCATCTCTCAAGGCATTTCATATTCTTGTCTGTGTGCCAATTTTATTACTCTGCATGCATTTTCTGCTTGCACCCATGTCAAACATTGCGCAAGGGGCTTGTAAATATGCCTCTCTTTTTTGTATATTGTATGTCAATTTATGCCATTAGTAAAATCCTTTACGCATCTCTCACAGGCATTTCACATTCTTGTTTGTGCGGCAATTTTATTACTCTGCATGCATTTTCTGCTTGCACTCATGTCAAACATTGCGCAAGGGGCTTGTAAATATGCCTCTCTTTTTTGTATATTGTATCTCAATTTATGCCATTAGTAAAATCCTTTACACATCTCTCAAGGCATTTCATATGTTTGTCTGTGTGCCAATTTTAATTACTCTGCATGCATTTACTGCTTGCACCCATGTGAAACATTGCACAAAAGGGGTTTGTAAATATGCCTCTCTTTTTTTTAATTTCTATCTCAATTTATGCCATTAGTAAAATCCTTTACGCATCTCTCAAGGCATTTCATATTCTTGTCTATGTGCCAATTATATTACCTCTGCATGCATTTTCTGCTTGCACCCATGTCAAACATTGGGCAAGGGGCTTTTAAATATGCCTCTCTTTTTTGTATATTCTATCTCAATTTATGCCATTAGTAAAATTCTTTACGCATCTCTCAAGGCATTTCATATTCTTGTCTGTGTGCCAATGATATTACTCTGCATGCATTTTCTGCTTGCACCCATGTCAAACATTGGGCAAGGGGCTTGTAAATATGCCTCTCTTTTTTGTATATTCTAACTCAATTTATGCCATTAGTAAAATCCTTTACACATCTCTCGCAGCATTTCATATACTTGTCTGTGTGCCAATTTTATTACTCTGCATGCATTTTCTGCTTGCACTCATGTCAAACATTGTGCAAGGGGCTTGTAAATATGCCTCTCTTTTTTGTATATTGTATCTCAATTTATGCCATTAGTAAAATCCTTTACGCATCTCTCACAGCATTTCATATTCTTGTCTGTGTGCCAATTTTATTACTCTGCATGCATTTTCTGCTTGCACCCATGTCAAACATTGCGCAAGGGGCTTGTAAATATGCCTCTCTTTTTTGTATATTGTATCTCAATATATGCCATTAGTAAAATCCTTTACGCTTCTCTCAAGGCATTTCATATTCTTGTCTGTGTGGCAATTTTATTACTCTGCATGCATTTTCTGCTCGCACCCATGTCAAACATTGTGTAAGGGGCTTGTAAATATGCCTCTCTTTTTTGTATATTCTATCTCAATTTATGCCATTAGTAAAATCCTTTATGCATCTCTCACAGCATTTCATATTCTTGTCTGTGTGCCAATTTTATTACTCTGCATGCATTTTCTGCTTGCACCCATGTCAAACATTGTGCAAGGGGCTTGTAAATATGCCTCTCTTTTTTGTATATTCTATCTCAATTTATGCCATTAGTGAAATCCCTTACGCATCTCTCACAACATTTCATCTTCTTGTCTGCGTGCCAATTTTATTACTCTGCATGCATTTTTTACTTGCACCCATGTCAAACATTGTGCAAGGGGCTTGTAAATATGCCTCTCTTTTTTGTATATTGTATCTCATTTTATGCCATTAGTAAAATCCTTTATGCATCTCTCAAGGCATTTCATATTCTTGTCTGTGTGCCAATTTTATTACTCTGCATGCATTTTCTGCTTGCACCCATGTCAAACATTGTGCAAGGGGCTTGTAAATATGCCTCTCTTTTTTGTATATTGTATCTCAATTTATGTCATTAGTAAAATCCTTTACGCATCTCCCAAGGCATTTCATATTCTTGTCTATGTGCCAATTTTATTACTCTGCATGCATTTTCTGCTTGCACCCATGTAAAACATTGCGCAAGGGGCTTGTACATATGCCTCTCTTTTTTGTATATTGTATGTCAATTTATGCCATTAGTAAAATCCTTTACACATCTCACACAGGCATTTCATATTCTTGTTTGTGTGGCAATTGTATTACTCTGAATGCATTTTCTGCTTGCACCCATGTCAAACATTGTGCAAGGGGCTTGTAAATATGCCTCTCTTTTTTGTATATTTTATCTCAATTTATGCCATTAGTGAAATCCCTTACGCATCTCTCACAACATTTCATCTTCTTGTCTGCGTGCCAATTTTTTTACTCTGCATGCATTTTCTACTTGCACCCATGTCAAACATTGTGCAAGGGGCTTGTAAATATGCCTCTCTTTTTTGTATATTGTATCTCATTTTATGCCATTAGTAAAATCCTTTATGCATCTCTCAAGGCATTTCATATTCTTGTCTGTGTGCCAATTTTATTACTCTGAATGCATTTTCTGCTTGCACCCATGTCAAACATTGTGCAAGGGGCTTGTAAATATGCCTCTCTTTTTTGTATATTGTATCTCAATTTATGTCATTAGTAAAATCCTTTACGCATCTCCCAAGGCATTTCATATTCTTGTCTATGTGCCAATTTTATTACTCTGCATGCATTTTCTGCTTGCACCCATGTAAAACATTGCGCAAGGGGCTTGTAAATATGCCTCTCTTTTTTGTATATTGTATGTCAATTTATGCCATTAGTAAAATCCTTTACACATCTCACACAGGCATTTCATATTCTTGTTTGTGTGGCAATTGTATTACTCTGAATGCATTTTCTGCTTGCACACATGTCAAACATTGCGCAAGGGGCTTGTAAATATGCCTCTATTTTTATATATTGTATCTCAATTTATGCCATTAGTAAAATCCTTTACACATCTCTCAAGGCATTTCATATTCTTGTCTGTGTGCCAATTTTATTACTCTGCATGCATTTACTGCTTGCACCCATGTGAAACATTGCACAAAAGGGGTTTGTAAATATGCCTCTCTTTTTTGTATATTCTATCTCAATTTATGCCATTAGTAAAATCCTTTATGCATCTCTCACAGCATTTCATATTCGTGGCTGTGTGCCAATTTTATTACTCTGCATGCATTTTCTGCTTGCACCCATGTCAAACATTGTGCAAGGGGCTTGTAAATATGCCTCTCTTTTTGTATATTCTATCTCAATTTATGCCATTAGTAAAATCCTTTATGCATCTCTCACAGCATTTCATATTCTTGTCTGTGTGCCAATTTTATTACTCTGCATGCATTTTCTGCTTGCACCCATGTCAAACATTGTACAAGGAAGGGGCTTGTAAATATGCCTCTCTTTTTTGTATATTGTATCTCATTTTATGCCATTAGTAAAATCCTTTATGTATCTCTCAGGGCATTTCATATTCTTGTCTGTGTGCCAATTTTATTACTCTGCATGCATTTTCTGCTTGCACCCATGTCAAACATTGTGCAAGGGGCTTGTAAATCTGCCTCTCTTTTTTGTATATTGTATCTCATTTTATGCCATTAGTAAAATCCTTTATGCATCTCTCAAGGCATTTCATATTCTTGTCTGTGTGCCAATTTTATTACTCTGCATGCATTTTCTGCTTGCACCCATGTAAAACATTGCGCAAGGGGCTTGTAAATATGCCTCTCTTTTTTGTATATTGTATGTCAATTTATGCCATTAGTAAAATCCTTTACACATCTCACACAGGCATTTCATATTCTTGTTTGTGTGGCAATTTTATTACTCTGCATGCATTTTCTGCTTGCACTCATGTCAAACATTGCGCAAGGGGCTTGTAAATATGCCTCTCTTTTTATATATTGTATCTCAATTTATGCCATTAGTAAAATCCTTTACACATCTCTCAAGGCATTTCATATTCTTGTCTGTGTGCCAATTTTATTACTCTGCATGCATTTACTGCTTGCACCCATGTGAAACATTGCACAAAAGGGGTTTGTAAATATGCCTCTCTTTTTTGTATAGTCTATCTCAATTTATGCCATTAGTAAAATCCTTTATGCATCTCTCACAGCATTTCATATTCTTGTCTGTGTGCCAATTTTATTACTCTGCATGCATTTTCTGCTTGCACCCATGTCAAACATTGTGCAAGGGGCTTGTAAATATGCCTCTCTTTTTGTATATTCTATCTCAATTTATGCCATTAGTAAAATCCTTTATGCATCTCTCACAGCATTTCATATTCTTGTCTGTGTGCCAATTTTATTAGTCTGCATGCATTTTCTGCTTGCACCCATGTCAAACATTGTACAAGGGGCTTGTAAATATGCCTCTCTTTTTTGTATATTGTATCTCATTTTATGACACTAGTAAAATCCTTTATGCATCTCTCAAGGCATTTCATATTCTTGTCTGTGTGCCAATTTTATTACTCTGCATGCATTTTCTGCTTGCACCCATGTCAAACATTGCGCAAGGGGCTTGTAAATATGCCTCTCTTTTTTGTATATTGTATGTCAATTTATGCCATTAGTAAAATCCTTTACGCATCTCTCACAGGCATTTCACATTCTTGTTTGTGTGGCAATTTTATTACTCTGCATGCATTTTCTGCTTGCACTCATGTCAAACATTGCGCAAGGGGCTTGTAAATATGCCTCTCTTTTTTGTATATTGTATCTCAATGTATGCCATTAGTAAAATCCTTTACACATCTCTCAAGGCATTTCATATTTTTGTCTGTGTGCCAATTTTAATTACTCTGCATGCATTTACTGCTTGCACCCATGTGAAACATTGCACAAAAGGGGTTTGTAAATATGCCTCTCTTTTTTTTAATTTCTATCTCAATTTATGCCATTAGTAAAATCCTTTACGCATCTCTCAAGGCATTTCATATTCTTGTCTATGTGCCAATTATATTACTCTGCATGCATTTTCTGCTTGCACCCATGTCAAACATTGGGCAAGGGGCTTTTAAATATGCCTCTCTTTTTTGTATATTCTATCTCAATTTATGCCATTAGTAAAATTCTTTACGCATCTCTCAAGGCATTTCATATTCTTGTCTGTGTGCCAATGATATTACTCTGCATGCATTTTCTGCTTGCACCCATGTCAAACATTGGGCAAGGGGCTTGTAAATATGCCTCTCTTTTTTGTATATTCTAACTCAATTTATGCCATTAGTAAAATCCTTTACACATCTCTCGCAGCATTTCATATACTTGTCTGTGTGCCAATTTTATTACTCTGCATGCATTTTCTGCTTGCACCCAGGTCAAACATTGCGCAAGGGGCTTGTAAATATGCCTCTCTTTTTTGTATATTCTATCTCAATTTATGCCATTAGTAAAATCCTTTACACATCTCTCACAGCATTTCATATTCTTGTCTGTGTGCCAATTTTATTACTCTGCATGCATTTTCTGCTTGCACCCATGTCAAACATTGCGCAAGGGGCTTGTACATATGCCTCTTTTTTTGTATATTGTATCTCAATTCATGCCATTAGTAAAATCCTTTATGCATCTCTCACAGGCATTTCATATTCTTGTTTGTGTGGCAATTTTATTACTCTGCATGCATTTTCTGCTTGTACCCATGGAAAAAAAAATTGCGCAAGGGGCTTGTAAATATGCCTCTCTTTTTTGTATATTCTATCTCAATTTATGCCATTAGTAAAATCATTTACGCATCTCTCAAGGCATTTCATATTCTTGTTTGTGTGCCAATTCTATCACTCTGCATGCATTTACTGCTTGTACCCATGTTAAACATTGTGAAAGGGGCTTGTAAATGTGCTCCTCTTATATTCCATCTCAATTGATGCCATTATTGAAATCCTTTATGCATCTCCCACACCTTTTCATATTGTTTTCTATCTGCTATTCCTATCCCTCTCCATATATTCACTGCTTGCACCCATGTTAAAGGTTGCGCAAGGCGCTTGTAAAAAAGGAGCATATTTACAAGCCAAATTAAATTATTAGCACTATCTCTGTACCAGCATTGTATCCAAGCATGAGAAACACTTTAAAAAGAAGTCTACCCTGTAAGCTAAAAGATACAAACTGTGAGCACACACAGCTAACATTATGGAAAAAGATGAAAATATAATTCCTTAATTCACATGTGTTCCTTGTCAAAAAACTTAAAGCCAGACATTTCAACCAAAAAACATTTAGAATGGTAAATCGTTTTAGACACAGAGAGTGAGATGAGACACACACACAAACAGACAGATGGTGTAGGCAGAGATTGAGATGATACACACATACAAACAGAGAGATGGTGGAAGGAGAGAGTGAGATGAGGCATGCAAAGAGGGATATGGTGCACGCAGAGAGTGATATGAGACACACAAAGAGATGTGAACTAGTGTTTATATTGTTTAGTTAATGTAATTGCTATGTGCTATGTTAGTAGTGGTCTATAATATGTTATATTTTTCTTTTCAACAGATTGTAAATATCTACTGAGTCATAATAGATTATGCCTACCAAGAATAGCAAACAAAGAGTTTATAAGCAAGCTTTATCAATCAAGAGGACTGAATTAGAAGATTCATCCAGAAGACAATCTTCAGAGAAAAGAAAACATGTTCCTGGCCATTCACCTGTGCTTCCTGTTTTTTTGCAGGATAACTTGAATGGACTCTTGTGCAAAGGTTATTACTTTTTGGCAACTAATTCATTGCATCATCAAATTCTTAAGTTCAGGTTGGATATTTGCAACCATTGATGCTTGCATTGGTGGTGCTGTTGCTTCAGAAGAAGTGCTGGGAACTGAGCCCTGCTCCTCTGATGATCTTTTTATTACAGCTTTACTCCAATTGTTTGGGTGTATATTCCGGGCATGGCATTCCATGCTATACGTTCCATAGCGGTACTGCTTCTGTGGATTCCCTCTTGAAAGTAATGTGTGACAGATTTTACATGTGACAAAAGGCGCATTTACCTTATTCACTCTTTCTGTTTTTTTTTTTAATTTCCGTACTATGGACTCTCTCTGTGTTCTAGGGGTTTCAGGAACAAAATCTTCTGAAGATGAAGTAGAAGAATGAACTTTTTACACAAAACAATTGTTGCATCTGTGGTTCCGGTTCTTCTGCAAAATTACAATGGACTGTTGTCCGAAGGCTACTAATTCATTGCAATGTATGCATTGCATCATTAAATTTTTCAGTTCTGGCTGAATGTTCGCCACCATTGAAGATGGCATTGGTGGTACCTCGGTTCTTGCTGTAGATGTACTAGGAGAAGAGTCCTGCTCCTGAGATCTTTGCACCACACCTCTACTCCAATTGTTGGGGTGTATATTTTTTACATGGCGTTCCATGCTGTGGGTTCCGAATGAATATTTCTTATTAGGATTTCCTCTAGATAACACTGTGTCACAGATCTTGCAGGTGACCAGTGGTGCATTTACTTTCTTCTGATGTTCTGGAAAGCTGAAAAACTTCCAGACTATGGACTCCTTCTTCTTACTTGGGCGAGGGTCCTCTTCAACAAAGTCTTCATTAGAAGAATGGTCAGACTCTAAATGTTCAGCCATTTTAAAGTATTTTTCTGTAGCTAGGAGCTGTAGAAAAAAGGTGTTGCTTCTCTGAAAGCCAAAGAAGAATGATGAAAATGGGAGGGGTCTTTCAACAATTGGAGTAGGAAGTATTATAATTCAATTAAATCTTTTGTTTTATGGTCAGATGGTTGGACGTAAGCTTACGGAGCGCTTACGGAGCGTTTACAGAGCGCTTACGCAAGCTTACGTTGCGTTTACGTTTCATTTACGGAGCGCTTATGTCATCTTATGATGTGCTTACGTGGTACGCACCCTCGTGAGATATATAATTGTTTAAATAAAGTTATATATGTTGTTTAAAAGTTTAAAATAAACATGTTCTTTATTATCCCAGTTAATATGTTCCTTTATATTGCACAATGAATATGTAGATATAATGATTTAGCACCCTCGTGAGATTTATAATTGTTTAAATAAAGTTATATATGTTGTTTAAAAGTTTAAAATAAACATGTTCTTTATTATCCTAGGTAATGTGTTCCTTTATATTGTTCAATGAATACGTAGATATAATGATTTAAAGTTTATAAAACTTTCGAAGGTAAATAATGAATTCCTGTGTACATGCATATCTGTGCATGTACATTTGTGCCATGTGGCACACATACATGCCCTAAAACCATGTATGTGTGTGTGACATGGCACACAAATCAGAATCAAGGGTGCAACAGGGTGTCAAAGTGACAACCTGTCTCCCTTTACAATTCGGTAATTTTACCGATTCAATATTTACTGATTCGGTAATTGCCATTGATTCCTATTGTTCTCAAAATTTATAGGAATCAATTGGAATTACCAAATCGGTAAATACCGATTCGGTAAAATGACTGAATTATACAGATTCGGTAATTTCAAAAGAGAAATTACCTACATCCCATTTACGTACTCTTAAATATTGAATTGGTATGATTCGGTATTTAAGAGTAGGTAAATCAAAATTACATATATCTGGCCCATAGTGTTGTAACATATTTATATAGATATGTTACATTTCAGTGCTTTGGAAGTAATACAGTATGCTATAGGTAAACACCTTATAGATTTATGCTGTACCACATCCTTATAGTTTTGCACTTTGACATTCACTATGACAAACTTTTACATACAAACATAGAAATTTAGGGGCATATTACCAAGCAATAGCGATAATTATCGCTATTGCTTGGTTAGAGACAAAAATGTATCGCTGCGCTGCGGCGATTTTTACCGCAAATAAACCTTGGTATTATCAAGGTTTATCGCTAATGCGATAAAAATTGCCGCAAATGAATGAATATCGCTGAAAAGTCAGCGATATTCATGCATTACCGAGCTAATGCTCTTAGCCATGTTATCCACCTCCCATTGGATAACATGGCTAAGAACTGCTCAGGGCAGGTGTTAGCTTTTGGAGATATTCGCGCTTAGCGCGAATATCTCCAAAAGTTGGTAATAGGAGATAGCGATGTTAGCGACTGTTTTCAGTCGCTAACATCTTGGCACGCCCACTTTGCATGTCATTAGTGATAAATATCACTGACATGCAAAGTGGGGCTCAAGATGGTCGCTATCTCCTACTAGCTGTCGCTAACTGGTGTTAGCGACAGCTAGGTAATAGGGAGATAATTTTATCTCCGCTTTCTTGGCTTTTAAAGCCAAAAAAGCGGAGATAAACCTCCTTGATAATATGCCCCCATGTTCTTTTTTTAACCAGTAGAGGTAGTTCTTAAAATAAATATTTTTTTGATGGAAAAACTTAGAAAAATAAACTTTTTACACAAAACAATTGTTCAACAGGAACAAACTATGAAAGAAAAAATTATTTGCTGCATCTGTGGTTCCTGCTTTGCAAAATAACTTCAATGGACTTTTGTCCGAAGGCTACTAATTTATTGCAATGTATGCATTGCATCATTAAATTTTTCAGTTCTGGCTGAATGTTCACCACCATTGAAGATGACATTGGTGGTACTCTGATTCTTGCTGTAGATGTACTAGGAGAAGAGTCCAGTTCCTGAGATCTTTGCACCACAGCTCTACTCCAATTGTTGGGGTGTATATTTTTTACATGGCGTTCCATGCTGTGGTTTCCGAATGAATGTTTCTTATTAGGATTTCCTCTAGATAACACTGTGTCACAGATCTTGCAGGTGACCAGTGGTGCATTTACTTTCTTCTGATGTTCTGGAAAGCTGAAAAACTTCCAGACTATGGACTCCTTCTTCTTACTCTCTGACTTACTCTCAGACTCTGGATGTTCAGCCATTTTGAGTATTTTTCTGTAGCTAGGAGCTGTAGAAAAAAGGTGTTGCTTCTCTGAAAGCCAAAGAAGAATAATGAACATGGGAGGGGTCTTTCAGCAATTGGAGTAGGAAGTATTATAAACCAATTAAATCTATTTACGGAGCGCTAACGTTATCTTACAATGTGTTTTATAATTGCTTAAATAAAGTTATATATGGTCTTTAAATGTTTAAATTAACATGTTTTTTATTATCCCAGATAATGTGCACCTTCACATTGTGCAATGAATAAGTAGATATAACGATTTAAAGTCTATAATACTTTCGGGGGTAAGAGCTCGAAGCTTTTATGGTGCACGGACGGAGCTCTTACGTTGCGTGCACGTGCGACGTACCCTCGCAAGATTTGTTACTACTTTGAAAAGTAATATACTTTTGTTAAAAGTAAAAAAAAACATTTTCTACATTAAAGCAGATATTGTCTACCTTTAAAATCTACGTTAAAAACGTAGATATTATGTTTTAGAAATTTAAAAAATTTAAAAAATTTGTCGGGGTAAGAGCTCAGAGTGTTTACGGTGCGCGGACCCCGTAATCATATAAAAAAAACTTGAAAATAAAAATGATATATATATTATATTAAATATATATATTCACTGAAAAAACCATAGGTTTCAAGCCTTACATAGTTAGGTATTAGGATTTAAAAAACCTTGCAAATTCACTAAAAAAAACATAAGTTTCAGGTCATATATAGTTCGGTATTAGCATTTAAAAAACCTTGCAAATTCACTTAAAAAACCATAGGTTTCAGGTCATATATAGTTAGAATTAGCGTTTAAAAAACCTTGCAAATTGACTGAAAAAACCATAGGTTTCAGGTCATATATAGTTAGGTATTAGCATTTAAAATCGTGCAAATTCACTAAAAAATTGGTTTCAAGAATGGTAGTCCGTGTTTAACACTGGGTGTATCAAAGGTTAAATTAGAGTGTGAAGAGGTGCATCGTATTATCACATAAATTATATCATCAGTGATGTGATCAGTGATGTCAATTGAGATGTCATCAGTGATGTCATTTGAGATGTCATCAGTGATGTCATCAGTGATGTCACTGACCATGTCATGAATGATGTAATATTTGACATCATCAGCAGTGGATTGCGGGTGCGCGAAATATAGGTAGTACAACTAACTATATAGGAGCAATTTCAATGGTTTTTTAAATGCTAATTCCTAACTATAAATGACCTGAACCCTATGGTTTTTTGAGTGAATATATATATATATTCACCCAAAAAAATAGGTTTCAGGGACGTTATAGCTAGTTGAACATTTGACTCATATAAAACCAGAGAAATTCGCCTGTTATAGTTAGTTGAGCTAACTATAACTCACGCGCCCACAATGCACTGCTGATGATGTCACATATTACATCACTCATGACATGGTCAGTGACATCACTGATGACATCTCAAATGACATCACTCATGACATCCTCCAGTGAATGTGTATTTCTGTAAAGTTTAAATATGTTTTATATATATGCCAAGTTGTATTGAAGAATGAATGCATTTACAAGTGTCTAAAGGGAATATTTTGTGTGTGCGTGACTGACTGTATAAGTGAGTGATTGAACGTGTCTTACTGAATGCATGGGTTAGTAACTAAACTGTGTGAAAGGCTGTAGTAGTCTCTCCGTTGGTGTGTAAGCAACTTCATGGGTTACTGAACAGCTACATGAGTGTCTATATAGGTTATTGATTTGTTGTCTGAGTATCTGTATGGGTCCCTCAGTAACTGTGTGGGTGGGTGCGTGGGGGGCCGTATGAGTCTGTGCAAAGATGTCTGAGTGGGTGATTCAGTGATTGTATGCATTAAAACATGCATCTGGGAAGGACTGTAAGGGTGAGCTACTGTGTGTATGGGTGTGTTGATGAGTGAATGAATGTCTCAGTGGTATATCTGTGAGTAACTACATATGTTTTAAGGCACTATATGTGAGCGTCAAAGTATATAAATGAGTATACGTGAGACTAAGTTATTTAAAGAGTGCATGTATATATAAGTGTCTGCTTCTATCAGTGATTGTATAAGACAGTAAATAGGTAATAGTTGTAGGAAGATGGATATCTGACTACGGTTACCCCCAAACTTTTTGCCTGGTGTTTAGCTGGTTTTTGACATAGTTGGCCTGGGATCCTGCTATTCAGGGCCCCAGGCTAATTGCTCTCTCCTTAAAATGGACTCCATGTACCTTAGGTGCATACACAATTGGAACTGGTTCACCTTATAGGCCCCTGTAACAGTGTACCATAGGTACCCAGGGCATAGGTGTAGCCAAGGCCTACCAGGAGCTGCATCATGTATTGTGCCACCCCTGGCCTGGCCTCCATAATTTGACACAACTGGCTGATCACTCAGCTGGGGTAAGTTGGTGTAATCACCTCTTACTTAGATATAGTATCCCTATATCTAACCTTAACTGGCCACATATGTTCCTATCAGCCACTCCTATGGAAGGCCTCATCAATCCTGGAGGCAGAGTGCTTGGAAATATGTGAGATGGTGCTCTAGCATGAGCTGAGCCTGTCTGCAGCTGTCGGGAACCACTCCCTTAGCTGTTCCGGGATATTGCCATACCATATACACTTAAGTGCATTAAAATCCTTGCGGTTATATGCTAACTTTGGTTTGGCTCTATCAAAACATGTCGAGTAAGTTGTCATACGATTTGGAATACTATCCCCTCGGCAGTTCTGTCGACGGGGATAGCATTCCACCCTTCTAGAGGGACACGACATGTGTGTAGGCTTAACCCCGGTTAAAGTTAACCAGAGCCTCAGCATCACAAAATGGATGCTGCCACCACAGACACAAGTCTGACCTCCTGCTGCTGGGAGTCCTTCCAGCGAGGGAAGCTTGGACAAAGGGTTTCCTGCCTTGGGAGGTGTGAGCACCACCCCAGACAGGATTTTGTGTATTGGGTAGGACAGGGCTGAATAGAATCAGACATGCCCGGGGCACACAAGGTGTCCCCGTGCATAAGCCAGTCCAAACCGGTCCTGGGACTTTCCAGACCCATGCCTGGCGAGGAGCTGGACAAAGGAAAAGGGGTATAACCGCCCCCCTTCCTGGTCCCACCCAGAGGAGGGACCTAGCAGGTTATCCACCCCTCAGATTGGGAATAAGAGTGGGAGCAGTGCCAGAGCACCTCAGATCATCCTGAATCAACTTGAAACTAAGAAGACAACTGGACTTCGACATTCTGCTGCACAGAAGACTGAAAAGTATCTCCCTTGTGGCCTAGGAGTGGCCACCCTGTGAACACAGGTACCAACCAGCAACTCGACGTCTGCTTTGCCGCCGCCTCCCGCTGGATCCCGAGCCCAGAGCCTGACAAGACCCAGACTCCCTGACTTCTCACAGCCCGATCCACAGTCCCTGCAAAGAAGGGACCCGTGGAGGCACCGAGAGACGTGGGACTGGACCTCTTGGAAGACACCCTAACAGCTGACTGCGCAGCATCCGAGGCATCCTCGACGTTGTGCTTTGAGGACTCAGAACCACCACCACTGAGCAGCTATTGCACCGAAGATCATCCTCCCAGCATCTCCACGATCTGCGTGGGGCCCTTTTGCATTGTGCCACTCGACGCACCATCCCGGTCACTTGCCACGTGGTCAGCGGCCATCTTGGCAATTAAATCTACAAACTACACTGCGGGTCTGGTTGCGCCAGACTTTCCCTCGCTCCTGTAAAAAGGAGCACTCGCTCTGACCTTGCTGGTCCGAGGGATAAGCCTTTTTTGATTCCTGCGTGGCTTGCATTAGCCAAGGCCTGTTTGCTCCAATCAAGTTGCCGACACCGCCAACAGCGAGAAGCCTTTGTGGGACAGCTCGTGATTGACTCCTGGATGTCCTCAACCCCTCGTGTCCACGTGGCTGCAGAGAGAAGCTACACCTCTTCGCCAGTTAGCACCCAACATTGCCTGGTTCCAATCTGGTTCCACGGTAGTCACTGGCTAGTGACTTTGAACATTGTCCCCTCTGCTTTCAGGTCTTCACAACTTCAGATCCACCCTTGGATCCACTGGAACTCTTCACATCGAGCCGTCTGCAGCATCTTCATCTCCAAGCACCATCGACCAGCGTGACGAAACTCGACACTACTTCGACCCTATGCACCCGCGTCCTGTGGGTGAGGTAACTCAGCAACGCCGGTGTTCCCACACTGGTACACACCTCTAGGGCCTGTGTCTTAAGTTTCAGCTTTCTAGGTCACTTGGAAGGTTCCTAACTAACTAACTTTATAACTTTTACGCACCATAGACATTGCATTGGTGAGTGCGTGCACTTTAAACACTGCACCCGAGTCCCGCGGGCCTGTACCGACTTAGTCACTGCTAGTCCCGATCAGCTCCAGCGATTCCCAAGGCCCTAGGCCTGTTTCCTTTTCGATTGGCATCTCTTATACCACTTTCTTAGTATATGGTTTAGGTGGCCCCTAGGGCTCAACCATATTGTGCAACTTTTGTGTATTTTTGAGATTATCATTTGAAAGATCATACAGGTACCTGCTAGGTACATATAAAACAAGACTAGTATACTTAAGTTCTACTGAACTTAGTTGTTGTAGAGGATAGGGAGTAGCACACCCTGACTACAACTACTAGATAGGTTTAGTAGGTAAACACCAGTGTAGGTAGATTGCAACATATCCACCCACACTAGAGCAATGTCTGGAGCAGAGGGTTCCACTGGGAATGTCTCTGTTGAGAGTGACCCTCCAAAGGCACCATCCAGATTTGCTATATTCTCCTTTAAGGAGCTACGGCAGCTTTGTGCCTCAAGGGGTCTGAAGACAGGGCCATCCCCTACTACAGACCACCTTAGAGAGATCTTAGATCAGTCTGAGACTCTAAAGACCTCTAAAGCAGACCCCACAGGGAATGCTGAAGGAGGCTCTCCTTCTGAAGATGACAATACGGATGCCCCTGTCCCTATAGTCCAGGTAGATGAGGATGACCAAGTCACTGGAGCACCTCAGGTAGATGTGGAGGAGGAAGAAGAAGAGGAGACAGAAGGGGGAGCAGTGATTCTGATGATGGCAGAAATAGCGAGGTGCTAGTCAGCAGGCTTAACCAGGCTAACTTAAGTGTATTTGGGACTGAAGCAAGGCTGACCTTGCCCAGACACCCAAGTGGACTTAACCAGGAGCGTAGGAGGAGGAGGAATCACTCAGGTGACTCCAATACCTCCCAGGCTTCTAGAGGTTCTCATGGTCACTGCAGAAGGGAGATGACTACCCCTCAGAGAAGGGAGCATGAGGCCAAAATGAGAGAGGCTGAACTTAGGATCCAGAGACAAGAATTAGAAGTTGCCCTGGCCCAAGAGAAACTTGCTAGAGCAAGACAGCCTAGAGAGAGTGGATTAGGATCCACTGGTGGCAGCACTATCCCTAAGGATAAAGACAAGTCTTTTGATACAAGAAACCTGAGTAAGATTGTGCCCCCCTACAAAGCTGGGGATGATATCCACAAATGGATGACTGCACTTGAGAGAGCCTGCAAGGTACAGCAGATCCCTCAGGAGCAGTGGGCAGCAATCTTGTGGCTCTCCTTTGAAGGTAGAGGCCGAGACAGACTCCTCACAGTTAGTGATGGGGATTCTAAAAACTAAATGGTCCTGAAGAGTGCTCTGATTGATGGGTTAGGCTTAACCACTGAACAGTACAGGTTAATGTTCAGAGACACCCAGAAGACACAGACTCAGGACTGGTCTGAATTTGTTGAATGTGCCACTAAGGCTCTGGAGGGCTGGTTGCTGGGAAGTAAGGTTACTGACTATACAGGATTGTATAATTTAATTATGAGAGAGCAAATCTTAAGTAATTGTCAAAATCAGCTTCTACATCAGCACCTGGTTGACTCTGATCTGACCTCCCCACAAGAATTGGGTAGGAGGGCAGGCAAATGGGTCAGAACCAGGATCAGGCCTAAGAACCAGGGTGGTGACCAAAAGAAAGAGACTACCAAGCCTCAAGAGAAGGGTGGGGATAAAAGTAAGGAAAAGACTTCCTCAGGGCCCCAAAACTCCAAGAATGGGGGTGGGTCCCAAGACACTTCTTCAACCCAGAAAAAGCCTTATTGTCCTACCTGTAAACAGGTTGGGCATTACAAAACAGACAGCTGTTGTCCCAAGAATGGCAATAAAGAGAATATACCTCCAACGCCAGCTCCAACATCTCCTGTTATTGTCAGCAGTAATCCCCCAGGAAGTGGGAGCACACCCAGAATCTGGGTGGGTTTACTTTTGGAGCACAGGTGGACCCTGGCCTATCCAGGTCCCCATCCCCAAATAATCTTGTTTATGAGACTGGCATGGGTTTTGCCAACTTCTCTGATTGCCCAAATACCTTGAGCAAATATAGACAAGAACCCATCATCAATGGTTTGAAAGTTGAGGCTTGTAGAGACACAGGGGCTAGCATCACCATGGTGGCTGACTGTATAGTCCCCTCTAAGCAAATTTTACCTGGTGCCACATACCAGGTAACAAACATTGATGGACTCCAAACAAATCATCCCATGGCAGTAGTAAGTCTGAGCTGGGGAGGTGTCACTGGCCCAAAGAGAGTGGCAGTGTCAGCAAACTTGCCTGTAGATTGCCTACTTGGTAATGATTTGGAAATCTCAGCCTGGGCTGAGGTTGAACAGCAAACCCATTCTAGAATGGTAAATCTCCATGGAAAGGTTAGTGGGGCTGTAATGGCTACAGCCCCAATCCAAGATGTCCTTCCTGAAAAGGTTGGAAGGGCTGAGCAAACCTCAGCCCCATCTCTAGCTAACTTCCCTCCTGAAAAGATTAGCAGAGCTGTTATGATAACAGCCCATACCCAAACTGAGTCTCCTCCTGAAAAGGTTGGTGGGGCTGTGATGGCCACAGCCCAAACTCAAACTGATACATGGGTAGTGAAGCCTGAAATGATGGATCACTCCACCCAAACTGAGAGCATGGAGGAGGAAGAGAAATCTCCCCCTCACAAGACATTATGAAAGGATCAGCCTCCTCAGGGAACTGATCTTACCCCTGATGAAGGAACTGTCCCAGAGGTTGTCAGGCCTGACCTGACAGAGAATCTGATGACAGTGGACCCTTCTCAGGTGGGACCCAGTCTGAAGCAGGTAACCTGCCCCTCTCTACCTTGCCTTACTCAGCCCAGGGCTGCAGAGGACAAGAAGGACAGTGAGCCCCAAAGGGCCCCTGTCAAATAAAGCACCCCCGTCAACAGATTAGGGGCACCGAAACTAGTAGCCCTAGTGAGGTGAAAACTTTAAAAACTCCTGAGGGAGCCCCCTTAAAAGTAGTTAGGGACCTCCCACAGATGGATTCTGTTGGGCACAGCCAAACCTGGGACCCTAAGGGCCCAAACCTGAACTGTCCCTCCAGTAAGCCAAACAGAGGGACCCAGCCTCCAGCTTTAGGTAGCCAGAGGTTGACCCTGAGAGCACAGTGCAACTCAGTCAAGGAAAGAAAGGCACACATGGTGGAGAGTGATTGGAGGAAGCTGAGTCCTACAGAGGAATCTCACTTCAGTACTCCATCCCAACACCAGCCTTTAACTTTGCAAAGACACACCACAGGTAGAGATTCCCTATGGTGGAGACCCTCAGATACCCTTAGGGTGAGGGATTGCTTAGTGGACCATGAGACAGGGGGTAACCAAGCCAGAGCTGGTACTTCCTTATATGGCCACTTAGGCAATATAGGCTTACCTGGTCAAGGATAGCCTTATCTCCTTTCGTTTGGGGGAGGGTTATGTAGGAAGGTGGATATCTGACTATGGTTACCCCCAAACTTTTTTCTCCTGGTGTTTAGCTGGTTTTTTACATAGTTGGCCTGGGATCCTGCTATTCAGGGCCCCAGGCTAATTGCTCTCTCCTTAAAATGGACTCCATGTACCTTAGGTGCATACACAATTGGAACTGGTTCACCTTATAGGCCCCTGTAACAGTGTACCATAGGTACCCAGGGCATAGGTGTAGCCAAGACCTACCAGGGGCTGCAGCATGTATTGTGCCACCCCTGGCCTGGCCTCCATAATTTGACACAACTGGCTGATCACTCAGCTGGGGTAAGTTGGTGTAATCACCTCTTACTTAGATATAGTATCCCTATATCTAACCTTAACTGGACACATATGTTCCTATCAGCCACTCCTATGGAAGACCTCATCAATCCTGGAGGCAGAGTGCTTGGAAATATGTGAGATGGTGCTCTAGAATGAGCTGAGCCTGTCTGCAGCTGTCGGGAACCACTCCCTTAGCTGTTCCGGGATATTGCCATACCATATACTCTTAAGTGCATTATAATACTCGCGGTTGTATGCTAACTTTGGTTTGGCTTCATCAAAACATGTCGAGTAAGGTGTCATACGATTTGGAATACTATCCCCTCAACAGTTCTGTTGACGGGGATAGCATTCAACCCTTCTAGAGGGACATGACATGTGTGTAGCCTTAACCCCGGTTAAAGTTAACCAGAGCCTCAGCATCACAAAATGGATGCTGCCACCACAGACACAAGTCTGACCTCCTGCTGCTGGGAGTCCTTCCAGCGAGGGAGGCTTAGACAAAGGGTTTCCTGCCTTGGGAGGTGCGAGCACCACCCCAGACATGATTTTGTGTATTGGGTACGACAGGGCTGAATAGAATCAGACATGCCCGGGGGACACAAGGTGTCCCCGTGCATAAGCCAGTCCAAACTGGTCCTGGGACTTTCCAGACCCAGGCCTGGCAAGGAGCTGGACAAAGGAAAGAGAGTGTAACCGCCCCCTTCCTGGTCCCACCCAGAGGAGGGACCTAGCAGGTGATCCACCCCTCAGATTGGGAATAAGAGTGGGAGCAGTGCCAGAGCACCTCAGATCATCCTGAATCTACTCGAAACTAAGAAGACGACTGGACTTCGACATTCTGCTGCATATGAAGAGTATCTCCCTTGTGGCCTAGGAGTGGCCACCCTGTTTTGGTATTGGGTTTCCAAGGCCTACATACTCCACAGAATACCCATTACACCGAAAGAACTGTTGGCACGGAAACTGAAAAGTACAAAAGACAAGTTTATTAAGACCCCATGGGGTGGTGGTACATTCCTACAGCACCCTTCGGCAATGCAAGAAGTATCACACCAAACAATGGTGCGAGTCCTTCTTTTATACAGTTTACAACTATAAAATAGGTAGGCGGTACATAATTACAGAGTTTTAGGTCCATATATGGTCATTTTTGGAACACAGCCAACTCATGGGAGGGGTTACAACACCACTGGTCAGTTTGGCGGAACATTCCTAAGGGGTGACTGGTCAGTCGGAACTGCGCATGTACAGGCTTGACCGTTACTAAAAATAGCCTGTTGCTGGGCAAACTCGAGTGGTCAGTGGCACGGAAGAAGGACTAAAGGGCACGTTGACCACGAGGCGGCTCATTCTCTAAAATGGCCGCCTTAACATACAAAATGGCGTTTTCAAGTAAGGCCAAGATAAAGGAAAAAACGTGTAGCAAAGCTAAGCGCTAACCCAGCCATCGTCAAATTACGACAGACGACCCTTTTAGCGTTTAGCTGAAGCTACCTCATAATGGACATAGTCCGGATACTCATCTTCTATATCGATTGACATAATTTGGGCCACTTCTTTATGAAGCATCAATTCATTTTAGGCAAGAGCTCGCCTAGATGGAATACAAGCTGATAGACACATAGAACATAATGCAGGGCCACATTGTATACACAGACACAAGAAGAATAATATCCCAACTATAATACATAAGATTGTCAGTAGCTTCCAGCCCCATGTACTAAGCATTGACCAGAACCACCCCGAAAAGGTCCATGTACCATTGTCCGGATGTATCTCAGCAGCGATTTTGTGTAATTTAGATATGGCATCATATACAGATGGTGAATTGTCTGGAACGTACACACAGCAGCTACTTCCGATAATTCTACATGCCCCCCTCGATCGGCTAAAACTACATCTAGAACCATCCGGTTCTGGAGCGTGACAATTCTAGATATTTGAAGCTCTTCAGTTATATTTCCTAATGCGAAAGCAGTATCATTAGCTACTGCCTCGACAACACGAATCAGTCGTCGTATCTTTCGACTGTTTAAAGCAGCTCCCACAAAGGAAAACAAACCCAAATTAAAATCCACATATTGTTGCAGAGCAGTATCGGTCTGATCGATATCTTCAAGGACTACAGCACGTTTGACTCTATTTAGCACAAAATCGTGATATAAAACATAGTCATTATGGTACATTGGTGGGGCAATAAATACAGGGGGCAATACAAAAGAGATATAACATGTACCTAACCATCCTAACGGGAGACGATGATAACCTTTATTGCCACAGATGAAGTATGTATTTCGGGATGCTACGAATGAGATGCCATTTGGACTGTCAAAGGTAAGTGTAGTATTGCATTCACTTTTGCCAACCGGGATTGTACCTTTATTACGTATGCAAAGATCAGCCTTAGTATCTATGACATTAATAACATGAGAGCTGGACATATTGATGTTTCGTTGATTACTGTAAATTCGAGGTGCAGACACATTGTCGGGCGGTACTCTTCCCATTCGAATCGAGTACCCTCAGCTTGTGGATAGCCGTCCTGATCATGATAACATATCTTGTTTAAATGGAAAAGCACCCCCCCCCTTTCGTTGGCCAGCGCAAAGTGAATAGAAGAGTATACCGAGCATTGCAGGAACCATTGTGGGAAAACGGGAGTGGGATAAGTGGTGTGCCTCCTTTCTTCTGGTGCCCAGGCAACATCCCACATACCCAACAGTTAGAAGTGTTCGTCATATTGTGAGTATGATGCAAGATTTGAATAAAGCTATTGTTCAAGCAAGTCTGTCGGTGCCGTTCTTCATGGTAGGGTAAGGTGAAATGAAAATGTTCAGATGGAGCTGGGGTAGTCGGCAGCAAATGTTCTCGTACAGGCACCACAAGTTCCACTACCCAGGCTATCACTGCTATCACCACAATTGTCAATACAAACAATATAGCAACAAGAATTCTTTTGTCTCGTGTTGCAGAAGATGCCATAGTTCAAAAGAGTTCACAATGTCTCAAATATACAACTAAAAAATAAAAATGTGAGTGCTGAGCTCCGAGGTAGCCGTTGTTTTCTTCTCCGGGGTCAAGACGGGTGTCGCTACTCTTGGCAGAACTGATCCCCCCCCCCCCCTTGAGATTCCCGGCTTCCGTTTCACAAACCCCAGAGCGGTAACTCAACCAGTCTCGCACAAAAAGAAAAATCTTCCTCCTATCGTGGCCGCAGATTGTACCGCCGTCGTCCAGAAGCAGTGTGGTCCGGGAAGGCTCCCTCAGATTCGGCCGATGTCACAGCTAGGCTTTTCTCCTCGTCCAAGATATCTCTGTAATCAGACAGCACGGTGGGATTCACCAGGTCCGGAGAGACGCGACGGCAGTGAGTTGAATGCACCCACCGCTTCCTGTTGGTCACTCGCACAGCCGTTCGAGTTGCAAGCAGGACTTGCTCGGGGCCACGCCACCTCGGTTCCAAGCTGTTCACTCTCTCAAACGATTTTACCATAACAAAATCGCCAGGACAAAGATTGTGTGCTTCTCCAATGGAATTGTCAGGGAGCGCTTCTCGAACCTGTTGGTGAATAGAAAGCAGATCATTTGTTAATCGTGCCAAATAATCGTTCATCATTATACAAGGCACATCATGTAACAATCGCGGCTTAGGAACTCCCCATATATTCATTGGTCTTCCAAACACCACTTCATAAGGTGTGAGACCAGTTCGAGAATGGGGCACTGATCTAATAGAGAGTAACGCTAACGGCAAAGCATCCGGCCACTTCAAAGACGTGGACGCCACAATCTTAGCCAACTTTAGTTTCAAAGTGGCATTGTACCGTTCGACAAGACCTGCTGACTGAGGGTGGAATACAGCATGAAACTTTTGCTGAATCCCCAATCCCTTCAGCACATATTCCACAATTTTCCCAACAAAATGCGGACCATTATCGCTCCACAAAAATTTGCAAACTCCATATCGAGGGAAGTACTCTTTGAGCAAAACCTTAGCCGTTGTCAAGGCCGTATTATCTTTTGTGGGGAAGGCCTCAACCCATTTGCTAAAAGCACATACCACCACTAAGACATACTTAAGGTTATTGCAACGTTCAAGCTGGATATAATCCATTTGAAGTACCTCGAATGGCGCAGAAGGTGGAACGAACCCTCCCTTCGGAGTATGAGTCCCTTTTGCAGGATTGTGCTGCAAACATATCAAACAGGTCTGCACTACTCTCTTGGCAGTGTTGGCAATCTCAGGATGCTCCCAAACTCGTGTCAACAATCGAGTAATCGCAAGAGCTCCAACATGTGCCAACCCATGTGTCATCTGGACCATCGCTTGCAAGTAAGCTGCTGGCAATTTCCATCGTTCCATATCCTTGCTCCTCCAACAACCCTCATCATCCAGCACCCCCACTGCTGCCCATGTTACAAGTTCTGCTTCAGTCGCTGATTTCTGGATGTCCAGTATTTCTAATCTAGCATCATGCCATCGCTCGGCCTGCGACTTCACTACATACATGGGGGAGTCGTTTCGTGACATAGCGGTTTGTCTTGCTATACTGTCTGTTAAAGCATTGCCTTGTCCCACTTTGTCAGTGACCTTTTTATGTGTACTGCATTTGATTATCGCCACTTTCTTTGGACAAAGCAACGCGTTTAGGAGATCACGCACTAGTTCTCCGTGCATAATGTGTACTCCATGCAAAGTCAAAAACCCACGCTCTCTCCAGAGTAGGCCAAAGTCATGCGCTACTCCGAAGGCGTACCGGCTGTCTGTGTAGATGTTCACACATAGGCCAGCACTCAGTTTGCAGGCTCTTG
Organism: Lissotriton vulgaris; assembly: GCF_964263255.1. Classification (NCBI taxonomy): domain Eukaryota; kingdom Metazoa; phylum Chordata; class Amphibia; order Caudata; family Salamandridae; genus Lissotriton; species Lissotriton vulgaris. Next base: position 1,358,509,228 of record NC_141687.1, read on the forward strand.
TCAAAGCTATCAGCTCCGCTGCTTGGGCCGATTTCTGTGGTATTCGTGCTGTTTCTACCACTGTCTTAAGTGTCGTGATCGCATATGCTGCAGAAGTTGTACCATCTGGCAGCCTCAAACACGATCCATCAACCCACAGTTCCCTATCCACATCTGGAAGTGGCATATCCTGTAAGTCGACACGACCCTTTGTTTGTTCCTCGGTCAGGAAAACGCAATCATGGTGCTTTTCTTCCTGGCCCTCTTCAACCGGATATGGCAATAAAGTGGCAGGGTTCAGGGTAGCGCATCTTTTCAGTGTGATATGCGGCGCCAGAAGTGTGAGCTCATATCCTGTTAAACGTGCGCTCGTGAGATACTGTGTTTACGTTTGATTTAACAGGGCATCCACTGCATGGGGGACTAGCACCAACAATTTGTGCGACAAAACTATTCCCTCACTCTGCCGTATAGCTACTGCTGTTGCTGCAACTGCTCGGAAACACCCAGGTAACCCTCACGCTACAGGATCAAGAATGGCTGAGAAATACTTCACTGCTGCCAGTGGCTGCTGCACTGTCTTTCCTGGCCGTCACCGTGGTAAGTCCATCTGCCCCGGTTGTGGCTGGCGCCCCACCCGTGCTCTGCCATGGTCCCCTGGCAATAACATCGCCAGTGTGGGATATCTCTGCATGCTACTAAACACCAGATCGGCGTGCAGACATGCACAAGACATCTTTGAGCTTCTTGACATGGCTAAGCCACTTTGTCTTATGCTTACCGAGACGTGGTGGGGAGAACTTTCGAATCCAGACGTCGCCATGGCAATCCCGCCTGATTATAACATCTTCAGGAAGGACAGAGCTAAGGGAAGGGGCGGTGGAGTGGCATTGGTGGTGAAGAAAGGCACGGCTTGTACTATCTTGCCAGTGGAGGACATTCGTGGCTCGGAGTCCCTTGCTTTTTCTATCGCTTTGGCTCCGCATCAATCAGTCAAGGGATTATTGGTATATGGACCGCCTGGCCCACCCGGAACGTTTTTTGAAGATCTTGACTCCGTCTTACTGGGACTAGCCCTGAAAGCGGAACACTGCATCGTGGCCGGGGATTTCAACTTTCGGATGGATGATCCATCCGACTCGGCCGCTATTAAAATCTCTGAGGCTATGGCCCCGCTGGGATTGTTCCCCTATCTGCAGGGGCCGACGCATGACAAGGGGCACACTCTTGACCAGGTTTTCTCGACATCCCCTCTTGAGGCGTTAGAGATTATCCCGGTACTATGGTAAGACCATTTGCTGGCTAAATTTTCGATCAAAGGCACAGTTAAATTGGCTGCTGCTGCCCCACAGCAGCAGGGTCGAACCCATAGGGCTTACAATCGAGTGACCCCTGAGATTCTGGCTCAGGCTGCTCTGGTTCATCCCTGCCCCCTCTCTGGCGACCTGTCGAAGGATCTGGAGTCCTTGCAGGCATGGCTTTCAGACAGGCTTAACGATCTTGCCCCTAAATTGGCCCCCCGTCTTACTCCAAAACGGGTTTCCACCCCTTGGTTCACCGCAGCACTGTCGGCTAGGCGGCAGCAGTGCAAGGTGGCTGAAAGAGCCTGGCGGGTAAAATATGACTCGGAGGCTAAGCTGACCTATAAGAGTGCGGTTAAGGACTATCACCGGGACATTCGTCTGGGTAAAAAAGCCTACCTGGCAGGGAGGATAGATGCTGCCTCCAACTCCTGTAAGGAGATTTTCTCTATAGTTAGAGAATTTATATCTCCACGGTCTAACACCTCTGAGGAGAGGCCTTCTGACTCCTGGGCCTCTGATCTTGCTAATTTTTTTACTAGCAAGATCCAACTTATACAGGATTATTTTCCATCGGCTGTACCCGCGGGGCTGATTAACTCTGAGGCTAACCGATCTCCCCCGGCTTTGCCAGGCTTGACATTGGGCGTGTTTCCACCTATATCTGCGCCCACCTCTTTAGCCCTTATGGGCAATTTGAAATCGGGCTCGCCCCTGGACCCGTGCCCTGCTAAAATTCTGGCGAAATTGGCCGAGGTGATTAATCCGTTGGCTAACCCGTTACTGAATCTCTCGCTGAGCCAGGGAGTGGTTCCGCAGGCTTGGAAGCAGGCAATGGTCATCCCGCTGCTCAAGAAGCCTGGTCTGGATCCAAAGGCCCCAGTCAACTATAGGCCTATCTCTCTGCTGCCGGCTCTCACGAAAATTGTGGAGAAGCACGTGCAGACGGTGCTGTCCAATTTTCTAGAGACGAATGAGATTCTGCATGCCACCCAGTCGGGCTTTCGTCCAAATCTCAGCACGGAGACTGCGCTCCTCGAGGTCTCAGAAACCATTAAAGGGGTTCTGGATAGTGGGGGCAAAGCCATGCTGGTGATGCTGGATTCGTCGGCGGCTTTCAACACCGTCCCCCATGATGGCCTTCTCACAAGACTCTGTGAGATTGGACTACGGGGGACGGTGCTCGGCTGGTTTTCCTCCTTTCTAGCCGGCCGCCGGCAAACGGTCTGGGCCTCGCCAGATTCCGCCGTGATGCCGCCTCTGGGAGTCGGGGTCCCTCAGGGCTCTATTCTGAGCCCGACCCTCTTTAATATCTTCATGACCCCTTTGGCGGCGTTGGCGGAGTCATTTGGGGCCCGGATCGTATCCTATGCAGACGACACCCAGCTCCTCTTCTCGTGTAAGAGAGGAGGAGACTTTGATGGGGAGAGTATCCGGGATTGCCTTGGGGCTGTGTTTCAATGGTTTCAACTGAACAGCCTCAAGTGCAATTCCGATAAGTCCGAGGTACTCTTCTTTGGGTGTGACACGGAGCCAGACTGGCAGGCTTGGTGGCCTATTAATATGTTCCCCCCAACTTGTTCATCCCAAATGGCTAAGAACTTGGGGGTCAAGATGGACAAGGGGTTGACAATGAAGTCCCAGATCCTGGGGGTGTTGGGCATCTGCTTCGGCCTCCTTAGGATGCTGCGGAGGTTTCTTCCCCTTTTATCGGAGGAGCACAGGAAGCTGACTGTGCAGGCCCTGATAGGCTCTAGGCTAGATTACTCAAACGTTCTGTACCTGGGCCTGCCAGAATACCTGCTACAGCAGCTCCAAGTTGTGCAGAATGCTGCGGCGAGAGCGATTTTTGGCTTGAATAGACGCGCTAGTGCAGCGGGCTTGCTGCAGACCCTGCACTGGCTTCCAATCCGCAAGCGGATCGCCTTTAAGGCTTTGACCCTGACCTACAAGGCCCTCCATGCGACGGGAGCAAAGTACCTTCAAAAGAGACTTGCCTTCTACCATCCGGCTCGTTCTCTGAGGTCAGAATCCCTGTTTTTGGCGACTGTTTCACGAGTGAAGAAAGCGCGCCTGGGAGGTCGCTCCTTTGGACTACTGGCGCCACAGTTGTGGAACTCTCTGCCGCTCACACTTCGGGGAGCCACCAGCTTACTTGCTTTTAGAAAGAGCCTCAAAACCTGGTTGTTCACCCAGTAGGCCTTTTTGCTTGTTGTGTTCTTTCTGTCTGTGATACTTTCTTTTTTTAAATGTGTTATGTTAGTATACTGTAGCCCTCCTTACTAAAAGCGCCGGGACACTCTTTTTGAGTAGCCGTGCGCTCTACAAAAGCCATTATAATATAACATAACATAACATAACAATACGCACATGGCCTCTGCTTATCCCCGTGTGCCTGCACTAACACTGATAACGCGCACCCATCTTTCTCGTGCACGTACAACGTGAAAATCTTTGTATAATCTGGTGTACCTAACACGGGTGCAGAGCAAAGGGCTTGTCTCAATTGATCAAAAGCATTTTGACAGTCATCTGTCCATTCAAGGGGCATTGGTGTAGTTTTAGACAATAACGCTAACAAAGGTTTGATAATGTGCGAAAACCCCATGATCCATTGTCTGCAAAAGGAAGTTAATCCTATGAAAGCGCGTACATCTCTCTGAGTGCGGGGAACTGGCGTATCTAAAATCGCTTGAATTCGGTCTGATGTTAATGCACGCCCCTCCTTAGACAAAAGATGACCGAGGTAGGTCACCTTGGGTATACAGTATTGCAGCTTTTTCTTAGAGACTTTATGATTGTTCTGAGCCAAAAAGGAAAGCAGAGCAAGTGTATTTTCCTCACATTGTTCATAGGTGTCTGCAGCCAACAGGAGATCATCAACATACTGTATAAGGGCTACTCCGGATTGCAATTCAAAAGAGTCAAGCTGTCTTTTCAAAGCCTGACTATAGATGCTAGGACTCTCTGGTAACCTTGGGGAACACGACAAAATCTATACGATTTATTATTTAACGTGAAGCCAAATAGGTATCTGCTGTCAGGATGAATGGGAATGGAAAAGAACGCGTTCTTAAGGTCAATAACAGAAAAGGTTGTTGCAGTTGGGGGGACCAATGTAAGCAATGTCGTGATATCAGACACCACCGGATATTGGGGAATGACAATTTTGTTAATTTCTCTCAAATCAATAATAAATCGATAGACTTTGTCGTCAGTGTCTTTCTTAAGGATCGGAAGAATAGGGCTGTTACATACATTATAAGGAACTTCCTCCACTACTCCTGCAATGATTAAATCCTGAACAATGTGCGTCAGGGCAATTTCACCTTCCCTAGAAATCTTATACTGCGGGACACGTGTCAAAGGAACTCCCTCCTTAACAGTGATTCGAATAGGCGGAATGAGCATCTGTCCCACATCCGTATCTGAAATCGCCCATAACGTGTGCGAGAGAGAGGCTAATGCCTAAATTTCCTTCATTGTACAAAATCTGTCTGAATCTGGGTAATTGTCATTCAAAATAACCCGCACTCCTTCAGGAGCGCAGCGTATCATTGCTCGAAAATATTTGAGCAAATCGATGCCCATAATGTTATCTGGAGTGTGAGGCGACAACAAAAATGGGCAAAAGCTAAAAAATGTGTCAATACAAAGTGCAAGAGGCTGTGATAATGGGCTTGGAGAGGGTGTGCCGTCAAACCCTATACATGTTATCGTTTTGCCAGACAGGGGAGCCCTTGGAACCAAGTTTTTAGACAAAGCACTACGAGTAGCTCCTGTGTCAACTAAAAACTGATCAGTAGAACCCAAAATGCCCGCTGATACATATGGACCTCTTTGATCTACTGGCACTTCAACCGATTCCACACCCCATCCTACGCAATCCTATGCATGCACATAATCCTGATGCTCCACATTCTCACCCTCCGATATCTGATACTGGTTCCGTCTATCAAAGGTGTTTCGTTCATCCTGACCACGACCCCTCGCTTCAAAATGACCACGATCACTTCCGCCACCTCTCGCTCCTGAATAACTATTCCTCGACCTTCCACCTACTCGCCCGCGTTGGCTACGTTGCTCACGAAGCACCGGACAATCTTCTGCCCAATGCCCAAACTCTTTACAATACGCGCATTGGTCCTCAGCAATATCGGTACGACCGTACGATGTATTACCCCCTCCACGCCTGCCCCTATCATTCCCTCTAGAGTGCGCACCGCGAACCTGTGCCAACATCACCTTCGTTTTCAATTCCTTCGCTTTCTTATCAACACTTTCTTTAGCCTCTACTTCCTGCCGCTCGTAATACTGAGCCATAGTTAACAAAGATGCAGGGGTCGCTGTGGTCCAAGAACTTTCACTTGCTTTCAATCTTTTTGCAATCTCCGGTAGGAGATTAGCCACATACTTATCCACAAACAAATGCCTACCCGTATCATCTGTTAATGATTGCCCACTGTAATCATGAAACGCTTCTTCAAAACGTGTAAAAAAGTCAGATACCGATTCATCTTGCTTCTGTTTGCACGAAGCTAGCATAGTCCAATCGATCTTTTTAGGGGGAACAAGCGTTTTCAATTTGTTCAAAATAGCCGCTGGAAGATCTAAAATTAAGTCACATGGTTTGCATGTAGGTTCCCTGTCTAAGTCAGCCTGGCCTATCTCCTTCCAAGTTGCCCCAAACGTCGTTTGATCATTAGTCTTACGAATCGCTCTCCACATATCCGGGGGAGGATTAACCCAAAGAAAAGATCTATATCAACAAGAGTCATAACGCAAGAGGAAATATCCCCCTCCACCCCTTCATAGAATGCTGCCGGATTCTTACGGAGATCAGGCAAAGCGTTTTTCAATGCCATAACATCTGCTCTGTTCCAAGGCGTATACACCCAATTATATATAAAATACCCTTTCGTATTCGCGGATGTTTTATCCTCATCTGTACCTTGCCCTTTAGGGGGAACATACAAAGGTGCAGCTTCTCGCATAGGCATAACATGCACTTTAGAACTCTTATCTGCTCCAAAGATAGAACACTCTTTGGATTGCTCCGTCGACTCCGGCTCAGGCTGTTCTGATGCCTTTCGTGCTTCCCGCAATTCGGACGCCTCATCCCGTAGCTGGATCAATCGTAAGAAAAACCCGTCTGCATCTGCAAGAACAAATAAACCTTTACGCATGTTCTCATGATGAACTGACACATCCTTAGGTTCTAAGGTCACTGAATTGGTACGATATCGAGTAATAACTTCATCTGCAAAAGTATTTAAAAAACACATCAATTCTCATTCCGACCACTTATCCTTTTCAGCTGTAATCTCTGACACAGTTATTCTATTCAAATTCAATTTCCTGGCTAAACTACGTAAGTCCGCGGCTCTCTCAGCTGTTAACCTCGTACTCGTCTTATCCCGACCTTCATCACCGGAATCCTCGGACGGGGCCGTAGGCTGAACATACGGAGGCGGAGATCGATCTAGTAATGAAAAATCATCAATTTCATTAGTAAGGACAGGATAAAGCGGACGACGAATAGGAAATTGACCGGTCGTTTGCAAATTACGTTCCCGTGCCTCCCTCTCTTTCTTCTCCTGCGCCTCCTTCTCCTCAAGCTGTAAAGCTTTATCTCGATCAGCCTTACGCTGCTCTTTATCCGCCAAGGCAACCTCACGCTTCATACGTTCACGCAGTGCTTTCTCCCACATTCGCACACAATCAAACATGTCCTGTCTAGACCTGCGCTGAAACAAACATTGCTCCACAAACTGAACCTTTCGCAAATCAAACGACCCATGTAGTGGCCATTGCAACTCAGGATCGGTTCTAGTATATTTATGCCATAATTTACTGTACAGTATAGGGGGAAGGCCAAATTTAACATACATATCACGATTAGGATTTACCTCTGGGGGAGCCGTCTGAGATTCATTTAACCTATATGAGGTACCATTTCCAAGACAGCACATCCCTCGGAGTGTGCTTAAAACAGGCATGTTCAAAAAGTACCACGAAAACGTGATACCGTAAAAATGGCACTTACAATACTTCACACAAATGTGCCGTTCAAAGTGCAAACAAAGTTAGAGAAACATCTCTACATGCCTGCCTATGTGAAGTGCACTACACATATATATTCAGATTCACAAAGTCAAAAATGTTAGCTAACTCAAATCATAGTCACATTCATAGAACTTCAGTAAGCGTCCGCAGACTACCTTACGGATCACAAATCTTACCCAAATCTCAAATATCCAGATTCCAACTGCCAAGGTCTTTGATCGAATCAGCCAAACGGGCACTGTACAGCAACACAGACGAGCAGGATCTCAGTCAGAGACCGGCGCCACCTGGAAGGTCAGATCAGAAGGAAGGAAGAAAACACCGTGGGTGCCAAGACTCGGGTCACTCAGTGGCAGCGTACGCGTCCATGGCGAGTTTCCAACCCTTCGTCACGACCTCTCCTTCGGGCATCCGAGTCGCCGATGAGTCCCTTTGTGGTCGCCAATTTGTGGTATTGGGTTCCCAAGGCCTACATACTCCACAGAATACCCATTACACCGAAAGAACTGTTGGCACGGAAACTGAAAAGTACAAAAGACAAGTTTATTAAGACCCCATGGGGTGGTGGTACATTCCTACAGCACCCTTCGGCAATGCAAGAAGTATCACACCAAACAACAGTGCGAGTCCTTCTTTTATACAGTTTACAACTATAAAATAGGTAGGCGGTACATAGTTACAGAGTTTTAGGACCATATATGGTCATTTTTGGAACACAGCCAACTCATGGGAGGGGTTACAACACCACTGGTCAGTTTGGCGGAACATTCCTAAGGGGTGACTGGTCAGTCAGAACTGCGCATGTACAGGCTTGACCGTTACTAAAAATAGCCTGTTGCTGGGCAAACTCGAGTGGTCAGTGGCACGGAAGAAGGACTAAAGGGCACGTTGACCACGAGGCGGCTCATTCTCTAAAATGGCCGCCGTATCATACAAAATGGCGTTTTCAAGTAAGGCCAAGATAAAGGAAAAAACGTGTAGCAAAGCTAAGCGCTAACCCAGCCATCGTCAACTTATGACACTGTGAACACAGGTACCAACCAGCAACTCAATGTCTGCTTTGCCGCCGCCTCCCACCGGATCCCGAGCCCAGAGCCTGACAAGACCCAAACTCCCAGACTTCTCACAGCCCGATCCACAGTCCCTGCAAAGAAGGGACCCGTGGAGGCACCGAGAGACGTGGGACCGGACCTCTTGGAAGACACCCGAAAAGCTGACTGCGCAGCATCCGAGGCACCCTCGACGTTGTGCTTTGGGGACTAAGAACCCCCACCATCGGGCAGCCCTTGCACTGAAGATCAGCCCCCCAGCATCTCCACGATCTGCATGGGGCCCTTTTGCATTGTGCCACTCGACGCGCCATCCCGGCCACTTGCCACGTGGTCAGCGGCCATCTTGGTGACGAAATCTACAGACTACACAGCGGGTCTGGTTGCTCCAGACTTGCCCTCGCTCCTGTAAAACGGAGCACTCGCTCTGACCTTGCTGGTTCGAGTGATAAGCCTTTTTTGATTCCTGCGTGGCTTGCATTAGCCAAGGCCTGTTTGCTCCAATCAAGTTGCCGATACCGCCAACAGTGAGAAGCCTGCGTGGGACAGCTCGTGATTGACTCCTGGACGTCCTCGACCCTCCGTGTCCATGTGGCTGCAGAGAGAAGCTACACCTTATCGCCTGTTTGCACCCGACATCGCCTGGTTCCAATCTGGTTCCACGGTAGTCACTGGCTAGTGACTTTGAACATTGTCCCTTCTGCTTTCAGGTCTTCACAACTTCAGATCCACCCTTGGATCCACCGGAACTCTTCACATCGAGCCGCCTGCAGCATCTTCAGCTCCAAGCACCATCGACCAGCGTGACGAAATCCGACACTAATTCGACCCTATGCACCAGCGTCCTGTGGGTGAGGTAACTTAGCACCGCCGGTGTTCCCATACTGGTACACACCTCTAGGGCCTGTGTCTTAAGTTTCAGCTTTCTAGGTCACTCGGAAGGTTCCTAACTAAATAACTTTATAACTTTTACGCACCATAGACATTGCATTGGTGAGTGCGTGCACTTTAAACACTGCACCCAAGTCCCGCGGGCCTTTCCCGACTTAGTCACTGCTAGTCCCGATCAGCTCCAGCGATTCCCAAGGCCCTAGGCCTGTTTCCTTTTCGATTGGTATCTCTTATACCACTTTCTTAGTATATGGTTTAGGTGGCCCCTTGGGCTCATCCATATTGTGCAAGTTTTGTGTATTTTAAACTGTGTTTTGTTTAACGCTTGTGCTACTGTGCTCATAAAGAGGTCAGGGGATATTTGTAGTTAATAAATATATATGTATTTTCAATATATATCTGTGTGGTGTCCTTTCATCTGGTATTCAAGGGGGTTGTGTATGGTAATACAGCTGGCTTCACATGCCTTTCAGAGTTTAGCCTAAGACTGCTTTGTCCACGTTACCACTAGGATAACTGGTCTATAAGGTTGACTTACAACCAATCATCATAAGGGTTGCTTGGCATGGTACAAGTTGATCACTAGAATTAGTGAGCATCACATACCAGGCCAACTTCTCACAATAGTTAATTAGTATCTGTATGAATAAGTGATGTGGTATGTATAAAAATAACGATGTTGGTGTGTATAACTGTATACATGAGTAAATTGTTATGTGATTGATTCTTTGTTCTACTGACTCGGTGTGTGTGAGTAAATCGATGGATGAGTGGCAGAGTGTGACTGAATGTATAGATGTATGAGTGCATAATATAGTCCTGTATTGATGAGTAACTACAAGTATAAGTGACTGGATATGTAAATATTTTTTTTTCTGAGAAAACTGCACTTCTATACCAGTAGTGTACCAATCTCCATCACCACGTGAATCCTATCCGCCATATTGCTAAACTCATAAATGATGTGCATTTCCTATCCGACGGGTTCGTGGCACCACGTCCCGCGTAACATCATATACGCATGAAGTCATCCCAGCTGCTACTTTGGTATCCGACGGGTACACAGTACCAGGCCACGCATTACGTCATGTACATATGGTATCGCACCCGCTGCACATTGCGTTTGCGATGAGTACACGCTGCCAGGCCCTGTGATACATCACAGACATAGTGTTGCGCTGGGTACGCCATTCCCTCTGTTTTTTTTGTCTCAAAAGTATATCTAAATAATTTTAAACAGTATATGAGAGCAAGCGATAATCTAAAATATTTTAAACATTTATATATTTCTAACTGTAATAAACGTATATTATCAAATATATTTTGTCGAAATCGCGGTGGGTGCGGCCTCCTTGCGCGCTCGGTGCGCGATTGCAAAGTGACATTAAAAAAGGCATTTAATTACTTCATAACATTTCCCATTGCAACAGTTGGACGACCCCACCCATTTTACTAACTCTCTCTACAGCGTTTGATGAGCGACAGCTCTTTTGCTTAGAAAGCTTTTATGAAAAATGTTTTCCTGTATACACATATCTTATATTACACACAACATGCAACAATCATCTTGATCAATATTCATGGTCTGTACATTAGCATTTCACGTGTGATAGCCATGCATCTCAAACGTTCCATCAAAAAACAAATATGTGTTACACGATGACCCTGGTGTGCGTGTGTGTGTGTGCACATTATTTTGCTCCCTTTCGGCCTGGGTATTCATGGCTCTAAGAAGTATCAGGAGCCAGGGCCAGAGTGCACATCCTAGATCTCATGTGACAAACAATAAACAGCAATTTGTAGATTATTTTGCTGTACGCTCTGCTGTCAGGCTTTACCAATATAGTAGTGTGTTATATGTGAGATTTTCAGAATCACATTTGACCTGCATTCCTTGACTGTAATGAGTGTTATCACTGTGTATGACGTAGCCTCACTGCTGATCCTCCCTCCATTCGAGCACATTCACATGTTTACGCTTCGCGATAGCAATACTTTCAATAATTTCGCACACCATTGACATACGTGTCTGCGCATCCACAACCTTGACAACGACATGTGATGTTCGCCATTCAATCTTTTCAAACACCATCTCATTAGCGATAGTTGCTGCCCTCCCGACACATGCTACACTAATGTAAATTGCACACTCTGCAAGGTCAAAACTACAAAAGAAACACACATAAGTACACTTCCTGGCCAGGCAGGAAATGAACAACGCCCAAGTCCCTGGAATAATTCTTCACACCCCTACGCTGGCCTGGTGTACGCAAGCCCAGCCCACTTTGCGTACGTATAAATAGGATAATCACGACGCCACACGTCCCTCTTCTTCCACACTGCCTCAGGTGATATGGCCGCATCCAACTCACTTATCACAATGCGCCATAAAAAAAAAGGGATCCATGAGGTGAACACTATCCTGGCAATCAACACTGGCTCTAAATTGTGAGCCCTACTGCCCGTCGTCTTCAAAAGGGATCCATGAGGTGTACACCATCCTGAAAATCATCACTCCAGCTGAATTGTGAGTACTGCTGCCTGTAGTCTTTGCTCACAAAACAATGACAGCAGGTGAGCCGAGCGGCCTGGGTGCACAGGGCCTCCAATTCAGCGCGGTGCGGTGGGAGGGGTGGGGTGCCTCAGCCTGGCAGTGCAGGTGCAAACAAACGATGTTGCTGTGCGTAATGATGTGATCTCTGACTTGATTCAGACTCATTTTAAAGACCTGCTGGACCATACTGTAGGCCTGAGCCAGCGGGCAGCGCTGCCCTACAGACACCTGGCGTTGGCTTTTAGGACATAGTAGTGAGCTTGTTACTAAGTGTGCATGCACACAGCCTTCCGCTACTACATTACACGCGCACATTATGCTTCTACCATGTGCTCTGTTCCTTTCTATCTAAAAGTTTGTATAACGTATTATTATTTAACCTTGTGAATTTCTCGTACACTCCAACTCCTCTTTGAACCACGATTACCACTAACAGATGGTAGATCATACTTCAAAAACGAAGGATGCACTCAACTCCTGTTTTCTATCAAGCTTGAACTAAACCTTCATTTACCTACAGACGTTTCCACCATTAAATTGTTTCTCCCTTTTCAGACACTGAATTGATTGGCTCAAGATGGGCAAAGCGGGAGCACACCCCACGATGATGCCCTGGGCATTCTGATGCTTTCCATCGTGGTATCAAGACACCGTCCCCGACCGGAGACCTGCTCTCCTACCGTACAAACGTACCCCGGACTCGCAGCTTGCACCAACACATTGTGGGACACACCGGTGATGGCAGGTGAGCAGTGAAACCTCAGTGTGCAGGACCTACAATTGAGCACAGTGCGGGGGAAGGGAATGGGGTGCAGCACCCTGGGTGCACAGGTGCAAGCAAGCGATTTTCCCATAGCTAATAATGTAGGACTATGTTATCAAACGGCGATAACATTATCGCTGCTTTAGCAGCAGGAAACTGCTGCTAAAGCGGCAATAAGGGGCTTTATAATATGCCCGTGTGAATTCCCATAGAAGCCCTGTTTCACACCAGAACCCGGGCTTCTATAGGAATTCACAAGGGCATATTATAAAACCCCTTATTGCAGCTTTAGAGGCAGTTTCCTGCCGCTAAAGCGGCGATATTGTTATCGCCATTCCTTGATAACATGGCTCTAATCTCTGGCCACATATGTTTCATTTTAAGGACTTGCTTGACCACACTCTTTCTCGCGGACCCCAGCATCCTTGACAAACGGGTGATGGGAGGGTAAACACTAAGGGCTGGGTGCAGTAGGCCGACGCTCTGTCTCCTCCTCCCTCTCTTCTTTTGACTCTCCTTCCCCTTCTCCCTTCCACCCACTCTCCCTCCCTCCCATTCTCACTATTGTCCCTTCATTTGGACTACCTTTCTTTACCTCTTGCACATAGCACACATACTTATGTTTCATTTTTGTCTTGCAGGTTTTCTACGCTGCTTACACTGGAGTCCAACCCACGTTTTTTATTATATACAGTTTCTTCTAGTAAACTTATGTTTCTATTTATTTGTGTTTTATTAAAGGTTACTTTTTTTTTAAATAAATAACTGAGTGAATAGGTCTTCTTTTTCTGACAACACTTGTCTATAGTATATTTTGAAAATCATTTGTTTATAGGAGTTTATGAGGGCAAACCGTTCTAATATTGCAGTGCACCTACCAAACATAATCTAACTCACTATTACACAAATGAAGCCTGGGTAATTCTACAACTGCAAGAGTTCTATGAGTTTATCACTTTATAACACCATGAGTACTGCCCGTGTGATTACAGAACCAATAAGGCACTGCCTAGGACCACTGAGGCTTCAGGGACTGCCAAGGCCCACCCTGCATATTTAAGTAAAGCCCCAAGTGTGGCGATCCCCGGACTTCAATTGGCCTGGAACCCCCCGAACAATTAGTAAACAATACCCAGGAAGGTGGCGGTCCGCTAGGCTGCAAAACGTCTCTGTGCCCTTCTGCGCCTAATTTACATGTGCCATTAAGATCCCCAGTCCTACAGAGACCCCGCAATATAATAATTGGATTGTCCACGGAACATTACCCACCAGGGGCCTCATTTAAATGAACAGGTGAGACCCCGTTTTTTTTCTCCATTTTTACCATCCGCATTCCCTCTATTAAAGCGATACTAGGATTTCCTCCTCTCGCTTCAACTAGTCAAACAAGGGTTTGCTATCACAGGGTGGAAGCTATGCACCCGCCCTCTAATAGCAAACATAAATGCGTAACAGATGGACATCCCGGGACATTGTATGAGTTGCGCCTTGGAGGTCGCCCTCCCTAGGACCATGATGCAAATGTTAGTATAAATGCATACTAACACTATTTACACATGTGTAGTACACCAACCAGAATGTAGTAAAGAAACAGAGGAAGCACAAAATCTAAAAATATAAATCCTACCAGAAGTTGTATGACATAGTTCAATGAGCCAAGGCCCCTGGCATGAGAAGAAACTGCTACATGAAGAAAATGGGTCTTTAGCACAACGCAAGCAAGTGCTGCCTTCTTTTTACCTTATCCAGCTTGTCGCCAAATTTATGTAGTGAAGAGGCAGACAGCAGTGGATCCAATAAGTAGATTTATTACAGGAAAACAAGACACCTGAAACAGCCACCAACAGGAGCAGACAGCAAGGCAACCGTCTTCCCCAGCAGCGTGTACAAACTCTGCAAGGTTCTTTCATAACAGCTCTACATTCTAACATTACATACTTAGATTCTAGTAGAATTACATACTAACATTCTACTATGACTTACATTGGAATTCTACAAAGCACTTGACTTTAAAGCAATGAGCTCATGGTTTCATCCACAAGTCTTGACACCACTAGCGGTGAGTAGTTCACTTCCCACTCCCTGTATTTTATAAACGAAAACATAACACTAATTCCACAGATATGCTACAGCGCCCAGAGCACATCACTTTACAGCAATGAGCTCACAATTTAGGCTCACGGTTTAATCCCTGAGTCTTCACACCAGTAGGGGTGAGTAGTTCGCTTCCCACTCCCTATATACTATAAACGTATACTAACACTACTTACACACTTATACTACGGCGGCTAGTATCCTACAGCGCCCAGAGACCATCAATTTACACCAATCAGCTTGGTTTCATCCCCGACTCCTCACATGGGTAGGCATGACTACTTTGCTTCCCACTTCCGGCATACTATAAACGCACAGTACCGGTCAGTAGTTCGCTTCCAACTCCCTGTATGGTATAAACGCCTACTAACACTACTTCCACACGTTTACTACAGCGCCCAGAGCCTATCCCTTTACAGCAATTACCTCGGTTTCATCCCCAACTCTTCACACCGGTAGCCGGGAGTACTTCGCTTCCCACTTCCGGTATACTATAAACACACAGTAGCTGTCAGTAGTTAACTTCCCACGCCCTGTATGGTATAAACGCCTATTAACACTACTTGCACACGTATGCTACAAAGACCAGACCATATCACTTTACAGCAATGGCCTCACGGTTTAGGCTCTCGGTTTCATACCCGAGTGTAGCACCATATTATATCAGCACGACGTCACTCTTAGCAACACCGCACTTTCAGAACGGTAACAGTGACTACTTCGCTTCGCACTCCCCCACAGAGGTTACAGTGCTCCTACCCTCCTCTTTCCCACTTTTTTCTCCCTTTTTTCCCCTTACTCGCTTCAACAGAATCACAAAATGGCGGTCAACACTTCCTAGTTGCAACCGCTCGCGCCACTTGCAGCCAATCAGCAGCAAGCTCATGCTCGTAACACCTCAGCCAGTCTGATGGAGGAATTCCCAAATATCGACATCTGTAAATTTCAATATTTCTCAAAAACTACTGAATGGATTTACATCAAATAAACAAAAGCATGCTTTTTGGACCAAGACCCTTATCCCTGCCAAATATGGGGTAATTCTGTTCACCCGTTCGACCTGTAGCCTTGTCTAAATTTTCCTATGGAAATTAACATGGAGAAAACACTTTCTGGGACCCCCTTTTTTCTCAGCCCCCCTTGACAAATCACCCCCAAACTTTCAACATAGGAGTTGATATGAACAAAGAATTTGTTTTGTCAAAGGTAGAAGCAAAACAAAAAATGCTCTTACTATGGAAACTCGGTCCTAACTATACCTACCTACTACCTACCTAGGTGAGATATATATATATATATATATATATATATATATATATATATATATATATATATATATATATATATATATATATCCAGCTCGAGTCCCTGCAAATATTCAGGAGCACTCGCAGACGGGTGCGTGATGCGGTCGCAGGACCCGCATTGTATCCAGCTCAAGGTTTCCACCAGACTTGCACGAAGGAAAGAAACCACGCACTCCGGGGGTCGTTTTCAGTAGTTTATTTTCTGGTTTGCAACAGACGCGTTTCGGCGCTCCGCCTTCCTCAATGTCACAAACATTGATGGTAGGCGCCATGTTTTTAATAGCGTTCACTCGTGATCAGTGGGCGAAACAAACAAGGGACAACAAATCATTACACCATATTGGAAGGTGTTAGCAGTAAACGACATGTTGTGAATTACTGTACACTTTAAGGGCTATCCTACTTGATTAAGCCCCAGTAAATGCTAGCATTAGTTTCAAGCGTATTACTAACATTTGTGATTTAAATAAAGCTTTGATTATGCGCAAATTCACTTCCGCATTTTGTGGTATTTCGCCGTGAATCGGCATAAAAACCTCTTTGTGCTGGCACCCTATCGGCCATATTGAAGTGACATGACGTTTATCATATTAAATCACATAGTCAATAAATTACAAATCAATGTACTGAACCACAACCAGTGCCGAGTAAAGAGGTTTTTATGCCGATTCACGGCGAAATACCACAAAATGCGGAAGTGAATTTGCGCATAATCAAAGCTTTATTTAAATCACAAATGTTAGTAATACGCTTGAAACTAATGCTAGCATTTACTGGGGCTTAATCAAGTAGGATAGCCCTTAAAGTGTACAGTAATTCACAACATGTCGTTTACTGCTAACACCTTCCAATATGGTGTAATGATTTGTTGTCCCTTGTTTGTTTCGCCCACTGATCACGAGTGAACGCTATTAAAAACATGGCGCCTACCATCAATGTTTGTGACATTGAGGAAGGCGGAGCGCCGAAACGCGTCTGTTGCAAACCAGAAAATAAACTACTGAAAACGACCCCCGGAGTGCGTGGTTTCTTTCCTTCGTGCAAGTCTGGTGGAAACCGTGAGCTGGATATATATATATATATATATATATATATATATATATATATATATATATATATATATATATATTACCTACTGGCGGTCGCCAGTAGGTATATATAGTTAGGATTTTTTCTCTATGGGACTTTTGAAAATTCTATGTCTAATAACTTTGGCGTTTGTAGACGGAATCGGCTGCAATTTTCCAGGAAAATGGCACATTTTGTGTCTGAGCAGCCCCTGAAAATTTGGGGGGGGTTCGTCAAGGGGGGGCCGAGAAAAAAGGGGGGTCCCAAAACGCGTTTTTCCCATGTTAATTTCCATAGGGCGGTTGGCCTCACTTTTAGCCCGAACGGCTTAATGGATTTGCACGAAACTTGGCAAAATTGTAGGGACTGTTAGCCCGATGTGCCTTTGCTAGGTCTCAATATATGTGCTTCAGTGGATTTTGAGAAATTAACGTTCAAAAAAAGATATATATCTGTAACAGCGCTCCGGGTAGCGCTCCGGTTCGCGTACTTTTCGCGTAACGGAACTTTGCGATGCAAAGCTGATTGGCTCTCTGGTGTCTGTCAACATTCTAAACAGTCCGGAGCGGCCGCCATCTTGTCTCTCGGTAGGATCGAGAGACAAGAGGAGGCCAAAACAAAGGGGGAAATTACCATAAGGGGGCATAGTAGATCCTCGTTGACCCCCTAGGTTTTATGTGGAGGTTTTAAAAGGGCCCAGCAGGGCAAAAAAAAATATTTTTTTTTTTTTTTTGCGTGGTGAGCGCCCAGTCCGCGAACCGGAAAGCGTTCTGGGCAGCGTACTATAAGGAAAAAAGAATGATAGACTTTTCAAATACTGTATGTTAATTGTTTGTTGTTTTTGTTGATTATTTTTTATTTTCTTTATTTTTTAAGCATTTTTTTTTATTTTGATTGTGTTTCATAATTTATTAAACTTTCTAACATTTCATTGTCAGAAATTTCATAATTGTCATTGAATATATTTTGTAGTCTATGAGGGTGTAAAATGTCCTCATTTTTAAGCAGGTTATCCACTGCTTCCACACATTGCAGTAGTTCCTGGTCCCTACTTTCATCCATAAATTCATTTTGATTTTCATCAATGTTTCCTTGGCTGCTCTCTTGCAGTACAATTTTAAATTGAACTTGCTGCTCGCCTTCCATTTTGCCTGAAATTTGGATTAAAAAAATATATATTACTAGAGATAGGGCACTGTTAGGATTAATTTTAGATAGGCAGTTTTTATCAGTGAATTTATCTTTTGGCAGTGTATAGTATCAGAGTGGAAGTAGGACTATAAAAAAGTGTATGTGATTTAACCAAGAGAAGCCTAACTCCATCCATAACTATAACAGAGAAGTCTATCTAAATCTATAACTACTACAGAGGGATAGTATATAACTATCAGAAAAAGTTTACCATATTAAGTTATAGTGCACAATATACTTCAGTTTTAAAAATAACAACTTACCTTCACAAACAAGTTGAAGTGTTTAGTAACAATTCAAATGTAATGTACAACAAGAAGTAGCAGTCAAAATGGCTGTGTTTTCTTCTCTTCCTTTATATATATTCAGTTATTTAACCAATCAAATGTCAGGTAATAAAAGTAGAAAATGAAAGTAACATTTTCATTGGTTGTCAATTCCAACACTTCAGATGTGTTTTGTGAAGTAATTTACCTCACGGTATTTAGAGAGGTCTACAGGCTTAATGGCTAAATGGAATTTCAATCAAATTTGTGAAAATGAAAGGGATTGTTATGTAGTATGAGCTAATGTATATTTGGTGAGAGTGTCTCCAGTCGTTTTTCTGTGAATTACTTTCCCACCTTTTTTATTGGACCGCTTCCCGGTATGCGTCCCGGTCCGCGAACCAGCAGCGTAACGGGAGTCCACCATTTTGTGTTTCGTTTGAATTAAGATACAAGATGGAGGGCAAATAATGTTCAGAATGGGTAGAAGGGGGCACGGTAGATGTATCTTGACCCCCTAGGTTTTCTGAGGGTGGCTGAGGAGGACCATATGTGCGGGAAAAAAACATTTTTTTTTTAAATTTTGCGCGGTTAGCTTCCAGTTCGCGTACCGGGTAGCGCTCCGGGGAGCGTAGTTTGTTGAAAATTAGAGAAAAAAGTTAGAGAAAAATAATAATTGTGAGTGATCAGATGTAGGGTAGCTCTGAGAAGAGCTTTTGGGTTTATGGTACATTTTGGTACTTATAAGTAGGTACCAATGCACAGTCTTAAATTCAAAATGAAAATTCTGTTGCCCTCATCTGAGAAGTGAACTCCATCTCCTCTGTAGATATCTTGCATGTAGTAATGCAAGTTATTGTTGTACATGGAGCCCATTCCATGGTCTCTCATGTAAGCTGAAACAGATTTGTTTACATGCTTCCTCGACTTCTCAATTTGTGGACAAAATTGGTTGGACCACCTCCATTTCTGTCTTTGGCATATATTGGAATATACCAAGGCAGTTTGAGGAAAAAGTGCCATTAATTGCTCAAAGGTGTCCTTTAAAAGCATTTCCAGACCTACCCCAGTCAAAGTGCCCAAATCATTACCTCCACAGTGCACAATTAACAGGTCAGGTTTTGGCAAATGCATAAAGGTTTTCACCAATGGTATCAATTGGTGACATTTTAATCCTCTTTGGCCCAACCACTTAATTTCCACATCTTGTAAATTGAGGTTAGGTAAATTTCTGTTCTCAGCATACCTTTGAGCCCAGTAGATGTAACTATGTCCAACAATCCAGACATTAAACATGGTGAGAGAAGGTTGGGCTGCAGTCAGATGAAGTGTGGTAATGAAAGGGCAGTTGAAACAGTAGGAGTTTGTAAAGAAAAAAAACTGTGGATTTCCAGTGCTAATGATTCATTAGCAGTGATTGGTGCATTTCCATTTCTGAAAACAGAAAGTTAGGGTGCATGGATGTGTTCTTTGAAAGATGTAATTTGAATGGTCAAGGAAAAAACATTTATTGAAAGATTGCACTGGATACGCAGGTGCACTGAGAGTTCAGAGTTCAATTGAAACATTGTTGTGTGAACTTGCAAACATGAGAGGTCTTTCAGGAGGTGGTTGCTAAGCAAAAAAGGCAGAGAGGGCAGAGGGGGGAAGGGTTTTGATTTGAAAAAAGTGAGGGAAGAGTTATGATTGGCTAATATGAGAGATATGTGTAATGAATATCAGCATTTCTGTGCTTTCTATAGCTGCAGCCTCTGGAGTGCATCCTCTTTGTTCTGCTGAAGACAATTTGGAGTATTTCTGAGACTGTTTTGAAACTCAAAAAGTATTTGCTAAGGTGAGAAAAGATTTATTTAATTTAGATAGAGAATAGTATGATTTAAGGAGAAAATGATGAAGAAAGCTGTGTTTTTAAAATGTGGCTTTGTCTCAAGTGATATACAAATAGATTTTGTTTCTTTGAGAAATTGTAATTGCATATTGGGTGTAGCATTCTGGCATGCAGTAACACAAGTTATTGTTGTACATGGAGCCCATTCCATGGTCTCTCATGTAAGCTGAAACAGATATGTTGTGTTTAAAAACGATTTTTGAAAACAATTACATTTCTGGATATGTTCTGCTAGAGTTTCATAGGTTGTTTGGGCCATATTTATAAGGCATTTGAGTGTCTCTGATGTTATTGTTCCCATTTTAATTGAAGAGCTTTCTTCATGGGGCTAGTTTCTTGTAAATACGCTCCCACCTGTGCTTGGTAAATTTAGATTTTGATTATGGGAGTTACATAGCCATGTTAAAAATGTCCCAAAAATGGTGCAAGGGCATTCAAAAAAACGCTTTCATGTGTCTTAAGGACATTTTTAGTCATTTCCTCTTGAATGTAGGTATACAATTGATTTATATGCTGTGTTTAAAAACGATTTTTTGAAATCAATTACATTTCTGGATATGTACTGCTAGAGCTTCATAGGTTGTTTGGGTCATATTTATAAGGCATTTGAGTGTCTATGATGTTATTTTTCCCTTTTTAAATGGAAAGCGTTCTTCATGGGGCAAGTTTCTTGTAAATACGCTCCCACCTGTGCTTGGCAAATTTAGATTTTGATTATGGGAGTTACATAGCCATGTTAAAAATGTCCCAAAAATGGTGCAAGGGCATTCAAAAAAACGCTTTCATGTGTCTCAAGGACATTTTCAGTCATTTCCTCTTGAATGTAGGTATACAATTGATTTATATGCTGTGTTTAAAAACGATTTTTTGAAATCAATTACATTTCTGGATATGTACTGCTAGAGCTTCATAGGTTGTTTGGGTCATATTTATAAGGCATTTGAGTGTCTATGATGTTATTTTTCCCTTTTTAAATGGAAAGCGTTCTTCATGGGGCAAGTTTCTTGTAAATACGCTCCCACCTGTGCTTGGCAAATTTAGATTTTGATTATGGGAGTTACATAGCCATGTTAAAAATGTCCCAAAAATGGTGCAAGGGCAATCAAAAAAACGCTTTCATGTGTCTTAAGGACATTTACAGTCATTTCCAACTGAATGTAGGTATACAATTGATTTATATGTTGTGTTTAAAAACGATTTTTTGAAATCAATTACATTTCTGGATATGTACTGCTAGAGCTTCATAGGTTGTTTGGGCCATATTTATAAGGCATTTGAGTGTCTATGATGTTATTTTTCCCTTTTTAAATGGAAAGCGTTCTTCATGGGGCAAGTTTCTTGTAAATACGCTCCCACCTGTGCTTGGCAAATTTAGATTTTGATTATGGGAGTTACATAGCCATGTCAAAAATGTCCCAAAAATGGTGCAAGGGCATTTAAAAAAACACTTTCATGTGTCTCAAGGACATTTTCAGTCATTTCATCTTGAATGTAGGTATACAATTGATTTGTATGTTGTGTTCAAAAACTTTTTTTTAAATCAATTACATTTCTGGATATGTACTGCTAGAACTTCATAGGTTGTTTGGAGCATATTTAAAAGGCATTTGAGTGTCTATGATGTTATTTTTCCCATTTAAATTGAAGAGCTTTCTGCATGGGGCAAGTTTCTTGTAAATATGCTCCCACCTGTGCTTGGCAAATTTAGATTTTGATTATGGGAGTTACATAGCCATGTTAAAAATGACCCAAAAATGGTGCAAGGGCAATCAAAAAAACGCTTTCATGTGTATTAAGGACATTTTAAGTCAATGAGGAAACACAGGTGATGTAATTCTGAAATGAGGAAAAGAAACTCCACATTTTTCAATTACATCACTAGTGTTTCCTAAGTTTATGAATGACATTGTGCAGATGAAGTTTAGGTCTGACCACAGATTCAAAAGAGGTCTGCCCTTTGTTCAAGAGTGAAGTGGACATGACTTACTTCATTGGTAGGCCTTCACATGTATTATCTCCTTTGTTTTCTTCAACAAGCGAAAATCTCATCTGCAACCGTGTGTTGGCCTCACCTCAAACAAACAAAACAGGTGATGGACCGAATGTGGATCAATGACACACATTCACCCCAGGCCAAAGATCTGGGCCCAAACAAACCTTTAGATAGGCCACACCTTATCGTCATCCTGAATCAATCATTTAAAATGTTAGGGAGAGATTTATGATAGGTGTATGCCTGTTTTGTACCACTGTGTGTCACTTTTGTGACGCAGTGGTGGTGCAAAAGATTTGCTATGTTAAATAATAAGTAGGGTGTTAAGTTTTTGATGACTGTTATTCATTTACTGTTTGGTAATAGTGGTTAATAACATTTTTTATTATATTTTTCCACAGATTCAACTGCAGATCATTTCAAAATTTGAAAAATGCCAACTAAGAATCGAATTAGAAAGGCTAGAAAACGTCAAAGACAGCAGGATCATCTATTATTGCAGCAGTCCTCTCCCCAAAAAACTTGTGAAATCACCAAGAAAGCTCCGGGTAAGAGCACGAAATCATTCATAAGAAATATTTGTAGTAAAAAAAGTATTTCAACAAAAAATGTTTCAGTCCAGAAAAAGAGAAGCAATTTAAATGGAAAGGAAAGACCAATCAAAAATGTTACTGCTAGAGCAAGAGATAACTCTGTGCACGATAGTAGAAGGAAACAACAGTTTAGGGACGTTCGAAAACGAATGTTCCGCAACAGGATAATAGTTAATTTATTAAAAAATATTAAGAAAGGCCAACAGAAAGTGGCATTTTATAAGAAGAAGAAAAATGTAGAGAAAATTATTGATCATGCTTTCGAAATTAAGCGAAAGTTATTTATTTTGGTAATCAATAGAATTAGGAAACTAAACAAGGTAATTTCTGATTTCAAATCAAATAGTAGATGGAAGAGAGTAGTAAATCGTAGTAACTTTTGCGAAGTTTTTTCCGGAGAATGGATGCATAGTTCAAGTTGTGAGGCATTTTTTAATGAGGAGAGTTATTTTCAGGATAATGATTTGGTGTTTGCAGTTGACACCAGTGGTCGAGCTTATGAAGTGAAGGATGGTTGTCCAGTTGAAAAAGAAAAACTTGTGACAACAGAGACAGACGAGGTGTTAGGTAATGAGGTTTTAGGAAGACGTCCTAAGGGTCCTGTGTACATTTGGAAGTGTAGTTCTATTTGCAGTGTGCGACAGGATTCCATCAATTTGCTTTGTGATTTTGTACGGACATTTAATAAGAAAAGTTTGAAGCAGAAAATGAAGTTGTTGCAAGAATTAGATCCTTGCAGAGTGAGACAAATGACAGGTTTGCGTGGTCATTCACTGGCTTGTCTTTCCAGGAGAGTATGCCAGAGTGTTTTTCATCATTTCAGGATGCTAGCAGTGCATCATAATAAAGTGAGGAAATTAGTGAGAATGTTGTATCATGCTAAGAGTCCAGCAATTATGCTTAAACAATTATGTGCTGCTCTTTTGCATGGTTCTGAAATAGATGTCAAGAATATTTGTGAAGAAATTGAGTTTTGTTACTTTGGAAGTAAAGATGAGAATGTTCAAATTGACCCAGAAGTAGAGGGTAATGTTGAAGATAATGTACAGGTTTCTAGTACAGATAAATCTCAGAAGGAAATTGCCACGTTTCAGATGAAATCAAGTGAGAGGCCTAATTTCACTTGTGTGTGTTGTCGACGCACTTATTACAAGAATCAGATTAAGTTAGTGGATTTATATGCAAAAAGTGAATGGGAAAATAATAGTGAATGGAAGGACTTTGCCACATACTTGATGGTAGAAAATTATTTTGATTTGGGATCGGATCAACGTCTGTGTACTTATTGTTGTAACAAATTAAACCAAAACCAGATGCCTGCTAGGGCGGTTCATAATAATCTGGAATTGGTTGAGATTCCTTCTGAATTGAAGGATTTAAATACTTATGAATCTATTTTGATTCAAAGTATCCATCCCTTTCAGGCTATTGTACGAATGGAGCCAAAGACAGGGAAGTTGCCTCCATCAGATTTACAGAGAGGATTAAAGGGAAGAGTTGTTTATTTGCCTCTAGATGTGAACAAAAACATTAACACAATTGGAGTAGAAAAAGTGGAAGAGGAACCTCTGGTTATCTTGGTTAATGGGGTTCCGACAAAGAATAAGAAAATATGGCAAGATTTAGTGGATGTTAGGAAAGTCAAAAAGGCAACATTGTATTTGAAGAAAAATAATAAGTACTATAAGAATGTATATGTTGCAGAAGAGGAAGTAAGTGATGAAGAGGATAGCGATTTGTGTGCTGGCCAAATTGAGAAAGTAGAGGCCTCTAAAAGTGAAGAAATATATGAACATTATAGTGTTCATCCTTTGCATTCCAAGGAAGTCATGGGGAATGCTATTGAGTTGTTTCAAATGAAACAAGCCAAAGGGAGTCCCATTAGTGTTTGGGAGGAAAGTTTGGAAGCTCGGTGTTTCCCACAGCTATTTCCAACAGGTCAAGGAGGAAGATATGATGAGCGACCTCATCAAATTCCTGCGTCTGAATACCAGACTTTACGATTGTATGCAGAAGATCCTAGGTTTCGTCAATGCATTCCCTATTTGTTTCATCTCCTGTTTGAAAGCGATCTGTCTGGACTGTCAAATGCAGTGAACCACATCTTAAAAAGTGGTATACAGATGCGAAAGATCTCGGCAAGTGACTTTATGCATAAAGTCAATGTCCAAGACAGTATTTTGGATTTTCACCTAATTAATCTCATGGCGTGTCAGCGTGGTACTAATGAGTACTGGTACCGTCGTCATGGTGATTTAAAATGTATGCTGAGGAACTTAGGAACTCCAACATGGTTCCTCACTCTGAGCTGTGCCAAGTATGGCTGGGAAGACTTACTTGAATTTCTACGAGAGGCAAATGGAAATATTGAAAACATTGAATTCAAGACACCCGGAGAACTGTGCTCTTTGGATCCAGTGAATGTATGCAGGTACTTCAATCATAGATTTGAAGCTAAGATGTCTTTCATCACGACCAAGAAAAATCCACCTCTTGGAGAGGTGTTGGATTTCTTCTGGAGAAAGGAGTACCAAGCAAGAGGTGCTCCTCATATACATATGTTGCTGTGGATCAAGGATGCACCTAAATTTGGAACAGATCCGGATGACTTAGTGATGAATTTCATAGAACAGTATTCTACGTGTGCTGTTCCAAACGCAACGGAGAAGAAAAGCCTAAGAGAACAAGTTCTACGTTTCCAAAGCCATCGTTGTGGAAAGTACTGTCGTCGTAAATTCAGAAACAAGGACAAGTTCTACACCAAATGTCGTTTCAACTTTCCACGACCGGTGATTTCTAAAGGAAGAGTGAACAGTTTGATGTCTTCTCTGCGACATAATGTGACGAGGAAATCACCCAAAAATACATACAATTTGAAAAGGAACGAAGAGTCCAAGTACATCAACGACTACAACCCAGTGATTTTGTCCATGTGGAATGCTAACATGGATATACAGTTTGTGGCTGACAACTGTATGGCTGTGGCTCGGTATGTGACATCACCAAAAAAGAAAAGACAGAATTGAAGGATATGTGGGAGGACATTTCCCATGAAAAGAGCCTCAGCAAGAAGTTGTACAGTTTCAGTCTGAAGATGTTGTCGCATCGAGAAATCGGAGCTTACGAATGTTCTGACCGGTTGTCTTCAGCAAGTCTCTATGCCAAAACCAGGAGTATCGTTTGGGCGAGTCTTGGTCTTGCTGCAACGCAAAATCGAGTTCTAAAACCTGTCCGGGAAATTGAGTATTTGGCGGACATTTTGAAGACCAACATGTTGGATACATATTATCCAAATCGAAGCAGTCACCTTGAGAATGTTTGTCTATATGAGGTTCTACAAAATTATATATTCAAGAGGAACATCAAAGAAGATATTGAGAAAGGAGTGTATGCTGTAATTGGAAGTGAGGGATGTCTGGTCAAGCAAAGAAAATGCCAATTAGTAAACCATCGAAAATTGAGTGGCGAATCTCCAGAAAAAAAGGAGTTTTTCTATTTAGCACTTTTGCAACTTTTCAAGCCTTGGTGTGCAGAAGAGGAACTGCTTGGAGATTTCCTCTGTTACGAAGACTCTTTCACTGCTGCTAAGGAGACCATAGAATGTCCTGCTTTTCCCAAATATCAAGAAATGTTGACTTTGGAAATTGAGCAGAAAGCAACGATTGCAGCCGAGATTGCCAGAGACAGTTCTCAGGACAGTCAGAGTTCTGTTTCATTGAGTCAGGATCCACTAGGAGGACGTATTATCGAAAATGAAGCTGCCACTGCTATGAATGAAGTGGAAAGAGCCATGGCACATGCTCAGGAGGATGCGGTTAACTTAGAAGACTTGGAAAAACAACTCAACGTTGAGCAGAGGAAAATATATGATGAAGTTACCAAGCAAATTGATCATGGATTAAGTCATGAGAAGAAAGAGTGCTCATGTACGTCGTTGAAGCCTGTCCGACTGTACGTGAGTGGAGAAGCGGGAACTGGAAAAAGTTTCCTTATTAAAGCAATTTCTTGTTATTTGCAGGAAAGGACTGAGTCATCGCTGTCTTGTGTTGTTACCGCTCCTACTGGACTGGCAGCACATAACATTAAAGGTATTACTTTGCATCGTCTACTGATGCTGCCAGTGGAGCATGACAACAAATTACAATACCACAAGTTATCTGGGGATGCTTGTTGTGAAGTTTCAAGAGTCTTGAGGAAAATGAAACTTCTTATCATTGACGAAGTAAGCATGGTTTCCAATGTCATGCTTGCCTTTGTGCATTTGAGAATGCAAGAAGTTCTGAAAACTGAGTATGATGTGTTATTTGGTGGCAAACACATCATTGTTTTCGGAGATCTTCTGCAGCTGACACCAGTAAAAGGACAACCTGTGTTCAAAATACTCACGCATGAAGATACCAGGAAGTGCCTAGGGAGCATTGGCAACGTCAATATATGGTTAAACTTCAATTATGCTGAACTGCATGAAAATATGCGTCAGGCAAAGGATGAAGATTACAAGAATATTCTACAAGATATTAGAATTGGAAAAGTGACCGAGCATGGGAAAGAAGCTTTAAATGCACGATTACTGTCAAATTTATATCCAGAACAAGACGTTGTGCCTGAGAATATTTTTCAGAAAATTACTGAGAAGAAATCCGGAATATGTTTGATGCCAACTCTTGCAGAATGTGCCATCTTCAACAACAAAATGTTGAATTTAGAAAAGCAAGAGATTGTGAAACTTGAAGCTATTGACAGAATAGAGCATATGGGATCAACAATTATTTTGTCTGAGAATTTGAAATCAAAATTGGATTCATTAGAGAAGACTATTTCTAAAACAGCGGGTTTTGAAAAGACTTTGAATGTGTGTTTAAATTGCCGAATCATTTTGAGAAGGAATTTACATGTTGAAAGAGGTCTGGTAAATGGATCAATGGGTAATGTTGTTGATTTTGAGAAATACAGAAGTAGAGATGGTATTGAATTTTTAAAAATTAAATTTGATGGCATTGAGGAAGTACAGCTAATTGGTCGGTGTTCTGCTAGGTTTTTGCTTGTTAAAGACTTATATGTTCGCCGTAAACAGTTTCCTGTTTGCTTGGCATATGCGGTGACAATCCATAAATCGCAAGGTTTAAGTGTAGATAGTGCATTGGTGAATATTGGCAGTTCTGTGTTCAAAGAGGGTATGGCATATGTGGCATTGTCACGAGTTAGAACTTTATCGGGATTGTACTTGATTGATTGTGATGTCACAAACATTTGTGCGGATCTAGATTGTGTTAAGGAATACAATAGGTTAAGAAGAGAGTATGCGCCACATTTGCCTCAATATCCTTTGTTTGAGAAATGTGTGGTAGGCCGTAAACGAAGAAATATCACTAATAGTAGGGAGGTTGTAGCAAAAAGCCGAAAAGTCGATGAACCGAAAATTGTAAGCAGAAAGAAAACGGATTCTGTTGAAGATGTTGTCGGTTTTCAATTTGAAAACAGTTCTGGTGTCAACTGCTATGCAAATGTAGTGGTTAATGTTCTCTTTTCACTAGAGACTTTAAAAGAACAGATTGTGTTCAATTCGGAACAAAGTTTATGCTGTTTGTTGAATTCTGTGTTAGAGAAATGTAGCACTGATCGAACAAAAGTAGAAAGTGTGTCTGAAGTTCGTTATCTGTTAGATGAATGTTCAGGTCAAACAGACTTCTCTGAAAATAATCAGCAGGATTGTCAGGAGTTTTTAATGTATATGCTTGATGTATTGCAAGATGAGGGTGTAGATGTAGATCACCTGTTTGGGCTTTCTTATCAATGGCAGCATGACTGCGAGAACTGTATGGTATCAAGTACTACTAGTGTAGACTCAGAAAGATTTATATATTTAACTTTGCCAGACAGTAAATCAGTCTCCTTTAATAAGCTAGTAAATGCAGCTGATCACAACATGGAGTGTAGCCAATGTAAATCTGAAATGATGTCAACATTATTTATACGAAGATATGGCCAGTATGTCATTTTAATGATCCAACGATGTAGGCCTGATGGATCAAAATTGTCAACTTTAATAAAAAAAATTGTTGCTTCTCAGCTGTCAATATCAGGAAGGACTTTTGTAACTGTAGCAATTATCTATCACATTGGTCCTTCAACAACATCAGGACATTACACAGCTTATTTAAAGTCTAGAAACGGCTGGTCATTCTGCAACGATTCTGTTGTAACTTTCAAAAAAAAATTGCCGTTTGACCTTAAAAATTCTTACCTGGTGTTTTTAAAACCAAAATTTTAAGGAAAGAATCTCGGGATTTCCTCTGAGGAATTGCAAAAGGTTCATGAAGTAGAGGGAATGTAAGTCTGCAATGCTGTCTAGATTATTGGTCCAAAACTTTTAATTATAATGTCATTTTAAAAATCCAACTATATAAACCTGATGCAAGTAAGTCTGCTTCATAGTAAGCAGTATCAGTGTCATAGGAAAAGTAGAACATGAGTGAACAAGAATGGTAAGATATTAGTAGTCCAGGATTGTGAAAGTAATCTTAAATGTTTTCTTTTTGAAAGTTGCGAAAATAGAAAATGATGGGATTTGAATACAAGAATTACAAGAGTTGTAAATCGCTGCAACATGATTTGGCCAAGTGGAAACATGTGGTAGAATGTGAGAAGTCTTTTATTGTATGTAACATATTTTTCAAAACGATGGAGGTTTACTTTCAGAAAGTGGCGGGCTGAAAATATTAATAGCACAACAGAGTGTACGCTGTTCATAGGACATCCTTCGACGTTATGGAAAGTAAGTTAATTTTAAGGAGTTTTGAATTCAGATTTGTTATGTTGTATGGGTTTTTTAAACACAATCATTTTGATTGTGTTTTTTTTCCCCGCTGTTACATGATGAATACCTTCAAGTCACTGATTTAAGTGAAATTTGATACATTCTGAGAACAGCAAAAATAAACCATTTAACATGTATAATTAATGTTCTACTTTTTGTACTTATGATATACATTTAGAAATGTGAGGTAGATATGGAGAAACTGAGGCTTCTGTAAGTGTCAAAGTTAATGCTTACAGTGCTGCACTTCTGGGTACTGTTTTTTTTGAAAACTGAATAGGCCTCACCTCAAAGAAACCTCTTGAAAGGACACATCTTATTTGCATCCTGAAACAATCATTTAAAATGTTAGACACAATTTTATGATGGCTTTACATCTCTTTTGCGCTGCTATTGCATCACTATTGTGAGACATCAGCAGTGCAAAAGATGCACCATGTTCCAAAATAGGCCTCACTTCATCAGCATCAAGATACTGTTTGTTTAATATATATATCTTTAGGATTGTGTAGGGGACGTAGAGAAGCAGAGGCTTCTGTAAATGTCAAAGTTGTTGAAAAACTGTTTGTTCTTGAACCTTTTCCCTTGTCTTTTCTAATTTTTAAATACATGTTTTAATATTTTTGAAATGTTTGTTCTCTCTTTCGCAGATTGAAAGTATGAAAAAAGAATTGAAAAAGTTAACAAGAATTATAAGGTAAATGTTTTCTACTCTTTCTACCCGCAATCCACTGCTGATGATGTCACTGACCATGTCATGAATGATGTAATAAGTGGACATGACTTATTTCATTGGTAGGCCTTCACATGTATTATCTCCTCTGTATTCTTCAACAAGCGTAAAATTGATCTGCAACCCTGAGTAGGCCTCACCTTAAACAAACCTCTGGAGAGACCACACCTTATCGTCATCCTGAATTATTTATTTAAAATGTTAGGGACAGATTTATGATATGTGTATGCCTCTTTTGCGCCACTGTGCGTCAGTTTTGTGACGCAGTGGCGGTGCAAAAGATTTGCTATGAGGCGTCAAAATTACAAATTGATGCATCTAGGCAAATGTGTCATGCTGTTTTAAAACCGTGCCACATGAAACCGATGCAGCAGTGATGAAAAAGATGCACCATGTTGCAAGACAGGCCTCACTTGGGGCCATATGTATCAAGCTAATTAGAATGCTTTGGCGACATATTTCTGCTGATAAAAGCTGCAAAACTTTTATTGCCTATGTTGATGATATGGCTCTATGTTATTTACATTTCTTTGCTGTTTCAATTAATCTTTTTCTGTTATTTTTTCTTTTCTGTTTTCTATTTTTTCTCTCTGTTATTCCACATGTTTTAATCTTATTTTGAACATTCACTCACATTCTCCAAGAAACTCTTCTTTGTTATTGTTCTACTATCTTTTTTTTCTTTCAC
The DNA here is from genome assembly GCF_964263255.1 of Lissotriton vulgaris. Lineage (NCBI taxonomy): Eukaryota > Metazoa > Chordata > Amphibia > Caudata > Salamandridae > Lissotriton > Lissotriton vulgaris. Next base: position 1,358,540,469 of record NC_141687.1, read on the forward strand.
TTCCTTATCCATTTTGTTTTTCGCAATTATACCCTCTTCCATCTTTTCTTCGGTAAATAGATCTATTAAACAGTATCTCTGGTTTACTCCCTATAGCTGTCTTTCTTTTAACATTACTCTCTGTTTACTTCCCTTATACTTACTCTTCTTTTTAAAAAAAAAAAATGTTTTGGTTCGCTCCTAGTTCGCGAACCGGGCAGCGAACGGGAAAGCGAACCAAAAGAAATAGAGCTTGCCAGAGTGCTAAACATTCTAGCAATTTTATTTGAAAGGGGAGGTAGTTCTGAAAAGAACTTTTTTTTTAATGTTTTTGTTGTTTTTTTTTGTTGTTTTTTTTCTGAACATTTTTTGTTTTTTTTGTATTTTTTGAACAGTTTTATGATTTTTTTTTGTTTTTGATGGAGGGGAAACAACAAAAAACAGGCATTGAAAAGGGCTCAACAGGAGCAAAAAAAAATTACTGTCTGGGGCGGTTAGGGCAATTATGATTTTCATAAGCAACGTTCATTAACGATATGCCTATGTTACCACATGAAAGCAATGCACCGCAATACAAACAGGTTAATTTCATATGTAAAAAGTTCTGCTGAATGTTTGGCACGGTTTCCCGTGCCTCTGCTCCTGTCAACGATATTTGCGAAGTTGACCTGGCCACAGGAGTTGTTGTTGGATTATCCTGCAGGTCACGCAACTCTGCACGGCTGTAGTTCAATGGATGCCACCTGCTCATATGCCGATGCATGGTATAGTTCCCAAAGCTATACTTTTTATCAGTGCCTCTTGATAACTTGTCTTTACAAATGAAGCAGGTGACATACTTAGCATTTACTTTCTTCTGCCCTCGAGGGAGTGAAAAAAACTGCCAAATGAAACTGGTTTTCCGATGGGAAACACGGGGCACCTCTTGTAAGAACTGTGGTCCTTCAGTCTCCTCTTCCTCTAGTTCATCTTCTTCCTCCTCTGTGTTGGTGATGAACTGGGGTGGTGGTCCTCTCTTCCCATGAGGAGGTGAAGGTGGTGGTGAGGGTGCACCAGCTGAAGCAACTACTGAAGCCGTTGCTCAACTATGAAAAAGGGTCTTTCTCTCACCAAGATGAAAGTCAGAGTGAGGAAAGAAGGAGGGGTTTTCATCATTTGGGAAAAGCAAAAGTTCTAAACCAATGAAAAGTGTTATTTTTAGGTCATATGACCTAGTCTTACATCATTTGGAAACCAAAAGTGAAATGAACCAATGAAAAGTTTTATAAACAAGTCACATGACCTGTTCCGCTCACGTTACGCGGTGCGCGCCGCGCCGCGGATCGCTTCCGGTTCGCGGTCCGGAGCACTTCCGGGAGCGCTAACGCGGTGCGTCATAAGACGCATTACGCGACAACGTGATACGTCGCGCTTCCGCGACGCGTCACAATGTTGATTTCTAACGCGGCAGTTGCGCAAACGGAACGTTTACCGGTTCGCGGACTAAGTCGCGGCATCAAGATGAGCTAACGGGAAGCTTCCCGGTTAGCGAACCGGGAGCGAAGATAAAAAAATATTTTAAAAAAAATTTAATAAAAAACATATAAAATATATTTTTGGATTTAAAGAAGAATACATTTTACAGCTACAGATATTAGCTTTTAAAAAACCAATGAAATTCACTGAAAAAACCATAGGTTATAGACCATATATAGTTAGGAATTTGCATTTACAAAACCTTGAAAATTCACTGAAAAAACCATAGGTTATAGACCATATATAGTTAGGGATTAGCATTTACAAAACCTTATTTTATTCGCACAAAACCATTGAAATTCCATATATAGTTAGTTGCACTAACTATATATCGCGCACCCGCAATCCACTGCTGATGATGTCACATATTACATCATTCATGACATGGTCAGTGACATCACTGATGACATCACTGATGACATCCCAAATGACATCACTGATGACATCACTGATGACATCTCAAATGACATCACTGATGACATCACTGACATCTCATTCGACATTATTGATGACATCACTGATGATATCATTTATGTGATAATACAATGAACATCTTCAGACTGTAATATAACCTTAGATACACTCAGTGTAAACAGACACTCACAGACTGTCACACATCCATGGAGTTACTCACACACCTAGTCAGTCATGCAAAGAATCAATCACACCTCCATCTCCTCAACTATACAGTTATACACACCTTACTTATTCAAACATATACTAACACATATTTACTCTCCTATACAATCCCTGATACAAGTTCACAATGATCCATACAGCCACTCTCACATTCACTGGCTCTTATGTTCAGTTATTTATATATGTCAACTCTCACATGGACTGTGTTTTACATATGTACTTACTTTGACATGTAGCACTGAGATATCCATTCACTCACCAATACACTCATGCACACAGTCAACTGTCCATACAGCTGTTTCTACATGCACTTTTGAACCCATACACCTAGGGAATCAACTGCTCACACATCTATGCACAGAGTCATACACCTCCCAGCCACCCACACACATACTCAGTCTCCCATACAAATACTTGGGCAACCATTCAATAACCCATATAGTTACTGATATAGCTACTGATTTGAACATGCAGCAGTTTACAGAACAACATATATAATGATTGCCAAATTAAGACACTTTAGTCACTAACCCATGCACTCAGTGAGACACATTTAATCATTCTCTCATACAGTCAGTCATGCACCTACTAAATCCTTCATCCAGACACTTATACATCCACTCATTCTTCAATATGTAAGACATATTTTAACTTTACAGAAACATATAGTCACTGGGTGTTGTCATCAGTGATGTCATCAGTGATGTCATTTGAGATGTCATCAGTGATGTCATCAGTGATGTCACTGACCATGTCATGAATGATGTAATATGTGACATCATCAGCAGTGGATTGCGGGTGCGCGATATATAGTTAGTGCAACTAACTATATATGGAATTTCAATGGTTTTGTGCGAATAAAATAAGGTTTTGTAAATGCTAATCCCTAACTATATATGGTCTATAACCTATGGTTTTTTCAGTGAATATATATATATATATATATATATATATATATATATATATATATATATTACCTACTGGCGGTCGCCAGTAGGTATATATAGTTAGGATTTTTTCCCTATGGGATTTCTGAAAATTCTATGCCTAATAACTTTTGCGTTTGTGGACGGAATTGGCTGAAATTTTCAGGAAAATGGCACATTTTGTTTCTGAGCAGCCCCTGGAAATTTGGTGGGGTTTCGTCAAGGGGGGGCTGAGAAAAAAGGGGGGTCCCAAAACGCGTTTTTTGCATTGAGTTTTCCATAGGGCGGTTGGACTCACTTTTAGCCCGAACGGCTGAATGGATTTTCACGAAACTTGGCAAAATTGTAGGGACTGTTAGCCCGATGTGCCTTTGCTAGGTCTCAATATATGTGCTCCAGTGGATTTTGAGAAATTAACGTTTAAATCAAGATATATATCTGTAACAGCGCTCCGGGCAGCGATCCGGTTAGCGAACCTTTCGCGTATCGGAACTTTGCGATGCGAAGCTGATTGGCCCTCCGGTGTCTGTCAACATTCTAAACAGTCCGGAGCGGCCGCCATCTTGTCTCTCGGTAGGATCGAGAGACAAGAGGAGGCCAAAACAAAGGGGGAAATTACCATAAGGGGGCATAGTAGATCCTCGTTGACCCCCTAGGTTTTATGTGGAGGTTTTAAAAGGGCCTAGGAGGGTCCAAAAAAAAAATATAAAAATTTTTTTTTTTGCGTGGTAAGCGCCAAGTTCGCGAACCGGAAAGCGTTCTGGGCAGCGAACTTTATGGATAAAAGAATGAAAGACTTTTCTAATACTGTATGTTAATTATTTGTTGGTTTTGTTGATTATTTTTTAATTTTTTTATTTTTTAAGCAATTTTTTATTGTTGTGATTGTGTTTCAAAATTTAATAACATTTCTAACATTTAACTAGTTTATGAATTACATATAAAATGATTAAAGACTCAAACAATTTTTTAATATTACATACAATTTTATTTTTCGGATTGTTTTTCGAAATTTAATACAACGTCTAGCATTTCACTGTCTGATATGTGTTCTTGTTCAGTGAACATAAGTTCAAACATTTGACCGTCATCATAATGAAGTAAATGATCCACTGATTCTACACATTGAACTAATTCATGGTCCCGTGATTCATCCATGAAATCTGAGTCATCATTGTCCGCAATAACTTTTTCTGTGTTGGTCTCCAGAACAATTTCGAAGGAAACATTCTGCTCACCTTCCATTTTATTGCTGTAATTTGCATAAAAAATAAATATATCAGTAGAGATAGGGCACTGTTGGGTTTAAGTTCAGACAGGCACTTGTGAGTTTATAACAGAGAAGTAATCTATGGGCACTGTATGGTTTCAGGCGTGAAGTAGTACTATTAAAAAGTGCCTGTGAAGAAGCCTAAGTAAATTTATAATTATACCACAGAAACCTAAATCAGTCCATAATTATAATAAAGAAGCCTTTCTCAATGTCTAACTCTTACAGAGGGATAGTATATAACTATCTGAAAAAGTTTACCATATTTACTTATAGTGCACAATATACTTCAGTTTTAAAAATAACAACTTACCTTTAGAAACAAGTTGATGTTATTAGTGATATTCTAAATGATATATACAACAACAAGTAGTAGTCAAAATGGCTGTGTTTCCTTCTCTCCCTTTATATATATACAGGTATATAACCAATCAAATGTCAGGTAATAAAAGTAGAAAAGGAAAGTAACATTTTCATTGGTTGTCAATTCCAACAATTCAGATGTGTTTTGTGAAGTAATTTACCTCACGGTATTTGGAGAGGTCTACAGGCTAAATGGCTAAATGGAATTTCAATGAAATTTGTGAGAATGGAAGGGATTGTTATGTAGTATGAGCTAATCTATATTTGGTGAGAGTGTCTCTAGTCGTTTTTCTGTAAATTACTTTCCCGCCTTTTTTTAGGACCGCTTTCCGGGAAGCGGCCCGGTTAGCGAACCTTAAGCGTCACGGGAGTCCACCATTTTGTGTTTCGGTCGCATTAAGATACAAGATGGAGGGCAAATAATGTTTACAATGGGTAGAAGGGGTCATGGTAGACTTATCTTGACCCCCTAGGTTTTCTGAGCGTGGCTGAGGAGGCTTATATGTGCGGAAAAAAAAACTTTTTTTAAAAAAATTCCGCGAGGTTAGCTTTCGGTTAGCGAACCGGGTAGCGCTCCGGGGAGCGAATTTTGTGGAAAATTAGTGAAAAAAGTTAGAGAAAAATAATAATTGTGAGTGATCAGATGTAGGGTAGCTCTGAGAAGAGCTTTTGGGTTTATGGTACATTTAGGTACTTATAAGTAGGTACCAATGCACAGTCTTAAATTCAGAATGAAAATTCTGTTGCCCTCATCTGAGAAGTGAACTCCATCTCCTCTGTAGATATCTTGCATGTAGTAACGCAAGTTATTGTTGTACAGAGAGCCCATTCCATGGTCTCTCATGTAAGCTGAAACAGATTTGTTTACATGCTTCCTCGCTTTCTCAATTTGTGGACAAAATTGGTTGGACCACCTCCATTTCTGTCTTTGGCATATATTGGAATATACCAAGGCAGTTTGAGGAAAAAGTGCCATTAATTGCTCAAAGGTGTCCTTTAAAAGCATTTCCAGACCTACCCCTGTCAAAGTGCCCAAATCATTACCTCCACAGTGCACTATTAACAGGTCAGGTTTTGGCAAATGCATAAAGGTTTTCACCAATGGTATCAATTGGTGACATTTTAATCCTCTTTGGCCCAACCACTTAATTTCCACATCTTGTAAATTGAGGTTAGGTAAATTTCTGTTCTCAGCATACCTTTGAGCCCAGTGGATGTAACTGTGTCCAACAATCCAGACGTTAAACATGGTGGGTGAAGGTTGTGCTGCAGTCAGATGAAGTGTGGTAATGAAAGGGCAGTTGAAACAGTAGGAGTTTGTAAAGAAAAAAAACTGTGGATTTCCAATGCTAATGAATCATTAGCAGTGATTGGTGCATTTCCATTTCTGAAAACAGAAAGTTAGGGTGCATGGATGTGTTCTTTCAAACATGTAATTTGAATGGTCAAGGAAGAAACATTTAATGAAAGATTGCACTGGATACGCAGGTGCACTGAGAGTTCAGAGTTCAATTGAAACATTGTTGTGTGAATTTGCAAACATGAGAGGTCTTCCAGGAGGTGGTTGCTATGGAAACAAGGCAGACAGGGCAGAGGGGGGAAGGGTTTTGATTTGAAAAAAGTGAGGGAAGAGTTATGATTGGCTAATATGAGAGATATGTGAAAAGAATATCTGTATTTCTGTGCTTTCAATAGCTGCAGCCTTTGGAGTGCATCCTTTTTCTTCTGCTGAAGACAATTTGGTGTATTTCTCAGACTGTTTTCAAAACTCAAAAAATATTTGCTAAGGTGAGAAAAGATTTATTTAATTTAGATAGAGAATAGTATGATTTAAGGAGAAAATGATGAAGAAAGCTGTGTTTTTAAAATGTGGTTTTGTCTCTAGTGATATACTAATAGAATTAGTTTCATAGAGAAATTGTAATTGCATATTTGGTGTAACATTCTGGCATGCAGTATAGTTATTTTTCCCTTTTTAAATGGAAAGCGTTCCTCATGGGGCCCTGAGCAGTTCTTAGCCATGTTATTTAATAGGAAGTGGATAACATGGCTAAGAGCATTTGCTGGAAAGTGCTTGAATATTGCTGACTTTTCTGCGATGTTATTTTTCCCTTTTTAAATGGAAAGTGTTCCTCTTGGGGCAAGTGTCTTGTAAATACGATCCCACTTGCGCTTGGCAAATTTAGATTTTGATTATGGGAGTTACCTAGCCATGTTAATAGTGTCCCAAAAATGGTGCTAGGGCATTCCAGAAAACACAATCATGTGTCTCAAGGACATTTTTAGTCATTTCGCCATGAACAGATTGAAAGTATGAAAAATTATTTAAAAAAAGGTAACAAGAATTATAAGGTAAATGTTTTCTACTCTTTTTACCCGCAATGCACTGCTGATGATGTCATTGACAGTATCTCTCATTTACTGTCTATAGCTGTCTTTCTTTTTACATTATTCTCTGTTTACTTCCCTTATACTAACTCTTCTTTTTTTTAAAAAAATATTTTTTTAGTTCGCTTAAAGTTCGCGAACCGGTCAGCGAACTTGAAGCGAACCAAAAGAAATAGAGCTTGCCAGAGTGATAAACATTCTAGCAATTTTGATTGAAAGGGGAGGTAGTTCTGAAAAGAACTGTTTTTTTTTGTTTTTGTTGTTTTATTTTTATTTATTTATTTTTTTGAACATTTTTTGATTTTTTTGTATTTTTAGAACTGTTTTATGTTTTTTTTGTGTTTTTTATGGAGGGGAGACAACAAAAAACAGGCAAACGGCTGAAAACGGCTCAACTGGAGCAAAAAAAAAAATTACTTCTTGGGTGCATTAGGGCATTTATGATTTTCGAACGCCATGTTCATCAGGTTGACGCTCATGTTGCCATATGACAGCATAGCACCACAGTATATACAACTTAACTTCATATGCTGGAAGTTGGGTTGAATGTTTGGCACAGTTTCTTGTGCCTCTCTTCCCGTCAAAGAGATTGTGGAGGTCGATCTGGCCACAGGAGTTGTCGTGGGATTGTCTTGAAGATCCCTTAACTCAGCCCGGCTGTAGTTTAAGGGATGCCACCTGCTCATGTGTCGATGCATCGTATAGTTGCCCATACTGTATTTCTTATCTGTGCCTCTCGACAATCTGTAATCACAGATGAGGCAGGTGGCATATTTAGCATTCACCTTCTTTGATCCACGAGGGATGGAGAAAAACTGCCAGATGAAACTTGTTTTTCGGTTTGAAACCCGGGGCAACTCTTCGACAAATTGTTGTTCCTCTCTGTCCTCTTCTTCTTCTTCCTCCTCTTCCTCCTCTCTGTTAGAGATAAATTGACTAGGTGGTCCTCTCTTCTTATGAGGAGGTGGAGGTGGTGGTGGGGTTCCACCAGCTGCAGCAAGTACAGAAGCCATTGTTCAATTCTTGCAAAATGGTCTTTCTCTCACCAAGATGAAAGTCAGAGTGAGGAAATAAGGAGGGGTTTACATGATTTGGGGAAAGCAAAAGTTCTGAACCAATGAAAAGTGTTATTTTTAGGTCACATGACCTAGTCATACATCATTTGGAAACCAAAAGTGAAATGAACCAATGAAAAGTTTGATAAACAAGTCACATGACCCGTTCCGCTTACGTTACGCGGCGCGCGCCGCGTCCCAGATCGCTTCCGGTTCGCGGTCCGGAGCACTTCCGGGAGCGCTAACGCGGCGCGTCATTAGACGCATTACGCGATAACGTGACACGTCGCGCTTCCGCGACGCGTCACAGTTCCGCTAACGTAACGTTGACCGGTTCGCGGACTAGATCGCGGCATCGAGATGAGCTAACGGAAAGCTTCCCGGTTCGCGAACTAGAAGCGAAGAAAAAAAAAATTAAAAAAAAAATTATCAACAAACATCTAAATATATTTTGGGATTTAAAGAAGAATACATTTTATAGCTACAGATGTTAGCTTTTAAAAAACCAATGAAATTCACAGAAAAAACCATAGGTTATAAACCATATATAGTTAGAAATTTGCATTTAAAAAACCATTGAAATTCAATGAAAAAACCATAGGTTATAGACCATATATAGTTAGGGATTTGCATTTACAAAACCTTATTTTATTCGCATAAAACCATTGAAATTCCATATATAGTTAGTTGCGCTAACTATATATCGCGCACCCGCAATCCACTGCTGATGATGTCACATATTACATCATTCATGACATGGTCAGTGACATCACTGATGACATCACTGATGACATCTCAAATGACATCACTGATGACATCTCAAATGACATCACTGATGACATCACTGATGACATCTCATTTGACATTACTGATCACATCACTGATGATATCATTCATGTGATAATACGATGAACCTCTTCAGACTCTAATATAACCTTAGATACAATCAGTGTAAACAGACACTCACAGACTGTCACTCATCCATGGAGTTACTCACACACCTAGTCAGTCATGCAAAGAATCAATCACACCTCCATTTCCTCAACTATACAGTTATACAAACTTTACTTATTCAAACATATACTAACACATATTTACTCTCTTATACAATCCCTGATACAAGTTCACAATGATCCATACAGCCACTCACACATTCACTGGCTATTATGCACAGTTATTTATATATGTCAACTCTCACATGTACTGTGTTTTACATATGTACTTACTTTGACATGTAGCACTGAGATATCCATTCACTCACCAATACACTCATGCACACAGTCAACCGCCCATACAGCTGTTTCCACATGCACTTTTGAAACCATACATCTAGTGAATCAACTGCTCACACATCTATGCACAGAGTCATACACCTCCCAGCCACCCACACACACACTCAGTCTCCCATACAAATACTTGGGCAACCAATCAATAACCCATATAGTTACTCATATAGCTACTTATCAACACATGCAACAGTTTACAGAACAACAGACATAATGATGCACAAATTAAGACAGTTTAGTCACTAACCCATGCACTCAGTGAGACACATTTAATCACTCACTCATACAGTCAGTCATGCACCTACTAAATCCTTCATCCAGACACTTATACATCCACTCATTCTTCAATATGTAAGACATATTTTAACTTTACAGAAACATACAGTCACTGGATGTTGTCATCAGTGATGTCATCAGTGATGTCATTTGAGAAGTCATCAGTGATGTCATCAGTGATGTCACTGACCATGTCATGAATGATGTAATATGTGACATCATCAGCAGTGGATTGCGGGTGCGCGATATATAGTTAGCGCAACTAACTATATATGGAATTTCAATGGTTTTATGCGAATAAAATAAGGTTTTGTAAATGCAAATCCCTAACTATATATGGTCTATAACCTATGGTTTTTTCATTGAATATATATATATATATATATATATATATATATATATATATATATATATATATATATAAAAATATATATTATATTTGTCATTAAACTGATTATTCCTTGGAATGCCTGAGTGTGGCTCTTTTCTTGCACGGCAACAACACAAGACCATTTGTGGATATATATATATATCTAAGCCCGTCGTCAATTTCAATGAACAAAGAGGATGACGCACTCTGGGAAATCGTTTTTAGCAGATTTATTCACACCACTGACACCACACGTTTCGTCACAAGGTCTTGATTGCGGTTGGGTAAGTCCTGCCTTGATTACCATGTTATACTGTTATCCCATATTATCCATAATGAGGCATTCTGAGAATTGTAGTTAGAAAACAACCTATATACATATGATACAGACTTTCTTCCTTAAATTAATTGTCTGGCAAATTCACTGATGAGTATATGGTATTGAAACATGCAATGTTACATTGAATGGTGAATCTTTAGGGTTATTCCTATTCTTGAGGCTGAGTGCCTCATCAATGAATCTTATTATACCACAACGGTGCTAAGTAAATACCGTAATTACCAGACAATTGATTTATGTAACAAAGTCTGTATCCTATGTATATCACATGTATATAGGATGTTTTTTAACTACATGACACTCAGGAGGTTATTTGACTCCATGAATGTTGTCAGTTGACTGTTCATAGCTTTTTCGGCCAGTTTGGCAGAAAGGGAAGCCTAGATTTTGAGGGATAATTAGTAGTATCTTGTATGTCTAAATAGTTTTATTATGAGTGCAAGGACTGAGGATTCTTTCCAAAGCGTTGTAAATACCCCTGCCTGAAACATATTTTTAATGATTTTAGTTAGCTGTTCAATGATGATATCTGGGATTAGATGAACTGCAGATGGTCTGCATGGATCTGCAGGAGATCCCTTTTTTATGGTACAAACAAACTGTTCTACTTGGTATGTGGTAAAGTTTGGAATACCCTGAACTCTGGGGAAGCTTTCCCAGTTACAAGTTAGTACACAAGATTTGCTTGTTGTTAAGCTTGATGCAAAACCATTATAGATTTTCTGAACTTTTTATTTTTTTAAAACATGACTTGCTAGTTACAGAAAACCTGATTATGGCCCATGGATTTGTTGCTGACAAAGTCAGGTCTAACAATGTGCGAAAAAGCTCCTTAGCAGAGTTCTTTGCTAAGTTTTTTTGTGTGAAATAGTCTGATTTTGTCTCCATGATGAGTATTTTGTATTTTATTAAACATTGTTTGTATTTCTCTTTCCACTATGTTATATTCTATCCTCCATATCCTTTATTGTCTTCGGCAGAACTGCTTGCCAGCACAAAGACTTTCATTATATGAAGGGTAGATGGAGTTGATCTCTTGGATACTCTAGGTCTGACATGTACTATGGAGTTGTATGCAGTTTGTAACCATTGCTCATAATATTTTGATGCCCTTTCAGTGTCAGCCATCAATGTTAAACTTTATTTCAAATAGCTGAGCTCTTAGATCCAATTCATTTAGATAATGCTATGGGTGAGTGGTTATAGATTTACTGCTAGCAGTGATTAAAAAACTCTTGATGGATATTGAGATGGAAAACACTACAGCATTATGGTCTGACCAGGTTAGATTTGAGCATTTTAATTAGTTTTACGTTTGGGTTGTTGGTTAAAGATACCATTTAGAGTGTGGCCAGCTAGATGAGTTGGTCCCATCACAGTCTGCTGTGGGCCAAGACAGGATTTAATGTCCAGAAATTCTTCTGTATCTTTATCTGAGAGCTTTTCCATGTGATAGTTGAAATCTCCTAAGAAGGTAAAGGCTTTTTTTAACTGCATGTTTCTAGTAGGATATTAATGTCCTGGGAAAATTGTAATTTCTTTCTTGGTGGATAGTACACCAGGAAGCCATTAAAAGATTGTAAGTTCAAAAATGAAAAAGAAACATCACAGCTCTGCATTGATGGTGCAGATATTGAAAGATTACCAAGATTACTAGCGGATCATAACCCCCTAATTGTCACTTTAAAGGGATTGGTAGTTGCAAGGAGAGTCTCAGAGTGGACATTTGAAAAAGCATTGCTGGAGGATGAGGCATATATTCAACACATGAAGAGCAGGATAACTGATTTTATGACAACAAATAGAGACACAGCAGCTGTAGGGACGGTATGGGACTGTTTAAGGCAGGGGTGAGGGGGGAGACTATTAGTTTTGGGGCTAGGAGAAGGAAACAGGAGAAGGAGAGAAGTGATGCCTTAAAGAGGGAATTATTGCTAGCGGAGGAAGAATTAAGTAATAGACTAGATCAGAATAGTAATGGAGGTGCATTAGATCCTGCCTGTATGAAGCTCGCGAAATTGCGATTGGAAGCAGAAGAATATATAGCAGTGAAGGCGGCTAAACAATATGTGGTTAATAGAGAGAACTGCTATGAGATGAGTGAAAGAGTTGGTAAAATGTTAGCAATTAGAGCAAGGCAAAAAGTTTCATTCGGAGAGATAAAAGCAATAAAAGATAGCTCAGGAGGGATTGTAACAAGTGTGCAACAAATTAGAGAAGTCTTCAGGAATTTTTATACAAATCTATACCACGAAAATGAGGTAAAAGATCCCGAAGATATAATGGAGTATTCGAATCATTATGAAGGGGCTGAGCTGGATGAAACAGAGAAGCAGAGGATAGATAACCCATTAGATCAAGAGGAAATAAAAGGGGCTTTGAAGAGTTTACCATCGGGAAAAGCGGCCGGGCCTGACAAGATCCCGCTAGAATTTTACAATGTGTTTTGGGAGGAGATAGGGGAAGACATGGTACGTACTATGAAACAAGCACAGAAGGGTATGTCAATACCAAATTCTTGGTCTGGGGCTGAAATAGTCGTCATTCTAAAGAAAGGAAAGGTATCGACAGACCCGGGGTCGTACAGACCAATCACGCTCATGAACACCGACACAAAAGTCTATTCAAAAGCACTGGCAATAAGATTCGCCAGTGTAATAACATCATTAGTTACTGCCAGTCAACATGGATTTATACCGGGACGAGGGACCACGCATCACATACGGAAATTAATAACCCTTATGAATAAAACAGAGGTTATTGGGGAGCCGTTTGCGGTTTTACTGTTAGATGCTGAAAAAGCATTCGACCGTGTATCCTGGATATATCTGTGGAGTGTTTTGGAAAGAATGGGGTTTGGAAATGGTTTTCTTACAGCGATAAAGACCTTGTATAGGGATCCAGTAGCTACGATCAGAATAAACTCGGGAACAACGGAAGAAGTGAAAATAAATAGGGGTACTAGGCAGGGATGTCCGTGCTCCCCGCTACTTTTTGCAGTTTATCTAGATCCGCTAATACGGAGATTAGAAGCAAATGTGAGTATACCTCCAGTTGCCACACCTAGGGGGGACTGTAAGATACTTGCTTATGCCGATGACGTGGCTGTCGTAACACCAATACCCACAGAGGCTATAAGGTATGTGGAGCTGGAGGCTAAAAAGTTTGGGAAAGTGTCAGGATATTCCTTGAACACTGGAAAAACACAAATTATAAAAAATAACAAGGCTATATGTCAGGATCCACCGGTGGTACAGACAGGAACGTATCTGGGCATAACTATAACCACAGAATTAGAAAAGTTAGTAGAGCTAAATATAGACCCCATTATACGAAAAGTGGGTATAGAGCTAGATAGACTCAATAATCTACATCTCACATTGGTTGGCAGAGTAAATATCATAAAAATGCTAATACTGCCGAAATTTTTATATCTGTTTAGGACAATCCCGCTGTGGTTTGATAACCTTTGGTTTAAAAAAACTGAACGAATGATCAACAGATTCATCTGGTCTAAAGGTAAAACTAGGAGAGCAGCAACATTTATGGCACTCCCACGGGAAAGAGGAGGATGGGCACTACCGGACCTAAAATTTTACTATTGGGCTGCAGCCCTACAATATATGGTAGGATTAATAGGTGGAGCAGAAGTGGAAGGAGAAGATCATCTGGGTTCATTAGCGATATATGGCATATTGATGGGAGAAGAAGTTAAAAATATATTTTTGAAGCATTTTGACACAGCCTATTTTAAAAGAACACGGTTTAAGACTATTTTGGGTGCACATAATATTTGGAAGCTGTTTATTAAGAAATTTGGACTGGGGAAATTTAATAGATACACGAGGATAAAAGAGAATACGTTATTTCCTGAAGATATATTTTCTGATTTAGTGTACACAGAATGGTACCGAAAAGGGATAATAAAAGTGGGGGATCTGATGGCCCCACATGGGATGAAACAATTTGCAAATTTACAGACGAAATATGATTTGTCAACAAGACACTTCTTCAAATATTTACAAGTAAGAAGTTTCCTGCAAAATAAAAGGGGGGGGGCTGAGAGGATTTGAGAAAAATTGTATACTAGAGGCAATACATAATGGAGCAGACTGCACAATTAAAAGGTTTTACGCAGAGTTAATTGATTCTAAAACAGATGATATGGGTAAGTGGGGGGAAAGTTGGTCGGCGAAATTGGGCATAGAGCAGGAGTGCTTTAATATATCGGTAGAGCTAGGAAAGAATATCTTGTGCTCTGCGTCTCTGCAGGCTCAGCATTATAAAACCATCTATCGGCTATACTACACTCCAGCGAAACTTGCACAATGGGGGGCGACTACTGGTATAAACTGCCCTAGATGCAGTAGTCTAGAGGCAGATGTTATTCATATTTTTGCAACATGCCCATGTCTATTGATAATATTGAACGAGATAGAAATATTTCTTCAAAGGGCATTGAAACTATCTATTAATTTAACACCTGCAATTATTCTGCTAGGGGTAGACTCGGGCAATGAATATGAAGAGGGTAACTATTTCATCTTTGTCGCCATGGCAGTCTTTAGATTATGTATTGCCTCAGCCCGGTTAGAACAATCGGCACCAGCATTCCAGCAATGGTTAGCTAAGCTTCTAAGTATATATAATCTAGAAAAAGCAATATACGCAAGAAGAGGAAAGAATGCAAGGAAACTAGGATTGAAAATATGGGAGCCAATAACGAAATGGAAGGAAGAAGTGTAAAGTGTATATAAAGTGTATATAATGTATATATAATGCATAAAAGGGTATAAGGATCATCGGGGTATAAGGGAGGGGAACTGGTATTAATAAGAAATAAAGTGATGTATAATTTGTTTATATGTAAATATGTAAGTTTAACGGATGTGTTGTCTTTATGTTAAGTATGGTTTGTGTAAATACTAAGGTATGAGGGAGAAGCTTTAGAAGCAATTTAAGCTATAATGTGTCATAGAATGTGTATACTTTAAGATTATATATTAATTTTTTACACTTCCATGGTGGAAGCATTACTGATTTACTTTAGTCAACTGTTCCTCACCCCCTCTCGGTTTCAGAGGGGGGAAAATATCTGTAAAAATCTGTTAATAAAAAGATTTAAAAAAAAAAAAAGAAACATCACAGCTCTGAAAGGTTGCTGGTGAACATAGGGTGGTAAATCTATTTTTCAATATGATGGCCAGTCAGCCACCCCTTCTATACGGTCTATCTGATCTGTAGATCATAGCCTGGAGGAGTTGATATGATCATATCTGGACCTAAATTGTCATTCGTCCATGTTTTAGTAATAAATGCTATATCAATCAATTCTTGAATTTGCAATCCATGGTGACCCACATGTGTGTCGGTGCAAAGAGGTCAAATTTGATGTCCCATTTGTGGAGGAGTGGCCAAAGGGAGAGGAAATGCTTTTTCCAAGCTCTCATCTCTTTGGGAAAGTGTGCTGCAACTATTGTGACCATCAATGTCATACCCAAGAGCCCTTGCTGCTGTTAGTATCTGATGCACCTGCTTGTGCAAGAGGAAGGAGGCAATCCTAGGGCTCAGACCAGATGAGGCCGAGGCCCACTATGGTCTTTTTCAAATAACTCTTTGCATTTTAATTGGAGGCAAGAAGATGATCCTGAGGAGGGTTGGCAGTAAATCATGAAGAAAGCCTCTAACATGTGCACCTTCTGCCCTCTCAGGGATCCCAAAGAAGCATACATTAATCCCATCCCTTCAGTCCTCAAAGTCCACAATGTGTTACGCAAGGTTCAAATTTCCAGGTCCCTCTCTGGCAGGAGCTTTACCCTGGATTCGAGGGAGGGCATGCAGTTTTCCAGCGCCTCCACCTTGTCTTAGAAACCAGAAAACCTTGCACAAATCAACTTTGTTTCGGTGCTGAGGTTCATAATTTTCAAGTCCATTGCGACCAGTCTATGATCCACTGAAGTTACCTTTCTGAGGATCAGGTTCATTGTGGTCTCCAAAGGTCATTGTGAAGAGCTTGAATGTTTAGTTTGGAGACTACCTCTCTGATGAGCAGCTGCCTCATTGATTTCCTGGATGCCTTTCTGGCCCAGCATGCAGTTAATTCTTGGCAACAGTGAATATCCAGGGAGTGAGAGACCCCGATGTAGTCTGTGACCTCAGGTGTGGATAGTCTGCATCTCCTCCTCATCTCTGGGGGATTTTAGGGTTCTAAATTTAGCATAGGTCTGTGTGGTGGGGTCCACCTGTGCCATAAAGAACACAGAGCAGTGGTGGAACAGGGTTTATCAACAGTACGTCAGGCCCTCTGGGAAGGAGTGGATCATGTGTTAATATATACTCTGAGCCAGCAGTTGCCTAAGAGTAGGGAACCTGTGTTCTCCTATTCTATTCTATTCAAAAGCTTTTTTTTCATTCGAAGGACCATAAAAATGCAAGTACAATCCAGTGCGTACAAATACATAAAAAATGTGAGATATATAGTAAGGAAGTACTTGGGCTAAAAGCTAGATTTACAGTCAGCAGAGTAGACTAACCTCTCTGCTGTGCAAGTAAAGATGGTAGCAGCAAGAACCTTAGAATAGCTGTAGAAAAATTATCAGGTTCTGCAATGCTGTCGGTACCCTCCTAATGCACTACCAATAAAATACCTAAGGAACATCCACAGTTAAAATATGGATCATCATATTAAAGTAGATGGTAAAAACAGATAGAAACATCAGCTTCACAAGTTCTGCAGGTTCATCCTAATACCCCATATATGCCCCAACAACTTTGCAACTGAACAAACAACCACAGATCTTGAATCTGATCTAAGACTTGCAGTGATTTCACGTTCCCAGCTGCTTGCATAACGGCTTAAGCTACTTGGCTCTCAGAGCTATGTAGGCTGGACAGGAAAATAACACATGTGCAGGTGATTCGATTGATGTGGCACAATTAAAACAAAACTGTGAGGATATTGGGTAACAATGCCAAGTGCTTGTGAGGGAATTCAAAGAAAGTACACAAACCTAAATTTCATATATAATTTCCTGTTGTTGGGTGTCTAGATGATATCTAAGTAGCTTTCCAAGGAACTAACCAATTTGAAATCCCTAAATTCTTTGGCAAGCCATCCCCATGACGAGTTGGTAAGTGCAATCTACGCTACCCAATCCCAGTACTGCAATATAATATGGTCTTTGGAGGGGAGCAGCGCTGGGTCCCTATTTTCCAAAGGGCTGGCTAGCCCAATATCCGTTATTAAGCATTTCACATTTCGTAGCCAGTCTATCTTATTTTGCTTACCTAAGGAGCTAACTTCCTCAAGGGCACTGGCATATGAAGACATTTCAGGAGTAGATCTAATTCTCTGACAAAACAGCAACGGCTGTAACTTGGCCTTGTCTACGATGGATTTCCTGTTGAGACCTAGCCTTAAAGGCTGGTGGGGGGAGGGTGCTCTGGGATAGCAGAAGCAGACTCCTCTGAAACTTATTCTCAGATCTAGGGAGGTCGGCCATTTTGTCAAGCCCCACAAATCAGCCCCATAAAGGTCTGAGCTTACTGCCTTTGATACATACATTTCAAGGGCAGATGCAACTGGTTTACTAAAGGAGGTGCTATGATCTTTGCTCAAAGCCCCAACTATTTGCTTGTGTTTCAAGATCAACTTAGTCATGTGATGTTCTAGGACATGTCTTTGGATAATGTTAGACCCAGATAATCAAAGGTGCTAACTCGCTTAAGAGGAAAACCACCCGAAATTGGTCTTCCCTTGTATGATTTGTGGGGATTAATCGTCAAGAATTTTGTTTTTTAGATATTGAACTCTAAATCTCAACCACCACAAATGCTTTTAAATTGATTTAATAGTAACTGAAGCCCCCCTGGTATTTTTGATACTAACAAAGTATTGTCTGTAAACAAAAGCGTCACCATTTTACCGTCCCCAGCATAGGTGAATCTGCTAGGGCCTGAGATAGAATAAGGGTCTGGATTTCCCTTCTAGTTTAAAAAAGTCCTATGGGGTCACATGGAATGAATCTGGGGAGGCTTCTGGTGTGTCAAGCAAACATGATCCAGCATATAAAAGTTTAAAGTGATCATATCATGCAGATATTGAAATGTTATTGGCTAATGGTAGAAACTTTGTGAAGTTCCCACTTGCCACTAGGAGCCAACACCTTTTTAAGACTTTTTAAGTCTTTACAAGCATATGCCTCCCCAATAAGCCTCCACATACTCTTGTCCCACTCCCTTTTAGCTCTAATTTGGGCTGCTTTAAGGCCTTTCTCAAGACTCTCACAAGACCAGTTTTCTTGGTCCAGAGTGTCAAAGAAAGTTGGCGTTTTTGCTGCCAGCACTCCCAGTCAAACCAGGCTTACTGCAATCTTACGCTTGATCTAAATTTTAAGGGGGGCGAAGGCTTACTAAAATACGCAGCCAGCTGTGCCAAAAAAATGGGTGTGGTTATGCAATATTGCATTTGGCCCACCCAGTTGCTCGAGGTGGGCTGAAATCTCTGCATGGACTCTAGTAGTCCTTATTTGATTAGGTGGAGCTTGCCTAAGTCCAAGATCATCTTCCGCCACTTGAATCGGCGGTTATCATTAGATGAATGTAACTATCTTGTTGCTAAATGAGCCCTCAGCCTGGAAGTGGGCTCAACCGAGGGAGACATCAGGATCATGCTTAAGGGGTTGTGATCACTGTGGACAGTCGTACCCACAATCATATCGATTAACAGGGACCATAGCCTTAGGTCTAGCAAATAGTAATCAATACGGCTTATGCCGTTGGTTCTATTAAAATTGTTAGCTTCTTGTTTGTCCGAGTAGGACCACCCATTTGTAGTCCTCAGCCCAAATTCCAGAGATAGGGCATTGAGTTGTAGTGTCACTTGCAACCATTTTTTGATTGAGGGGAGGTTGAGAGGGGAACTAACCATAGATCATCTTCTTCTCTTGCCTCACAGACATCCTCCCTCTCCAATGGTTCGAATGTCACACTAAAGTCACCCGCTAAAAAACCAAGGGGTGCCAAGGAACCTTTGCATCCAAAAGGTCTTCAAACTCTTGTAAGGTAGTGGATCTCCAGCCCCTCACTGGTTCCTCTTGCATAAACAATGAATATATCAAGGGAAAGGCCTTCCTTGGCTTTAAGTTGGATCCCTAAGATATCAGGACTGCCAGTTGGTAGCTTGCGGATTTTACAGTGTAGCGCAATCCTAATCCATGTTAGCTATCCCCCTGCAAGACGCACTGCTTTTTTTCCAAATGGCACAACGATAATAAGATACATAGCCTGGCATATATAAGGGTGTTTTGCTCCAGGTTTCATGGAAAATGCAAATTTCAAAGGTTTCAGTGAAGTGTTCTCCACTGTGCAGGTCTCTAGCTTCATGGCTAGAGGCAGGCTGCATCGGGCTGTCAGTGCCCAATTTTAATGCGTCCCCTCAGGTATCATGGGAGGTCAGCTACTGCCGGTACTGTCAGACCTTTAAGAGTCCTGGAACAGAGATAGGCTGACCGTGGACACAGGTGACCAGGGAGCCCAAGTATGCCTCTGTAGGCAGAAACCCTCAAAAGGTTGAGGGAGAGGCCTAGGCCTGCCAACTGCATGCCTTCTCAACCCCTCCTGGATGATCACAAAGTGAAGCTCACCACTACAGTATGAGCAGTGGGAAATGAAACTCAGTGCCTTCCTGCCACTCTTTTGAGTTATCTAGGTGTAATTGATGCTGTATTTTGGTTAAACTGGCACTATTTTATAATTGCACATTCATGGTGATTTTTTGTAATGTATGTTTAATTTTCGTAGCAGCTGTGTAAGATTTAGTAAATGTTGTTCTGTATTTTGATACAGAGTTGATGCAATAGAGTGACATTTGTGCTATATTAAGCATCAGATATGCTTTGTTTGTAGTACAACAGCTGTCCTGTCCATGCTGAATTGTAAAAGCATGTATGTGAAAACATGTGCTTTCTGTTAGAAGATGTATTTCTGCACTGTAGTGTATGCCAATTGGTGTGGGCATTTCTCCACGTGAAGGTTTGGGTGTGGCTAGCTTCAGGCACTTTTGGCCACCCTAAGACACCCACGCTTCAGTGTTACTAAGGACAGGCTGGGACCGTCGCCTCATAACATATCCCATGTGTCATAGGTTTTTGAAAATCTCCAGTGCAACCATCACACACAATTTCCTGATAGCAGGAGTTTATTATGTTAAAGTATAAACACCTCATGAAATATTCTATGCAAATCAGTCGTGACCCTGCGCCCAATGGTAACAGTCCAGCCCGAACTGCCAGACCAGGTCCTCCCTGGACTGGAAACAAGCACCCTAGGACCAGTTTCGGCTTTTAGCTCTCATCTGCCAGGATAGCTTGACTCTAGTGGCATGGAGAGCAGTAACCCAGGTCTGTGCATACCCGTCCCACTCGGGTGATAAATGCAAAAAGAACAATTGATGGACAGAATGCAGGACACTGTCATACATTCACCCATCTTTTTTTACCTCACCATGTCATTCCAGTTTGGACCCAGCCACATGCGAATCAGTCTTGACGCTGCGCCCAATGGGAACAGTCCATCCCGTACTGCTAGGCCAGGTCCTCCCTGGACTGAAAACAAGCACCATGTGGAACAATGAGGTGCACAATGTAAGGGGAACGGATGATCTTATTAGCAAAATACAGAGTTCTGTTTAGGCGAGGTTTACTGTGGGGAAGTAAAATTAAACTCTGGTGGAAGTTTCGACATAGCTTATTCCCCCTTCCCCCTTTTCCTTTTTGCTTTTTTGGAGGAGGGTAGTGGGTTGTTATCTTTATCTCCTTTTTTTCAAAGGTGTGAGGCTAGAACTAGGAGGGTTAGCATGCAGATTAGCTTGACTTTTTCCTCAGGAGGCAACTTGAATCAGCATATATGGATATTCCAGTTACTTTTTAAAATATTTTTCATTGTGACACCCATTAAACAGAAGACTGAGGGGGTTATTCACAAGGACTCAACTCTGATTTATCCCCACCTTAACGCAAGAAATGTGGAGCTAGATTTAACACCCCAATCACAAGCTGTTGCAAACTGCAGACATCACCTGTATGCCTGCGATAACTGCCCCAACGGTGGACACCTCCACGGTGGACACCATCAACTAACTCTAATGAGATGCAGAGTAGGCGTACCCATGCAAAAACGCACACAAAAAACACAACACCACTTTCACAATGAAATGCAAGATCTGTGATGCGAACCACAACTACGCGATAAGCCGCAGTAGCAGCAGGTATTGAACACCTGCCTCCTGCAGGTGTAAAGTCGGACAACTACCTGCCTTAGGCAACAGATCCCCGCACACAGCCACACCCGAGGAACAAACGACGCCATGAAGCTACTCATCATTCAGCTCGGAGCCCCAACAGGGCCACAAAACCCACTGCCACCACCCCCAGGACCACCACCACCCCAGGACCCAGACCCAACCCCCCGGACTACCACAGGGGCAGCTCAAAGTAAGACAGCGGACCAACCGAAAACGCACCAGTCTCACAGACCTAATGCCTGATGAAGTCATTGCCCACTACAGGCTCAAAAGGACAATCATCATCTGCATCATGACCCACATCGCCCACAAGTTGACGGTCCCAGCCCACGGAGAACCAACATCCCGCCGGAGACAAAGCTGTTGGCTGTGCTGCACCTGTTTGCCTCTGGTACCTTCCAACCAACAACAGCCAGAGTCGGAGGGGTCTCAGAGCCAGCCCTATCAAAGTTCATCATGTCGTGGATGCCATCCTCAGCTTCATAACCCAATACCATCACTTCCCCCACACTGTGCAGGAACAGCAGGAGACCAAGCAAAGCTTCTATTCCATAGACGGATTCCCGGCCGTGTTGGGGGAAATAGACTGCACACATGCCCCACTTGTGCCCACTGCGGATACAGCACACCACTACCGTAACAGAAAGCACACGCATTCCATCAATGTTCAGGCAGTAGTGGACCACCAGGGACTCTTCACCAATGTCGTTTCAAACTACCCGGGCAGTGTGCATGATTCCTACATCTTTCGACAGTCCATCATCAACCATCGTTTCCAGGATGGCACATATGGAACTGGATTGCTCGTTGGTAAGTGCCAAATCAACACGCCACACACCTCAAAGCCACCATCACACAATGCACAACTGTGGAAATGCACACGTGACCAAACCACATACATCATGGCAATAAACATGCCCAAATCCCATCCCAGACATGACAACACCACATTATGGTGATCCTGTCCTACCGCTGCACTCAATACAGCTATATCATGGTACCACAGCCACACAACAGCTGAACATGTGTAGATGCGGAATTCAGCCATGTGTGAAGGATGCAAGTGACCCGTGAATGGCAATCTACACAACGACAAGTGCGGCGTGGATGTGCAGGACAGACATGGGTAAGCAAACCACAGATATGTCCATGTAGACCTCAACTGCTGGTGACGGGTGAGTAGCAAATAGTGGACGCAACCATGTCACACCAGGCCGGGGCTCAGATAGAGGGAATGTTGCTCGCTGCCCCACCTGTGTGCGTGAGTGTAGTGGGTGGGCACTGAGGATGCCAGGACTGCGCAGGGGTGTGGACAAAAACCCTGTGGTGCAGAGCGTGGTTCTCTCCTAGAAAGGCCAACGTCACTGACAGGGCGGCACCTCACAGTCCACCACGAGGCCGGCGCCGTGAGCAGTGGGGCCTGTGACCCTGTGCACCTGCTGCACCCCAGGAAGCTGACACCCAGACCAGGCCTGACTGCACCAGCGCCCCAAGGCTGCACTGCTCACCTGCCGATACCGTTGTGTGTCAAAGAAGGCTCACCATGTGTTGGGGCAAGCTCCACACTCCAATCCCGCAAGCTTTGCAGCCTCTGCAGACCATCGATGACCCCCACAACGCTGGCCCACATTACTCCCTTCTCATTGACATACTCCACCGGCGTCCCCTTTGTCACAGTGGGCCCCACATGTGGAACTGTGTCCTGAATCCTGAATGACAGGGACCCCAAGTCCGTGGCAGCAGCCACAGTGCCAAACTCCCTTCGATCAGTGAGGCATATTTCCATATGGTAGGCCATCAACATGTGGTGCCACTGACCCTGTCCAACGCAAGTCGTCGACACGTGGTGCCACTGACCCTGTGCGGTGTGAGTGACCGTCAGCTTTCTGCGGAACATCGTTGGTGTCTGAGTCTATGGCCTGGGGGTTGTCTTCAGCAAAGGGCAGGTACGGACTTAGTGTCTGACATGACTCTGTGGCATTCATATCCTACATGTTACAGGACACAGCTGGCATGTGCCCTCTGCATCATGCACTGGGGGTCCACCTTCCACTGTCCACCAAGTCACTCCATGGCACGCTGCTTCAACATCAACGGAAACATGTTCCACATTCGTGACCCTACCCCAGTCTCCCGCAGGTCAGCGTCCCATGGCGGTGGACCCGTGTTGGCCGCTGTGCATCCGGGGCCACTAACCCTGTGCGACTCAAGTCATCCCCCTTGTTGTCCTGCCATTGCCTGTGTAAGTGCCTGATGACTGTTGGAGTTGTTGCCATCACCAGCTACTCCCTGAGGTATGTCATACACTCACCCCACACACAGCCAGCACAGGCATCTCTGGATTAGTGGGCCTGCCATCACATCCTGCCGAACCAAGTATTGACTCTTTCCTCCCTGCACTGTCACAGGTGATCAAGGATATGCACTCTGCCCTTGGATGATGACACCCCTCCGAGATCCGAACACATCCGCTCAGAGGCATTACAATGCGGCCCACATATGCACCAGGGGCATCGTTGAATGCACATTTGGCATGTTGAAGTCACGTTTCAGGTGCCTGGCACGGGTGGAAAGCTCCTGTACTGCGCGGAGATCGTGTGCAAGATGATCGTTGCATGATGTGTCTTGTACAACATCTGTGTACGCACCAATGCCCCATGGATTCCAGTTCCAGAAGTCCTGGACAATGATGGGGACGATGGGGACAATGGGGCAGGTGGCCCCCATCCCACTGCAGCTGCCGCAGGAATGGGCCGTAGGAACACCATCATTGACAATTACTTCTCATGAGCACGTGTCATTGTGGCCGTCCATGGCAATCATGGGACAGTACAATATGTCAAAAAATACAGCACGTGTGAATAAAACATATTTGCAGGTTACAGGTTGTACTAGAATATTGTTTTGTCATGGTTCCATGCTGGGCCAGATGTGATTTGCCATGTGGTGCACGTTTGCGGCACCAGTTGTAGCCTGTGTTCTGTTGTGGAAGTTTTGCTGTTTGTACCGGGATGTTGTCAATGTCGAGGTGCACTCATACATATGTGCGTATTCTGCACAGTGGGTGATTTGCTCCTATGGCTCTGATTTGTCTGCCACTGGTCCCTTTCATGCGGTGTACCTGTCAATTCAGTGCTACCATGGTGCTGAGATGTTGCAGACTTGGATTACTTTTGCTCTTTGTCGAGTTGTGACTCTTGGGCATGGTTTGTCCACAGATGTGTCATTGACGTCAAGGGTTGTTTGTGCAGGTGGTTGTGTCCGAGTGTGACCTGCTTCATTCCGGTTGTGGTCTGCACTCAGCCACCTCAGTGTCGTGCCGTGTACATTGTCATGGTGATTGGACAGCAGCCATGGTACTCGTCATGTGGTGTCTCTTGCAATGTCAGTGTGGCTGACATATATGCCTGTTTGCTGTGTTTCACACGTGTGCATGTGTTGGTTGTGTGCTTGTTGTTGTGTTGTGTGGGTGCCCCTTTAGGCACATGGTGTATGTGGGACTACTCGGTGTGTGCTTAGGTGTTCCCATGAAATCAGGGACATGATCCTGAGTCATTGTGGATGTGCATTGTGCACTGCTTAGTTGTGCCTGTGTGCCCTTGGGCTCGTCTCCCCCGTCCACCCACAACCTGGTCGGGGCGCACCCTATTGATGTGGTCTCGGGTCATATTGAACAGTGTCCGGATCCCTGACTCTTGTCGCCATCTCACGCCTGGTGACTGTGGCCACCATCTTCTTCATGTCATTCAGCTCCTGGTATTCTGATAGCTCCCCTCCTCTGGGGGGCGTTGCTGCTTCCATGTTGGCAGCGAGTTTCTACTTGGTTTTGCCATTCAAATCAGTCCAGGGCCTCTTGTGCTCTTCCATTGGCCTCCACTGCCATGCGACTGCATTCAGATGGTCCAAGGTGGTGTGCCATCTTTGCCTCTTTGTTGCCAATTACACGTTGGAGTTGACGTACAGTTGGTGGTGGTGTTCTTTCAGTGGAGGATGGGATGGTATTGAGATAAGTTTATTCCTCTGCATGCTATAAGAAGTAGCATTGTAACAAATGCATGAGGCACATTTTGGATCTTTTGATATCAAAAAGATGAATATGTAAGCCATTTTGGTAGCCTAGAATGGACTCTGATGTAGATGATGTTGTGCGAAATTGTGTGGTTTGTTTGTCCGCTGACAAGACTATGAAAGTTTCCACTCTGCCTTTCATGCCTGTGGAATGTCCAGCTGGCCCTTGGGTCAAGTTTTATATAGATATCATGGAGCCCTTCGATTCCTTACCTGGATGTTCCGGATGTATATTTGTTTTGATTGATTATTGTTCTAAAAGTCCTGCTATTGTCGATTTTCTTAGGGAAATCCTTTTAAGGGAGGGCTTCCCTGAATATCTTGTTTCTGATAACGGTACCCAGTTTGTCAGTACAGACCTTGTCTTTTATCTAATCATGTTGTTTCAAGCATTTGAAGAGCTCTTTGTACTGGGACTAGTAGAGAGAATGAACAGGATGGTGGGTAAATGCATGAGGGAGCCTAAGAGTGTGAATCTTGATGTTGTAAAGGCTGTGAGCAGCATGCTGTGGTTTTATTGCACCACACCACACAACATTCTACTACCAAGATCTCTCCTTTTGAACTACTAAGAGCCAGGAATGCTAACACCAGTTTCTTCCTTGGATGTATGTTGAGATAGATTAGAAGTGAGCTGATGTAGAGCAGTTCTTGGTGTGGGTGAAGAAGAATGTGGGAGTCACTCAAGAAAAACAAAAAATTTGGTATGCCTAAATAAAATGTGTCAAAACAGTTGCTCCTAATATTGGTCCCTGCACTAGTGTGTATCACCAGACACTCTATGTTAAATAAAAGAATTAGGCAGACAGTCTGCTCATGTTGGCACATTCTCAATGTGAACACATCAATAACAGAGCGGATCCCTAGACCAATGTTTGCGTATAGACGCAATAAATCTATAAAGGATCATGTGGTACATTCACGGATGAGGCAAATAAATACATCTCAACAAATGAGTATCACAGGTAACAATCCGATAGTGGGAACATACAAATGCACAAACTGCAAATCTTGTACAATGGCTATAGGAGCACCAACTTTGACTTTTAATGATCATGTGATTTCACCGAAGAATCTGAATAATTGCAAGACATCTAATTTAATGTATCTGATAATTTGTCCCTGCAAATTGGGGTATGTAGGGGAGACAGGTAGAGCATTAAATGTGCGCCTAACAGAACAAAGATCAGCAACCAGGACAAAGAAAATGGCAGCACCAATGGTGAATCACTATATGGAGAAAAATCATGCCCCTGAAGATATGCAATGGTATATTCTAGAAAAGATCTGTCAGAAAGAAGGGACACATTCAGATAAAATCAGAAAACTCAGAGAAGTTTACTGGATTTTTATTTTGGGAACATCAAACAAGGGTCTAAATCTCAAGATACCTTGGGAGCAAGCTATTAAATAGAGATTGACCCCACAAACAAGTGAGCTTTTATCTACAGCATGTAAAATGTCTATTGAAATACAGGTAAAGGAATGGTAACATCTACGATGCCCATTTTATTATCATCCATTTGAATTTTAGAGTATGATCTCCTAGCTAAATAAAATTGTAAATTCAAGCCATTTCCGGGTTCTGAATAGAAACACAGGAATACAGCTGGACACTAGTTAACTAGGGTTGTCCCCTCAGAAAAAGGTATGAGAGTTGTCATTGATATCAATGACCTGGATCAATAATGAAGAACTGTAGAACTTCCTTGCAAATATAGGTTTATCGAGGTACACAAAAAGACCAGAGTAAGACAGATAAACAATGCATTCAATCTGTGAGTCGTCCAGTTGGACATAGGGATAATATCATATTGACAAAGAGAAGGGTTAATACCAATCATGGAGTATAAGATATATTGATAAATGGCAATAAAAGATATAAATAATATACTCAATTCATGGATCTCTGTCAGAAACAGTACCTTTATACATCCGTGAACAGTAAAAGACCTTTTGATAAATGGTCCGCTTTAATAACTAACATAGGTTGCATTAAACAGTATACGTAGAAAGTTTCTATTATAATTATGATCTGAACTATGCGAGGGGTGTGATGCAGAATTCAATTAGTATTGCCAAATGGAACAGAGAAAAAGGCCCATGGTGCCTTCATCGTTTAAATCATATGTATAATTCAGTATGAGAGTAGACAGTCCATCATGGCGTATTCGCCGACCACACACTTCCTTAGACTAAACCACGCACGATGATGACGTCAGAGCACAAAGGCCGGGGGGCGCGCTAGAAAACTGAAACCATAAAAAGAAGTAATACACCTCATTTGCCGGTAAGCTGGCCGGAGGCAGAGGCAGAGATACACAACATCTAAGTTCAGGTGAGTCTGTTGAGCAGCGAAGTGCAATTGGACTTGTTAGATGAAATACACACTAAGCGCTAGACAACGCTTTTAGTATATAGGAATTCCTCATGGTATCATATAGCGTACATTCACGTGTCCACGGCCTCGGGTGAAAGAATAGCGAGTCGAGAGGGCCGTGTATACAAAGGTTTGGTAGGCACGAGGGAATATATGACAGGTTATATCTTTAATGCATTGGCCACAACCCTTTATGTGCATCAGCAGTTATATTCATGTGGTATTTAACGTATCCACGGCCTCAGGTGTAAGAATAGCGAGTCAAGATGGCCGTGTATGCAAAGGTCTGGAAAGCACCAAGGAATACATGGCCGGATATATCTTTAATGTATTGGCCACAACCCTTTATGTACATCGGCAGCAGTCTTTATATGGTATTTAAGGGCTGATTTACATACACGTCATATGGTACTGTATGTACCCATGGCCTCGGGTGTAAGAATAACGAGTCGAGATGGCCATGCATGCTAAGGTCTGGAAAGCACAAGGGAATATATGGCCGGATATATCTTTAACTCATTGGCCAAAACCCTTTACGTGCATCGGCAGCTGTCTTCATATGGTATTTAAGGGCTGATTTACAACATCCAAGGCAACAGTAACCTGAGATCTATGGAGCTAGATATAAATATGTATGTGGTTATAATAGTGTTAAATCATGGACATTCTGAGGCTTTCATAAAATAATCCAGTTTTTTTCTTTCATATGTAGGACACAAGAATTTTATCGTATCGTACTACGCAGCTATGGCACTAAAAAAATAGTAAACAGGCGATTGCCAGCAGGTTTATCTTCACTTTAGGTTAGTATATGTGAATACATACTAAGTGATAAAAGAACAAGTTTGTAGGCAATATGGGGTTATTGTACCAACTGTTAAATTATTTTTTGTTCTAGAATAAGATGGATATACTCGGCAAGCATGAATAGCTAAAAAACAGTTAGAGATTGATAACAAAAAAGAAAATAACAGATAAAGTGTAAGTGACCTCTAATAGAATTCTGAGGAACCTTAGTGTATATATCAAGAAATATGTTTAAAAACAGGTTAACTTCCAATTCTGTATATTGTGTCTCTAGAGAGAAGAAACCCAACGTACCCGCCTCAATAACAAGATCATTATTTTAAATCTGAAGACTCATCTTTTTTGAATAAGGTATTTAATATACCAATTTATGTAGATATTGAGCAGCCTAAAGGTAGTATGGATAAATAATAGGGATTTGGAATCTTGTCATATACAGGGATCAAAGTGTTAAAAACGGTGTAGTATCATAGATGTGTCTTCAATAATATGTGTGTTCTGGACACCAAAGCACATCACCATGCTCGCAGTTGAATCATAACTGTTCAAAACACATTTACACGTCTTCGTTTCTTCAAGGTCATTGATTTATTCTTGAGTTTTGACTATTTCATTCATAGTCTTTGTTAAATGTTCAATTTTCAATTTCATTCACTTTGATTCAAATTTGATCCCAATGGATTTCGGGCGCATTGCCCATCGTCGGGGGACTTTGTACCATCTACAAGTATACAATGATATTATCTTTCGTACATTACTAGATCAACATAAACAAACATAAAACAGAAGTAGTTGCCGCTACACCCAGTGTGAAGTGTATGTGTTCGAAAATAAAAAATAAAAAAAATGTTTGTGCCATATTTTCGTGTTACGCGGTGATTATATGCTAGCACGATTATTCATGCACCGTCTTCGTGATGCCGTGTGCACATCATAAATAGTTATGACAATAGTGCTCATGCTTGAAAAAACACTATCATTGATGTAGAACTGACCTGTCGGGCGAATTCAATGTGTAGGCTCTAAAGTGAGGATGAAAGATAGCATCCGTGTAAATATATCGGTTAGCACGGTACTAAACGTATTGAAAAATATATCGAGCTGCACGCAACTGAACGTATTACAAAATCAGATATGTTAGTTCTATATCTTACCAGAGGATTCAATTTGTGGGTTAACGATTCATTCCGAACGCGTCTTCCGGGTTTATCTGGTTATCGCGATGTCTATCTATATTTATCTTGGGTCCGATCACGTGCTTAGAGAAATGGATAACAGACTACAAATGAGTCTGTTTAAAAAAAAAACCTGTAGGACTATCAAGCTTGTAGTGCGCGATAATAATATCGCGTATACTCTCTAGAGTCAGGAATATTACATGAAATCTGAATAGTAAATCGTAAAAAAACATAAAAATCGTAAAAACGTAAAAAACGTGATAAAGGTGAAAAAATGTAGACTGCTGTGTGAGTGGTGAGGGCAACTATTGAAACACATCATTACTAATGCATTGTGTTATGCATACATGCCATAC
Source organism: Lissotriton vulgaris (assembly GCF_964263255.1). Classification (NCBI taxonomy): domain Eukaryota; kingdom Metazoa; phylum Chordata; class Amphibia; order Caudata; family Salamandridae; genus Lissotriton; species Lissotriton vulgaris. The sequence goes on from NC_141687.1 coordinate 1,358,570,967, forward strand.
TTCATGGGTCTGGCTGTTGTCCCCAAAATCCGTAAATCTCGGATGGGAGGTAGATCTTTCAGGCTCCTTGCAGCCAAGAATTGGAATTTGCTCCCCACTGAAATGCGTCTCGAACCTTCTGAGACTAAATTTCGCAAAACCCTCAAAACCTATCTCTTCCGCCTAGCATTGTTATAATCCTCTGACTCTCTTCCAGGTTCTCTTCAGCGCGGGGACACGCCGGTGTGCGTTACCAAGCGCTTTACAAAATTCCAAAATGAAATGAAATGAATGTGAATTCCATTAGAGCAGTGGTTTGTACAGTAAATTTGTTTGGCCGTGTTTATAAATACAATAACTCTTATGTTTACAAATCTTATAGAAAACAACTTAAATCCATCCGTTTGTTAAGACCCATAGGGTGAAGAGTACATAGATAATTTATCCAAAATATTTCCCTTCTCAATAGTTGGCTGGTGTTATCCTGTCCTGGTATTATGTTGACGTTCTCAAGTATGCAGAATTTCAACTGACTTGGGTTGTGCTTTGCATCATTGAAATGTACAGTGATTGTGGATTTCATATTTTTCAGTCTGATGTTACTTTTATGTTCGAATATTCTTGTTTTAATTTTTCTTTGGGTTTTACCCTCGTATGATAAGCCACATGGGCATCTCAACATATAGATCAAATTACTGGTATCACATGTCCCTGAAGTCTTTAATTTTACTGGCGTTCCCTTTGTGGGATGATTGATAGTGTTTCCTTTGATTATTGCGCTGCAGTTCCCACTGTTATGGCGGGGTAATGTGCCTCTATATACAGTTTCACTTGTTTTCTTTTTTTCTTTGATAAATTCCTTGATGTTTTTAGTTCTTTCACATGCAAATCTTGGTTGATTCGTAAAAATGCCTTTGAAATCTTCTTCCAATGCCAGAAGTGGCCAATGCTTTAGAATTGTCTTTTTAATTTGGTAACTTCTGGTGGGAAATTTGGAAATGAATACAGTTCTTTGTTCTTCACTCTTTATGCTTGTCATCAACAAATGTTTTCTTTGTAATTTGTCTGCTCTTTCTGCCGCGGCGTCCAGTAGGGTTTGTGGATATCCTCTTTTTTTAAATTTGTTAAACGTGTTGATTTTGTGTTTATGATATAATTCCTCTGTAGACGCAATCCTTTTAATCCTCAGTAATTGTGAAAAAGGTAAATGTCTTTTGAGCGATGTTTGGTGAAAACTCTGGTAATGGAGGAGATTATTTCTATCTGTTGTTTTGGTAAATACGCTAGTTTCTATTGTTCCTTCTTTGTTTGAAATTGATACATCCAGATACAATATTTGTTGTTTATTGATGGTTGAAGTGAACTGTATTCTCTTGTTTATTGTGTTCAATTGCTGTATGGCCTTTTCAAGATTATTGATGTACCGTTTGTACAATATCAGATCTTGTGTTCATTCCACGTTGTTCAAGATGTTATCTAATTCAAATCGGTGCATGAATATATTTGCATATGTTGGAGCAGCACAGTTTCCCATCGACGTACCTGATGACTGTACATAAAATTTGTTTTTCCATACGAAATAGCTATGGAATAACGTAAAATTAATTAATTCCATCAAAAACACCTTCAGGTCTTCTCTTTTCTTGTCATGTACTAGAAACCTTTCCACTGCTGTCAGTCCTAAGTCATGCGGAATGGAAGTGTACAAAGACTTCACGTCAATAGTGGCCATAATCATATCTTTCGTGAATGAGTTCTTATGTTCTTCCAAAATGTTTAAAAAGTGAGTAGTGTCTTTTATATATGTCGACATGTTCTGTACGATTTCTTGTAAGTGTCGATCAATAAACTTTCCCACTGGTTCATGTATAGAGCCAACGGTTGACACAATTGGATGAAATGGTGGTAGTGTGTGATGCTTGTGTATCTTAGGTGTCATGTAAATATATGGAATAGTTGGATTTTTTTTATCAGATATTCTTTCTCCTTTTGTCCTATTACACCATTGTTGATATTCTCATTTATGATGTTGGTGAGGATTTTCAGGAATTCGTTGGTAGGATCAGTTGTCATTTCCATATATGTATCTTTATCTTGTACATGTGTGTCAATACTGTGCTCATAAAATTCGGTGTCCATTATTATTAGAGCTCCACCTTTATCTGCCTGACATATTGTGATTTGTCTATTGTTGGCCAGGTCCTGTAATGCTTGTCTTTCTTTTTGTGTCAAATTTGCTGCTTTGGATCTAGGGTGTTTAAATATCTGGTCTGAATGAAATTGAAAATTGAACATTTAACAAAGACTATGAATGAAATAGTCAAAACTCAAGAATAAATAAATGACCTTCAAGAAACGAAGGTGTGTAAATGTGTTTTGAACAGTTATGATTCGAGTGCGAGCATGGTGATGTGCTTTGGTGTCTAGAACACACATAATATTGCAGTAATTTAGAATCCTCGCGCCCAGAAGGATTACCAGCTCAGCACCACCCACCATGAAAAACATAGGAGAAAGTAGATACTTTATGAAAAGTCAGAGTGCAACCCCACATACCAATTGGCATTCATCTATAATTATTCTGTGTCTTCAGACAGAAATAAGTTCATTACATTACTGCATCAAGATCAATATGTTATGGAGCCGGAGCGGGAGAGGAAGATGGCGGCCGGCTGACGGCGGTCGTGAGAGCTCCCTCCTGACTGGGGAAGTCTGGTCTCTCGGTTTAATGTATCGCCGCCCGTCTTAGAAGTTTATGCGGTAAGCGAGCAGTTTGCACCTTTCCCTTTTTCTTTCGTGTAGTAAACTAAAAGGGGGTGTCCTACTTTCTCTCTTACGGAGGATCTCTCCGGGGGAAATGGTGCTGCGGAGCCGGAGGCATTAGGACCCGGCGGGATACCTTCGTGACTGATGGGCGTTGACGTGGAGGCTGGAGACGGAGGCGGAAGGGGCGATTGTGATCTGCACGGACGAGGCAAGAGAGATGGTTTCTACGCGGCGAGCAGGTTTGGCTTCTTGTGGAGGAGATTACGAGGGGCTGCTGCTAGGGTTTATCCTAGAGGCCACAGATCGATTGCGGTGAGCGGATATTGTGGTTGGGGGGCGGAGGAGAAGCTGGTTAATGAGTGTGGCGAGTGTGGCATATTTACATCAAAGGCACAGCAGGGATTAAGAACGAATGACTCTGGAACACGGAGGGGGAGACTGGCCTCTTATAAACTTATAGAACCTAAGGGAATGGACTCAATTACTGGCTCAAAGTCCCAGGTCCCTTTGGATACAGCGGAGAGAGCTTGTCTGCAGCAACAGGCTTGTAACTTAATAAGCCCTAATCTTGATTTAAATACAAGCGATCTTTTGCAAGGTGCTGCCCCTCCAGTAGTAAGAAGTAGATACCTCCTCCGTTCTTTGCCGGACAGAGAACTCTCATATCCCTCCTTTAAACGAGATCGTGGCCCAGTTCCTCTAACCCCATTACAGAAAAAAGAAAAAAGAGAAAGGAATAAGAACGTAGAGGGGAAAAAGCAAAAAAAAAAGACATTCGCAGCCTCAAAACAAGCCCCCTCCTTAACGTCATATTTCAAAATTATGGAGAAAACAGCATCCAGTCTAGAACCATCCACCACTGAGCAACTTTCAACCCCCGTGGCTTCACAAAACTCGCATGAAGTGGCCTTGCAAAATAGATATACACCCTTACTGATAGACCCAGAAATGGAGGTAACAGATGATGTATCCGAGGACGTCCCAAGTGGTGATCTACATAGGGATGACGCACAACCTGTGGTTTCCATAATTGACAATACAGGCCCTGAGGTAGCTGGCTCTCCCACTGGAAATGATTTATGTGAGGATAAACATCATAAAGCAGGAGGTGAAAGTATAGAGCACTTGCTTAGATCTCTACAGGATGATCTTTTGGCAAAACTTTTACCTAAATTCGAAATTTCTGAAGGTAACCAAAAGGAAATCGCCCAGAAATGCTCTATCCTGGAAGGAAAATTAGATGATGTATGCACAAGAACAGCAGCATTAGAGGGAGAGGTCGCCGTGCTTTCAAGGGCCTCACAAGCGCAGTCCAACGCAATATCTGACCTGAGAGCCAAAAACCAGACCCTCCAACAGGATATGGAAAGGTTGGAAATCCACGCAAGACGCAATAATTTGAAATTTTTGAGAATACCAGAGGAGTCTGAGAATGGTGATGTTAAAACCATGATTTGTAAGCTTCTGAGAGAAGGTATCTTAAAAGACAGACCGGATATTGACTTAGAACGCGAAATTCAGAGAGCCCATAGAGATCCCTTTCGTAGACATTCTGATAGAAATACCCCAAGAAAAATTTTGGTTAACTTCCTATCTTATTCTGTGAAAGAATTAATACTAAGTAGGGCTCTGAGGGACTCTTCACTTCAGATAGGGTCCTCAAAGTATTTAATTCGTTCCGATGTGGGTAGAGTGACGGCCCAAAGACAGTGGGAGCTAGGATCCAGAATGCAGGAATTGAGAGGTCTGGGTGCCCAGGTGATGATGAGATTTCCTGCCTCCCTACGAGTGGTATGGAATAACAAGACTTATAATTTCGCATTTCCCCACGAAGTAGATGACTTTGTAGTAAGTTTGAAAGAGGCTCAGAAAGTATGAGAATAACGGAATGTTTAAACTTGAGACTTTAGTGGATTATATTAACAGAATAATTACTACTTCGTAGAAATATCATCACAAATAGTTACATTAAAGTTGTAGTTTTGGAATATAAGGGTGAGATGAAGGAGAAATAAAACATAAAGAGATGCTTTTTAAAAAAAAAAAAAAAAAAAAAAGGGAGAGAGAAGGAAGAGAATAGGAAAAGAAAGTGAAAAAAGAGGGGAAAAAAAGAGAAAAAAAAAAAAAGAAGGAAAGGGAGAAAAAAAAAAATTTTTTTATGTAAGGCACAATAAAGAAGGGGGAAGAGGGTGAAAAAAAAGGAGAAGGTGGGAGAAAAAAAAAAAAGGGGAAAGGAAAAAAAAAGATGATTTTTTTTTTTTTTTTCTGTGATTAGTTGGGTGAGGGTACATACAATTGTATAGTATGCATAGATTGGACCAGATCTCCAGTTGGGGGGAGGGGCCTCAAATGGCGATATCTTCGCCAAAGGTAATATGGGAAGGTTCCTCATGGGGGGAGGAGGGTGGGGAGGGTAGGGAGGGAGCGCTTAAAAAAAAAAAATCCTCATATAGCTAGAAATTACGAGAGCAATAAGAGTCAATATGCAACTAAGATCGACTTCCTCTTAGAGGATAATCAAGGAATATGGAGAATAAATTAAAAATAATTAGCTGGAATGTCAATGGACTGAGGGAAAGCAGAAAAATCGGTAGAATTTGTGAATTCCTAAATAAGTCTGGCGCCCATATTCTTCTATTAGAAGAAACCCACCTTAATCCACAGGAGTGTAGATTGGCTTTTAAAAATCAAAAATGGATACAGGATATTTTATGCTCCCAGCAGTGCAATAATACTAGAGGAGGGATGATAATTATCAGAATTAATAGTGGAATAAGGGTTGAGAAATATGAAACGGATAATACAGGCAGATGGCTGACCGCATCATTGGTAGTGAAAAACATAAAGATAACATGTACTGTATATTATGGCCCAAACCAAGATGCACCAGAGGCCTTGGTGAGTCTGAAAACTAGCCTTATTGAGCTGAATGCCCCCATTATATTAGGTGGCGATTTTAATTTGGTATTCGATCCTATATTGGATCGCACTTCTAAGGCACCTGTACCTCCACTACTTAGAACTAAAAGGGAGCTTGGAAACATAATAAAGGACTTCAATTTGATAGATGTATGGAGGACCAAGAATCGGAATAACAGAGATTATTCATTTTATAGCCACAGACATAAGCACCACTCACGAATTGACTTCTTTCTTATTGATCAAAGTCTTCTTTCTGAGACCCTTTCCACTGCTTATATTTCGGCAATATTATCAGATCATTCCTTATTGGAGCTAGTGATTAAGCTACCACAGAATTTACAAGTTAGGAGATGGACCTTAGATAGATCCTTATTATCACAAGAGAATCTAAAGCTTGAACTATTGAATCATATGACAGAATATTTTCAACTAAATAAGAGCACTGTATCGGAGCAAATATTATGGGATGCTTTCAAGCCTTTCTTAAGAGGTATATTTACATCTGAAATGATAAAAAGAAATAAAATTAGAAAAAAGGAAAATGAAGACTTTTTATCTCTTATAAAGCAAAAAGAGCAAGATTTACAGAAAGCTTGCTTAGAACAACGGATCGATGTGACATCCATTCAAAAAGAGTTAGAGAACTTAAAAATTAAATACCGGGCCAACCTAGATAAAATTATTAAATCAAGGTGGGATACGAGTAGACTCCAGAATTTTTCATATGGGGAGAAATGTGGGCGAATACTAGCTTGGAAGGCCAGAGCAGATCGTGTTAGGAATCAGATATCCGGTTTGAGGATACAGAGCTCCGGCGATATATCATCAGATAGCGGTGAGATCTTGAGTGAAGTTCAAACCTACATGCAAAATCTATGTATGGGGAGCAATGACAAAATATGTTTGGAAGAGGTAGATCAATGGTTGGAGGGAGTAAGTGTACCACACCTAACAGAGACGGATAGCTCTTTTTTAAGCTCACCAATTTAAGAGGGAGAGGTACACAATCAAATTAAGAGGATGGCCAGTGGTAAGGCTGCAGGCCCAGATGGGCTCCCAGCCGAAATATACCAAATAGGGGCGGAAATCTTATGTCCCATTTTAACAGCCCTTTTCAATCGAATACACTTAGAAGGAGATCCTATACCCCCGACATGGTCAGAGGCCACAGTAACCCTGGTTTTGAAACCTAATAAAGACCCCTCACTGGTTGAGTCGTTTAGGCCAATCTCGCTGCTGAACGTGGACTATAAAATCTTTGCAGGTGTTTTGGCAGCGAGATTGGCCAAAATTATTAAGACTATTGTTCATGAGGACCAGAGGGGCTTTATGCCGGGCAGACAATTAAATGAGTTGACCTTTCAGGCTATCGCGGCAATTGATTTTGCTTTAGTGGAGGAGGTACCATTAAGTATAGTAGCCATCGATGCCGCTAAGGCCTTTGACGAAGTAAGTTGGATGTACCTATGGGAAGCTCTGTCAAAGTTTGGCATACCGACTAACTTTATAACATCGATAAAAGCGTTATATTGCCAACCCAGAGCTAAATTCTTAGTAAATAACATGCTTACAGATTGGGTTAAAATTACACGTGGTACTAGGCAGGGTTGTCCCCTATCCCCCTTATTATTTAATCTATACTTGGAGCCCTTTGTTATTAAATTACGATCAGATGATCTAATCGAACCTTTTCGCCTGAATGAGCTAAATTTGAAATTTGCCCTATACGCTGATGATCTCCTAATGTTCACATCTAACACCGAAACATCAATCCCTCAATTATTTCAACAAGCAGAAGCATTTGGAGAAGTTTCTGGGTACAAAGTAAATAAAGAAAAAACAGAGGTCATGCAATGGAACCAGGTGGTTAGGTTTCCTGGTGTAAAGACCCGTATGAGATACCTTGGTATCCAGCTTGTACAAAACATTACAGACATACCTAAAGTTAATTTGGAGAGGGTACTTAAAGATATCAACACACTTTTACACCGATGGTCGGGATTGGCGTTAAACATCTTTGGTAGAGTTAATCTGTTGAAGATGATCATCCTACCAAAGATCACCTTCCTTTTTAACTCAATACCTCTTTCATTTAGCCCCAAAGATATTGCCAAAATACAGGGATGGATAGGGTCCTTTATTTGGAATTCCAAAGCACCCAGAATCTCTATGAAAAAACTTAGAAGAAAGATTAAAACAGGCGGGTTAGCTATGCCAGACATTCTCCACTACTGTCAAGCTTTTCACTTTAAAAACTTTAGGTCAATGGCCGATAAAGCTGACTCATCCTGTTTGGGTCAATTATTCCAAGCTTTGTTACATAATATTCCTCAAGGTAAAGAATTTTTTTTATTTAAGTTCGGAGACCCGAAGTTCTACAAGAAGGTCAGATTAAAAATCTTGGGAACAGCTCTGCGAAATTGGGTGTTTATCAGGAAAAAACTGGATATTTCTTACTACACTCCCCTTGCCCCCATATGGGATTCCCCGGGAACACCGGAATGCCTCAGAGATCAATTATCAATTCCTCTTAGAACAGCGGGCATTGGACATTGGCAAGACCTCATCGTAGACTCTAGACTAATGGAGTGGGATTCATTATCCAGATTAACAAATAGAACCCTTACTAGATTCAAATTTTATCAATTATCCAACTGGTGTAGTACTATAACTTGGAATCTCACATCTAATCCTAAATTTGATCTAGTAAAGAGAAAAGGGAGCTGGAAAAAAGAAGTTGCCTTTTGGTACGACGCACTAAATGAGAAAGATCAAGTCACGGAACCTGAACTTAACAAATTATGGGGAGAAGAAATAGCTCTACAACATGGCGAACTACAAGGTCTTTGGGGAGATTCTTTTAAACTGTTGCATACGGTTGTTAAATCTGCCCCCTTAAAGCGAAACCATCTGTTTACATTATATAGAGCGTATTTTTCACCCAAGAAGCTGTCCAAGTTTACGAATATGGATTACTCTTGTTTGCGCTGTAAACTTTCCAAGGCAGACGACATACATATGTTCGCTGAGTGTCCTAAATTATCTCTCTTCTGGTCCAAAATAGAGGAATTTACAATAGAAGTGTGTAATATACGGTTTAAAATTACTCCGATGACCATTTTTTTTGGGTAAGAGCTTGGATCTCCGCTTAACGAGATGAGGACTAAATTTATATTTTATGCAATGATTATAGCTAGACGAGAAATTTGTAAGCTTTGGAAGTCAGAGATCATTCCTACCTTTACAGATTTTTTAAGCTATATTATATATATCAGTGAAGCTGATCTTGCATGTGATAATTCTTGCCTTGACAAAACCTGGGCGGCCCTGGTGGCTTGGCGGAACCGATGATATATATTCCTATGATTTCACCTGGGTCCTGTGGACGCTTGGTATCCTACCCAACTGAGGGCCGTATCGACTATAGGGTATGGAGTGGACCTAGCTCACAGTGGAGACTGGAGGGGTATCCGACCTCCTCTCCCAATCTGGAGCCAAGACGGTAGTTTTGGTCCAGTTGGTCGGAACATCGCATTGAGGAGAGGAGGAGATACCCTTTCTAGAATACCCACTTCTGGTATATGAGGAATGAATAAAAAAAAAGAAAAAAAAAAAAAAAAAGATCAATATGTTATATTTGCAGATATGTCTTCATTCAGATTAAGTCATTTACAAGATTAGTATATGTAGACATATGGAGGCTTGGACATAGTAGTGACTAGTTGATGAGATGAAGAGATTTGTAAGTCATCAATACACAAAACCTCATAAATGTACCTCTATTTTCATATAGTGCGAATACAGGATGGCAATTTATAGCTCCTAATCTAAATGCATAAAGAGCGATGTCTATGTAGACTAAGGAAGAATTCAGTACAGGTAGTCTTTCTCAATAAAGGAATCATGTACAGTATATTTTAATCGGTGTTATAATCGCAAGAATAGAATCTACTTTTTAAATCAAGAACTTATTGCGATAGTGTGCTCCTGCACAGCTGAATTAGACAGAATGGTCTAGGTCTATATTTTTTTAAATGACACCTGCATGACTCATTTTGGCTTTTAACTCTTGTTCTTTTTCACCTTTCTCACAATAATTAAAGAAAAAGTAATAGCACTATGGCACGCATGCAAATGAGAATGATTCACTCTTAACTTCACTGGGTAATCACACAGTACAACGTCATTTTAGTTGTCTCAGAACGTTGTGCCAGGCTTATCAGTCAAACATCAATGTATGTATATAAAGAATATAGATAAATAGCGCGTTTAAACTCTAGATTACAAATGTTGTTTCTATATTTGTTTATTTTAGTAAACCACTGGTAAGAAAATCCTGAAGAAGACATTTGCCAAAAGGCGTTGGTGGTATTCTACAAATCATTAACAGTGTTGGCATATATGGCTTTAAAATCTTCATGTTGAACAACTATACAGATTATGAGGAATACAATGTACTGTTTGAATATCGATTGTATTTGAGGTGGTACAGTTGTACCATATATGAAAATGTACTTCCTCTAGGAAATTCTTTAATCACTTTACAGATGTGGATTTAACCAGTGCAATAAGTGTTGAAATGTAAACTTATTTATACTTTGAAGCTAACTGTGTATAAATTGGAAAAAACATTTATATATATATATATATATATATATATATATATATATATATATATATTTTTTTCTATTTACAACAACAAACAAAAAGAACAATAAAATCAAAAATATTTTTCTATGTTATGTGTTCTAATGTGTTTCACATTGTTGTGTGTCTAGAGTTTTTACAACCCTTTATAGTAAATCAGCACTGAGCCTGGTGCATAAACTATTCCAATGAGCTCTTAATATTGGTGACATGGTGTGCATAGAATCTGCTATCCGTGTGCAAAAGGGAGGAGCAAGTTTAGCAGTCCGGTCAAAGTGGAAAGAATTTGTGGGAATGCAATTAAAGTCAGTAGTGGACACTGGAGGAATTTAGCAAAAGTTGTTACGGCTGGAAACATTCCTCATGTTTGTGAAGAATCTTATGATGTTGTGGAAGAATCTCATGATGTTGCTGACAGGGTGGCGCAAGGTAATATGTCTTGCCCTCACTGTGGAGTTAGTGAGGATTGTCTTTCTCAAATGGTAAACAGAAATAAAAGTTCAAAAAGCATAATTAAACCAAGCAGGTTTTGCAGCTATGTTTTTTTGTTTAGTGTGGAATAGTCAGTGGTAGCTGGGTTAGTGTGTTTGAGATGTCTGGTTGTCTGTGTCTGTTATTGTGATGCTTTGTTCATCGGTTGTTGTTTCTTTGGGCAGAAGGGATGATGTGTAATACCTAATATGGTAATGCGGTCTGTGTATAGTGAACAGAAGGTAATGATGCTGGTGCATTTTGAAATAGAGTATAATTATATAGTGGCCCATTGGAATGTTGCATGATGTGTGGCAGTTAAACTGTGTCTGGCAAGGGCGGAGTGCCTGCATGTTTGCCCTCCATTACTGAAGAGCTCAAGTGGTAGTAATAAATCTTACTTCAAATTGCTGCACTCCTCCTGCGTGATTACTGCAGTTATGTCACAGAAGGATTAGGACGGAAGTAGTGCTTAATTTGAGCCTTTTCGTTCCTGATACTCAGCACCAGCACCTATTTGTCAACACCAACATTTATGACAGTCTGACACATGGTAGCGCTGTTTGTCTAATTTAGAGATGAGTACAACCACAGTTGTTTATTCATGCAACAAGCATTAAAGTTAGTAATACTTGCTCCACGGGGACGCCGCCGCCGCCTGTCAGCTGGGACTTCCGCCGGGAAGGCGTACAAGAAGAAGCCCTTCCAGCAGCTGAGTGGGGACCTCTGCTGCAGCGCAACTCACCCCTGTGACTGCGGACCACGGACTGTAGCCTGCTTGCTTCCCTGCCGCCCCCGCCGCCGCTCAACACCCGCGGCTGCCGAGAGGGGCTGAGCAGGAGAACTACATCTCCCAGCGCCCCCTGCTCCACGGGGACGCCGCCGCCGCCTGTCAGCTGGGACTTCCGCGGGACGCGCGCGGGCGACACCGGGCGGAGCCCGGGCAGAGGGCGGGCCGTCTAAGGCCGTCCAAGGACGACCAGGGACGGGACGGGCCACACCTGTAACAACATGGGTAAGAGAAAACTGGCCACTCCGGTGACGGGAGAAGCGAAGGCCAAGGTCCCGAAATACACCACCAGCATAATCACCTATCTGACGTCTAAAGTGGATGAATTATCCACACAGATAGCTGTCTCGGAACGTGCACTGGGGCTGGAATCTACTCCTGAAAGTATTACTACTGCTCTTTCCCCGCCCATTAGTTGCGCACCTCTTGAGCCGAGGGTCATAATCGAATCATGCCGGGCAAATGTGGCACAGACCCCTACTGTTCTGCCTTCCCCAGAACTCCCTATCACCGTGATACCTCCTGCTAATGAGGCAACATGTGTTGGAGACGGTGTGGCCACCATCCATACTGGGCGTTTGCAGGCTTCCTATGTCACCGAGGAGGGTCTTACGGATCTCCTGGAAAAACTCTTCACCGAGAGGCTAGAATCAGCTTTAATCCAAATTGCAACAGATATAACTGAAACATTGAAGGATTGTGTCAGTAAACTGTTAAATAAATGCGAACGCATTAACAATCTTTTGGATAGCCGGGCTCCGGCTTCAGTACCCATAGAAATTGACCCTCCAATCACCCTAGTACCTAACTTACCGGCAGAAAACTCTATGCCAGCCAAAGGGAAAGTTATAAATGGCAGATATACACCTTTACCGCACGCTGTGCCAAATCGTGTTCTATTGGATAAGCCTGTACAGGGGAACCCATTGGGTCCTCTAGGAGACCAGAGGGCTAGGGTCCCCCCAGTACATCTCCCTCCCGAGGCAACACCTTTTGTGGCTGTTCTTGTTAATGTTCCCAAACTAGAAGTGGGGGAGGTTGAACACCATGAAACACTGCGAAAGCACACGGAAAACTGGTGTAATGCAAATTGTACGGGTGGAAGTAATGTCGCAGCTAACATACTGATGTGCAGAAGGGTAAATTGGGTTGGCAAAACCAAGAAATGTGTGTCAGGCGATTGTGTAATAGTCAATTTTAAATCTCGTGATGTCACAAGTCGCCTCTTCTGGGATGCCTCTCCTTTAGATTCTGTAGGTAAGGGTGTGCGTGCCATGCCGCTGGGTTTTTTCTACCCACCTACATTCAGGGGAACCGGAGAAGGATATGGCAGGCCCCAGCCAAATAATAATTCTGGCTTTCACGGCAAACAGAATCTCCCTTTGATAGGAAATGAGTGGGTGACTAAGAAGGTCAGGGGTGGTGGCGCAGCCACAACAGTAACGAACACACACCCAGATAACCTGCCCCTTTCAAATAGATTTGTGGCTTTGGCTGATCAGGATGCTATGGACTGACTAGAGCCCTCGCAAAATAACCACCCAGTCATTGAACTGGATGACCTCACTGAGACCCCTATGCGCTGTAACATTTCTAACACTTCTAACAACTCTACCTCATTTAATGCGGCATGTGTTGAGGGGGAGACAACGATAGAGGGAGACAATAGCAATAGAAATATTAAAATCATGTCCTGGAACATTGCGGGCCTTCGAGCCAAACAAAATGACCAAATCTGGCTGGGTAAGCTGAAAGAATACGATATAGTAGCCATGCAGGAAACATGGGCTAGGGAAAACTCTTTTTGGCTGGACGGCTATTCCTCATTTTTTGTTAAAGCACAGCATTCCGTGGTGGGAAGAGACATTGGTGGCCTGATGTTCTTGGTATCCCTTAACATAGCGGGGAGTGTGAGGGAAATTCCTAGTTCCTCACATTACTTTCAAGTGTTAGAGATACGCCACGCAGATAAAAACAAAATACTCTTTATAAATTGTTATAATGCCTCGCAGGGTGGTCCCCAAAACTTCGTTTTAGATTGTTTAGTTTCATTTGTTACCGAATATATGTCAAAGCAAACCACTTTTGTTCAAATTATTTTAATGGGCGATTTTAATGTGCATTTATGTGATTCACAATGTTATATTAAGGATCTAGATGGGCCGGACCTCACGACCCCTCCCCATTTTGAGCATAGCCTGAAGGGTTCAGCTATGGAACAACTATTGTCATCTAATGATTTGTATGAACCTAGTTTTGCTGACCCAAAGGATCGGGTGGTTACTTATAATGCTAGGGGCAGTGAATCCATCATCGATTACATTTTTATGTCACCAGGGCTCCTTCATTATGTTCTTTTTTATAATGCCACAGAGAGTGGCTTTAGTGACCACAATCCGGTGTGCTTGACGCTGGATGGATCGCTGGGCTTACTGAAGGGGGCCTCGTTGGCCACTTCTGCGAAACATGTTAAGAGTAAAGACCAGGGGCGGCGATTAAAATGGTGCAAAGTCTGCCCAGAAGATTTCTCATATCTTATCGAACACGAAATGGTGGTGGAATTCCAGACCTGCAGGGACCCTGCTAGGGGGGATAAAGAGATCATTGCAGCTTTTGAGGCTATTTGCTCGAAGGTGGAGAAAGAGCTAACACTTAGACCCAGAAGGGGACCTCCCCCTACCTCCGGTTGGTTTGACCATTCATGCACCAAAGCGCACTCTGCACTGATAGCAGCACTTAAACAATCCCCTAGAAATAAGCTAGTGATAGCTCAACTAAGGAGAAATTATGCAAAGGCGGTAAAAATACGCAAAAAGGCAGTGAAGGAAGAAGCCTGGGATGCTTTAATGGATTCTACCACCCTAAAAAATAGCTCTAAATTCTGGTCTATAATAAATAATCCCATTTTCTCTAAGACATGTAATACTGACCTTGAGGCTAATATTCCGGAGTCAGATTGGCTTAGTCATTTTTCAGTTATCTATGGGAGCAATCAAGTATATGAAACATTCTGCATACCCTGCTATTCTAATATGTTACCCATTGTTGATTTTGCTGAAAAGGAAGTCAAGGTCACAATAATGGGGTCTGCTAAGAATAAAGCCCCTGGTCCCGATGGGGTTCCATTGGATTTATACAAATCAAACCCAGAGTTGTGGGCATCTGTTTTAACGAACGTATATAATAATGTACTTAAAGGGGGTTTCCCTAACACCTGGGCTTGCTCAATCATTATACCAATTTTCAAAAAGGGAGTAAGAAATGACCCTAAATGTTATCGCCCCATATCCTTGCTGGATTCCTCCATGAAAATTTTGGGGAAAGTACTACTAGGGAAAATTAATAAATGGACCTTAGAGAATAACATCTTGTCCAATGCCCAGTATGGCTTCCGGTCAGGTAGGGGGACTGAGGACCAATGCTTGAACCTGAACATGATCATCTCTAAATACACTAAGGCCAGAAAAGGGACTATCTACGTTGCCTATATGGATTTGTCCACGGCATTTGATCTAGTGAATAGAGCCAAGCTGTGGGCCATGTTGCTACAATTGGGTCTAGACCCCCCTTTGGTCTACTTCTTGGCTGAACTTCACAAGGATCTAAAGGCTTCCATTAGAATGGATCAAGAGGGACATCGCACAGCATGGTTTAAATCAGGCAGGGGCGTGCGACAAGGTTGCATCCTTGCCCCTATGCTGTTCACTTTATACATAAACTCTCTGGAAAAAACCCTACTGGCCGCATCTGCAGATATCCCACGTGCAGGAGACACAAACATCCCAGTGCTTCTGTACGCGGATGATGCTGCTTTAATAGCTAGGACACACTTGGGCCTCCAGAGACTTTTAAATGCATTTAGTGATTTCATGTCCTCTCTTGACCTTGTGGTCAATAACACGAAATCCCATGTGATGGTCTTTGGGGCAGCTAAAAATAGTACTAAATCTTTTTTCTGCAAAGGGGAAGCGATCAGTAATGTTAAAGTTTTCACCTACCTGGGAGTGATTTTCGATACTAGGGGTAGTTGGATCCCCCAGATAGTAGCAAAGACCAAAGCAGTGAGAAGCTCTGTTAATGCTATCTTAAGCTTCTCAAGGAGACTAGGGGGAAAACCAAGTGGTGCCCTTTTAGCCTTGTATAGAGCAAAATCCTTGGCTATAGCTAGGTACGGGGCTGGATTATGGGGATATGTAAAAACTGAAACCATCCAAACTGAAGTTAATAAGTTTTTATGCTCAATTTTAGGACTCCCCGTATCAACATCCACTTTCTCAGTCCATCAGGAGCTTGGAGTAGGATACATTACTGATGTCCTCTCTATGGCACCTTTACTTTTGTGGATAAGAGTGTGGACAAATAACAACTTAGGCCTCAACCACAAAATCCTATTGGACTGCCTAAAATTGGATAAGTTTAAAGATATTGCTTGGCTGGCATACATCGACAAGTGCTCTGTAGAACTGGGACGGCCAGAGATTTTCTCCTCCCCGCTTGATCTACAAAAAGCGGACCTAGTTTGGGTCAAGGAAAATTTCTACAAACTTAGGTCCTTGGAGAGAGAACTTCACCAGTTAACAAAACCTACGGTCAGAGCGCATTATATGACACTCACCTGTATTGCCATCCAACCGTATCTTGCCCTAGTCAATATCCCGTTCCACAGATGGCTTCTGGTTAAATTTAGATTTAACCAGATCTACTTAGTACTCTGTGACAAACAGGGATGGTTCAAACCTGAGGATGCACCTGTATGTGGATGTGACAACTTTTCAATACAGGACAATATGCACCTTATGTTATTTTGCCCTTTTTATCTTGCTCCAAGGCAAAAGTATCTGTTACCCTTGTTGAAGGGGAAAGCGTTCATGCAAGCAAAACCTGCTCTTTTGTACCTACAAATGCTAGACTCCCCCCTGGTAATGTTCAGTGTGGCAAATTACCTTGTCGCTGCTGTTCGTATTAGGAGGAGGAAAGTACAAACTAACCTGTAGGGGGCGGTAATGAATTTGGTATCTCTTGCTTTTTTTGTATACGATGAGACTTTTTAAACTTACCTTTTTATTACTTAAAAAATGCACTGTTCAATATGAAATAATTTTACTTGTATTGTATCATATGGAATCTTTTTTTATACTTGTATTGTATTATGTAAAAAATTCCATTTTTAAAATATGTACTTGGGATGATTTTAACTGCTGTAGTATGCTTTTATGATTTTTTAAACAAAATCGAATAAAGTGGTTTTGACTTGACTTGACTTGACTAGTAATACTTGCCATCCAAGCCATATTCAAGCTTTGATTGGACTGAAATAGTCTGAATTGTCACACTTGTAGGGGGAGTAGAAGCTGTATTAGTTCTATCATTGGTAGCGCTGGCAGGGGCAATGGGTGGTGCAGGCTGCAGGGCTCCTGACAATGGCCCTGTCTCTTATTTGTTTACAAATTAAGCACTGGACGCGGGAGCCATGAAACCCCTTAGTGACGAAATTTTAGCAGTAAGCTAACTGACCTCAATGACATTACTATCAGTTTGTAATAAGTTATTACAAGCAAATGTTTTACTTACTACAGGCATTTTTTTAACATAGGAACAAGCCTGTAAATGGAAAATAAATTACAAATTTGTATAAGGAGATTATTCTCTTCAAATTATAATAAAACAATAATAATAATGCAATTGTACAGTGCAGCCAATGTTGGGCAGAAGCAAAACATTTTAACTTTAGGTTGGTTCTGTGTTGAGCAGATAAAAAAAAAGGCTGCTGTCAAAATGCATCAATAAATCTTTAGAGTTCATTGCAGACACTACAACTACAATATCTGGAACAAGCAGACAAATCGTCTTGTAACAGTTAGACTTTAAAACACCTTTCTCATAACTGAGGTATGACAGATATCTTCATCGCTTTAGGCTACCTGAGGCATTCCGTTATGCCGACCAATATAAACTTTTCCTCTTCCATTAAAATCTTTTATCACAGCGTACACTGCTCGGTAGCAGCCTTTCCAGACCTCCGAAGTGAGTGATAATGGGTAGCGAGGTGAGCGTGAAGCTGGGAAAATCACTCACTTCTTAATAATACTAACTGCCAAGGAGATGGAGAAGGAGTAACTCCTTTTTGGGACGGCTAAGTAGTTACTCGAAGTTCAAGGCCAGGCCGCGCAGGAACCATAGGGGTCAGAAGAATGCTATGAGATGAGACTTTCTCTTATGTCTCTAAACTGCCACAGCACAAGCTCGGTACTCTGATAAGCGGTTTTTCTATTGGCTCTCTTCCATGCAAAATTAAAACGACATTTTCATGTGAGCACCGGTTCACAGTGTGTAAAAGCCATGCCGACCCTGAACACGTTATTTCTTTCGAAAAGATTTAACTATAACTTAACTTTATGTGAAATATTCCAATTTTCCATTGTACCGCGTGATTTAAGGTGCTTACGTTGAGACATATTTTCTGCCTCGGTTTTATGTCTCTCCTCCCGGCATGCCCTGCACTCGCATTTCCGGCCCATGAATAGATGGAGTCTGCCTTCAAAAACAAAAGCTGGTATTCAGTAAATGACATGAGGGTCGGGGCTTTCAGTCGTCACGGGACATCTGTCTGCTCTGCCAAGCGGCAACTCTCACCTTTGGGAACAGCTTCCATGTTGACAATTTTGTACCATTCCCTACCTTTAAGGCGTATTAAAATAATGCTGTCTGATATATATGTATAAATATAGACAGTTTTGGCAATATTAAAAGATGTTACTTAGATTAAATCTCCTGTCAATGAAATGTTCATAGTGTGATGGGTTCAAATTTATTTGGCATGAATTGGTGTTCCTTTAAAATTGATAATCAAGCCAACACCTGTTTCGCCTCTTGTACGGCGCACCGGCCATAGAGTTTTCAAGGCTGTTTAGAATGAATTTGAAAATTACAAACACAATAGTTAATTATCACAAATAATAACAAGTAAAGCAGGCATAAAGTAACAACGTATTGACGTAAATCATAATACATGGTAGTAAAGGGTGAACAGGGAAAGAAAAAACAGGGAGACAAGTAATAACCAAACAATTTTTTCATCATTGTGTAAATAAAAAAATAAAACCGCATGTGTGTGCTTTTCACTCTGTGACATTTGTACTGCAATCCATACCACACAATATCATGTTCCCTATTGGGTAAGAGATGCAGGGCATTCAGAAGAACCACAGCATCAAAACAACACTCATCATGGCCATATGCTATGCTTTCTGTATGGAAACCCTTGAGCAGGTCCTCTAATTTAACACATGATAACGTAATGAGATCCCTCAGAATGACTACCAGAGCATTTAAATTGGATTAGCCACATTCCCAATACTAACACACTCAGTGGGGGTAGTATACAAACTAGCAGGATGGTCACATGCCTTGTCTGTTTTTTATCTTCCCTTGGACTTCTGAGATGCTAACGCATAGCCTTGCTTTCTTTTCCTTTTTAGTGGGGGGAACAAGAGGTTAACAAGGTGCCTACGGTGGTGCTAGATCTAAGATTGGATACACTGGGGTTCTCTAATTAGTTTGATGAGTCATTCTAAAGTAAAATAGAAATATTCGACATAGAGGCACCCACTACCCCATTCTTTTGACATTGCACTCTCCAGATTGCAACTGTAGTACATTATTCCTTTGCTCTACTATGCCAATTTCATTACTTGTCACACCCATAACTAAGGTTAGGTAGTTTGCGATTGACAAAGTAGGATTTCAATCAGTAGTTTGGCCACCATTAATCATGCTGTCTTTTCTCTTGCCCATAGTCAGAGGAGGAAGCAAAGCTTACCCAAAATAAATGTCCCAGAACAACATTTGTCTGAATGCCAAGAGGGGTGGGCCAGCCTTATTCTGACTCTGACAGGTGCAGAAAAGTAAAGCCTAGGCATGTCCCACATGCATTACTCGCTTCAGGATGACTACAATGGTTTCATTGTATTTACACTACTCCTCCAGCTGAGCAGCACTGTAGGGCTTGGTTTCCTCCTCCATCAAAGACCCCAAAAAATCAGTCACGGCCCAACAAAGAATCAAGGGGCCACCCATGCTGTGGTACCACTAAATGTGGTTCATAGCGCCTGCTCTCCTTCTCCAGCCGAGCAGCATTGAGATGCTTGGAATCTGCCCCGGAATGGTCACAGAAATCAGTCACGGACCAGCAAAGTATCCAGGGGTCTCCCTCTCTGTGGGACAGCGAAACACGCTTTATAAAGCTTGTGCTCCGCCTCTAGCTGAGCAGCATTATGTGGCTTGGATTCCTTCCTCAGCAATGTCTCAAGGAATGAGTCACTGACCAGCAATGAATCCAGTAGTCTGTCAGTGTGTGGGAGGCCTAAACATGTTTAATAACGCACTGGCTCGTTCTTCAGGCAAGTGTACTTTAAGGCTTGGAGTCCTCCATCAGCAATGGCTTCAGAAATCAATCACTGACCAGCAAGAGTTGAAGGGGCTCTCTATGATATTAATCCTTAACCAGCATCAGATCCAATTTCAGATGTTCCATCCTCTTTTGAGTTGCTGATTTGCCGCTTTTTTGCTTTCCTCTCCATTTCCACAGACTCAACAATCTAGGGAGCCAGTGATTAGTGAGAAGGTGTAGTCCTCACTGTCGCTTGGCCACTTTTAATGGCAGGTGCATATTCAATTAAGGAATATGTTGTATTCCACTATTTACACGAGAACAAAAACAAGACACTTCTGTGCCCATCATTTGATTTGATAGCATGACGCGGAGGCCAACATTATGCAAATCTCCTTTATTGCCACAGGTCAGCAGTAACAATTGAAGAATACAAATCATTAATGAACATTCCAATGTGATCTAAAGTTCCCCCACTGGCAGCTATCTTCCTTCTTTTTTGCTGCTGCTCACAAAGATAAGTACTATCCTTTATGAGCTTAACCTCTTTCGCTTTACTATTTTAAGGATTTTTCATATTGCATGCTGTACAACATTTTAGAGAAAGGATAGCAGTTCTCTAAACAGTACTTACATGCTATGTAAGTACTGTTTAGAGTACTGCTATCCTTTCTTTTTCCCCCTTTCATATGTTTCAAATGTGAAATGCTTACAAATTATGCCCAAATTCCTTTAAATGTGTCTTTCTACCCTTGTCTTTCTGTACCTAAACCTCTGGTTTTATTCTGAACCAGAATTTATCCCTGTGTTTCATGCTAATTTCTTTCTTGTTGTTCAACTTCAAATAATAACCTCTCTCACCGGCCTTCAGCATGCCGCCACCGTGAGGCTCCTCATGCGCCAACATGCATCTCATGGTGATGGAGCAAAGTTACATATGTAAAAGCGACTTGCTTGTATTCAGCCCACTCGAAAATAATATTAACATACTAACTAACATGTTTCGTCATATTAATATTACATTACATGACATTTCTAGTATCTAGGGGAAGCTTACCTATGTGCTTTTACTAACTGCTTTTCGCTTGCATTAAAATGGCTGCTGCTACGCAGGATTTTCTACTGCGCATGCGTCTGTCACACTCACGTGATATGACGTATTACTCTGCTTGGTGGGAAACTTTTGCTTCTGCGCACTAGAACTAAGATGGCTGCTTTGAATCTTAACGTGCAAGAAGCTTGCATCGCTGCTTTTGCTAAACTGTTCATTCTGCCTAATCCCTAATGCAATAGTTAAAATTAGGTAATGGGAATAGAATAGATATAAGTCGTATACAGTGCATTCATTTATTCTGATTTTTAAAACTGTTTTTGTTTCTATTTTTGCATGTATCACATTTGGGCCTGAAATGTACTTCTGAACTCCATCTTTGGAGGAACTGTGCCTGCGCAAAGAACTCAAGTTATTGAAGCCATGGCATTGAACTGATGCCAGCATAAGACATGAACTGTGAAAACTATGAGAACATAACCTCTTAAACCTGCCAGAGGAAGCTGAATTGTACAATCTGTTAAAACATTGTATTTTATTAAAACAGTCACTGCCGGGTGGAATAAAAGTGCATGGGAAAATAAAGTTATGGGAGGGAACGGAATTTGAATACAAAATGCAAGTTACTTCATATCAATATGGTGTGATGACCTCTCCTTGTCTTTTTGACCAATCAAATTGAGGGATTCACACATTTGCCACATTGGGAGGTGGTACACTGCCCTGGAAAATGGTATATCTAAGGTAGGCTTAGCTAGTTAGATTGTCCAACTTGTCCAAATAGCCGACCTGTTACTGACCCAGCGCACTCAAAAAGCGACCGAGAGCAGAGGTGCTGGGGGAGCACACTTTCAGAAGATTCGATAACCCAATCGGGGTTCTGGAAAGGAGTTCGATAACCCAATCAGGGTCCGACTGTTAGCTGCAGAGAGGGTTTACAATGCTGGCATTTGAACTTTAGCTGTGGGTGCCGGTCTTAACCTGTGGTGGTCCTGTCCTGATTTAAATTTGGTCCCTACCTGTCCTGATATCTGCTCTGCACCTGTTCTTTCTTGCTGGCACCTGCATTTTGGGATTCCTATCCTTTATCATCAGCCCATGGCCGGGGTTGGTCTTCACACCATTCTAGGTAATTATAAAAATGTATGTGGGTATGTCTTTGTACTGTTTTCCCTTTCCCTTCCCTTCCTCTGTTTCAAATGTTTAAACAAAAGCTTTCTTTTCTGCCTAATCATAATTCTTGTTGATTGATCATGTTTTCTGATTAATGCAGCTTTGAACATTGACATTTAAAATGATATATAGATAAAGAGTTAAAACTTTTCCTGAGTCTGTGGTTATTCAAAGACTGCCAACATTTATTTACTGCCTATTATTCTAACACCTTTGATCCCTTAGGATTCTAGGTACCGGTGACTAGGATTGGTAAGTCAAATGGTATAGGTCCCGAATTGTAAAACAAAGTTGAGTAAGTGTAGGTTTACCTGTTCAATGTTTATACAGTTTTATGGGCCCAGGTGAGTATGGTCAAATGAGCAGGTGAGCCTGCACTCTATCAGTTTATTTGGTAGCAGCAGTATGGTTAGGGTTTAGTTAAGATAGGTAGTTAGTTGTAGTTAGTTCGTCTATTGAATTGTATTTGAAAATATATTGATTTTATGTATTAACCAAACTTGTTTGTACCTGTTATATGTTTGTTTTGGAATCTCCGGGGGCAGAATTGCGGGTGGTAAATGGAAGCCACACTGCAGTGAGGTCACTTGCTTGTGGAAGTAAGTGCATGGTTAGGTAAAACCGGAAGCACTATTTAAGGGACTTTCTGTATAAATGTGTGAATAATTGATAGCAAAGAGGTTCGCTAGTAAAACTTTGGTGTGATATCACCTAGAAAGGGTCACACTGAAGGAGTAACAGGTTCTTCTGAGCTTGATTGACAGCAAAGGGGTGCACCGGTGAAACTTTGGCCTTATATCACCTACAAAAGGGTAAGCCCGAGGGAGTAACAGGTTCTCCGATGCTTGCGTGAAAGGTAGACGGAAGAGATCTACTTGTAGTGTATGAAGAGTAAACGGAAGGGAGTTACTCGCAGTGAGTGCAAATCATCTTTTCTTTGAATTAGTCACACAGGCACAGTGGCAAATGTGTTTACGTCGTTAATTAATGAAAAAGAGCATTAAAAAAGTGAATAGAAGTAAGCTCTTGTATTACCTTGCAAAGGAGGGAGTCAGTTGTGGAGCTGCGCTGACGTCACTTTGAGCCACGCTGGTATTGGTTGGGACAGCGCATGTGTAGCTGAGGTAATACAGTAAAGGAGGGGTGAGTATAGGAGCATGAGAAATTGTCGCACGAGAAAAGTCACGCAATTATTGCATGGTTTTATTTGAATTCTAATTGCTGATTGGTCATTGAAAAATTAAGAAACGGGCTGGTATTGGAAGTCTATTAGTAAACAAACGAGTGTCTTTGCAAAATTAAAGCGTCAAAAAATTACATGTGGCATTTAGATCCAGCAACTATAGGAAATAGACCTGATAGGAAGTACTTGGGGTTTGCGCAAGAACAATACATTAGAGGAAGACCTCATATCATGTACGGAGACAAAAGAAAAATGTCGTTCATTAAGAAAGTCAAAAATTTCTTCAAAAAGGATAAACCGATTAAAACCAGAGAAGGGATTTTTATTCCACCACCGAATACGCCTGCATCATACATGATGGTTGAAAGGGGTTATCACATTTGTGTGTGGTTAGAAAACTGGTTAGAATATACAAAAGATGATGGAATTTTGGCATTTCCAGAATATGGTACCTTCAATGGTAGAGTTTTGTACAATTTAAGAACACGCATGAATGAATTGGATCCTAGACCTAGATTAACCCAGTATGAAGCATTAGAAGAATGGGAAACTGAGGCTTTTGAGCGAGATAGAAGCAGAAGTGACAGAAATTGGAGTACATTTTATCCTAGATTTCCTAAAGAGACAAGAGATAAGCAAATGAAACAATGGAGGTAATAAATGCTAGTGGAAGGGTTATATCTGGTCCCAGCTTTAGAGGAACAAACTGGGAGTAAAAGTACTGAGAAAACTAAAAATGTAATGATAAGTATTGATCCAGAAGATTACTACCTAGAGGATTTGTTAATGAAAAACCCGCCATCCTATAATGAGGATCTAAATCAAGTTAATCCTAGTGCACCGTTCTTAAAGCCACCTTTGGTTCCACAAGTTGTGCATGAAACCTCATTAGAAAAAGTGTTGCAGGATAGAGAACGAGAAGCAATAAATAAACAGAGAAGTGAATTCATTCAGAAAATTACACAGTTAAATACGAGTCCGGAAGCCTTAACGATTCCAGTAATCATAGGTCCTGTTGTTCCCTTATACAGAGATAAGCAAACTAGTCCTAGACATCCCGTTCTAACTACACCTTTAGTACAGCCAAGAAAAGAGAGATTAATAGTGGATGATCAAGCAAGTGAATGTGAGTCAGAAATTTCTCTGATGGATTTACCTATAAGAGAACCAGTAAGTAGCTCAGCCAGGAAAACTACTCCTGTAAATTCTAGGGAGGTGCGAATGGAAACATCCTCAGGTACGAGAAGTACTACTGTAGTTACCCCGGGAGAAATTGAAAGATGGTATAGAGAAATAGAAAAGCCAAAATAACAGCCAAAGACATTGGATATTTTTAAATTAAGAGTTGAATTAGAAGAATTGCTTGCTGGAAATCTGGGGTTAGATAGATTAAATACATTGAATGAAGATGAATTGTTGTTTATATGTCAAAGTATCACTCGAAATACAAAAACATTTCATGAAAAGTTAACAAATTTGGCAAATGAAATGGGAATTGATATTGGTAAGTCAAAAGTGTTACAAAAACCATATCGAGCTGAATTTACTGAAAAAGATCTAGAAAATATGAATGTGTCTGGTTGAAAATTGCAAATTAAAGAATTATTATTATTATTGCAAAAATGCCGGCGCGGCAGGTTTCTGGACCAGGGTCAGCGGACTCGATAATTCTCTCGCCTCGGTGCCCACTCTGATCAGCGATCACACTCGGCAACTCTGGGCATTAGCTTGCCTCATCTTCACTAACGGCCCCACCAGACCGCCGGGGATGCCTGGTCTCACCCTGGAGATACCCATTAAGGGACCATCTCTCAGGGAAGCCAGGAAGGGTTTCGCAGCGGTCGAAGCGCCTTGGGACCCTACGGGTAAGTAGTGCGCTATATAAATGCCTATACATTTACATTTACATTTAAAAGAATCGGAAAGAGTAGAAAAGTTGTGCCCGATGAGAGAAGTGCCAGGAGGAGGTTATGTACATGTCCCATGGTCTTAACAGGATATTTACGAATGATTTCCCAAAACTTAGAGAGAAACCCGTAGAGTGGTACAGTCAGGTCGAAAGATTTGTAAAGGTCTCAAAAGTGTTGCTAAAAGATTTGGATGGGTTATTCGACATTATCATTCCTGTAGATTTATGGACAGAGTGCAAAATAGCAGTTGATTGGCCTAATGATGAATACCCTAGAGATCCAACACAGGAGCCCCATCAGATGAAGTGATGAAAAAATATAATAAAGTAATACTGTACTTGAAAGGAAAAGTACTCCCTAAAGAAAATGATTGGACAAGAATATACAGAACTACCCAAAATAAGGATGAATCAGTACATGCATACTACGAGCGCCTTCTACAGGTATTCAAGCAGTAGAGTAGTTTAGAAAGCATTGATACAAAAGACATGACACATTTTATGTATCGGTTTGTGTCAGGATTAAAACCAGAAATTTTGCAAATGATTAAGGATCATAAGATTTGCTGGCAGGCCAACCCGATAGATGAAATATTAAAATATGCAAAATATTGTGGAGACGAGTTAGAAAATGAACAAAAGAATTTGGGCACAAGTAAAACTAGCAGAGCAACAAGAACTACAAATGAAAAATATTCAGACCCAAGGAGATGGAAGTGGGGGTAAACCTAGGGGAAAGTTTAACCGAGATGAGGCTAAAAAGAAATTTCCTTGTCATGGGTGCGGAAAGTTGGGGCATTGGAAAAAAGAGTCTAAGGCTTTATTGTATAATAACATGCAAACTAACAATTTGAATTCACAGACGCAGAATGAGGTATCAAGAAAACAGCAACAACAGGTAATACAGAACCAGTTACCATTGGCGCCTATGCCAAATCCTGGGAGTCAAACCACATACAGTGTGGATACCACAAATTGGGAGGGAAGTGGTAAAAAGGACACAGTGACACTCGAATTTCTTTTGAGTGACACATACTTTGATGAAGATAGTTTCTGGCGGTGCCTGAGAGGGAAAGACGAGGAGTGCCTACTTGGTGCATCCTTGCCAGTAGATCAATCAGGTCCATACATTGAGGGAAAGGTTGAGGGAAATGATGTTACCTTTCTGTTGGACACTGGCCGACTCTTTCTACTGTGAGAACCGTAGACGTTCCTAACCTACACCTTTCAGGAAAAGCGATCCAAGTAGTGGGGGTCTCTAATAAACAAATTAGTACCCCAATTACAGAACTAATGTGTTGTAACTTGGCGCATTCCCTTCCCTTCCGGTACCCCCTCCCTTTCCCCTTTTGTTGGTATAGCCTAACTTGGAATGTTTGGGTGAAGCTCACATTAGAATGTTGGTGAGCTCACTCCAGTGGATGGCACTGAAGGATCTGGTTGTAATAAACTCCCTTACTCAACTCATTGCTGTGGAGTTTTCATTTTAACAAATTGGCGACGAGGGTGGGATCTTGGTATAATCTTGACTGAGTTTCTTCTTCGACGGGGGACATTTCGTGACTGAGACTCTCCCCATTAACTGTTCTTCCCACGCTGTAGCGTCCCCAACCTCATGAGAGGACTTCCAGTGTGAGACTGTCGTTTTTTTGCGTACTACTGAGCAACATTGCCACCTGGTCACTCTGTTTTATCCCTTTCGCTTTAGATTTATCATGTGAATTGTGCATCTATGAGCAGCAGTATTTATGTTCGGGGTGGGAGCCAACTAAAGGGTTGAAGGGACATCTTCAGGGGCATTGGCAGTTGTTTTCATCATCCTTCTCAGTGAGAGTTGGCCGTTTTTGGCGCATTTTCTGTCAGTTACCTATACATGCTTTTCTGGTTAGGCTGAATTCCGGGCTGACCTGTCTAAGAATAACCAAGCCTTTGAGCCATCTGATTTTTCCTTCGCAGTTTGGCTCAGCTTTGGCCTCTCTGCTAATCCTATCTATCCATTGCTTCATTATTGTGTGTATAATAATTGGTATTTTCTGTCAAAAGTATACTGATTTTCTCTCCATTTCCTTTCATCTCCTTGCCATTTCCTACTTTTTCTTTGGGGCTTTTGTTTTTCCTTCTTCTTTCCTATTTTCTCTCTTTACCATGACAGCCTTAAACATGTCCCAACCACCGCCATTTTTGGACGAGGCAGGCGATCCCCTGATTTCATGGAAAAGGTGGTTTCATTTGTTTGAATCATATCTCATTGCTATTGGGGGAAATAGATTTTCTTCGTTGAGGAAGCAACATATTCTACTTCACAATCCAGGTAAATATGCTAGGGATATGTTTGAGGATCTGCCCGAGGTGGTTGATGGAGGGGCAAACATCAATGTTGGGGGAGATGGAGTGGCCCAACCTGATGTATACGAGGCTACTGTGAAAAAATTGGCGGAACAGTTTGGTGATAGAATAAATATAGTTTTGGAACGTCACAAATTTTTCTTACGTGCCCAGGGTAAGAATGAAAAAGTTAAGAATTACATTGCTGTTCTGAGGGGTTTAGCAGCCACATGCGATTTTGGAGTGATTACAGAGTCTCTAATCAGGGACTAATTAGTCAGATGTACTTGTGAAAAAAAAATCCAGGAGAGACTTTTAGCTGAAGACCAAGATTTGCAAAGAGCAATTGATATAGCTATTAGCATAGAGCACACAAGCTATTGCATGAGCGAAATGAAGGAAACCCATGAGGTGAAACAGGTTTGTGATAAGGGTGTGCGCAAGGTGGGTCAAAAAGATGTCAAAGCCAGATCTACCCAGCTAGAGGTGAACAAACACAGCACGCAATTTAGTAAGCCTAAGTGCTATAGATGTGGTAACCCAAACCATTTAGCTAATGATGTAAAATGTCCAGCAAGGGGTGTCACTTGCAGCATTTGTAAAAAAAGGGGACATTTTTCGAGGGTTTGTCATGAAAAGAAAAGTACCACGCACATGGTGATCCAAGATGCTGAACAACCTTTGCAGGGGGACATTATCTTCCATGTGATGAATATGGATGAAAAGAATGTGAATTGTTATCCCGAATGTGAAATAGGTCTTGACAATGTTGTTTATCAAGTTTATGCAGATTCTTGTTCACCTTATACCTTGATAAATGAGGATTCTTTCAAGCGAAATTCAGGCCACAAAGACTATAACCTGTTGCCACCAGACATTAAACCCGGGGATACAAGTACAATCCTATACCTCTGGTGGGAATGTTGATGATGCAAATTGATTTTAAAGGAAGAACCACTCTGGGTAAAGTGTACATTACAGAAAAAGGTTCAAACTTGTTAGGTTGGAAACACCAAAAGGACCTAGGTATTAAATTAGACTCAAATGCCCCTGAACCAGTTCTACTTATTAATAGGCCCAGAGTGGGAAAGGAAGTATGTGAAAAATTCCCGGAGGTGTTCACAGACAAATTAGGACAACTAAAAGGGTTTCTCCACAAAATCAAACTCAAAGCGAATGCAAGGCCAGTAGTACACAAAGCCCGATCCATTCCATTGCTTTTGAAAGAACCTTTGCAAGAAGAATTGAATAGACTGGAGGAGAACAAGATTATAGAGCGGATTGAAAGTTCAGAATGGTTGGCCCCCATTGTCGTGGCGGCAAAAGGGGGGGAAGGGGCATCCGCCTCTGTGTTGACCTCAGGGACTTGAACGCAAACATCTGGGTGGATAGACAGCCCCTCCCCAACATCAATAAGATGTTGATGGCCATTAATGGTGCCAAGTTTTTCTCAGTCTTAGATCTGTCCTCTGCCTACCACCAGGTTGTTCTTCATCCAGAGTCTAAGCACCTCAAGTCCTTCATAACCCCTTTTGGTGCATATCAATTCTCAAGGTTGCCTTTTGGGCTTGCATCCGCAGCCGCTGTTTTCCAGCGTATTATGCAAAACATCTTACAGGGTCTTGATAAAGTTATCTGTTTCCAAGATGACATCCTGATCTATGGAGCTACTGAAAATGAGCACAAGAAGATCCTGGAGGGAGTACTAACCAAACTCAGCAAGGCTGGTGTCACTACTCAGAAGGATAAGTGCAAGATAGGCGTGGGAACAGTGGTGTACCTAGGGCACACGATTTCTAGTGAAGGAATTAAACCCAAGGCCAGCCTGGTCGATGCTGTGAAACTCGCACCGGCTCCCTCAAATAAAGATGAACTGAAATCATTTTTAGGCCTGGTCGAGTATATGTCAAAGTTCGTGAAGAACTTCGCAGACCAAGTGCAACCTCTCAGGGAGTTACTGAAACAAGGAACTAAATTCGAATGGAGCACGGAGCACCAACAAACTTTCAAATGCATCAAAGATGCCATTTCAGAGGCGCCCATCTTACACACTTTTGATCCAAATGCCAGGACCACGTTGTCCACGGATGCAATTAATAAAGGTCTAGGTGCCTCTTTGATCCAATCAGTAAATGGCGAAGAGAGAGTAATAGCTTTCACTTCAAGAACTCTGAAGGCTGCTGAAGTGAACTACTCCACAATTGAGAAAAAAGCCTTGCCGTGCTACTGGGCTATACGCCATTTCAAGTACTTCTTGTGGGGAATTCCATTCTGCCTGAAAACAGATCACAAGCCATTGATTCCATTGTTTGCAAACAAACGCTTAAAGAACACCACTCCACAAATTTCAAAATGGGTGTTAGGTCTGCAGGGGTTCAACTATTTCATTGTGCATGTTCCAGGCTCAAGAAATTCCTTGGCGGATTGTCTCTCGTGCATGCCACTGAAGGTTGAGATACCAGAAGAAACCGAGGAAGAAGAAACCATCCTGGCTATCGATATTCCAGCTATTAAGAAAGAGGAATGGTTGAAATCCATTCAAGAAGACGAGGTTTTGGGAAAACTAAAAGACATGATCACCGCTGGTTGGCCAAAGAGGAAAAGTGAAGTGCCTGAAGATATCCAGGTATTTTGGAACGCGAAGGATGAGTTATCCGTGATTGAAGACCTGGTCTGGCGAGGGAATTAGATAGTTCCCCCGACTGGAATGAGGGATCGCATTATACAAACCGGTCATGAAGGTCATCCTGGACGAAACTTAACCAAAAGTAAAATTCGTCAAAACTATTGGTTCCCCAAAATTGACACACTAATTGAAGAATTAGTAAAGGACTGTATTGCATGTGGGGCAAGTGATAAGTCGAAGGTCGTCCGCAAAGCTCCTTTGATTCCGGTCACTGTTCCCACCAAACCTTGGGATAAACTGGGTATGGACATTATTGGGCCATTGAATCTGTTAAATCAATCCCAAAATTGTATGTTCGTCCTGATTGATTACCACTCGCACTGGATAATGACCCCGGTTTGTCCCTTCCATCTCCACAGTTTATCTCATAGTTTTTTTAAAGGATACCTTTTCAAAAGAAGGCATACCCAGCGAGTTAATTACGGACAATGGTGTGCAATTTACTTCGGATGAGATGAGTGAGATCCTAAACGGGCTGTCTATTGTTCACACTAAATCTCCTCTCTACTCCCCCAAATCCAATGGGCTAGTGGAAAGGGCTAACAGAATGATTAAGGACTCTTTCCAACTTGCTTTGTCTAACAAAGAGCCAGTCGAGGACAGCTTAAGGAAAATGTTGTGGTCCTATCACATCACCCCCAATTCTGTGTCAGGTGTATCACCCTTTACTTCTCTTAAAGGAAGAAACCCAGGTTCCAAACCTACTCCTAACTGGCTTAATTGAGGGTCCCCGGTGTGGGTAGACAGGAACACTGTGAGTGAGAGAGTCAAAGAACATCAGGTCAAGTACAAAAAGGATTATGACACAAAGTGGGGAACATCTGACAGGGAATGGAAGGTTGGGGAGTGGGTGGTGGTCAAAAAACCTACCCTGCTAAAGTCCAAATCTTCCTCCTTTTCTAAACCCTTTAGGATCAAGGAAGTATATAATAATTTTGTCCGGTTAGAAGATGGTAATTTATGGAGCATGGATAGATTGGCTTGTTGCACTAATGTTCATATTTCCCAACCTTCTAGCAACAATGAGTCAGGAGAACAGCCGGTTGACCCCAATGTGGGAAGAGTAGCACGTCAACGTAGGTGTCCGGCATGGCAAGCTGATTACAACATGTAAAGTATATTTCCTGGTCACATGTATGCTTTTTGTTCTCTGTAAACGTACCCTGTGCAACAGACTTAAGAATATTTTTAACCTTGTTTCATCCTATCATAATTGGTGAACTTCTGCTTGGTATTTAACTTTGTTTCCTTTCCAGGTTATCTCCATGGTTTCACATCCTCCTATGACCTTGGTAACCTTATCGTTGTTCTCTAACCTTACATAGGGAGGTGTGTTGTAACTTGGCACATTCCATTCCCTTCCGGTACCCCCTCCCTTTCCCCTTTTGTTGGTATAGCCTACCTTGGAATGTTGGGGTGAAGCTCACATTAGAATGTTGGTGAGCTCACTCCAGTGGATGGCACTGAAGGATCTGGTTGTAATAAACTCCCTTACTCAACTCATTGCTGTGGAGTTTTCATTCTAACACAATGGAAGTTAGAATAGGCAATTTTAAAGAAATGCACAAGTTTGTTGTGTGTGATTCCAGTCCAGTAAACCAGTTAGGTAGGGACTTGCTGTGTAAGATGAATTGTACTATCTTTTGCACCCAAAGTGGAGTTAAAATTCAAACCCCAGATGAAGATGGAATCTATAAATTAATGTTAGCAAAACAAGAAAATGTAAATAAAAAGTTTACTCTAGAAGATTTGCCAAAAGAGTTACAACATAAGGTACATCCTAATGTGTAGGATTTCACAGGAAAAGATGTGGGATTAATGGCAAATGTCGATCCAATAAAAGTGACAGTAAAAGAAGGTGCAGTTTACCCAAATATTCGACAGTACAAAATGAGCCCAGAAATAAAAGCAGGAGTTGCACTAGAAATAAAGCATCTAGTTGGAGCAGGCATTTTGCAGGAAATAATGAGCAGTCCATGTAATTCACTCATAATTTGCATAAAGAAACCGAGTGGAAAGTACAGGGTCGTACAAGACCTCTGCAAAATTAATAAAATTGTTTTCCTATGTTGTCCAGTCGTGCCAAACCCTGCTGTGATTTTGAATCAAATACCGTGGGCAACAGGTTGGTTTACTGTAATAGATTTGTGCCATGCTTTTTCCTCCATACCATTACATCCAGATAGAAAAAATATTTTCTCATTCAAATTGGATGACCATATCTAGGTTTGGAATCGTGTCCCTCAGGGGTACAAAGAAGGCCCATCTATTTTTAATCAGATCTTGAAAAAGTGCCTTGAATCTATAATATTGCCAGGACAATCAGTCCTGGTGCAGTATCTAGACGACCTATTGGTGGCGTCTAAAACTAGAAATGACTGTGTCATTGATACCATTGCTCTACTGAATCATTTAAGTGTAGGAGGACACAAAGTATCACCTGAGAAACTATAATTTTGTACTACATCAGTGAAATATTTGGGGCACTAGATAGAGAGAGGTGTCAGAAGGGGTACTTCTGAAAGAATAAGAATAATTCAAAACAAGGATCTACCTCAAACACAGAGAGAAATCAGAATGTTTCTTGGAGTTGTAGGTTACTGCAGGCAGTGGATTGTGGGATTTGCAGTCCTAGCAAAACCATTGATACAAATGACTAAGACAAGAGTAAAAGACCCAGTAGAATGGGATGACGAAAACATGACATCTTTTCTAAAATTACGAGATTGTCTATGTTCAGCTCCAGCACTAGGGATGCCTAACTACTCAAAAGATTTTGCATTGTTTGTGATACACAAGACAATTGTGCACTTTCAGTTTTGACCCAGACCCATGGTCTGATGAGGCGTCCTGTGGCATATTTTTCTTCTACACTGGATCTAGTGGCAGCTGCATTGCCAGGATGTCTGAAAGCAGTAGCATCAACTTGCATGAGTCTAGAGCAAAGTGAGCCCATTATTATGGGACATCTAATAACTGTGTATGTTCCACATGCATTTGTGATTTTGTTGACCAGAAGTAAAACTCAGTACCTAACTCCTAGTTGGCTGACTAAGTATGAGCGAATTCTTTAAGGTGCAGAAAACGTGATTATTGCTAGGTGTATTATTCTGAATCCAGCAACGTTATTGCCTGATTCACAATTTGCAGAAGTCAAAAATGAAAGTGAACATAATTGTATTGACCTTAAAGAATATTGTACTAAACCTCGTCCAGATATAAGAGAAGAACCATTAATGAACTCGGAACATGAGCTATTTGTTTGTGGATTATGTATGCGACATGAGGAAGGAGGTTTGAGTGCTGCCTATGCCGTGTGTACTCAATGGGGTCCAGTTGAAGCATCCTATTTACCTGGAGTCAAATCTGTACAAGTAGCTGAATTATTTGCATTGGCAAAGACTTGCAAAATTTGGAAAAATGTAAAGGTGACCATTTATACTGATAGCCAGTACAGCTATGGGGTTGTGCATGGCTTTAGCCAACTCTGGATTTAAAGGGAGTTTCTGACTTCATCAGGCACTCCTATTAAAAATTGAAATTATGTGAAAGACTTGCTAAAAGCAATCCAATTACCAGAAACAGTGGCTGTGGTCAAATGTGCTGCTCAACAATCTGGCAATGCCAGAGTGACAGCAGGTAACCGATATGCTGACCAATTAGCCCAATACTGCGCCAAAAATAAAATGGCAATAAACAAGAAAATTGAAACAAATGGAAAAAGCTGCCAACTTATGTTGCTTGGAAGAGTGAAAACATGGGAAGAAGTGAGAGATTTTCAAAGTGATGCAGAACAAAAGGAAAAGGAAGAGTGGGCAAAAATAGATTGTCAGAGAAGGGCTGAAGATTGTGTCATTGTTTACCTTGATGGTAGGCCTGTGTTACCAGACTGTATGCTTGCTCGTATGGCTAGGATGTATCATGGTGATTCTCACCCAGGGCAGGATGCGATGATTAGATTGTTCAGGCAAACTTGGTTCAAAGCAAAGTTCAAGAACGTAGCAGAGAGTCTTTGCCATAGGTGCTTAATTTGTCAGCAAATGAATCCTGAGAAGAAAGCTGTAGTGTTACCAGGAAAGATTGGAAAGGCAGAGGGTCCCTTTATCCGACTTCAGATTGATTTTATTCAGTTACCCCCTTGCAGAGGACTGAAGTACGACATTGCCATTGTCTGCCTGTTTTCAAAATGGGTGGAAGCTTACCCTACTCGCAGAAACGATAGCATTACTGTAGCAAAAATACTACTCAGAGAGCTCATTCCACGTTTCGGTTTTCCAGTAACAATTGAATCAGACTGAGGAAGTCATTTTAATAATGAAATAATTGGTCTAATCTGTGAAGCATTTAAAATTGAGCAAAGGCTGCACTGTGCATACCGCCCAGAGGCTTCTGGAGTGGTGGAACAACTGAATGGCACAATCAAGTGAAGATTGGGAAAGATATATGAATCTACCCGATTAGATTGGCCTGATGCTTTACCTCTTGTTCTGATGGGACTTAGAAGCATTCCAGACAGAAACACAGGCTTGAGTCCCCATGAGATACTCATGGGAAGAGCAATGAGGCAGGCATCGGTGCCAGGACACAAGCTGATAAATATATTTTATGACTTGGTACTAGAGTACTGCAAAGAACTGCCTGACCAAGTGCGTTCTATCTCTCACCAGGTTGGAGAAGACGCTGTCGCCAGACAATCAACTCCAGCACATGATCTGATTCCAGGTGACTGGGTTGTGATAAAGGAAGATACTCGAAAATCTTGTCCAGCTCCGAGGTGGGGAAAGCCACATCAAGTGATATTGGTTACCACCACAGCTGTGAAGTGCAAGGGAATTCCCAATTGGATACATGCGAGTCACATCAAGAGATTGATCGAACCTGATGAAACTGAAGCTGAAGGTGGTGCAACTGAGGAGTCTCAGGAAAGTGATTCCGAAGAAGTTGAGGACGAGCAACAGAGCACCAGTCAGGATGAATGGATTCCAGTGATCGACATTCCTGCAGATTTTGTGAGAACCAGAAGTCAAACCTATCTAGATAGACAGAGTGATAGTGAGGATGAGTCAGGAATAGAAGAACATACTCAGATTACAGAAATCAAGGCCAATAGTAATTCAGAGGAGGTTCAGATAACGAGAGATCAATATACTAAGAAATTCAGCATACCTGTCACAGTTCCAGAGTATGAGGAGGGACAGATAGGTACTAGGGCGAAGGCTCAGGAAGAAGAAAAACAAGAGATCGAGATACCCGAGCAGGACCAGATAGGTGTAGAAAAACATGTTCAGGAAGAAGAAGGCGAACAAAATCAAAGTCAAAATCAGCACACTCCTCAATAAGGCCAGATTAACATCCAGGCAGAAGAAACAGAAACAAGATCTGGACCAAGTCAGATATAGAGGGATACAGGTGACAAAAATGAACATATTGTGCCACAACTGAATGAAAATAAAAGAACAATTGAAGAAGAACAAAGCACAGTGCCAGCTAAAAGGCTCAGAAAAGGAGATAAGTGGCCTGGTTTTGTCATAAGATTAAAATTTCACCTTAAAACAATAAATGAAGAACCAGAGCAAGTAAACAAAATATCAAGTCAAGCTGGACCTTCCACAGAGCAACCAAGAAGGAGGAATCCATGACTGAAAAGACTGAATAACAAGTTCAGAGGCCCTGAATGGAACTATGTTGTCCTAGAAGATTTCGAAAACTTAGAATTAAGTGATGAAAGTGATGACGAACTGATTGATGATCCAACAGACAAAGAAGTGAGACCAAGTTGAAAAGTTAACAGGTAAAGTTTGTGTGAAAAGTCTCAAAGAGGGGCTAAGTCTCCTTAAGTCAGAAAATAGCTGATCATGCTGTTAATGGTAAACCGAAAAGAAACTGCTTAAAGACATGCTGTAGAATATGCACATGTAGTATAGTGATAGTACTCATGGTATGGTTAGGACTGACGGTAGCTATTCCTTATCTAATTAGTAAAAATGAGAAGAATAACACTAATATTCATGAGAAAGTAGATGCACCTGAAAAGTAAAATATATACGGAAGAATAGATTGTTTTAGACAGCAAAAGGTAGAATAAGAAGCATCAGATGAGGAAGAATTGCATTATAGTAAAGTTAAAAATAGAACACACTGAACGTATTTGCTAATTTGTTAGTACATTATGTAGAAGCTATGGAAATAAGTGACTGTTATGTGTGTATGAAATTACCTACATCTATAGCTGAAGGTGTTACTTACCATCATTTGCCCTGACTTATGGTATTTCATGTAGTATCTTAGCAAGTTTATTTTATAAGCAAGGACCTTTACACTATTATTATTCTAATTCAGATGTGATTTTCTCTG
This sequence comes from Lissotriton vulgaris, assembly GCF_964263255.1. Classification (NCBI taxonomy): domain Eukaryota; kingdom Metazoa; phylum Chordata; class Amphibia; order Caudata; family Salamandridae; genus Lissotriton; species Lissotriton vulgaris. The sequence goes on from NC_141687.1 coordinate 1,358,607,612, forward strand.
AGCTTCCTATACGTAGTAACCTGAATCCTGTACATACAAAAAGTATGGGTGAATTATATGGGTGAATATTTTCTAACATTAGGTACAATAGATATAGCTGAAGCACACAAAAACAATTTAACATGCATTTTACATGAAAAAGAAAAAATACTCTTGAACTTAGTTGAGAAAAGGAGAGAGGATTTCCAAAGAAAAGCTATAGAACAGAAATGTAAGATTCCTAAATGGGCAGAAAATAAGGAGTACACCTTAAATGGCAAGACTCACGCTGCTAAGTTGCTGGGTTTTGAAAAGAAAGGGAAACTCTGTCTCCACAGGGAGAGAACGATTTGTTATAACAATATAATCATTGGTTCTAGTGAATCTGAACACAATTATAAGGTAATTGGGGGTTGGGGTTTCAAAGATGGAACTGAACCAGTATTTCCTGGAATTTATTACAAATGAGGAAACAAAGCATATTATAAATTGCCTGATCATTGGTATGGGAGTTGTTATTTTGGAATAGTATTCCCAAAGGTATATCATGTAAATAAAATCACTGGAAGCAATGAAGAAACTAATGGCTTAATACATAGTAAAAGAGCTAGTTTTGCAGAAATTGTAGGTGATATATTTAGTGCATTGATACCTACAATGGGAGTGGTTCTGAATACTCAAAGAATCTTCAAACTGTCAACAGTGGTGGATTTTTTATTGACTGACACTGCTGGAGGATTCTTAATGATCAATGCCGAATTGGTTGCGATAAGATCAATGGTTTTACAAAATTGACTTGCTCTTGATACATTGTTGGCAAAAGAGGGAGGAGTCTGCAGAATGTTGAAAGCGCAACATTGTTGCACTTACATACCTGACAAAAGTGTTGAAATTAAGGTGTAAGTAAGGAATATTACACATTTGGAAAAAATAACTCAAACCACGGAGGTTGATACTGCATGGAAGGGACTTACAGATGGTCTCTCCTCTATAGGTAGTTGGTTCTCTAACGTAGTAAAATTTTTTGTAGGTAGAATACTGATACCAATGGTTGGAGTAGCCCTACTGATTTTAGGGATAATGATTTTTTGCAAATGTTGCAAGCATAAAAAGACATATACAGTAAATAAGAAAGGAAAGAAGAGAAACATTAATGAAATCGAATTAGAAGAGTTGAATGGACATTAGTACAAAAAAGTGAAAAACTTTCACATGAATAATGAAAAGAAACATAACAGAAAGTTTGAAGAAATTGAGTTGGGAGAAATGTGAAAGTTGGTATCTGTTTCATTAATATGTGATGATATAAAATATCAGCAAATAGAGGATTGATGGAGCAAGGATACACATGTAAAAGCGACTTGCTTGTATTAAGCCCTCTCAAAAATAATATTAATATACTAACTAACATGTTTTGTCATATTAATATTACATTACATGACATTTCTAGTATCTAGGGGAAGCTTACCTATGTGCTTTAACTATTTGTAATCCGCTTGCATTAAAATGGCTGTTGCTATGTGGGATTTTCTACTGCACATGCGTCTGTTACACTCAGGTGACATGACAAATTACTCTGCTTGGTGGGAAACTTCTGCATCTGCGCACTAGAACTAAGATGGCTGCTTTGTATCTTAATGTGCAAGAAGCTTGCATTGCTGCTTTTGCTAAACTGTTCGTTCTGCCTAATCCCTAATGCAATAGTTAAAATGAAGTAATGGGAATAGAATTGAGATAAGTGGTATACAGTGCATTCATTTATTCTGTGTTCTAAAACTGTTTCTTTTCTATTTTTGCATGTATCGCATTTGGGCCTGAAATGTACTTCTGAACTCCATCTTTGTAGGAACTGCGCCTGCGCAAAGCAAACTCAAGTTATTGAAGCCATGGCATTGAACTGATGCCAGCATCAGACATTATCTGTGAAAACTATGAGAACGTAACCTCTTAACCCTGCCAGAGGAAGCTGAATTGTACAATGTGTTAAAACATTGTATTTTATTGATACATTCACTGCCGGGTGGAATAAAAGTGCATGGGAAAATAAAGTTATGTGAGGGAACGTAATTTGAATACAAAATGCAAGTTACCTCATAATATGGTGTGATGACCTCTCTTCATCTTTTTGACCAATCAAATTGAGGGATTCACACATTTGCAACATTGTGGGGTGGTAAACTGCCCTGGAAAATGGTATATCTAAGGTAGGCTTAGCTAGTTAGATTGTCCGACTTGTCCGAATAGCTGACCTGTCACTGACCCAAAGCACTCAATAGGCGATCGAGAGCAGAGGTGCTGGCGGAGCACTCTGTCAGAAGATTCGATAACCCAATCGGTGTTCTGGAAACGAGTTTGTTAACCCAAACTGAGTCCGACCGTTAGCTGCAGAGAGGGTTTACAACGCTGGCGTTTGAACTTTAGCTGTGGGTGCCGGTCTTAACCTGTAGTGGTCCTGACCTGATTTCAATTTGGTCCGTACCTGTCCTGATTGCTGGTCTGCACCTGTTCTTTCTTGCTGGCACCTGCATTTTGGGGTTCCTATCCTTTATCATCAGCCCGTAACCAGGGTTGCTCTTCACACCATAATAGGTAATTATAAAAATCTATGTGGGTACGTCTTTGTACTGTTTTCCCTTTTCCTACCCTTCCCATGTTTCAAATGCTTAAACAAAAGTTTTCTTTTCTGCCTAATCATAATTCTTGTTGATTGATAATTTTTTCCGATTATTGCAGTTTTGAACATTGACATTTAACATTAGATATAGATAAAGAGTTAAAACTTTTCCTGAGTCTGTGGTTATTCAATGAGTGCAAACATTTATTTCCTGCCTATTATTATTCTAACACCTTTGATCCCTGAGGATTCTAGGTACCGGTGACTAGGATTGGTAAGTCAAATGGTATAGGTCCCGAATGGTAAAACGCGATTGATTAAGTGTAGGTTTACCTGTTCAATGTGTATATAGTTTATGGGCCCAGGTGAGTATGGTAAAACAAGCAGGTGAGCCCGCGCTCTATCAATGGCACTTCCCCCTCACTCTGCATTTTTTCTCGGGTGCAGTCTCATCACTCGCTTCTTTCTCCCAGCCACGCTCAACTTATTAAAGGAGAACGGACCTCTGCCCCAATCCGGACCCCTCAGTGCTACTGATATGTCTTGATGAGGTCCGGCCTAAAGACTGATTAGAGTAAAGGCCAATAGCGGGCTGCCACACACGCCTAATACATGCGTGGTAGCCATTTTAACTAATTGGGAGAACATATTGTACTTCAATATGTCCTCCATTTCCAATCATTGGGAATAAAATGAATGACAGTTGCAACTGCCTGCTTGATCTGAGCCTAGTCAGCTGTTGATCTTTTAACGATCAGCTGTTTTCTCACCTGCCTCTCACGCTAGGGAGGAAAGAAGCACAACTAAAGCTTTTTGACAGAGTTAAACAAATTAGACTGTTTTAGGATACCCATGCCTTATATTTTACAAATACCAAACAAGTGTGTTTAAATTAAGGAATTCCATACCTTATTTTACAAATTCCATACTTAATAAGACCTCCCTACTTACAAATGTTTATTGTAAGCAATTTAAAGTTATTTATCAATATGTCTGCACCTCCACCTCAAGTTAATATTGAGGACAAATTAGAGGAACTAGTTAACAAGGCACTTGAAAAGGCTTTGGGCTCTCTTGATGAAACTATTAACAAAAATATCTAATCCATCTCCAATTTAGCTCGGCCATCTACTAGTGGCCAAGAATGGGCATGTAAGGCTCCAAGAAAGAGGGCTTCTTTAGGAATTCCAGCTAAAGCGGCAAAGAAAAGCAAAACCTCCAATACCTCAAAACGCTCTCTAGGAGGTGACAAGATTGGTGCGTCTTGAACCCCAGTTGGGCAAGAGAAAGGCCCTGAGCTCCCTATCGCCATCGACAGTGATGACGATTTAGAACCTGAAATTGAACTCTCTTACTCTTCTAAGTACGACACTGATGTCGAAAAGGTCAAAGTAAGAGGATTGGGAAGCTCTAAGGAGGCATCCAAGGCCTCGGGATCCAAAATGGGTATTGTGGATCCATTTGAAGATGAGATGTTCGATCCATTATTAATTAAACACCCCTTATCTCCAGAGGGGGTTCCATCACAACAATGGCGGACTACCTCTCTTTTTGGTTTAGGAAAGAAATTCCCAAAGAAGTTAGGTCCAAGCTACGCCCAAATGCCCACGCCCATCATTGCCTAACAAAGTAGCTATGACTCCCTAACATGACCCCAAGGTAGTAGCCTTTAGCTCAAAAAATGCTAAAGACCCTAGGAAAGGTATGGACAAGGGACTAAAGTCCTGTCAATACTGTCTACTCGACACTATAGGCCCAATCACCAAGATATTTGAGATGGCCGAGTCAGCATACCTAGGGGATTCCTCAATCAACCCAAAGAGCTAAGAGAATGGGTTCTGAGGGTAATATGCCTCATTGGAAATGCCAATACCGCTATCTCCACGGAGGGACGCAAAGGGGTCTTACTTAAGATTGACCCTAAACTTATTGAGTTAGCTAATAAACATGGAGGACCTAGTCCTAAGGGTGTACTCTTTGTAGAAGATTTTATTAAGGAGATGGCTAAATATGTTGTAGTCTTCAGCTCCATCCAAACATCATAAAAGGAAAAAAAAAAGGTCTTTCATGATAGAGTTTTTGGCAGGGCTGGGAGAATGCGGGGTTGTTTCCCCAGGCATGGACTACCTCCCTCAAGACCCTTCCTGGGACGGGCCTGAAAATTATAGAATACCTATGGCACCCAACACTTCTTCCCTCAGGGACAGAGGAACCATGGACGACCTTTCAGAGGCAAACAGAGACAGCATTCTTTTTCATCAGGTAGGAACCTTAAAAGACCTTTCAGATACCCCTTCAAAGGTGGGAGGAAGATTACACCAATTCTCTGGGAATTAGAATCTAGTAACTCAAGATCGATGGGTCACCTCTGCTCCCAACCAACTAAAGGCCCATTAGTCTCATCGACGTCCCTCAAAAAATCTTCTCACGTCTACTCTTGGATCGCTCACAGGAGTGGATTGTGGAGTATGATATCCTCGGTCCCTACCAGGCTGGATTTAGGAAGAAAACATCGACAGTGGATCAGATTTTCCGTCTCACAATGCTATTCTGGAAGACGGCAACACTAGAGGGTGGCAGGCTCTACATGGTCTTCGTGGGCCTTCGCTCATCTGTCGACCTAGTACCCAGGGGCAAATTGTGGGTGGTGCTCTTGGAAATGGGAGTTCCAACTGCAATTCTGGTGATGCTGATGAGACTGCATGCACAAAACTATGCACAGGTTAGATGTGGGAGGGATGTAGCGTTGTCGTCCCGGTTCCCAGTTTGCAGGGGGTTAGGCAGGGGTACATATTGACTCCAACCCTGTTCTGTCTCTACGTGAATGGCGTTATTTCCCCCTTGGATGCGGTCCCCAACAACGACGCTCCCAGACTGGCAGGCAGGAGGGTGCCAGCGATAATGTTCGCTGATGACACACTCCTGCTGTCCAAGTCCCCTTTGGGGATCCAAAGAGTGTTGGATGGCTTCACTGATTTTTGCCGCTGCCGTGGACTGGAAGTCGATGCTGACAAGACTAAATTTATGATTTTCAGTCCTCCGGCAGTGACCCGCCCAAACCCGACCTTGGGATCGGTTAGACTGGAGAGGGTACAGACCTTTCAGTACAGGGTGACGATCAATGAAAACTTTTCCTAGAGGCCCTCAACAGGTGAAATCCCAACTTAAACTCTCTCAATTAGTGGGTGGTATCCTCAAAATGTCAAACTCATCGACATATATGCCGGTGAGCCTCGCGTTGGAGATTTATAAAGTCAAGGCGAGGGCATCGGCTCTTATGGTGGGGAACTTTGGGGATACTCCTGTAGGCCTGAAATCCATAAAGTGGAGAATAAGTTCATGAGGCAGCTACTTGCACTCCCCCAAGGCACACCTCTCCTTCCGCTGAGATTGGATCTAGGACTGAGTTTTATCCAGGATGAGCTAGCTCTGAAACCTCCCAGGTTTTGGCGCAGGCTATGGATAACTCCAGAACTATCCAATTATAGGCTTGAATTAAAGGATGTGCTGAGCCATGGTAATGCAGCTAAAATCCCCTGGCTTGTATTTGTGAAAAAGGAACTGGGAAAAATGGGACAACCGGACCTCTGGTACGATCCTGAATGGGCATGTAGGGGGTTACAAATATAACGTTTGCGAAATCCTTCATGGATTATAAACAAAACATATGGTTACATGACTCTAAATCTGGCTCCCTGACAATTACCTTTCTAACACTTAAACACTCGTATTCTTTTGAGGAGTTCTTGAATGTCATATATCCGGTATGTGCTAGAAAGTTATACATTCAATGGAGGTATGGAACTCTACTAATAAGGGCATTCACAAGCACACAAGTAATTTTTGCCCCGGATGTGGTGCTTGTAAGGAGGATGAATTACACATCCTCTTTTTCTGCCCCGCCTACAGAAAAGCTAGAAAGTACTGGTTGGTACCCTTATGTAAGGACAATGGGATTTGATAAATGCTTTGTTGCAATGAGAGTGCTTAAGACTGATACATCACCGCATATAGTTTTTGCTCTCTCAAAGTTCCTTCTAGCTATGTGGTCCAAGAGATGTTCCCTCACCACAGCGGCACCAGGAGTCATTGTACACTATGATAGCTAGAACGTATCACAATTGAGGATAGTGAAGCCGGTGCCTTCTCTATCTCGATAAGCGGTAACTTTACCTTGAAGGGCCTTCTGATCTATCGCCCGCCTGGCTCGAGCACACATTTATCGAGAAGCTAGTAGAAGGCGTCACAGAGGCCGCATTAAGAGCTGACAAATATCTAGTTCTAGGTGACCTAAACCTACACCTAGATACCCCTACGGACAAGGTGGCGAGGGATTTATGTCAAGTAATGGCAGGACTGCAGTTTGAGCAGAAAGTAAAGCACCCTACCCACCAACTGGGCCACCTTCTTGACCCGATTTTCGCAAATTGGGACCAAGTGGAGGCTCAGAATCCGGTCCCCGTCCCATGGTCGGACCACCATCTCATCTCATTCACCATTGAGCTGCTGGGAGCACGACCGACTGAACATCCTGCTGATAAACACCCTAGGCAGAGATGGGCGGCATTCTCTCAAGCTAAATTCAATCAGGCGCTAACTGCGAAGGGCCACCCTGGGGGTGAGGGGGTAGAAGAAATCAACTTCAACCTAGCCCAGCGTATCACGGAAGCACTGGACTTGGTGGCCCCACTCGGTGTGGCAAAAGTGGGGGGCCGAGCTCAGAGATCGGCTCCATGGTACAATGAGAATATGCGGGTGGCCAAAGCAGCGTGTAAACGTGCTGAAAGGCAATGGAGGATTGCCTACACGACCCACGCTAAAGCAGAGTACATAGACTGTAGGCGCAGCTACCACAAACTGATAAGAAAGGCTAACAGACTGTATTTCTGCAACAAGATTGAAGAAGCAGAACAGTCCACTAAGGAACTCTTCTCAATCTATAAATCAATTGCGGTAGGGAAGCCTGCTGTGGTACCCAAGAAACTTTGCACAACGGAGGGTTGTGACCGTATTGCAGAGTTTTTTGCAAATAAGGTAGCAAACATCTACAGTTCCTTCCCTCAGCAGGCCGACAACAGTCCTACGCACTCGGAGGCCACTAAAATCAAAGGGGAACAGCGACTAACCACCTTTGTTACCCCTCCGACTGAGGAACTTCTCCGCATTTGCGGGTCGATAAAATCTGGCTCTCCAAGAGACCCGACTACTCCAAGTCGGCTGAAGGGTAGCCGGCAAGCACTTGAACCCTATGTTCGCCACCTACTAGATGCCTCCTTCAAGTCCCAGACTGTCCCAAATGCTTGGAAGCAAGCAGTTGTACTCCCTCTGCAGAAAAAAGCTAATGTCAGCTTTGAAAAACTTGACAATCTTCGCCCAATCTCCCTCCTGCCCTATATGGCTAAAGTGGCGGAAAAAATAGCCAATCTACAACTCATGCATTTTGTGGAGGAGGCATCGCTACTCCATGACTCGCAATTTGGCTTCCGCCCCCGTCATTCGACGGAATCTGCGCTTCTCATGGCGGTTGAAGCATTACGACAGGGTGTGGATGAGGGCCAAACCATGGCTTTGATCCTACTTGATCTAAGCGCGGCATTCGACACTGTAGCACATTCCATCTTGCTACAGTGTCTGAATGAAGGAGGGGTCTCAGGAGAAGCGCTTGACTGGATCAGGTCCTTCCTGTCTGACAGGTGCTTTCAGGTCCGATTGGGTGACTGCTTCTCGAAGGAGATTGGGCTGGGCCAGGGCGTGCCTCAGGGCTCGTCCCTGAGCCCAACTCTATTTAATATATATGTCTCCCCCTAGCAGCCATTGTGGAAGGATACGGTCTACGCCTGGTGTCTTATGCCGATGACACGCAGCTGGTCATCTCCCTATCGCGTGCACCCGGCCTTGCAGCGGACATCTTCAGGGATTGCATGCAAGACCTGGCTACCTGGATGTCCGCAAACTGTTGTGGTGCTCGTGGTGGGGGGAGGGCCGCCTGCTTGGTCGTCGGCGTGGTGGCCGCCCTGCCTGGGTGAAGTCCCCGTCCCCTGCCGGGAGGCCAGGAACCTCGGTGTGTGGCTGGATATGGATCTTGCCTTTGGTCCCCAGGTCAGCCGGGTGACGGGGTGTATTTTGGTGTTCTGAGAGCCTTAAGGAAAGTATTAGACCTCCTCCCGATTGTTGCTCGAAGGACCCTGGTGCACGCCCTGGTCACCTCGCGACTTGACTATGGGAACTTGTTATATCTGGGGGCCACGGGCAGGGTCATGGGCCGCCTACAAGTGCTCCAAAATGCCGCGGCGCGGCTCGTACTCAGGCTCCCCAGGAGGTCACCCTCTAAACCAGCTCTCCAAGCCCTCCACTGGCTCCCTGTCGAGAAGAGGGTGGAGTTCAAAGCCCTTTCCACATGCCACCGCATTCTGAGCGGCAAAGCCCCTGCTCCGCTCAAGAGTCTGGTGACCTGCTATGAGCCCACACGCAATCTACGGTCCTCGCAGACTGGACTGCTAAAGGTTCCCAGAATAAGGAAGGCGCGTATGGGAGGAAGATCTTTTAGATACCTCGCTCCCAGATGCTGGAATGCCCTGCCTTTAGAACTGCGACTGGAACCATCTGAGATCCTGTTCAGGAAGAAACTTAAAACCCACCTGTTTAGCAGGTAGCTTTCTGTGTGAGGGGGGGGCAGCCACTCCACTTAGTATAGCGCGGGGACACGCCAGTGGCGTAACCAGGCGCTCTACAAATGCCCAAATAAATAGTAACCCTGTGTGATAATTTGATCTTATGAATGGTTTTATCACTGTATATCTTGATTGATAATATGATTTTAGGAAACGATTTTAGGAAATGCTCACGTTTATGTTTCTGGTTTTATACATGTTTTAATTGTAATCTTTTATGACTGAAAAACGTCGAAATAAAGATCAATTGATTGATTGAATACAGTGAAGGGATATAAGATAGATTTCCTTGACACTCCTTCACAAACAAGACACCCACAGGAGACAAGAAGGTGGTCTCTCAATAGGTAAAGGAAGTTTTAACGAAAGTGGCAATTAAAGAAGGTACTCAAATAGGCTTCCATAGCAATATCTTCCTGGTAGAGAAGAAAAATAAGGAACAAAGACCAGTTTTAAATCTAAAGGATTTAAATCATTTGATAATCTACCACCATTTCAAGATGGAGGGAATACATCTTTTAAGAGATATCCTAAGGAAAGGGGACTGGCTGATGAGACCAGACTTGAAAGACGCCTATTTGACTATCCCAATCTGGGGACCTCATCAGAAATTCCTCCAATGTACATGGGAGGGAAAGCTATATACATTTTGCAGTCTCCCTTTTGGACTTTCGTCTGCCCCATGGTGCTTCACCAAGGTACTACGCCCCATGACTACCTGGATCAGGGAAAGGGGAGTGAGACTAATTATATATCTTGAACATCTAGGGTTTTTTGTAAACAAGAAAAAATTGTGTACAGTACCAAGGCAACAGATACAATTCCTGGGTTTTGTGGTAGATGCAGTAAAAGTAGAACTGAAATTACCAGGAGAGAAAGTAAACAAAGTAAGGAAAGAACTAAGAATGATACTTTAAAAAAAGTATTTTCCCCTAAATATTCTAACAAGGATCCTGAGTCTTCTATCGTCCACAATTCAAGCTATTACCCCAGGTCCATTTAACTATTGAGCACTGCAGAGACTAAACGCAGGAGCTCTGAGATCAACTCAATCGTATTCACAGATGATCGCTGTTAGAAATGGGATTTCTGGTTGGCTAAGGCTTGCTCCAAAGCCATGCAGAAACTACCACTCTAGTCAGGGCAAGGGAGTTACACGCTGAAGATATCCCCTGCAAGGATCCTGAGTCTTCTATCGTCCACAATTCAAGCTATTACCCCAGGTCCATTTAACTATTGAGCACTGCAGAGACTAAACGCAGGAGCTCTGAGATCAACTCAATCATATTCACAGATGATCGCTGTTAGAAATGGGATTTCTGGTTGGCTAAGGCTTGCTCCAAAGCCATGCAGAAACTACCACTCTAGTCAGGGCAAGGGAGTTACACGCTGAAGATATCCCCTGCTAACCCCCTTGGTAGCTTGGCACAAGCAGTCAATCTTATCCCAGAGGCAATGTGTAAAGCGTTTGCGCAACACACAAAGCGGCAACACACTTGGCACACCACAAAAGGAACTCCACACAAGGTTATATTTGTATTATCATAAATACATTAGAAACACAATCACACATTTACATTGTGCCAACTGGCACTGGCAATATTCACAGGGGATTATATACAGGACCAGGCCAATCGAGCCATGGTCAGAACCATCAGAACAGGTAAGTAAATGTGAAACACAACCAGTAACTACTGGTACCATAATGACCTAAGCATTTTCACATTAGCATTAGACACTATCCTAAAATATCATAACATGACATTAGGCAATAATCATATTAGCCTTAGCCACCCTCCTAAGCATAAACACATTACGCATTAGGCCTCACCAGCATAAACACATAATTCAATAACCTCATGAGCCACGCCTCGGTGCAGGCAACCTCTTTTCTGCTGTCTGCTTCTTCCTCGGGCACCGGGGCTCTCAACAGCTCATGGGAGCCCATTCGGCTGGGCCTTAGCTCCTCCCCTACGTCAGGCAATCTTGCCTGACTTCGGGTTCACTGCACAATCGAGGCGGCTCCTCTTTTTGGCGGCCAGTCGGGGTGGGCACCCGCTCATCAAAGAAATCCTCAATGCAGGGTGGGCACCCTTGATTTAAGCATGCCAGCAGGTTGGGCACCCGCTCGTCAAAGAAATCCTCAATGCGGGCTGGGCACCTGCGATATGAGCATGCCAGCTGGGTAGGCACCCGCAAAAGAAGCAAAAGAAGCGGAGTGGGCACCTACTATTTCACAAAGTAAAAACATGGAGTGGGCTCCCGCTCTTCTGCAAAATTGCCCAAACTGCGGGGAAATCCCCACCACCATCCTCACAGCCCAGGGCTGTAAACTGAAACGCTCCCCTAATCATGGAACCTTAAAAATAAAGATTCAGCGCTCCTCTTAATGGTAAAAATAAAGTAAAAGCGTTCACAGGGCGCCAGAGTTCCAAAGAGTCCTTAGAGGTCCATGGGGCATAGCTGGGCCCAGGGAGGCCAGTACACAGGTCCCTTCAGCAGGGAGGCAAGCCCCCATAGCGGTTCCTCCTGGGCCCCAGCAGCAGCAAGCCCCAGCAATTCAGGAACAGCACACAGACATGGGGTCACAGCCCCTATACTTATGCCCAGATTCTCTTTGTCTGTAGCACAGGGCATGGGGGGACCAGATGCAACTGGTTCAGGAGGGAATTGGAGCACTTTGTTTACCAAGCTCCTCTTCCCCTTTGTAAGGCGGGGGCTCAGTGATCAGACGCACCACAGGGGGCGGAGCCAGCATTGTACAGGCTAGGCACAGACCTATTCGGGGACCAGGGACTTCTCATCCCACTACTCCAAATGCAGATGTCCCATTCAGCCTAGCGCTGACTCACCTGCCCCTCCTGGAGCCACACACACCTCACCAGCCCCTGTCACTCAAAAGCCAGACATGCAATTCATATCAGACAGGCAGACACATAGCACATAAAAATGCCAACTTCTAAAAGGCGGCTACAATATTAGGTACTATATTTTATATTTTATATCATTAGCATCTGTTAGTTATCACATGGCCGATTCTTGACTAATTAAATAATTGCCATTTAGGAGCAGCACAGATTCACTCACTTCTACACGAAAGGCTTACATTTGAGATGATCAAACATAAGCGGCAGTCTAATTGAGGTAAACTGTCCACTCATACCAAACCATATTCTCTTTTTAAAACATCTGTATCGCTCTAATCTATTATTGTGATCGGTTTTTCAAATAATATGTTCTGTATTAAGGAAATAGATCTAAATGGGACCTCTACATATGAATGCTATTTTAAGGGCCATCTAAAATCATTAACAACAATAAGGCCACTTTGTTAATTCTGTCTTGGCTGCGAATATCTTACCAATGATACATGTGTTGAACCACTGATCTTGTTCATAGAAAATTTAAAAGGTGATCGCAGTTTAATTGTACAATGTTATCTTTATCTCTAATTAGAAAGTTTTCATATATGAGTTGCTCTAAATAAGATGTCTTCGTCGAGAAGTGTTTGTTGTTTAAATAAATGAACCGCAATGAAACAACAGCCTGGTTTATGATGAATCCCAGTGCACATCAAATTATTGATACAATGAAATACGAACTTTTCTTAAGTTCCATTTAACCTCTGATGTTGATAAGAGATGACTTTAAATGTTTTGTTGGGCGATTCTCAATATCTCGCAAATGGCCACATGCAATGGGCTGGTAATATGATAATCCTATCAATGAAATTAAGGTTCACCAATATGTTGTTTATGTTTGTATAGTAAAGTTTTTGTCATTGTCACTTGTTTTCTCACAAAGGTGTTGTAAATTTGTACTTAAAAATGATGGATATGTAATTGTTAATATTTATATTTCAGATTACATTGGTCTTTTATACAGTTCACAATTGACAACTGTCCTGAAGATGGTCTCGAAAAGTTGTATTTAGGAGACCGAAACGTCGACCTCCACCTCATCTACCTTCTGTTCCATTCATATCTATATTGATTTTGGATAGGTGTATTTAGGTTCTGTTGAGTCACTTGTCAATGTATCTTTTATATACCTGCAGACTTAATTATTTTTTAATTAACTTTATCTGTATATCAAATTATTGACCTTCTTACTATTTGATAAATTCTTTTCTCAATACACCTTTGTGTTTGTTATTCGTGTTTTGTGTATGTGTTTGATCAATGACTATATATTATTAATTATTCAATTTCTGATGAATTAATTTCACAAAAGGATCAATTACTCATCCTATTAAGTCAGTTCAAACCTCTAATTGTCGGAGGCAAGATGGCCGCCGAGGGGTGCAGTGAGTGAGTCGCACTCTGTTCCTCTCCACTGCCAGGACTATTATCAAAGGCTGATGTAAACTAAGAACTGCAGGGTTTATGCATGCCTCTGTCTGGCAACTTGGCGTTATCCTCTCCCTGGCTACAAAGAAGGAACATTTTTCTACACACGACTTTCAACTTTAAAAAAGCTTTTTCGAAGGTTCTACATCTGATTGCAGAACTCTGCCACAGGATGCCGCCTCGTATACAACAACGTGGGCTTGAGCTTAAAGATGGCAAAGGTGGAAAAACATCGGACGCAGACAATGTTAAAGGGCCGAAAAACACAACAAAAGAGAAGACAAAGACAGAGCAGAAAATCACTGGGTCAGCTTTAGTTACGGCGCAGAAGAATGCTGCAAGTGTTGCAAGTGCAAAGAAAGTATCGGCGAAAAGAAACGGAACAGAAGGAGCGGTAGGCGCCGTGCCTGGGAAGGATGCAGGTCAAGTTGTTAGGCCAAAGATTAAAGAGACTGCATTCAGACAGCCTTCTGTCTCAGAAAGCTTCGCAAACATTCCGGCAAGTACGTTTTCAAGAAGCGGACCCTCCACAACCAAAACTGGCATAACCGATGGCACTTGCCTGGGCAGTAGCAGCGGAGCAAACACGGCTTCAGCGCTTGCTGGGACGAGCGCGGTGGGAGCCGGCATAGCCGTTGGAGTCGCTAGCACTGGTGTCCTCGCTGGCGCTCTTGACGTGGGCAGAGCAGACAGTGCAGTCGTGGCCTCGGAGGCACCTTCAGGGACTTCGGAGGTTGCTGGTTTCAGCGCTGAGGGAGCCGGTGGGGCTGGCGCTGGCGTTCTAAGCGCGGACACAGCCTCCTCGCTCAATACTGGGGTTGCTAGGCAACCAGGGAGACCGGCAGCAGCAGCAGCAGGTAAGCCGGCCACTGCAGTGCCTGTGAGAGAGGAAAACGCTACTGGAGCGAGGAGAACTGAGAGCATGACAATTGGTGATACTATGGCCGGTCTGAACCAGGGGGTAGAGGCACAGGAGCTGAGCCTGGGGGGGAAAAAAACAAGCATAAGCTTAAGCAAAGACATAAACATAAATTTGTTGGCATTGAGTGACTACCGTGCTATATACACTCAGCTTCCTGGGGATATTCCGGATGCAATTTCTTCTGCTCTGATAGGAGAGGGGGGCGAGCTGCATGAGTTAATGTCAACTGAGGGTCAGGACACGGCTGCTATAGTTGGCATCAATGCAGCTGGCCTACCACACAACAAACCCCTGACATGGGCAGAAACTATGGATTTAAATGCAGAGAGTGGGGGGTTTAGATCAGGCGGTGATTCCTCCACTTCAGCAGAAATTGGTATTGCTAGTGGCTCTGTCTCGGCAGAAAGGTTTTACTCTATGGAGGAAGACACCCAGTCGCAATCCCTACCCTCTGATGATGTGGGCTCCAATGAGTCCACAGGTGTTGATTCATTTAGCAGCTCTCCGGCAAGGAAAACCTCACAAAAGAAACGCCTGTCTAAAAGGAAACCTTCTTCTGCAAGCAGTACCACTGATCCTACCAAAAAATTGGCATGGGATTATTCAACCACCACCTTTTCTTTCATGGAGCAGGACAGTCCAGCAACTTTGTCTGGGGATCATGGCTCTACTCAGTCCTCCCAGCCTCCTGTTACGTTGGATCTGCTGTTTAATACCCTGAAATTAATGCAGACTGAGGCTAGAGGAGAGAGTAGGAGGGCTAGACAGGAATCTAGGAAGATTCAAAATAAACTCAGAAGTATAAGTAAAAGACAAGATGAGATGGTTGAACGAGTGGTTCATGTGGAGGAAAGGACTAGTAAGGTGGAGGATGAGCTAAGAGGTCTGAAATCATATAAGGAAGAGCATCAAAAAGTGGCAGAGGACGTCAACTGGAAGCTCGAAGATTTCGAGAACAGACAACGTCGGAACAACATAAGACTGCTGGGTGTGGAGGAAGGTTTGGAAGGGGAGGACCCCAGGCTATTTGTCGTGAATTTGTTAAAGGGGGCTTTCCCGGAGCTAGCTAGCTGGCAGTGGGAATCAGAAATTCAAAGAGCCCACCGTTTTCCTTTTTTTGTTAAAAGGGGCCAGGCTGGAGGTCAGAAGGGGCAACCAAGGGCTTTGCTAATATACGTAGGGAATTTCCTTCTCAGACAGCTGATTCTGGACAAGGCAAAGCCAGAGTCAAGGCGTACTTACAATAACATTACGTTCTTTGCAAGGCCAGATTTTTGTCACGCCACAGTTGAACGCAGATGGAGGTTGAGGCAGTTGATTCCGCAAATCCAGGCTTTGGGTTCTGAAGCCTATTTGCTTTACCCTGCAAAATTGAAAATTGTGACCAAGGGTCAGTTTAAAATTTTCTTTTCAGAGATCAAGGCAAAAGCCTATATGATAGATGTTTTGGGCTATAAGGAGAAAATGTAATGGATTCAGCTTGATATGGTTGCAATATTGGCTGGCAGTGGGGAGGGGGCGGCTGCTGCGTCCCCGGCGTCCACATATAGGTCATGCTTGACCTATTTGCCTGTAGGGGGGGAGGGGGGAGGGGCACTCTGGGAGGGTTCAGGGAGGTGGGAGGGTTAAGGGGGGGGAAGAAAAGGCACACACTATACGCATCGAAACACAGGTTGCAGCAGATTCAGGTTTTGTTCGAATGGAGGACAGCAGAAGCCATGGGCTTGATTAAGAGATGGAATTCGAAGTTGGTGTTAACTTTTGATGTTTTTTGATGTCTTGTCGAATTTTGTCATTTAATGTTTGTGGTCTTAATGATCTCCAAAAGAGGCTGCGGGTCTCAGCTTTCTGCAAATCAATATCTCCTGATCTGATCTGCTTACAGGAAACTCATGTGGAGGGTGGCAAGGGTTTTCTTTTGGATCAAATTGGATTTAAAGTTCTAGCCTATACGAAACTAGCCTCCAAAACTCGTGGGGTAGCAATTCTGGGAAAAAGTGCAGATTGTATTGTGCATAGGAGTAAAGAAGACACTTGGGGTAGATGGGTGATTTTGGAGATTAGTTTCAGAGGTGTTAGGTTCACTATGGTTTCTGTGTATGGTTCAACGTGTGATGACCCAGACATTTTTCAATTTTTAGATGACGAACTTCCAACATGGGCAGAACCGATTGTTTGTTGTGGCGATTTTAACATTAGTCGACCGGCAAACATTGAGCTACAATCAGGCCATGCTTATACAGGGAGGAAGAAAAGGGTACACAGAGCGATCGTGAACTTGGCCTCGAACAATGCTTTATCTGATGTCTGGGCCAACCTGCACCCGCATCTAGATGGAGATACATATTTTTCTGCTCCCCATAATATAACAGCAAGATTAGACTACTTTTTAATATCTAATGTTTTGTTAGGTAATACACAGATTAAAAAGCTCCCTCGGTTAGTTTCAGACCACAATCCATTACTATTATCATTGAGCTTATCTGGGGTAGGCAGGAAAATATATAAATGGACCTTCGAACGAGCTTTGCTACAAGACGAGTATTATTGTAAGCATATGGAAAAATGGATTAGGGAGTTTTGGTTAAATAACAGGGGTAGCACTAGCAGCGGTTTTATCTGGGATGCATTTAAAGCAGGCGTTAGAGGAGAAACAATAAGCTTTTCAACCTATAAACGAAAAAAGGAAAGAGAGCTGTTTGACCAACAAGTTAATTCCCTTTTGGTCGCTGAGGCCGAACTAAGCAGGTTAATTTTGGGGGGGTTCCCTTTGGATCATCAATTACTGGAGATCATGATTTTAAAGGCAGAAATAGCGGATTGTATTACTAAGAAGACTGTAGCTAGTTACTTAATGAAGAAAGAGCAGGCGTGTGAGTTCAGTGAACGGATCGGTCATATTCTTGCTGTCAGAGCTAGGCAGAAAGCTAATGCAGGGGACATTAAAAATATAGTGGACAGTTCAGGCAAGTTAATCTCGGACCATGAGGGAATAAGAAAAGAATTCTGGAAGTTTTACTCGGAATTATATGATAAGGAGATAGAGCCAGAAGCTGAGAATATTAGGTACTTTTTAGGTGATATCCAACTCAAAAAACTAGAGGCAGAGGAAAAAATCTTACTAGATGCCAACATAACACCAGAAGAAATGTCGTTAGCTTTAGCAGATCTCCCTTCATCGAAGGCTGCAGGACCAGATTTGATACCAATGGAATTTTATAAAACTTTTATTTCAGTCTTCAGGGTAGAATTTCTGGATATACTTATTCAAGCCCAGAGGGGAATCTCAATTCCTAATTCTTGGGGCGAGACGGAGGTTATTGTTATTTTGAAAAAAGGGAAGCCCGCCACAGCTCCTGGGTCATACAGACCTATTGCCTTAATGAATGCCGATGTAAAATTATACTCAAAAATTTTGGCCACAAGGATGTCCGGTGTAATAGAAAAATTGGTTACCCCTGTCCAACATGGTTTTATCCCGGGGAAAGGGACCACTGAACATATTAGGACTGTGATTACTTGCTTTGATGTTATGGAGGTTACAGGCGGCCCTGTCGCGGCTCTATTTCTAGATGCCGAAAAAGCTTTCGACAGGGTAGCTTGGGAATATCTATGGGAGATAATGAGAACATTTGGGTTTGGGGATAATTTTATAAAAGCAATCCAGGTTCTCTATAAAGATCCCACGGCTAGAATTAAAATCAATCGGGAGCTATCAGCGGCAGTGCGGATTAAGAGAGGAACTAGGCAAGGCTGTCCTAGCTCCCCTCTTTTATTTGCACTATATATGGATCCATATCTGCGTAGGCTTGAACTTAACCGCAGCATCTCCCCATTGCGTGTAAACGGGTTAGTAGTGAAGGTGCTGGCCTACGCAGATGATGTGGCAATAATTACCTCCGATCCTGGTATGGCAATAGGAGTAATAGAACAGGAGGCCCAAGATTTTGGTAACATTTCTGGCTATAAGCTTAATAGAGCTAAAACACAGATCATCAAAAATCAAGTAACTCATTGTAATGATCCTCGAGTGATTTCTTCTGCAGTATACTTAGGTGTTGAAATTTCACCTGACTTAGGGACAGTAGTTGAGCGTAATATCTCGCCCTTATTGACAAAAGTTAATTTGGACTTGATAAGGATAAATAACCTCCGATTGTCGTTAATGGGCCGCACTAATATTATAAAAATGATTATACTTCCCAAATTCCTTTATTTTTTTCGTACAATTCCGTTATTGTTTGAAACAATATGGTTTAATAAACTGGAGTCAATTTTAAATAAATTCATTTGGTCTTATGGGAAGACGAGACGGGCATATAAGTTCATGACCCTACCAAGGGAGAGGGGAGGTTGGGGGATTCCCGATTTTAGGTTCTATTATTGGGCATCAGTCTTGCAATATATTCAAGGCTTAATTGGCGCTAATGAAGGGAACCCAAAAGTAAGAGCTGTTTCAACTATGATTTATACAATTGTACTGGGTATAGATACAGAAAATGCTTTTTTAAAATGTATTGATTCATCTTATTTCAAACGAACTCGGTTCAAGACAGTTGCTGCTGCTCATAAGGTATGGTCGGCTGTTGCAAAAAATTGTGGTTTAGGGAGATTTAACAGGTATATTAGATTGTATAGAAATAAGTCTTTACCCCCTGAAGTCTTTTCGGATGCTATTATGGCGGACTGGGATAGAAA
This sequence comes from Lissotriton vulgaris, assembly GCF_964263255.1. NCBI lineage: Eukaryota > Metazoa > Chordata > Amphibia > Caudata > Salamandridae > Lissotriton > Lissotriton vulgaris. The sequence goes on from NC_141687.1 coordinate 1,358,626,845, forward strand.
AGGTATTAAGAAATTTGGTGATATCTTAGATCCGGATGGGAATATTCTCTTATTTTCGGATCTGCAAGATAAATTTAGTGTAGCAAGATATAGTTTTTTTAAGTATTTGCAGATCAGGAGTTTTTTTCTTAGGAAAAAAGGAGGGCCATCTGGATTTGCCAAAAGCAACATCATGGAGACAATTGAGCTAAGTGGGGTGTGCTCCATTAGGTATTTCTATGCCCAGCTGGCTGGTTTAAAGAAGGATGACATTGATAGATTTGGGAATAAGTGGGTGGGGAAATTAGGGGTATCAGGTGAGGCTTTTCAGTCGTCCTTGGAGTTAGGCTGTTCAATTTTCTATTCTGCCCCACTACAATCGCAACATTTTAAAACGATTTACCAACTATATCATACGCCGGACCGTATAGCACAATGGGGTGCAACCTCAGGAATTAGCTGTTGGCGATGCAACACCATGGCTGCAGATAGCATCCATATATTTGCGCTCTGCCCCAAATTAAAATCCTTATTACAGGATATTGAGAATTTTATGTCTCGGACGCTGGCTTTAAATGTAACCCTAACCCCAGATGTAATTATGCTAGGAGTTAGGGATTGTGAAGGCGCACATAGCGAATTTTTATTTGTAGCCATGGCAGTTTACAGGTTGCTGATTGCTAGAGTCTGGCTCGATCCCCTTCCCCCGGGCTTGCAACAGTGGATTGCCTTACTACTGGGGACGTTTAACCTGGAAAAAGGTATATTCGAGAAAAAAGGTAAAAGGAAAAAAAAGTGGGGGAGGAAAATTTGGGAACCGATATATCGCTGGAAAGAAAGATCAATTGCGATTGTAGTCTGATGAATTAATTTTTTGAATGGGTTTCTGTTTGTATTATTACGTATCAATATGTGTTTTTTCTTGATATTATTTGTGATTTAGAACATGATTTAAGACATGTATTAAGTTATCTGTACCATGTGTTATGTGTGTGCCAGAAAAATTATAATAAAAAATATTTAAAAAAAAAAAAAAAAAAAATCAAACCTCTAATTGTCATTCAAACAAACTCCCTTGACGGCACTTTTACCCTTTCACCTAATCACCCGAGCCATCAAGGGTATTTTGGGTTGCTCACTGTTTCTCAATCAATAACTTCTAAAAGGGGCATTTCTAAAATAGTTATATTAAATCAGCGCACACCATTGCGTAGCATTTATCATCACTATTCCAAACATACCACATTGACCACGCTGACCACGCTGCTCCTCTCATATCAGGAATTACCACAGAAACACTTATCAGGGAATTCCCAATGCATTCCTATGGGAGGGCAGCCCCACAGTAGTGAGAAACCAAAATGGCTGTTTGTCACTACCAGGACATGTCAGACACTAAAGGTACATGTCATATCTTTTACCTATAATGCACCATGCCCATAGGTCTAGCTAGGGCCTACCTTAGGGGTGATTGACATGCAGTAAAAGGGGGGTCACAGACATGGCACCCACCTTAGGGGCCATGTCACAGTGGCAGAACACTGCGCGCCCAGGCCCTGCAAAGGCTACTTTGGTGGGTGGCACAATCAGCGCTGCCAGCCCACCAGAAGTATTTAATTTACTAACCCTGGGTATATGGGATACCATTTTACAAGGGACTTACAGGTATATATATAATATATATAAATTTCTTTATTCGGCTTTGCACAAAGGAAAACCATAAAAGCAACATTTGAAAATACACTTAAATATATAAACGAATAAACATGTTAAGGAAAAAACAAGAAAAGAAAAAAATATAATAAAATTCATACAGAAACAAATTAATACATTTTTAAAACAGAGTGTCGAATTAATTCATTTCATCAACTGGGCTAGGTCCAGGATACATTTTACAGATTTTTCCTGTGCTTTATGACACATTTTAGGAAAGTGAGGACTAAATAACAAACAGATTCAGATTCTAGCATTTGGAGACGTAGCATTGCAGGACGACACTGTCTCAATCCCTAACGCCTTAGTAGCGGTAGTAGCCAAATTTTCCTGTGTGTATGATGGAATTTACAGAACAATATTGTGTGTATGTTGGACTGTTTAGATTCCTCATCACAGGGACAGGGAGAGGGGATTAGCTCCCATCTGTTACTCTCAGGGAATGCTACTAATCTATGAAAAAGATCCAATCTGATCTTGTCATTAGCATTCTCTCATGTGTACTAATCTGCAATGTAAGGTACGGCTGGATAGAATGTGTGGCCTGAATCAGATTCGCGTGAAGGACCGAGGATTTTGATGACTCAGAGGTCAATCTCAGGGACTCTAGATGCCTGAGGGACAGATGTTTTAAAACTCCCTTAGGAAGGTCGATGATAGTTTCAGGTTGGAAATAATATTTCTCGATACCGAGGTCTTTAAGGAGGTTTCTGATATAGCGGTGCCACTTTACTTTTGCGGATTGATCAATAGCCATTGTATCCACCACGATTGCCTGTGTCAGCTCATTTTTGACTGAGGTCCAAATGCGCCGCCATAGCATCAGTGGTTGGATATTTATGAGATCCTCTAGGTAGGGGATTCCGAGTTCTAAATGGGATGCATAGATTGAGGTGCATCTCGGAGTAGCTAATAGGAATCTGAGGAAGGTGTTTTCTGCTACGTGAAGGGCGCTAACATCTACATGTCCCCAAACGCCCGCTCCATACAAGGCACTATAAATTTTTAATAGCTCCACTGGGGCCCTCCTCCCCAGTCTCTGGGAGAAGCTCATCAGGGTTGCTATAGATCTTTTGAACAGGTGACACCTTGCCTCTACTGCTGGCCTCCAAGTCAGTCTATCGTCGATCATGATTCCTAAATATTGATACTGGGCAGTTACCTCCAGTTTTTGGGTGTCGAGATAGATGTCCTTTACTCGTTTTTTGCCTCTACCTGCTATCATAACAAATGTTTTATTAACGTTCACGTGCAGGTCCAATCCACCCATAAAGTCCTTATATCTATTCAGGGATTTCTGTAATTCTCGCGGAGTGCGCGCCAGGATGACAGCATCATCTGCCTAAAGCAGAGCGGGAATCAGGCGCTGTTTTACCCGTGGGAGATCCTGTCCCCCCTTCAACATCTCTAACTCCAAGCCGTTAGTATACAGTGAGAAGAGAAAGGGGGCCAGGACACACCCCTGCCTGACGCCGCGCTCTACCCCGAAAGATGCTGTCAGCTCTCCATTTACACCAAAGCGCACCCGCGCTGATGCCTTAGAATAAAGCTCTCTCAGAAGATCTAAGAGAGGGAGATCCACTCCCGTTTGTCTTAAGACCATCCGGAGTTTTGTGTGCGAGACGCAATCAAAAGCGGCGGACAGGTCTACATAGACCATGTACACCGTATCCTTCTTTGCCTGGGAGTATTTGCCCAATATGAGGCTAAGATTAAGGGCCTGCTCTACCGTTCCAAACCCCTCTCGAAAGCCGAACTGGAGATCGGAAATAATGCCTCCCTCCTCCGCCCATTGCTGGAGTCGCTCAAGTATTACTCTGCCAACGACCTTACCGAGAGAGTCCAGCAATGAGATGGGGCGGTAGCATTTCACGTCCTGACGGTCCCCTTTTTTAAAAATGGGGACCATGATGGAGTTGGTCCAAGATTTTAACAGTCCCACATTTGCAGCCGCTGTACACACTCTAGTAAGAATGGGGGCCCAGAGATCCAGATTATGTTTAGAGAGATCCACCAGGACCCCATCTGGGCCTGGGGCTTTCCCATTTTTACTTGTTTTCAGTGCCACTAATAGATCGGGAATATCAAAGTGCAGGGGAATTGGATATTCGACTATTGGGAGTATGTTTTCTGTCCCACCTGCTGTTGTGGTATTTTTAAAAATTTGGGAGAAGTGGGTCACCCATGTATCTTCGTCTATAGCCACTTCTATCTTGGGACTGTCATTGTCTGTTAAGTAGGGTGATCTGACAGTTCGCCAGAAAGCCTCACTGTTTTTGGAAACGGCACTCGCATGCAGGTCTTCCCAAAGTTTCTGCTTCAATTCTTGGATTCTTAGTTTACGTTCCCTTCCATAATGCCGCCTAAGGAGTTGAATCTGTCCCAGATCTCTAGGTGTTTTATGCAGGGCCAGCTTTAGGTTGGTTAGGGCCACGGTACAACTGTGATTAAACCACTCTTTACTAATTGGGTTCACGTTCCTTGGTTTTGCGGTGAGAAGTCCCTTGATTTTCTCTAATATTTGATTGAAATTGTTTAGGACTTCTTCATCAGTTTCCGATAGATCCAGACATTTAATTATATTTGGATATGCCGCGTTTACCAGTTTTTTTGTGATTTCATTTGGGTTTATTTTCCCCATTTTAATGTGTATCCATTTTGTTTGCCTACCTCTAATTTATTCTGGGCAAGAGTTTTCGCTATGACTGTGTTTCGGGGCTTGGAATCAGTCAGGTAAAGATCCATCCTCAGAGCGGAGTGATCACTGAGTGTGTTAGCCATAACCTGAAAGGATCTAGCTATATGTAGCAGTCCAGATGACAGGAGTATGTAATCAACTGTCGTTTGGTGTCCCCTACCCACATAAGTCAGTTGGAGGGAGTTTAAGTCTGAACTTGGGCTATTGGCAATTACAAGATCCAAGTCAGATAGCAGATTGTTCATAGCCATCCCCACCTTAGTATGGGCAAAATGCATTAGTGGAGCGTCATGTTCATCCACTATCCCACAGCAATTTGTTTTAGCCTGTGGGCATGGGTGGAGATTAAAATCCCCTCCGCATAACAGATGGATTGCCCCTTGTCCTGCCTTCAGCTGGTAAAGCTGAGTTAATCTCTCTTTAATGTTACACAGAAGAATCAGGAATTGATCATCCTCTAAGTTGTTATAAACGGTAATCAAGAGGATGGACTCCTTATTCGTAAAGGAAAGAGAGAGTGCTTGAAAATTTGGGTCAGAGTCAACTATGGAGACTTTTAGGTGGTTCACGGTGTTTGTAATGTACGTTGTTAGCCCTCCCTTAGGTCTGCCTACAATACTGTGCAGGGCTGGGGTAAAGTATGGTTTATAGCCCAAGAGGTGATGCTCTGTCATAGACCATGTCTCTTGAAGGCAGATTATTTTACAGGGCTCCAGGAAATGCCTGGCGGTCCCATCCTTGATCTTAGGGCGTAAACCCGCAACGTTCCAAAAGAAGATAGGTGTGAGCTGTGGCTCTAAATTAGTCACTACAGCTTCATTTGTTAGAGAAATTGTTTTTATTTTAGGGGTTAACTGGGGTGAATTAAAATTAGTGGATTCGATCTCCGTTGATGGTCAGTCGACCATTTCGAGGCCGCTAAATCTATTCCTCGCCAGGATGCTGAACCGGGGATCCCAGCGAGGCGGTTCTCTATGAGCCGTTCTCAGCGTATGTGGGCCCCAATCGTCCCATCCTCCTCCCTGATAGCGTGGACCCACTGTGTGCCAAGAGCTATCGTAGTCATGGTGGCAAGAGCCCCCTGTTTGTCTTATATTGGGATATTCAAAGTGACGGGGGGTGCTACACCCCAAGGGGGGTCATGGTCATAAAAAGGACCGTTACGTTGTCTTGAGGGGTAGAAAAAGGAAAGTGGTTTAGTACCTATACCTCCATTTGCACTCGTGTGGTCCCAAGAGCAAATATAATCTACAACTCGGGGGTCTTCGAATGTGATCACAATGCAGTCTCCCGGGATCATTTTTCTGCCATTTCCCACCCATGGGGTCCTACGTACCATCAAAATCCTACCTTGCCAAGTTGGCGGAATGGGGCAGTTGGTATTTAGCCAGTGTTGGGCCTTATTTTTCAGAGACCACATAGGTTCTACATTGTGGTCCACTAGCTCAGGCACACCTGTCATTACCACTACAAAAGGGCATGGTTCCGGTAGCATATCAACAGGAAATCTAACATCAGTGAGTCCCCTAAGGCCATCTCTATTGGATACTGGGGCCGGGGTTTTAGGGGCTGAAGTTTGAGTCACCGAAGTTTTAGATGCCACTTTTTTTGATGCCGCTGTCTTAGATGCAGATGTTATTATTGACGGGGCATTTCCCTGTGCTAGGGTTGTGCCGACATTAGTAGATGGATTCACTGTACTGTTATTCTTCAGTGTTTCCGGAAGTATTGATTTAGCCGTTGCAACTAGGGGTAAAGGTGCGTTCTTTTGGGTGGTTGCAGGCTTAGGGAGGGTATTTACAGGCTTAGGGAAGGATTGTTTATTCTGTTTGTTTCCCGCCATTTTTTGGGCCACTGGCGCTTGATTAAATTGTGGGAGATTAATGAACTTGGATAGCTGAATATCTAGGTGCGCTAACTTTGCTTCTACTGGTTGAAGAAAAGATTTTAATAGGTCAGCGATCTTATTTAGCAGCTGGGAGTTATTGCTATCAGTTGATTCCTTACTACAGGATAAAAGAATAGGGGATTCCAAATTAATGGGGGCAGGAGTGTCATGTGCAGGGTAATGGATAATTGCAGAAACTACAAGCTGTTCTGCTCTAGGGGGTGGATTCTCTAACGTACTGGAGGTATTGCCGATCTCATTAGGGATGGATTTTTTCGGACCGTTCTTTCTTTTCCTTATTGCACCCTCCCTCCTCCCTCTTGCTTGCCTTCTTTCGTCTGATGTAATTTGGGGTGAAATTTGAGGTATTAGCTCTGGTGTTCTTTCTAAGTCTGAACTTATCTGGGAATCAGAGAGCTGGGAGGCCGACAGGTCCACGTTGTTTGGCAGGCTACGCCTGCCCTCACAGGGGGACCTCTGCCCAACATTATTAACAGGTACGGGAGTTCTAGCATCGGCCAAATTACCCATAGAAGATCTCTTAGCAAACGCCAAGTCCAAGGACACCCTTTCCTCCATCAAAGAAATACTTTGATCAATGAATGAGTTTGCCTTGGTAATAAAATCGTCCATGGGACCTAACAGCTTACCCACACTCCCAGGGGCCTTGGTTTTGTTTTCTCTAGTTAGCACCATCTTTACTATTAGGCAACAACAGGGAAAAAGAATCTAACATAAATATAAAAACAGCGAAACAGAGTATATCAAGGGTCACTGGAGCAAAGTCGGTGTAGAGACAGTACATACGTTTCAATAAGGATTGCAGGAGGTGGCGGTTAGAGGGGTGGCCCAGTCCAGTCTCTCACATCCTCCAACGGCCTCAAACGGCCCGCGCGTGTCCCGCGTACGCGGGACCTAATTAACCTTAAATAAAGAGAGGAGGAAGGGGCGGGAAGAGGACCAGCTGTGGCAGGTTAGAGACCGCACTGCCCGCTGGTCCTCGCAGTCCCGCAGGGTCCAAGGAGAGTTCCAGTTCCCTTCCCTCGAGCCGGTGACTCTGCACACGAGCGGCGCCCACGAAGCGGGGGCCGCGAGGAGTAGGTGAAAAGTCCAGCAGCCAGAAACAAACACAGGGACGCTTTTAAAACTCAGCTCCCACTTGCAGCACACACAGGAATCCACCGGAGTTAGGGTCAGCTCGCTCCTTTAGCTAAACCGGGAGGAAGGGGCGGGAAGAGGACCAGCTGTGGCAGGTTAGAGGCCGCACTGCCCGCTGGTCCTCGCAGTCCCACAGGGTCCAAGGAGAGTTCCAGTTCCCTTCCCTTGAGCCGGTGACTCTGCACACGAGCGGCTCCCGCGAAGCGGGGGCCGCGAGGAGTAGGTGAAAAGTCCAGCAGCCAGAAACAAACACAGGGACGCTTATAAAACTCAGCTCCCACTTGCAGCACACACAAGAAAATTAAATAGGCCAAACAGGTGTAGACCAATCTTACCATATTTAACACAGTGAGCACATGCACTTTACACTGAACAGCAGTGCTAAAGTGTCCAGCGTCCTAAAACCACAAACACCATGTCAGAAAAAATCGTAGGAGAAAGGCAAAACGTTTAGGGATGAGCCTGCAAAAAAGGCCAAGTCCAACAATCTTTTTAGACCACGAATCGAAGACGCAACTCCTTTGGTGGTTGAAGAATGCAGAGGTATGGAATGGCAAAGCCGTTTTTGGGGAAGAACCAGACCTATTAATAGAATTGAACGCAAGTTTAGAAGGATGGGGAGCGAGATGTTGGAATTCATCAACAGGGGGTCGGTGGACAGATCAGGAGAAGAAGTTGCAAATCAATTGCTTAGAATTACTTGCAGGTTCAATTGCAGTTTGCGGCGTCACCCATAAGTCAGTGAAAAGCTGTGTGATGTTGCGCATGGACAATGTCAGCTGTCCAATATGTGAACAAACTGGGCGGACCTCATTCCAAAGATCTATCGGATCTGGGAAAGGGTTTCTGGGGATAGTGCTTGAGCAAAGGAGTCTCAGTTGTAGCAGAACACATTCCTGGTTTGAAAAATGGTGTACCGGACTGGTTCTCTAAGAATTTCAAGGACTCCAGCAACTGGGGACTAGACAGAGAAATATTCCTGAACATCCAATCCAGATGGGGCCCCTTCAGGACAGACTTGTTTGTAGACCGATTGAACACTCAACTTTAAGAATTTTAGCTGCAGACCGGAACCTCAAGCTCAGAAGGCGGATGCTTTCCTCCAAGATTGGAGAGGTTTCGGTCCCTATGCTTTACCGCATTTTGCCATGCAACTCGCCTACTCCTTCATGCTCATTGCTACAAAAAGAGCATGGTAGTGATAACTCCTCATTGGAGATCACAAGCCTGGTTTCCAATCATATTGGAAATAAGCATAGACTTCCCAATTCTAATTCCTTCATTCTGAGAGAGTCTCCTAGGTCCAGATGGAGGTGTTCATCCCCTTGTAGAGCAGGGTCTTCTGGTCTTGATGGCATGGAAGATTTCAGGAGACAGTGGCGAATCCCAAGGTTTTCGACAGATGCTTTCAGACTCATATCCGAGTCATGGGCATCTGGAACAGGGAAACCATATTGACTGGCATCGGACAAATGGGTTCGCTGGTGTTTTCAATAAAGTTATGATCCTGTTTCAACTGATTTAGTGAATGTTGTGAACTACCTTTCCTGTTTACATCAGGTCTATCTTACAGAACCCTGAATGTTTATATATCTACCATATCTGTAGGTCACAATTTAATAAACTGTGTTTCTTTGGGACAGAACTTATTAACTAAAAAGATTATGAGAAGTATGAGAGTATTAAATCCTCCAACTGGTAAATATACCGCTCTATGGGATGTTAGAGACGTGTTAGGAACTCTAACCTCCTGGGGCGAAAATTCTACTCTTTCTCTAACATGTATTTCATATTAACTAATTATGTCTAGTATCGTTCAGAAGAACTTCAGATGTCAAAGCACTAGATATTTCCAACAGGGCTTTCCAACCAGAGGGTGTTTGCTTTTACCTCAAGAAAAGAACCACAACCATGTCTTCTTCTATCTAATACCCCTTCTTTCCTCAGAATGAAAGACTGTGTGGTTAAATGCTTGAAAGAGTACAAAAAGAGTCTCAGATTGAATAAGAGTCAATTATTAATTTCTCACAGATTTCCTCATAAGGGAGTTTCCTCACCAACTTTAGCAAGATGGGTGAAGGGAGTCATCTATGAAAGTGGTTTAGATGTCTCTATTTTTGGAGCATACTCCCTTGGAGGTGCATTGCCTTCTAAAGCCTTTATCCTTGGGGGGAGGGTTGCAAGATATCCTTAGGGCAGCAGACTGGTCGAACAACAGTATGTTCAAAAATTGCTATTTCAGACCAATCTCGAATGTGATTGATAATGTTCTTAATGCACTTTAAACTTGCATAATGTTGGTCTACGTGTCATGCCATAAAATGTAGATTTTTTTACAGCCTGCCGGGCAGAAAACCTGAATTTTATTAAAGACACGGAGGTTAATCTTAACCCTCCACTTTTTCCACCCTGATGTTTAGAAAGTTATTGAAGATATTACCCAAATCTATTCTTTTTTGTTCAGAGTAAGAATCCTTCTCTCTCCAGACCTCAACTTGAAAAATGTTGTTCAATTTGAGATGTTGATCACTAGTCGTTTTTAGGTCTCGCCTGAGCCAGCACACAGGCGCTGCCCTGCAAGACATTTAGTAAGGGCTTTTAACTTCGGAACATACTCTTGTGCCTGTGCTTTTGTTTTCTTCACCCGCTATTGGCCTTTGCATGCGTCTTTATAAGACAGCACGCAATTGGCCAAAGGCGGGTGCATGTCCCACCCTCTCTCTGCCCTGGCCTAGGGTCCACCGGCGCGAGCGCAGTTTCCTCCCTCGTTATGGCTCATTAAGCACAGCGTGCACTTTCAGCTCCAAACACGGTCACTTTCACGTTCGCGTACTGCGCTTGTTTTATTTATGTATTTACTAGAGCGCCGTAATGCCTTTCTGCACAGAACATCCCTCCTACCCTCCAAACATCAACCAGAGTAATGCCGGGAATGATCTTATCTCCCAGTATATTATTAATCTCCACTGGGAGGCCATCAGGACCTGCTGCTTTCCCAGTCTTGCAGCATTGAATAGCTTCTCTGACCTCAGATTGAGTAAAACTTGGTCCAAATATTGCAGTTGATAAGGCCCCAAGGAGGGAAGGGGGATATTCCCCAACCAATTCTGAGCAAACGACATCTAGCCTTTTGTCTTCACAATGGATGTCCTGAAAATAAGTATGGAAGGCCTGGCAAATTTTCCCATCTGAGCAGAAGGTGTCATTTCCGCGAAAGATTCGCGTCCTAACGCTGTTGTTTAATCACGTGTTGGAGACTGGTCTTGGGCTCCCAGCTTCATGGAAAGATGCTTTAATAATCTTGATTTTGAAACCTGGGAAACCTCCATCAATCTGTAGGTCATATAGACCCATTTCGCTCTTAAATGTAGATTATAAAATATTTACTTCAATTTTAGCAGGGAGATTGGGTCTTATGGTGGGGGATGTCCTCCACTTAGACCAGATGGGCTTTGTTAGGAACTGGAAGCTTTCTGACCTCACTTACGATCTCATTGGTGCAATTGACCTCGCTTCTACATATTCCCTTCCATTAGCGGCCATGACTTTGGACTCCACCAAGGCCTTCGACAGAGTGAATTGGATCTGTCTGTCGGAGGTCTTGAGGAAGTTCAACTTGGGGGGAAGATTTTGCCATATGGTCCAATTGATCTATTGGAACCCCATGGCTAGACTACTGGTTAATGGGAATATTATGGACTCTTTTAAGATCACAAGAGGGACTAGACAGGGCTGCCCACTGTCACCTCTTCTTTTTATATTTACATCGAGCAATTTGCCCAGCCGCTTACGGAGGACCCTAATATCCAGCCTTTTAAGTATGGGGAGTGGGAGAGGAAGGTAGCCCTGTATGCTGATATCTTAGTTTTTTCCGAAGAGCTACAGTCAGCCTTTCCAGCAGTCATCAGGTTAGCCCGGGAGTTTTGTTCTGTCTCCGGATACGAGATTAATGCAGCGAAGATGGAAAATATGACCTGGAATCTGGCAGGGACACAACATCACCACCAGCCTAGCTCCAAAATGAGATATGTGGGAGTCCATGTTGTTCAGGATATTACAAAAATTGCTGAGACCAACTTAGCCATAGTGGTAAAGGATTGCAAGAGGCTAATGAGTGTAGGAGAGTAGGGTCTGCTTCCTATGGTCTCCCCCACTTTTTGCTGTGATACTCTGGTTCTTCGACTTTAGTGTGGCTGTGGGCCTGCTAATCAGACCCACAGCCCAGCTGTTCTCTCTCTAAATTGATACTATGTACTTTAGGTACATACCTAATGGGGAATTGGGTCACCCTTGTGAGACCCTGTATAGTGTACCAAAGGTACCCAGGGCATGGTTGCATCCAAGGCCTACCAGGGGCTGCAGCATGAATTATGCTACCCCTGGCTGGCCATCCAAACTGACACCACAGGCTGATTACTCAGCTTGGGCAAGGTGGTGTAAAAACCCCTTGCTTAGATATAGTATACCTATATCTTACCTTATATATAGACACATATATACCTAAAAGTCACTCCTATGGTAGGCCTTGACAATCCTGAAGGCAGAGTGCTTGGTTTTATGTGAGATGGTGCTCTAGCATGAGCTGAGCCCTTCTGCAGCTTTTGGAACCATGTCCTTCTAGCTGTTCTATGATGTAGCCATACCATATACTCCTAGTGCATTATTACCCTCGCGGTTAATGCTAACTTTGGTTTGGCTTTATCAAAACATTTCGTGTAAGGTGTCAAACACTTTAGAATACTACCCCCCGAGAGTTCTGGTGGCGGGGGTAGCATTCCACCCTTATAGAGGGAGAAGACATGTAGTTACTACTTTAACCGGTTAAAGCTAAACAGAGCCTCAGCATCACAAAATAGATGCTGCTGACACAGGCTGGAGTCTGACCTCCTGCAAGGGAGGCCTGGACAATAGGTTTCCTGCCTAGGGAGGTGCTAGCACCTCCCCAGACAGCCTGTAGTGTATTTCGGCAGGGTGGGTTCAATGGAAAGATGCTTTTACAGACACTGCCTGGGGCACACAAGGTGCTCCATGCATAGCCCGGTTCAAACCAGTTGCTGGGGCACTCCAGCCCCAGCTCTGGCGCAAAACTGGACAAATAGAAAGGGGTGTAACCACCCCCTTCTCAAGTTCTACCCATAGGAGGGGCCTAGCAGGTAATCCAGCACCTTAGTTTAGTATAAAGATAGGAGCTGTGTCTAGAGACATTAGATTATCCTGGAAAGAAACTCTGAAATGAACTCTTGGACCTTCGACGTTCCATATCGACTGAAAGACTGAAGACATCTCCCTTGTGGTCAAGGAGGGACAACCCTGTGCAAACAGGCACCACCAGTAACTTGCTGGTTTGCTTTGTCGATGCTCCTGCCAAAACCGGAAGAGTCAGCGACTCAGGAACTGGACAACCAGACTTCTTCGACCCAATCCACATCCACAGCAAAGCTGAGACCCGTGGCAGACACAAGAGACGTGGGACCGGACATCCTGGACTACTTGCTTTTTGCTAACCGTGCAGCTTCAGAGATACCCTTGAAGTTGTGCATTGGGGTTTGAGAAGGCCCAGACCCGAGCGCTCCACGAGTGCGAAGTGGGGCCCGCTCCTGCATTTCAGCTTGACGCGTCTTCCCGGTTGCTACTCCCTTGGCTAGTGAGCCCTACGAAGACGAATCTTCAAATCTACAATGCTTGCCTGGTTGCTCCAGTCTTACTCCATCTTCCCTGTGAAGGAGAAGCGCCCCAGACCCTGCTGGTATGAACAGAAGCCCATTTTCACTTCCTGCATGGGTTGCGGTTACCAAGGCTTGTTGGGTCCAATCTGGATACCAACACCGCAGTCACCTAGATCCTCTGTCAGACAGCTCGTATCCAGCACCTTGTTGTGGACGACGCCTCTTGGTCCACGTGGCTGCAGAGACAAGCTTCACCTCTTCACCTAATTGCATTTTGACATCGCCTGGTTCCTTCCTGGTTCCTTCCTGGTCACTGGTTAGTGACCCAGACTCTGTCCCCTATGCTTTCAGGTTCTTCTCAACGCCGATCCACCCTTGGATCCATCCGGACACTTTTCCTCTGGTCGCCTGCAGCACTTCTTTGCAGCTCTCCAAAGGAAACAGTGACGAAACCCGACGCGAAAAGACACCTATGCACCCCGCTTCCCTGGGTGAGGTAACTAGGTAACTCGAGTTCTCCAGTGCTCCCGTGGGTGTTAACTATCCAAGTGTCCTAGTTTAATAGGGTTTTACCGTAGTCCATTCGGAAGTGTCCAGAATCTACTACTTTGTAACTTTTACGTTCCCATTCTAACTCTATGGTAACTCACATGTGTGTTTAGACACTGCACACGCATCCCGTGGGCCTCCTACTTCCTAACCTTTGGTTGTCCAGTGTAGCCCCAGTGGTTCGCTAGGCCCTAAGCCTATTCACTATTCCTGAAGTAGTTCTTATACCACTTACTTAGTATATGGTTCATGAGGCCCCTAGGGCAGAACTGTATTTGTGCAACTTATAGTATGCTTAATGAGTAACTTGTAACGTATCTCAAACTCTGACCTCATAAAGAGTGCAGAGGGGTTGTGTTAGTAATAAATACATATATATTTGATATATACCTTGTGTGGTGTACTTGCATTTGGTATTCAAGAATTATAATTATAAAAACAGCTGGCTTCACATGCTCTCTGAAATTTTAGCCTAAGACTGCTTTGTCCATGCTACCACTAGGATAGCTGGTCTATAAGGTTGACTTTACAACCACCACCATAAGGGTTGTTTGGACTGGTACAGAGTACCAACTAGAATAGTGGACATCATATACCAGGCCAACTTCTCACAATGAGATCTTGGGCCCTACTTCCCTTATCAATCTTGGGAAGAACCAATATGATCAAGATGTTGATACTCCCAAAGATTACATTTCTTTTTAATTGTATTCCCCTTTATTTTGAAAAAGCCACGATTGATGAATTGCAGAGTGAAAATAATTCATTTGTCTTGACATCCAAATCACCTAGGATTGCTTGGAAAAAGCTGAGGCGGAGCAGAGAAAAGGGAAGCCTGACCATACCAGACCTCCAGCTGTATGCCTGGGCTTTCCAACTCTCACATTCATGTATGTTACTAAGAATGCATGTGAATACAGGTGCTGGAGGGATGTTCTTGGCTATGCTTAGGGGTGCCAAATTGTCAGAAGAGGGCTTTTTGTTCAAATTCAGGGACCTGAAGTTTTAAAAAAAAAAGTCAAGCTGAAGGTTATCCAGGGGGTGGCTAAAACTTGGGTCAAATCGAGAGGTGCAGTGGCGCTCGGGTATTTTTCCAGCTTGGATCCCCTCTGGGATTCCCCTGGAACCCCAGAGTGCTTAAAGGACAGGCTGGCAATACCTTTGAGAAATGGTGGGTTGGAGGTATGGGGAGACCTCCTCCCTGGGTGCACCCTTGTTCCCTGGAAACATCTTGAGGACAAGGTTGGGGGAGGTCTCTCCCAATTTAAATACTATCAATTGACAAGCTGGGTTCAATCCCACCCACAATTAAACTGTAAAAATGCTGTGGGTTGTGGGAGTTTTTTTATAACACCAGCTTGTGACCAAGCCGCCAGGGAGGAAAGAAGTCTCTTTTTGGTACCAAACCCTGTTGGAAGAAGTAGATGGTGAATTTAAGCTAGCCAAGGAAATCTGGGATGGCCCTTTACCCACACAAGACTGTGTTAAACTATGGCAGAAATCTTGTAAGACTTTATATGAAGTTGTGAAACCAGCTTGGTTAAAAATAGACCACCTGTTGACCATCCATAGGACCTACATCACGCCTCATAAATTGTCAACAATCACCAAAGGGCTCCCGGTTAATTGTAAAAAATGTGGTCAGGTTTCTGCCTCCGATATTCACATGTTTAAGGAATGTCCTTCTTTGGCTACTTTCTGGGGACGGGTCGGTGATTTTCTGACAAGTATTTTGTGCTGTCCTAATAATATAGATCTACCCCTGATTATATTCGGCTCTGCAGAAAAAGTTACTGGCCCCGCTGGAGCGCTGCTTTTTTATGCCATCCTCCTAGCCAGGAGGGAAATTTGTAAAAAATGGACGGAATCAAGCCCTCCCTACCTTTCTGGACGGGCAGTCTTCAGTATTGGCAGTTTCCAAATTGGATCTGGCCAGATCGGGAAGCAACAAGAAGAGGGCATTTTGGAACCTTCTGTAACTTAGATTGGGTTCTGAGTTGAGGGGATAAAGCTCAGTTTTTTTTTTACCCCTGAGTCCCATGATTATGCCGTTAATACTCTTTGATTTTACAGCAACAAGGGGCCCCAATTTCAGTCAGCAGGGACCTCGGGGAACATACTTTTTTTCAAACAACATTGGTCCCATGCATACAGGAGATTTGAGAACAAATAAAATATAGACAGAGTCAATCTATATTTAGAGAGACATGTCCAGCCGGACAGTGGTCTTTCAGTGTTTTTACTCAAGTTTCATGTAGTTAAATCACACAGAGTACCTTCCACAAGTCAGCCAGTGTGAAACACAAGCCTGTGCCCAGCACTTACAGAACGGGTACAAAGGGTGGATGTAGAAAGCAAAGAAGGGCTTTATAAGGCAAAGCAAGTATCTCCGACATAAATGCAATTGTACAGAGTATCACAACTAAGCACCTTAAAACACATAGTAATCAGGTTTTAGTTTTGGTGCTTAAAAGGTCGACGGCGTTTCGGACCCCTAGTAAATCACGGGGCCCATCATCAGGACAATTTCAATGAAAGCCTTAAAAATGATTTAGCCTCTAAATGCCTAAAGGGGGAAAAAAAGGGAAAATATATACATTTATTTACATGGACTATGGTAACAAGAATAAGTGACTTATGGTGACCACCAAAACTAAAACGTGATTACTATGTGTTTTAAGGTGCTTAGTTGTGATACTCTGTACAATTCCATTTATGTCGGAGATACTTGCTTTGCCTTATAAAGCCCTTCTTTGCTTTCTACATCCACCCTTTGTACCCGTTCTGTAAGTGCTGGGCACAGGCTTGTGTTCCAAACTGGCTGACTTGTGGAAGGTACTCTGTGTGATTTAACTACATGAAACTTGAGTAAAAACTCTGAAAGACCACTGTCCGGCTGGACATGTCTCTCTAAATATAGATTGACTCTGTCTATATTTTATTTGTTCTCAAATCTCCTGTATGCATGGGACCAATGTTGTTTGAAAAAAAGTATGTTCCCCGAGGTCCCTGCTGACTGAAATTGGGGCCCCTTGTTGCTGTAAAATTAACTTTGCGCAATCTGCTGATTGCAAGGGCTTTTCTCTCCTTCCACTTCTCCAAAGTGGTCACTTTCCCCTCGGTACTAACAGCAGTGTACCCTCTTTTGTTCCCTCTCCACTGTCCTTGTGTAATGTCTGACTCAGCACCTCTTTACTCCATTGAGTACATAAATAAAATTTGTGCAGGCCCCTCCTTGTTTGACGCCCCAGATGAACTCTCCACAACAGGCAATGCCAGTCTCTCATAGGATCTAGAAAAATATAAGAAAAAACATGCTAGGTTAGAGCTAATGATGCTCATGTTGACTCAGTATTTGAAATCTAACACCATCCCCCTAGGCTTACAAGTCAGAAATATTCCAGGTGTGTTCACCGACAACCCTAAGTATATCACTGGGTTTAGCGGCATTGGCACTACTTGCTCCCGGCACTGGCTGGTACTGGGGATTGAAACTGCTGTTGAGGAACTCAAGAAACTGGAAGATATTAATAAAGATCTGGAGAAACAGATCACAGATGATAAAACCATTGCTGATACAAAGTCCTTACTAGACAAAATTGACAAAACGGTGGCGGAGTTCCACCGCATTGAGCAAAATAAAAAATCAAATAAAGTGAAGAAGGACATTAAATTCTTCTCACTAGAATGCACCTACCCTTATTTGCAGAAAGAGTTTTACGTTAACCATAACTTTAACCCACACCAACAAACCCCTAGACCTTGGGGCCGGTTTAATAAAAGGAACACAGTGGTAGGTTTTACTGATTCTTCAGCTGAATCCTCCGATAGCTCTGATCCAGGGGAAGGAGCTAGTGGACAGCAACGTAATCAACCTCATTTTTTAGCCAGAGGCAACCCAGAACCTCAAAAGAAAGGAAGGGTAAAACAGCAGCAGAGATGGCACAACCCCCCTGGGGAACGCTAGACGAGACACAAATTTTACCAGTGGTAAATTCAGACCATATGCCTGACCTGATTCCTATATTTAACATCTCTAGCCACACTCTCTCTAATTATGAATCATCTCTCCTTCGAAGAGGATTGTCGTTTGTCCCGGCCACCTACCCTAACTTCCTGGACCTCCATTCCGAGTTGATGGCCTTCTTTCGCAAATTAAGATTACGCTCTTACTTTGAACTTAATCCATCTGAGCCCAAAACCACTGTGACCCCCTTCAGGCCACCATCCACATTCTCTCCTACAACTAACATGGTACAGAGAGAAATTGTCACTTTTGAGAAGGTTATCCTTAAAGAGATTTCTGAACTTGAGAAAGCGCATCTTTTTATACCTTTCAATATCTCTTTTGAGGAAAAGACCGCCATTACCACCCTGAGAAACAACAATGATCTAATAATCAAACCCGCTGATAAGGGCGGTGGGATAGTCCTACAGGACATTGACAACTACAAAGAGGAATTGCAACGCCAGGTCTCCAACACTGACCATTATTGCAAACTCCCATGCAACCCCACGAAAGAGTTACAGACTCTGATTAGACAACTTACCACAGAGGCCATGTCTAATGGGATCATTAGCCAACACAAATATAACTTCTTGAATACCACCAACCCCAGAATCCCTGTCATCTATACTTTACCTAAAATCCACAAAAGACTGGAAAAACCCCCAGGGAGACCAATAGTGTCAGGTTGTGGGTCGGTGTTGAAACCACTGGGTCACTATGTCAACTATTTCTTAAAGGACTTTGTGCCAGCAAACCAATGTTATATTAGAGATAGTATGCACATGATTAACATTGTAGAAAACCATGCATATGATCCCGAAACTGAGACTCTCTGTACACTAGACGTTGAGTCTCTATATACCAACATACCCCAGAGAGACTCCTTGCTTGTGATGGAAAGCATTCTCAACACTAGACCCAGCCCTCACAGAGTTCCCACTTTGAACATTGTACAACTCCTGGAAATCTGCCTCACCCAAAACTTCTTCATGTACGATTCTCAGTACTACCAGCAGGTGCGGGGTACATCCATGGGGGCTATTTTTGCCCCCACCCTGGGGATCCTGTGTATGGACTGGTTGGAGACCAATACCATCCTGTCTCCCACTAACCCCTTCCACCAAGGATTACACACATGGAAGAGATATATAGACAATATTTTTATATCTGGGGTGGCACTGTCCCGGACCTCCAGGGTCTACTGCACTGGCTTAATAACAATTGTACTGGCCTAACATTCACCATATCTCACACCCAGAACAATATCTCATTTCTAGACCTGAATATTCAACATCAAGATGGCACTCTATATACCTCATTGTTCCGCAAACCCACGGAAAGAAACACCTTACTGAGTTATGACAGCTGTCACCCCAGGGCCCTGAGGGACAGCCTGCCATACTCTCAGTTTTTGAGACTGAGAAGAAATTGTTTTAAAAAAGAGGGTTACTTCTGTGAGGCCAACATTCTACTTGAGAAACTCATGTCAAGAGGTTACCCAAGGTGCTTGATTAAGAACTCTATGAAAAGAGCCTGGTATTGTCCTCGCGAAACCCTTCTCGAACCTAAACCCAAACAACCATCTGAAAAATTGGTATGTGTAACCACCTACTCACCAATCTCCAACCGTGTAAAACAATGTGTCAAAAAGAATTGGCACATCTTAAACTCTGGGTTGTTAAATTGGGATACTCCCCTCTTTGCCTTCAAGAAAAACAAAAATCTTAAAGATCAGCTAGTGAGGGCGGCATTATCATCAGTAAGAAATGTTACTCTCCACGACCACTGGCAACTACCACCACTCCGCGGCCACTCTAGGTGTGGCACCTGCGTTGTGTGTGACTTCTCAGTAGATGGTAAAGAGTTTGTGTACAAAGATGTGAGAAATGTATTAAAAACATTCACTAATTGTAATAGTCAAAATATCGTGTATGTTATTTTTTGTCCATGCAACAACATATATGTGGGCCAAACCAAACAGAAAATTAAGCTGAGGATATCCCAACATCGGAGCCGAATTCGCTGCAAAACGCCCAATGCCCCATTGGTTGAACATTTCCTTGAAAAAGGACACACGGAGAATGATATTTGTTGGACTGTAATTTCACAGATCACCGTCCCACCCAGGGGTGGTGACCTCACCCGCCTTCTGAACAGAGAGGAGCTCAAATGGATTTTGAAGACTGATAGTCTTAACTCTGGTCTCAACTTACAAGATGAATGGACTGCCTTGATTTAACTTTGAGTTCTGAGTCAACCACCTACTTACTTTGTTGTATTTACTGTATTTTAATGTGTTGTTTAGATGTTTCTCCTTAAACATGTCACTGGCGCTTCACTTCACCACGTTGTTCGTCGATCTTAGTCCTACCTCTACTCTTATGCCCTCACTCACAAATTCACTAACATAGCATGGCGGCTGAAATAGTCTGTTTTCTATTTTTATGCCCCTTTCCACCGCTTGGACCAATCAAATGTAACTTATAATGCTTGCCTCGCCACTCATCTGTGAGCACGCCAGGAAGCGAGACCCTTTACCGACTGACCCGGTAAGTTTACCCCTGTGTCCACTGGCGAACATGGCTGGTTTCCTGGTTTTTATCCTTGGTCCTAATGTCTATTATTGCCCCCAGGTCCCCTGGCTGCCGACGGATACCACTGAGTACCGCGGCTACCGCTGCCCGATTGTGGTAAGATTCTAACCCTTGGTATTTTATTCACCTCCGAGCCTTTTATCCACTGGCCCTTCCACTTAATTTGCCTACCTCCCTTATCTTTTAGGGCGGTCGCTAAATATCCGGCCTCTACCCTCTGAGGCACTTTGGTAAGCATCACCCTCTAGACTCACACGTTCCCACCGCTTGTACTGTTTATAGCGCATTGTCACCTCACGCGACCTTTTGTAACTCACTTTGCCGTGCCTGCCGCCAACCGCTCCTGGGCACACGACCCTGTTTTGACGCTCGAACTACACTAGCGTACAGTCACTCATCGCGGTATTTTGCAATTGTTCACGACGGGCTCGTCCATGATGCATGCGGTCAGTCCGCCTTCTTCTAGCACTCTCGCAATTCGCCCCGTATTCACCTCCGCTCTAGCTGAAGGATAGTTCCACTTCCTCTGCTAGGTGTATGGAACTATTCGCACCCATGCACTGATTAGCATGACTTCACGCACTGCCAGCTCATAATAAACGGCAGTAGCGCAATCCTTACCAGGTTGCTCTTTCTGCCACCTTCTATATCACTTAATTCTCTCGCACTTAACCAGTGTCGCGCCACACACTGGTCACCATAAGTCACTTATTCTTGTTACCATAGTCCTTGTAAATAAATGTATATATTTTCCCTTTTTTCCCCCCCTTTAGGCATTTAGAGGCTAAATCATTTTTAAGGCTTTCATTGAAATTGTCCTGATGATGGGCCCCGTGATTTACTAGGGGTCCGAAACGCCGTCGACCTTTTAAGCACCAAAACTAAAACGTGATTACTATGTGTTTTAAGGTGCTTAGTTGTGATACTCTGTACAATTGCATTTATGTCGGAGATACTTGCTTTGCCTTATAAAGCCCTTCTTTGCTTTCTACATCCACCCTTTGTACCCGTTCTGTAAGTGCTGGGCACAGGCTTGTGTTCCACACTGGCTGACTTGTGGATGGTACTCTGTGTGATTTAACTACATGAAACTTGAGTAAAAACTCTGAAAGACCACTGTCCGGCTGGACATGTCTCTCTAAATATAGATTGACTCTGTCTATATTCTATTTGTTCTCAAATCTCCTGTATGCATGGGACCAATGTTGTTTGAAAAAAGTATGTTCCCCGAGGTCCCTGCTAACTGAAATTTGGGGCCCCTTGTTGCAGTAAAATTAACTTTGCGCAATCAGATGATTGCAAGGGCTTTTCTCTCCCTCCACTTCTCCTAAGTGGTCACTTGTCCCCTCGGTACTAACAGCAGTGTACCCTCTTTTGTTCCCTCTCCACTGTCCTTGTGTAATGTCTGACTCAGCACCTCTTTACTCCATTGAGTACATTAATAAAATTTGTGCAGGCCCCTCCTTGTTTGACGCCCCAGATTGACTCCTCAGAGGATCTAGAAAAATATAAGAAAAAACATGCTAGGTTAGAGCTAATGATGCTCATGAGTGGTCGCTCCCCAGTGTCCCCTCGTGACACTCGGTATCGTTGTGCTGCTTTTGTTCATTAGAACTGCCTAATTTCAATTGCCTGCTGTGTGCCTGCTTGCCGAGTTGATCTATTTGCACTTTAATTAATTCTTTCAGCCGCTTTCACTGTTTGTGCGCGTTTTCACTAGCGCGACGCTGTGCTCCCCCTCCGCCTCCATTTTGTTGTTATTGTGATCCCTGGAGCCCGCCCCGCCTCCCAGCTGAGCCGCCCTCCCACTGACCAGATCAGCGCTCCAGTACCTAAGAGCGCCGTGACTCGCTCCTGTCCCTCAGGCTGAGTGGTCGCTCCCCAGTGTCCCCTCGTGACACTCGGTATCGTTGTGCTGCTTTTGCTCATTAGAACTGCCTAATTTCAATTGCCTGCTGTGTGCCTGCTTGCCGAGTTGATCTATTTGCACTTTAATTAATTCTATCAGCCGCTTTCACTGTTTGTGCGCGTTTTCACTAGCGCGACGCTGTGCTCCCCCCTCCGCCTCCATTTTGTTGTTATTGTGATCCCTGGAGCCCGCCCCGCCTCCCAGCTGAGCCGCCCTCCCACTGACCAGATCAGCGCTCCAGTACCTAAGAGCGCCGTGACTCGCTCCTGTCCCTCAGGCTGAGTGGTCGCTCCCCAGTGTCCCCTCGTGACACTCGGTATCGTTGTGCTGCTTTTGCTCATTAGAACTGCCTAATTTCAATTGCCTGCTGTGTGCCTGCTTGCCGAGTTGATCTATTTGCACTTTAATTAATTCTATCAGCCGCTTTCACTGTTTGTGCGCGTTTTCACTAGCGCGACGCTGTGCTCCCCCCTCCGCCTCCATTTTGTTGTTATTGTGATCCCTGGAGCCCGCCCCGCCTCCCAGCTGAGCCGCCCTCCCACTGACCAGATCAGCGCTCCAGTACCTAAGAGCGCCGTGACTCGCTCCTGTCCCTCAGGCTGAGTGGTCGCTCCCCAGTGTCCCCTCGTGACACTCGGTATCGTTGTGCTGCTTTTGCTCATTAGAACTGCCTAATTTCAATTGCCTGCTGTGTGCCTGCTTGCCGAGTTGATCTATTTGCACTTTAATTAATTCTATCAGCCGCTTTCACTGTTTGTGCGCGTTTTCACTAGCGCAACGCTGTGCTCCCCCCTCCGCCTCCATTTTGTTGTTATTGTGATCCCTGGAGCCCGCCCCGCCTCCCAGCTGAGCCGCCCTCCCACTGACCAGATCAGCGCTCCAGTACCTAAGAGCGCCGTGACTCGCTCCTGTCCCTCAGGCTGAGTGGTCGCTCCCCAGTGTCCCCTCGTGACACTCGGTATCGTTGTGCTGCTTTTGCTCATTAGAACTGCCTAATTTCAATTGCCTGCTGTGTGCCTGCTTGCCGAGTTGATCTATTTGCACTTTAATTAATTCTATCAGCCGCTTTCACTGTTTGTGCGCGTTTTCACTAGCACGACGCTGTGCTCCCCCCTCCGCCTCCATTTTGTTGTTATTGTGATCCCTGGAGCCCGCCCCGCCTCCCAGCTGAGCCGCTCTCGCCCCTCCCCCTCCACTATCCATATATGACAGGAGTTCCCGCGTGCAGCGTTCACGCGCAGCGACCGCGCCCAATCCGCGCCGAAGGTGCGCCAAAGGTAAGCCCGTCTACGCCCGTCCGCGCCTGGACCGCGCCCAGCGCCAGACCCCCTGCCCCTCGCGCTGCCCAGCCCTCCCGCATTACCTACAATGCCGCCACCCTCCTAGCCCTTAACCCCGGTCGCGCCCCCAACTGCGTCCAAGCCGCTCCTGGACACACCCATGGACCTTTCTCCTGCTACTCCTGCAAATTCATCGGCACCGACAACATCTCCGCTACAACCACACCACAGATTCCCGACCCCAACCACCTACAATGCATCCTTCTCAATACCCGCTCGATCCACAGACACGCCATTGACCTATGGAATCTACTAGACACCATCTCTCCGGACGTCGCCTTCCTAACAGAAACATGGATGAACGCTTCCTCCGCCCCAGACATCACCATTGCCATCCCTGAAGACTATAAGATCACACGCAAGGACCGTACCGGCCACACAGGAGGAGGAATCGCTATCGTCCATAAGAAATCAATCCGCATCTCAACCAGCTCTGACACCAACCTCCTCAACTCCGAACACCTTCACTTCCAGATCCACATCGACCCCAAGACCACACTCAGAGGCACCCTCCTCTACAGACCACCAGGACCCGGCGAAAAAATTTAGTGAAGACATCACGGACTTCATCACTCCTCACGCGCTCCCCTCCAAAGACTACATCCTTCTGGGAGACCTCAACTTTCACCTTGAAAAGATCAACGACCGCAACACCACCACCCTCTTGGACAACCTCGCCAACCTCGGACTTAAACAACTGGCCACTTCCCCCACCCACATCGCAGGTCACACACTCGACCCCATCTTCACCTCCAGCAATCATGTCTCCTTCAGCCACACTACGGATCTCCTCTGGACTGACCACAGTTGCGTTCACTTCACCTACAACAAGCCAAAACCCATCAACCACCTCCAACCAACTCTGCAAAGAAACTGGAACAAAATCACCACCGACCAGATCTCCTCATCGCTCCTTCTAAACACCCCAGCCCACTCTTCTAACCCAGACCAAGCCGCCGCCAACTTCACCCTATGGTTATCCAACACCGCCGACACCTTAGCACCACTGAAAAAACGTCAAAGCAAACCTGGCAACAAGAAGGCCTCATGGTTCAACGATGATCTTAAGAAGTCCAAGAAACTCTGCCGCTCCCTTGAAAAGACCTGGAAAAAAAACCCAACCACTAGCACCAAGGACGCCTTCAAAAACGCCACCCGCACTCACCACCAACTTATCCGAAAGGCCAAGAAAACAGCATTCAAGAATCGACTTGACAACAACGCCCACAACAGCAAGGAACTTTTCAACATCGTCAAGGAATTTTCCAATCCCTCAGCCAACTCCAACGACATCACCCCCTCTCAAGCCCTCTGCGACTCCCTAGCCTCATTCTTCCACAACAAGATTGCAGACATCCACAACAGCTTCGACAACCAACCCGGAGACCAACCCACCCAACCATTTGCTGAACACTCTCCCCCCGTGAACACCCTTAATGACTGGAACCCAATCTCCACCGAGGACACCATCCGCCTGATGAACTCCATCCACTCAGGATCCCCCACAGACCCATGTCCTCACCACATCTTCAACAAAGCAGACTCCGTCATAGCACCGCACCTCCGAGACGTCATCAACTGCTCCTTCAACTCCGCCACCTTCCCGGAAAACTGGAAACACGCTGAACTCACCGCCCTTCTGAAAAAACCCACAGCGGACCCCACCGAACTCAAAAATTACCGCCCCATTTCGCTCCTTCCATTCCCGGCCAAAGTAATCGAGAAAGCTGTCAACAACCAACTCGCCGCTTTCCTCGAAGCCAACAAATCCCTCGACTCCTCACAATCTGGCTTCCGAGCAAAACACAGCACTGAGACCGCCCTCATCGCAGCAACAGACGACATTCGAACTCTACTGGACGATGGAGACACAGTCGCCCTCATCCTCCTCGACCTCTCTGCAGCATTCGACACAGTCTGCCACAGCACCCTTTTACAACGCCTCAGTAACATCGGAATACAAGGAAAGGCACTTGAATGGATCACCTCGTTCCTCACCGGAAGAACCCAGAGAGTCCGCCTTCCACCATTCAAATCCGAGGCCACTGAAGTCATCTGTGGCGTACCCCAAGGGTCCTCACTCAGCCCCACCCTCTTCAACGTATACATGAGCCCCCTCGCGGCCATCGCCCGCCAACACAACCTCAACATCATCTCTTACGCGGATGACACTCAACTAATCCTTTCTCTCACCAATGACCCCAGCACCGCCAAAACTAACCTACACGAAGGAATGAAAGAAGTTGCCGAATGGATGAAACACAGCCGTCTGAAACTGAACTCAGATAAAACAGAAGTCCTCATCTTAGGTCCATCCCCCTCTGCATGGGATGACTCTTGGTGGCCGGAAGCCCTTGGAAAAGCACCCATCCCGACAGACCACGCACGGAACCTAGGCGTCATCCTGGATTCTTCACTCTCAATGAACAGACAAGTCAGCGCTGTATCCTCATCCTGCTTCAACATTCTTCGCATGCTCAAAAAAACATTTCGCTGGATCCCCACCGAAACCAGGAAAACTGTCACCCATGCTCTGGTCACGAGCCGACTTGACTACGGAAACACCCTCTACGCAGGTACCACCGCTAAACTCCAGAAGAAACTCCAACGAATCCAAAACGCCTCAGCCAGGATCATATTAGACATCCCACGCAACGAACACATTTCTGGTCACCTGAAAGACCTCCACTGGCTACCCGTCAATAAGAGAATCACTTTCCGACTGCTAACCCACGCACACAAATCACTCTACGACATCGGACCAGAATGCCTCAACTCACGACTGTCCTTCTACACCCCCTCCCGCCAACTACGTTCCTCCAGCCAAGCCCTCGCCACTGTACCTCGCATCAACAAGACCACCATGGGAGGCAGATCCTTCTCATACCTGGCTGCTAGAACATGGAACTCACTCCCCACTTACCTTCGCCTTACCCAGAACCACCTAGCATTCAGAAAGCAACTTAAAATATGGATATTTGACAAGTAATCCCCCTCCCCTTCCTAAGCGCCTTGAGACCCTCTGGGTATGTAGTGCGCTATATAAATTCTCTGACTTGACTTGACTTGACATGTTGACTCAGTATTTGAAATCTAACACCATCCCCCTAGGCTTACAAGTCAGAAATATTCCAGGTGTGTTCACCGACAACCCTAAGTATATCACTGGGTTTAGCGGCATTGGCACTACTTGCTCCCGGCACTGGCTGGTACTGGGGATTGAAACTGCTGTTGAGGAACTCAAGAAACTGGAAGATATTATTAAAGATCTGGAGAAACAGATCCCAGATGATAAAACCATTGCTGATACAAAGTCCTTACTAGACAAAATTGACAAAACGGTGGTGGAGTTCTACCGCATTGAGCAAAATAAAAAATCAAATAAAGTGAAGAAGGACATTAAATTCTTCTCACTAGAATGCACCTACCCTTATTTGCAGAAAGATTTTTACGTTAACCGTAACTTTAACCCACACCAACAAACCCCTAGACCTTGGGGCCGGTTTAATAAAACAAACACAGTGGTAGGTTTTACTGATTCTTCAGCTGAATCCTCCGATAGCTCCGATCCAGGGGAAGGAGCTAGTGGACAGCAACGTAATCAACCTCATTTTTTACCCAGAGGCAACCCAGAACCTCAAAAGAAAGGAAGGGTAAAACAGCAGCAGAGATGGCACAACCCCCCAGGGGAACGCCAGACGAGACACAAATTTAACCAGTGGTAAATTCAGACCATATGCCTGACCTGATTCCTATATTTAACATCTCTAGCCATACTCTCTCTAATTATGAATCATCTCTCCTTTGAAGAGGATTGTCTTTTGTCCCGGCCACCTACCCTAACTTCCTGGACCTCCAATCCTAGTTGATGGCCTTCTTTCGCAAATTAAGATTACGCTCTTATTTTGAACTTAATCCATCTGAGCCCAAAACCACTGTGACCCCCTTCAGGCCACCATCCACATTCTCTCCTACAACTAACATGGTACAGAGAGAAATTGTCACTTTTGAGAAGGTTATCCTTAAAGAGATTTCTGAACTTGAGAAAGCGCATCTTTTTATACCTTTCAATATCTCTTTTGAAGAAAAGACCGCCATTACCACCCTGAGAAAAAACAATGATCTAATAATCAAACCCGCTGATAAGGGCGGTGGGATAGTCCTACAGAACATTGACAACTACAAAGAGGAATTGCAACGCCAGGTCTCCAACACTGACCATTATTGCAAACTCCCATGCAACCCCACGAAAGAGTTACAGACTCTGATTAGACAACTTACCACAGAGGCCATGTCTAATGGGATCATTAGCCAACACGAATATAACTTCTTGAATACCACCAACCCCAGAATCCCTGTCATCTATACTTTACCTAAAATCCACAAAAGACTGGAAAAACCCCCAGGGAGACCAATAGTGTCAGGTTGTGGGTCGGTGTTGGAACCACTGGGTCACTATGTCAACTATTTCTTAAAGGACTTTGTGCCAGCAACCCAATGTTATATTAGAGATAGTATGCACATGATTAACATCGTAGAAAACCATGCATATGATCCCGAAACTGAGACTCTCTGTACACTAGACGTTGAGTCTCTATATACCAACATACCCCAGAGAGACTCCTTGCTTGTGATGGAAAGCATTCTTAACACTAGACCCAGCCCTCACAGAGTTCCCACTTTGCTCATTGTACAACTCCTGGAAATCTGCCTCACCCAAAACTTCTTCATGTACGATTCTCAGTACTACCAGCAGGTGCGGGGTACATCCATGGGGGCTATTTTTGCCCCCACCCTGGCGATCCTGTATATGGACTGGTTGGAGACCAATACCATCCTGTCTCCCACTAACCCCTTCCACCAAGGATTACACACATGGAAGAGATATATAGAGAATATTTTTATATCTGGGGTGGCACTGTCCCGGACCTCCAGGGTCTACTGCACTGGCTTAATAACAATTGTACTGGCCTAACATTCACCATATCTCACACCCAGAACAATATCTCATTTCTAGACCTGAATATTCAACATCAAGATGGCACTCTATATACCTCATTGTTCCGCAAACCCACGGAAAGAAACACCTTACTGAGTTATGACAGCTGTCACCCCAGGGCCCTGAGGGACAGCCTGCCATACTCTCAGTTTTTGAGACTGAGAAGAAATTGTTTTAAAAAAGAGGGTTACTTCTGTGAGGCCAACAGTCTACTTGAGAAACTCATGTCAAGAGGTTACCCAAGGTGCTTGATTAAGAACTCTATGAAAAGAGCCTGGTATTGTCCTCGCGAAACCCTTCTCGAACCCAAACCCAAACAACCATCTGAAAAATTGGTATGTGTAACCACCTACTCACCAATCTCCAACCGTGTAAAACAATGTGTCAAAAAGAATTGGCACATCTTAAACTCTGGGTTGTTAAATTGGGATACTCCCCTATTTGCCTTCAAGAAAAACAAAAATCTTAAAGATCAGCTAGTGAGGGCGGCATTACCATCAGTAAGAAATGTTACTCTCCACGACCACTGGCAACTACCACCACTCCGCGGCCACTCTAGGTGTGGCACCTGCGTTGTGTGTGACTTCTCAGTAGATGGTAAAGAGTTTGTGTACAAAGATGTGAGAAATGTATTAAAAACATTCACTAATTGTAATAGTCAAAATATCGTGTATGCCTTTTTTTGTCCATGCAACAAGATATATGTGGGCCAAACCAAACAGAAAATTAAGCTGAGGATATCACAACATCGGAGCCGAATTCGCTGCAAAACGCCCAATGCCTCATTGGTTGAACATTTCCTTGAAAAAGGACACACGGAGAATGATATTCGTTGGACTGTAATTTCACAGATCAACGTCCCACCCAGGGGTGGTGACCTCACCCGCCTACTGAACAGAGAGGAGCTCAAATGGATTTTGAAGACTGATAGTCTTAACTCTGGTCTCAACTTACAAGATGAATGGACTGCCTTGATTTAACTTTGGGTTCTGAGTCAACCACCTACTTACTTTGTTGTATTTACTGTATTTTAATGTGTTGTTTAGATGTTTCTCCTTAAACATGTCACTGGCGCTTCACTTCACCACGTTGTTCGTCGATCTTAGTCCTACCTCTACTCTTATGCCCTCACTCACAAATTCACTAACCTAACATGGCAGCTGAAATAGTCAGTTTTCTATTTTTATGCCCCTTTCCACCGCTTGGACCAATCAAATGTAACTTATAATGCTTGCCTCGCCACTTATCTGTGAGCACGCCAGGAAGCGAGACCCTTTACCGGCTGACCCGGTAAGTTTACCCCTGTGTCCACTGGCGAACACGGCTGGTTCCCTGGTTTTTATCCTTGGTCCTAATGTCTATTATTGCCCCCAGGTCCCCTGGCTGCCGACGGATACCACCGAGTACCGCGGCTACCGCTGCCCGATTGTGGTAAGATTCTACCCCTCGGTATTTTATTCACCTCCGAGCCTTTTATCCACTGGCCCCTCCACTTAATTTGCCTACCTCCCTTATCTTTTAGGGCGGTCGCTAAATATCCGGCCTCTACCCTCTGAGGCACTTTGGTAAGCATCACCCTCTAGACTCACTCGTTCCCACCGCTTGTACTGTTTATAGCGCATTGTCACCTCACGCGACCTTTTTGTAACTCACTTTGCCGTGCCTACCGCCAACCGCTCCCATGCACACGAACCTGTTTTGACGCTTGAACTACACTAGCGTACAGTCACTCATCGCGGTATTTTGCAATTGTTCACGACGGGCTCGTCCACGATGCATGCGGTCAGTCCACCTTCTTCTAGCACTCTCGCAATTCGCCCCGTATTCACCTCCGCTCTAGCTGAAGGATAGTTCCACTTCCTCTGCTACGTGTATGGAACTATTCGCACCCATGCACTGATTAGCATGACTTCATGCACTGCCAGCTCATAATAAACGGCAGTAGCACAATCCTTACCAGGTTGCTCT
This sequence comes from Lissotriton vulgaris, assembly GCF_964263255.1. Lineage (NCBI taxonomy): Eukaryota > Metazoa > Chordata > Amphibia > Caudata > Salamandridae > Lissotriton > Lissotriton vulgaris. The sequence continues at coordinate 1,358,657,315 of NC_141687.1, forward strand.
TTCTACCACCTTCTATATCACTTAATTCTCTCGCACTTAACCAGTGTTGCACCACACACTGTTCACCATAAGTCACTTATTCTTGTTACCATAGTCCTTGTAAATAAATGTATATATTTTCCCTTTTTTCCCCCTTTAGGCATTTAGAGGCTAAATCATTTTTAAGGCTTTCATTGAAATTGTCCTGATGATGGGCCCCGTGATTTACTAGGGGTCCGAAACGCCGTCGACCCTTTAAGCACCAAAACTAAAACGTGATTACTATGTGTTTTAAGGTGCTTAGTTGTGATACTCTGTACAATTGCATTTATGTTGGAGATACTTGCTTTGCCTTATAAAGCCCTTCTTTGCTTTCTACATCCACCCTTTGTACCCGTTCTGTAAGTGCTGGGCACAGGCTTGTGTTCCACACTGGCTGACTTGTGGAAGGTACTCTGTGTGATTTAACTACATGAAACTTGAGTAAAAACTCTGAAAGACCACTGTCCGGCTGGACATGTCTCTCTAAATATAGATTGACTCTGTCTATATTTCATTTGTTCTCAAATCACCTGTATGCATGGGACCAATGTTGTTTGAAAAAAAGTTAATACTCTTTGGGCTAAGTCGGGTATTACCAGATCTCATGGCGGTTCTTCGGTGAAAGTCATCTAGATCTTAGAGCTTGGCAGAAGAGGTATCTCAGTGGTTTCCTCATTGATCCCCAATGTGTTTCGGTACTAGTAGGCGAGTCGCCATTTTAAACAGTCTATGTCCCTCAGCTTACTGAGTGTGAGTACAGACATCTAGGGTGTGATTTGAAGTAATATTGAAGGGGAATGAGCACAAAAAAAGAGAAGAAAAAAAACTGAGCAATGCCATGGCTTGTTTCTAATATTCAGCCTCTTCTCTCCCATGTGCCCCCTTCCAGATCCTCCTCTCCTTCTGCATTCAGTCAGCACCCTCCTACCCAATAGTCATCCGCCACCAGGTGCACCACCACGTCCATCATTACCACCACATCCACCACCACGTCCCCCACATCCACCACCACCAAGTCCACCACCACCACCACTGCCATGTTCACTAACACTACCACCCCCATGTCCACCACCCCACCTTGTCCACCACCATCATGTCCAACACCACCACGTCCCCCACTACTATGTCCACCACCACCACTACCACATCCACTACCACCCCCACGTCCACCACCACCACCACGTCCAACACGTCCACCACTACCAAGTCCACCACATCCACCACCACCATGTCCACCACATCCACCACCACCATAAGGTGCACCACCACCATGACCAACACGTCCACCACAACCATGTCCTCCACCAGAACCATGTCCATGACCACCATGTCTACCACTACCACATCCACCACCAGCAAGTCCACCACCACCACCACCACCACGTCAACCACAATGTCCACCACCAACACCATGACCTCCACCACCACCATGTCCAAAACCACCATCCACCATTTCCACAACCACCACCACCATGTCCACCACCACCACCAAGGCATCCGCCACATCCTCCACCACCACCACATCCAAAACCACCACATCCACATTCACCACTACCACATCTACCACCACCATGTCCACCACCACCACATCCACAACCACATCCACCACCATGTCCACTACCACCACCCCGTCCAACACCACATCCACCACGTCCAACACTACCACATCCACCTCCACCACGTCCACCACCACCATCTCCACCACCACATCTACCACCAGCACCACCACCACATTCACCACCACCACATCCACCATGTCCAACAACACCACCATCACCACCATGTCCACCACCATCACATCCACCATGTCCACCACCACTACATTCACCATTACCACATCCACCACCATGTCCACCACCACCACATTCTCCTACACCACGTCCCCCACCACCACCATATCCACCACCACCACCACATCCACCACCACCACCACCACATCCACCACCACCATGTCCAACACATCCACCACCACCACCATCACCACCACATCCACCACCACCATGTCCACCACCACATTCACCAAGGCCACCACCACTACCATGTCCACCACTACGTCCACCACCACCATGTCCACCACCATGTGCACCACCACCACCAAATCCACCAACACTGCCACCACATCCACCACCACCATGTCTACCACCACTACCATCACCACCACCACGTCCACCACTACAACCACAAAGGCCACCACCACATCCACCACTACCATGTTCACCACTACATCCACCACACCACATTCACCTTCATGTCCACCACCACATCCACCACCACTATGTTCACCACCACCACCATGTCCACCACCACCACCACCACAATGTCCACCACCACATCCACCAACACCACCACCACAAGCACCACCATTCATCACATCCACCACCACCATGTCCACCACCAACATGTCCACCACCACAATGTCCACCACATCCACCACTACCAGCACCACCACATCCACAACCAACACCACATCCACCATTACCATGTCCACTACCATGCCCACCACCACTTCTTCCTCCACTACCACCATGTCCTCCAACACCCCCACATCTACCACCACCATAAGGTTCACCACCACCATGTCCAACACGTCCACCACAACTATGTCCTCCACCTCCACCATGTCCACGACCACTATGTCTACCACTAGCACTTCCACCACCACTAGGTCCACCACCACCATGTCCACCACAACATCCACTACGACCACAATGACCTCCACCACCACCATGTCCAAAAGCACAACCCACCATTTCCACAACCACCACCACCATGTCCACCACCACCACCAAGTCAACCACCATATCCTCCACCACATCCAAAACCACCACATCTACCACTACCACATCCACCACCACATCCACAACCACATCCACCACCATGTCCACCACTACCACCACATCCAACACCATGTCCACCACTACCACATCCACCACCACATCCACCACCACATCCACCACTACCATTTCCACCAACACCACCATCACCACCACGTCCACCACCACATCTACCACCACCATGTCCACAACCACCACCATGTCCACCACCACGTCCACCACCACCACATCCACCACCACATCCACTACTACCATTTGCACCAACACCACCATCACCACCACGTCCACCACCACCACATCCACCACCACCATGTCCACCACCACCACCATGTCCACCACCACGTCCACCACCACCACATCCACCATTTTCACCCCCACATCTACCACCACCATGTCCACCACCATCACGTCCACCACATCTACCACCACCACCATATCCACCATTACCACGTCCACCACCATGTCCACCACTACCACATCCTCCTCCACCACCACTTCCTCCACCACCTTCATGTCTACCACCACCACATACACCACCACCACCACCACATCCACCACCACCATGTCCACAATGTCCACCACCATCACCACCACATCAACAACCACCATGTCCACCACCACCATGTCCACCACCACATCTACCAAGGCCACCACCACCACCACATCCACCATTACCACATCCACCACTGTGTCCACCACCACCATGTCCACCACCACATCCACCACCACCATGTCCACCACCACCACCATGTCCGACACCATCACCACAATGTCCACCACCACATCCACCAACACCACAACCACCAGCACCACCACATTCACCACATCCATGTCCACCACCACTGAAGGATGCAAAACTTTTACAAGGCCGGACTATACTTATCAATAGCCCATATATAAAATAAAAGAATGATAAGGCAGTCGGCAATGGAGAAGGTCGAATTGTTTATTCAATCAAATGCAAGCCCTGGCAGGGGAGCCTCGGTCTACATGACCCATGGAGGTGCGCAGAGGAGACTGGCTGTGTACAAATGATACAAAGCATATATACGTTTTCACATATTCAAGTTAACACCCTACAAGGAAAAATACAAGTTGTCAGTGAGCCAGAAGGAAGACCCATATAAGGCACTATTGATTGCTGGTAGCTTGGCCGGAGCTATTCCAGGGGCAGCTCGGTGAGGTGCCCTCTTGTCTATCTAGAGCCCAGGGAGTACAGGAACGGGCTCTGCTAGAATGCACTCATCCCACAAGAGGGGCAGGTGTGACCTTGGGTTTCCCTGAGCTGCACACAAAAGATCAGAGAAGGAGGCCAAGCCTGTCAACATGGTTTCGTACCAAAAACTAAGTCACGTGACTTCTGGGAAGCAGTACATGAACACGGGGAAACGAAACAAGATGGCCGCAGTTATATCAATAGGTCTAAAATAGGCCTGCATGAATCAGTCATAAAGCATACATATATTACGTGATACTATATGTTTATTCATATGCATATACAGTTATATGGTACATAGTGGGCCAATCATGAGTACATCTAATTTTATATCCCAACACCACCGCAACGTCCACCATGTCCACCAATACCAGCACCACCACATCCACCACCACCATGTCCACCATTACCATGTCCACCACCACGTACACCACCATGTCCACCACCACATCCACCAACACCACCACCACATCCACCACCACTATGTCCACCAACACTACCATCACCACCACGTCCACCACCACCATGTCCACCACCACCACATCCACCACCACCATGTCCACCACCACCATGTCCACCACGTCTACCACAATGTCCACCACCACATCCACCAAGGCCACCACCACCACCACATCCACCACTACCACGTCCACATCCACCACCACCACATCCACCACCAACACCACATCCACCACCATGTCCACCACCACCACCATGTCCACCAGCACCACCACCATGTCCACCAGCACCACCACATGCACCAACACCACCACCACATCCAGCACCACCACATTCACCACATCCACCATCACTATGTCCACCACCACGTCCACCACCACAACATCCACCACCACATTCACCACTACCCTCACCACCACATCCACCATCACCACATCCAGCACCATCACATCCACTAACACCACCACATCCACCACCACAACATCCACCACCACATCCACCTCCACCACCATGTCCACCACCACCATGTCTACCACCACAATGTCCACCACCACGTCCACCACCACCACATACACCACATCCACCACCACATCCACCACCAAATCTACCACCACAATGTCCACCACCACGTCCACCACCACCAGATACACCACATCCACCACCACATCCACCACCAAATCTACCACCACCATGTCCACCACAACCACCACCACCACATCCACCACCACATCCACCACCAAGTCCACCACCACCTCCACCATCACCATGTCTGCCACCATATCAACCACCACCATGTCCACTACCATCACATCCACCACCACCACGTCCACCACCATGTCCACCACCACATCCACCTCCACCATGGCCACCACCACATCTACCACTACCATGTCCACCATTAGCACATCCACCTACATCACGTCAACCACCACCAGCACCACATCCACCACCACCAGCACCACATCCACCACCACCACATCCATCATTACCACGTCCACAACCATGTCCACCACAACCACGTCCTCCACCACCACCACATCCTCCACCACCACCATGTGCTCCACCACCTCCACGTCCTCCACCACCACCATGTCCACCACCACCACATCCACCACCACCACATCTACCACCATGTCCACCACCCTGTCCACTACCACCATGTCCTCTACCACCACTATGTCCACCACCCCATGCCCACCACTTCCACCACCACCATGTCCACCAACATGTCCACCACAACCACCATGTCCTCCACTACCACCACATCCACCACCACCATCACATCCACCACCACCACCACATCCACCACTACCACATCCACCACCACTACAACATTCACCACTAACACGTCCACCACCACCACCATGTCCACCACCACCAAATCCACCACCATGTCCATCACCACGACACCCATCACCACGTCCACCAACACCATGTCCACTACCAGCACCAAGTTCTCCACCACCACCATATCCACCAACACCTCCACCACCACCACATCCACCACCACCACATCCACCACCACCAGGTCCACCACCACCACATTCACCACCACCACATCCACCACCACCATGTCCACCACTACCACATCCACCAACACCACCACATCCACCACCACCACCACCACCAAATCCCCAAGAATGTCCACCACCACCACATCCACCACCATGTCAACCACCACCATGTCCACCACCACCATCATATCCACCATGTCCTCCACCACCACCATGTCCACCATTACCACATCCACCACCATGTCCACCACCACCGCCATGTCCACCACCACCACATCCACTACGTCCACCACCACCATGTCCTCCATCACCACCATGTCCACCACATCCACCACTACAATGTCCACTAATATGTCCACCGCCACATCCACCACCACCACAACCACCACCATGTCCACCACCACCATGTCCACCACCACCCTATGTCAACCACCACCATGTTCACCACCACCACGTCCACCACCACCACATCCACCACTACCACATTCACCACCACCATGTCCACCACCACATCCACCACCACCACGTCCACCACCATGTGCACCTCCACCACATCCACCACAACCATATCCAGCACCACCACTACGTCTACAACTACCACCACCACCTCCACCACCACCATGTCCACAACCACCACCTCCACCACCACCACATCTACCACAACCACATCCACCACCACCATGTCCACCACCACATCCACCACCACCAGATCCACCACCACCACATTTACCACCACCATGTCCACCACCACATCCACCACCACCACATCCACCACCATGTTCACCTCCACCACATTCACCACCACCATATCCACCACCATCACCATGTCTACCAGCACCACATCCACCATCACCACCACATCCACCATCACCACCACGTCCACCACCATGTCCACCACCACATCCACCACCACCATGTCCACCAACACGTCCACCACAACCACCATGTCCTCTACTACCATCACATCCACCAACACCGCCACATCCACCACTAACACATCCACCACCTCTACAACATTCACCACTAACACATCCACCACCACCAGGTCCACCACCATGTCCACCACCTCCACCACCATGTCCACCACCACAACATCCACCACCACGTCCACCACCACCATGTCCACTACCACCACCAAGTCCTCCACCACCCCCATGTCCACCAAAACCACCACCACCACATCCACCACCACCACAATGTCCAACACCACCACATCCACCATCACCATGACCACTACCACCACATCCACCACCACCATGTCCACCACCACCACATCCACCACCACCACATCCAATACCATCACCACCACATCCACCACCACCTCATCCATCACCACATCCACCGCCACCACATACACCACCACCACCATGTTCACCACCACTGACACTTCTTCCACCACCACATCCACCACATCCTCCACCACCTCCACCATCACGTCCACCACCAAACCACCACCACATCTACCACAACTATGTCCACCACCACCACATCCTCCACCACCACGTCTACCACCATCACCACCACATCTACCACCACCACATCCACCACCATGTCCAGCACCACCACCACATCCGCCACCACCTCGTCCACCATCTCATCCACCACCACGTCAACCACCATATCCCCCACCACCACGTCCACCACCATCACCTCGTCCACCACCAGCACCATGTCTACCACCACCACTTCCACCACCACCATGTCCACAACCCCCACCTCCACCACCACCACGTCTACCACAACCACATCCACCACCACCATGTCCACCACCACATCCACCACCACCATATCCACCACCACCACATCCCCCACCACCACATTAACCACCACCATGTCCACCACCACCATGTCCACCACCTCATCCACCACCTCCACCACATCCACCATCACCACCATGTCCACCATCACCTCCACGTCCACCACCACATCTACCAACACATCCACCCCCACCACCTCCATCACCACCACATCCACTACCATGTGCACCTCCACCACATCCACCACCACCATATCCACAACAACATCCACCACCACCATGTCCACCACCACGTCCACCACCACCATATCCACCACCACCACATCCACCACCACCACATCCCCCACCACCACATTCAAGACCACCATGTCCACCACCACCATGTCCACCTCCTCATCCACCACCTCCACCACATCCACCATTATCACCATGTCCATCATCACCCCCACGTCCACCACCACCACATCGACTACCATGTTCACCTCCACCACATCCACCACCACCATATCCACCACCACCACGTCTACCACCACCACCACCACCACATCCACCACCACATCCACCATTACCACCACATCCACCATCACCACCATGTCCACCACCATGTCCACAACCACATCCACCACCACCATGTCCACCACCACCACCACGTCCACCACCACCACCATGTCCTCCACCACCACCACGTCCACCACCACCACCACGTCCACCACCACCACATCAACCACCACCACATTCCCCACTGCCACATCCACCACCACATCCACCACCACATCCGCCCCCACCATCACCTCCACCACCACCACCTGTGATGGATAAAGTGTCACTGGAGGGCAGGGGTAATAGGAGTGTCAAGCCTGGCTGTACATGGGACATTTAAGCATGCATTGGGTGTAAGAAGATGGGAATAGGGGCTAGAATTATTACACCAGAAACAAGATACATTTTAAAAATGTGCAATCTCGCAGGGGCTCCTGTAAAAGCACTTGCAGCATCTCTACCTCACAGTGGCATACCTGCATGAGCCACTCACTCAAAACAAGCATTGGCATAGCCAATAGGTCTCACCTTTGAGGCCTTATAAGTGTTTAGCCATGCAACACTTGATGTTGTTGCACCAAGGATATTGTGCTGGATAACTAAACACTTATAAGGTCCCAACAGTGAGACCTACTGGCTATGCCACTGATTGTTTTATATTGTTCTCAGTTTAACAAAGATGGAAGATGGCAGCCTGTGGGGGGGACCTTATAGCACATTAGAATGTTCATTAAAGTCCTGTATTCTTCAATTGTTGCTGCTGAGATGTGGCAATAAAGGAGATTTGCATAATATTAGCCTCTGTGTCTTTTGAGGATGTTTTGCAAAACAAGTACAACCAACCCCAACAACCCCAAGCAGGAATACATGGTCCAGACGCTGCAGAGGGAAGGAGAAGGAGGGCAGAGATCACACAACATTACTTTTAACACATGTAAGACACTTGCACTGCAGATTTATTTGTGACATGCTCTGTTTATCAAGGTTTATTTGAAAAGCATTGAAAAGAAAACATGTAGACATCATAATGGCTCTTTGTTAAAGTAAACTTAAACATAATGACTTATTGAAAACTGTTCAAAAGCATAACTCTTATGATGTCAAATGTATCATGTCACTTTAGGAAACATGCTATTTCCTTCTACCTCTCACCCCTAAGGCTTTACTTGTGACATTGTCAGTGCCCTTGCCCATGCTGGTTCCTTTGCAACGTTTCCTATTGCTGCGGCATTCAACACTTTGGCTACTACTCCCTTGCTCTGCTCCATCTGCCCCACAATGACTGACCGCCTGTTCAACAGGCATTTCAATATTTCTCACAACTGGCATGTTATTTGTTAAAGTCATGATTGAGGACATTCCTCTGGAAACATAATCACAGCACTTTGTCAGGCCCTTTTGCATGGCAACTGTATTCTTGAAAAGCTGTGTTGTGGCCATGCACATCCTATTTATTGCCCTAGTGCATGATTGCATTGTGGTGAAAGACCGGTGTGACCTTTTTGACTGTAATAAATATTGTGCCTGCATTGTTGTAGACATGGAATCCATGGAAGCAGCAATTCTGTCAAGTTTTTCTGAGGACACCATATGTGCATTTTCCATGAGGGCAGACATTTTTGATAAACTTGTACTAATGTCATTGAAATCAACACTGATGTCATTGATTTTCCTTTTAATGACCCTAATGTCTTTACCTTGCAGATGCTGAATTTTTAAAAGCTTCAATTCCACCACACTGGCACTGGTGTCATCATCATTATTAGATCTGCGCTGACCATAACGTGTCCTGCGTCTGAAAAATTGCTGCAATCTCTGACGTCTGGCAACCTGTCTTTCTGGAGGAGCAGGGTTTTGGGGAGTATTTTGGACTTCAGCAACATCATTTTGTGGTACATCGCTGTCAGAATCCAGAAGTCGACGTACTCTTTGACGTCGATTACTTCTCTGGACTGTTGGAGAGGATGGTTGTGAACGACTTTCTACAGAATTAAGCAAATCCTCAGTGAAAGACTCAGCAAAGTCTATGAAGTGTGTGCCCAGGTCTGCATCTATGGTTAAAGAAGTGAAAAAAAATTACTATGTGTGAAAAGTACTTTATGTTGCTTTAAATAAAGTACTTATTTTTCAAATCCACTACATGTTTACAGCCTACTTTCCTTGTCTATTACCATATGTAAGTCTTTATGTTTTCAGAAAACACAATTGACAATCTTTAACAACATATGTGATGAACTAAACTACAAGTACCATGATGCATTGCAACTACTATGAAAATTGGTATTGCACACACATCCATAGGTGAAGCATTGAAGCAGATGGTGAGACACACCAACATCACTTATGGTGTACTTTGACATGGCCAGTTAAGACAAACATTACATAGAGACACACAGAAAAGATTTGTACCTTGAGAAGTTCCTGGTGGCTCTGATGTGTCAATGTCTATTAATCATATCACCGCTTCTGTGCAAAGGGTTCCTTCAACAAGGTCCTCAATGGGTGTATTTGGCTTGTCTTTGGGAGGTCCTCCACCAGTCCTTCTGGCAGTCTTGATGCGTGTCGCAATTGTTTCCTTTGCGCGATTGCGCAGATCATACCATCTTTTCTGCAAGTTGGTGATGTCCCTTTGTGCTACGCCTACAGCATTCACTTTGGCCTGGATAGCCAGCCAAAGCTTCCTTTTCACTCCTTCAGGCACCTTAAGGGACTGTTTGCCAAACAACTGCTCATTTCTTGCTGTGACCTCTTCTACTAAAATCTCCAACTCCTGGTCACTAAATGTAACCTTTCTTTTCCTTGCATGCTGCTCTTTAGACACATTTTCTTGCTCCATTGCTTTGAAAAATTAATCAGGCTCCTCCACTTCCAACAGGCACTGCTCCAACTTCTAGATGTCTCTCCTGCAGTTCAAATGCTGAATCAGGTGCATTTGATTGCTTCCCTAGCTTCCTGACAGTAATTGCAATGAGATGCATCATGTGTGCGATCTCGCATTTTGCGAAATCGCAAAATGTGAATTCGCAAATAAGAATTCGCATTTTCATGCGATTCGGTAAAAATTGCGATTTTTAGCGAATCGCATAATTTTTGCGAAAATTTTGATGCATTTCATTATGCGATTCCTTATTTGCGATTCCCTAAAAATTGCAAATAAGGAATCGCAAAATATAACAATGATGCATGTGTCCGTTAGTCTTTAGCATTCAGCATAAGGTAAAATGGCAAGGCATGTGTATTAAGTGTCTGGAAAGAGGCATTAACCTACTCTAGGAACATGCACTAATATAAACAATTGAAAGAAATGTTGCAGTGCACGTTGTATCTTTCCCTCTCATCCAATGAGCTTCGGGTATTCTTCGAAGAACATACTCTCATCTCTCTTTCTCACATTAGATGCAATAGACTACAGAAATGTATCATGAAATGTGAAACATTATTCCAATTGTGTCAATGTATGAGGCATTTTGATTTCTAGACTTCATTTTCCCATGAGCATGACTACATATCTAACCTTCTTAAAACATTAGCTGTCTGTTAACTAAACAATAGACTATGTGAAATAGAAACATCAACTGCAATGAAATATTGAATAATCGAAATATTATTCAGCATCTATTCTTTTCAGTCTAAAATGAGGAAAATATGTTAAAGGGGTCAACATTTCTATTTATGCACATTTTGTGTGAACTATTTTATTTAATGATAAAGATTTTCCAGCAAACATATTTTCAAAACATAATCAATAAGAAACATTCTGCAGTGTTATATGAAGCTTACATTAAAGGCCTCTTGGGATGCGCGGCTAAGCCTATTTGGTTAAGCCACTAGTAAAATAAAGCTGCTTTAGTTATTTTGAGGCCTAGTTATATTAAATAAAGCAAGGTACTGAATTTTGCTCATTTTACATTTTGTGTCAGTTCAATATAAATTCCATGTTAGCATATCATATGTGACTTTACCTATTTATTTGAATTGTTATGCATATTAATTAAACTTTTGTTTCAAATCTGAGGATAGCGGTTACCTTAAAGTGGCCAGGTTGGGAAGAAATAGCACACATGATATTGATACTGCCAAGAACCTCTGCTCTAAAGGAACATTCGGAGATCCTTTTACAACCTTTATTTCTTTAACAGTGCAGACATATTTTCATCTGTGCATATATGGGTAGGGAAATTGCTGTTTAGGCTTCAACCATTCACATGTGTTGCAGTAAAGGCAGAGTCACTTTTTCTTTAGTCATCAGAGAACTACTCTATGTTCATGATGTTGTCTCCCTAGTATGTATTGAACTATCCTAACTGTTGCTGATAACACCCTACAATGCCATATGCAGTCTCCAGAGTGGAGTACTTCAGCAGCAGACACTATTCAAAACACATTGTGGAAAATATCCAATATATTTTAAGTCCCTGTGAAACTGCAGCTGGTGGTAGTCTACGTAGAAATACCCAGTTAATATTTGTCATGATTTAATCAATGTTATGTGTTATGTCATAATCTCTTGATGTCAATTTTGGAACCCTTATTTTCGCATAGATTCTCACTTGGATTCGTCAACTATCTTTTTGACTGTCAAATATGTGAATAGTGAGAGGCTTTGCCATTTATATTGAATGTCTGCCATATAGAAGTTGTTCCCTCTGTTTCTCGACTTTGAATGAAAAAAGAAAATAATTCTGAAATCATGCAGAGCCAATGGCTGCTTCCTTCCTTCAATTTGCAGTTCGATTTCCTTGTTGATCCGATTACCATACCCACAAAAAGTTTATCCTATTCTTTTAGAATCATACTCAATTCACATATCCTGCATCAGTTCAGTGAAGCTGAGGGTAAACAGCGTGCCCTTGCAAGCTGCAGGTATGAAGGTTTTCACAGTCACTTAAGTTTGTCCTTAAGACATATGTGTTTAATCGATCATGACTTTTGCAGCACAGTAATGGAAATTGTGCAGCAAAGTATTTCATTTTTGCAGTATTTCACTACTATTTTAGTATTTTTACTTGTGCTTTAAGGATCTGAAAAGTAGTATACAATCCTTTTTGTACATTTCATGCATGTGATGCATAGAAAGGTTTTTTGATGGAGTGTTGGATGGGTCATTACACTCCTAGCTCAGTAATGAACAGGCTTAAATTATAAATGTTTTAATTATTTACTCGTTCTTTATGCAATCTTAATTTTTGGCATTAAGCCATAAAATACAATAATAAAATAAAAATGTTACAAATGCAAAATCTTACATAGAAATTCACACATGAAATAGGATTATAATCCTTTAACATGTTTGTAAAAACATTAAGAAGATTTAAGAAAAACTTTCAAAGTTAGATTGACACAAATTCACGTAACGATTGTCCACATGTGTGATTGATAACGTGTGAGCATTTACTCTCAAGTAGGCGATTTAAAAAGTACATATCACAGTGCATATCCTAGGAAACAATACAACGTCTATTGTTACCAGACATTGTGATAAAACTATTAGGAGCAAGCTTTTGGTCTTTAGTCTTAAATTGTACATGCCTGTTTTATTCCGATCTTACCATTCGTAGTCCTAAGTGTTGGGGTCATCTGAAGCAGGTACAATGAACTTCTTCCTAATACACCATATTGTGAACAAATATTATGACACTGCAAATACAATATGCTGCCTTGTGTCCGTTTCGAGTATTCTTAAAGTTTCCTTATGGTGGGCAAACCCCAAATTCCTACAAATAGTTATGATCTATTTTGACTTGGCCAAACTGTACGTTGGGCAAAAAGAGGATAACGCGTGCACAGTTTCAGTAGATCTGCCACAGTTTGGACATGCCTGGTCATCTCCACTATTAGAGGATGACCAGTTATGGGTGAAAGCATGCAAGGGTAGTGATCCATGTCTAAACTGAAGGTGCAACTTTCTTGCAAGATTGGGCTCCACCACATCCATGAATGTTTCAGCTTTCTATAGGGCCTTGTGCTGTAAAAACCTATCCATCAATGCGCCCATGGATGGATTTGCTAGTAAGCTATCTAAATTTAGCTATTTGAAACTTTCCTTTAGGTCCCTTTCTAATGTATCCCTCTGGGTTGTCCCATAGCCTGCGTTTCCTATTTTGCCTATTGTATCTCTGATATGCTTCAACCAGGGTGGATCACAGGCCCCCCACATTTACAATAGCATTTTTAGCACTTGTTAATACATATTCAGTTCTCGGGTGGCCTATATCCTTGTCCAGTATTGTATGGGCTTGATCGCTGTCCCTTTCGCAAAGGGTCTAACCCCAATATCTAGCCTCAGTGGAAGTAGTGTTGTGCCGGGTTGTAAGCTAAATAGCTGCCTCAGAAACCTATTCTCTGATACTGTCAGTGCATTAACTGTCTTGTGTCCCCAAAGCTCTGATCCATATAACCTAAAATACAAAGGCTATAGATGTGCATTATTGGGGAAATGGTTTTGTGAAATGATCCCCTAAATAATTTCAACAACCCACCACTGTGTCGCTCAAGGGTGAGTCTACTTTTGGAGCTATAAGCTTGCCAATCCATATTTTAACTCAAGGTCACCATCAAATACTAGAAAGTATGTACCTCCTCTAGTAGCTTTGGCTTTTGTAGAGCTGCATGAGTTGAACACCATGTGCTAGTGACTTGTTGATATTTATTTCCAAACCCCTAAGTAGGCAATATCAACAAACACCATGTATAGTCTGCCATACTCCAATGTGACAATTTTCCAGTGGAAATGTTGTAGTCTGAAAACCTGATCAACAGTAGAGGTAGAATTATGGAAACCAGCTGGTAGGAGAGTTAAAATGTCCTTAGCGTCAATCCATTCTTGCAGTCTTCTTGGTATTATTACCTCAGTACTGATAATGGGAGTGTATCCCTCATTATCGGGTGTCTCCCTTTTATCTGCCACAGGTTACTTCCCCGTTTGATCTGGAGGAAGACTGGACTTGTTTCCAGTATACAATTATGAGAAGAGCTATATCCAACTATCTGCTTCTATGTTGTTCTCTATAGGAGCACTTCCTTCTGTATTCCCTATGGCTATGATATTACAAAAGGAGGAATGATTGTTATGCTTAACTGCAGTTAGGAGAGATTCCCATCTGCCTTGGTCCCATTCCTTTTTAGTAGTGTTGGTAATATTTTGTAGGCAGCTCCCTTCTCTTGTATTTTAGTTATGATACCAAGATGGTGGATTTCACCGGGTAGCCCTATCTTTGGATACTTTATCAAATATGACTTTAAGTCCATCCCCGAGTTTTGAGTGAATCTCACTGATCTTTGCCACGGGGCTGACCAGATCCTGGGTCATAACCAAATTAAGAAGCTCACCCAGAGCCTTTTCCACCCTAAAATAAAGGATTTTTATTGTGCTGAATAACCCTCCATTTGTTTGCCCTTCTGTTTGTAGTCAATTGGAGCCTGTCATCATAATGGTCAGGTCTATTGCCTGGTGGCTTTTGCACAGGTAAATTGAGTTCTAAAGAGAGCACATTGTGGTTGCTATTGTGTCTCTCCATTATTACCATATCATTGTTGTGAGGCCAGAGTCTAAAATGTACTAGTATGTAATCAATTAGACTAGAAGACCCAATGAAACTGAAGGTGTGCCTTCCCCCTTATCGAAAGAGCTTCCACCGTTGCAAGCACGGATACTTTAGTTTAAGGTTAGGTCATTAATTTGGAGTGCCAGTGGGGACCATATTTTAATGGGTGGTAGCATCATCTCAGGGACTTCCCATATTTGTTCTTCCTCCAAGATGGTGTTGTTAGAGTTGGAGACAAATGGCTCAAAATGCCAATTAAAATCACCTCACAAAGTTAAAAGACCCCCCGGGCAAGGTTGCCATGTGAGCAACAAGGAGCTTCACGATGGGCGATTCCTGCCCATGGGTCTAGAGGAGAATGTGAGGTGGACACAAAGGATGTCATCAGAGGCTATATCCACCTGTTTTGCTGAGCACCCACGACGGTCTCCTACCCATGTAAATAGGCCCCCTGAGGGTCTGCCCCTTCCTTTCCCACTAGATGTTCCCAGCTTTTTGAATTCCAATAGTGAGCCAGGTATCCTGTAATAAACATACATCATAAAACCCTAGAAATTGGCTCCATTCCAGACAATCGAGTCTCTAGGCTAATCCAGGAACGTTCCTTGAGAGTATCTTCACTAGACGTTTTAGTTGGACCTTTTTTCCATCATTCTGTTTTTCCTACTACCCTAAATGGCTCTCCTTTATTAAGCTAGCCTTCCAGGTGTTCCTGCCCTCAAACCTCCCACCCAGATGGTCGCTGCTTGTACTATTTGAACCCTGGTTTTCCACCACCACATCGTTTATAATCAATACATTGCCCCTCACACAGTCTTGTTGATGCTCACGCAAGGAGTTCAGGTTTTTTTTTTTTTTTTTTTAATATTTTTATTAAGTTCTTGGCAGAGAATCAATGACATAATGATTACCAAATATCCGACATATAAATCTAAACATACTAAACTGAAAATACACTGAAATTGCCCGAGATAGGTACAGATCAAACAAAAGATTGTATTTAAACAAACACATACTGTCCGAGATCCCGGATATCCAGCGTTATACGCTTTTCTCAGTCAAAGTAATCTTTCCAGATTTTAGTAAATTTACGTAAAGCTCCAATCCTTTTTGCATACCTCAATTCACTATTTCTAACTCTCTTGATTTTTTGAAAACATTCATCTGCAGTTGGAATTATTTCTGATTTCCAATATTTAAGAATAAGAGATCTGGCAATTGCAACAATGATGTACAAAAGCTTCACCAAGGAATCTTCCAAATTAAGCTCTGGATCAACCCCAAGTATAATCAAATTATTATAGTTATCGATCTTAAAATGTAAATATTGAGACAATATAAAAAACATATTTTCCCAGAAAACCTTGATTTTGGGACAAAAGGCAATAATATGGGACCAATTAGCCAAATCAGGTTGAGTGCATCTAAAACAATTAGACGTTGCATTACTATACATTTTGGACATCGTTGCCGGTGTATAATACAATAGCCATTTGCTAAAAAAGAGCATACGTCTCCAGTTTGCCCCTCTAAGGACCGTGAAGTTTAATTTATTTAGTGTTGTCCAGTTTATTTCCTTTAAATTAAAGTTTTCATGTTTCTGCCATTTATTTATCGCTTTGGCACTCAGATCCTCCTCCCTATTTTCTGCCAAACTTTTCCTCCATGTTCCCGCCCTCTTGAATACTGGGGACCAAAAGATATCGTTCGTTAAATTAGAAATCTGGCTTAATTGTGTTATATCAATAATACTCAGTAACCTATACAGCGCTACATATGAGCCCATAAGAAGAAAATTACCGCTTATTAACACTGCCATCTCATCGGGAGTCAACCAGACTCCAAATTTAATAAAATTTGATAAGTTAATGAACCCATATCTTGCCCAGGTAAGTGTAATGTCTAATTCTAATCTGGTCCCTAATCTAAAAACAGCCTCTCT
The DNA here is from genome assembly GCF_964263255.1 of Lissotriton vulgaris. Lineage (NCBI taxonomy): Eukaryota > Metazoa > Chordata > Amphibia > Caudata > Salamandridae > Lissotriton > Lissotriton vulgaris. The sequence continues at coordinate 1,358,675,141 of NC_141687.1, forward strand.
TAATGGAGTTACTAGGGACAGGAGAGAGAGTGAGTACCTTTTCAGCATAACATCTCGCTTTTTAAGAAACCAACGCAAAGTCTTGTATCTGACTAATTTGGGGGATTTAAAAATCGCGAGAGGAGAAGGTATTTTGGATTCTTTGCAGATTAAGTCAAAAAAAAAATTAATAAACAATACATCTCCAAGTGCTGGATATTTAAATCTCGAAAGATACTGCACAAAATATGCATAGTAATAGTCTTTTAAATTTGGTAGGCCCAATCCACCGTGATCCTTATCTACACATAAGGTTTCTATAGCTAATCTTGGAGTCTTTTTTGCCCAAATGAAGGCTGAAAAAAGAGATTCAATCTTGGAAAAAAAAATGCCAGGAAGGGAACAAGAAATGGTTGAAAACAAAAAGTTGAAAAGTGGGAGTATTGACATCTTAATTAATGCTACTCGGCCCAAAATAGATAAAGGAAGTGCATCCCATCTTAGGAACATAGCACGGACTTTCCTAATCAAGGGTTCAAAATTAAGCGTGTATAGATCACGTACTGTAGATGAAAAATAAACCCCTAGGTATCTTTTGGGTTTATTAGTTATACATCTCCGAATATCTGGATGCAGGTCCGGATTGTTATTCCCGCTAATAATAATCTCAGTTTTCCGCTTATTAATACGATACCCCCCCAATGCTTCAAATTGTGAAAAAATGAGAAAGGCTTGTTCTTGTGACTGCATATCGGATTTCAACAGAAGCATAATATCATCTGCGTACAGTTTGATCTTATCCATACCATCTATCGGTGGAGAAATATTTTTATTTTTTCTTATTGCAGATGCTAGAGGCTCGATAAAAAAAGCAAAAAGAGTGGGGGAGAGAGGGCATCCTTGTCTCGTTCCTCTCTGAACAGGAATAGACCCAACCATCAATTTATTGATTAGAATATGGGCTTTTGCTCCCTGGTACAAATTTCGAATCAAAGTGATGACTTGAGAAGGTATACCAAATCGATATAAAATAAAAAAAAGAGTGTCCCAAACTACTAAATCAAAAGCTTTTTCTGCGTCTAAAAGAAGAATTAAAGCTGATACCTTACGAGTTTCAAAAAAATCTAGTGCTTCTGCTAAATAATGTGTGTTAGTGAGCAGTTGGCGGCCAGTTATAAATCCATTCTGATCTGTATGAATTAACTGTGACGCAACCTTATTGAAACGAATAGAAAGCAATTTTGTAATGATTTTGTAATCCGAGTTTAATAAAGTTATAGGTCTATAGGAATTTGGGTCTTTTGCATCTTTTCCTTTTTTCACAAAGCTAACCACTGTACCATCATAGAAAGATGTCGGGATTGGTCCCCCCTGAAGCATTGAATTTACTAATAAAAGAAGTATTTCTGAAAGAGAGCCAAAAAGGGTAACAAAAAATTCGGCTGGAAAACCATCTGGGCCGCAAGCCTTACCATGTGGCAAGTTTTTAACTACCTGCTCCAATTCTTTAATAGAGAAAAGAGAAGCCATTGCTTCTTGATCCATATTGGAAAGTGATGGAAGAGAGTATTTATCTAGAAATACATTTAAACTAATTTGGTCCAAAATATGGGAAGAAGAGTAGATATTTTCGTAATGGGTTAACATAATTGCTCCTATTTCTGCCTGATCTGAGGTATCTTCTCCGGTGGTAGGCGATTTTAGAGAACGAATCAGATTGGCTGCGGCTTGTTCTTTTACTTGCCATGCCAAAAATTTCCCAGTAAAGTTGCTATTCTCATAGGATTTCTGCGCTTGCCTATAAAAGATTTCCTCACTTTTTAAGAAATAGTGAGCACTCAGTTCACGTTTTGCTGCATTTAATAGGTTTTTTAACTCTACTGAGGGATTATAATATTTTTGATGTATTAAGGCTTGTATTTTTTGCTGTAGCTGGTTTTTTGTATCACGAAATATAGCTGCCTCCCTTGCGTCCCTACTAATAATAACGCCCCGGATATACGCCTTCAAGGTGTCCCATATAATGTGAATTGGTGCTGTCCCCATATTTCGTTCTACAAAATCCTTAATCTCTGCCTGGACAGACATAACCCAAGGTTCATCATTCAAATAGGATTTATTAAAGACCCATCGTTTCACCACATTAGTCCTTGCGTCTAGCTCAATTTCAAGGACAAGCATTGCGTGATCGGAGAAGCCATTATGTAAAAACTTATGATCTCGACTGGTAAGTATTGAGGAAATGAGAAAAAAATCTATGCGAGAAAATGACTTGTGCCTCCCCGACCAGCATGTATATTCTCTTTTATGAGGGTTTGCTAACCGCCAACATTCAGCTAGATCTAAAGTCCTAATATTGTTAAGAATAATCTGATAAGATTTAGGTTTAGACTGCTTTTTTCCGCCCAGAGTTGAATCAAATTGTGGGTTCATCAATATATTAAAGTCCCCTCCAATAACTATATCCCCGTTGACCATAAGAAGAGATTGAAACATTTCTTCATATATTAAAGGGCAATCGTTAATGGGAGCATAGAAGTTCACAAAAGTAATGGGAGATGGTCTATTCTTAAGTTTACAGTTAGCCCAGCACCAACGGCCCTGTGTATCTGCTTCGGTAAAAATTATTTCTGCCTCTAATTTCTTACTAAAGAATAGTGCAACCCCCCGCTGGGACTCTGAAAAGAAAGAGAAACCTCGATAGTCGGCCCATCCTTTAAACATGGAAAATGTATCTGCCTTAGAAATTGCAATATGAGTCTCTTGTATCATAATAACTGCAGGGTTCTCTGTTAGAATCCATGCCTCTATTGCCCTCATTTTCTTCTTATTATTGAGACCGTTAACATTAAAAGAAATAATTTTCAGACCCAACTTAGACATAGTTCAAACATATAATTAAGGTACATAGCATGCATTTCAGCCCTTATTTCCCCAAACTTCTTAGAACCATCCACACTGTGCTTACAAAATGAGTTAATCATCAAACAAAAATAGCACAATGCACCGTCTCTCCACCAAGAACACTTTTTTTTAAGGTTTTTTTCCCCCCTACCCCCCCCTTGCCTGTGGCCCCCTCCTAACTCACTATCCATTCCCCCCACGCTTGCCACAGCACCCTTTCTTTTAACCCTGAGGTGTAGTGATAGAACACCCCCTAACCCCTGGACCCGTGCTCCTTCCTCCCCTCCCAAAACCAAAGAGTATAGCCATAATGGCGTATAAGAGTAACAAAAGAGAAGTAAAAAATTAAACTGTTCTATCACTATTATACACTTTGCATTTCGTGCAGCAAATCCTGTGCTTCCTCAATATCGGATAGTAGATAGAATTTACCCTTAATCAGAACTCTAAGTTTAGATTGTTGTGCTATCATCGCCTGAGCCCCTTGAGCCTTAAACAGTTGGAGCATCTTTACAAATTCTTTCCTGCGTCTGGCCGCAATAGCTGACATATCTGAGAATATTCGGCATTTCACCGTAGCATTCACAGGAAATTGTCTTTGTTTAATAGCCCTAGACAATATTTGTTCCTTTACCCTAACGTCTGCAAAATTTAATACAATAGTACGTGGAAGGGTAGAGTTCGGAAATGGTCGGGCAGGAACTCTGTGGGCTCTTGTTATAGTGAGGTCTCCTTTATATTCAGGTATCACCCCTTGTTGAAGAAAAGAGGTTACCCATGCCAATGTATCTGACCCCTCAATTCCTTCCGGAACTCCTACGATACGTAGGTTGGACCTCCTATTATAGTTTTCCAACTCATCAAGTTTTAATTCAAGAGCCCTTGTGGTTTTTATAGTCCCTTTAGTGTCTTTTTTAACTTCCACCATTTGATCTTCCAGTGTTGAAATCCGTTCTTCTACTTCCACTAAGCGGGCTGGGAAAGTAGATACTATTTCCTCAATTTTGTCCATTTTATCCAGTCTCTGGTGGATTGCCGAAAGTTCTGCATTTTGCGACCTTTTTATTTCTCTAACTTCATCGAGAATCAGGTTGAGCATATCCTTTACAGACATTCGCATCTCTCCCTCTGTTTCCGTATTCATCTCAAGCAAGGGCCCAAGGTGGTCCGCCGCTCCCCCTTTTGCCCCCCCTCCTGCTTCCATGTCGAGATCTTGAAGTGGCACTGTTGCTGCACTTAATGTATCTATCGTTTTGTCTTTAGAGATAGAGCTATCGAGTGCTAGCTTTGAGTCATGAGCAGAATTAGTGAGAGATACCAAGTTTGAAGGGGTCGCTGCTATACACGGATCCCTTGCAGAGATTATGCCAGTTGAATGATTTTGTATAGCATCTATGCTTGTTAAATTCTTTGGGGGGATCAAATTAGGTGAAAGAGGCGAGATTTTTTTTGTGAAAAGGGGGAACTGCTTAGCCGCCGAAGGAATAGGCAGAGGTAAGGGTGGAAGAGATGAGTCATGGGTTTGAGAAACATCATCAAGGGGAGCTTCAGTCAAATTATCTCCCATTTGCGACTGACTGTCTGTTAACAAATCCTCGACCTCAGAGTTATCAGATGAATGTACTGAGTCATCATCCTTCAGAGAGTTTCCTTCTGTTAATTTAGCAGCTGCCTCCTTTGCCTGCTGTCGCCGTTGTTTGGCTTTGAGACGAGCATTAAGCAGTTTCCCCATTATGCTCACACTAGGCTGGATTGGGGTCGCAAAAAAAAAAAAAAAAAAAAAAAAAGGCTCTGAATAGTATTTGAGTCTTTAATTGGAAAGCATTCTTCCAGGGCCCTGCCGAAGAAAAAAGCCAAGCACTGCGTGTTCTAAACCAGGCTCCACGCTTTCTTCCTAGCAAAGTCGCCGTTTATTTCACCCCTTTAGATGATATGCTATAATGCACTACAAGCACTTCTGCAACCTCCGGAAGTTAAGGGGAATGTATCCTCAGCGAAACAACAGCATATGTCCTTGGTGAAATAAACAGCACACGCCTCCCAGGTGGCTCCGCAGCAAGCGTGCGATTTCACACAAGACACACATTGGACGTCTCTTGTGAGAGACGACGCTACGGTGGAGCTCCACGTCTCCACGTAGCCTGAGCTCCTGTTCCTGACTCCTCCCCCGCCTCGAGGTCAATGGCGTCTGCTCCTGCTGCTTCGGCGTGCCGTGCTGAGTGCCTCCGTGGTTTCTAAGAATACCTGAAATTGCTGAGGGTGATTAAGCCTCTACGGCCGGACTGAAGCCTTCTGCAATTGAAAATCGGCTTTTTAAAGAAATGCGAATGGAGCGAGGTGAGCGGCGCTTTATTTCTAATGGACACTGTTTTTGACGAGAGATACAATGTGTCCGGATAGAACAACCTCGGCTGCGCAATAACGCTGTGCTCGCTTCAAGTATCTCTTCATTTGCTGCCTGCCTGCTGCTCTGATTTACTATGGTTACAGGCATTGTCACTGAAATTGCATTCAATTTGGAAAACGGCCGTAGTGTGGGTGTATACACCCTGTTTCCACTTTTCTTGTATATATCAACTTTTGAGCAAGCACTTTGAGGAAATTTCATCAGTGCACTATAGTACGTTTAAAAAAACAAAAACAAAAAAAAAGTGAAATCTGCCTGAACTCTGCCTGATCGGTGTGCAAGCTGCGCGCTGGGATTCCTGACATGAGTCCACTGTCATCACATGGTTAATTGAGCAAACAGACACTGCTGCCGGAGAAGTCAAGGACGTGGATCACTAATCGCCTTGGAAAGGTACACGCAAGGAGTTCAGGTTTGTTATTTGTGTGAATGCATTAAATTGCTCTGCATGTATATTAAGTGGTGCACCAAATGGGAGCTTATGGGCTGGGTCTGCGGACAACTGGATGTAAGCTACTATTGAAACCCTACCCTCAGAGTTAGTTGTTGTCTCCTCTATGACTGATCCTCTATTTATTTTAGGCCTGGGCGTGAAATTCTGCTCCACTTGCAGAGTTTGCAGAGTTTTTCTCACTCAGCATAGTGTGCGGAGTTCTGAAAAATTTCACTCCGTGGAGTGGAGATTTTTCCTCGCTCATACTCGCCAACATTAAGGTGGCAAGTCCGAGCGAGGAAAATCTTACTCCAGACCGTACCCTGAAGAAATTTCTCAATGCGGGTGGTCACGGATGGCCATTACTGCTCACTATGAGAAACTATACGTTCACGTTGAGGAAGCTGCTGCTCAAGTAGAACATCTACTCGAACAGCAGAAAGAAGCAGTGCCCTCTTGAGCTGCACATGGTGCCATTCAGACTGATTTTCCAGCACAGGACAAACGTCTGGCACTAAAAATTAGCACGAACTGCACAACCTAAAGCACTCCTCTGCTTGCAGAGCCTCATGTAGTGCAGCTGAGTTTTTTGCTCACTACACAGAGTTCCGGTTAGCAGAACACAGCAAACTCCACCCCCAAAGGCGGATGCTAGTTGAGCTATCTCTTCATTACAAAGTCAATCAACCATTTCTAATAGGTCAAACCTGTTTGAGATGGGATAATACGATTCCTATTGTACTTGATTTTAGTGGGATGGGCTTGTAGATTATGTAGAGGGCATATGGTGTAAGATTGTGGTGGCCCTTATGGGCAACAAGCCTAGGCTTTTAAAATTAACCAAGTGGTAGAAGCACAACATTTCTATTCCCTCCATCCTGTTGATATCACCAAACAACAAACTTTGCACAGTGTCAAGCTTCTTAAAATTAACAATAATACAGTCCCCTGACTGGTTCACCCTTCCCTTCCCAATTCACTTGACCGTGTGGACCAGCAGAATATTATGTGACAGAGATACAGGGAAATTCCTATTCGTTTTGAGCCAGTTTGAACACTTGTTCAATAACTCTTCATGTGACTTGTGCTGACCTTCGTAAAATTCTGGAGCGCCGAACATAACCATTACATAAAGGCAAGATTAGACGGTAGGTAAATAAAAAGGATTTCAGGTGTTCTCTTGTTTGTCTGTTCTTGGGTTTTCGGTACTGGCTTCCCCCTGGTTCTCAACTACTCTCTGGGCAGGGAGGACTAATGTTGTGTTTAGTGATATTGTAGAAGATAACACTGATGAGGCAGTGCGGCCAGTGGACCCACAATTGCCAAACTGAGTCTCTCAGAGTATCGTTTTCCCCTCCACCCGCCTCATTGGCTTATGGTGTCATGTAGGCAGCAGTTTTCTGTGCTTGTTCAATGGCTCATAAGTGTGCTAGCATGGGAGACAGCTCTGGGCTCAAGATTTCTTTGACCCTTTCTGCTACTCAAGTCACTATTTGAACCACCATGTAAGAGCAGGGGTCTGAGCCTCCTCCTGCTGGATATGTGGGTGTTCCTGCCATTTGACCAGAGATGTTGGCTTCAGACACTGTAGCACTGTAGCAGTTTTTGACTGCGACTTTGCTGTCTTTAGATGCCTGCCATGAACAACCCTTCTCCTTTTTTCCCCTCAGGCCTCAAAGCTGGGAGAGCTACTTTGGGCAAGGGATGGAGAGTTCATGACCTCCACCTGCCCACTTGGACTGGGCTCTTGAGTGGTGCTATTAATACAGGGGCAGGCTGGGCTGGACTGTACCAGATAGACCACGAAATTGAACAGCCTTAGTGCTATGAGAATTCTCTTCACCATCCTCTCCGCACTCCGTCTGGACCCTCCACTCTCTGTAGTTTTGTGGTTTGTGACCTCAGCTCCCGACTTGGCATTTGGATGGGTGCAAGCATGGCATGACAACTGGGGAATGCTCTTATCAGTAGTAGTTGTAAAATTATTTACTGATATATGTCATCATAGCTGAGAGGCCTGCATATGTTACTAAACAGAAAGAAACAAAGAAGTGGAGAAGGATCATTTCATTATTTGGGCTCGTGCAGACTTTGCTGGGAAGATGTAGGCAGTTATTGTGTTCTGGCATGACTGCTTCAACCACCTGACTAGTAGGACTGCCACCTTTCCCAACAAAAATACCAGCCATTTGTTCATATTTTAAGATTCTGCAAAGGACCAAACATTAAACTTAAATAAAACATTGTATAAACTCTTTGCAATTCTGTTTACCGTATCTGTGAGGGATCATTAAAAAAGCTCGAACACACATTTTAAATTGTCTTCTTCTTATATTTGCTGCTCGAAGTATGTAATGATGAGCGGACAAAAATATCAACTTTAGGTGATTTTCCTAATTTTTGTACCACCCATAAAATTAAAATACAGGGCATGCCAGTAAAAACACGGCCATGTGGCAGCAACCCTACTGTCAGGGTCTACTAATCACAATAATACATAAAGCAAAACATTGCCAATACATAGCTAATGCACATACTTGGGGGGGATTTCGGTTACTCCCACCAGCCCTTGCTATCAGGGCTGAACTAGTAGGTTAACTTACTGGGCATTTCCCCATGGGGCTGGGGTCATTGGAGTACATTTTTCAAAAAACAAGGGCCTCTTCTGGACCTTCAAAAGGGCCATTCTGGTTCCTGGGGTTATCACAGTAGGCACAGCTGGGACATAACCTGGAAAAGAAAGAGAGAGAGGAGAGAAGTAACCAGAAAGGAGAGAGGGAGAAGTAGAACGATAGAGAATATATAGAAAAAGAGAGAGAGGGGAGCAAGGTTGTGCTAAGTTCACAGCCTGGTCCCGTCTGCTTTGCTTGAGGTTCAGCCATATTTTGGCTTTGTTGCCAATGCCATTCACATTTGGATCATCCCACTGGAAAGCCATTCAGTGTTTGGATTGTAAAGCTGTGTGAGTGATGGTCTTTTGTCTGTTTACTGCTGACTCCACAATGTCATGAAGTCTGTCTTCCACTAAAGTAATGGAAGGGGAGTAAAAGACAGGGGTCACGTCAGTAACTCTTAAAGGACAAAAAAGGGGGGGAGATATCGATCTGTGAGCTGGTCCTGTTGGTGAAACGTACCTGTGAAAGCAGAACCCCTCCCATGCTCGTCTCGTCGGTAAGAGTAAAACCGAGAGCGTGCAGGAACAGGAAGTGAGCTTTTCAGGGGGGGCAGGTCAACCACTAGACCGCTAAATCGAAGTCGTGTTTTGTGCGACCGGAAGTGGTTGATGGGTGAGGAAATGACGTATTAGAAATTATATAGACACAGAGGGTGGTGCGTATCAGTGCATAATCAATAGAAAAGAAGAGTGTGAAGGCAGATGAGTAGCCATAGGGTGATTAAAAAGAGAAATGCATTGGCTAAACATAACAAGATTGTCAAAGCTAGTAAAGTGGGTTGGCACGACAGTCACAAGTGCCCAAAATTGAGTAGCAAGAATAATGTTAGTAATATGGAACACTAGAATCAAGTACAATAAGTATGTATAACAACAAAGTAAAAGGGAGAACCACTCTACACTGAGAGTATATGGAGTGTATAAATGAGGGGAAGCAGACAGGAGTGGTATTAGGGACTTGAAATCGCGAGATGGTTCATTTTTGCAAAGGCTTGGTTCTCAAAGGGAAAGGAAAATACTACACTGAATCAAAACAGTAACACTGGCTTGACACAGGAGTGCTGTTACGTTAATTGTTTACGTAAGAAAATAGTGTAGTTCATGGTCTGAATTCTGCCCATGCTCAACGGTCTGAAGGCGCATTATCCATGTGGTCTCCAGTTGTCTGAGTCTGAGCTCGCGGTTGCCCACCCTGATGTTGGGTTAGGCGACGTCAATTCGAAAAAAGGAAAAGTTTTTGTGTGAGCCTTGCGAGGGGCAGGAGGCAATGTGTAAGGCCATCGGGTATTTTACATCAAGATTGAAGATGGCTCTTGCATGTTCACTGATTCTTTCTTTGGCCGTTCTGATGGTACTGCCCACGTATTGGCTGCCACAAGTGCATTTAAGTAAGTACACCACAAATTTGGTGTTACAGTTGATGTTCACCTTAATCTCATGTTGTTTGTTACTGTATCCTGTGAAAATCTTTACTCCATGTATTGCCCACTTGCATACTCCACAATTGCCATATTTGTGAAAGCCCTTGATATGGGGTGTCAGCCAAGTAGAAACTCTTGAAGTTGGTGGTACTGTAGGACTTAATCTGTTTTTTAGGGTTCTTCCTCGTCTGTAAGTGATCATGGGTCTGTTTGAGATGTTATCGCAGAGTTGTTTGTCAGCACATAGGACATGCAAATGTTTGTTCATACTTTTCTTTATGACGGAGCTTATGTCGTTATAGTCAATGATAAGCCTGGGCATAGGTTCGCCAGATGTTTTCTGTTTTTTTGGTTTCAGAGTGTCAGCTCTATTGTGTTTCTTGATTCTGTTGATGGCTTTGTTGATAATTTTCGGTTTGTAGCCACGATTGGTGAATCTTTCTCCCATGTCAGAAATGCATTCCAGAAAGTCTGTATTGTTGCTGCAGTTGCGGCGTGCTCTTATGAACTCGCCATAGGGAATTGCGTCTAGTTGGTGTGCTGGATGTGAACTATCTGCATGGAGAATGGCATTACAGGCAGTTTCCTTGTGGAACAACTTGCTTTGGAGAGTGTTGTCCTCCACATAGAGTTCCAAATCAAGAAAGGTGATCTTGGATGTGCTTTGTGAGCAAGTGAATCTCATGTAAATATCGTTTTAATTCAGATGTATGCAGAGATCATCAAGTTTTTCCTGTGAACCTGACCACAGGAGTAGACAATTGTCTATGTAGCGCCCCCAGTAAACTATTGAGTCAGACAAAGGTGACCCCTCCCTGTCCCAAATCCATGTATCTTCCAGTGATCCCATGTACAGGTTAGCGAAAGAAGGGGAAAACTTTAATCCCATGGCCACCCCTTTTACTTGTCTGTACCATTTTCTGTTGTACATAAAACAATAGTTTTGTAGAATTATGTCCATCATGGCTATGAGCATATTTGTGTGTTGCCATTGTGTGGCAGGTCTTGTATCCAAGTATTTGGTGATAGCCTCTAGGCCCTTGTCTGGATTGATAGAGGTATTCCGGGATACCACATCATGTGCTGCCAGGATCATGCCTGGTTGCCATTGTAGGTCACTCAGGATGCTGAGAATATGTTTAGAGTCTTGGATGTATGATGGGAGATTCCTGATCAAGGGGTTCAGGAAGAGGTCCACATATTCAGATAGTTTTTCTGTAGATCCCCCTATCCCCAATACAATTGGCCTTCCTGGAGGGAATATTCCTTGTTTATGTATTTTCGGGAGTGTGTACAACAATGGTGAGAAAGATTTTTCAACTCGTCGTCATTTAGGAGGCCTGAGGTATGGCATTCTCTAAGACGTGAATTAATGAGACTTGTTAGGTTACTTGTGGGGTTACTGTCCAAAGGTACGTAACATGAAGAGTCATTAAGCTGTGACATGATCTCGTTGTGGTAGTCGGAAAGATCCATATTGAGGACATTGCCACCTTTGTCCGCTTCCCTAATGATAATGTTCAGGTCAGCGGACATGTCTTTCAGTGCTAGGCGTTCTTCTCTTGTCAGGTTGTAGTGCTTTCTTTGTTTATATTTGTCAAGTTTGATTTTGTGTTTGTCTAGATCGTTAAGGATTAGATTGTAAAAAATATCCACAGGATTGCCACCTGGCAACATTGGAGTCCATTTGGATTTCATTTTTAACCCACTGGGCATCGATAGGTCCGTTTCGATGTCAAGTTCACGTATAAGTTGTTCAATGGGGTATGGATGCTCATACATCTCACTGAGTGTCATTAGTAAATGAGTCGCTTTTACCTCCTTGATGCTTTGAAGGGTAGTCTGGGTATTTCCGGATAACATGGTGTTGATGTCCTTCTCTGGTATGCTAGCAAAATGTTTTCTGAGTTTAAGGCCTCGAATGTATCTAAATTAGTCTATTTTGGTTCTTGAAATGTCTCCTATTTCTTTAGGATTGAAATTTAAGCCCTTACTGAGGAGAGAAATCATATCAGTAGTTAAGGGTTTGGAAGATAAATTGACCACCTGAACTTCTTTGGCAGTCTCGGCTACTTTCTCGTGTCCCCCGATCTCAATTTCTTCTTGTATTCGTCTTTTGATGCCTGCTCGTTTCCCTCTGCGGGTCTCTTTTCTTGTAGACCATGTCTCGGTTGTGTCCTGTTCTTCCGTCTTATGGTTTGGACTTCGCGTAAAAAATTGGAACCAGTGGCAACTCTTTGTGGTTCAGACTCGGCGTCAATCGTTATAGTATTGAGTGATGATGATCTGGAAGAGATGGAAGGAGTCTTCGTCTGTTCGGGTCTGTTAGTCTTCTGACTGTTTTTGATTAGTTGGTCGTATTTTCTAGCGAATGTAAAAACACAGCCTTCTTTATAGTCCGCTTCGTCCCTTTTAAGTTGTCTGCATTTTCTGTTCTTTACTTCGTTTTGGTGTTTATTGTGTATATCGTGTAAGATTTTATAATTCTTTTCTGTCGCCTCTGTGAGATTAAGATCCCTTATCTCCAATTCAAGTTGTGCAATGTCCGCTTGTAGTTTTGTCACTTTGCGTTCTGCGTTTTCAATCAGGATTTGGATCAGTGTGTTCGAGTTTACTGTAAGTGCTTCCTCCCACTTCCCCAGCAGATCATCATCAAGATCGTCAAAGGTGGGAAAGATTTGTGCGAGCGAATCCCCCTCGGTACTCTGGTCAGTCTACGATATTGTTTCAGGGTGGTGCCATCCACCAACGAGAATTCTCGTTTTTTTTTTAGTCTTTCTAGCCTGATGAATTTTTCTTTGAGGCCGTCTTTGTGTGGCGGGTTTCGACTGGTAAAGGGCCCTGCTGTGGAGGTACCTTTCTCTAAATTATCAAACAGATCCGATGCGACTCGGTCTCTATCCATACCAGAGCTCAGTTATGGAAATCTGTGGGTTCAAGCTCGGAATAGGCTGCCGAGCCTGCTTAATATCAACAATGGCTACTGTGCAGGGTTTGGTGTGGCAGGCTAGTGGTGCTCAGACAGGTAGCTAATAAGGATAACTAGGTGAAGGATGTCATTAAGAGTATGGTGCTGCCAGGATAGGAGAAAACCCAAAACCCCTAAAAGAGTCAGGAGCAAAGCCCTTTCCTCTACAATGAAACACAAGAACCTGGGCACACATATGACTATCAACAATAAATAAAGTGATTGGTAGTAAATTTAGTCGACACCGGATAGTTCTTTTTTCATTTTCTTCATTAGTTTGTAATTAGGGTTTCGTGCTGTGCTGGTGTTCTCACAGTTGGGCATTTGATTTATTGATGTTTTCGCTCAGATGTTGTATGCACTATGTTAATACAGCATATTTATGTTTTCCTTATGTCACCTTGTTCCCAGCCCTGAAGAGTTATAGGCACTGTCCTTTGACGAAACACGTGTTGGCTGGCGTTTGTCTCTTTTAAGATCATCCCCACGTATAAAAATCTTCAAGGTAAATATCCGGTGTCGACTACATTTACTACCAATCACTTTATTTATTGTTGATAATCATATGTGTGCCCAACTTTCCAGTTTTAGACCAAGCTTAACCATATGTATAACTTCTTGCAATATGTGATCATTTTGCATGGCCTTAACCCAATCATCATGTGAGGAAGATCCCACACTTACCGACAAAACATCATGGATCCAAGCGATACTTTCATCTTTATTTTCTAAATATGAAGAATCTTCACTGAAATTATTATCTGTAATTGAAAGTCTAGACAGACAGTCAGCCTGAAAGTTGTGCCAGCCCTGAATATTTGAAATCTCATAATGATAATCCTGAAGTTTTGCTGCTAACCTTGCTAATCTTTGTGACCCCATAAACGCACCACTAGGGGACAGAATGCGAACTAAGGGTTTGTGGTCTGTTTTAAGATAAAACATAGTGCCCCAAAAGTATGTGAGGAAATACTGTGCCCCCCCAAGCAGCCGCCAGTGCTTCCTTTTCGATTACAGAATAATTCTGTTCAGACGAAGTAAGTGTACGCGAAGCAAAGGCAATTGCACGCTCTCCATCAGTATGCTTTTGCACACCTAACCCGGTTGCACTGGCATCAACCATCAAAATTGAGGTACGTTTAGTGTCAAAAAGAGCAAGTACATTAGCTTCACAGATGTTATTTTTTATCTGAATGAAACTCTAATTTTGATCAGCACCCCACACAAACGTGGTTCCTTTTTTAAGTAAGGCTCTTAAATGTATGGTTTTTTATTTTTCCAAATTTCAAGTAGTACTCTATTAAACCCAAGAATGACCTAAGTTAGTCTTTGTCAATTGGACACGCAGCAGAACGTATGGCCTCTAGCAGATCTTTTTTTTTGGTTTGACTCCTAAAGATGATATTTCATGACCAAGGTATTCATTATGCTAGACCAGAAACAAACACTTCTCCTTACATAGAGTAAGGCTAGCATCCCAAATTCTGTGCAAAACATACCTACTCGATTATGATCAACTACGGAATCCCCAAAAATTAAAATATCATCCTGAACGAATACTACCTTCCGTAAACCCTTAAAAATCTCAGTGACCATGCGTTGAAACATGCTGGCTCGTGATATTATGCAAACACAACAGGTGATGGACCGAATGTGGATCAATGTCACACACTCACCCCAGTCCAAAGATCTGGGCCCAAATCCATCGTTTTTTTGCACTCCACACCACCCTGGGTTAGACAATGGCGATATGCAAATCAGCTCTGACCCTGTGCCCCATGGGAACAGTCCAGTCCGAACTACAAAAGCCATGTCCTTCCCAGAACGGAATCAAGCATCCGAGGACCGGACCGGTTTCGAGGTAACACCTCTCATCAGCCCGGCTAGCTTGACTCCAGTGGTGTGGAGTGCCTGGGACCCACGTCTGGGCATCCCCAGCGCACTTAGGGCGGAATATGCAAACACAACAGGTGATGGACCGAATGTGGATCAATGTCACACACTCACCCCAGTCCAAAGATCTGGGCCCAAATCCATCGTTTTTTGTTTTTTATTTTGCACTCCACACCACCCTGGGTTAGACAATGGCGATATGCAAATCAGCTCTGACCCTGTGCCCCATGGGAACAGTCCAGTCCGAACTGCAAAAGCCATGTCCTTCCCAGACGGAATCAAGCATCCGAGGACCGGACCGGTTTCGAGGTAACACCTCTCATCAGCCCGGCTAGCTTGACTCCAGTGGTGTGGAGTGCCTGGGACCTACGTCTGGGCATCCCCAGCGCACTTAGGGCGGAACATGCAAACACAACAGGTGATGGACCGAATTTGGATCAATGTCACACACTCACCCCAGTCCAAAGATCTGGGCCCAAATCCATCGTTTTTTTGCACTCCACACCACCCTGGGTTAGACAATGGCGATATGCACATCAGCTCTGACCCTGTGCCCCATGGGAACAGTCCAGTCCGAACTACAAAAGCCATGTCCTACCCAGAACGGAATCAAGCATCCGAGGACCGGACCAGTTTCGAGGTAACACCTCTCATCAGCCCGGCTAGCTTGACTCCAGTGGTGTGGAGTGCCTGGGACCCACGTCTGGGCATCCCCAGCGCACTTAGGGCGGAATATGCAAACACAACAGGTGATGGACCGAATGTGGATCAATGTCACACACTCACCCCAGTCCAAAGATCTGGGCCCAAATCCATCGTTTTTTTGCACTCCACACCACCCTGGGTTAGACAATGGTGATATGCAAATCAGCTCTGACCCTGTGCCCCATGGGAACAGTCCAGGCCGAACTACAAAAGCCATATCCTTCCCAGAACGGAATCAAGCATCCGAGGACCGGACCGGTTTCGAGGTAACACCTCTCATCAGCCCGGCTAGCTTGACTCCAGTGGTGTGGAGTGCCTGGGACCCACGTCTGGGCATCCCCAGCGCACTTAGGGCGGAATATGCAAACACAACAGGTGATGGACCGAATGTGGATCAATGTCACACACTCACCCCAGTCTAAAGATCTGGGCCCAAATCCATCGTTTTTTTGCACTCCACACCACCCTGGGTTAGACAATGGCGATATGCAAATCAGCTCTGACCCTGTGCCCCATGGGAACAGTCCAGTCCGAACTACAAAAGCCATGTCCTTCCCAGAACGGAATCAAGCATCCGAGGACCAGACCGGTTTCGAGGTAACACCTCTCATCAGCCCGGCTAGCTTGACTCCAGTGGTGTGGAGTGCCTGGGACCCACGTCTGGGCATCCCCAGCGCACTTAGGGCGTAATATGCAAACACAACAGGTGATGGACCGAATGTGGATCAATGTCACACACTCACCCCAGTCCAAAGATCTGGGCCCAAATCCATCGTTTTTTTGCACTCCACACCACCCTGGGTTAGACAATGGCGATATGCAAATCAGCTCTGACCCTGTGCCCCATGGGAACAGTCCAGTCCGTACTACAAAAGCCATGTCCTTCCCAGAACGGAATCAAGCATCCGAGGACCGGACCGGTTTCGAGGTAACACCTCTCATCAGCCCGGCTAGCTTGGCTCGTGATATTAGGCCAAACGGAAGACGTGTAAATGGAAAAGTCCCTTCTGTAGTTCTGAATGCAGTGAGATGTTTAGAGCCTTCATGTAATCTTATTTGGTGATAAGCACTCTTCAAGTCTAACTTTGAGAAAAACTTTGCTCCTTGAAGAGTGGAAACCAATTCACCAATGTTTGGCAAAGGGAAAGTATTTGCAACAACACACTAGTTTAAAGATCTTAAATCAACACAAAATCTCAATTTCCCGTCCGATTTCTTTGAAATCATGACCGGAGACACCCATGAGGATGCCTCAACGGTTCTATTACCCCACTTTAAAGCATTTTGTCTAACAAGGATTTTACTTCATCTCTAATTGAGAGTGGGATCCTTCTTAATTTGTGTTGAATTGGCAAACTATTTTTTTCAGCTGGATAAAATTACCTTTTAGTTCACCTAGTTTATTTTTTAAAACAGATTTGAATTCTCTCAATATATCATCAACAGAGTCATCCTCAATAACCATGACTTAATTTGGTGCTCTTGGGTTAATGATGATATGCAAGTCATATTGATGTACCCAACCTAATATTGGAAGGCCATCAACTGAGTCATAAACCTTCCCAATAGTGGATCTATTTTCGAACACAATATCTGATTCAAAATAACCCACAATGTCAATAGTTTCACCCTGGAAACCCCTCAGTGAAATATCACTGTTATTCAAAGGTTTGCCACTTAAGATAATATTAAAAATAGATTGAGGAATAATTGTATATCTTGACCCTGTATCTTGACCCTGTATCAACCATGAGGGACACTTCATGTCCTCCAATCTTAAAAATAGCTTTTGGTCTGTTTTGTCTTCTATCCTCTTCACCAACTATGTCAACGTCATCAGCTACTAAGAATCCGTCTCTCTCATCTTTACTCTCATGAGTGTATTTTTCAACTACTGCAATTTTCTGTCTGTGTTTAGTTTTGCAAATTTTTTAAAAACGTCCCATACGACCACATTGGAGACACTCCTTGTTGGCTGCAAAACAGAATCTAGCTTCAGAAGTATGATTATTACTTCCACACCGTACGCAAAACTTGCTAGTTGAAGTGTTTTTCCTTATAGTCGGTTTAAATTTGTTCTTTACGACTGCAACAGATTCTTCCAAGTATTTCTCACTGTCAGCACTCCATTTTTTTCAGATACTTCTGAGACATCTTGCTGTGAATTACTTTTCGTTTGTGTATTTATGGCTTTCATACAATTTTCAGATTTCTATATAACGTTTGCTAACTCAATAGCCACTTTCAAAGAAGGATTCTTTGCTGCCCATAGACTTTCCTGGATTTTTTTGTTATTGCATTGTGCTATTAGTTGATATCTAAGGAGTTCATCATTCATAGCACCAAATTTACATTTGACAGACAACTCTCTTAGATGAGCAACAAAATCATCTATTGATTCCTCACTTTTCTGGTGATGTGTATAGAATTTGTATTGGTTCATTACAAGATTTTCTTCCTTAGAGAAACCCACTTTAAGTCTACAAATTGCCTCTTTATATTCATCAGGCATATGTTGTCCATTTGCCTGCAATGCCAGTGGGAGAAATCTGAAGACTCGCTGATCTTCCTTTCCTAAAGTACTGAGTAGTATTGCCTTTTGCGTTTTGCTGAAAATTCCCGTCCATCAAGGGCTTTTAGATAGTTGTCAAAGATAATAAACCAATCCTCCCAAGAAATAGGTGGATTTCCTGGTTCATGCAAAAATGGTGGAGGAAGGGTAACATTTACCTGTTGAGCCATAAGTATTAAATGTCAATAGTACAATGAAAGCAAAACAAAATGTAAATGTGCTAAAAAAAAACAAATGAATGTCTGACGATATCGGTGAAACTTTCTGACAATAATATAGTAAGTTTATGCACTAGTTTCTCATGTTATGAAAATGCATAAAAGTTCGCCGAGAATAACACTGTCAGTGCATACCTGCCGATGAATGATGTCTCTCAGGGTCCAAGACAAGAATTTCTGTTGTTAATGCAGCATCTTTGTGAGTATGAGCAACTCCGCAGTGCACAGCTAGCTTTGTGACACTAATACTCTGAAGGAAACAATCGTTGTTTGTGGAAGAAATAAAGACAATATATATTTTTTTTAAAGGGCCGCTCGCATAAGTATGTGAGGCTTGGAACTCACGTACTATGCTACGCAGCGAACATCAGGCATCTCTAATGCTCTACGCACTGCTGAATTCTGGGATAGCTGCCCAAGAAATAGTGATGAATCCACAATTGCTATAGGAATGAATTCTTCACCGAGAGTTGCTAGGATACCCCTGAATGCAGCGTGCTCTACTCACGGTTAGTATTTCGTCATCGGTTTTAAGGCCAAACTTGAATTTCACAATTTTCCTCCACTGTTTGGACTGCAGTCCTGCCTTGAACGAAGGAGAGAAACTATCTTCTTTCCGTGGGTTCTTCTGCGATGGGTTTAGCTAACTGTGACGACTCTACACGCAATATAATGATGAGCGTGAAAGTTATCCTCCTGAAACAGCAGCTCTTTTGTCTGGTCAGCTGCTAATCATCGCCAAATTGTTGAAAATATGCTGCTGACAATTCCGTGGTGAGTACAGATAATTTATGGGACAGTGGCAAGCAACCCAACACCTGCTGACCAAACTCCTAACTGACTCCAGTAGAACATTACCTGTAGAGTCAGAGTCAGGTAAGCATTCTGGAATGTATGGGGAAGAAGCATAGAGAGTAACTAAGATCACAGAGTACAACAATATAAATGATTTACAACAATCTGCAGCATAGCAAGCAGCTTGCATGCAATCTCTCTCTGAAAAAAAAGTCAGAGCAGCATTGGGAAGAGATCACATTTGGGGAGCCACTCACAACAACCAGGCCCCACATTCATGTACATATCTAACATTTGACAAGCTGTTAAAGTGGAAACGACAAATTTTGGACATCATCTTGTGTTTTATATTGTGAACCAAGCAAAATCATAATTACGGTGGCACACACTCCTTATTGTGTGCCAAGGATGCATTTCACTCTGCTTTTCGTTCACAACATCAGTGATACACACACCTTATCTACTTGTTGTGTGTCCAATAATACAATGTGTCACACACATTATTACTTGTGTATCAGTCTGCTTCCCTAAATTCTGCAGCGGTGATACACACACCTTTGTATCATTGTGTCACATTGATACTGCCTGTTTTAGACTGCTAAATAATGTATTACACTGTTTGGTGCATACTATTATTTAAATTAACCCTTTACATTTCTGTTGCCATTCAAGTTGAAATGAATATTTCTAATGCCATGACTGCACCACCTCCTTTTTTAATGTTGCCAGGTAAACCATCCATGGAGTGAAAGGGTTGGTGTGATTGTTTAGAGAATTATCTAGTAGCTCTTGATGGGTCTAAGTTTTCTGCAGTGCATAAAAAGGCTTTGTTGTTAGGTGCATCGGGGAAAGATCACAACATATTTTTAAGTACCTTCCTTCTTCAACAGAGGAGGTTGTTGATGTATTTATAGATGCCATGATCAGATTGCTTATTACATTTACAAAGCAAGAAAATATAAAGTCATGCATAGGCACAGATTTGTCTCAAGATTGAGGGAATTAGCTATTAAATGTCAATTTGGTTCCATGCAAGGTGAAATAATTCGGAACCAATTGATAGTACAGTGTCACAGTAAGAAGGCACAAGAGAGGTTATGGGCTTTTAACAATCCCAATTTAAAAGAAGCTATTACTATCGCCAAAGTGATAGAGGAGTCAGATAAGTGTATGAGAGATTTAAAGAATATCCTACAAGAGAAGAATTCAGAAGTAGCGTTGTTTCAAGACGAGGATGTAAATGCTGTAGGGGGTAAACAAATCAAACAAGCGAAGGCAATGAGTTCTGCTGGAAAGACGAATCCACCTAGATTTTTCCCCTCACACAAAAGTAATGGTCGTTTTTTTGTCATAGGTGTTGTATCACCTTTCATTTAGCAGACTCAAAAAATTGTTTTGCTTTAGGCAAAGACTCCCACATGCATCAAACAGAATTGCATTAGCAAACGGTGCGAATCGCAAAATTCGGCCGTTTGTGAATGCAATTTCCTTTTTTGAGATGCATCATGTCAAAATAGATTTTTCGCAAATTTAGAAATCGCAATTGGATATGCGATTCCTTAAAAATTCGCAAATTTAAGGAATCGCTATATTTCATCCAAAAAAGTGCATGCATCAAAAATCACAAATTGCGATTCTCTAAGAAATCGCAATTAAGAATTCTTAAATTTAGAAGTACTGAGAGCAGGTGGTAATTGTTTTTATTTTTGTAAAACATGTGAAACCAATTTGGAGGGTACTTAAGGGGTTCCTCAGTTGAACAAGAACTCTTTGAGGATGGCAGCAGTCATTGTCCTGGCACGTAGGTGGAGGTTGAGAGCAGCAGGAAGGAGGAGAAGGATGCTTAATGAAAGAATATTCAGATTGCGCATCACTTTGTTTGGTCAGACACAGGCTTGATATATATTATAAGTATAGGCTTAATGCTGACTTCATTTTAGATCTCGATGCTGAATTAGACCCTATTTTGCATAGACAAACACGTAGGACCCTAGCCATACCCACCCATGTGCAAGTGTTATGTTCCCTACACCTTCTAGCCTCTGGGTCCTTCCAGGGAGTCATAGCTGTTGCTGGTGGGGTTTCACAGAGTGCACTATCTAGATTTTTTAATGATTTCCTAAACGCAATGCTGCAAAGGATACGGCATCACATTTTTTTTCTTAAAACACAGCAGGAATTGCAGGAAACAAAGTTAGACTTCTATAACATGGCTAATTTTCCGCATGTCATAGGCTGCGTAGATGCCACACATGTTCCCATTTGTCCCCATCTGTGAATGAGTACATATTTCGCAACAGAAAAAATTATCATTCATTAAACATCCAAGTAATTTGTAATTCAAAACCACTCATCACAGATTTAGTTGCAAGTTACCCTGGGAGTGCCCATGACTCCTACAATTTCTAACATAGTGCCATCCATGCTCGACTGCTTTCAGGAGAATTTGGAGATGGATATTTGCTTGGTAAATATTGTTATTTTTGCATAAATTTCATTTTGTACCATGCAGTGGCATGATATGTTAACTGCATGTCTACCATTTTCCCACCCCATAGGTGATAGTGCATATGCTGTGAGGTCATATATACTCACACCATATCTTACTCCTGCAACCCGCAAAGAACAGCACTACAACCATGCCCATATATCCATCAGCAATGTGATAGAGAGGACCTTTGGTGTCATGAAGTCTAGGTTTCGCATACTGCACAAAACTGGTGGAGCATTGCAATATCGCCCTGAGGTGTGCTGTAAAATAGTCGCAACATGTGCCATGCTGCACAACATAGCCACGAGGAGGGGCTTAGAACTGGATTCTGAGGATATACTACCAAACATTGACAACCAGCCACAACAACCACATGCAAGACTTCATGGACCAGATGCAGCAGAAGGAAGGAGAAGAAGGGCAGAAATCACTGAACATTACTTTTAAATGAGGTAAGAAGCATGTTACTTTTGAGCAAATGTAAGTTAAATTTATTTTGAAACAGAAAATGAAGTAATGAGAAACACAGGACACATTAATGCATGTCAAGTTTAAATGGTAGAAATATGTTGCTTTGACTTTCTCCAGTCTTTGAGCAGTATTTTCATTTTGTCAATCCTTCAGAAGGCAGTCCATTTATTTCCAAAAACTTTATTTTCTTCCTCTCACACCTAAAGCTTTGCTTTTTACATTGCTCACACCCATAGATGTGTTTGTTTTTTGTTCAAGATGTCTTGAGCTGCGGCGTTCAACTACTGGAGTAGGTTTTGTATTACAACTGGGTTTAGCACTCTCATCACTATTGCCCCCTTGTACTGACTAAAGCACACTTAGGTCTGGTTGCATGACATCCTCAGAACTTTTGAGGGACATCATCCCTTCAGAAAGCTTACTACAACAATTACTTAATTTCTTCTGCAAGCACACTGTATGCTTAATTATTTTAGCATTGCTATTGCACAAACGATTTATTGCTCTGTTGTAAGTGTTCATGCTAGACATTAATCTCAAGTGCCTATTACAATTGGCAATGTTCTGTGCCTGTATTGCTTCACACATGGTTTCCATGGCTGTTGCCATGCGGTCCAGTTTATTACTTGACGCCATATGTGCACTTTCAATTACATTTGTCAATTTACTTAGACTGTTACTCATGGTACTGATGTCTTGACTAATATGATTGAGTTTGCCCTTCATTACCCTTATATCTTTCCCTTGCAGCCTTTGGACTTTGAGGAGCTTCATTTCTACTACACTGGCATGGCACTCATCTTGTCAGGATGATCTCTGGTTTGCTGAACGTCGCCTTCTTCTATAAAATTGTTGTATCCTAGAACGACGACTTATCTGTGTCTTTTGATTTGCAGTGATTTCAACAATTTGCTGCTTATGTGCATGTGCATTGGGCTCTTCTTCAGTGTCTGAGGTTTGCAGTTGCTGCACTCTTTTCCTTGTTTTTTTTTTGGGAACAATGGGTGATGAAGTCTTATCATTTTGTGCTGTTGTGTTCTCCAAATCAGTATTGATAGTGTTGTCCAGATCAATTGTTTCACCCTCATTTTCTTTTTCTATGAATAAAAAAAATTATGTATTGTTTATTTTCCTTTATTTTGCAAATTTGGGTCTATTGTGAAATTATACATTTGATTTCAAATGAACATCCATTATGGTTGCAAACGTACACTGACAATTGTGATGTTTAATTTTGCTTTTGGAAATCATATTTCTCAGAATGTACCTATTCATATGGTGGAAAAACTACATCTCCTATAATGCATTGCTTCATTGCCATATATAATGACTATTTGATCACCCTCTTCATATGTACCTAAGGTAACATGCTGGGGATTTTTTTAAATCCTTCTTTGAAGCTAAAAAAGGCAGCTACACTCTGACACATATTTGCTAGAAAAAATGATGAATATTACACACTTACCTTGCGATGTGCCAGCATGCTCAGAGGTGTCTATGTCAATCACTCCAATGACTGCTTCAGTGACCAGGGTCCCCTCAACCATGTCCTCCAGTGGGGTATTTGGTCTATCCTTTGGGGTGCCACCACCAGTTTTTTTTTGCACTTTTAATCCTGCAAGCAATTTTTTCTTTGGCACGGCTGAGTAAATCATACCAGCGTTTTTGTAGATTGGTGATGTCTCGGTGGGCAACCACCACAGCATTAACTTTTGATTGTATAGCCAGCCACAGTCTTCTCTTCACTCTTTCAGGGACCTTAAGGGAATCTTTGCCAAAAAGCTTATCATGCCTCAAAGTGACCTCTTCTATTAAAATTTCCAGCTCCTGGTCACTAAACTTTATTTTCCTTTTTCTGGCATGCAGGTCTTCTACAGCACTTTCAGTAGCCATTTCTCCTTCAAGAGCACACCAAAAACACACCACCTCTTGCTGCAAGCAGAGCTCCAACTGCCAAAAGCCACTCCTGAAGTTTTAACTAGGCTTCAGGTGTGTGTAATCAGTCTCCTGGCTTCCTGGGTGTGTCCCCATTGCTATGCATGAAATTGCGAATTTGCAAATTGCAAAATAGCAAATTGCGAATTCGCACTTAAGAAATCAAATTTTTCTTGCGATTCGGTAAAAATTGCGATTTTTACCGAATCGCAAAAAAATTGCAAAAAAAATTATGCATTGCATTTTGCGATTCTTTATTTGCAATTCGCTATTTTTCGCAAATAAAGAATCGCAAATTCTAACAATGATGCATGTGGGTGAGAGTTTCTTAAGTGTGGAAAAAGGGACATTACTCCTGTATGTGCAAAACTAACAGCAAAATAGTTGCAGTGATTGATGAAGAAGATGAGAATGATGTTTCTGTTATGGTGGTTAAGAGTGATGAGAAAGGTTCTAAGGATCAAGGGAAAAGTTTGTCTCATCCAAAAGCTGATTTTGGTATCAATGGACAACTTTTGTCATTAATGGTTGGCACTGGCTCGGTTTACACCATTGTTCCCAAAGTGTTATTTTACTCTTTCTGTCAAGATGCTAGCTTGATATCTTCAGATGTTATTTTGAAGGACTACCAAGGTGCCAGTATTGGTGTTTTAAGTTATTTTGATGCACATATTACCTTTGAGAGCAGATCTACCAATGGCAAAGTTTATGTAGCACTCGCTGGTCCAACCATTCTAGGGTGGCGTCATCAATATGACCTTAATATCAGAGTAGATCATAGGGTGGATCAACCTGTAATGTGCGTTGATGATGGCGTTGTCAAAAATATTCTACAAACACATGCCAAAGTTTTTGACACCGTTTTGGGGGAGGCAGTGGGTTTTCAACATGATATTGTACTTAAAAAAGACGCCATTCCTGTCAAACATGTTGCTAGGAGAATACCGTTGGCTGCAAGATCTCAAGTTAAGGATATAATTAAACAAATGCTGGAGGATGACATCATATTACTGTTAGAAGCTGCAGAGTAGCAATCTCAGGTGGTTATCACACAGAAAGAAGATGGCTCTCTTCGTTTCTGTGTGGACTTGGGGAGCTTGAACAAGGCGGTTATCATGGATAGTTTTCCACTCCCCAATAGTAATGAGATTATGTTAAGTTTGGCTGGAGGTAAACTATTCTCAAAGTTGGACTTACGCAGCGCATACCATCAGGTTAAGCTTCAACCAAACTCTAAGAAGTACACTTTTTTCATAACAAGTGATGGTACATATCAATTCAAGAGGCTTCTGTTTGGACTGTGCTCTGCTGCCAGTGTGTTTCCTATGCATCATGACGGAGATTTTGAAGGGCATTGATCAAATTGTAGTATTTCATTTTTTTTTATTGAGTTTTTTTCCTCCTTTTTTAACGAGGCAATATGTACATCATAGAACATAACCTCATCGGGTTATGATACATTTTGGAAAAGAACATTGATACATATTATTAACCAAAGGAAATGCCAAAAAAAAAGAAACCTGTCAAGAACTAAATAGGCAGGGTATCTCAGACAAAATAATAATTAAATAAACATACATATTCGGATTTAATTTATTCGGTCCCCCTTTTCCTGCCGTTATAATAATATAACCATCACATGTACGGCCTTCACATACCTATCCTGATTAATTGGATCCAACTTGAAATTGGAGCCCAGATTTTGGAACCCATGGCTCTTTTTCTTCTTCCTTTAGTTTTACATATTGCGACTTCAAGATTATATGCAACTAAGAGTCTTGATCACCAATAATTAAACTTAGGTGGATCAGAGCTAATCCACTCATTAGTAATACAGACCTGTATCAACACCATGGCAATAAATAGAGTAACAGTTATATCTCTCGATCTACTATTGGCCTCCATATCCGACCCTAGACCATTAATCACTAATTCTCCTGTAATTGTAATAGGGGAACCCAGTATTGTGTCTAAAAAATTTTCAATTTCTTGAAAAAACTCCCCTAATCTAGGACATGAAAAAAACATGGGAATATAGTCCACACCAAATAAGATACATCTGTTACACTTGTCCCCCACTGTTCCGCCCCATCTAGCAATTTTACTAGGAGTATAATATAAATCATGATGGGCCATGTAATGCTGACTCCGCAATCTTCCTGTCATTAAAACCTGATTAGCCAGGTCAAGGGATTTAATCATATTAGTATCTACAATTCCGAGTTTATTTTCCCATTTTGTTTTCTGTATATCCAGATCATCCGGAAATGTTTCCACTAATTGTTGATAAAATTGACCTATTGGTGTTTTTTTAGTAATTTTTTTAATTAAAGTGATTCCGACAAACCGATTTCCTATTCTTGACCCCGACTGAGCCAGATAACTACTGATTTGAAGATATTTAAAGAAATGTTGTTTATCTAGGCCATATTTCTCTTGGAGTTCTAAAAAAGAATGGATTTGGCCATTATCAAACAGATCCTCTAAGTATTGTAATCCTTTTAAACCCCATCTAATTGTTACTTGGTCTCGAAGGATTATAAATAGTAACCCAGGGGCAAAAAAAGGGGTATAAATATTACGATTTGGAACATATGTCTTCCGTTGAATTGGTTTCCAGACTGCATAAGCAGCCTTGAGTATCATAAACTTAGTTTTTTTTTTTTATAACTGGGCTCAATTACCTTAACCGAGCAACCGTTAATATCTTCTCCCAACCCAAATTCATAAATAGATGGTCCATGGGAAAAGGGAATCTCAGCCTTAGCCCCAACTACAAGGGGACCCATATACTGCATCATAGTTGCCAATAATAAATCATGAAATGTGGGATACCCCAAGCCCAGCGACACCTAGGTAGAACTATTCTTTTATAAGCCCTTCTATGTCTTCGGTACCCGCAAAGGAAGCTGGAACAAATCCTCTCTAATTTAACAAAACACAAAGAAGAAAACTCTAGAGGAATTGTTCTAAACATATATAAAAATGTCGACAGAACCAATATTTTCAACACGTTACATCTCCCATGGAGATATAAATGAAGATGATCTAGCCTTTCTAACGTTGCATTCACTTTCGCCATCACAGGGATAATATTCAATCTTATGCACTACCGATGTATTTTTTTCCTACATATGTTGCTTCGGGGACTACTGGAATATTTAGCGGGAGATCTGTACCTGAATAAAGTACCTGAGTTTTCTCTATATTTAATTTATAGCCAGAGAAACAACCAAACTGCATGGCCTGTGACTTAATTGCTGGTAAGGCAATGGCAATATCACTAGTACGTACAACTATATCATCAGCATATGCAAATGATCTGTACTCAACATTCCGAAAACTAACTGGCGTAATATCTATATGCTGGTTTTAATTTATACAAAAATAAATTTATATATATTGCAATTAAAAGAGGGGGGCCGGGCACCCTTGCCTTGTACCCCTGCTAATACTCAATGAACCAGACTCTTGCCCAGATATGTGTATGGTAGCTAACGGGCGTATGTACAGGGTCTTAACCGCTTGAATATACTGAGAACAGAACCCTTTCCACCGCAGGATATCCCACATGTATTACCAGGAGACCCTGTTGAACGCCTTCTCTGCGTCCAGCAGGATTACCCCTAATGCGGATTTAGTTGCCTGAGCCCAGTCTAAGAGGACTAATACTCGTCTCACATGATCAGCAGTATCCCTACCGGGGATAATCCCATGCTGGAAATTAGACACTAAACGATGGGCAATGATTTTAGAAAAAATCTCACTGTCTGAATTAATCAGTGAGATAGGTCTATATGAGGATGGATACAGCTTGAGTTTCTCCTTCTTTTTAAAAACAATATTTGCAGTTTTTCACCATGAATCTGGCGCTGATCCACGTTGAACAGCGAGGAAATATGTCATAAGTTCCGGTCTGAGCACTTAAAGAAAAGTCTTATAAACTTCGAAAGGAATACCATTCGGGCCTACCGCTTTTCCTGTTGTTGGAGAAATTATTGCTCCCTCCGCTTCCTCCCAAGTTATACATACCGCTAATCCCTCATTCTGATCTTGTGTAAATTTTTAGGTTTTGATTCCAGAGCTGAATTCCATAATTTTATCATCTATATTTTTTGTTTCATCAGCTGTATATAAGTTGTGATAGAACTTGTGAAAAACGTTCAAGACTTTACCTGGGGAATCCAGTATCTAATCCTGTATCCTACAAATCCTATTAGTTATTTCCCTCTGCTGAAGTCTCTGCGCTAAAATCCTGCCAGAATTTCCCCCGCTTCATAGACTTGAGTCCTTTACATGGCCAGATTCGTGGCTAGTTTCGTGGCGAAATGATGATGAATTTTCATTTTCAAAATTGCAATGTTTTTTAAAGTTACTTCCATATCTTGTTGCCTAGCTATTTTCTCCATAAGCTCTAATTCTAATACCCTCTGCTGACCCATCCCCCCTTTATTTCCATCAGGATTTTACGCTGTTTAGCTATAGAATAGCTTAATGTTTCGCCACGAATCCCAGCCTTAAATGCATCCCAGACAATAAGATCTGAAGCAGTCCCCCGGTTATTTTTAAAGAATTCTTTAATCCAATCAACCATGTACCCACAATATTCAAAATCTAGTAGAAGTTTACGTTCAAAGGTCCATGCCTTTGGCTGGGCCCTGACACTAACATTCAATTCTAAAATAAGCCGGTTATGCTCTGAAATGATCCTGGGTGTGATCTCTATCTTAGCACTCCTTGCTTTTTCTGCTGAGATAAAAAAAAATAATCCAGGCGGACATATTTCCTGTGGGGGGCTGAATAGAAAGTATCTCCCGGCACACCTTTCTTCTGAGTATACCAAACATCAGCCAACCCGAGTTCTTTAACTAGGCCTTGAGTAGCTTTAAAAACTTTAGTTTTCTTACCCCTATATGAGCAATCACTAGTGATATCAGATCCGGCCTCAAGATGGATATTAAAACCCCCACAAAGAATTAAAGGGGATGACCATAATGCTAACTCAACACTTAAATAGTGTATGAGCTCCGGGTCATCCAAATTAGAGCCATTAATAGAACATATTATCAATGGATAGCCATTAATAACTATTTCAATGATAACCCAACGCCCCAAGGCATCCTCCTTTACCCTTTTAAGGAAACCCAGGCCACGTTTCATCAGAATCGCAACTCCTCTTGTAGTTGAACTCTGTCTAGTACAGCCAAGTTAATCCATGCCCAATTCATTCAACCACTTTCGGTTATTCTAAGCAACATGAGTTTCTTGCACGCATAGCAAATCCAATCTCATCACCTGTAAAATTTGAGCCATTACCCCCCTTTTCTTTTTATCATTTAAACCACAAATATTCGACGTACCAATAGAAAGTATACTAATCATTGTCATTGTCATAACATTAAACTAAACATATCTTGTCTGCCCTACCTATATCATAGACTACACTTTAAAAAAATTGAAGACAACATAATATTAAGTACCAAAACCTGGATGTATCATAACCAACAAAAAGCAAGCATGCCTCTACCCACACCCTCCCACCAAATCCCCCTGCCTACCCAAAGTCATCCCACCCCCTCCCCTCCCCTCCCTCTCCCAACTGAGGCATAAGGACTAAGTCCTCTGGGTAGCAGATCAAGAACGCTCCCCCAATCCTCCCCCACAAAAAAAGAACAAGCAAGAAGACATATCAAAAAAGGAGAGCCCCTTTACTATCAGAGAACACACTAAAACGATTATCCTTAATTCATTTCAGATTTTGCTCAAGAAATCCTTTGCTACTATTCCAGATACAAAGAATTGTGTTTTTTCCTTATATGTAATTTTTAGTTTGGCCGGATTGAGCAGAAAGGCCTCTACCCCTTTAGCCTGAAAGAGTGGGATCATTTGACGAAGATGCCACCTCTTTTGGACCTTGGCCTGGCAAAAATCCAGGCGAACAAAAAATGTGCACCCCTTACCACCTTTCTTCCTAGCTGGCCTTGCCAAATCAAATATTGATTCTCACAACAAAAAGTTATTCAAACAAATCAAAATAGCCCTGGGTTTTTCATTAGACCCCCCCTTCTCTGACTTGCTGATTAAATGAAAACCTGCGTGCTCTCTGAAGTTCTACTTCCCAATTCCACTGTTTAAGTTCTGAGAAGGCTTCCAAAAATAGTTCAATCACAAGCCAACTAGTATTTTGTCCTTCCAGACCCTCTGTAATGCCCAAAATGTGGAAATTGTTCCTTCTGGAATGATTTTTCAAATTGGTAAGCTTCCAACTAGTGTCTTCTTTTAAAGCTTGAATAGAAGCAATTGTAGCCTTATGCTGCACAATTTCATCTTCCAGTGCTGAAATCCTCGACTCGGCTTCCCCAATTCTTGTTGATATCTCTGTACAAGTCTTCGCACCTTGGCACACAGTATTTTGTAATTTTCGAACAAAGACCTGAGTCCGAAACCCCTCTGCCTTAATCTCTTCCCGATGGGCTATAATTATTTTATATATAGTGCTGAGGGTAACTTCATCTTCTATCACAGCTTCTGTGCCAGCTATTTCTCCAGTTTTATTCGTGATACTTTCATTCTTATCAAGTTGAGGGTAGAAAGAGTAATCCCGCACTAGTGATCCAGCTGTGCCAGACATCTCTTTAAGCAAATGATTAGCAGTTTACCTTCCTTTATGCACTGTTCCCCCATTAGTAGATGCCTCCAAACTCAATTCCTCATTCTCCTACTGATAGTTACTAGTATCACTCTTATCATCTTCCCAATCTTCCCCCAGACGCTCAGAGTTAGAAGAATTAGAGGGGTCCGATATTCGATAAAACTTTCCCGCTGAGTCAACAAAGTCTATATCCTTGACTACTTCTTTCTCTGGGTGCCCAATGTTCTGGGGGATAGTTGCAATATCTTCCCCCGGTATCTATTTCCAGGACTTTGGCTGTCACTTCTTTGGACTCTGTATCAAGAGTCTGTGTATCACAGTGGGGTTGAGCAGGAGACATTGCTGTCTGTGGCGAAGCCCCCCCTTAATTCACTGTCACTGTCAAAGTTTCTGGCGCAGGCAAAATTACTGGCAGCTGTTTCTGTACCGAGACCTCTGCTGCTGCTACATTGTTACCCTGAGTAGTCATTGCAGACACCGAAAACCCTGCAGAAGATACAATTTATTCTGCCACTGTCGCTGCCTCGACTGGATTCTTACCTCGCCCAAATTGTTTTTTGAAAATCCCAGGAACTGTTGGTGTCTTGCATACAGTACTGCATTGTGGTATTTCAAGATGACATTTTGATTAATGGCATGAATGCGAAAGATCACAATTCAATATTGGTCAAAGTTTTAACTCGTTTATCCTAGGATGGTCTGACATTACAAAAGAACAAGTGTTTTTTTGCTGTTGATGAAGTTGACTATCTTGATTATCATGTCACCAAAGAGGGTATTCGTGCTAAACATGATTTGGTCAGTGCTATAGTGACCGTAAGAGTACTAGATGATAAAGATAAGTTAAAGTCTTTCATGGGCATAGTTGAATACTATGCTAAATTTGTCAAAAACTTTGCACATAAGGTGGAACCGTTAAGGGAACTGCTGAGAAAAGGTAAAAAGTGTTTGTGGGTTGTTGAACAGCAAAAAGCATTTGATTTGGTCAAGAATGATATTGTCAATGCTGGCCTTCTAACTGGGTTCTTTCCGCACTTGCCTACTGTGCTGACTGTGGATGTCAACGCTGTGGGCATTGGTGCTGTATTAACCCAAAAACATGCTTGACAAGAAAAGTCTGTTGCATTTGCGTCTCGCTCACTGACTCAAACCGAATGTCAGGACCCTTGACCCACAGGTAGCAATACTCACGCACCAGAGGCGTCATTCTGTCAACAGGAACCCAACTAGGGGTTCATGGACTGTAAATATGCACAAGCGGAATTCCAAGATGGCCACAAGGCTGGAGTCAACGTTTGCGGTCTAGTGTTTTCCCTTTGCTATCTGCCGAGTCCAGGTGAGGCGCGCGCGCTCTGAAATCAGCGCACTTCACCTGCGCCATGACCCGGTGAGGAGAAGAGATCTGGAACTCCGAGTTTGTGGGGAAAATACTGTTACGTTTTCAGAAGGCGTTCGAGTGTTAAAAGGCTCGTTTTCGTTATCCTTAGTTCATAAGAGTATCCTTGGTGTCCCGTAACAGAGAGCTTAGGCTAAATAATTACCGGGAAGAGAGAAGTCCGTTCAGAACATCTAAAACTGCAGCACTCCTTCGTCAGCTGAAGCGGCCGCATAAGCATTCAAGAAGAATGCAGTTGCGCAACTCTCCGGTCAACCTGAAGCTCCGAGTGAAATATCTGAAAGGAAAGAAAAAAGGAGATAAGTGAAAAAAACTATTTCTTGGTTTAGTTAAAGAGTATAAATGTACTGCACATTAAATGATACTTACCTGAGAGGGACTCAATACAGAATAAGTCCATTCTAGATAGATTTTTCAATACTGCAACCAATTAAGAAATTACCAAAGGAGACAAAACATAATTAGTCAAGAATAATACAAGGAAGATACGACAAGGACAAGAAAGAACAGAAAATATAAATACAGTAGGTCAGAGTTAATAAGCATAACTTTAGATAAGGTTAAGTAGGGACGATAACCCTTAAACTCTGACATGTGTGTCATTGTTTTTCGGGAAAGATAAGAAGCAGAGCGATAAAAAGCATTAGAATAAAAGGAACAGGAGGACAGTTAATAAGTGAGTGAACGTAGACAAAAGTCAAATTAAACTAAGCATACTAAAAGGAACTAGAGAACTAATGTAAGATCACATCCTTGTGCATTACAGAATATAACATAGGGAGAACTCTGTCCTACAGCGCCCAAAAAGAAAGAAGTAGAAGAGAGGGCAGGACTCTTGGAAGTAAATGGTAGGTGAGAGACAGGGTTGGAGAATAGAATAAGGAATAGTAGGGTTTTAGGATTAAGGTTAATTGTGATCTTTCCCTGCAGGGTTCAAGCCAGTAGCAGTCTGCAGGTCGGACTGACGAGTGGAACCAGCCAAGAAAGTCTCTTCTTGTTTGTTTATTATTTTTTCCAATTTCCTCCCTTCCCCCCTAGAGTCTTGTATATATACATATGTATAGGCTCTGAGTTGTTGCCCGAGGTGGATTTGGGAGCGAGCATCTCTGCTCCTGTGCAGCTAAACAAGAGTATCCTTTGAGGTTTTAGTAAGTCTGACACCGAAAGAAACTATTCGGTTATTGAGCGGGAGGCATTGGCGGCAGCATGGGCAACAAGATATTTCAAAGTTTTTTTGTCGGGAGTTGTTTTCACATTTACAACAGATAATAAGCCATTACTTAAAATCTTAGGCCCAAATGGCACAAAGAACTGTTCTGGCAGATTTGCTCATTTAGCTGTCAGTATGCAGGTTCTTGTCTGCAAAGTTGAGTATGTTCCTGGGTGGCGCAACAATGTTACAGATTGTTTGTCTCAACTGCCTGATGTGAAAGCGGTTTGTACTGAA
Organism: Lissotriton vulgaris; assembly: GCF_964263255.1. Taxonomy (NCBI): domain Eukaryota; kingdom Metazoa; phylum Chordata; class Amphibia; order Caudata; family Salamandridae; genus Lissotriton; species Lissotriton vulgaris. Next base: position 1,358,708,502 of record NC_141687.1, read on the forward strand.
CTTGTCACAGAGAGTGTTGTGTCTAGTTTGGACGACCATACCGAGGACTTAGCTAGAGCTATTTCTCAAGAAGATTGGGTGGAAGCCATGCGCAATGATAAAACTATTAATGGTGTGATCAGGATGGCTAGAGAAGGTGAATCGAGAGCACAGTATCACCTAGTCTTAGACCCTTTGTACAGTTGTAGGACCAAATTTCCACGTTAGGCGAACATGTTGTTTTGAGAGGTGAAAAATATATTCCTCCGGAGTCATTGAGGACTCGAGTGATTGCATTGGCCCCGGAGGGCTACCTTGGTCAAACGTTAACTGACAGAAGGCTCAAGGAGAATTCTTGGTGGCCAGGATTAGATGCGCAAATGAAGGACTGGATAGAAAAGTGTGAACCTTGTAAGGAATCTGAGAAGTGGTTGCGTGTTGGACTAGACAAACCTAGGTCACCTCAACATGTCATAGGTGAGAATGGTGTTTGGCAAAAGATTTGTGAGGATTTCATTGGGCCCTTCAATGAATTGCATGACAGTGAGAGATTTGCTTTGGTTCTGGTAGATTCGGTTTCCAGATGGGTAGAGGTTGCGTTTATGATGAACATACAATCCACCATGAAAATTCTCAGTGAGGTATTTCGTAGAGAAGGTGTACCAGCATTGCTCCTTTCAGATAACTACAAAAAACAATTTGATGGACAGAATGTAGATCAATGTCTTACATTCACCCCAGTACAAGCATCTGGGCCTAAATCCATCGTTTTTTGCACTCCACACCACCCTGGGTCAGATAATGGCTTCATGCAAATCAGCTCTGACCCTGTGCCCCATGGGAACAGTCCAGTCCGAACTACAACAGCCATATCTTTCCCAGACCGGAATCAAGCATCCGAGGACCGGACCGGTTTCGAGGTAACACCTCTCATCAGCCTGGCTAGCTTGACTCCAGTGGTGTGGAGGCTCTGGGACCCACGTCTGAGCTACCCCAGTACACTCAGGGAGAAAATTACAAAAAACTATTTGATGGACAGAATGTAGATCAATGTCTTACATTCACCCCAGTACAAGGATCTGGGCCTAAATCCATCGTTTTTTGCACTCCACACCACCCTGGGTCAGATAATGGCTTTATGCAAATCAGCTCTGACCCTGTGCCCCATGGGAACAGTCCAGTCCGAACTACAACAGCCATATCTTTCCCAGACCGGAATCAAGCATCCGAGGACCGGACCGGTTTCGAGGTAACACCTCTCATCAGCCCGGCTAGCTTGACTCCAGTGGTGTGGAGGCTCTGGGACCCACGTCTGAGCTACCCCAGTACACTCAGGGAGAAAATTACAAAAAACAATTTGATGGACAGAATGTAGATCAATGTCTTACATTCACCCCAGTACAAGGATCTGGGCCTAAATCCATCGTTTTTTGCACTCCACACCACCCTGGGTCAGATAATGGCTTTATGCAAATCAGCTCTGACCCTGTGCCCCATGGGAACAGTCCAGTCCGAACTACAACAGCCATATCTTTCCCAGGCCGGAATCAAGCATCCGAGGACCGGACCGGTTTCGAGGTAACACCTCTTATCAGCCCGGCTAGCTTGACTCCAGTGGTGTGGAGGCTCTGGGACCCACGTCTGAGCTACCCCAGTACACTCAGGGAGAAAATTACAAAAAACAATTTGATGGACAGAATGTAGATCAATGTCTTACATACACCCCAGTACAAGGATCTGGGTCTAAATCCATCGTTTTTTGCACTCCACACCACCCTGGGTCAGATAATGGCTTTATGCAAATCAGCTCTGACCCTGTGCCCCATGGGAACAGTCCAGTCCGAACTACAACAGCCATATCTTTCCCAGCCCGGAATCAAGCATCCGAGGACCGGACCGGTTTCGAGGTAACACCTCTCATCAGCCCGGCTAGATTGACTCCAGATATTATTTCAGATAACAGCACACAACTCACATCAAAGGAGGTGGAGAACTATTTTGAGGGCATTGGCTTAAAGCACTTACGTACGTCATTATACAATCCCCAGGGAAAGGGTTTATGTAAAAGAATTAACAGACTCGTAAAAAGCATGATGCATTTGGCTGTGATAGCCAAGTCTTCTGTGCAACGTGAGATAAAAGAAATGTTGTGGGCTTATCATACTACAGTGCATCAAGGAATGACAAAGTCTCCTTTCGAAATGATGAGGGGTAGATTAGCTGGTACATAGTACCCACACCGCCATTCACTCCTGCCCGCTTGTACATATACACAATTCCTACCCAATGAAAATCTGAAGACATATTTATGGGAAAGAACTGCTGCAGGTTTATTTCATACAACACACGTATGACGTTTTAAGGTGAGTCATCTTACGGGCGATCCAATGCAGGCAGCCCCTCGCTGTCCCGCATGCCTAAGGAGCCATCTTGCACGGCGAGTCGATGCTCTGACGGTGCAGCACATTACCAACTTCATTATACTCCCGTCCCCCCTGTCAGGGCAGAGCAGTGTGGCACACCCCCGGTCGGTTCAGGCCCCCCGACCGCCCGAAGGACTAACGGGGCGCCGTTGCGGTTTCCCGGAACCTCCTTCGGCTCCTGGTCCTTGGCTCAGGCACCCTTACTGTGCAAGGCAGAGGTACCTTTACTGTATCCTTCTGCCGCAGAGGTACCCTTACTGTACCTGTCTGCTTCCAGATCGCCCTGTAACTCCGCCTGCAACACAAAGAAGAACATTCCAACACTCTATTACTTCGCGCCGCCGCTCAAGCTGCTGGGTCAGGGTTCAGGGTGGGAACAGCACTTGAGCCGCGGGTGGACAGGGATGGAGAGAGGCCGAGCCTTGTCCACCGCGGTATAAATAGGGGGTTCGCCCCTCCTACAGGTAAGCCCTCCCCTGGCCAGTGACTGGTGAACACGGGTTGGGGCGCCCCATTGGTGTCGACTGGAGCTTGCCGGGTGGGTCTAAAGCACTGCCCCGCCCATGTTCCCCTGCGGGTCACGCGGTCAGCGGCATAGTACCCACACCGCCATTCACTCCCGCCCGCTTGTACATATACACAATTCCTACCCAATGAAAATCTGGAGACATATTTATGGGAAAGAACTGCTGCAGGTTTATTTCATACAACACACGTATGACGTTTTAAGGTGGGTCATCTTATGGGCGATCCAATGCAGGCAGCCCCTCGCTGTCCCGCATGCCTAAGGAGCCATCTTGCACGGCGAGTCGATGTTCAGACGGTGCAGCACATTACCAACTTCGTTATACTCCCCCTCCCTGTCAGGGCGGAGCGGTGTGGCACACCCCTGGTTGGTTCAGGCCCCCCAACCGCCCGAAGGACTAACGGGGCGCCGTCGCGGTTTCCCGGAACCTCCTTTGGCTCCTGGTCCTTGGCTCAGGCACCCTTACTGTGCCAGGCAGAGGTACCCTTACTGTATCCTTCTGCCGCAGAGGTACCCTTACTGTACCCGTCTGCTTCGGGATCGCCCTGTACTCCGCCACAGCTCTGGAGGAGGCCCCCGTCGATGACAGAGCCCCCCCACCCACTTAGCTACTTCCCGTTGCTGTTTAGTGCCTCTTGTACGTCCAGGAGGAATATGTCCACTCCCAATCTAGACAAGTGTGCCCTGTCATTATCATAGTACCTATCAGTTTTCTCTTGTATTGGTACTTGCCTAATGAAACCCAGGCCTCTCTTCCCATGAACTTCTGCATGGATCAGTTGTCGATGACAGAGCCCCCCACCTACTTAGCTACTCACATCTTGTCGCTGTTTAGTGCCTCTTGTACATCCAGGAGGAATATGTTCGCTCCCAATCTAGACACGGGTGCCCTGTCATTATCATAGTACCCATCAGTTTTCTCTTGTATTGGTACTTGCCTAATGAAACCCAAGCCTCTCTTCCCATGAACTTCTGCATGGATCAGTTGACCCTCCTGCGGGAATGTTCTACCGTTACCGGTGATCTAGCCCTGCGAGGGACAACCTCAGACCACAGGAGCTCGCCCGCTCCTAACCTGTTCCCAGATGAAAGATGAGGATATCGGGTGGGGGCCCCCCGTAAGCCGGGTGTTGGTCTAGCTTGAGCCTCAAATTGCCCCATTTCATTCCTGGGTGGCCCAACCAGGCTCACAACCAGGTAGTCAGGATATTACATTTTGTTAGTCATTTTAAACAGGATCAAAATACAGAAAAGGGGCAGGAAAAACATTAATGGAATAATTTCTAGGCACGTGTCTTCTCTTTTGGGAATCCCCCCCTGAATTAGAATCATTCCATACTCTACGACTCTAATGGTCTCTCTTCAAGATATATTCACATAACAATCAAGGGAGCCTTCAAGACAGTCCACTTGCGTTTCTACGTTAGGCCTCAATGAGCCGACCCTGCAAGTGTGAGTACCATAAAGCCAACCTACTGGCTACGCCAATACTTCTTAAATCCGTAAAGGTGTCCTAAAGTGGTTTATTACATAATGGATACAAGATTATCACATAGTAATGACCCCATCTGAACAACTGCATGCACTTGATCATGCTACAAGAGCAGGTCTCAATTCTAGTCAAGATTAGTTACCATTAACGTTCATTCAGCTTACAGAAAGGCAAGCTCGGCGACCGTGCATAGGAAATTAATTATCTCCTTTTTGTTGGAGTTTTAAATGTAAGCTCACCACCAGGTGATCAGTATCTTACATTTTGCTATGTCTCCAATTTTTCTTCTTTCAAGATATCTTGTCTGAATTATTATGCAAAATAGCTTAAGCCTGTAAGCCAGGGTTATTTCCCGGACACCTCTTTGGTCTAATCTAAAGTGGCATGGTGGTCAAAAGCCTATGGCTTGAAATACTACCCCGAGCGGCTGCCAGAGGTTGGACAAATTGCTAGCATTCCTCCTAACACATTTGCATGTTTGAGTAGATTTAAACCTGTCCTTCCCTTCGCCTACCCCCAAAATAATTGGGTACAGTCAACTCCAGAGGTTGTAAGTATTTCCAGTTACCCCAGTTTGAAATTTAACACTCAGACAATCGCTTTTCTGGCTTTTCTTTGTTTGCCTGAGGTCTGATTACTTAACTTTTTCTCACTCTGTCAACCGTAAGGAGGTCATATCAAAATATCATATTTGTTCACCTTTCAATTTTCTCTTAATATGCAATACGTTAGCCGTTCTCATTCGGACATAGGATACAGGGGATCCGCGAGCGACTATTTGCATTATTTATCTGATGCTAACGGAAAACCAGTGATATTTGTCCAAGGAAGCAAAAGTGATGGGATTATGAAAGTTATCCTGTAGTCAGAATTATTTACTTGCTGCGTGAGTACAGTAGCTGTACTAATTATGACGGTGAACATCATGGCAACCACTGCAAGATCATTACTTGGGATAGTTAGAGCACAGCCTAGCAGATATATTTGAACAGTCAAATTGTCATTCCAGATTCATGGTGTAAATATGGCACTGTCGCTAGAGGCATTTCCAAGTTTTGAAGCAAATAAGCCCTCCCCTGGCCAGTGACTGGTGGACACGTGAAGGGGCGCCCCATTGGTGTCGGCTGGAGCTTGCCGGGTGGGACTAAAGCGCTGCCCCGCCCATGTTCCCCTGCGGGTCACGCGGTCAGCGGCAAAGTTGGTTCCCACTTTGTTACTTAACCGTCAATTGGATATCCTTCCTCTAGACATCGCCCAGTTATTCTCAACAGTAACAGATGTGTGTGTCCAGGAGACCTGGTAAAGATCAAACCTGGTGGTATACACCAATGTTTTAACAAATGCAGAGGGCCTTTCCGTGTGGAGTCTGTTGGTGAAAAGTTTGTAAAACTACAGAATGGCCAATCATGGAACAACAGAAGGGTAGCCTTGTATCAGAAGCAACACAAACCTTCATTACATAAACTGCATCTTTCTAATGATGTTTCCTTTAGTGCTGGAAATGGCAAGCCAGTTAGAGAACACAGAGTACCGGCTTATTTAAACGATTTCGTATGAGATTTTATTTTTATTTTTTATTTTATTTTCCTTACTGTTTTTACTCTACTGTAGATAGGGAGTGGGTTACAGGGTTCATTTGCTTAATATTAAAATGTTATTATTCGTTTTCTTGATTGTATAACGGACAACATAGATGTTTTTTAGGATATAACTTCATACTTATACCATTGTTATGTAATGTTATCAACTTTTCCAGTATATGTCTTCTTACTTATACCATCGTTATTTAATGTTATCAACTTGTCTTTCATTTGTTTCCGGAGGAAGGGGGATGTGTAATACGTATTTGCTGTGCGCTCTTTGCTCTGCCTCGCGGGATGGCTTGGGCTCGTGGACAGTGCTATGTGCGTGGTTCTCGAGCCTAGCATTCCGTATTTGACAGTTTGAGAGAGGCTGTTTCAGTGACTGTGCTGGTCGGGTTTGCTCCTATCTTCTGATCTTAAATAAAGATCTTACCTGGTACAACGCCTTTGGACTCCCCTCTTATTTCAGCGACCCAGCTGTGAAGCAAACATGTAAGGGCAGTTGGGGACAGCCTGCAATGGTGACGTGACCTGGCTGCAGTTAAAGCTAGAAGGCCGGGACAACCCTCAAGGCTGACGCGACCTGTTTGCAGAATAGGAGTGAAAGGGAAAGGGAAGAGAAACAAGCCCTTCTATAAACAGAATCATTACACAAACTGGAAGTGACCAGCAGCAGGGAATGGCACAACAGTTATATGCTATAACTACAACAAAGATGAATGCTCATAGGGATCATCTTGCTAGTTCATGCATGTGTGTTTCATTTATGGAGGGGCAGGGGGTGGCAGACTGCAAAATACGCAAGAGATCCAGCTACACAAGAAAGAAAGAGAAGAGTAAGTAGCCCATACAGGAGCCTTACCAAAGGGGTGCTCCATGTCATGCATTTACTTAGAAAGTTTCAGCACCTTCCCAGATTTGAAACACCTTAAGAGCACCCAAAGAGGGGGAAGCCCTGTTTGTGTGACTTCCTGGGGGACAGAGTGCATGAACATACAGAGATTTTTTAGCAGCTGTCAGCAAAGCTTGGCATCCCCTTAGCAGCAGATAAAACAATAGGGCCCATGACAAAATAGTTTTTTCTTGAGCATCGAGATAGACTCAACAAGAGGTACAAGGTACTGGACATGAGGAAAGAAATCAGGGTGCTAGTAAGGAAGGAGACAGCCTTACTAGACGAACTCCAGGAGCTCTTTGGGAAGTTAAACTTTGCCGCTTGGGTTATCCCTGGTATTTGCAAGAAGACTTAGCCAGTTGACAAAGGGATTACAGAGGAAGCACCACCACTCTAAACTTGGGTGGGGTGAAACCACACCACAGAATGAGGCTGACCTTCTAAGAGAAGTTCAGTGGGCTCCTCATCTATACTACCACTATAAAGAGAGAACTTGCACCTTTGAGCCAGGTAAACTCGAAAACTAGACCACCAATCTGAACACCCAAGACATCTTAGAAAACCTCAGGGCAAGCAGAAGGACATAGGCTGCATACAAATAAAAAAAAACGTTGTTTAAAATATTTAGAAATAAAAATAAAGTAGTGCCGGCCGCGACGTATGCGTGAGGGGAGTAGCGTCGTTCACGAGCAACAGGAAGAGCGAGGACATGAGCGCCGGGAGGAGCGTCTGCGTGAGGGGAGGAGCGGAGTTCACCAGCAACAGGAAGAGGGGAGAACATGAGCGCCGGGAAGAGCTGCGGAGCGGCGAGAAGCGGAGGAGCAGTGGCAGCGCGGGGAGGAGCAGCGGATGAGGTAGCTGACAAGCGGTCAAGCAGTGGAGAGGTAAACACTCCAGTGTAGGGAGGAGCGGCGGATGAGGTAAGTCGGGACCTGGGGGGGAGTTACAAAGCCGTGACAGGAGGCGGGAGCTGGGCGGGAGGCTCAAGGCGCAAGGCGGGAGGCGGGAGGCGGGAGGCGGTACGCGCTATGCCCAATGTCAGGGGCGGCGGGCGGGAGGCTCAAGGCACAAGGCTCAAGGCGGGAGGTGGGAGGCGGTATGGCCAATGTCGGGGCTGGAGGCGGGAGGGATGCGGACTGGGCAATGTGTGGGGAGGGGGTGCACAGAGGCTTAAAATGCTGCCCCCAGCCCCCTTCTGCCCCGGGCAAAGCCGGGGCGGGCTGCTAGTCTGGAAATAAAGCTGAGTGTCATAGAGGCAGATAGCACTGTACACTAACTCATCAGGCAGACTGTGCTTTTGGACCATTCTTGGGAACAGGTGGTGTGTTGTGCATAGAGCTGGCTGAAGGAGTAGGCAAGGGCAGGCCTCATCAGGAAAAATACATTCCTTGAACTCCAAGTGATAGCATTGACAATCTAGAGGGAACAGCAGAGGGATATGAAGCTGACACTCTGGTCAGATAACTAGGCAGTAGTGCACACCATTAACAGAGGGGCTAGCAGGTGCCCACAAGTGCTAAAGCTGCTCATGTACTTGATAAGAATGCAGCTCATGGCCAACTTTGACATAAAGACGAGAAATGTTTTGGGGGTGACTAACACTCAAGCAGATACATTATCTTGCTTCCAGTTGGACATATTCCAAAAGCTTGCACCAGAGGTGGAACAGAGGATAACCCCATTTCCAGACAGGCTTTGGGACCTGGCAGATGTGGTCTGTCCCACCTAATGAGCTCAAGCTAGACCCCAAAACAGCAGAGCAGTATGCAGCATACACATAGAAAGTGAAAGTCCAACAGGACTTGCCACTTTAGTAATCCTTAGGCTTCAGCAGCGGTGGAGAAGTGGTTCATACAGTGACCTTTGAACAAGGGAGGTCAAAATCCTGTGCTCAAATGCACTTAACAACATTCACCCACTGCAAGAAGCTCCCCACCGGAAATGACCCCTTCGACTCACACTACATAAGGGCAGCAATGATAGGGTGGTGAAGGCTGGAAGGTCTGAAGCAGAACAAGGCTACCAATTAAAGTTCACATCCTAGCACAGCTGATGGGGGTGCTGGATTTGGTCTTCATGCTGGCATTCTTGTGGGTACTTCACGGTCAGAAAAATAGTGGCTCCATCAAAGCAAGAGGCAGGCGAGATCTACCAACAAGGGCGAGACATTCAACATAGCACAGCACATGTGGGGGTGCTGCTGAGGAGGTCTGAAATGGACCAGATGGCAAAGGGGCGAAGGTGCGGTTCCACTGCCTCTTTGACCCCTACCTTTCCTGGGCCTGGTAGGCTGTCTGAAAGGTACTGGCCACTGAGGCAAAGAGGGGAGTAGAGACTGTTGAAACATTGCAGGGAGGAGTGTCTGGGCACATTTCAGTTTAAGGGAGTAGTAGAAAAAGCCCCGACCAATGCAGGCCTACCAGTGGCCTGTTTCGGCATACATAATTCTACATAGGAGCGTCAACATCAACTTCCCAGCTCGGGTCACACCGGAAAGGATCAAGGCAGTGGACAGATGGCGTCCAACACATACAGAAGCTACTTGATGGTACGTCAGGCAGACCCAGGGCAAGGCAGGCCAAGCAACAAATCCCCCTACGCCCCACCAGGCCCACCCAACACACTGGAACAGTAAACACTAGGGGACAGTATGGTGACAAAAATAAGCTGACATTCGTCTGTGCTTACCTCCAGCAGGAGATGAGCGCAACAAGGTGTGGGTGGTAGGCCTCTTGTTTGTCCGGAGATTCCAGGTATGGTGGATAAAGTGCAGGGGAACAATGCGTGCGTGCCCACAACAGACTGGCATTAAATGATTTGATATGCACTGAATGTGGTGGGATAGTTATGGACCACCCACAGAGGGATGCACACAAGCCAGACATACATGCCAGATCTGTTGATCATACACCTGGGGGAAATGAGCTGGCATAGCTGGGCGGGAAAGAACTGCTGGATCATAAAAGGAGTAGTCTGGCTGAGGTGGTCACTTTGTTAGGCAGCACAACACTCGTATACCATACCAGGACAAAAATTTGAGGAGTGCCTAGTCCAGCGGGCTCTGGGTAAGTCATAAAAAGGTTTAATATTGCCATTGTTAAATTCTGAAGAGCGACAAGGTGGGAGAGCATCAGTCAAGGCCTGATAAATTTAAGGCAGCCGGAATACTTTAGTAGTGATGGGATGCACCTCTCCATGGAAGGAATGGAGGTGTTCTGGGATAGCATCTTGGCAGCCATGGTGCTAGCAGCTGCCAATGAAGTGACCAAACCATTTGGAGTGAGCCACCTTTGGACGTGAGACCACAGATGGCGTGGCAGAAAAGGAGATGAGCTTAAGGCTGATGGAAAAGCCATACCGACTATGGTGTGGTGTCATTCCCGGCTGCTTACCTTGGGATACCTTATAGCAGGATTAGGCAGTCAGTGAAGGGGGTACTCGAAACACGGTGCTTGCAGCCCAGGTCCTCCAGAGGGCAGGATACCAAGAACAGTCAAAGGTGGCAAGGTAAGCCTACAAAGAGTCAAAGGAGTACCAACCACACAGAATGATAAAACCAGCTCAAAGACTCAATTTGCTCCCAAACCATCAGAATGATTTATGGTATGAATATTTATGACTACTAGGCTATGACATGAGGTGATGCAAATGATTTATGACTTGATTTATGGTTCACAGATATTACCAGGGGCCAGATGTACGACCCTATTTTGCATGTGCAAATGGGTTTGCGACCCATTTGCACATGCGAAATTTAATATGGCCATGTACAATTCCCATTCACTGAGTCGCAAAACAATTGTGACTCTGTATTAGGAATGGGCGTTCCAAGGGCGTCCTTTCCAAATAGTGAGTAGGAGGCCTATGTAAGAGGGTGGTAAAGCACTAGTAAGTGGGAAGGGGTCCCCAGGTGACCCCTTCCCCTTTGCTAATGCAGGGGAAAATCTTTTTGAGGGGCAGGCAGTGGCTCCAGGGACCACTACCTGCCCTTAAAAAATTAACCGAAAACGATTCATTTTTCTTTTTTAAATGCTTCCCGTTTTCCTGTAAGGAATACAGGCTGCATTTAAAAAAAAAATACTGCTTTATTTAAAAGCAGACCCTGGCATGGAGGTCTTCTGAGCCCAGCAGGCCACCATACCTCGGAGGGCCGGCCATTCCTAACAATTGATGGACAGAATGCTGAACAATGTCATACATTCACCGCTGTACAAAGATCTGGGCCGTAATCCATTGTTTTTTTTACTCACCATGCCCTTCCAGTTTGGACCCAGCCATATTGAAATCAGCCTTAGCCCTTCACCCAATGGTAACAGTCCAGCCCGAAGTGCCAGGCCAGGTCATCCCTGGACTGGAAACAAGCATCCTAGGACTGGTTTCGAGGTTTCACCCCTTTTTCAGTCAGGATAGGTTGACTCCAGTGGCATGGAGAGCACGGGACCAACGTCTGGGCATACCCGTCCGACTCGGTGACAAATGCAAAGAGAACAATTGATGAACAGAATGCAGAAAAATGTCATACATTCACCCCAGTACAGTAATCAGTCTTGATCCTGCACCCAATGGGTATCAGTCCAGCCCGAACAGACGGAAGAGAACGTCCGAAACGGTGTCAGTATACATCTTTTTGAGAAATATAACTCAGGTGAGTGGGTATTTCCTTGGATAACACTTTGGTGTTAGGTCACTAGACCATCTGCGAGATCCGTCTTGATGCCAATGCAGATGACATCAAGTTCATGCTGATGTCAAATAATGGCATCATGGTATATGTCAATGTCAAGGTATTTGTAGAGCGCACTGTCACCAAGCAGTTTCCTGGCGCTATTACTCATACCGCTGTGGAACCCTTCCTGGCTTTCCCTGTGAAGTGTCCACTCCTGGGCACCCCCAGGGTGAAGCCAGGTATCCTAGCGCTGTTGGGGCTGGTGTGGAGGTTAAGCAAGCTATTGCCCAGAGTTGCAGAGTGGGGCCCATGATTAGAATAGGCACTGAGGCGAGAATTGTCAGGTCCGAGGAAATTGAGCCCAAGACCCGCCAAGGCAGGAATTGAACCCTGGTCCCAGGCTAGACCTCTGCATCAGGGTCTGCCGCTCTGACCATTGAGCCACACTCCTCCAAGTCAGTGTCATAGCATCCTCTGGTGGTTGAGGAAGTGGGGTCGCGTGTCGCCGTAGGAGTCATAGAAAAAAAACGAGCCAAAACAATTAATACCAGCGCCTTTGCTGTGACTAGTAAGACGGCTGCCTCAGCACATGGCCTTCCTCTTATTAAACAATAGGGAGTGTTTTAAATAGCTCAGCCTCAGTGCTCACATTTTCAATACAGCGCTGTCACACATAGAACATAGCAACAGTGACAAGGGGCATGCTTCATATCGTTTCTCAATGAGATGTAAAAGAGAAAACTTCAATTTGTATTTTTCAGGTTTATACATTATGTACTAGGCCCAATGATTTAAGAGCGCTTGACAAAAGCACCAGATTACATTACAGGAGGGGAGAATATTTTTTTCTTTGTGTTTAATTTAAAAGGCATTCATTGATTTGCCCAGAATAATGGCATTTAGAGATGAACCCTGTTCCCCATTTACAAGGTCAGCACCTCTGACGGTTAGTTCACATCTCCTCTCGTAAAGTATCTGATGAAATATTTTATGTTGGCTTCGACGCTTGGACAGATAGCCATTGTGTTTCTGTGTCCAGCTAATTGGTAAACTTGGCTTAAAATGTATGAAGGTAATCTGCTAATATATATTTCGAATTACCTTTCTGAGGGAATGCATAAGCCTCTTAGAAACTTACGTCATAAATAACTACATACCGTGGGGCAGATTTACAAGCCCCCTGGGCCACCAGTACATCACTTTTTGTGTCGTACTGGTGGAGCATGTTATTGCTCCATACACCCTGCGTGGCTTTTCCTGTCCTTGTAAATATGGCCCCTTTACATGCAGCACTTTGCGTGAAAAGGGCGTACCATGGATGTTGCTGTGGGTGTTCCAACGCAACACCCCTGGAACAAGACACATTTCCAGGTCTACGAGGAATCGTGAATCTGGAAATATGTCTGAATACTACGAGGCGTAACGAGGAGAAGTTTTTTCATTTCTCCTCGTTGTTTCGTCTTTCAATGCGTGCTGCATTCTACAGCACGCACTGAAAGAGGAAAATGCCTGTAGTAATTGTTTTTGTGCAGGAAGGTCTCCCTTGCTGCACAAAAACAATCTCCACATGACACAGGCATCCTTGCACCATGGTGCGAGGGTCCTTGCGCCGGCGCATGCCAGCAGTTTGTGCACCAGCACCCGGGAGAGCACAGGAATGCAACATATTATTGTAAATATGTCGCTTTCTGGTGCTTTGGGAGTGCCGCAGCGTGGCGCATCCAAAGCGCGTTTGCCTTGCCAGGCTGCGGCACTTCCTTGTAAATCTGCCTCCATTTTTCTATCCCGAAAATGTAAAAATGTTCCCATAAATGTACTCTGCTTAATTTAATCTCCTGGAATACACTTGAACTCAATTGCCATTGAGATGCTTCTTGATGACTGGTCTACACATTTAGGGCCTCATTTATGAGAAATGACGCATCGCTGTGTAAAAGTAGCAATGCGTCATCTCTCAGTGCACCCTCCTTGCGACATGATGGATGCGTCATATTTACTGTATGACACATCATGTCGCAAGGAGTTACAGATACGTTAGTATTTCTGACATGTCTGTATGGCACAAAAGTGGCGCATTGCTGGAGTATGTCACAAAAGTGATGCAACTCCAGCAATGTGTCCTTTCACATGGGGCAAGCCCCATGTGAAAGGGCATGCGTCAGTCTTACACCTGCTGTGAGGCAGGCGTAAGATATTGGTGCATTTGCGTCTTAGAAGTGGCACAGAGAACTCTTATATATTTCACTGCGTCACTTCTATGACCCTTTCTTGCGTCAGAACGCACCCCTGCATACATCATACCTGGCGCAGGTATAATGTAACGCAGGAGTTTACAAAGTGGCGCATCTACCTAGATGCGTCACTTTGTAAATATGGTGCAACAAGGTAAATTTTTTTACGCTGCTGGTGCGTCACAAAAAGTGATGCACCGGCGACATAAAAGTGACGCACGGCCTCAGAAATAAGGCCCTTAGTTTCATTAGACAACCTACATGAACTAAACTAAGGGCCATATGTACAAAGAAGTGGTGGAGAGAGGCACTCACTCCTCCACTTCAGAAATGAAATGCTGCACCATATTTACAGGAATATGGTGCAGCCTTGCATTTCCCTCCCTGTGCTGGCGCTAGATTTAGCAGCTTAGCGCCAACGCAGGCACCAAGGGCGTCCGCGCGCAGGGGAAGATTGTTTATGTGTAGAAAGGTGTCCCTTCCTGCACATAAACAATCTTTAAATGCTGTTTTGTCACTTCTATGTGTGCTGCTAGTGCAGCGCACATGGAAGTTACAAAATGTAATTTTGTTTAAAGAATGTTTATGTGCAGGAAGGGACACCTTCCTACAAATAAACAATCCAAGGTGTTTTTCTTTTTCCATGTGTGCTGCACAAGGCAGCACACATGGAAAAAGAAAAAGCTGAGAGAAATAAAGCATTTCTTCTTGTTTCACCAAATTAAGACCAGGTTTTCCCTTGTCTTAATTTTGGCCCTGCCTCCTATTTGCGCCGCCCTTGACAATAGGGGGCAGCGTCAAAATGAATGGGTGTTGCAGTGAAATGCCCACCGCAACATCCACTGCCCATCCCTTTCACACTAAGCATAGTGTGAAAGGGGGACTTACATACAAGGAAATGTTAAGCCACATTAAGTGGCTTAATGCTGACTTGTAAGTAAGGTGAAGCCCCTATCACCACTGGTACGTCGGACAAAACAACGTTCTCATGGCGATAAGGGATTGCACATAGGCCCATAAATGCCTCGCTGGGGTGCACTGCATGACTGGCATTTAAAGAGTCTGATACTGTAGTCCAACAGCTGCATAATTTAATCTATAAAATCCCAGGAGGCATCACCTGCAAGTCTAAACCATGGGCAATTAACCGAGTCTCAATGAAGGGGAGTGATACTTACAGGCAGGACAATAGTGCCAATTCCAGCGCTAGTGGAGTTATTCACCTGTTTCTACAAACCAATAGCTTTAAGTAACATCTTTAACGTAGTACATAAGAAATTAGATAGATCTTAATTAAGATTTCTTGTCCATTTGGGGCTTTCCTATATAAAACTAGTTGATTACTTCTCAAAGGTGAAGGCTCCATTACTGTTCTCAGTTTACTCCAATCATCTTTAGCATCAGTCTGTTTTTTTGTAAAAATGTTGGTATTTTCATGCACTCCCTACATGCTATAAAAGTCCAAAACCTGTGGGTGGACCTTCTTCAAGGACCTGAAATTGAAAGGAGTAGATGATAGACTCAAGCAGAATTTGGAGAACGTGTTTATGATGTTATAAAATATGTATCTGATAAAAGTGGTCTGGTAGATTTTACTTGTTGGGCTCTGCCCAAAAATGTGTGTCCATGGGAAAAAGTGCTTTCAGGTGGGTGATCTGCTACAGTTAAGACAACATCTATCCATTTCCCCTATCACAGGGCAAACCTGCATACATAAGGAAGGAGGGTCACAATAATATTATCAGCTGCAGCTGCCCAAATGAATATATGGCTCTGGGGTCTCTGTGGTAACAGATGTCTGGTCTCATCTCTAAATGGGAATCAGTGGCAGACCAGGGGTGGGGGTAATGGAATGAAGAGAGGATAAAGCGGAGTCTCCCACTGCTTGAGGAACGGCCTTTGAAGGAGTTTACCCACCAGAGTATAGATCTGAAATTACAATGGTTGATATGTGCCCACAGATAGGGATTAAGCATGGAAAACATAACAGCACAATCTCTCTCTACAGAACATTCCCACAGCTTGTAGCAAACAGTACTGTTGAAAGACCTTGCTGTTGATTGTCAACAGCAGCATACTATATATAAGTAAAAGAGGACAGAACCAAAGGTCTGTACCTAGACACAAAAAAATGGGTCAAACACACAAAGGTAAGTGACAATATATTCATTTATACAACTTATAAACAGCAATCAATAAACCCTTACCTCACCCTGGGGGACTTCAAATAAGAAATGATAAGATCCCATGCCACTTTCCACCAACAGGAGCAGAAGAGGGTACTGAATGGAGGATGTGAATGAAAGGCATACTGTGTACAGCTGTCAGGCTAGGTACTTGTTGTGAAGTGTACTTGGTCCAGCATCCTCCTTCGGTGAGTCGGGTGGGGTTGCCATGGCATTCGTGGAATTTCAGGGAGGTCTGGCTTTCTCTGTGAAGGGGTTGACCTAGGTAGCAGGCTGGGATCCCCAATTCTGTTGCAGAGACAAATAAATCTTACCTGGTTGAGACTTCTTTGTGTGAGTCATCTCTTTTCCAGCTTCAACATTTCGGTGACGATTGCCTACAGCGTCTCTTCGGCAGCGGGGAGTAAATCCCCAACGTCCTCGTTTTCAATCTCCTATGGTTGAGTTTTAACGCTGCTGTCTCAGCGGGATCTCCTTGGTGTTCGTGGTGAGATTCATTTCACCTTCCGTCATGATAAGGTACTATCTTCATTCATTCTGCTTTTCCTCAGGCGAGCCGTTGTATGCTTGCACCCGTCTCCTGTCTTGTTTATCATGTTGCTAAGCAACCTTCTCAGCATATGCTCCAGCCTTCATTGAGTTGTGGCGTCAGCACACCTATGTTGACGTGACTCCATTTTGGGACTGTCTGTTGCCATCTTCACCGCCTTTTTTCACTTACACGTCAACATGTTGACATGCAGCCCTATTGGATACTTTGTTTCATTGAACATGTACGCCGCATTCCACAGTTTCTCCGATCTCCTCTCAAACGTCAACACGTTACGCTGATGTCCGGCCATTTTGGATACATTGATTCTTGGTGCATATACACTGCTTCACACAGCTGTTTCTCAGACTCAGCCTTACATTGTTCATGCGCTTTCATAGCAGTCTTCTCAAATTGCTAACTATTTTGTTGTGGAATAACATCTTTGTTCTTTTACTGCACATTCTACGGTTTTATATTTACAGTGATCTGCACACCATTTACTTATTATTATTATTTGTGCAAATCCACTCAGTGATCTGCACACCATTTGTTTGCTGAAGTTCTATGGTGATCTGCACACAATGCATTGTTTTTTGTTGTTTTTGCGCTGATCCGGTGATTCTCACACCATTATTTACAATTTTTCTTCGCTACTGTTTTACAGTTTCTTTTCACTTTTTTTAAATTTTGTCGTACGTCATGGCTGCATGTCAAATGATTTCTCAACTGCCGATTTTCTTATCAGAAGGCGAAGCAGCGTCCATAGAATGGAAAGAATGGATTGGTATTTATTAAAATTATTTAGAAGCCACTGATGGTCTCTCAGGTTGCAAGCTTCCAGGAAGAAAGCTTTATCATTTAATTCTTTAAGAAAAGAGGGTCAACATGTTTTCAAATTTCTATCTGAGGTTATGGGTGCCAATGGTGAACCTTTTGACAACCCATATATTTAAGCAAAAAATAGACTTGCTAAGTACATTGGTAAACAAATCAACATCGTTATGAAACGTCACAAGTTTTATTCTCTACCTCAGAAAGAAAAAAAGAAACAGTTGATCAAATGATCACATGTCTACCCGAGCTTGCAATTAAATGAGACTTTGGAGCCATGGCAGATCAGTTAATTAGAGACCAATTCATCGTACAATGCAAGAATAAGAGAATGCAAGAGAAACTTTGGGCTGCTAGGAATCCTATTTTGCTTGAGGCCATTTCAATTGTTAAGGTTATAGAGAAATCTGATAAGTGCATGCAAGAAATGCATACTTTTAGAGTTAAGAAAAGAAGAGACAGTAAATGTAGTAACTAAAAAAGACCTTTCATTAGATAGTGAGCATAAGAATAAACAGAACACACCTAGTTCTTCTAAATTCAAACCTAGGCTGCCAAGCGATAACAAGAATACATTTGATGGATTTTATAGATGCAGCAGTATGGGTCATGCTGCGGATTACACAGGTTGCTTTGCCCAAGATAAAATGTGTAGAAAGTGTGGGAATAAAGGCCATCTGAGCAAAGTTTGTAAATCTCTATTAAGAAACAGAGTTGCTTTCATTGATGAAGATGGTGTTCAACTAGATATATCATTATGTGTGGAAGATGATCATTTAGACAAGAGACAAAGACCTAGGTCTACTTTTCTTCTGAATGGGGTGGCTGTTGAATTAATGTTTGATCCTGGTTCCATGTTCACAATTGTTCCCTTTTGGATCTTTAATGAATGTTGGTCCAATGTCTCTCTCACTAACAGTTATGTTTCTCCTAAAGGGTACAGTGTTGAGGCTATTTCCATTAAAGGTGTCATGGAAACTAAGGGTTCCATTAGGATGGTGGATGGACTGGAGTCTGTCCGCCAACGTGGTGGTGACCGGGGACGTCCGCAATACATGCAGTGGTCCTGCCCACCAAATCAGGATGCCACCATGGCGGTCGCATTTTGCATTTTAACATTTTAACACAGCAGCACCTCCCGAGAATTTAAAATGGCATTTTGTGGATTTCACTGCACTACGTGGCAGGCACCACACGGTGCAGTCCACTCCACCAGGCAATCGCAATGATTATCTGTGGCGGTTCCATTGCGAATGGTGTTTGCGTCCGCGGCCATCGGCCCTTAAATTCAAATATGAGGGAAGGAGTGCAATGGGAAAGGTGTATGTCTCAAATGATGATCCTGCTATCTTCGGCAGGGTACAACAGCATGATTTTCATGTTATCATAGATCCCAGATCTGCTGAACAAGGAATGGTATTGGAGGATTATCCTACTTTTGATGCTATTTTGTCAAAATACAATGAAGTCTTTCGAGTGGATTCAGGAAGATTAGTGGATTACAGGCATGAAATTAAACTCAAGGATGATGCTCACCCTGTCAGGCATGCCTTAAGGAAGATCCTCATCTCCATTCGTGATGAGGTTAGGGAGATGTTGAGTGATATGCAGAAACAAGATGTTATTGAACCTGTGGAGGTTTCAGAGTAGCTTTCTCAGGTAGTTGTTTCCATGAAAAAGGATGGTAAACTTTGTTTCTATGTTGACCTCAGATCCCTTAATCAAAATGTCATTATTGATAGTTTTCCACTACTTAACATATCTGAGATGGTACTCTTAGTGGATAAAGCTACGTTTTTCACTAAGCTGGATCCAAGGTCAGCGCACCATCCGGTTATGTTACATCCTAATTCAAGGAAGTTGACGGCTTTTCTGACCATGGAGGGGGCATTTCAATTCAAGAGGCTTCCTTTCAGCCTTGCATCGGCCAGTAGTGTATTCCAGCGAATGATGCATAGTCCACTTAAAGGTGTGAGGAACACTCATTACTTTCAAGATAACATCCTTAGTTCTGGGAAGACCGAAGCTGATCATAACAGAACCTTGACTAATGTGCTAGAGATTTTATATAGAGCTGGTTTAACCCTAAGAAAGGACAAATGCAAATTCATGTTGATAGAGGTGGATTATTTAGGTTACACCATTTCAGAGGGTGAAGATTTTTTGAAAGCTATCAGGTTGGCTGCTACACCCACCACAAAGGAACAACTAAAATCCTTTATGGGATTAATTGAGTACTATTCAAATTTGTTAGTAATTTTGCACACAAAACAGAGGCTTTAAGAGAGTTGTTGAGGAAGGGGACACCATTCTCTTGGAATTTACCACAAGTTAAAGCTTTTCAAAATATTAAGGATGAAATTGTCAATGCTGATATTTTTACCCCTTTTGAACCCGGCAAAGATACTTACATTAATGTGAATGCTAGTGTCCATGGCATTGGTGCTGTGTTATCGCAAAGTAAGGGTGGTGTTGAAAAAACGGTGGCTTTTCGGTCACGCACATTCAGTTGTTCTGAACATAATTATGCAGTCATCAAAAGTGAGACCTTAGCTGTGGCATGGGGTGTCCAATATTTCCGTACCTATTTGTGGGGAACACACTTCACCCTTAGAACGGATTACAAACCTCTCATCAGAATGTTAAGTCCGGGAGGGACAAGTTATGGTTCTTCACATTTGATGAGGTTTGCAGCAAGGTTGCAAGAGTACATGTACAAGCTTGAATATATTTCAGGTTGGAAGAATTTCCAAGTGCATTGTTTATCAAGATTACCACTTAACATGGAGGAGGATGGAGAGTTTGAAGAGGAGGTGGTGTGTGTAGTGGCAAGCGTTGAGGAAGCATGTGCCAACGAGTTCAAATCCATCTCTAAGGATGAGTACAGCACTCTAAAGTGTGTGGGTGCTTTATACTCATTGTTCAAATGCATTTACACATATTTTGTCGTTTGCAGTGTTTCATGATCATTAAAATGCATTTATTCAAGGCACATAAAGATTTGTAATGTAGTATGCACATTTAAGTAGGATTTTGTATGTATTAGAAAAGTTTAGTATTCCTGTATGTATAATGTGCAGGATAAAATTATATTTGTATAATGTAACTCTGTGTAGTTCAAGTTGCCTGCATTGTAGGCCCAAATTGCAGGTTGTTTTTAGTTTCTATTCTCCTTGGTTGCTCAAGAAATAATTAGATAAATCTGATTTGTATTCAAAGCTAGCATGTTCTCATCCTACTGCAGGTGCAGGAATTCGACCTTGTTATTCTTAGATTAAGGAGACACCAGGAATGTCTCTGAAGAATACTGGAATGCAAAAAGGGAGAACGCCTTTCGTGTCTGAGAACCAAGGCCACTGGAGAGGAGATGAACAAACTAAGGCTCCTGTGGAAAAGTACTAAAATGTCGCAATGAAAAGGTTTATTAAATGACGTATTAGGGGGCTGAACATTGCCTTTTCAAATGATGCGCAGGGACAGATTCGGGAGACTTCTGTTTTTTTCGGAGAAGAAGGAAAATCTTAGGGCAAGCTCCATAGCCTTATGCTATCAGACCCATTATGATGTGAGTACTTCTTAGGAAGTCAACACGTGCTGACACCTTTGGGGTATGATATAAAGGAGATAGGCAGGACCCTCATTTAGAGCAGTGTAGGGAAAGATATTTTCGTTTACTTCTCAATGAAAAGAGAATTGGATTCAGCTTCTATTCTGTGTTGCATTTTGATTTTGGAGTTCATCACATTATGCCTTTTATGCCTAATGAATTATATTCGTAGACTTGGTTCTATATTGATTTTCATGTCCCTATATACTCTGATATTAAGGGGCGTTTGTATTCAATTTGTTTTGGCCTTATAATAAATCCACAAACTGAAATCGGAAGTCTGTGGTTCTTTAAAACATGACAAATTTGTAAGTATAATCTTGAATTGTTTTGCTCCCCTCTGTCACGTTCCCGGCCTTTGCCGTTCCGAGGGTCCGCCAACCACATGCAGAAGACTAGGACCCTCACTTCCGGGCGGAAGCAGAGTCCCGGTCTAGTCTTCTCTTGGACCGCCTTCGAGGGGATTCGCTTAAACTCCGCGTTTTCCGCCGGTTCAGCGCTTTGGATTCTTTCGAGTTCCTGGTTCGCGTCTCTATGCGAACGATCTCGGAGTCTACCGAGAGCTGAGGACGTCTTCTTCTCAACGTCCACCCCTTCGTTCCGGTCCTGCCGGAAATCTTCCTTGTTCCTTCCCGTGCCGGTGAGCGCTGGAGAGGAGATCCTTGTTGTTTTCACCTAAGCGCAGGAGCGCTTTTAGGTACAGTTCAAAACCGTTTTGGAGCGCATTCTTGGTTATAGCTTTTATCCGCACAGGAGGGCATATTAGAATTAATGTGTAAAGCGCTGGGGCGCAGTTATTCCTTTGTTTGCAGCAACACGCAGGAGCATTAGCTCTTGACCATTTTGTACAGCGCTGGGGCGCCACCTATTTCATTAGTACAGAACGCAGAAGTGCTAATTATTGGCACTTTAGTACAGCGCTGGGGCGCTACTCATCTCTTTATTTACAGCACGCGCAGGAGAACTTTTCCTGGTCCCATAGCACAGCACTGGGGCAATGTTTGCATTCACACAGGAGTGTTTGTGCTTGCAGGACTTCTAATCACTGAGACGTTTGTGTTTGTATACTTACCCGCGCAGGAGCTCTTGCATTATTTCCTTTCCTTGATGGGAGCATCTTCTTTTCCTTCGTTTTACTGGACATCATTGCCTTGTAGAGTTGCCCTTGGTCCTTCTCTTCTGTATGTGATTGGGAAGTAGACTTAGGAAGTGGGAGGTGTGGGGATCTTTCTAATTGGGTCTCTCTTGTTTCCCCAGCTGTTGCCCACGTCACTACTCAGAAGCTACAGCCACAAGTTTCCTGCCGTTTCCCTTTTTGGCTCCCTTTCCTGGGTCCATCTACTCCCTGCCGGGTATTTCTTTCTTCACGGGGTCAGGTGGGTACAGTGGTGGTGGCTCTTGTCGTCTCTGCGGAATCGCTTCGCAAGCAAAGGTAAGCCTTGTGGGGTACCTGACACCCTCTACCACTTTTAGCAGGCAAATAAAAGACCATTGGTATAGAACTTAGCAGGGAAGGCAAGGAGTAAATTTAACATAATCAGCATTGAGCAGTCATCGATGTTCCTGACTATTGTGAGTTAGTCAATACTATCAGGTCTGGTTGGAAGCATGAAGGTAATCTTAAGCCCGCCTTACGGAACTTTGTTAAATTGCAAGAAGAACTCAACATTGGTGTTACTGATGATTTAGTTTTAAGTGGTGGGAGATTTATTCCTCCCAGTGCACTTAGCAAGAAGGTATTTATTTTGGTACATGAAGGGCGTCTAGGAAAGACCATCACAAAGAAACGTCTTAAGGATAATTTTTGGTAGCCAGGTCTTGATGCGGATGTCAGAGTATGGGTGGATGACTGTAGTATGTGCAAAGAGATTGAGAAAAGACTTAATGTAGGTTTGGGTTCCATTTCTGGAGGTCAGTGTGGTGCAGCTTTGGAAAAGGTGTGTTTGGACTTCATTGGTCCCGTGCATTCACAGGGGATGCCAGGATCGGACGCAATAGGTAGCGAGACGGTAGAAATGAGAACGCTACAAAACCGCAAGTATACTGTAATGCGCAACCTTAAACACACTGTCTCTTTTCCCCAGTCCCCCTGAAGCTCGACCATCCGACTGGAGCGTGTTAATTAAATGCGCGAGGTAACAACTTCCCAAATACGTTCTACAACAGACTACAGTCTGTCAGGGTCACACTTACAAAACCACACGCGTGATTATACACCATATCATGTCACCTCAGTTATTTTCACGTCGCAAAAGGGAAGGTGTTATTTAGAATGTTAAACATTATACACAAAACGATCTAAATCAACTGTTGTGCACAATCACTGATTGAAATAGAGATACAACAACTCTAAGACTTATTCTACACCTACCAATGTATTAAGAATACATGCATGTATCACCAACTCCAAGCATGCTATAGTTCTTTGCATGAGTTCGGAGTGTTGAAGAGAGAGTTGACATTGCCATACTTGCTAACCGGTCTTTGAAGTATTGCCATTTTTTAGTTGTTTAAAATTCTATCAATGGATAGATGTGATAAGCAGATTTCTGCACGGTATGTGTCCCTTTGTACCCCCCCTTGTGTGTGCTGCAAAACATTTGTGTTTATTCATTACAGGTACACTGAGACCTCCAATACAGAGAAACAGGTCAACATCCCTATTTCTTTTCACTTTTTGAGAGCACGTTATTTATACTTCTTCACGTTATTCACTTAACGGTCCTGATGAATGCCCGTAAGTCCTAACCAAGGCGATTGAGGCAGAAACATGTCGACCAACTTTTAACCACCCCCCACTATTTATGATCTCAATACTCTGAGTGCACCTATTACCCATAATCCAGTTCACAAGATGCACTACCGCAGAGTTTACTAGACCCGAACCCAGACCAAATAAAATTCTCCTTTTTCTGGTTTTGCAGGCTTTTTATATTCCTTATCACTGGCTCACTACTGCATCAACCTTGGGTAAGAACCTCCTGGTGGAGGCTGCATAACCTGATCGACCTAATGATTATGCACACACGTGATTCAAAAGCGGAGAATCAAGATATACCGCTTCAGATACCACCATACCCATCACGTGCATGAGGGTCTTTTATACTGGGACATCCTTCGCTCTTCCTGGTTCTGTTTTGAGAGCAAATGCATGCAGGTTGTGGAAGAAGGCCATTCCTGTTCCCAAAGCCACTGGATATAGTAAATGGCTGTGCATTGTCGGTCTATGGGTGATAGGGCATTACCTATAAGGTATGACCAAAAAACACTCTCATTGTCCAGAGAGCCTAGATAATCAGTTTCAAGAGGACTTTACAGCTAGGGGGACTAAGTGCAGGACCTGACCAAAGGTAATATTATTTTATCAGTAAGCTTTTGCATTATTGTGTTGAGAAAAGAGCTTGCCTTTAGCCACATAGCTTTTTCACGGGGATCAGGCCATGGATGATTGCAAAATATGTGCCCTCCAATGTTTGAGAGCTTGCCTTCAGAAATGGAGTTAGGGGAAGCCCATTCTGCTCCATGGTTTGGCAGAGAAGATATCTTTGCTGCAGTTCCCAAATGTCCCTGGGGTGAGCCTGCTTGGGCATTAACTCCCAGTATTCAGACAGTTGGCAATGGCAAAGCGCTGCATCTCAAATGCAAATACAAAAAGATCAATTGATGGACAGAATGAAGAACAATGTCATACATTCACCCCGGTACAGAGATCTGGGCCTAAATCCATTGTTTATTTGCTCACCATGCCATTCCAGTTTGGACCCAGCCATATGCAAATCAGTCTTGACTCTGCACCCCAGTGGTAACAGTCCAGCCCGAACTGCCAGGCCAGGTCCACACTGAACTGGAACAAGCATCGTCGGACCGGTTTCGGGCTTTCAGCCCTCATCAGCCAGGATAGCTTGACTGCAGTGGCATGGAGAGCATGGGACCCACGTCTGGGCATACCTGTCCCACTCGGGGTGACGAATGCAAAAAGAACAATTGATGGACAGAATGCAGAACAAAGTCATATATTCACCCAGTACAGAGATCTGGGCCTAAATCCATCGTTTTTTTGCTCACTATGTCATTCCAGTTTGGACCCAGCCATATGCAAATCAGTCTTGACCCTGCACCCCAGTGCGAACAATCCACCCCAAACTGCCAGGCCAGGTCCTCCCTGGACTGGAAACAAGCTTCCTAGGACCGGTTTTGGGCTTTCGGCCCTCATCAGTTAGGAAAGCTTGACTCCAGTGGCATGGTGAGCATGGGACCCATGTCTGGGCATGTCCGTCCCACTCGGGGTGACAAATGCAAAAAGAGCAACTGATGTACAGAATGCAGAACAGTTGGGAGGGTCTAAACTGTGGTGGCAAGGTGAGCAAAAGAACAATGGATTTAACCCAGATCTCTTGACAGCGGGTAAATGTATGATTTATTCAGCATTCTGTCCATCATTTGTTTGCGTAGCGCATCACTAATACAGTCCGTTACACACGGGCTTCTGCAACGACCCAAGCACATTGCTATTCATAGGTTGGCCAGAAAAAGAAGCATAACCCCTAGATTCCTAACTGTTGCCAGCACTGTGTGCATGTAGTTGAGCAGCGCTGCCACGGGGGGAGCGCTCAATCGCATATTCCCACATCACTTCCAGCACATCAAATATGCTTCTCCAGTATCGGGCAATTTCCGAGCAGGTCTAGGCCAGATGCAAGAACGTCACATCCTGGGCTCAGCACCGCACACATCTTCCCTCAAACCCACTTTGTGCAGCCATGCTGGGGTCTTGCAAAGTGTATGTATGAACTTAAAGGAGATCGACCTCAGCCTGTAGTTAGGAAACAGCACCCTAGCCTGTGTGCAGGCGTACACCCATTTGTCCTCCTCTATGGCAAAACCCTCGCAACCTCGCTCGCCTCAGGGACGCACCTTGGTGCAGTTCGCTGCATGCCCGTGTATAATGAGTTTGCGTGGTGATGAGTTGACCAGGAAGTCGTTTAGGACCTGAAACACTGGGGGCATGAGCAGGAATGAGATTTACAAAAAACAGAAGAGGGACGCTGAACCTAAACCTAAGGAAAAGGATACGGGAGGGGAACAACCCACCAGGGAGGTAAATATAAATAGCAACATGAAAGGGAGGTTCCCAATAATCTAAAGGACCGATAGGTTCCAATATTAACAATTGCCCACAGAACAGCTGATTGTATTTAAATCATTTTATTGTTATTTAAAATATTAAAAATGCATTACTTCAGTAAATAGAGCAGCATATATAATTCATATAGCGTTGGCCCAGAACTGCAAGGAACAATAAAAACATTTCTCCTAAAACACTAATCCAAGCAATAAATCACAATCACACTCATGAAGCAAAACATCCATCTAGATGTAAACAACTAAGAAAAAGCCACACACACTCTCATCAGTCAGACAGAAAGAAGCGCCGACACGCGTTTCGGAAAATGCCACAGTGGGGAACTCCTTCATCAGGGCGCCAGTCAATCAATTTTATACGGTCATGAAGGTCCTTCAAAGTTTCAAGATGAAAGAATTATCTCAATTTGAAAATTTTCTGGGCAAACAGCATCGTAGCACAGCATATCTGTGGGCAAAGACAGAATAAATCAAAAACACATCTAGTTTAATAAAATGGGGGGGAAAAGGGAAAAAAACGATCTTGGTCAATGCATGGAGTAAAACAAAACAAAAACTTTGTGAAAGCATGCCACATCCAATCAACATACATACAAAAAGGCAGATTGAATTCTAAAAAGAAGAAATATCTCCGTGAAGATAACACTGGAACATAGAAAATGACTAATTACTACTCCTGATTTTGAGAGGACAACAAGTCTTCCAGTAAAGACTCATAAAACGCGAAAGCGTGCTAGTCATGAGAACAAGGAGGAATCTAGATGTATTACATACCAGGGAGGAGAGACTCAGCAGAGTCTAACCCAAAGTAGATGGTAGACGGCAGGCCTCACATGGCATAGTAGAGGAGGTGATTTGCAGGCAAAAGAAGGTCGGTCTCTATGAAAATATATTGATAGAAAAAAGAAAAAAGAAACAAAGTAGAAGGCCGTATAAAACATATATACTCCAAAGGATATTGGACATAGGCAGCCATATTTTGGATAATGCTAAGATACAAGCAGATATAGCGCAGGTAAAATGTCCAGAAAGGATGTTCAAGCTGTAGATATTTTTACACAGGGGGCCTTAATTCATTTCCATATTTAATTACAGCCCAAAATCACTAACTGGCAGCAAAAGCTCACCTGGATGTATAGATGAGCAGCGGTTCAGAAAAGCGGGAGGAACCCAACGATCCCGGTCCCGGTAGCACGAAATAAAAATAATATGTATATTTTTAAAAACGTCCTTTAAAGATAAAATAAACAAAGAATCTAAGTTTACTTATAAATACGGAACAAATGATGGCAGTTAGTACACAAGCGCAACATAGTAGGCATAAGGAGCATCGTAATATAGAAGTTGCCGTCAGCTAGGAAAATACTGCGAAGAGAGGCTAGACAATTCAAAATAAGTACAGGGATCTAAAACAGATGCAAAGAAGCGGATCTAAGGATAACGGCTAGACAACAAATGAATCGTAATATAGTTGCCATCGGCTGGAAAGATATTACGAGATACGGCTAGACAATAACCAATGAGTGCAGGAATCCAAAATAAATATCAAGGGGCGGATCAGAATTCGGGCATTCGAACGGTCAACATAAATAGTTACCTGTAAGTTCTCAATTGTACAAAACTAGGTGAAGCATGTGGATGGCAGCTTCAGTTGGTTTAATTTTGGAAAAGGTGATGGACAGAGTTTCTGAATGATGCAGAATACTCCTACCCAGTCAAGAGATCAGGGCTTGATCCATCACCGTTTTTTAGCTCACTGCACCATCCCAGCTCAGAACCTGGCTACATGCAAATTAGTCTGTTCCTGTCCCAGTGCATGATGGGAACAGGGCAGACCAAACTACCAAGCCAATTCTTCACCAGAAAGGAGACAAGCTACCGGGGACCGGTTCCTGGCATTTCAGCCGTCATCAGCCCGGCTTGCTTGAATCCTGATGGTGCAATGAGCTAGGGACTCACGTCTGAGTATACCCTCCCACACTTAGTGTGGATAAAATCAATTTTGGAAAATGTGATGGACAGAGTTTCTGAATGATGCAGAACACTCCTACCCAGTCAAGAGATCAGGGCTTGATCCATCACCGTTTTTTAGCTCACTGCACCATCCCAGCTCAGAACCTGGCTACATGCAAATTAGTCTGTTCCTGTCCCAGTGCACGATGGGAACAAGGCAGACCAAACTACCAAGCCAATTCTTCACCAGAAAGGAGACAAGCTACCGGGGACCGGTTTCTGGCATTTCAGCCGTCATCGGCCCGGCTTGCTTGAATCCTGATGGTGCAATGAGCTAGGGACTCACGTCTGAGTATACCCTCCCACATTTAGTGTGGATAAAATCAATTTTGGAAAAGGTGATGGACAGAGTTTCTGAATGATGCAGAATACTCCTACCCAGTCAAGAGATCAAGGCTTGATCCATCACCGTTTTTTAGCTCACTGCACCATCCCAGCTCATAACCTGGCTACATGCAAATTAGTCTGTTCCTGTCCCAGTGCATGATGGGAACAGGGCAGACCAAACTACCAAGCCAATTCTTCACCAGAAAGGAGACAAGCTACCGGGGACCGGTTTCTGGCATTTCAGCCGTCATCGGCCCGGCTTGCTTGAATCCTGATGGTGCAATGAGCTAGGGACTCACGTCTGAGTATGCCCTCCCACACTTAGTGTGGATAAAATCTATTTTGGAAAAGGTGATGGACAGAGTTTCTGAATGATGCAGAATACTCCTACACAGTCAAGAGATCAGGGCTTGATCCATCACCGTTGTTTAGCTCACTGCACCATCCCAGCTCAGAACCTGGCTACATGCAAATTACTCTGTTCCTGTCCCAGTGAATGATGGGAACAGGGCAGACCAAACTACCAAGCCAATTCGTCACCAGAAAGGAGACAAGCTACCGGGGACCGGTTTCTGGCATTTCAGCCGTCATCGGCCCGGCTTGCTTGAATCCTGATGGTGCAATGAGCTAGGGACTCACGTCTGAGTATACCCTCCCAGACTTAGTGTGGATAAAATCAATTTTGGAAAAGGTGATGGACAGAGTTTCTGAATGATGCAGAATACTCCTACCCAGTCAAGAGATCAGGGCTTGATCCATCACCGTTTTTTAGATCACTGCACCATCCCAGCTCAGAACCTGGCTACATGCAAATTAGTCTGTTCCTGTCCCAGTGCATGATGGGAACAGGGCAGACCAAACTACCAAGCCAATTCTTCACCAGAAAGGAGACAAGCTACCGGGGACCGGTTTCTGGCATTTCAGCCATCATCAGCCCGGCTTGCTTGAATCCTGATGGTGCAATGAGCTAGGGACTCACGTCTGAGTATACCCTCCCACACTTAGTGTGGATAAAATCAATTTTGGAAAAGGTGATGGACAGAGTTTCTGAATGATGCAGAATACTCCTACCCAGTCAAGAGATCAGGGCTTGATCCATCACCGTTTTTTAGCTCACTGCACCATCCCAGCTCAGAACCTGGCTACATGCAAATTAGTCTGTTCCTGTCCCAGTGCATGATGGGAACAGGGCAGACCAAACTACCAAGCCAATTCTTCACCAGAAAGGAGACAAGCTACCGGGGACCGGTTTCTGGCATTTCAGCCGTCATCGGCCCGGCTTGCTTGAATCCTGATGGTGCAATGAGCTAGGGACTCACGTCTGAGTATACCCTCCCACACTTAGTGTGGATAAAATCAATTTTGGAAAAGGTGATGGACAGAGTTTCTGAATGATGCAGAATACTCCTACCCAGTCAAGAGATCAGGGCTTGATCCATCACTGTTTTTTAGCTCACTGCACCATCCCAGCTCAGAACCTGGCTACATGCAAATTAGTCTGTTCCTGTCCCAGTGCATGATGGGAACAGGGCAGACCAAACTACCAAGCCAATTCTTCACCAGAAAGGAGACAAGCTACCGGGGACCGGTTTCTGGCATTTCAGCCATCATCGGCCTGGCTTGCTTGAATTCTGATGGTGCAATGAACTAGGCACTCATGTCTGAGTATACCCTCCCACACTTAGTGTGGATAAAATCAATTTTGGAAAAGGTGATGGACAGAGTTTCTGAATGATGCAGAATACTCCTACCCAGTCAAGAGATCAGGGCTTGATCCATCACTGTTTTTTAGCTCACTACACCATCCCAGCTCAGAACCTGGCTACATGCAAATTAGTCTGTTCCTGTCCCAGTGCATGATGGGAACAGGGCAGACCAAACTACCAAGCCAATTCTTCACCAGAAAGGAGACAAGCTACCGGGGACCGGTTTCTGGCATTTCAGCCGTCATCGGTCCGGCTTGCTTGAATCCTGATGGTGCAATGAGCTAGGGACTCACATCTGAGTATACCCTCCCACACTTAGTGTGGATAAAATCAATTTCGGAAAAGGTGATGGACAGAGTTTCTGAATGATGCAGAATACTCCTACCTCCTAGCTTCAGTCGGTTTATCCAGCAGAGTAGAGCTCAAATATATTTCAGGGACCTTCCTAGGAGGATGTAAAGCAAACGTCTTAGACCAACGACAGCGGAGAAGTTACAAAAAACAAAGTCCATGCAGCTACACAGGGTTGGACTTACTCGGTATAAAATGACGAGAATCCCGAAGTATCGGCCACACTGGTCACGTTCTTCACCTATGTGGAAGAGGGACACATAGCAGACGCAAATGTATATATATGGTGCTCGAATAAACTGATAAGTAGCACCTGTGTGCAAATGAATATGACGAGACTAGCACTAGACCGAGCAGGAATGAGGCAATGTGTGTGAGCAGCATGGTGTAAAGCTGATAAAACGTCATTCTGTCAAGTATTCCAAAATTCTCCCCCATAAGTACCTTATCAGGTGTTATAAATGATCCCTCCCATAGTGCATAGTCTGAGTTTCCTAAGTCTCCAGTTTTCAGGATCTTATTAACCTTTGCCCTCTCCAATGGTGAGATCCTGCAAGCTTGGAAACACGCTAATGTCATTCCCCTTCTAAAGAAGCCTTCTCTAGATGCTTCCAGACTGGAGAACTAATGCCCGATTTCTCTGCTACCGTTCCTAGCAAAAGTTACAGAATCCTTTGTGAACTGATTTCTGACACAGTATTTAAAGTCTTATTACTTACTGGATCCATCCCAAACTGGCTTCCGTCTGAGGCATAGCACAGAGGCAGCCCTATTAGCAGTAATGGAGCAACTAAGAGCCTCCATGGATGAAGGAAATATGACGGCACTTATCCTGCTAGATCTCAGTCCTGCCTTTGATATGGTTTCACATAACATCCTGATCCGTCGGCTGCAGGAGATCGGTATCAAGGGTAGTGCTCTTGATTGGTTTGTATCCTTCCTTTGTAATAGGTCTTTTCAGGTTATCTCTCCTCCCTTTTACTCTCAGATTCACTCTCTGTGCTGTGGGGTCCCCCTGGGGTCAGCATTGAGATCGACCCTGTTCAATATTTATGCTCAGCCATTGACCCTGCTGGCCAAAGCCTGCAACTTATCTTTGGTATCTTATGTGGTTGACATGCAGCTGGTCTTTTCGTGCACTAAGGACCCCAGCCAGGTTGCGGTCAAATTCCAGGAGGACTTGTCCGCTATAGTGGGCTGGATGGAGGCGAATTGTATCCAGCCTAACATGTGTAAAACTGAGATCCTCCTCTTAGGCAGAGACTCCCATCTGTGGGGCAACAACTGGTGGCCACAGGAGTTGGGTACCCCTCCTGTCCCTTAAACCATTGTAAACAACCTCTGCATTCGGGTGGTCAGTGTCCTATCCTTTGAGGAGCACACCAAGTCTGTGGCAGGGAACTGTTTTGGCATACTGCGTGGCCTCAAACCCCTTTTGGGCTTGTTTGACCCCCACCCTCGCCAACTGGTAGTTCAAGCCACGATTTTGGCCAGGCTTGACTATTGCAACAGTCTTCTGATTGGCCCTAATAGATCTGAGACCAATATGCTCCAGCGCACCAAGATCACGGTGGCTCGCACTTTACTCGCACTACTGAAGCACAGCTCTGTTTGAGGTGCATTGCGCTGACTCAATTGTATGCCCATTGAGCAGAGAATCTGCTTCAAAGCACTCTGTGTCACACACAAAATACTAGTGGGCACCGGCCCAACAATTCTCAGTGACCCATGTCTTCCTTGTATTCCTACCCATGCTCTGCTCTCTGCGGATCGCCACTTGCTGCGGGTGCGGTGATTCCGTAGAGTGAGAACCTTAGACCATCCATTTAAGGTACTAGCACAGACTCCTTGGAGCTATCTGCCTCTCTCCATAAGGAACATCTCCAATCTTCTGGCCTTTAGAAAGGCAGTAAAGACCTGGCTGTTTCAGTAAGCAGTAGCCTCTTTTGCACCCTTCCTCTGTCTTTTAGTGATGGGACATCCCTATGATGGGACAGCCATGCGCTCTACAAATCTCCTAGCATAACATAACATACCCCTGCATCTTCCGTGAATGGCAACCCGAGTTCCGCTGCAGTGCACCGAGGGGGCAAACAGCATCTCTAGCTGTGCCCTCTGTCCCAGTTCCAGCCATGCCTAGGCCCTGCAAGCATCCGTATTTACCGCCCCACGTGGCCTAGTCTGCGGACTATAAATGGCCAGGTGTAGCAGTGTTGGGCTGCTTGGTCATGTTCTGGCACAGTGTCTTCCATGAATTGAGTTGGGAAGAGCCAGCAAAACCCAAAGTGGACCTGTGCGCAGTTTTAGTAGAGCTCCATGTCTGGCGCCCCCAGACCACCCTGTTCAAAGGACAGCATCATAGGAAGATAAGCCCTGATGAAGCCGATAGGTGTTTAATAACCTCGGCGAAACACGTTGGTTTGGGATTGGATTTGGAAAAGGAATAAAAGAAGAAAATCCTCAAGAGCCTTCTTGGATGATTTTGTATTATTTAACAAACTTGAGCTATTTTGAGCTGTTATAAGTGGAGTGCTTCAATCTGTGTGGACTTTTGACAGCGTCAAGGTCTCCCAGGAAATCCTAGGTTGTTTACCAACCCAGGTGAGAGTTATCTAGTTTGAATTAATCTGCGCTTAACAATTACGTTAAGGGGAAGAGGGAGGTTAACAAATACATAGAGAAACTTTGGGAGCATAACCATCTTTGAAATTGATAGTCGTCCAGCCAAAGACAGTGGCAATGCTTTTTAGCAACTCAGATGACTTTCAAGCCAGCCCATGAGTCTACCATAATTGCATGCCCAAAGCTCTTCAATATTGCAGCTGAGCCATATTCCCAAATATTTGACTGGGCCTCCTGACCTGGGTATTCCAATTAAAACCGTGCTATGGCTGTATTAACAGAAATATGACTGACTTCCTCCAGTTGATGGTTATCCTAGATAAGCCTCAAAATCTTGTGATTTCACTAATTAGATGAACAAGGTTTTCTGCTGGTCGCTTAACATACAAGGTCACATCATCAGCATACAGGGACACCAGAACCACACTGGGGACAAATGCTAGGCTGCAGTGCACATGGCGCTGCCTAAGGCGGTCAGCCTGAGGCTCCATGGCAATTGTAAAAAGGGGGGACAACGGACAGCCCAGCCTTGTGCCCCAGGCCACCGAAAATGGGGGGGAGATAATCCCAATAATCCAGAGCCTCACCATCAGTGAGGAGTACAGTAGGGCGATCATCTTTAAGAATTTGACGCTAATGCCAAGTCGGGAGAGAAGTGCAAAAAGATATGGCCATTCCAAGGTATCAAATGCATTGGTAGAATCCAAGAATATTGCAGCTGCTAAAAGGGAGGAGTTCATTTCTTGCATAGTCACGAACAAGGTGCATAGGTTGTGTGATGTGCTCCTGCCGGGACAAAGTTGCACTTGCAGGTCATAGTATGATGGGTACTAGCGGGAGCAGTCTCACCGCAAATAATTTGACGAGAATGTTACTATCCAGATTAATCATGTAGGGCGGTCTATAAGAATATCACAATAGCGGATCCTTGTCAGGATTGAGGATCATAATGATAACTGCTTACTGAAGAGAAAGGAGAAGCAGTCCATGATCCTTGAATTCCTCATACATTTTGAGAAGATGTGGCAAAAGCAGCGTGGATTTTTTTTATAAAAATTGGCCGTCAATCCATCCAGTCCATGGGCTTTTTCCCCAGGCATAGCTTGGATCACTCTGATGACCTCCTCCTCCAAAAATAGTTCATCCAGATATCTGCAGTGGTTATCCTCTAACCCTAGCAGCTGTATGGAATAAAAAATTATGGTCAGGTCGGGATGGACATCAGCTTGTTTGTTGCATAAAGTGAGGACTAGAAGGACAGCATTTTCTCCGGGACAGCTGCTTGTCAAATGCCACCCCAGTATCAGTTGTACATAGCTCGGTAACAATGTCGTTGGCCCATGGTTTTTTAACAAGCCTCGCTAGTGTTTTACCCACGCGTTCCCCCTTCCCATATAGTCTAGCACGCGTCTCTTTCCCCAAGTAATGTGTTTCCCTTAGGGTTGCTTCCTCAAACTCTCCGATTTTATCTTTGATGTCTCCTAGAACATCAGTCTTATTTAATGGTAAAGTATTCAGTTTCAAGCACTCGTATTCTCCCTCACGGCCCTCAGGTCCCTTTGCAATGTGTGCAGTATCCCTGTATGCTTTGCAATGCACTCACCCCTGACCACAGACTTGAATGTTTGAATAATGTGGAGGGAGATTATCTTGTACCCTCATTCAGTGCAAAGTATTCTTCTTTTGCAACTCTAATGTCCAGCTGAACGCCCTGCCAGGGCCACCTGGCCGAGAGAGTTTCAGCAGTATAGGAGAGTGATCAGACAGGGTGCTAGCTAGGTGGGTTACCCTATGGACCCAAGTCACTACATCCTTCAAGGCCAAACAGAAATCTATTCTGGACCAAGTAGGGCCGGCCAAAGACACGTGTGTACCTTCTTCCTTGTGACTATAATGGTGGCGCCATATATCTATCAGACCATAGTCAGCCATAAAAATCTGCCCTTGCGCCGCTGCCTATGGGTGAGGGAACCAGGTGTCCCCCGATCTGTCTTTGTCATGGTCCAAAATTACATGAAAGTCCCCTCCCCACAGGACTGCCCTGGGACCGAGCACCTCTACCATTCTCCCCACCTCCCCAAAGAAATCCGGATCATCCACATTGGGCGCGTACACCAAGGCCAACCTGATTGGGTGTCCTCCCAATGTCCTCCCTGGGGGTCACATAACGCAGGGAGCATGCTTCACTGCAGCCCCTTCCTGAGAGTAATTGCAGTACCACTTGCATAGTTGGAGTAGCATGCCATGTGTTTCTCACCCATCCATCCCGCACGCAGACGCGTGCAATTTGTTCCCGGCAGATGCAGTTCTTGCAAGAAACATATGTCCACCCAATGGAGATTTAAATATGCAGCAACCATTCTCACTTTCCTGCCGTGATTCAGTCTGCTGACATTGCATGTCATTACCCTCAATGTAGTCACACCTACAGTGGGTACACACATGCTCTCAACTCCAATCTCTCCAGCAAGCTTACAGATGCCGGATCTATCAGCTTATGATAAGGGGAGGCCAGTGAAAAGGGAGAAGGGAAGGAAAGAAGGGAAAAAGCCAAAAACTGCATAGCGGTGAACTAACCAGACCCCAATAACTCTATCCACCACCAGCTACAGCCACCCAACTCGGCTGAAAAGCAACCCCCCTTCTGCAATGTGGCAGAAGGTGGACATTCAACAGCCGCAGGTTAGGAATCATCCCTGAGGGGAACCTGCTGGGGCCTGGTGCTTTCCAGTTGATAGGGGGGTAACAGCAGGGAGTATCCCCACTGCCACCATGTCAGACATTGTGGTTCAATACCCAAGCTATATGCAAAGCAGTCTTGACCCTGTGCTTCATGGGAACAGTCCAGCCCGAACTGGCAAGCCACGTCTTCTCTGGACTGGAAACAAGCATACTGGGACCGGTTTTGGGGTAACACCCCTGAGCGGTCAGGCCAGCTTGAATCCAGTGGAAAAGTGAGCAAGGGACCCACATCTGGGCATACCCTGCCAACTTAGGGTAAACAAAGCAAACACAAGGATAGGATGGACGGAGTGCATCACAGCAGTTCACAACAGTTTGCCTCTCCGCAACTAACAAGCTCTGTCTCTCTGGACTCGGTCAGGCAGTGGCTCAAGGTGCGCAGGTTAGTTACCCACAGATTTTAAAATGTGATGTCTACCCAATATGCCAGATTAATACTGGGTCATCCGTCTGGACTGCAGAGCCTCACAGGGTAGCGACCATCTTGCAGCTGGGCTCACTAGCCAACTCTTGTTTCTAGTTAAGACCATTTTGTATGAGTGAGGAGTGATTCTGTAACTCCAAACTAATTCTTTATCTCTTGTTTCTAGTTAAGACCATTTGGTATGGACAACTGTACCGTCTCCCCCAGCACTTTGTTAAATCACTCCTCTACACCATTCTCCTATGGATGCCCTATTGCTGTTCTCTGTGCTTTATTTAATTCTGTATGAGATATCTTGCAAATTGATTAGATGCATGTTGAGGTCCATTATCAGTTATACCTTCATCAGAATAGCCCTCTGTTGTAATTATCAAGTTTTTACTGTGAGCTATTCCTGGGCACTATTATTGTTATCCTGCGTGGGGTAGCAGCTGACAGTCTGGCTCCTCTGCACTTGCACACAATTTCCCCTCGAGAGACTGTAGTCAATAGTAGGGGGCGGCTATGAAGGGACGGGGTTCTTCGGTGGGTTTCACCAGAAAGCAGGGCATGCACGGTCTGCGGATCAAGCAATTCCGGCCCCCGTCGCTTCAAAATTGAAGATGTTGTGCTACTGGTTGATTGTCCTGGCATTTCTAAAGAAGAGTGGGCCATTTGTACCACCAGTGATCCCACTATTATTGCACTAAGAGACATTATTGTCAGAGGGTTTCCTCAAAAACGCAATGGGTTGAGTGATGACATCCGTCATTTCTGGGATGTTAGATGTTCTTCCTGAAAAGTGTGGGTGAGGAATATTGATTTGGCACATGAGGGACAACTTGGGTGCTGTGTCACCAAAACCAAGGTGAGGTCGACCTACTGGTTCCCTAGCCTGGATAGTTTGGTGGAAGAAAAAGTCAAGGAGTGTATGACTTGTTCTATGAGTGATAAGAGCAAGCACTTAAGGAAAGCGCCATTGTCTCCTTTGACAATTCCCACCAAACCTTGGGACAAACTGGGACTTGACATCATGGGGTCTCTTAAATGTTCTGCATGGGCTGGGAAGTTTATCATCGTATTGGTTGATTACTTTTCACATTGGATTATAGTTAAGGCTGTTAATCGCATCACCATTCAGGACATGGTGGACTTCCTTTCTGTTTTCATGACAGAAGGAATACCTAGTTCTATTGTAACTGATAATGGTCTTTAATTTACGTCAGAGAAGATGAGAGAGTTTCTCAAGGATATGTCTATTGTACACCTTAAGACAGCCTTGTATTGCCCTAAAGCAAACGATTTAGTGGAAAGGGTGAACCGTATGATGAAACAGTGTATTTAATCAGCACATGTTACTAAAGTGCCCTTCGACAAAGCCTTATAGAGGTTATTGTGTTCTTACCACACTGCTCATAACTGTGTCACTAGAGTCTCTCAGTTCATGTTGCTTATAGGTCGCCTACCTGTTACTGAATTGTTTCCCAGTTGGTTAGGTGGTGGAGAAATCCGGAGGGTTCACCAGGAGTATGTGGAGGATTGTGTCAAAAAACATCATGGGTGCATATAAAAGGAGATATGACCTCAAGCATAGCATGGTTTCTGGCAAATGGAGAGTGGGGGATTGGGTGGTCATCAGAACACCTGAGTCTGCCAAGAGTGGAGTTACGACATTTTCCAACCCTTTGCGAGTGGTTAAAGTTGATTTTAATGTTGTCACTCTCGAATATGGTAGAGTGTGGAGCATGGATAACATTTCCCAATGTAATCACTCCTCTGTGGAAAATGTTCATAACGCAAGTGGTTCAGCTTCTACAACGCAAGGTGACTTGGAGAGGAGCGGCGGTTCTCGTCCTCATCATCCTCCCCGTTGGCACCAGGAGTATGTTTTTGAATAATTTCCCTCCCATGGGATGGAAAAGTGTTCTAATTATATAGTCATTATTGTGACCTGTTCCGGGGCACTATTATTGTTATCTTTATATGCACAGGTATATTCTCATGTTTTCTTTGTTACCCCCTCCTTCTCCCTCTCCTTTCCTTCCTGGTTTGACCTGTATGGAATGTTGTTAAGCAAACCGACTGTTGCTCAGTGGGGCTGCAACTTTAGCTCATGCTATGACGGAGAATAAATTCATCTTCATCTTTCTGTCTGTTTTCTTTATTTACATCACCCTCCCTTAGAAATTCCCCCTCAAAAAACTCCACCACTACTTTATTCTTCACTTCATTAATCAAACATACTTAGGGCAATTGCATAAAATAATCCATAAGTACTATGGCTCATATTTTGTCTCTTCCTAACAGCTCAAACAGTCTACACATACCCTGGGCTTCCTTCTGGCAAACCCTTTTAGGCAATTATAGGTAGTACAGGAGTCTACGTCTCCACATGACTTTTATCACTGTAAGCACATGCTAAACACACCCTCACAAACATTTTTGCATCTCAATCTATTCCCTGCTACCAAAATGTTGTCTTGTTTTCCCTTTTATGGAAGACATCTCATTATGTCCCTCATGTAGCATCATCATCAAATATTCTTTTAATACTTTATGTACTAACAGCATATCACCACGTCTGATAAAGTCCTCCAAACTCAATAATACGGCCCAAACTGTTTCCTAATTTGACACCTCAGGATCCCTATTCCGTTCCAATATTCTTTGTCATGGCAATAACTCAAGTATGCATGGTATTACGCCAGGCATAGAAACTATCTAAGTTCAGATTTACCTTGAGGGCATTGTGACTTTTCTATAGCCTCCATCTATCTTACCTTGGGCTTTATTCCTTCACAAGTATACCCTAAAAACTAAGACGCTATTACTGCAAACTTACATTCATCAATTTCCACAATGTGCACTGAACCCTCCAAAATCTCCAAAACCTTGCTCAAGAATCTGTTATGATCGTTTCAGTCCACACCCTACACAAGTACATCATCTTGAAAAAACATTACACTTTCTAACCCTCCTCACCAATACTGTATGACACGCTGAAGCACTGCAGACATTGAAACCAAACCAAAAGGCATACACACAAAAGGAAATGCAACTTCACGTGCCACAAATGAAGTTTGATGGTTAGAATCAGGATGCAGTAATATCTGATGGTATGCTTTAGACAAAGGAGGCACACCGGGGTGGTTCATAAACAATGATTCCACTGTGTTAGGGTTGATTATTTTATTTTCATTAGGATGATGTTTTTTGTATTTTCATGATATTGCATTCATATCAATACAGTTTTGTTTGTAATCCAGAGGTAATCATAGGTTCTAGCATGTAGCTCCGATGCATTTCGGGCTAAACGCCCTTTTTCAAGGAGCGCTGAAAGAAGAAGAAAGAAACGACTGTTGGAAACGTGATGAAGGGCTTGGCGAAAACAAATTAATTAAAGAAAACAGTGAATCTTCGCATGCATTGGGGATGTGAGGGGGAGCGTGAGGGGTGATGGAGGAGGTGGCATCCAAGGGATAGTGAACAGGCTTAAGTTAATAAAGTGATGAGATTCAGAAAACTGAACTGTGATTTAGGTGATCATAGCAAGCGCGAGGAGCGCGGGTTAAATCAAAGCATGCTGCCGTGATGGCGTGCACGGAGGCATTACGGGTGTAAACGCCGAGCGCGTTAGTGTGGGTTAAAGGACAAAGGGTGATGACGTACTTCATGCGGGGGACGACGTGCGTCTCACGAGGGAAAGTTCTGGCGCTCTGAAGTGTGTGAACTGGGGTGAGGTCTGTATATAAACAGGAGTGTGCGGTAAACATAGAAGAAGGGTGGGCTGTGTGACGGTGGCGGCCATCTTAAAGTGAAGAAAAGGTAATGGAAAAAAGATGAAAAAACAGGAAAAATGCAAGAAATCACATCAAGGTACTGTTATACATTCACAGAAAACAACTATATTCAACACGATCGTTGAGTCCATTGGGTTTAACGGTCTGGAGTCGATAAATCCATTCTAATTCTCTTTTAAGGAAAAATTTACGGATGTCAATACCCTCTTTTTTTGAAACAGTTTATAGCACAATAAACTGTAGTTGGGCAATAGTGTGACGAAATTCCTTGAAACGTACAGCTATATTTGACTTTTCATTTTTGGTACGAATGTTTGACTTGTGTTCATTCATACGTATTTTCACTTTTCTTTCAGTTTTGCCTACGTATAATTGACCGCATGGACATTTTATGGCATAGATTAAGTTCATGGAATCACAGGTGGCATTGACTTGTAATTTAATAGGGTAGCCTTTCATGGGATGTGGTAAGGTATTTCCCCTGATGATACAATTGCAGTTGTTGCAATTTTTGCATGGTACTGTTCCTTTGTATTCAATGTGACTGTCGGTGGTTTTGGAGAGAATTTCTTTCAAGTTACTGCTGCGGGAATATGCAAAAAGTGGTGGATCTTGCAAGCATTCCCTGAAGTCAGGTTCCATTTGGAGAATAGAACAGTGTCGGAGGATGATTTTTTAAAAAATGTGGCTAATGGTTGAATATTTTGATACTAATACCATGCGTGAAGTGGTGTTGGTGGGTTTTTTGAGAAGGCTTTCCTGTCTGCTGATAGCTGTGACTCGTGTGAGGGCGTCATTGAGAATGGTATGCGGGTAGCCTCTTTCAGCAAATCGATTTTGCATTTCTCTCAATCTGATATCACATGTGTGTTCTTCTGAAACAATTCGTTTTACACGTAGCATTTGGGAAAAAGGTAGATGTTTTTTAAGGGATCCTTGGTGGAAACTTGAGTAATGTAATGAATTGTTACGGTCTGTGTTTTTACGATGTAGGTCTGTAATGATTTTCTTGTTGGATATTTTTATGTTGAGATCCAAGAATGAAATTTTAGTATCACTCATTTGTCATGTTAGTTTGATTCGTTCATCTTTGATGTTGAGTTCATTGAGGGCTACATTGAGGGACTCTTTAGTGTCTGTCCACATAAAAAACAG
Organism: Lissotriton vulgaris; assembly: GCF_964263255.1. Classification (NCBI taxonomy): domain Eukaryota; kingdom Metazoa; phylum Chordata; class Amphibia; order Caudata; family Salamandridae; genus Lissotriton; species Lissotriton vulgaris. Next base: position 1,358,749,714 of record NC_141687.1, read on the forward strand.
GTCATCGATGTACCGGACGTACATCTTGATTTTGTCGTAGAAGTTGGAGTTGTCGTAGATGTATAGTTGTTCAAAGTTTTGCATATATATATTAGCGTACGTGGGAGCCGCACAGTTTCCCATAGCCATTCCCGAAAGCTGTAGGTACCATTTGTTGTCATGTTGAAAGTAGCTATGGTATAGCGTATATACCATGAGTTCCATTAACAACGATTGCATGGATGGTTCAATGTCACTGTGTAATAAGGCTTGCTCAATCGCTTCGATGCCCCCTTGGTGTGGTATGGAGGTATATAAAGCACTGACGTCAGCAGTGCACAGTATGATGGATTCAAGGGTGTTGGCATGCACTTGTTGCAATTTCAGGAGAAATTCGGTGGTATCCCTGATGTAACTCGTCATGTTGGTAACTAGAGGTTGCAAGTATCTGTCGATATATTTGCCAACAGGTTCGTGTAATGATCCTTCTGTGGAAACGATAGGTCGGAATGGAGGATCTAGAAGGTTTTTATGTATTTTCGGTGACATGTGTATGACAGGGCTTTTCGGATGGTTGCAAAGCAGGAAATTTCTGGTGCGATCTTCAATGATACCAGCTTCATGGGCTTTGGTGACAACGTTCAGAAGGGTTGTTTGAAATTCCCTGGTGGGGTTGTAATCCAGTTGTAAGTAAGTGTTTTCATCCTGGATATGTTCTAGTAAACGTTTGTTGTACAGGCTGGTATTTAAGATCACAAGAGCTCCTCCCTTGTCAGCTTTTACACATTTAATGTGTGTATTGTTGGCTAAGTTCCTCAAGGTGTCTTTATCCTTTTGTGTAAGGTTGATGTGTTTGGATTTTCTTTTGAAGTTTATTTTAGACAGTTCTTGCCGAACGAGGTTTTCAAAAAGATCAATGCATTTATGGCTATTGGGAGCCTGGTATGTGCTGGGTGGTCGTAAACCTTTTAGTTGGTCAGGTTTAGGGTTGGAGTCCCTAGTGAGGATGTTATCGAAAAAGTGTCGCAAACGGAGTTTGCGAGTAAGTTTGAAAGTGGATACTTCCAGTTCAAGTAGGTTGGTGTGGGTGACTGGAATAAAAGATGTGCCTTTTTCTAAAAGGTTGATTTGATGTTTAGTCAGATTGGTGTCAGAAATGTTAATGACTAAGTGACTTTTTTCAGTTTGGAGTCCTTTTTGGTAACTGTGCTTCTGGTTAATGGTGGACTTTTCTCCGGGTCTTTTCTTCTTGCCCCTCCTGAGTCTTCGGTGGCCTCTGGGCCCGACGCTAAAAAATGAACCTGAGATGGAGGTTGTGTGTCGATGGTGGATGTGCTGGCTTAATTGTTACATGAGCTGTCTGTAGTGTCGGTGTTGGTACTAGGAGTGGTTCTTTGTACGGGTCGATAGGTTGAGTCGCTGCCTGACGATGATGTGTCGGTTTGGGTGTTAGAGGGTCGGTTGCGACGTCGTTGGGCGTATACCTCAGCCCAAGAGTATACTTCATCTAGCTTGTAGTCTAAAGTATCTCTTCTATATTTTCTTATTTTCCGATCATTTATCTCTTTGGTATGTTTGTCAAGGATGTCTTTGATATCTTGCAAAGTAGTATTAAGTTCTTCTGCAGTTGAAAGGTTTTTCAGTTCAGTGTCTATTTCGGTGATTTCTTTTTCAAGATCTTTAAGGATGCTTGAGAGTTCTTCTACTATAAGTAGAATTAAATCAAGGCTGCATTTATTTAGTATGCCTTCCCATTTCTCTTTAAATGTTTTCGAGTTTTTGCACAGTGAGGGTTTGAGGGAGATTCTAAGTCCTCGTGGGATACTGTGGGCTCTGTGGTACTTTAGTAATGTGCTCGCGTGGAGCTTTTGGTTGATGTGTCTTTTGGAGAGGTATAGTAGTTGTTTCAGGCATTGTTCCTTGGTTCGCGATGCTGTACCAGGGTTAATATCTTTTTCAATCAGAGAATAAATTTGTTTGCATTCCTCTTCGTTGTATGCAAGGGTGTAAGCTTTTGCATCTCTGGATTTACTGATTTCATCGAATTGCATAGTTGCGGCGTGCTACCCTCTATCGTGGCGGGTAGAGGAATTGACACAAGTAAGAAGTGGAGGGTGCACAGCTGTAGGTGAGAAATTGTTCAAGAAAGTCACTCAGTAGGGTGCACTACTTGAATGCGTTTCCGTCCAAACGCTAGTCAAAATCACAAAAAGTAGTGTTCGCATAAGTGATGCGGGTACATCCCAAGGAGGCACACCGGGGTGGTTCATAAACAATGATTCCACTGTGTTAGGGTTGATTATTTTATTTTCATTAGGATGATGTTTTTTGTATTTTCATGATATTGCATTCATATCAATACAGTTTTGTTTGTAATCCAGAGGTAATCATAGGTTCTAGCATGTAGCTCCGATGCATTTCGGGCTAAACGCCCTTTTTCAAGGAGCGCTGAAAGAAGAAGAAAGAAACGACTGTTGGAAACGTGATGAAGGGCTTTGCGAAAACAAATTAATTAAAGAAAACAGTGAATCTTCGCATGCATTGGGGATGTGAGGGGGAGCGTGAGGGGTGATGGTGGTGGTGGCGTCGAAAGGATAGTGAACAGGCTTAAGTTAATAAAGTGATGAAATTCAGAAAACTGAACTGTGATTTAGGTGATCATAGCAAGGCCGAGGAGCGCGGGTTAAATCAAAGCATGCTGCCGCGATGGCGTGCATGGAGGCATTACGGGTGTAAACGACGAGCGCGTTAGTGTGGGTTAAAGGACAAAGGGTGATTACTAACTTCATGCGGGGGACGACGTGCGTCTCACGAGTGAAAGTTCTGGCGCTCTGAAGTGTGTGAACTGGGGTGAGGTCTGTATATAAACAGGAGTGTGCGGTAAACATAGAAGAAGGGTGGGGTGTGTGACGGTGGCGGCCATCTTAGAGTGGAGAAAAGGTAATGGAAAAAAGATGAAAAAACAGGAAAAATGCAAGAAATCACATCAAGGTACTGTTATACATTCACAGAAAACAACTATATTCAACACGATCGTTGAGTCCATTGGGTTTAAGGGTCTGGAGTCGATAAATCCATTCTAATTCTCTTTTAAGGAAAAATTTACGGATGTCAATACCCTCTTTTTTTGAAACAGTTTATAGCACAATAAACTGTAGTTGGGCAATAGTGTGACGAAATTCCTTGAAACGTACAGCTATATTTGACTTTTCATTTTTGGTACGAATGTTTGACTTGTGTTCATTCATACGTATTTTCACTTTTCTTTCAGTTTTGCCTACGTATAATTGACCGCATGGACATTTTATGGCATAGATTAAGTTCATGGAATCACAGGTGGCATTGACTTGTAATTTAATAGGGTAGCCTTTCATGGGATGTGGTAAGGTATTTCCCCTGATGATACAATTGCAGTTGTTGCAATTTTTGCATGGTACTGTTCCTTTGTATTCAATGTGACTGTCGGTGGTTTTGGAGAGAATTTCTTTCAAGTTACTGCTGCGGGAATATGCAAAAAGTGGTGGATCTTGCAAGCATTCCCTGAAGTCAGGTTCCATTTGGAGAATAGAACAGTGTCGGAGGATGATTTTTTAAAAAATGTGGCTAATGGTTGAATATTTTGATACTAATACCATGCGTGAAGTGGTGTTGGTGGGTTTTTTGAGAAGGCTTTCCTGTCTGCTGATAGCTGTGACTCGTGTGAGGGCGTCATTGAGAATGGTATGCGGGTAGCCTCTTTCAGCAAATCGATTTTGCATTTCTCTCAATCTGATATCACATGTGTGTTCTTCTGAAACAATTCGTTTTACACGTAGCATTTGGGAAAAAGGTAGATGTTTTTTGAGGGATCCTTGGTGGAAACTTGAGTAATGTAATGAATTGTTACGGTCTGTGTTTTTACGATGTAGGTCTGTAATGATTTTCTTGTTGGATATTTTTATGTTGAGATCCAAGAATGAAATTTTAGTATCACTCATTTGTCATGTTAGTTTGATTCGTTCATCTTTGATGTTGAGTTCATTGAGGGCTACATTGAGGGACTCTTTAGTGTCTGTCCACATAAAAAACAGGTCATCGATGTACCGGACGTACATCTTGATTTTGTCGTAGAAGTTGGAGTTGTCGTAGATGTATAGTTGTTCAAAGTTTTGCATATATATATTAGCGTACGTGGGAGCCGCACAGTTTCCCATAGCCATTCCCGAAAGCTGTAGGTACCATTTGTTGTCATGTTGAAAGTAGCTATGGTATAGCGTATATACCATGAGTTCCATTAACAACGATTGCATGGATGGTTCAATGTCACTGTGTAATAAGGCTTGCTCAATCGCTTCGATGCCCCCTTGGTGTGGTATGGAGGTATATAAAGCACTGACGTCAGCAGTGCACAGTATGATGGATTCAAGGGTGTTGGCATGCACTTGTTGCAATTTCAGGAGAAATTCGGTGGTATCCCTGATGTAACTCGTCATGTTGGTAACTAGAGGTTGCAAGTATCTGTCGATATATTTGCCAACAGGTTCGTGTAATGATCCTTCTGTGGAAACGATAGGTCGGAATGGAGGATCTAGAAGGTTTTTATGTATTTTCGGTGACATGTGTATGACAGGGCTTTTCGGATGGTTGCAAAGCAGGGAATTTCTGGTGCGATCTTCAATGATACCAGCTTCATGGGCTTTGGTGACAACGTTCAGAAGGGTTGTTTGAAATTCCCTGGTGGGGTTGTAATCCAGTTGTAAGTAAGTGTTTTCATCCTGGATATGTTCTAGTAAACGTTTGTTGTACAGGCTGGTATTTAAGATCACGAGAGCTCCTCCCTTGTCAGCTTTTACACATTTAATGTGTGTATTGTTGGCTAAGTTCCTCAAGGTGTCTTTATCCTTTTGTGTAAGGTTGATGTGTTTGGATTTTCTTTTGAAGTTTATTTTAGACAGTTCTTGCCGAACGAGGTTTTCAAAAAGATCAATGCATTTATGGCTATTGGGAGCCTGGTATGTGCTGGGTGGTCGTAAACCTTTTAGTTGGTCAGGTTTAGGGTTGGAGTCCCTAGTGAGGATGTTATCGAAAAAGTGTCGCAAACGGAGTTTGCGAGTAAGTTTGAAAGTGGATACTTCCAGTTCAAGTAGGTTGGTGTGGGTGACTGGAATAAAAGATGTGCCTTTTTCTAAAAGGTTGATTTGATGTTTAGTCAGATTGGTGTCAGAAATGTTAATGACTAAGTGACTTTTTTCAGTTTGGAGTCCTTTTTGGTAACTGTGCTTCTGGTTAATGGTGGACTTTTCTCTGGGTCTTTTCTTCTTGCCCCTCCTGAGTCTTCGGTGGCCTCTGGGCCCGACGCTAAAAAATGAACCTGAGATGGAGGTTGTGTGTCGATGGTGGATGTGCTGGCTTGATTGTTACATGAGCTGTCTGTAGTGTCGGTGTTGGTACTAGGAGTGGTTCTTTGTACGGGTCGATAGGTTGAGTCGCTGCCTGACGATGATGTGTCGGTTTGGGTGTTAGAGGGTCGGTTGCGACGTCGTTGGGCGTATACCTCAGCCCAAGAGTATACTTCATCTAGCTTGTAGTCTAAAGTATCTCTTCTATATTTTCTTATTTTCCGATCATTTATCTCTTTGGTATGTTTGTCAAGGATGTCTTTGATATCTTGCAAAGTAGTATTAAGTTCTTCTGCAGTTGAAAGGTTTTTCAGTTCAGTGTCTATTTCGGTGATTTCTTTTTCAAGATCTTTAAGGATGCTTGAGAGTTCTTCTACTATAAGTAGAATTAAATCAAGGCTGCATTTATTTAGTATGCCTTCCCATTTCTCTTTAAATGTTTTCGAGTTTTTGCACAGTGAGGGTTTGAGGGAGATTCTAAGTCCTCGTGGGATACTGTGGGCTCTGTGGTACTTTAGTAATGTGCTCGCGTGGAGCTTTTGGTTGATGTGTCTTTTGGAGAGGTATAGTAGTTGTTTCAGGCATTGTTCCTTGGTTCGCGATGCTGTACCAGGGTTAATATCTTTTTCAATCAGAGAATAAATTTGTTTGCATTCCTCTTCGTTGTATGCAAGGGTGTGAGCTTTTGCATCTCTGGATTTACTGATTTCATCGAATTGCATAGTTGCGGCGTGCTACCCTCTATCGTGGCGGGTAGAGGATTTGACACAAGTAAGAAGTGGAGGGTGCACAGCTGTAGGTGAGAAATTGTTCAAGAAAGTCACTCAGTAGGGTGCACTACTTGAATGCGTTTCCGTCCAAACGCTAGTCAAAATCACAAAAAGTAGTGTTCGCATAAGTGATGCGGGTACATCCCAAGGAGGCACACCGGGGTGGTTCATAAACAATGATTCCACTGTGTTAGGGTTGATTATTTTATTTTCATTAGGATGATGTTTTTTGTATTTTCATGATATTGCATTCATATCAATACAGTTTTGTTTGTAATCCAGAGGTAATCATAGGTTCTAGCATGTAGCTCCGATGCATTTCGGGCTAAACGCCCTTTTTCAAGGAGCGCTGAAAGAAGAAGAAAGAAACGACTGTTGGAAACGTGATGAAGGGCTTTGCGAAAACAAATTAATTAAAGAAAACAGTGAATCTTCGCATGCATTGGGGATGTGAGGGGGAGCGTGAGGGGTGATGGTGGTGGTGGCGTCGAAAGGATAGTGAACAGGCTTAAGTTAATAAAGTGATGAAATTCAGAAAACTGAACTGTGATTTAGGTGATCATAGCAAGGCCGAGGAGCGCGGGTTAAATCAAAGCATGCTGCCGCGATGGCGTGCATGGAGGCATTACGGGTGTAAACGACGAGCGCGTTAGTGTGGGTTAAAGGACAAAGGGTGATTACTAACTTCATGCGGGGGACGACGTGCGTCTCACGAGTGAAAGTTCTGGCGCTCTGAAGTGTGTGAACTGGGGTGAGGTCTGTATATAAACAGGAGTGTGCGGTAAACATAGAAGAAGGGTGGGGTGTGTGACGGTGGCGGCCATTTTAGAGTGGAGAAAAGGTAATGGAAAAAAGATGAAAAAACAGGAAAAATGCAAGAAATCACATCAAGGTACTGTTATACATTCACAGAAAACAACTATATTCAACACGATCGTTGAGTCCATTGGGTTTAAGGGTCTGGAGTCGATAAATCCATTCTAATTCTCTTTTAAGGAAAAATTTACGGATGTCAATACCCTCTTTTTTTGAAACAGTTTATAGCACAATAAACTGTAGTTGGGCAATAGTGTGACGAAATTCCTTGAAACGTACAGCTATATTTGTCTTTTCATTTTTGGTACGAATGTTTGACTTGTGTTCATTCATACGTATTTTCACTTTTCTTTCAGTTTTGCCTACGTATAATTGACCGCATGGATATTTTATGGCATAGATTAAGTTCATGGAATCACAGGTGGCATTGACTTGTAATTTAATAGGGTAGCCTTTCATGGGATGTGGTAAGGTATTTCCCCTGATGATACAATTGCAGTTGTTGCAATTTTTGCATGGTACTGTTCCTTTGTATTCAATGTGACTGTCGGTGGTTTTGGAGAGAATTTCTTTCAAGTTACTGCTGCGGGAATATGCAAAAAGTGGTGGATCTTGCAAGCATTCCCTGAAGTCAGGTTCCATTTGGAGAATAGAACAGTGTCGGAGGATGATTTTTTTTAAAATGTGGCTAATGGTTGAATATTTTGATACTAATACCATGCGTGAAGTGGTGTTGGTGGGTTTTTTGAGAAGGCTTTCCTGTCTGCTGATAGCTGTGACTCGTGTGAGGGCGTCATTGAGAATGGTATGCGGGTAGCCTCTTTCAGCAAATCGATTTTGCATTTCTCTCAATCTGATATCACATGTGTGTTCTTCTGAAACAATTCGTTTTACACGTAGCATTTGGGAAAAAGGTAGATGTTTTTTGAGGGATCCTTGGTGGAAACTTGAGTAATGTAATGAATTGTTACGGTCTGTGTTTTTACGATGTAGGTCTGTAATGATTTTCTTGTTGGATATTTTTATGTTGAGATCCAAGAATGAAATTTTAGTATCACTCATTTGTCATGTTAGTTTGATTCGTTCATCTTTGATGTTGAGTTCATTGAGGGCTACATTGAGGGACTCTTTAGTGTCTGTCCACATAAAAAACAGGTCATCGATGTACCGGACGTACATCTTGATTTTGTCGTAGAAGTTGGAGTTGTCGTAGATGTATAGTTGTTCAAAGTTTTGCATATATATATTAGCGTACGTGGGAGCCGCACAGTTTCCCATAGCCATTCCCGAAAGCTGTAGGTACCATTTGTTGTCATGTTGAAAGTAGCTATGGTATAGCGTATATACCATGAGTTCCATTAACAACGATTGCATGGATGGTTCAATGTCACTGTGTAATAAGGCTTGCTCAATCGCTTCGATGCCCCCTTGGTGTGGTATGGAGGTATATAAAGCACTGACGTCAGCAGTGCACAGTATGATGGATTCAAGGGTGTTGGCATGCACTTGTTGCAATTTCAGGAGAAATTCAGTGGTATCCCTGATGTAACTCGTCATGTTGGTAACTAGAGGTTGCAAGTATCTGTCGATATATTTGCCAACAGGTTCGTGTAATGATCCTTCTGTGGAAACGATAGGTCGGAATGGAGGATCTAGAAGGTTTTTATGTATTTTCGGTGACATGTGTATGACAGGGCTTTTCGGATGGTTGCAAAGCAGGAAATTTCTGGTGCGATCTTCAATGATACCAGCTTCATGGGCTTTGGTGACAACGTTCAGAAGGGTTGTTTGAAATTCCCTGGTGGGGTTGTAATCCAGTTGTAAGTAAGTGTTTTCATCCTGGATATGTTCTAGTAAACGTTTGTTGTACAGGCTGGTATTTAAGATCACGAGAGCTCCTCCCTTGTCAGCTTTTACACATTTAATGTGTGTATTGTTGGCTAAGTTCCTCAAGGTGTCTTTATCCTTTTGTGTAAGGTTGATGTGTTTGGATTTTCTTTTGAAGTTTATTTTAGACAGTTCTTGCCGAACGAGGTTTTCAAAAAGATCAATGCATTTATGGCTATTGGGAGCCTGGTATGTGCTGGGTGGTCGTAAACCTTTTAGTTGGTCAGGTTTAGGGTTGGAGTCCCTAGTGAGGATGTTATCGAAAAAGTGTCGCAAACGGAGTTTGCGAGTAAGTTTGAAAGTGGATACTTCCAGTTCAAGTAGGTTGGTGTGGGTGACTGGAATAAAAGATGTGCCTTTTTCTAAAAGGTTGATTTGATGTTTAGTCAGATTGGTGTCAGAAATGTTAATGACTAAGTGACTTTTTTCAGTTTGGAGTCCTTTTTGGTAACTGTGCTTCTGGTTAATGGTGGACTTTTCTCCGGGTCTTTTCTTCTTGCCCCTCCTGAGTCTTCGGTGGCCTCTGGGCCCGACGCTAAAAAATGAACCTGAGATGGAGGTTGTGTGTCGATGGTGGATGTGCTGGCTTGATTGTTACATGAGCTGTCTGTAGTGTCGGTGTTGGTACTAGGAGTGGTTCTTTGTACGGGTCGATAGGTTGAGTCGCTGCCTGACGATGATGTGTCGGTTTGGGTGTTAGAGGGTCGGTTGCGACGTCGTTGGGCGTATACCTCAGCCCAAGAGTATACTTCATCTAGCTTGTAGTCTAAAGTATCTCTTCTATATTTTCTTATTTTCCGATCATTTATCTCTTTGGTATGTTTGTCAAGGATGTCTTTGATATCTTGCAAAGTAGTATTAAGTTCTTCTGCAGTTGAAAGGTTTTTCAGTTCAGTGTCTATTTCGGTGATTTCTTTTTCAAGATCTTTAAGGATGCTTGAGAGTTCTTCTACTATAAGTAGAATTAAATCAAGGCTGCATTTATTTAGTATGCCTTCCCATTTCTCTTTAAATGTTTTCGAGTTTTTGCACAGTGAGGGTTTGAGGGAGATTCTAAGTCCTCGTGGGATACTGTGGGCTCTGTGGTACTTTAGTAATGTGCTCGCGTGGAGCTTTTGGTTGATGTGTCTTTTGGAGAGGTATAGTAGTTGTTTCAGGCATTGTTCCTTGGTTCGCGATGCTGTACCAGGGTTAATATCTTTTTCAATCAGAGAATAAATTTGTTTGCATTCCTCTTCGTTGTATGCAAGGGTGTGAGCTTTTGCATCTCTGGATTTACTGATTTCATCGAATTGCATAGTTGCGGCGTGCTACCCTCTATTGTGGCGGGTAGAGGAATTGACACAAGTAAGAAGTGGAGGGTGCACAGCTGTAGGTGAGAAATTGTTCAAGAAAGTCACTCAGTAGGGTGCACTACTTGAATGCGTTTCCGTCCAAACGCTAGTCAAAATCACAAAAAGTAGTGTTCGCATAAGTGATGCGGGTACATCCCAAGGAGGCACACCGGGGTGGTTCATAAACAATGATTCCACTGTGTTAGGGTTGATTATTTTATTTTCATTAGGATGATGTTTTTTGTATTTTCATGATATTGCATTCATATCAATACAGTTTTGTTTGTAATCCAGAGGTAATCATAGGTTCTAGCATGTAGCTCCGATGCATTTCGGGCTAAACGCCCTTTTTCAAGGAGCGCTGAAAGAAGAAGAAAGAAACGACTGTTGGAAACGTGATGAAGGGCTTTGCGAAAACAAATTAATTAAAGAAAACAGTGAATCTTCGCATGCATTGGGGATGTGAGGGGGAGCGTGAGGGGTGATGGTGGTGGTGGCGTCGAAAGGATAGTGAACAGGCTTAAGTTAATAAAGTGATGAAATTCAGAAAACTGAACTGTGATTTAGGTGATCATAGCAAGGCCGAGGAGCGCGGGTTAAATCAAAGCATGCTGCCGCGATGGCGTGCATGGAGGCATTACGGGTGTAAACGACGAGCGCGTTAGTGTGGGTTAAAGGACAAAGGGTGATTACTAACTTCATGCGGGGGACGACGTGCGTCTCACGAGTGAAAGTTCTGGCGCTCTGAAGTGTGTGAACTGGGGTGAGGTCTGTATATAAACAGGAGTGTGCAGTAAACATAGAAGAAGGGTGGGGTGTGTGACGGTGGCGGCCATCTTAGAGTGGAGAAAAGGTAATGGAAAAAAGATGAAAAAACAGGAAAAATGCAAGAAATCACATCAAGGTACTATTATACATTCACAGAAAACAACTATATTCAACATGATCGTTGAGTCCATTGGGTTTAAGGGTCTGGAGTCGATAAATCCATTCTAATTCTCTTTTAAGGAGAAATTTACGGATGTCAATACCCTCTTTTTTTTAAACAGTTTCTAGCACAATAAACTGGAGTTGGGCAATAGTGTGACGAAATTCGTTGAAATGTACAGCTATATTTGACTTTTCATTTTTGGTACGAATGTTTGACTTGTGTTCATTCATACGTATTTTCACTTTTCTTTCAGTTTTGCCTACGTATAGTTGACACCCGTTTTGCCAACGTAGCGTTTACACCCGTAATGCCTCAGTGCACGCCATCGCGGCAGCATGCTTTGATTTAACCACGCTCCTGGTGCTTGCTATGATCACCTAAATCACAGTTCAGTTTTCTGAATCTCATCACTTTATTAACTTAAGCCTGTTCACTATCCCTTCGACGCTACCACCACCATCACCCCTCACGCTCCCCCTCACATCCCCAATGCATGCGAATATTCACTGTTTTCTTTAATTAATTTGTTTTCGCGAAGCCCTTCATCACGTTTCCAACAGTCGTTTCTTTCTTCTTCTTTCAGCGCTCCTTGAAAAAGGGCGTTTAGCCCGAAATGCATCGGAGCTACATGCTAGAACCTATGATTACCTCTGGATTACAAACAAAACTGTATTGATATGAATGCAATATCATGAAAATACAAAAAACATCATCCTAATGAAAATATAATAATCAACCCTAACACAGTGGAATCATTGTTTATGAACCACCCCGGTGTGCCTCCTTGGGATGTACCCGCATCACTCATGCGAACACCACTTTTTGTGATTTTGACTAGCATTTGGACGAAAACGCATCCAAGTAGTGCACCCTACTGAGTAACTTTCTTGAACAATTTCTCACCTACAGCTGTGCACCCTCCACTTCTTACTTTTGTCAATTCCTCTACCCGCCACGATAGAGGGTAGCACGCCGCAACTATGCAATTCGATGAAATCAGTAAATCCACAGATGCAAAAGCTCACACCCTTGCATACAACGAAGAGGAATGCAAACTAATTTATTCTCTGATTGAAGAAGATATTAACCCTGGTACAGCATCGCGAACCAAGGAACAATGCCTGAAACAACTACGATACCTCTCCAAAAGACACATCAACCAAAAGCTCCACGCGAGCACATTACTAAAGTACCACAGAGCCCACAGTATCCCACGAGGACTTAGAATCTCCCTCAAACCCTCACTGTGCAAAAACTCGAAAACATTTAAAGAGAAATGGGAAGGCATACTAAATAAATGCAGCCTTGATTTAATTCTACTTATAGTAGAAGAACTCTCAAGCATCCTTAAAGATCTTGAAAAAGAAATCACCGAAATAGACACTGAACTGAAAAACCTTTCAACTGCAGAAGAACTTAATACTACTTTGCAAGATATCAAAGACATCCTTGACAAACATACCAAAGAGATAAATGATCGGAAAATAAGAAAATATAGAAGAGATACTTTAGACTACAAGCTAGATGAAGTATACTCTTGGGCTGAGGTATACGCCCAACGACGTCGCAACCGACCCTCTAACACCCAAACCGACACATCATCGTCAGGCAGCGACTCAACCTATCAACCCGTACAAAGAACCACTCCTAGTACCAACACCGGCACTACAGACAGCTCATCTAACAATCAAGCCAGCACATCCACCATCGACACACAACCTCCATCTCAGGTTCATTTTTTAGCGTCAGGCCCAGAGGCCACCGAAGACTCAGGAGGGGCAAGAAGAAAAGACCCGGAGAAAAGTCCACCATTAACCAGAAGGACAGTTACCAAAAAGGACTCCAAACTGAAAAAAGTCACTTAGTCATTAACATTTCTGACACCAATCTGACTAAACATCAAATCAACCTTTTAGAAAAAGGCACATCTTTTATTCCAGTCACCCACACCAACCTACTTGAACTGGAAGTATCCACTTTCAAACTTACTCGCAAACTCCGTTTGCGACACTTTTTCGATAACATCCTCACTAGGGACTCCAACCCTAAACCTGACCAACTAAGAGGTTTACGACCACCCAGCACATACCAGGCTCCCAATAGCCATAAATGCATTGATCTTTTTGAAAACCTCGTTCGGCAACAACTGTCTAAAATAAACTTCAAAAGAAAATCCAAACACATCAACCTTACACAAAAGGATAAAGACACCTTGAGGAACTTAGTCAACAATACACACATTAAATGTGTAAAAGCTGACAAGAGAGGAGCTCTCGTGATCTTAAATACCAGCCTGTACAACAAACGTTTACTAGAACATATCCAGGATGAAAACACTTACTTACAACTGGATTACAACCCCACCAGGGAATTTCAAACAACCCTTCTGAACCTTGTCACCAAAGCCCATGAAGCTGGTATCATTGAAGATCGCACCAGAAATGTCCTGCTTTGCAACCATCCGAAAAGCCCTGTCATACACATGTCACCGAAAATACATAAAAACCTTCTAGATCCTCCATTCCGACCTATCGTTTCCACGAAAGGATCATTACACGAACCTGTTGGCAAATATATCGACAGATACTTGCAACCTCTAGTTACCAACATGACGAGTTACATCAGGGATACCACTGAATTTCTCCTGAAATTGCAACAAGTGGATACCAACACCCTTGAATCCATCATACTGTGCACTGCTGACGTCAGTGCTTTATATACCTCCATACCACACCAAGGGGGCATCGAAGCGATTGAGCAAGCCTTATTACACAGTGACATTGAACCATCCATGCAATCGTTCTTAATGGAACTCATGGTATATACGCTATACCATAGCTACTTTCAACATGACAACAAATGGTACCTACAGCTTTCGGGAATGGCTATGGGAAACTGTGCGGCTTCCACGTACGCTAATATGTATATGCAAAACTTTGAACAACTATACATCTACGACAACTCCAACTTCTACAACAAAATCAAGATGTACGTCCGGTACATCGATGACCTGTTATTTATGTGGACAGACACTAAAGAGTCCCTCAACGTAGCCCTCAATGAACTCAACATCAAAGATGAACGAATCAAACTAACATGGCAAATGAGTGATACTGAAATTTCATTCTTGGATGTCAACATAAAAATATCCAACAAGAAAATCATTACAGACCTACATCGTAAAAACACAGACCGTAACAATTCATTACATTACTCAAGTTTCTACCAAGGATCCCTCAAAAAACATCTACCTTTTTCCCAAATGCTACGTGTAAAACGAATTGTTTCAGAAGAACACACATGTGATATCAGATTGAGAGAAATGCAAAATCGATTTGCTGAAAGAGGCTACCCGCATACCATTCTCAATGACGCCCTCACACGAGTCACAGCTATCAGCAAACAGGAAAGCCTTCTCAAAAAACTCACCAACACCACTTCACGCATGGTATTAGTATCAAAATATTCAACCATTAGCCACATTTTAAAAAAAAATCATCCTCCGACACTGGCCTATTCTCCAAATGGAACCTGACTTCAGGGAATGCTTTCAAGATCTACCACTTTTTGCATATTCCCGCAGCAGTAACTTGAAAGAAATTCTCTCCAAAACCACCGACAGTCACATTGAATACAAAGGAACAGTACCATGCAAAAATTGCAACAACTGCAATTGTATCATCCGGGGAAATACCTTACCACATCCCATGAAAGGCTACCCTATTAAATTTCAAGTCAATGCCACCTGTGATTCCATTAACTTAATCTATGCCATAAAATGTCCATGCGGTCAACTATACGTAGGCAAAACTGAAAGAAAAGTGAAAATACGTATGAATGAACACAAGTCAAACATTCGTACCAAAAATGAAAAGTCAAATATAGCTGTACATTTCAACGAATTTCGTCACACTATTGCCCAACTACAGTTTATTGTGCTAGAAACTGTTTAAAAAAAAGAGGGTATTGACATCCGTAAATTTCTCCTTAAAAGAGAATTAGAATGGATTTATCGACTCCAGACCCTTAAACCCAATGGACTCAACGATCGTGTTGAATATAGTTGTTTTCTGTGAATGTATAACAGTACCTTGATGTGATTTCTTGCATTTTTCCTGTTTTTTCATCTTTTTTCCATTACCTTTTCTCCACTCTAAGATGGCCGCCAACGTCACACACCCCACCCTTCTTCTATGTTTACAGCACACTCCTGTTTATATACAGACCTCACCCCAGTTCACACACTTCAGAGCGCCAGAACTTTCACTCGTGAGACGCACGTCGTCCCCCGCATGAAGTAAGTCATCACCCTTTGTCCTTTAACCCACACTAACGCGCTCAGCATTTACACCCGTAATGCCTCCGTGCACGCCATCGCGGCAGCATGCTTTGATTTAACCCGCGCTCCTCGCGCTTGCTATGATCACCTAAATCACAGTTCAGTTTTCTGAATCTCATCACTTTATTAACTTAAGCCTGTTCACTATCCCTTCGACGCCACCACCACCATCACCCCTCACGGTCCCCCTCACATCCCCAATGCATGCGAATATTCACTGTTTTCTTTAATTCATTTGTTTTCGCGAAGCCCTTCAACACATTTCCAACAGTCGTTTCTTTCTTCTTCTTTCAGCGCTCCTTGAAAAAGGGCGTTTAGCCCGAAATGCATCGGAGCTACATGCTAGAACCTATGATTACCTCTGGATTACAAACAAAACTGTATTGATATGAATGCAATATCATGAAAATACAAAAAACATCATCCTAATGAAAATAAAATAATCAACCCTAACACAGTGGAATCATTGTTTATGAACCACCCCGGTGTGCCTCCTTGGAATGTACCCGCATCACTCATGCGAACACCACTTTTTGTGATTTTGACTAGCGTTTGGACGGAAACGCATCCAAGTAGTGCACCCTACTGAGTAACTTTCTTGAACAATTTCTCACCTACAGCTGTGCACCCTCCACTTCTTACTTTTATGCTTTAGACAAACCAATGGTGAAATAATGCTGCCTCCCTCACAATAGTAAACATCACATTAATTTTGGGAAGAGGATGGCGATCTAGCCAAACATTCTTGGGGAGATCTCTCAGATCAATGCTCATTCTCAATCAATCAATCAGGCGTTTGTTAAGCGTGACTACTCACCCGTAAGGGTCTTAAGGCGCAGGGGGTTAGCAGGCTCCAGTCCATCAAGTGAGGGGGGTCTGTCGAAGAGCCAGGTTTTGAGGTTTCTTGCGAAGATGGTGAGCGATGTTGTCTGTCTGAGTTGGAGCTCAGGGCGTTCTAGACTTGGGCCGCGAGGAAGGAGAAGGAGCGGTCTCCCGATCTGGTCTTTCTGGTGCAGGGAACCACAGTTTAGGAGAGCTGGGCAGATCGTAGGGTCCTCTGGGGTGCGTGGAATTTGAGTCGGCTGTTCAGGTATGCTGGTCCGGTGTTGTGGAGGGCCTTGTGGGCATGGGAGAGCATCTTGAAGGTGACTCTTGCTTTGATGGGGTGCCAGTGGAGTGTGTGCAGGTGCTGGGAGATCTGGCAGTGTCTTGGAAGGTCTAGGACCAGTCTTGCCTCGGCGTTCTGGATGTTCTGTAGCTTGTGGGTGAGGTTTTTGTTTATTCTAGCGTAGAGTGCATTGCCCTAGTTGAGTCTGCTGGTGACCAGGGCATGAGTGACGTTCTTTCTGTATTGGAGGGGGATCCATTTGAAGGTCTTACGTAGGAGGCGGAGGGTGTGGAAGCAGGAGGATGAGATGGAGTTGATCTGATGGTCCATTTTGAATTCGGAGTGCAGGAGGATTCCCAGGTTGCATGTGTGGTCCATAGGGGTGAGCGGGTTTCCGAGGGCGGGGGACCACCAGGTGTTGTTCCTTGTGTCGGGGTTTGGGCTCATGATGAGTACTTCTGTTTTGTTGGTGTTTAGTTGTAGGCAGCTGTTTTTCATCCATTTGGAGACGGCTTCCATGCCTTCTCGAAAATGGTGTCTGGCGGTATTGGGTTCGTTCAATAGGGAGAGGGTGACTTGGGTGTCGTCTGTGTATGACACAATGTTGAGTCCTTAGGTTTTGATGATGGGGCAGGCACAACCATGTAGACGTTGAAGTGTGTAGGGCTGAGGGAGGACCCCTGGGGACTCCGCAGGTTGTAGGGGTCAGAGAGGAAAGGGGAGAGTTTGACCCACTTCGTTCTGCAGGAGAGGAAGGAGCAGATCCAGTTCAGGGCATTGTCTTTGGTCCCTGTGTCGTCCAGTCTGCGTCTTAGGGTCTGGTGAGAGACTGTGCCGAACTCCGCTGAGAGGTCAAGGAGGATGAGGGTATTCTGATTTTTTTAATTATAATTCTGGGCTATAACTATAGGACTATATCATTCTGCTGATTCAATCAGCTTTATCACAATCATTTTCTTCAAACTGTCGGTCACCTCCCTTAAAGAATTCTTCAATGCTAAGAGTACTTTCCGTGCCTTATGCACTACTGGTACTGCTTTCTCTTTCAAACGTATCTAGTGAGCAAATTTCTTTATTCACCCTAGATCCTTCCTATATAAATGGGGAACCTTTGAACCCACTTCAAAGTTTCATCATGTGTTAACACCATGACTTGATCGGTGCTGGTGGGGTCTAATGTGACTCACCGGGCTCAGTGCTCTCTCCATCCTAACAATGTCTTACTTCTTTCTACAAAATAAATCTTTTCTGATACTGTATGCCCTAAAAGGTAATTTTGCTGAGAAGTACCCAATGACAGGCAACTTCATTCCACAATATCCTTCAGGTCACTATTTGTTTTTTACAAATCAGTCATTGTGAAATGGTCCAATGTACTTTTGTCAATTAACATATATGATGAACAAGAATCAGCCCCATTGTAACCTGTACACCACAAATCTCCACTAAACGCTTAAGTGGGCCGTAGGGTTTCACCACAACATTAACATCAGTGCCAATAGTGCCTTCTGTATCAAACACTACTAAGGCGTCCACCTCATCTTCTGATTCTAACCTTGCCATCACTTCCTTAATTGAGCCATCATTTTCCAGTAACATGTTCACACTACTCCTGACTTCACTTTTACATACCCTAGAAAGGTGTCCAATCGTTTTAGATTTAAAGCATTTCACTTTAATGGCACTAAGTAGAATAGTGTCCTATCTTTTTAGTTTTAAAGCCTTTTTCACTTTAATGGAAGGGAAATTATTAGAGGTTGCTACATGTTCAATGCTACCACATCTATAGCATATACTTTTGTTAATATTTACTGATCCCTTAATTTGACACCTTCCTTAGACCCAGATTTGTCTGATGTCTGCAGTATTTTGTGACTCATAGTACCGGGTTAAAACTTAAACATTCATTCCCTACCCTTCAGCTCATCAACCTAACAATGTGTGTTCTCATTGCATTTTACAATAACAATTGATTTTTCCAATGAAGGCTCCTTCTTATCCTGCAGCTTTTCTTAAATCCTCAAATTTGAAGTTCAATTAATCAATTGGTTCCAAATTATCTTCTCTTGTAGATCTTCAAACTTATATGTTGCTGCCAAAGTTCTTAATTCAGCCACATATGCTCTCCACTGGTAGCTGAATTCGCAAAGAAATCATTTTTTTCCATCACCAAACTTATTTTCCTCCTAAAAATCTTTTTCAACACTTAAGTAGTTTTCCTTCTTCCACACCTAAACTACGTTTAGGCAAAGCTAGCTTCCTCTTTGCCATATAGTCATCTCTCCCCAATGGCCTCTAAATACGTTTCAAAAGCTTCTCACCTCGCCTTTAATGACATAATAGGGTCACCGGCAATGGAAAGAAATTTATGTGAAAGTTAAATTGACTACATATTCAATAATGAGCTAATAATACCAATAACATGGAATATGAGAATATATATAATGTAAAGAAGTAAACATTTCTGAAGCAGCTACCACCACGGAAGTGTCCCAGCGCTGACTGCAAGCTCATGGAATGTCAGGCTGGCAGTTATACATACTACAAGAACACAACACTACCTGCTGTTAATAAAGTCTTAATTCTCAAAACAAAAACCTAGCATGATGAAAGAAGTTACAGTTGTCTGTGGAACACACAATAAACTTACATAAAAAAGTAATCCCAGATATCTCTTTTCATTGCAATTTGTGGCGGAAAATGGTAAACTTCAACTGCACTGGACCAAACACAGAGGGCCTCATTTATGAGGTTTTGCCGTAGGGTATCAGGCCTTCCTGCTGCGCTTCCCTACGGCAAAAGAAAAGGGCAGGAATGCGCCGTATCTATAAGATATGGTGCATTCCGGTCCTTCTCTCCTGCGCCAGCGCACCGTAGTCTGCCGAGCGCCAACACAGGCACCTTTGCACAATGATGCAAAGGTGCCTGTCTTGAGGGATGATTCTTTTTGTACAGAAAGGGAAACCTCTCTGTACAAAAATAATCGCAAGAGGCTTTTCCTCTTTCTAGGTGTGCTGCAGAATGCAGCAACATAGAAAAAGAAAAAATGAGGAGAAATAAAAATATTTCTACCTGTTGTGCCTCTCTCACGCCTCCCCTGGGGAAGCATAAGCTTTTGGCACTGCCTCGGATTTACGATTTCTCGTTAATCTGGGGCAGTGTCAATAGGCCATGGATGTTGCTGGGAACGCCCCCAGCAACACCCATTGCACGCCTTAAAGGGACTGATATTTATCAGGCAGCTTTAAGCCCAAAAAAGTGGCTTAGCGCTGCCTGATAAATGTTACGCTGGCTTCTGCGCCATGGAACGTCACAAAAAAGTGATGTTTCGATGGCGCAAGGGGCCTCATAACTGAGGCCCATAAAGTTTTATCACTCCCAATCAGAATCCAGTATTTTTAGCCAGTAAGACTGCATTTCAGTAAAAAAGAACTTATGTAACACACATTTTCCAATCAAACTGAGCAATGCAGTGTGTGCATCCAAACTGTACTCCGACACACGTCATGTTGTGCACCTTTCCTTTGGCTCAAATCCTTGCAACGCAGTAAAGACCAGCCACATGCAAAGACCACAGTAGCGAGTTCTGTGACTACGGATCAACACAGGATGAATCAACGCTTCAAGACCGCACTCACTGACAGAAAGGTAGATGGCTACACATGGTAATTAGATAATTACGTAGAGGGTGTTGAGTTTCAAGTCATTATTATACAGTGGATACAAAATATTTCAAACCGTTATTGAACCAATCCATTCAGCATGAAATGTATGAACTTAGATCACTAGTTTGATACTGTCGTATCCTACTAAATTCAATCAATCAAACACACCCACGCATGAAGAATGTATCTATTGTATTGTTTTTTGACTACTTACTAAGCATCTTCTGCTATTTATGATACAACCATCATTATTTATAATTGACGTGCTCTGCTTTCTTAGGAGTGGGTGAGTTTGATTGAATAAATGAATGAATGAGGATAGCGCCTTAGATTGCTTCACATGACATATATAAGCAAGCAATTTCTGTGAAAACAGAAATCCCTCCATATAGCTTAGAAGAGTGTCCTAAACCAACTAATGTATAACATGTACTCACGATGTAGCCAACACAATTGGAGGTACATAAGAAGCGCGTGAATTCTGCCCTTTAAAACAAATGAATTGAGCCGGTCCATGCAAAATCTTAGTCGTTTGCAGATCGCCAATATGACGTCCACATCATAAACCATGAATTCCTTTAAAACATTGGGGCATATTACCAACGTTAAGCGATATTTATCGCTAACGATTCTTAGCAACTAATTTTTTTAAGTTCAAGAAAATTTTATTTGATGATAATAAGAGAGAAAACCAGGTGTCAAAACAAAGTACAACGTGGTAACAAGTGAAAAAATCTGAGCAGAATAAAATAATCATACAAATGTAAGCATTATAATCAAAGAAATCTGGGTGCAAAAGTCAGAAAGAAGGGAGAGGAAAAAAGAAAACACATTAAGCATAAAATATGAAAAGCATGAGAACGTTGGAAAAAATTGGTACAATAGAGGATAAGTGGAATGTATCGAGCAATTAAGGAGGTTTAGGAACTTCCTGTTGTGGAGGCGAAGGATGAAACAGGCGTTTACTACAGGAGTCCAGATACAGTGTGACAGGAGTCCACAAGTCCATGCGCTTTGTAGCCATACATGCCGGAAAAACATGAGCAGTATCGAGTCTATGATTATGGCATACATTAAACCACCATGCTTTGAAGGAAATCTTGGAAAAGTCTTTCCAGTTGACCGTTATTTGTTGGAAGGCTGCGGCAAGTAATAGGTCAATGATCTGGGGTTTTAGATCAACGTCATCCCAACAAGGGGAGAGGCTCCCCATAAAGATATGTGTATGAGAAAAAGGAATGGAGGTGTGGAATATTAAATTAATTTGAGCCCAAACCTGCAGCCAAAAATTACGTACATGAGTGCAAAGAAATAACATATGAAATAAATTAGCTTGCTATGACGAACAAGACCAGCATGTGTGGGGAGTGTTAGGGAAGCGTTTGTGGAGGTCAGAGGGTGTGAAGAGAAGCCTATTGTAAATAAAAAACAGGGTCTGAGTGAGGGTTGCTGCTCTGGAAGATTTGCGGAGCTTGATCCAAATTTTGTCCCAAAAGGAAATCGACCAAGAGACAGACAGATCATGCTCCCAGGATTCTTCCACTTTAGATTTAGACCTGGGGGTCTCACCGGTGTGAAGATATTTGTAGATTGCAGCTGCTTTTGGTGCAGTACGTAAAAAGGAATGAAGTGTGGAAGTGGAGGTAGGTGAAGTAGGAGGTGAGCAGGGCTGAGAGAGGCTATTGTATTTTGTTAAGAGCAACTAATTTTTTAACGCTAAGCATCGCCAGAAATTGTCGCAGAAAAACCTTGCTATTATCAAGGTTTATAGCAAAAGCAATAAAAATCAGCCGCAATGCATGAATATCGCTGAAAAATCTGCGATATTCATGCATTACCGAGCTAATGCTCTTAGCAATGTTATCCACCTTCCATTGGATAACATGGCTAAGAACAGCTCAGGGCAGGTGTTAGCTTTTGGAGATATTCGCGCTTAGCGTGAATATTTCCAAAAGTAGGTAATCCTTGATAATAGGAGAAATGTCGCTTAACAACATTTCTCCTATTATTTTTCTCTGGAACGCCCCCTTTGCATCTCATTAGAGATGCAAGGGGAAGCGTAGAGAAAAAGGGTGCTAACATGCGAATTTGCGTGTTAGCACCTTGTTGCTGATAGGGAGATAATTTTATCTCCGCTTTCTTGGCTTTTAAAGCCAAAAAAAAAAAGATAAATCCCTTGATAATATGCCCCCCTGTGTTTATTTAAGTGCTAAGGTAAAGACTGGCTTGGGCAAGCTCAAACAAACAACTGCCATAGAAACAGTCTGATCATTTCAAATCACACGCATTCTAGAAATAATAAATTCCAATGTTAACACAGACAAAATACTACAGTGGATACGGTAGCAAAGTGGTGTCAAGTCAATATCGCTGCTTCTCACAACATTTAAATTGGTCAGGATTTGCATAATTCGTTGGAAAATCTGCTGCTCTATTGCAAGCACCGTCCTGGGAGTCTGATTTCCCACTGGACTGTGTTTCGAAGGCTAAGAACAATAGAAGTACATGCAAACTTGTTTTGTGACTCCTTTCAGGAAAACATAGTGGTAATCCAGCAACAGTTTTAATTTGAGAGTACATGAGGTCGGGTGATGTGTTATGCTAGAGTTAGGTGCTGTATCATCACCTACTTCTTACAACATTTTGAACTACACAACACAAAAGATGATCTGGATTATGGCAATCCCTTCACCAACAAAAATGTATGCAAATACTTACAAGGCAAATGAATTAATGATGAGAAATAGAACACATCAAGGTGAAAGGAAGGGGAAAGAGAAGACAGAGGATATCAGCTTCAGGAAAACTGGACTACAGAACCAAAGACCTTAGTAGGGGAACTGAGGTAAAAGAAAAACTGGTTACAGGGGAAAAAAAGCAATTTAATGTCAATTTACAGAGTATATAAAAAGGATACTTTTCAAAGAATGAATGACTAATCTCCCCATTAAAGTAACGTTTCGGGCACAGAAAATTAAACTGAAGCAAATGATGAAGGCACCTTAAAAGAATTAAATGAAAATAACTAATACAAGGGTAATTAGATAATGTAACAGAAGTAATTCAGTCAATGAAACACAAGCATTGCAATCATAGGAATCATATAATCAAAAAGAAAGTTGCTGGAAGAACGCCTAAACTTCAGTGTATTTATGGATCTGTACTAAAATAAGATAATTTACCTACACAGCAAATGGTGTAATGTATAGCAGAGGTGAACAATAAATAGAGAGGCAGCTAGCGAGATCTATGGGAAGGTCAAAGTGGTTCGGCAGAGAACATGAGGTGAGGGGACAGTTGTGGGTATAAAAGCATGGTCAAGTATCAGTGTTGGAAGTTTAGTGGGCCCGGTAATGAGGATGTTACACTAAAGCAGAAAAGTTTAAAGTACATGGTGTAAAGAATATTGGGGCATATTATCATGGGAGTTTATCTCCGCTTTTTTGGCTTTAAAAGCCAAGAAAGCGGAGATAAAATTATCTCCCTATTACCTAGCTGTCGCTAACACCAGTTAGCGACAGCTAGTAGGAGATAGCGACCATCTTGGGACCCACTTTGCATGTCAGTGATATTTATCACTAATGACATGCAAAGTGGGCGTGCCAAGATCTTAGCGACTGAAAACAGTCGCTAACATCGCTATCTCCTATTACCAACTTTTGGAGATATTCGCGCTAAGCGCGAATATCTCCAAAAGCTAACACCTGCCCTGAGCAGTTCTTAGCCATGTTATCCAATGGGAGGTGGATAACATGGCTAAGAGCATTAGCTCGGTAATGCATGAATATCGCTGACTTTTCAGCGATATTCATGCATTGCGGTGATTTTTATCGCATTTGCGATAAACCTTGGTAATACCAAGGTTTATTTGCGGTAAAAATCGCCGCAGCTCAGCGGTAAATTTTTCCCGCTAACCAAGCAATAGCGATAATTATCGCTATTGCTTGGTAATATGCCCCGCAATTTCCAATATGTGTGGAGTGGAGCCAGAGGAAGGGGATGGAAGAAGAATAGAGAAGCCATACTGATTCCTATATCCCTTACTTGCAAAGTTACTAAACATTGATAGATGAAAAAGGAATGCAAATTCCCGGATCTACTAATCTCCTGCATCTTCCTTTCAGCATGGATCATTGCATAGTAAATACGCAAAAAATCTCATGCAATGCTACACAACACAAAGCTACATGAGTCTTACTAAATCTGGGCAAAATCTATTTGTAAATGTAAGTATGAAAGTTTCCATAGACTACTTGTGGGAGCACAATATACAAGTTGTGTTAAAATAAGTGTAAAACCAGATTACAGATTAAACTGGAAGGGATACATTACAAAACAGGAGCAGTCTGGATCAAGATCATATAACCCACACTGGGCGAATCTAGAACCCAGGCATCAAGGCGTAGAGGAACTGGTGTACAACAAATGACTTAAGCAAGGTGTCTGTATATAGGATCATTGATGTTGAAAAAGACCCTTACAAAAGAGATTGTGCATTTGTTTGAAACACACTTAAAACGTCCTTAAGAATATATTATTTTTCAAAGTGCAGATCACTACTGTAAAGCAAAGAAAATTCAAGTAATTTTGAAAATAGGAATAAAGAAAAAAACTCTCAAAACTCAAGGACCAGAAAATGAAGATGTAAAAATAAAGCTGCAAAGAAGGGCATTTGCTCAAAGATAACGTTCACCTTTCTGAAAGAATTATTAAACCTTTTTAGAACTATAATTACCTCACAAACAGAAAGCTGTTTGATGTACTTAAACAAGCAATATAATCGACAATAGAAAAGACCGAGCGATCTGGAATTAACATAACCAGTAAACACATAAACAAAGAACTCAAGGATGTGTGATGGAATCTGGCAGTATTCTATAAGGTTGTGTGCATCAGATATGCTGTTACTCTGCAAGGGTCTTTAAACCACCTCATCATTTTGTTACTGGTCCTGGGGTGATGGTCTTCCCTGGGACAATACTGAATATGTCGGACCTGGTTGATTGGGTTCACAGACCAAGAATGAGTTTGGAAAGGAGCACCATACATGACCTCTCCCTGAGAATTTGTATTAATTACAATGCCCAAACCCCGGTCCCTGGCCACCCCAGGCAGGGCCGGACTGGCTACCGGGCATTTTGGCATATTGCAGAGCTGGGGGCTGATTTCGTTGATCGTCTTTCTCTATCTACGAAAATAGCCCCCACCACAGTGACATCAGCCCGCAGCTCTGCAGAATGCCAAAATGCCCAGTAGCCGGTCCGGCCCTGACCTCAGGGCTATCTGTAGAAGTTGCAGGAGAACACCATATGCTCCACTTCTCGAGCAGGAGTCAAATGTCAAATTCTTTAACAATAACTTGGGCCTAATTTTGACACTTGTCCTGATTTTGGGCTCATTTTTCTCCTGGGGAAGAGTTCTAGTCACCTGAAGCATTTTTAATGAGCCTCATGACCTTTAAAGCAGCACAGGGAATTGGTTTCACTGGTTTCTTGTGCCAACAGACCCTTCTGCTTTGCCCTTCACAGACCCCATGGCCTCCTAACCGATTTGCAGGGCATCTGGGGGCAATCGAGTCCAAGTTTTCCCCCAACTTTTCCTTAGGAGGGATGAGAGGGGCAGAACCATTGGCCCTGGAGAGAACAGTCTAGTACTAGGGGTCGGCATGGAAGCAACATTTTCAGTCCGTCAGGGGCATCAGGTGGCCTCCCCTTCCAGTTGTCCATGATTCTGATGTGGTTACCATCCAGGTCCAGGGTCTTGCTGTCTGTCTCTCTTTGTTTTAGGATCTATTAATGTGGATGGAAAGGTCCAGATGCCAGTTACCCCAGGTCAATCTTAGGATGCCACATAATCCCTCCTCCCCTGTCCAAACCCTCTTGTATAGCATTTTGGGACAATCCAATATGGTAGAACCCATCTTCCCCTATCCAGTGCTTCTTTACCCATCCGGAGATGTGGCCATGGAAATTAGCATCCCTTCCTCTATGGTCACACTAACTAGTTAAGGGCTACTCCACAATCCCACAGCTTTTAGAGCCAAACTGGCTAGCAAAACAATAAAGCGGCAGGTCCGTGTGTCAGCTACATCTGCGTGTGTTATGAGAGATCTATTGGAAGCTAATCAAGTTACTGAGCACATCCCCCAAGCCATCCTGTCAAGGAGGGAGACTCCTGACTCACACTCAGGGCCCTTTGTCCACTGTCTATGACCAATACATATCTCACTGCAGGGGAGCCATCAGCAATCATGTGACACCGAACACTGGCGAAATGCCTTTTGGTTTTTAGTAGGAAAAAACAACTTTCTAAAAGTGTAATTCCCAAACTAGTAAATTAAAATCTGACTTGACCATTAAGTTGGGTGTTTTGCTACTATTAAAATGCATTCTTACATTATTGCTCTAGCAGCTACCAATCTGAATTTAGCATTTAATAAGTGTAACAATGTTCCCTATGAAAACAGCCAGCCTGGCTGCAGTGACATTAGCCACAGATGATAATTCACTGAAGGGATAATTCACTGAAGGGCCATGTTCAACATTCATTTCTCATTTTTCAACGATAAAATTCATGCACACTATACTTGTGGGAAATAGGGTCTACTTAGGGGTGACTTATTAGTTAAAAGGAATGTTTGGGCCTGTCAAAAGGGTTGATTTCGACAGGCCGAATTTGAAGCTTAAAGCTGCCACAGGCATGTTACCTCTGTGCAGCTACCAGGTTTCGCACAATGATATTCTCTTCTGTGTAGCTTGCACATATGCACACATGACTGTGCGAATGTGTTCGGGTGTAACTAGCCAAGTGGCCCTTATGCTAGTTACATCGCAGAAGCCTTATCTTATAAGGCAGACACTGGTGGTAAACAAATGCAGTCCATTTACCATGAAATTGCTCTGAGTAAAGTTCACCCACAGTAAAGGTCCAAAAACCGGATAATCAAAAGCAACAAATCCTGGGGGCCTAAACGGACGTAACCATTTGCAACAGATAACATTTTGATATTTCTCTTATTTTACAACACCAGAAAGACATTAAACGTTTGCACGTTCGCATGGTTATATACACTTATAAGCAGGGCCTGTCCTAGGATTTGTGGGGCCCCGGGCAGAATAGGAACATGCGAGGCCCCTATAATTTGCATAAGATTTAACCTGACAGGAAGTGACCTCATAGGGTCAGGAAATAGGCCCAGCACCAAAATAAAAGTGGCCCCCATTAGTGAATTAGTTAGCTAGAAAAGTGTCAAAATTAGGGCAGTTTTTAACTTGTAAAGACATGCTGTTTACGTTTTTTGAAAGGTATGAGAGATTGCATAATTTGATTTTGCTGCAGGCAATGTTTGTTTTAATATCATGAGAATCAACATTAAAAACATGTTCATCTGACCATAAAGCAGGCAAACAAACAGCCCAAAAAACAGGTCAAATACTAACCTGGCAGATTGGACCATTACACACTGCCTGATTGCCCTAATGTCCAACCCGGCCACTGTGTTATACAATTATTGTGCTGATACAGGATCATTGTTTTTGTAGGTAAAGTAAAGGACATGAATATAGGGTCCGGTAGGGGCCTGTTTCAATGTCGATTTTAATTTACCACCAGGTAAAGACTCGAGGGACCTAGCACACTGAAAGCCCAATCCAGCCAATTTTACATTCTGATTGTGCTACTCTTCCTGCACCTCTTGTCTGGCTGCTATCACACCTATCTGCTCCCCCGCCCCCTCTCACTTGATTCCGTATTCCGCACCCCTTTCATTTACTCTGTGCTCCCTTTCCCTAGTCCTGGATGAGCTGAGCTGTTTTCAGTGTGAGGCGCCGTCATTCTATCTTTCTTTTAGCGCCCTGCAGGTTATCCTGCTTCTTATTCAACCAGGGGCAGGGCGCACTTCACAGGTGAGGGCTCTTGAATGACCTGTCTAATCGCTGTTATCCTCATGCAGATGCAGCGATTAGGCCAAGGCAGGCAGATATTGATTAAATCCCTTGGGCCTCCTGGGCCCCCTGGGCCTCCAAACTCTGAAGCATTTGAAAGCGCGAGGCCCCCTGGCTGCGAGGCCCTGGGCCGCTGCCCATGCCTAGCGCCGGCCCTGCTTATAATGCATACATCCTCCTCACTCTTCCTTCCAGCTGAGATTAAGATTGTTGGCAGTCATCTTAATGTAAAACATAATAATTTCTCCAATGCTGTAGGGTGAGGTGTTATACAAAGGCTAGTAAAATATAGTACAATTAAAAGTATTTTTTTAAACACTCAGATCTAACACACAAAGTACAAATAAACCATTTCTACCATGAAAGTCTTCCAAGTGACTTGCCTTCTAGTTAAGCACTGAAGTACAGACCTGCCAAATTACACAATACCACTGTGTGTCACAAAATATCAACTCCCTTCACACAGTCACCTGGTGATTACCTAAAATCACATATTGACAGGGAATGTGAGCTGGAAACTCCAGCACTAATTGGGTTCCCAGCTCGAGGCTGAAAGTAGCTGATGTCCATTAAGCGGTGTGTAAACAACTGAAGGCATTGGTGATAACCTCAGCAAGCTGGTGAGTTTCTGTTTTTAGAGGGAAGAGTTTGTTGTTTAGATGAGACAGAAGTGCTCCTCGATCAGCTCTCTGCATGGAGCCCCCTCGCCTCTGCATTTTGTGATTATTATTTTAACATTTAATATCTGGAAGCATCTGTTGCAAGCATTTGCTTAGCATACCTCGTTTCTCTACCTAAGTTGTAAGAAAAGTAAGTTCAGCTTTAAACTGATTAAAGCAATGATAAAGTCGTTGTTTAAGCATTATTAAAGGTGTTATCTTCCTCTAACTTCTAATAGGCCTTTCCTCAAGCAGCAGACACTTCCATTCACCACAAAAGGCCCCAAACCACTCCAAGGTGCACTGAAGCTTGTTGTTTAGATGGTTCCTCTTTGTACTGTAATACACTTTTAATGGTCTCTCGGTGAGGTGTTTGTCGACGGCTGCTACGCACTTTTATTTTCAATTAGATAACCAACAGGAGCCAGACTAAAAGCCTGCCATGGAGCCCGTGGTGGTACTGTACGGCTGACATTTATTCTCGTCTGATGTTCCAGCACAGCAGATGCTTAATCTCGTCTCGAAAAAATACCCACAACTTCTGACCCCGGGCAGCAAACTGCAAGTTGGAACGAGGCGGGCATCGGCTGATGTTAGTTCCAAGCAACACACGGATGCCAAATCAAGCGCCGGTGGTGCCAGTCCGCTGCCCACAATACAACTTTGACCTCTGCACAGCAGTGAATCAATTTTGTCAGAAGCGGCAGAGCAATTGCAACGCGCATTCATTCCCCATCTGCTGTGTTCCTATGTACTAGACCAGAGCTTCATGAGCACAAGACACTGCAGGCATGTTGATGTGCCATGTTGACGTTTAACAGTTTATTGGTTGTACTCAGCGGGCATGCGCAATCCAAACGTGTGTTATTGCAGACGCCAGGTGCTTCAACTAGAAGCTACTGTTTCTCCCAGCAGCTGCCAGCAAAATCTCACGGACACGTGAGCAGCCATTGCCCTAATAACGAACTGAATATTCGAAATGCCGGATGTGCCACCCCGTTAATGCTTTGGGTGGTCAATGACCCGATATCCTATTACAGTTTTAGCGCAGAATGACTCAGAAATTAGGGTCTGCACTAGTTTTCTCACACAAAATGTGTTTGTGTCTCGAAGTTAGACTTGTTACTTTTTCAGTTTCTTAAAGCTTTGTTTCAAAACGTAGGGGCAGATTTACTCGCTCCTTGCGCCACTTTTGCGTCACTTTTCACATATTAAAAGTGACGTAAAAGTGACGTAAAAGTGGCGTAACGGGCTTGTAAATCTGCCCCGTAGTTTCCTGCTGAGAGTGTAAGGCCTTTTCCCTGAATTAAAGTAGAAGGTGGTCGATTGTCCTGCAGTAACCTTACCTTAACGGGCCCCCCCTTCACTAGTTAGTATGGGGAGCGGTGAGCCCAAGAAGGGTTAAGTACCTAAGTTAGATGCTTGGGTATACTTTCACCAAAATGCCAGAGCAGCCGAAGCAACATCAGATGTTCTTTGACACCTGGTGACATCAGAGGGGTGACCCTTCCCCCCCACTTAACCTTGCCCATAACCTCCAGCTATTTTTTGCTCATGGGTTTGGGAAAGGGTAAAGCCTGAAAAGCACAGAAACTAAACATGTTTTTTTCAGAGTCCTGTTTATGTACTGCTGCTGCCTTCATGGCCTGGGCGACCAGCGCGGCCAGTTCAGTGCTAGACGTATCAAAGACCAAGCCAGTGGCAGCGTTTGCTAACAAAGCAATCTGTCATTTAAGTCTATTGACAGCTCGATCAGGGCCGTTTCTAGGCGTTTTGCCGCCCTAGGCGAGAATTGAAAACTGACGCCCCCTCCCTTTTAATACAATCACTCTCTCCCCTGTCTTTCAGTCTAGAAGAACTAATGCATTAGATATAAAAGAACTTGTATTCAACATTAAACAATAAAAAACATTAAGCATTAAAAAACTGAATAAGCACTGTTCATGATGTTTTATTATTTCGTTTTTAAATTTTTCTCTTATAACTTCTATGGTGTTTTGGGTTCTTTCTCTTAATCCAAAGGAACCATGGAAAAGGGCACTATAGAATACACAGGGAAGGCAGTTTCATGCTTTCTCACCCACATGCATTCTACAGGCCACTCAACTTCGGGTAACTTCACATGTGGTGTCCTTCTAACTTACACCCATATCGAAAAAACTGAACCAGAGATACCTTAAACAGCCACCCTGAACTTAATTTAACTAATATTAGGTTGGCTGCACCCTGCCAGGAATGCATTGATCCGTGCACACGCCCTCAGTGGCATACATTTCAACCCAGACCAGTTCCTACTGCTGCTGGACGGAGAGGTACAAATAATATTTTAACTTACATAAATTAGGCCACGGGCGTGCTTACCACCAGCAGTGGTGGGTCTCTCTCGGTCAGATTCTCAACCTATTCAAGGGAAGGCTGGGGCCGGGCCGCACCCATGGGGCTACATCAGCACACACGCCAAGGCCCAGGGCAGGCAGGTCGTTCTCCGAGTCCGACAGACACTGAGCGTGACTAGTATTACTCCATTCGGTCAGGGTGTCCAAAAAGAGGGGCGCACCTTACATTTCAAAGAAAGTATTCTACTAACAATACATATTCGATTAAAACTGCTCCAACCCAATTGTTTATGTTTCATATGTACTCAGTAGCGGCTCTTTACATTCTTACTTTTGAGGTAGGTTCACATTTTTTAAAAATCCCCCCCTTGCCACCCTAGCCCTTTTGCCACCCTAAGCGGCCGCCTAGTCTTGCCTAATAGTAGTAACGGCCCTCAGCTTGATCATGTTGGGAAATGGGGACACACAGTAACCCACTAATTGCTCTGGAATTCACGATTTTTATTTTCCCTTTTTCATAACTTGTGTTAACTCTAACTTCGGGCCTGATTTAGGAAGAAAACGTGTATCTACACCACATCCGATTTGCATAAAATTAGCTCCTTAGCTGTGGGCTCCAGCTCATTTAATTCATTCCTTGTCTGTTCCGTTGAATGCACCATCTAAGCTGGCTCTCAGAAGTGTATCTCTGAGCCCAGGGACTGATCTCTCTTCCTGTGGCAGCATCCCCTCTCCTGCTCGGCACTGATACAGGACTCATGAAATAAGCATCAGCATCGTGGCTTATCTCCTCACTGCAAATAAATTCTACATTAACTGTGGAGCACAACAACAATTAATTCAAGTTTGCAGCATTGATAATATTAAAGGAATGCATTCAATCTCTCATTGAATTAATGTGATAGGAGTGTGACATCAATTACTTTTTTCCAAGAATGTGCTTGATATTCCTGTTGTAACCTTTCTTTGTGTTTGGAATATAAACTAGGAGCTGAATAATGGAGGGGCTGACACACAAAGAGGAATTCTGTTAAACTGATTGGAAGTAGTGTTTTTGCATAATTGCACTGTATTTGCTATTTATAATTCTGCTGTATCATTTCCTCTCTCGGTGCACCAAATTACAGAAACAAGAACTCTATTCTTTGCTGAAGTTCAATATTCTCAAAAGAAAGTGTAGGACAGTAATGTGTTTATTAGGTATGTCAGTGACACAGGAAGAGTTTAATTGCTGACATAATGATTTGTGAAAAATGGTGTAGCTTTGCGGCGCACATCAAGTCAAAACTGGTATGATTGATGTAGAAAGACCTCAGAGTGTATTAGACTTCTTCTTGGCATTCAAATTTACAATAACTGGTCGACACATGTGATGGAGCAAGGATTCGCACGTAAAGCGCCTTGCTCGTATACAAAACCCTTGTCTAAACTGCATAATAATATTAACCTCCTTATTCGTCAGTTATAAAGTGTTTTTCCCAACACGCGGGTGTCCCCAGGATGCTTGCTTGTTTGTCTTTCTCGTACTAAACGAAGCTTGCACTAAAATGGCTGCTTTGCCGAAATTCAGTCTGCGCATGCGTCGGTCATACCCATGTGATGGGACGCACTCGCATTCTGGAGGGATTCTGTGCTCATGCGCACTGATGCAAACATGGCCGCTTGTCTCTCACCACGCTCTCCGCTTGCTACTGCTGCTTTAGCCTATCTGTCTTTTCGCACTAATCCATAATGCTATAGTCATTATAAAGTAAGGGTTGGTTAGATTTTATCATGGTATACAGTGCGATCATTTTTATGTGTGATTTTAATTTGTTCTCGCTTACTTTTCATGTACCGCGTCTTTGTGGGCTGGGGCATACATGAGCGACGCCATGCTGAGGCTCCTCTGAACCCTGTCAGCTGACCAGGGAGAGTCCTAACTGCGCAGAAGCTGAAACCAGCCAGCTGGCTCCTGAAGCCAAATGCGCCTGAGAACCCAGCACAAGATGTGGACAATCACCTTGAAAATGAACAGACTTTGTTGCAATGTCCTGTGCGCTCATATTTTCTATTGTATTCTATGGATGGGAACGTGAACCTGAGGGGCGGACAAGAAAATTTAAATTTCTTGATGGGAAAGTTGA
Source organism: Lissotriton vulgaris (assembly GCF_964263255.1). Taxonomy (NCBI): domain Eukaryota; kingdom Metazoa; phylum Chordata; class Amphibia; order Caudata; family Salamandridae; genus Lissotriton; species Lissotriton vulgaris. The sequence goes on from NC_141687.1 coordinate 1,358,782,985, forward strand.
ATTCTAGGAGGTGGTAATGACCGCGCCACCTCTCCTGACCAATCACAATGTGGGAAACTGTCACTTGCAACATTGGTGGGTGGTCTAAGGGTCCCCAAAACAGTATAATTGCCCTAGTTTAGCTTAGGGAAATTGTCCGACTTGTCCGAGTAGCAGACCTGTCACTGACCCTACGATCTCAATAGGTGCTCATTCTGAAAGTGCTGCGGAGCACTTTGTCCATACTTTCCACAAATCTCCTAAGGGGTGGAAAATCCTAAGTGCTGGCGAAGCACTTTGCTGGGAAATTCGAAAATCCAATCGGGGTTTCTGGCGGATTACTTGCAGGAGGGGGTAACGCAGGCGTTGCTGTCCGAAGCTGTGGGTGTTGGTCGTACCCTGGGAGGCCCAGTCCTTTGACCTGAAACCTGAGGGGTATCCTGTCCTTACTGTCCGTGAGCTGTACCTGCTCGCATTCTGGCATTCCTTTTCTGAGGGTCCCTGTCCCCGTCTTCCCAACTGACCCGTGGCCAGGGTTGGTCTTCAATCTGAACTAGGTAATTATTGATCGTGGGTTTGCGTATCTCTATCTCTCTCTTTCTCCCTCTTTCTTGTCTGATCTATTAAAGCATTCTTACCTGTGATATTGCTCTATTGCCGTTGAAATATCAAATATATGTGTCTAATTTTAGTTAGTTCCTTCTCTCCCCCTCTCCTTTAGGAGTTTATTGAATTTTTAAAAGTAATAAGCATGTTCCCGGTTTTCCCCTTCCTTTAGTGGATTGCAGTGAACTTAGCAAGAATAGTTTAAACACTTAGGTTAAGTACATGTTCTAGGTCTCATCCACATCCTATGTTCTAGTATAAAATTGCAGTAACTAGTTTTGTTCTAAACCCCTACCTTTAGTCTTCCCATATATCCTAATGGTCATATTTTTGTTGCAAAGTTACCTATTGGTGTTGATTTTAATGTTTGATATATTACTCTGTGTATCGCTTATTATCTTGGCATCTTCTCTTTGAATTCTTATATAAAATTTTAAACTTCATCAGGTGTCTGTGGTCATTTTACAGAATTGTGGAAAGTATTTTACTGATTATAAAAAGTATTTGATATTAGGCCTGTCTACTATTTTCCCTGATAGCTCTAGGTCCGTCGTAAGAATTGTGCCTGTGGTAAGTCGGGTACATGGTAAGCAGAGGTAAATCCAAACTTTGATTACTCTTAGCAGCGTGCAGGAGGAGAAATCCTCACCCAGTTCACCCAAACAAATTAGTGTGGTAATAAAGGTTTTTGCACGCCAAGGGCCCAGTGCGTGTAAAGAATTGGTAACTCGGGTGACCCGGGGGAACTGCGCGCTCTAGCACATGTGCATCGAATAGACTTAGTCAGACCTAGAAAATGCTGCCCCTGGATTGGCTTTTGTAACAGCAGGCATAAGGAGTAAAGAAAGCAGAAGCAAAAACAGGAAATAAGCAGGGCTATCACATCAATATAAACCTTTTGTGCTCTACTTACCTTGTAATTACTTTAACCCTTCATTAGCAAGGACAATCATGTTAAGGAGTAAAAGGATGAGGTAAGCAGTGAAGCCTGTGATGTAACTTTGTGGAGGGTGGCGTAAAAGGATGAATAATGTTTGTCTCGTTTGCTACCTTTAACATTATGGACAGCCATTTTCCAAAGATGATTTTTTTTATATATTTTTATTTATGAAGTTTTATATAGCACGAACATGACCAAAATGTTAGTGTCAGAGCACTGTACAACCTAATAAAGAGCATCAAATATACAAGGAGCAAAATATAGAATATACAGCATGAAAAGATAATACAAAGAGACATAGTGAAAACACCAGAAATAAAATCTATATTGGCATTGATAGTCGCCTCAGATAGGAAGGAGATTATTCAGTAGTCTCATTTTTACTTTGTTTTTCAAAAGAGCGAATGAAGGGTTGGTCCTGTTCTCTGGGGGAAGCGAGTTCCAAATTCTTGGGGCAATTCCAGAGAAAGATCTCTTATAGCTTTTCTTTTTGTGAATTTTTTGGGGTGTCAGCAGTAGAGAGTATGTACTACGAGAAGCTCTATTCCTTTTGGATATACCCAGTTTCTGAGCCAGGTGGCGCGGAGTGTTGTAGTGTATGGATTTGTACCCACGCTGTGTCGGGCAACATATTGCCCCAAGCCCAGTTGCACAGCTAAATAGTAGGTGTACAATGCTCGAAATATGTAATCCAATTTACTCCATGTACTCCGTACTTTGTTCCACTTTTTATACTTCAATCATGCTAGATCCACACATAGGGTGTCATGCTATTTCCAAACTTTCAAATGCTCAAGATGTGCCCATCTGGACCTCTGTCAAGAAGACAATCAAACAAATGATTCATCCAGAGCAGTGTTCTTTATTCAAACCCAATGCATTTCAGGCTTTGCAAGCCCTTCTTCAAGGATAACTACAAATGACAATATAACATTTGCCATTACTACATTGTCCTTTGTTATACATCTGTGATAATCCATGCTGTCCATGTAATACTGATTAAACCCAAATACCCTATCAAAATCATATAAAATATATTAATAGGGTATGGATTTGTACATCATGCATGATATTTGTAGGTGGATCCTAGATTCATAAAGTAGCCAGTTCAGAGAGTGGAGGGCTGGGGTGATATGGTCATTTTGCTTTACGCCTGTGATGAGCCATGCAGCTGCATTGTGGGTAGCCCTCAGCTGTGCAAGTTGTATTTTTCTTAGGCCAGCGAGGGTAGATTCCCATAGTCAATTTTGAAGATATCAAGAGCCTGAACTGCCATCTTGAGATCTGCATTGGGCAGGAAAGGCTTTAGTTTTTCTAAGACGTGGATATGGAAATTGGCCCCTCTGGTTGTGAAGCTGATGTGGATCAGCATGGAGAGGTTGTTGTCTAGTGTTATTCCCAGGTATTTTGCTGAATCAAAAATATGTGGGGTACAGTTCAACGCGGTGAGTAGTGGGAGCCTGTGATTGATGTTAGAGGTGTGATTGGGAGACGAGATTAAAAAGAATTCGGTTTTGAGGGCGTTAAGTTTGAGGTGGTTAAGTGTTAACAAGTGTTGAGTTTTATTCAAGATTTTATTGAGAGTGCTGATGTTGTTAGGGGAGGTAATCTTCATGTACAATTACGTATCATCAGCATACATATCGTAGGAGATGTTGGAGTGTTTGAGGATTTCAGTCAGGGGTTCCATGTAAAGATTAAACAGGGTGCGGGAAAATGAAGAACCTTGGGGAACGCCGCTAGTCGCCAGTGTCTGATCGGATAAGTCATGATTGATTAGGACTCATTGAGATCTTATTTGTAAGAATGAGCAAAACCATTTAAAGACAGTACCAGAGAAATCCACCCTAAGTTCTAAGAGGATCAGGAGGGTTTCATGTTTGACTCTTTCAAATGCTGCTGATAGGGCAAGAAGGATTAAAGAACAGGATTCATTATGATCAAGAAAATGTAAAACATTGTTGACAATGTGGACCATGGTGGTTTCAGTATTGTGACCTGGCCTGAAACCAGATTGGCAGTGTTCAAGGAGTCAGTGCTGGTCAATGCGATTGTAGAGTTGTTGATGAACACATTTTTCTAGGAGCGTGGCTAAGGTTGGGGTGCTCGAAATGGGGCCAAAAATTGTTGGGATCAGAGAGGTTTGCGTCTGGCTTTATAGGATAGGTGTGGCTTGTCTACTTTTTAGACAGTCCGGCATGGTGCCTTGCATAAGAGAGGAATTGATAATTTTGGTCCATAGGGGTATCAGGAGGTATAAAGTTTCCTGAGGAATTTGGAGGGGAGAGGGTCATTGAAGAGGTTGGAAAGTTTTGTGGAAGACAGTAGTTTTGAGATGTCAGCGTCCTCAAATGTCTGAAAGATGGACCACAAGACACTGTTTTTAAATTTATAGAGAATGTTATTAGGACAAATTTCCTGTGAGGAGGAGGTGCATTGTGTTGGGGTATCAGGCGGTAGGCAATTCGGAGCTCATTGTCAATTGACTTAGTTTTCTCAAAAAAGGAGGAAAATGCTTGACAATGAATGTTGTGTGTAACAATCCGAAAAAGCACAACACAAGTTTTTCATTGATAACCCAAGAATACGTTTTTTACATGTGACTCCCACTCTTATTTTCTGTAGGGCGAGACTCAAAACTTTTCTTAAGGTCGATATAATCATATAGTGTTCCTTTATGGTTAATCTTTGTCTTTGATATCTATAACATTTCCATGTTACTATTCAGTTCCCTTTATTGCATACTGATTTAAAATATTTTGTACATCCCAATGGAATTTTAGTTTTTAAATAATAATTTCTGTGACTGCGAAAAACAATGATTGTCCCATTTCAAAGCAACATTGAAATAAAACATTATACATTTTAACTGGTGATTATCCGTTTAAGCAAAGTGGCATAGAAGTCACGAGTAGGGTGAAGCCTAGAAGGTTAACACATTATTTGTATGATCAAAACAGTGGCTTTGATCAAGCAAAATACTAACACATACATGTCCATAAACACAGGGGTTTCATTAACTCGTAACTAGGGGTGGGTGAAGTTCGCAGAGTGCCACTATGTGGAATTCCTCAGAGTAAAAAAAAACGTTTGAAAATTCCACCTCGCTGAGTGCCAATGAGCAAAGTTGTCTCGGTCTCCCATTCACGCTGATTGGAGTGAGTAGTGCCCTCCCCGTTGCAACATGAGCATGAACAGCATCACACAGTCGCATGCACTCTTGGCCATCTTATCTTTCCTATTCTGTGCATGGTGCTGAGACTACTTTTCAATACCTACTATATCCTTGCCATCTTCACTTTATCTAACGTATCCTCCCCTGTTTTACTTTTATTTGCAGGGTGTGTGTTTTTGTTGGTGTATTTTACAATTTTGCCTCTTTTTTTCTGTGACTTTTTTGTCCCTTTATCAGTGCTTCCCTAATTTACCTAACTTCCTAACTTCTCTCTCTCTATTCCTTCTTGTCATCCTGTTTTGTTTTTATATTCCACCCAGGACCATGTCAGAGCGTGTGTTAGGCGGAGTCAGTGCAGGGGGTGCAGAGAACCACACACCCTGTGAGTTTTGCTGCGGCCAGTGAGTGCAGACTCGTGACATTTTTAGCAAGGAGGAGGTGGCCGCACTTGATTATTTTGTGTAGCACCACCTCCCCTCCATGCTGGTAGCAGGCGACAGGCCCAGGAGTGGGTACAACCTGCAGGAGCTTCAGATGGTGTGGGGGAGGGTGTGCCATTGGGTTCACCAAAGTACTGGAGTTTGGCACACCCAGCAGCAGCTGATGCACCGCTGGTCCGATATGGATCAGGAGAGGGACCTGCTGACATCTAGGTTGCGGGCCTGGGCGAGTACTAGTAATTCATTTTGACTAATTTTGTTGTGTCCTATACTATAATGCTATATTTTTTTAAATAATATACTGCTCACAATCAAACATAAAATAAGTTCTCGTAACGTAACGTTATAGATATTTTGTGATCCAATTTGAGTGAGCCATGTGCTTGGTGCTACCTAGTTTTGCTTGTTGCTGCTGGCGCTCGCATGGCCTGAGTATTCAAGAAGTTATGCTGACTCCTCTGCCCTCCTAGGATAGTAGTACTGTGGTACTAGTAGTAATATATTATCAGTGAGTTAGCATTCTCTGTGTCTTTGTTTTTGTATAGCTTGTGCAATCTTAAGCAATCTTCCAGTGAAGTCGTATGCAATATGCATCTATGCATTGAAAAGGGAAACAGACTGTGATCGCTCATCAAGTGGGGTGCGATTTTCGAAGCTAAGAACATTCTTTGCAAAGCATTAGTATTTTAAAATGTAGTTTCGGAAATTCACAACAGGGTTTACGTAAGGTTTTGTAAATTAGGAATAGGTCAACTCGTTTATATAAGCAATCTGATTTAGAAAAGTACAATGTCGATAAGTAACTGCCTTTGCCTTTACAGGTCAAAATATCTTCTAGGAGATTAGCTGTACCACTAATCTATTTTTGTTATCTTCTTTATTTCTTACATCAGCACCCAAGGGCAAGATGAAGGCATCAAAGAGTTGAGCCAAGTAGGGTGCCACCACCAGTGCTTTGGGGGTGGAAGTTCCACCGCCACCACCAGCGCCACAGCAGACAGCACTGCTTGACCCTGTAAATCCTCAATAATATTATTTATTACTCTAACTTTTACCTCTCTACATTAGATTGATTTTTCCTCCTTATACTGTGACTTTCTTCATATGCTCTACATACTGCACTTAATGCTTATTCTTGTTATTGTTTTTTCTATATTTTTTGTTTTTGCAGTTGACTTTCTTCTGAGTCTGTACCCATCTGTAGCTTAAGCTTTCTTCTGCTTGGTTATGCTTTCACTCTCCCCTAACGTTATACCCTGTGGAGTGGTACTGTAAGACTAATACACTAGATTAAGTAGTCTACTGTGAATATTGCAGAGTTTTCAGAACCAAGCAAGCTCTTTTATGCTTGTTGCTGAGAAGGTTTTCCATTTATTGCTCATGCTCAAATGACGAGAGAGTGGCCATGATTATGGTGGCTCCAGCAATGCTGGGTTGCATGCATTATATTATTTAGTATCCCAGCAGTTTGGATGACAGTGCAGCATGGCAGTAAAGTAGTATGAGGACAGTCCCATAGCATTTTCTGACCAAAACCATATGTACTTCATTGACCAATTTATTCTAGCCCTTCATTGTGCTTCAAATGAATCAGTCATCATCATAGCTCTGCCCCTCCATTACAGTTGGCTTATTTACTGGGAGTTCATATATTGTCAACCAGCAAAATGCTCAAAGTGATATTTTAGATGGGGGAGGAGATGCTGTGAACAGAACTCTAGTCCTGTGTTGCAGTTGTATTTTGTTACAAAAAAATTAAAAGTGTGATGTGTATCTGGCATCTAAAATGTGTAATGTTTTTTCTAGCCGCACAGACCACCCGTGCTGGGGCCAGCACCAGTGTGCCAGCTATAAGGCAGCAACTGAAGGGAGTGAAGGGAGAGTCACATTCCTTGGTTATTAACAATTACTAGTATATCCACTGTATTTGTTAAGTGAGGAAGATCCCATCCTCATCCATGACCTCCCTACCCAAGACCCCAGCCAACTGCAGCATGGTTTAACCCGTCAATGCAGTGTTGGCTGTGCAATGCACGTCTGCTTCTGCTAATGTAGCATTTGCAATGCTTAGAATTGATTGCAAACTGAAACAAACTCAAAGTGTATTTCTCTTCCCTCCCAGTGCCCAACCAGTCATTTTCTAGTCTCACACTCCTTTATTTGTTCCTAAGTTCTGTCCCAGCCTATGAAAAACATTGAAAAAAATATTTTTGGCTATTTGCCACATGTTACAGGACAAGTGGTTCATATGGCTACCATAATGAATTCATGCCTGTTCAAAGTTGAGATTCATCAATTTTCAGTTTCAGCTAAAGTGGCTGACTAAGATGAAGCAGTGAAACTCTCCCACTATTCTATAGCAAAACCTCTACCGTACCATTGCTGTTGGATACTGGATTATAAGGAGCATTACACCTTACTACAGGTAGCGAGGATACTTTTCGTAATATGATGCGGGTGACCCACCGACTCGAATGAGGGAAAGGGACAACCCATTGATATTCTTTTAGCAGTACGAGCTTGGACTACTATAACGTCAATTCTTATAGAGAGCACAACCTGAATTTTTATGCTTGTCAAATTGACCCGCATGCCTTTCTGGACACCTTAACCTAAAAGGAGCTCAAACCAGAATTTTGTGAATCATCATTAATAGGCCACTCTCCCGAGAAACTTCATAACTTCTGACTAAATCTATGTCAGATGATAGTTTGTTTATGAGCTTGCATCTCTACTTATGAATTCCAAATATCCTCGCTTTGAATTCTGCATTCTTCTGACTTGACTTTGTGCCGGAAAAATAGGAGGACCCCTTATTAGAGGACCCCCTCTTGGTGCTATTATATCGACATTTTTTGTTTAATCTTACCTGTGCTGATTCACAGACCAGCTGTGAGATGTACTCTGATTTATTGCCTAGGATGATTCTATGTTGGTGACGTAACTTAGTGAGGACAAGCGTGAATTTGTCGCTGATCATAAGTGTCCTGTATCACTTTGTGTAAGCCCTGACGAAGTTCCCGTGGCACTAGGGTAACGAAACATGTTGGCTGTGCCAGTTTTATGAAAAACATCTACGTGAATAAAGAAAAGAACCTTTGAAAAAACACTTTCTGCTCAACTGACTCTTATTTTTGAGTGCACCTCCCTTTCTTGCCGACATTTCTCATACTAGACATCTCTTAGCAGCAGGTGTCGGGAGAAGTTGCACCTATGCATAATATCTGAAACTGATGGAATTTATGTGCTTGACCTTGGTCTGCTGCTGTGCCTTTTGTATCGTACCAGTAACTTACCTTGCTGCAGCAGACTAAGGGCCTGATATTTAGAGTTTTGCAGAGTGGGTTACTCCATCACAAACATGATGGATATTGTGAATCATATTCATAATACGGCAGGCAGGGTATCTGTCACATTGGTGACGGAGTAACCCCTCTGCCAAACTCCAGTCTAAATCAGTCCCTAAGTCAAGTTTCCTTCACTTACTGCCAAGCAAATGTATATGATTTGAATAATGAGTGTGTGAGGGTGAGGCCAGGAATTCAAGTGGGATTAGGTGTCTGTGATTTCATGCTTTGTGGATGGGAAACTCTGTGACAAACCTGCCCAATAGAATCTATATATCCTGTTCCTTTCTTTGCACTGCAGTGCATCATTTTTCCCACCATCTGCTTATGGAAGACAAAGATAACTGCATGTTATACATGATTTTTGTGACATATTAATCATCTGCCTGTTTGGAGTCAGGGTAAAATTGATAGACATTTGAAGAAGAGCATGGCCATTGGAATCAAAGAAAATTTTTAGTCCACTGGAGCTGCCCCAGCTGTAGACTGCAGAGAGTAGCAAATATGTACCCCGATACTCTATTTAGCACGCTTCTAATCAATTAGCACAAGAATAGAATACATGTACTCCATAGTGGATTATGCCTTACTCATTAAACATTTTCTATCTTTCACACAAAGTGTCTGTGTTTTTTTTTCAGGAAATCATTTACAGGGGAAACAATAATTCTGTTTTTTAAATCTTATGCTGCCTACTTTCAGCCAGTCAGTGCTTTAAGTGAGGCATGTGTTGTTAAAATCATGTCCCAGTGACTAACTTTCCTAATCACATCAAAAATTCCAATGGCCCTAAGGGACCATCAATGTACATATGTTGTGCCACTATATATATATATATATATTTTTTTTTAAGTGTTTGCACAGAGCACTCTTATCAATTTGTCTTTTGTTTAAACATTTTCTTTCTTGATATAGATGGTTCTGCTGGTCCACTACCACCACTGACCTGGCAGGAGATCAGAGCCTGGCTCTGGCGGTAGAGGCTGGACGCCACCCGGGCACACTACCAGCAGCTGGTGGACAAGGAAGGCCCTGCACATGCAGCTGCTTTTGGGTTCCTTTCCACCAGCTAACCGCCTGCACCTCCAGCCTCCAGGCCACGCTAGTGCAGGCGGCAGCTTGGAACTGCCCACGCCCGTGCCACATCCCTTTCAGACAAGCGTTACCATCGCCTCGTGCTACGTGAACTTGCGCAGTTGGGCCATAGGATATCATGCCTTGAGACCTGGATTCAACACCTGGAAGCCCTTAAAGAAAATGCACTCTACTGGCCCTTTTCTAAAATGTTTGTTTTGGTGGCAGGGAGTTGTGGGTGGAGTGGGTGGGAATATGGGCAGGGAAGTTTTCTTCTTTATGGACATGGACATTCATATTTATTTTGTACATTGGTTGTGGATGGGGAAGGATGTGGGAGAGGGGCGGTCCTGTTGTGGCCCTGATTGTTGTTTTTTTATATTTTATTATGTTGGTAAAGGGACCATTTTTTTAATCCACTGCATGTTCGAAGTTGCTTTTCATGTTTTTTTAGCTTTGCCTTGATGCTTTTTTCTCATAGAAAGTCTATTTCTCAAAGTGAATGCTAGTTAGGAGGGTATGCTCTCATTCCCTACATTGCTTACAGAAACATAGATAAACAATTACTTATCTATTCTGCAGTAGAAGTTAGTTAGTTAGTTACTAAGAAAAATAGTTCACTTCACCCAATAGTTCTCTCACATGAAAAGATTAAGTAATGGTTGGCAGCTCCTCCCTCTGTCAATTTTCCAACACCTTACAGGAGGCTTAACCAAGGTGCCTTCTTATGGTAGGTAGCTGTAGTGCTCTAACAAGGAAAGCATCACAGCGAGATTCCACTCCCACCCAGGTGATCTCCAACTGTAGGATTAATAAAAAGGATCACATGCAACTAAATTGAAAGAAAAAACAAGAGTAAGTAGGCTATACATATACATTTATAGTATAGCTTTAGAAAGACTGAGGACAGGCACTACCACCATGACACATCAAATAATACCACGTATTATAACGTCTCCCCAAAAAGGTTGGGGTCGACACGCCACTGGTAGAAAGCTGCTACATCTCACTGACCACTTTCTTGGGAGCAACGTTTATTGGGGCCATCTTAAAGCTCTCTTCTAAAACAGTATATATATGCAGGCACATAAACAAAGTAGTAATTAGACGTGTTCCTACTATGCAAACCCTACTCTGAGTGTACCTAGAGTGTGTGTAGGTGTGAAGCCAAGAATCCCACCAAGGGACAATGCAACCCCATTACCTGGTGGGAAAGAATGTAGCCAGTCTTGGTTATGACCTGGACACCCCCTCATGGAGATGTCAGACCGCTGCATGGTGAAGTTTCAGCATGCAGGTACCGTCGGTGTCAGCTAAAGAACCTCCAATGCTAATCATATGGGATGCTCATTATTTATAATCGAAAGCATCCTTTTGATGTACGTATATATTAGCAGTGTTATGGATATATAGATAGCCCTGTTACCCTGTGGCTGAAGATAGAATGACATTTGTAAATAGTGCATCAAGGTGCCTTGTACATGGTGCGTGAGGCATTGTGATAGTGGTATGTGGAGTTAGCTTTGTAAGCAAAGTTTCAGAGAAGCTAATCCGACATTGCTGCGCACGCACATATGTGAAAACGGTCACAGCAGAAATGTTATTGTGACAAATTAAGACAATGCAAGAAAAATGTGTAGATCTGGTACATGGGCCTAACCCGGGCAAATAACAGCCAGTGGCACTAAATTGCAAAAGCGAAAGAGATTTGAGGACTGACGTCACTGTACATCTCTAGGGTTTGGCATTACTGCAGGTGATGTTTTGTGCACCTAGGAGCAAACAAGCAAGAAAAACATTTTGTGAAACGTGGCATTGTTGCAGTTTGAATTAGTACAGAAAAAGTAAATATTTGTGTGGATGGTTACTAATGTAATAATAAATCAACCACTTTAAAGTCAAACCATATCATCATACCATAAAAATAATTTTTCCAATCAGGATAACACAATATACAGATATAGCTTTTTGCTTTATGTCCATGTAATGTAAAGGAGACACCGGTGGCACTCAAGGAAGTATATAGGTGAATAGAATAATCTTTTTTTTTAAATGAAGTTTATTGTGCGCCTGTGGCACTAATGTGTCCGCAGTGCACCACAGCCAGGGTGTCCAGGCGGATATTGAATTATACCTAAACAAAATGAATGTTGTTGCTTGGTTGTGTGCCTATGTGGATGGATAGATGGATCAAGGGAAAATGCAAAAAATGAATACATTACTTAATTAATAAACAAATAAAATTAAAAACATCTAAAATAAAAATGTCAATAAAAATGTGAATTAAAAAACAATCAATAATTGCCAATGTTTGTATGGGAGAAAAAACCTATGTGAGGCAAGTAAGTGCAAAATAGAAAATGCAAAACAATGCATTGAATTCTAAGCACTGTTCATCAAAATCATATTCTTAATATACATATACTACAATGACCCTCAAGTGTATTATTATCCTTATGTCACATTCATCCATGAAAGTCTATGGCAAAGACACACTGGCTAGATGTACAAAATGGCTGCCAGCCACATTGTCAAACAACAACAGCTAGCAAGGAGGCATGGGGAATAAAGAACACATGCAAGCCTATGGCAATGGAACACTGGCTGAATGCACAAAATTGCCATCAGCTACATGGTCAAACAACAACAGCGAGCAAGGCGGCATGGGCAACAAAGAACACCTGCAAGCATATGGCAAAGGCATATTGGCTCGATGTACAAAAGGGCTGCCAGCCACACGGTCAAACAACAACAGCGAGCAAGGAGGCATGAGGAATAAAGAACACATGCAATCCTATGACAAAAACACACTGACTGAATACACAAAATGTCCACCAGCTCCATGGTCAAACAACAACAGTGAGCAAAGAGGCATTGGTAACAAAGAACACATGCAAGCCTATGATGAAGGCACACTGGCTGGATGCACAAAATGGCTGCCAATCACATAGTCAAAGAACAGCAGTGAGCAAGGAGGCATGTGGAACAAAGTAAACATGAAAGCCTATGACAAAAGCACACTGGCTGAATGCTTAAAATGGCTGCCAGCCACTTCGTCAAAAAACAAAAGAGCAAGGAGGCATCGGGTTCAAAGAAAACATGCAAGCCTATGCCAAAGGCATAGTGCCTGGATACACAAAACAACTGTCAAATGGCTGTCAAACAACAGTGGGCAAGGAGGCATAGGGAACGAAGAGCACATGCAAGTCTATGGTAAAGACACACTAGCTGGAACCGCAACATAGATGCCAGCTGCATGGTTAAACAACAACAGCAAGCAAGGAGGCATTGGGAACAAGAAACACATTCAGGCCTATGGACACAGACTACACAAAAGGGTCCCTGCCCAATAAAGACAAATGGTGATCTATGGCAAACACATTAACTGGCCAAACTAATGAGGCATGGTAACACAGAAGAAATCACTGCTATTAATTCAGCAATGCCAAAAATGAAATTAACTGAGCTATAAAACTGTACAAGTTACCACATATCCTCCCATTACCTTAAATATTACACTATTTATACACTTTTTATATGCAAAAAAAAGTGAATTAAGAAAAAAACACATTTTAAATGTCATTAAATTCCATCCCAGCCCTAAATTATGTTTTAAAACAACATATAACAAATAAAATGTTTTTCCATGCATCCATGACTAGTAATGGCCTAAGCCTACAGACTGTATGGCCCATTGCCAGACTGACCCACATAGTAAATACATGAATATCGTAAATGTAACACATATGGAACAAATTGTACTAAACTGTGCAACATTGATCCTTTACAAGAGAGAGAAATATGGAACCTAAAAATATAACTAGCCCCCTATTGAAACTACAGGCCACACACCACAACACATTTTAAAAATCGAATAAAAGTACAAACGAATACTGTTGCTTGCCCTCTATCACACAAACACCACCCTTATATTTTTTGGACTTACTTGTGAAATCTCAAAAACAAAGTCCTTAAATCCAATGCTATATATGCAGCAGACAAAGTGACTGATACAATTTTTATTACATTAGTTTTTAAAATATTCAATATAAATCACACAGACTTAAATGATAGGCAGGTGAACGGTACAGTAATTACGGTAAACTGAGTCATTGCAACAAGTTGGTGGTGGGAGTTATACATAGCCATAGACAGCAATTGCATGAAAACACAGATAATACACACTGTAGCATTGTTAGACCTGGCATCATTGGCATGGGTTTCCCCTGTATGTTTGCCTTTAGCTCCTGCTTTGTTGTATTTTGGACTTCATTTTGCTGGCCTAGATGCTTTGGGCACTTTGTCACTGCTGTTCAGTGCCAAAGTGCAAGTGCTCCCTCTGTAAATTTTTGTTATGGATTGGTGATCCCATAATTGGCATATTTCATTTACTGGTAAGTCCAGAGTACAGTGAACTGTTTGTGCCCAGGGCCTGTAAACCAAGTACTGCCATATCGCCCTGGACAGTGCACCCATTTTTCAGGCCATAACCTTCCCTTTTCTTACATGTGAGTCACCCCTAAGCTTGGCCCAAGGTACCCCTGTGGGCAGGGTGCTATATTTGTGAAAGGTAGGACATGCCCTGATGTATGTGGCATGTCCTGATGGTGAAGTACTGCCAATTTCGTTTGTTTACTGTTGAAATGTACTCTGTCCCATGGGACAGAAAAGTGAGTTTACTTATAATATTTTATAAGCATAACTGCCCATGGGAACAAGATAGGTAACTAGAGCTTAGTATGCCTGATCTCAGAATATAAAGATGCATCTTTTAGTAAGGATGATTTTTACATTCTGGATTTGAAAATACCACTTTTAGAAAGTAGTTATTTTCTTGCTTAGCCATCCAGTGGGCCTCTGCTAAGTTTGTGTATTGACTGTCTGGCTTTGGAATGACTGAAGCTGGGGATGTGCATTCTGTTCAAACAGCCACCTGGGGGGTGAGGTGTGTTCTGCCTTTCCAGAGTGAGTCAGGGCTGGGTTAAATAGACCTGGGCTGAAATCACAGTAGGGGGAGGAAATTTATTTTTCATATGAATGGGCCTGGCCTGCTTTGAACAAGGCGGGTTCCACATCCTGCCGGGCAGCTGAAGCAGAGGGACAGACTTGGTTCTTGCTGGGCAAAGACACTTTCTGTCTCCAGAGAACAAATTACTTTGTACTATAAAAAGTGGGGCCCATACCCCATACTTTTAGATCACTTTTTGACTTCAAAAAGAACCTCTGCCTAGGAGAAGAGCTGGAGGAACCTGGAGGAGGAGTACTGTCCCTTTGCTGTGTGCTGTTCTGCAATAGCTGTTTCTGCCAAAGAGAGGAACTGTTTGTGTATCCTGCTTGAGAAAGTATCTCCCTGTTCAAGAGGTCTCAGGTACCGCAAAGACCTCACCATCCTTCTGGGCCCCGTCTCTGGAACCGCTGGTTTCAGTCACTGCAGAAGAAAGGAGCAGCCGACTCTGTCACCGAGTCGCAGGGTTCCGTGTCATGAAGGCAGCACAGCAGGCCCTTCCACACTTCAAACTGCAACCTTGGTCTCACTGACGACATCTGGACGTTTGTCACCGAGCCGGTTCTTGCACCACATCCTGTGAGCACCGCACTCTGCACCACCTGCCTCACCCTGAATGGATGCCACAACACTGTTGCTGCACGACCCGAACATTGACCAGCTCCGTCACCTGCACCACATCAAGCACTGCCACACCACACACCATAAGCCTTGGTCTCACCGACGCAGTCTGGACGATCATCACCGAGCCAATGCTGCACTGTGTTGTGAGGGCACCGCACCCTGCACCGCTTCCATTTTTCAATGCAACCACAAAGGTTGCCCCGACCGACTCTCACAAACATGTTGGCCGCAGCGAGAAAGGTACTGTTCCCGAGTCTGTCACTGCTTTAGCAGGACTGTAGCGACGCGTTCGGCTGGAACTGTTACACTCTGTTATTTTCAGTCCGCACAGAGCTTCCAACTAAGAAGAACTGTATTTTGTGGATATTTATACAATTTTATGGTTATCTTACCAAGTAACTATTTGTACAGTATTGTATGTTGGATTGTTGTCATATTTGGTCTTTTTAGTTAAGAGAAAGTTTTGCCTACTTTTCTAAACTGGTATGGTGTTCATTTGTAGCCTTTTCACTGTGTTACTGCACGCATGCACAAATGCTTTACACACTGCCTCTAAGATAAACCTGTCTGTTCATGCCAAGCTCTCAAGGGGGTGAGCAGGGGTTATTTTAAAAGTGTACCCCCCTTACTCTGACTAGGAAGAAGGGTCCATACTTGGACAAAGGTGAAAACCATTGCCAATTAGGGACCCTCATTCCTAACATTGGTGGTTAGCGGTAAGGATCTCTTCTTGCATTTGTGCATTACATGCTGTTAGATTTCGGGGTCTCTAATTGGCAGAGGTAGGTACTTGTGACAAATAGAAACCCTTGCCTCTAGTCCGGGTAAGGTGGTACACTCCTAAAATTACCCCTGCTCTCCCCCTTGGTAGCTTGGCACAAGCAGACAGGCTTATCTCAGAGGCAGTGTGTAAAGCATTTGTGAACACATACAGTAATCAAGTGACAACACTACAGATGGACACTGCACAGGTTTTATATAAAAAAATAAGTATTCTTTACATAGACTTAATACAAGACCACAAACGACAAAAATCAACAATACTGTACTTAAACTGGTAGAATTAGCTTAGTTCTCTTTAGATCTTAAAATGTGACACTTTGAGTCAATGTACCTTAAGATGCGACATGCAGGGCAATGAAAGTGTTGCAGGAAAGGGGATGCCGTAGTCCCTTACATGCAAGGACAGGGATGCGTTGAAGATCTGGTGCAAACAAATAAAGATGACACTTTCTCCTTGATGCAACATGCTTCCCGGTGATGCGGCGGTGTCTGCTGCGACATTGATCCTCTTCTCCGGCGATGCAAGATGCTTTTATCGATGCGAGCCACGATAGACCCTGCAACACGCTTCCCAGTGATGTGGCGACATCTGCTGCGACGTCTATCCTCTCTCCTGGCGATGCGAGTTGCTCCCACAACGATGTGAGCCACGACAGACCCTGCAACACTCTTCCCGCTGATGCAGCGACATCTGCTGCGATGTCGATCCTCTTCTCCGGCGATGAGCCGTGACAGGCCCTGCGACACGCTTCTCGGAGATGCAGTGGCGTCTGATGCGACGTCGATCCTCTTCTCCTGCGACACGCTTCCCGGTGATGCGGCGGCGTCTGCTGCAATGTCAATCCTCTTCTCTGGCGATGCACGGCGCTTCAGGTTTGTAAAGCTGCAGCCGCAGTTCGGCGACATGCTTCCTGTTCCTGAGTCGCGCTTTCAGCTCCTTATGACACGTATGTTCTCAAAAAGTCAAGCACAACTGCAGGCACTTCCAGAGAACTCTTGGGGAGGTGGTGTGTTAAGTCTGTTGTCCCTGAGACTTCAGCAGGAGGCAAGCTCCTTTCCAAGTCCTTGGAGGTCCTTCACAAGTTGATGAAAAGTAAACAAAGTTCCTCTATCCGTTCTTTGGCAGTCAGGCAACCACTGCAGGCCAATCCCCCAAGCAGCACTTCAGCTTAGGGAAAGTCTCTCCTCAGTCTTTCTTGTTCCACTCCTCAGCAAAGGTTTCTTCTTGTTGTCCAAAAGTGATCTAACTCTCCGGGGTTTGGGTCCCCTCTTTTATACTACTTTTCTCTTTGTACTCTAAAGGCAGAGAGGCCTTTGCCTAGTCCAAACCAGTTCTGGTCAGTCCTGGAGCACTCTCATTCTTTCCTTTCAAAGTTCAGGGCAGAACCATCAGACCCCCCACAGGAGGTGGAGCCAGCATTGTGGAGGGAAGGCACAGCCCTGGAGCACACTGTTGACATGACTCCTTCTCTCCTTTCACAGTGCAGGGCAGATAAATCAAACGCATCACAGTAGGTGGAGACAGCATTGTGGAGGGAAGGTACAGCCCTATTTAGGTCCCAGGTGCAACTCCTCCCTCCCATCTAGGTGCAGATCTCTCTATTCACCACTGGACTGACTCACCCTGTCTCCTGGAACCCCCCAGCCCTGTCACTCAAACTCCAGACAAGGAATACACAACCTAGCAGAGGCAGGCTTGGACAGTTAGATAAGAAAATACCTACTTTCTAAAAGTAGTATTTCAAAACACAGAATGTTAAAACCAACTTTACTAAATGATGTATTTTATCATTCTGAGTTCAGGCATACTAAACTCGAATTCTACCATGTTCCCTGAGTCAGTTAGGATTATAAGACGTCATAATCTAACTGCCCATTCTGGTCCATGGAGAACAAGTAACCTTGCAGTACTGAAAAACGAAAATGGCTGTAATTCACTATTAGGACATGCCACACACATCAGGGCATGTCCTACCTTATACTTACAAAGCACCCTGCCCTTGGGCCTACCATAGCCGTGTCTGATATGAAGAAAAGGGAATGTTTAGGGACTGGCAATTGGGTTCACTTCCCCAGTCAGCATGGCAGTACCAGGCTGCACACAGGCTCTGCAATGGCAGGCCTTAGGCAAACTTTTACAGGCTGCTTCTGTGATTGACACAACCAGTGCTGCAAGCCCACTAGCAGTTTTTGGTTTACAAGCCCTGGGCACACTCAGTGCACTGTACTAGGGTCTGACACGTAAACCAAATTAGCCAATCATGGAATCACTAATCCATACACCAATTTACAATAGGGAGAGCATATGCACTTTAGCACTGATCAGCAGTGGTAAAGTGCCCAGAGTCATAAAACCAACAAAAACAGGTCAGACAAAATACAGGAGGAAGGCAAAAGGTTCAGAGATTACCCTGCAAAAAGGGCCAAGTCAAACACATACACTGATTGGTGTACACTATTAGTATAGTGCAGACCATTGTGCAACCACATACTATTGGTGAACTTTTCTCTTTGGATTTTCTGTAACTTGAGAACTGCCAATTGTTGTATCAGAACCAAGCCAGCAAGTATTGCATCTATTGACATTGAATTTGAAGAGTATAGGGTGGAAACCTACACTGTGTCTCAACTAAAAGCCATCAGCAAGAAATGTTAAATCTCTGTAAGAGGCCTCACCAGAAAGGAGGAATACCAAAAGGCTCTGAGGGCCTGGTTGGAATTCAGAAATGCCATAGGGCAAGATGGGGATCCTCTGGTGGAGGCATAGAAGTTGGATGGGCAGTAGGAGGGGCTGTGGAATCAGCCAGAGGAAGGGGTACCTTCCAGAGATGGCAGCAGTGTGTCTTCAAGAGGTCTGTCTCCAGAGGATTTGGAGGACAGAGAGATAAATAGGCTGCATGAGAAGGACGTTGTTAAGCTCAGGCTGGGGAAGGAGGGTATTGAATTGGAGTTGGAAAGGCAGAAATTGGCTCTAGATAAAGGAGGATGCTCTTAGAGCATGGAAGATGTTTGAAGGAGCTGGAAATAAAAGCCAAGAGTGCAGAGTCTGGTTCCAATGGTGGCAGTTTGTTGCCAGTGCAAGGAGAAAGGAGGGTATACAACCCCAAGGAAGTGACTAAGGATTTTTCGAAGAGTGAGTGATTTAAGGCATATGAGGTACCAATGAGGTCCCATAGAATCCCTGAGAGACACTGGGGAGCAGGGCTGTGAGGCTGCTTTGTGACAGAAGGGAGTATACCTTGATAGCCTTGCCAAGTGAGGCGCAAATGTGTTACCCTCCTATGAAGGAAGCTTTGTTCAGGTAATATAGTTAGACCCCAGAACTATAAAGGCAGAAGTTGAGGGCCTGTAAGAAGCTTGTGTCAAGCACTGGGTGGAGTATGTTTCCTATTTGTGCAGATCACTGGACGGTTGGTTGAAGGGTAGCTGGGCAAATGCTTTTCAGGGACTCTATGATTTGGTCACCTAGGAGTACTTGTTTGGTAGTTGTTTCCAGAACTATGCCAGCATTTGATTGACAGTAAACTGACTGACCCCAGGAATCTTGCAGTGGAGGTAGATTTCTGGGTCAGTACCAGGGTCCACAACGGTAATGTGGTAGACTCTGCCACAGCAGGGCAGGGTCCCTAGCAGAAAAGTGGGGGAGACAAGGGTATACAAAAGGAGTTCCAAAAAGTGCCTCAAAGTAATTCCCAAGGGATTGGTTCCCAGCCCCCCAGTGAGAAGAAGCCATGGGTCCCTGCAGGAAAGTCTGTCCAGAAGGGCCCCTGCGCATGTTTTGCTTGTGGTCATGTGGGTTACTTCATTGGGGATCCTTAGTGTCCCAATAAGACTACCCTATGCACCCACAGGTACACCGCCACAGGAGTTGGCTAGTGTAACCTTGAGAGAGGTGTTGGGGGTTCCAGGGAGGGGTGGGAGCCATCAGAATTGACACTGGTGTTCCTAGGAGAAAGTGAGATTGTCCCAACAACCCACCTGCCTGCTAACACTAGGAAATACGGGCAGTGAGTGGGTGACCATTAATGGCCATATGGTGCAGGCTCTGAGAGACACTGGAGCCAGTGTGACAGCTGTCAGTTGTCTGCTAGTGTCTGAAGAGTAGGTTGTCCCCAACATACTTAAGCAAGTAGTTGCAGATGACAACTCAGTGTGCCTCTGCAAAGTGGCACAGGTTCCCTATGAGTGGGGGGTCTCAGGTACATTAAAAGTAATTGTGGGGTCAGCCATGCCTGTTGACTGGCTGCTAGGCAACGATCTGGAGAGTTCCCCGTGGAAGAAGATGGAACTAAAGTCTCATTTGGAGATGTTAGATCTGTCTGAGTGAGCGTGTGTGGCCCCTTGGTATATGGCAGCCAGTAAGGGCAATCAGGAGGACCTGGTGCCTCGAAGAATGACCTAGGTGCCTGCAAAAAAGAGAGAAGGCAGTCGGCATGGAAAACTGCCCCCCACAGTTCCGACGGGCCAGAAGGACACAGACCTTGAGGGGTATGCCCTGAGGCCTACAGGAGAGCAAGGGGCTGAACTGGAGGACCTGCCTGAGCTGAGCCATTGGCAGCAGGAAGAGGGGCCCTCCAGGGAGAACTTCTCTAATGAGCAGCAGGAATGCCCCTCTGTTGTTGGTATGCATCAGCAGGAAACAAGCCAGACAGCAAGTGATCAGTCCGGGTCACACTAGATTTACTGGGAGAATGGTCGCCTGTGTAGTGAACCTAAGATTGCTGATTCTGGGTTAGCCTGTGTGCTTGTGGTACCCCAGCACTGCAGATCCTTATGATGTACCTTTACCAGGGCTTCTGGGGCAAGATAAGACCTTTGAAAGGCTTGTCACCCATTTTTTCTGCCCCTGGATGAGCAACAATTCTGATACCTATTGTAGGGCTTGCCAGACTTTCCAAGCAAGTGGTAAGAGTGGGAGAAAGTGCAAGGCTCCTCTCCAACCTTTCCCTGTCATCAGCATCCCCTTTGAAAGGGTAGGCATCAACATTGTGGGCCCTATGGACCCCAAGGCAGCATGGGCAACAGGTTCATCATGGTCTTGGTGGACCCGGTACCCCAAGCCCCTCCTTCTCCGGACTGTGACGGCCCCCGTGGTGGGTCAAGCTTTGATGGGGATCTTCTCTGAAGTGGAATTCCCCAGAGAGGTGGTGTCTGACCGGGGGACCAAGTTCATATCTAGGAATGTGAAATCCCTGTGGCACGAACGCTTTGTTACCTATAGTTCACCACTCTTTACCACCCCTAAGATAACAGGCTGATTCAGAGATTCAACCGGACCCTGAAGGGCATGATTATGAGTCTTGGTGAACCCATGAGGCATGAGCAAGATGTCCTCTTACCATGCCTGTTATTTGCTTACAGGGAGGTGCCCCAGAAGTCCTTAGGGTTCAGTCCCTTTGAGCTCCTGTATGGGCATACTGTAAGAGGACCTTTGAATCTGGTTAAAGAAGGCTTGGAGAAAGCTTCCAGTAAACCTCTCCAGGATGTATATAGCTATATGCTTGCCTTCAGGAACTAGACTAAACGCTTGAGGCAATTCACTCAAGCGAATCTGGAAGCCAGCTAGTAGGAGATGAAACGGAGGTATCTCAGAATGCCACTCTGATCGAGTTTCAGCCTGTCCAAAAGGTATGGGTCTTGGCCCCCGTGGAGCCTTGTGCACTCAAGAATAGGTGGACTGAACTCTTTGAGATGGTGGAGCACATGAGTAACATCACCTATCTGGTGGACTTGCAGTCTCCCAGGAACCCTTTGCGGGTCCTCACTGCTCCTAGTAACCAATGATGGAATGGAAGAGGAGACAGAGCCTCTCCCTGAACTCCTGTCTGCTAAGGAGCATGATGGGTCAGTGGATGGGGTGAACCTCTCCTCCACCCTGACTCCTGAACAGCAGAGTGACTGCCACCAACTGTTGAAACAGTTTGCTGCTCTGTTCTCCCTGACCCCTGGTGTCACTCCTTGGTGTGTCCATGATGTAGACACTGGGGACAGTCCTCCTGTAATTCACAACATTTACAGATTACTGACAGGGTCAAAGCTAGCATCAAGGAGGAAATCTCCAAGATGTTAGCTCTAAGGGTAATTGAGCCCTCCAACAGCCCTTGGTTCAGCCCAGTAGTCTTGGTCTCAAAGGTTGCCACACCCAGTGCCACACCAGAACTCTGGTTCTGCATGTACTACCAAGGGCTCAATTCAGTTTTAAGGACTGATGCATACCCCATCCCCAGAGCTGATGAGCTCATTGATCAGTTGGGAGCTGCCAAGTACCTCAGTACTTTTGACTTATTTTCAACATCAGAGAGGCACTACCAGTTCCAGGGGATGCCTTTTGGGTTGAAGAGTACCCCTGCCACCTTTTGAAGATTGATAAATCAGGTGTTTGCAAGGCTGGAGGATTTCAGTGACACCTACCTGGATAACATTGCAGTGTTCAGTGCCACTTGGGAGGAAAACCTGCATCACCTCTGAGAAGAGTTGAAGGCTCTGCAAAGGGCAGGCCTCATGATCATGGCCAGCAGGTGCTGGATCAGGCAGGGTTCAATGGTGTACTTGGGACACCAGGTAGGGAGTGGCCAGGTGGTGTCCCTACAGCCCAAGATTGATACCACCTTGGTTTGGGTACCCCCAAAATCCAGACAGAGGTGAGAGCCTTTATAGGCCTCACCGGTAATTGCAGGACGTTTGTCAAGGGATATGTCATCATTATTGCCCCGTTGCCTGAGCTGACTTTAAGGAGGCAGCCCAGGAAGGTGAACTTGACTTGAAAGCTTTTGATGCCCTGAAATCTGCCATGTGCATGGTGCCCATGCTCAAGACACCCAACTTCTCACAGGAATTAGTGGTGGAGACAGATGCTTCAGAGCATGGTGTGGGAGCTGTGCTCTCACAACTGGATGAGCAGGGTCTAGACCAACCGGTACCCTTCATAAGTAGGAGATTTTTTCCCCCAGGAACAGAGGTGGAGTGTGATTGAGCGTGAGGCTTTTGCTGTGGTCTGGGCACTTAAGAAGCAGATCCCCTACTTGTTTGGGACTCACTTCCCGGTTCAGACCGACCACAGGCCCTTCAGATGGTTGATGCAGATGAGGTGTGAGAACCCAAAGTTGTTTAGGTGGTCCATTTCTCTACAGGGGATGGACTTTATGTTGGTACACCACCATGGTACAGAACACGCTGATGCTGATGGTCTGTCCAGATTTTTCTGACTTAGTGAAGAGAACTCCTAAGAAGGTGGGTAGTGCTCCCCACATTTTAGCTGGAGGGAAAACGTATTAGACCTGGCATCATTGGTGTGGGTTTCCTCTGTATTTTTGCCTTTGCCTCCTGTTATATATGTTAGACCTTGCTTTGCTGGTCTAGATGCTTTGGGCACTTGCCACTGCTGTTTAGTTATAAAGTGCAAATATTCCCTCTGTAAATTGTTGTCATGGATTGCTGATCCCTTGATTGGTATATTTGATTGATAAAAAGTGGGACCCATTCTTTTAGATCACTTTTGGACTTCAAGAGGAACCTCTGCCAAGGAAAAAAGCTGGAAGAGCCTGGAGGAGGAGTACTGCTCCTTTGCTTTGTGCTGTCTGGGGTTGGCCTGCAATAGCTGTTTCTGCCAAGGAGAGGAACTGTGTGTATTTCTTGCTTGAGATAGTATCTCCAGGGGTTTAGAAGTGGAGCTTGCCCCCTGTTCATGTGGTCTCAGGACCAGCAAAGCCCTCACCATCTTTCTGTGCACCATCTCTGGAACCACTGGTTTCCGTCGCTGCGGAAGAAAGGAGCAGCTGACTCTGTCACTGAGTTCGTTTCAGGGTTACGTGTCCTGAAGGCACCACAGCAGGCCCTGCAGCAGTTCACACCTCATCCTGGGGCTCACCGACGCCATCTGGACAATCGTCACGAGCTGTTGCTGCACTGCATCCTGTGGGCTTCGCACTCCACCCTGCCTCGCCTCAACCTGCCTGGATGTCACCGTTGCTGCACAATTCGAACATCAACCGGCTCCGTCGCTTGCATCGCAACCTGCCAGCACTACATCAAGCGCCGCTTCAGCCTGCACTGTAAGCCTTGTTCTCACTGATGCTGTGTGGACGATTGTCACTGAGCTGCTGCCTGCAGTGCGTCATGTAAGAACTGCACCCTCCACCACTTCCACTCTGCAATGCAACCGCGATGGTTGCCCCGACCGACTCGCACCATTGTGTCGGCCGCAACAAGAAAGGTACTTTTCCGAAGTCTGTGAACAATTTCGCTGCCCCATACTGACGCGGTCCGCTGGAACTACTAAACTCTGTTATTTTCAGCATTTCAGTAGCCCCGGACAGAGCTACCGACTCAGAAGAACTATGTTTTGTGGATATTTCCTCAATTTTAAGCTTATTTTGCCATGCAACAGTATTGCATGTTGGATTTCTGTCGTATTTGGTCTTGTTGGTTTAGATAAAGTTTTGCCTATTTTTCTAAACTGGTGTGGTGTCCATTTGTAGTGATTTCACTGTGTTACTGTATGCATACACAAATGCTTTATGCACTGCCTCAGAGAAAAAGCCTGTCTTCTCATGCCACACTACCATGGGGGTGAGCAGTTGTTATTTTAGAAGTGTACCCCCTTACCCTGACTAGGAAGAAGAGTCCCTACTTGTACAAAGGTGGAAACCATTGCCAATTAGAAACCCCCATTTCTAACAAGCATCAACATAGTTTGTTATGCATTTAGGCCTTCAAGGAGTCTTTCATCTGGAGGGTAGATTTGGGTGTGCTCCAGCACTTTCCACAGATCAAGATCATCTTGTAGCTTATCATCAGTTCTAATAATTTGAATTTTTATTTACTCCGGTGCTGACTATTTTGACACTTCCTGAATCTATTGTCATTTTTTGGCAGTTTTGTACGCAGCCAACATAGGGCTACTCGTCTTTTTGCCAGTTAGACTGTAAACTATATAAACTTTTGTTTCATTATCAGGTGATTATAAGTTGTCTCGAAGTCTCTACATTTGGGGCAATGCCAAAAAATATCACTATTTATATGGTGCAACATTGTGTATGTCATATGTCTTGTGCATAATTAAAGTGCAGCAGTCTAAATCTAGCATTGCTAGAAACTTCGCGATACATTATCGGCAGGACACTGCCGCTAAAGCAGCGATAATGGGCTTCATAATATGCCCTTGTGAATTCCTATAGAAGCCCAGGTTCTGGTGTTAACCTAGGCTTCTATGGGAATTCACAAGGGCCTAATATCAAGCCCATTATCGTCGCTTTAGCTGCAGTTTCCTGCCTATAAAAGCGGCGATAATGTATTGCCCTTTCTTGATAATATGGCCCTTCTTTAGTTAACAGCAATGTTTGTTTCCACTGTGTATCTATAAAACACAGTTTACAGTGTGGGTATGTAGTGGGAGTTTGCATTTGTTGTCTCTGTTAGTGGCAAACAGTCTAATTATACTGCCCTGGCATCTCTTCATTTGCACCAGAAGTGACAGCATGGTGTACCTCTTGGGGTCTGCCTACAGCTCACCCCCTAATTTATGCATCCCCAATTTCTTGGTGCAGTATTGCAAATACGTCATACTGGGATTGTGCCACCTCAAAAAAGGACATCCCACCTGTCTCCCATATGTCAGCTAGTGGATTGTATCTACCCATTTGCTAACCTGCTCATGTTACGCTCAAGTTATGCAAACTCCAGTTGGTACCAAAACCACAATTTTGCAGCATATTTCTTGTGTTCCCCCATTGTCTATAGTATTGATTCCATCTATTCATCTATATTAGTATCTTTGTCAAACCAGCCAACCACAAATGGCATTCGCTCTGCTTTATAATAGGCCTCCGAGTGTGGGACCCGTAGACCACCCTCTTCATATTTTCATGTGAGGGTGTCCATCTTTACTCTGCTTCTCTTCTTCACCATATCAGTGCATTTACCAAAGAGCATAGACATTTAGTGTGCTTTTTTGAGAATTTTGTGTAAGCTACATTGGAACAGGTACAAATAACTAGAGAGTACTTTCATCATAGTTATTGCGGCTCTACCAGCTAGCAAAAAGAGTAGAGCGGTCCAACAGTTTAGGGATCCCTCAATGTTTTGTTTGAGTCTGTCAGTATTCAGGCATGCCACTCCAACTCTGAAAAGGTCACCATGATTCACAGATAAGAAGCACCTCCTCTGCTCTGTGCAGGTAAAGTAGCATATCGTCTGTGTCCAGTGACACCAGGTGCTGCATACCTTCCATGGTATGGCCCAGACCAATAATGAGTTAGGAGGCCAGTTGCTCATCCATAAGTGCATAGAGCAGTGGACACAATGGACATCCCTGTCACGTTGAACAATTAAGGATCTATTCTTCTGCGTTAGTCCTGTTTGTTCACACCCTGGCAACTGGGTTGGTGTATGATTGTTTGATCATTGTTATGCATGTCGCTCCAAATTTCATGGCTTCGAGTCCTGACTATAAGTACACCCACAAGACAGTATTAAAAGCTTTTTCTGTGTCTAATGCCACTAGTGCATGTGTTCGCCACTGTGCTGAATCTCTCGTAAAACATGTCGCAGTTGTTTGCCTACCAGGAATTAAGCCACATCAGTTTATGTACACCAAGGAGCCAACTATGTGTGCCAGTCTGCATGCTGGGGCTTTTCCTAGTATTTTATTATCCATTATTAACAGAGAGAGTGGGCCGTATGCCAGGCAGTCTAAGGGGTCTTTGCCAACTTTCCGTGTAACTATGATCACTGTCTCAAGAACCGAGCACAGGAGGATTCCACCTTGCAGTGCTTCTTTGTAGACCTGCAGCAGTTTCGCTGCTAATCGACCAATACAAGTGAGGTACCAATTAGTTGGTAGGGCGACCAGTCCCAGTGTTTTATTCGTGTTCATGTCTTTTATGCCATATTTGATTTTGTCTTCAGCCAGTGGTTCATCCAGCTGATTGCGCTGGTCCTGCGTCATCAGCGCAGTCCACCACGCTGCCCTTATCGAGTAATGCAGCATGTCCACAAGAGGTCATGTGTCACTATAGAGAGACTTGTAATATTCAAGGAAGACTGTTAATTTCTACATGTGTAATTACAACAGCATCATTTCAGTATCTAATAGCTGAAATACTGGCAGGCGACTGATCCCTTTTAAGTCACTATACCAGAAACCTTCCTACTCTGTCCAACTCCCAGTGCAGCACACGATGGAAAGAGCAGATTTTTAAAGGTTCTTTTTTTATTTTATTATCCATTATTTCTGCATGGATCGCCTCAAGTCATTTTTGGGCTGGGACATTCCAAATTCTGAAGGTGCGTTAACTCTCTATTCTGGTCCAAAATTTCAGAGGCATATGCACAATTTTTTGACGATACAGCAGCTTTTTTTTATAGCAGTATTTACAAGTTGCCGCCAATTGCAGTTAGTCGCAGTTTTCCAGCATAACGTGAATTTTTAGGATCACCACGTCTGTTAGCGGGACTTAACAAAAATGAGATGCAAAGTAGGTGTTCCTGTGCAAAAACTGCTGCTAACCCCTCTTTACGATATTTACAAGGAACTCCTTGAATGGTGCAAACCCAAAAAATCTGGCTCCAACTCCAGTTAGAGGCAGTTTTTAAAGACCAGAAAATAGCTGGTCTTAAAAATGGTGCAAACACTTGGGGCCTCATTTCAGAAGGTTTTGGTGCTGGACAGCGCTGCAAGGAATGTTACTGCACTGCCCTGCAACAAAACTGCAGGGCAGGAATGCGAACCATCAATAAGATAGGGAAAACTCCTGGGACTCATTCTTGAAAAGTGTTGCATCACTGTGACAAAACAGCGTTGCAACAATTTTCACTACGCCCTTCTTGCAACACCATGGATGCGCTGTATTCATTGTACGGCGCTCCATGTTGCAATTAATGATAGAAGCGTCTGGAATCCTGATGTATCTGTCAATGCTAAAGTCAACCATTGCTGCAGATGTGTCACTAGCATGACGCAACTCCTACAATGCATGGGGCCAGCCTATCTCTTTGGCACTATGTCACACTTACTCCTGCCATGAGGCAGGCATATGGTACTGATGCAGCGGCGTCATACAGTTGTTGCAGTGAAATCTGATGGTTTTTCACTGCAACACTCCTATGGCGCTTTGCTTCGTGGGAATGCCCACCCTGCATACATCATACCTGAGGCTGGTGTAATGTGGCACAGGGCTTCACAAGATCATGCATATGCCTATATGAGTCACTTTGCAAATAGGGCACAATGTGGTGCAATAATCTCGTGGCAAGTATTTAAAAATAATGAAGCACCGGCAGGGTGAAACTGTCAGAAGGGGTTCTTGTAAAAGCTCCACTGTCTTTTTCTCCTATATTGGCACACAATGGCTGCCATGTGCCAACGCAGGCACCCTGGTGCCATGGTACAAGGGTGACTGTTTTGTGGAGTTGATTGATGTTGTGGCTCTGTCTTTTCTCGAGACGCCTGTAGGTGGGGCTGGACTAGGGGTGGGTAGAAGTGATCCAGTTGGCCTTCTTGGAGAATTGTTTGCCTGGTCTTTTCGTGAGGGGTGCCAGGGTGTTGGCGCAGTAGGAGTTCCATCAGTGGAAGTTGTGCGCTGCGGTGGTAGCATATATAAGCATTGGCAGAGTGGTGGCACTGAGGGAGTTGATGGGAAGGTCTTCGGTGGCCTTGACCCAGCTACGATGGGGCAGCAATGATGGTGATTGTGTTCAATGGGAGTGGTGAAGGTGTGAAGTAAACAATGATGGTTGGCACAGGAGAGTCCTATGGTGTGGCTGTAGTTGAAGTTCCCACTGTTGGGGAAGACGGGCCCGAGCATGTGTCAGGCTATATGGGTTGGTGTGGTGACTAGCTGCTTGAGGCCGATGTTGGTGAGGTTCCCCAGGAGGTGCCTGGTGTTCTGGTTCCTGGGGTTGTCCAGGTGGAACTTGAGGTCTCCAAGTAGGATGTAGTCGGTGGAAGGGAGAACCTCGGGTGCAATGAGGTCTACAATGGCATAAGTGATGGGTATCCATGACCCGGGAGGCTTGTAGAGGAGGGTGTCGTAGAGGGTGGTGTTGTGGTTGGTCCAGATCTGGAAGTGGAGGTGTTCCATGGTCACTCTTGAGTGCATAATCAATCCAGTCATAGATCTGGGTTGAATCCATTATCGTTCTTTAGCTCAATTAGCCACCCCAGTTCAGACCGAGCTATCTGGAAATCAGTCTTGACCCTATGCCCCATGGGAACAGTCCAGCCCAAACTGCCAAGTCAGGTCTTTCCTGGATAGTAAACAAGCACCCTGGGACCAGTTTTGGGATAACACCCCTCATCAGCCGGGCTGGCTTGAATCCAGTGGCAAAGTGAGCAAAGTGAGCAAGGGACCCATGTCTGGGCATACCCTGCCAACTTAGGGCGAACAAAGCAAACACAAGGAGATGATGGACGGAGCGCTGAAACTTTTCAGACTCTCACCCCTAGTTACATATCTGGGAGAAATCCATTATCGTTCTTTACCTTACTATGCCACACAGTTTGGACCCAGCTATATGCAAATCAGTCTTGATCATGTGCCTCCTGGGACCTAAAATGTGCTGATACTTCAATATTATATATAAAATAGCTAAAAAATGTATACTACAAAAAATTTCGAGAACTAAAATTAATTGAATTTCATGTTGGAGAGACTTTGATGAATAGACTGTTTATCCTGGGCCTCTTATACACCTTTTTGTAATGGACAATTCTGAGTATGTTTACCAAATTGTATACTGAGCACTGTGAGACACAGGTGAAACCTATTCCACAGTAACAAGCCATATTTGCACCCTAGAAATCTCACTGTATCACTGGATTCAATAAACAACAAACTTTTTCAGTTGTTTTACTTCATTATTAAAGAACACCACAGACATGTCACTCTGTGTATTAAAGTGTGGAAACAAGAAAACTCCTGGTATTTCTATGAAATAAACAGCCTTGTGAGGCATGCCTATCACACTGCATTACTGCGAGAAAAAAAGAGAATCCACTGGCAGGTTTGTCACTACATCACTGCAATGTATATGCACCATCCCAAATATATATCTATCATACTGCGTAGCTTTTAGCATTCTATGAGTTTGTTGAAAGCATCTGCTTGCATCTTGTGTTTCTGAATGGTTGATCAAGCTCTTAGTGTGACAAACAAATGCATTCACCTACCTAGGACACCGGAATTGTATTGCCTGCAATTCTATGGCATGAGGGCAGAGATCAGACAGTGAAGTGAGTAAGTGCTGACAGGTTCCCCTTTAAATATTTAATGTGGGCCTTGTTAAGAAGGGGATGTGGATTACTTGTTCTTCATGAGTATTGCAGGTTGGTATATATTAAGAATGAAGGGAGGGAGACAGCAGTTCTATTGTTCAGGTGAGGAAGCTTCTAAGCAGAGCCTTTCCTTTTGTTGGTCTAATTACTGCTACAGGAAGGCTGGATGGCAGTCAGATGCAAGATCTCCGTCTTCATTGTGGCTATGTTGTGGGTGAATCAGACCAGAGACAGCTCCACTGCTAACTGCATTATTTTACACACTTTCTCTAAAATAGACTGTGTTTTCCAGCATCCAACTATGATCATCATAATAAAAATGGAAAGAGTATCTCAAGCACAAACATATAAAGGACTTTCCTGTTTTGCATTTTCCTTCAATCTGATTTATGAGAATACGGGCCATATGTATCAACACATTTCCCCATAGACACAGAATGGGCAAAACCTTTTGATACATCTGGCCCTATGAAACCATAATTATTTTAAGCCTATTTACCCACAGGTGATGGTGATGTGTGCGCTCACTGGTGTTCTCACAGCCTATAATGATATTTCAACAGATGCAAATAATATTGTTTCTTTCCACGGTTTTGCATTAAATCTCAAGATGCCTCCACAGTATTCTGAAAAACCCTACATGAAGACTGCAATTGCTGACTCTCTTGCTCCTTCAAATGACTCCCTCCTTCCTTTCCATCCTCTGCATGACACCACTCTCCAAGCACAGCCTAATCGAAGTCACAGGCAGGCTTTGTTTCAAAGATCATAACCTCTCCTTTAAGAGTCATACTCTTGCAAACTAACAATACCTAATCACCTGTACCAGATAAGTTGATTTTGAAAATAAAAATGCTATAAAGAGACTGAAGAGCTGCTTAAACCTACCAGCTTACTGAAAGAGATAAACTGTGCATCTGTCTATCAACCTTCCCCATTCATCACACTGTTAAGGGCTTCGTCCCATAACACCACGGTCCTTATGCATGGCATGGCAACTCTTCCCACACAGGATCAAAACAAGGACAACACCCTTCCAACCATGCACCCATCAAAGTGTAGGAGAGCAATTCAGCACCCACTTAGGGTTAGTAAGTGCTATGTAAATGTTGCAATACAATACAATGTAAATAAATGTAGGTGTCCCTCCCTTAGGAAAATAGCCTCAGAGTCTGAGAGTGGAAAGAAATGCATGTTAAATATCATGATATCACAGTTGTTTTCAGTGCTTTCGTGTAGGAAAGGGGAAACAGGTTAGTGTCCTTACATTAGTACTTGAGGGATGTGGCACCTGTTTGAAGCAAATTTCAATAGGGCATCACCCAGTACAACAGAGGATACTTTCTGATATTTATCCTGCTGCATGAATTTTATTGTTTGTTTTTTACAGGTGGTACAGAATCACTCAAAGTGCCACCAATCAGGTAATAGAAAGGTACACATAAGCCCAATAAAACAATGGAAATGTCACACCCAAGCTGTATCAAAAACTGCCAACTATGCATTCCGTTATCGTTTTCATGAGAACAATGCTACCTGACTTGTATTTTGAAAAATATATCAGTTAGAATATCGAAGACAATCATTTTCCTTTCATATGCACATTTACGTATTAATTTTTTGTCATTTAAATTATGAGCTAGGGGCCTCAAAAATGAAAGTGACCTTAAAACCTCCTCTATCTTGACGTGGCTTTCATGTCCACCAAATAGCTATGAAGGTATCACTAATTTGAGATTTCTGTTTAATATTTATTTCTAAATAACATTTTAGATTATAATTGTGTGACATTAGACTGAGGTCCATTTGAAACTCTCCTTGTGTGTGAGCCCCGCATTGCTCCTGTGAAATGTAGGAGAGTATGCTAAATTAAAGTGGCAGCCATTGCAAAACTCAACTGGTGGGGAAGAGGGGGATGGAATGGGGGAAGAATAATTATAATTTTAAAATATTTACCTGTTCCGACGCTGCCGGCTAACTTGGTGCTCCTCTACTCTCCTGATGGTGTCCCAGTAGTCCTTAGGACACCAACACAGAGAAATGATGGGTGCTCTTTGGGGTCTGTGATGGCAGCAACCCATCTTAAGTGCCAGACAGGACATTTTACTTTTCCTGTAAAGAGCACAAAACCTAGCATTCTCACTCTCCAAAATTCTATTAAGTGCTATGACTTGGCCCATTACTGTGTGCTTAAGTGGAATCTATGTGTGCAAGGAGTATCAGGCAGCTGGCATGATTAATCTGTATGGCATGCACATGTGTTGTGACAAGAACAGTGGAATTCATTCTGTTTTTTTCCCAGGCAAAGCATAGCACAAGATGAAGATTGGGTAACCACCTCCGAAATGAGCAAAGAGTATTGCTAATATTCCTGAAGCTTTTGAAGCTCCATACTTTTCGGTGTGGAAGTATGGTGAGAAACAGGTCTCCCTATGGAAATGTAGTAGGTGCCTTTCAGGTTGTGGCCTACCAGATTCTTCCTTCCCCAAATAGAAATTCACAGAATTAGGCCCATAATCAGTAAGGCTAGGTCCTATATTAATCAAAGAAACAACGCCTATGTCAGTACTGATATTCTTTCACACAATAATTAACCACTGAGCTCATACACATGTGCTGCGACCACCAGACACTTATTAATTGTTTTCTTTTTCTTTTCTCTTCAAAACATTTTTTGTGAAAAATATTTGCTTTACTCAACGCACATAAATAGCTTGAACAGACTTTAACAGTAAGTAGAGAAAACATCAATGACATATACAAAAAAGAAGAAAAAATCACATATAAACATAAAATTACTCAAAATTAGCAAAAACAATCTCAACAACGCAATTCAGAAAGATCCTTATGGTTAGGTTCTGTTGTTTCAACTAATTTACAACAATGCCCATAGATCTTCCATAATTTTATAAATTCTGCTCCTTTCTTAGTGGGCCAACACAAAACAGTGTCCATACGGCTCCAAGAGGGATCCCAAACATCTTTCAAAAGCAGTTTTTTCAGAGCTCCAGTAGTATCACATGAACTACACTTGTTTGGATGCAAAAAACAGTTGACGCGTTTCAAACCCTTTTTATAATTTATAGGGCTCTCATGGGACTCAGAACTCTAGAGTGCTGAAAATAAAATAAAAATACTTATATTAACCAAGCATTCAAAGAAACGACCATTGCATCAGAATCATACTGATCCTGCATTTCTCCGCTTAAATTTACCTTTATTCATGACACTTTCAGGACTCGATGTCAATTCAATTGATCTCTGATAAATAAACCTCCAAATACCTAATGTAAGTAGAACGAATAGTCACTCCATAATAAGAAACCTACAATGGTCTACAACCCAATGCTG
Organism: Lissotriton vulgaris; assembly: GCF_964263255.1. Lineage (NCBI taxonomy): Eukaryota > Metazoa > Chordata > Amphibia > Caudata > Salamandridae > Lissotriton > Lissotriton vulgaris. The sequence continues at coordinate 1,358,816,581 of NC_141687.1, forward strand.
TTGACAAACACTCACATTAACTTAGCCTGCCAGTTCAGCTGATTTTCGATCACATGTCTAAGTTGTCAATGTCCTAGAACCAAATATGAACACTGGATCACTTCTATGAAAGACTTAATGCTGTTCCCAACTGAACATGTTAAGTATATCCAGAAATGTCACAAGTGATTGTAATTTAAAGCCCTAACAGATGGTCGAATAAACCACTCTACTGTAAGAAATTTGAAATCACCCTCAACGTTAAATGTACGAAAAGGCTACATGACACTAAACTTTAAAAACATAAAAGTTGTCCAAAACGGGTAGTGCCGCAATGCGATCATTCAAATTTCTTCCGGGTGCGCGCACCTATTTATTCGGTGGTTGGACACATAGCGAACTGGAAGTGTTCTGTTGCAAACACATTTTTGAATGCAGAAAACAGTAACATTTTCAAAAACAGGTTGTACCACGCTATATTGAATAGAATTTGTATATCAGGGACTGAGTCACATGGAATTAGATTTTGAACAAATTTGTTAAAAAAAAATTATTCAAAATGAATTGGAGTAAAAATGTGGCAACCAAAGTTGCTGGAATACTACTTTCAAATTGACAATTGAACCACCCCAGTGGTTTCTGGGAAACATAGCCTGCAAGAAAAGGAGATACGAAAAATGTCCCTTTCAAGAGGTACATATGTGGCTATACATGTCCTTTATGACATTGGAAAGATCATGATTTCTATCCTCATATTTGGCAGTTCAAAAAAGTCAAAATCTGTGAAAACTCACAAATTGGCATACATCTTAAGAGTGACCTTGTATACTTGTATCATATATCAAGAATAGGCCCATTACAAATGTTGAGGTTCCATAATTTCATAAAGGCCATCAACGGCTGTATTAAATTTAACAATTTAACAATCAGAAATGCCTCCTGGTGGGTTAACCCCCTTTCTGGATCTCCGCCTTGATGATCTATCTGAATCACTGACAAAATTGTCCACCGTATGTCCGATTAAAAAATATTACAGAATCTATAAAATCTATCAAAGACGACACGGTGTGGAAACTGACTAACATTGAAAACCGCTCTAGGAGAAATAATCTCTGCATTTCATGTGTCCCTGAGGGGAAAGAAGGTGGAGACACTCAACAATTCGTGGTGGAACTCTTTCACAAAGCATTTCCATTAATGTTCGCGAGAAAATTGGCAGACAGATTGATCATAGACCACGTGCCATCCTTATATCGCTTAATAAGTTCCTAGCCAGAGAAGCTCTTTATGATTTGGCTAGACTCGATAAAAAGCGTATTGCCAAGGGGTGCGATTTCTTTGTGAGGCCTGACTTTTGCCAGGCTACTGTAGAAAAAAGATGGCTCTTGCAACAATTTATACTAAGGGGGCACAGGTCTTCCTTATTAATCCGGCAAAATTGAAGGTTATTTTCCAACCCCAGGAACTTTTGTCCTCAATTTAGTTCTGCCAGGGGTATGTATTTGTAGTTAGTAATATATAGCGGGTGAGGTACCTTATTGATTCAGTTAATGGGGAATTAGCAAGATATCATTTTTTAGATACCTATTTCTTCTTTCTTTTTGATATGCAACCTGCTAATAATGAGAAACGGTTCTGATACCTTTCCAGAAACAGTCGTATATTGTGGAGGTTCAGAGTTCTGTAGGGGGTGGAGTCTCGCTTTACATCACCAAGTGCTGAGTTCCCTATGCCTTTTGAATTGGGGGGCAGCGGGAGGGGCTTTCTGGGAGGGTGGGGCACATGGGGAGGGGGTGCGGGGCGGGGAGCACATGGCACGATTAACTTGCTTAACCAGTATGTACACCTTTATTTGAATAGAGAAACAAACACAATGATGAATTCAGCAATGCTTAAAATCTGTTTTAGAAATTATGCAATAAGTCAAGTGGATATACAGCTACTTAATATTGAGAATCACCAGAGATAAATTACATGTGAGCTCCATTCATATTAGTGGGCTTAATGATTGCAAAAAAAAGGAATCTATTTGCCAAAGTAATTAAGCACATGCAAATAGAGGTTCTGTATGTACAAGAAACACACATCTCTTGGTGCAACTGCCTTTGGCTCAGAGATACTGGTTTTGATTTATTAGCCTGTACTCACCAAGGGACCAACACTCGAGGGGTAGCAATCTTAGCAAAACATGGGGCTATGGTCTGTAGGCGTAAGAAAAAGAATCAACTGGGACGCTGGGGGATTCTAGAGGTAGATATCAAAGGTTCCTTTTTTACAATTTTTTCCACAAATGGCTCAAATCTGGACAACCCGGAAATTTTGAATTATATTAATATTGAATTAGCCACCTGGCCATCCCCTTTGGTTATATGTGGGGATTTTAATATTCACTTAGAGCATAGCTTTAACCTAGCCGTACGTCATATCCCGGCCGTATGAATAAGACGTTCAAGGCACTATAGGGGCAAGTTAGGGAACATAGTTTAGGGAATATATGGCACAGACGCAAATCCGGGGAGCTAGGATACACCTTTTTGTCTGCACCACATAAGAAACTGGTACGGTTGGATTATTTCTTTTGCTCACAACAGTTAGCAGAAAAAGTTGACATCAATCTATATCTGAGAATTATTTCTGACCATAATCCGCTAATTATAGGCATTCCATTATTTGGGCTCCATAGGAACTTAAAAGCATGGACATTTGACAAAAAACGTTTATTAGATGATGCTTACTGCCAACATATGGTCAAATGGATTTCTGAAATTTTCAATATTAATAGGGGCACTGCCCCTGAAACTATTGTATGGAATGCATTTAAAGCTGCTTTACGCAGCGAGACACTTAGTTTTTCATTATTTCGGAAGAAGAAGACTAAGGGTATGATTAAACACTGGATCGATGAACTGACGTCTGTAGAGGTAGAACTTATTAGGAAAATCATTACTGCTAAAAACATTGATGAATGCTTAAACTCAATATATGCTATACAATCAAAAATACATCTATATTATGCCGAAGAGCTCGCTGCAAAGTATATACAGCACAGGTCAGATATTTATGAACTTGGGGAAAACACCGGGAAATTTCGGGCCAAACTCAATAAACAAAGAGTTGTGACGAATGGCATTAGCAGGATTAAAGACTCTCTGGGTCAAATATTAGACACCCGCAAAGAATACTTAATGTATTTAATAATTTTTAATGCCCACTGAATACAGCAGAATAAGAAGCTACCACAGAAAGCATTATGACATTTTAAATGAAGTAGAAACGTTAAAAGTTATTCCTGAACAGACTGAGGTTCTTAAAACCCCAATTACCTGGGATGATATTGAGGCCGCAATCGTATCTCTAGCCTCCGGAAAAGTAGTTGGGCCAGACGGAATTCCCCTCAAGTTTTTTAGGGGATTCCGGCGAACACTAAGGCCTATGCTAATATCTTTATTTCAGTTTGCCCAGCAGGGACAGACTCCCAAATCATGGCAAAATACCACAATTATAGGGTTTAGGAAAAAGGGCAAACCAGAACTTAATTCAGGAATCCTACAGGCCGATCACACTCATTACGGCTGATGGCAAGATTTATGCAAAAATAATTGCTTCTAGGCTTTGTACAGTCATAACCCCTTTGGTATCTCTTAGACAGCACAGGTTTATCCCGGGAAGAGATACAACAGACCATGTCAAGAGAGCAATTGCCCTCTTTGATTGGGCACAGACCACAGAATCCCCGCTCGAGATGATCCTGTTAGATGCAGCAAAGAGTTTAACAGGGTCTCCTGGCGGTTCCTCTGGTCTGTTTTACATTGGAAGGGATTTACCTCTGAATTTATCCAAGCTATCCAAGCTCTATATGTATCACCAGAAGTAGCTATCTGTATAGCTCTTAGCGTATTATCTACTATCCATAGGGTTAGTAACTCTTTGAAGAGGTTAGACCATCTGCACTTATCATTACATGGCCGATGCAATGTCATCAAAATGCCTATTTTTCCAAAACGTTTATACTTTTTCCGAACATTTCCATATATTTTTCCCACCTCCTTCTATTCTAAAATCAAGCAGGTCTGTTTTAGATTTTTATGGGGTTACCGGAGGTCTAGAAGAGCAGTTAAATGGATGACTCTCCCTAGATTAAGGGGTGGTTGGGGTATGCCAAACTTTTTACTATATCATTGGGCAGCCTTATTGCAGCATATGGAAATATTTGTGACTGCTAAAATAGTTACATCAGACACTACCAATCCTTCAATTTATGAGATGCTCTTAGGAGAACATGCTCATCAAAGGTTAGTTAAGACTCTGGAACCAAGCTATTACAAGAAAACTAAATTCAAAACAATACAATCTGCATATTCTGTATGGAAGAAAATTCGAAAAAGATTTAAAATACCAAATATTAATGCATACTCTCCCTTTTCCGCATGTGGTCTTTCACCAACAATATTCCAGGATAGGATTACGTTTAGATTGGTCGATACAGGAATCTTGGGGACATATTATCAAGAAAGGGCGATACATTATCGCCACTTTTATCGGCAGGAAACCTCCGCTAAAGCAGCGATAATGGGCTTGATAATATGCCCTTGTAAATTCCCATAGAAGCCCAGGTTCTGGTGTTAACCTGGGCTTCTATGGAAATTCACAAGGGCATATTATCAAGCCCATTATCGCCAATTTAGCGGCAATTTCCTGCCGATAAAAGCGGCGATAATGTATCACCCTTTCTTGATAATATGACCCTTGGTTTTCGGGGATTTAAGTCATAAAAGGAAGTTTGATGTCATTTAAAAATTTCTACAAATTCGGAGTTTCCTTGGCCCCAGACTGCAAACTGATCAAGGGAATCTGGATTCAAATAGTATAATTGAAATACTGCTAAGCGAACCACGTAATGGGGTTATTTATCAGACATTATTGGCCAAGTTTCCGGATGATTTAATATCCCAATGTGCCAGCTGGGAAAGGAAACTAGGGAGAGTGGATGTAAACCTGGTAAAATCGCTAGAACTGGCTAACTCTGCAATTTTGTCTGGTAGATTGAAATCGCAACACTTTATGTTGGTTTTCGATCTATATTATTCCCCTGCCAAAACTTCCAAATGGGCCTGTTCACTGGGGAGCTCATGTAATAGATGTGGATTACACTGGGCTGATTCTATACATATGTTTTTCATTTGTCCTGATTTAGGAACCTTTTTTCAGGATATAAATCACTTTTTAAATCAAATTTTAGCAACACCAGTTACACTTACTCCCGAGTTGGTAATCTTGGGGGTTGAGGGGGACGCAGTAGGAACACTCCGTGTGAGGCCAGAAATAAGCATTCTTATCATCACTACATCAATTACGAGACTATGTATAACTTCCAAATGGATTAGCACTGATGCTCCTACGTTTAATAATTGGAGATCTAGGTTACTTGGGGTTATCCAACTTAGAACTTTCCGTTTATAAAAGGCGTGGCCTAAAGAAACAAATCAGGGGGCTAAAAATCTGGTCCCCGATTACTAATTGGCTAGAAGGAAATGTATAGATTCAGATAATATTTGTATTTATTATGTAATCCTTTATAATTTTTCTTTTCTTTGTTGTTTTTGTGATGAACAATCAGTTCTATTTTTTTGTTAGGGCATTGCTGATTTGTAATTGAAGATGTATCTACTGTATAATTTACTGCATGTGAAGACAAACTAAAAAAAAAAAAAAAGGAATGCTTCCTGTTGGGTTAACTACCTTTCTGGATCTCCGCCTTGATGATCTATCTGAATCACTGACAAAATTGTCCATCGTATGTCCGATTCCAAATGTTTTTTATCGATCCAATAGTTCTCTAAAGGAGCAGTAAGTACTTTTTTCTTATCCTTGATTTATGCTGGGTTATGCGTTGAAGTGCTTCCTGATTGGTTTTACCAATGTACAACTTTCAGCAAGGGTAGATGATTCTGTAAACCACATTTTTTGAGATTTACAATTTGAGAAAACAGTGTTTTTTCAATAGATGTTTTTATGTGCAAAGAAGCTACCCTCAATGGTTTGATAGCAACAAATGCATATCCCGCATTTGTGGTGTCCTTGGACAGGAGGGAGATTTAAAAACTGTTGCATTATACTTTTTGCAGAAGCTTTTGGAATTGATGCTTGAACCACTTGATCTCCTAAACTTTTTTCTTTTTTTCTTTTTTCACAGCAACCCTATTAGGCTAAATAAATGGTGTAGGAGGATAAACTGTTCTATCTGAGATGTTCTTTTGTTTGTCCGCGAATTGGTACTTCAAAAGTCAGATGACAAACAGGTCCCAAGATTTCACTCCCCACAGTGCTCTTGTTTCGGGTGCTCTCATTGGTAAAAACCTTTTATCACTCCCTGCTCTGAGACAAACTCCTGAAGACAAATAGAGTTGGTTAGCAGACATGGTTCTCTGTTAAAAACATGATGGAGCAACCTGTCCCCAAACTCTCAGTCCATCTTCCTTATTTTGAGCGGGCGGACCCTAAGCTTTCCATTGATGGAGCCCCCTTGGCTCTGTCTATGGAAAGCTTCTTCCAATGGCAGACTGAGTGGGGGTCGTGGGAAGAAGGGCATTGCACCACCCTCCCACTTTATGGTGGACAATATAATGTCCAATTATGGCTTTCTGTCACTGTCAGGTAAAAACTGTCAGTAAGGGACAGAAAAACAAAAGAATAATGATCTCAATGCGCGATAAAACTCCCAGGTTGTAGGGTGTGGGGGCTTAGTGTTTAGATTTTCAGAAACAAAATGTCAATTTGGGAGTTTATTTTTGAAAAACAATAAAAGTTTAAATCTAACAGTGGCTATCCACCAAATGTTTTGTAACTTGAAAGAAAAGACTGGGGCAGTGGTTTCCTTCAAGGCACCGATATGATAGCGGTGATGGTGGTCATCTCGAAATGTGATGGACAGAGTACCTTCAGGATGGTAGAGGTAATGTCCTCCACCTTCCCCATGGTCACTACTCCACCAGTCAAATTTAAAATCAGGCCCTGTGTCTTCTGTGAAGAAGAGAGATATACTAATTGAGTGAACCACCTCAAACAGGTTCCAGAACAGTGACAGTGGAAATATTATTCACGTCTGGAAGTGGACTGTAAGAGAAAGATTGAGATTGATGACTAGTGTCACCAACATCACCCCAAAGTCTGCAACTACTTGCTAAGGTGAGCTGGAAAGGAATCTAACTGGTCTGCTGACAGAGAGCTGAGGCAGCACTGCCGGAGGGAGTCTTTCCAGAATAGAAGCTCAGCTGCTGTGGTCTGAAAGAAGCAACTGACCAGAATAGTGGACTGGCTGTCAGAGAATAGAAAGAACTGACTCAAGTGTGGGAGTTAGGCGCCATTCATCCCCCCGTTTGAGACTGACATACTGCTCCAAATATTCCAATTGTGATTCTGTCTGTGAACTTGGTGTGCTGTGGCAAAAAGCAAATTATGATGTATCCTGCGGTTTTCCTTAACCCCTCGCATGCTTGTGACGGAACCGCTCCGTCACAAGCCACGGGTGAGCTGTGCTTGTGACGAAATGGTTCCGTCACGGCCCGCTCGCCGCGCCTGCGCGGTGCTTATTTCGCGCCTGCGCTGACGCTTTAATGGGCGGGCGGGTTCGTGACGGAACCGTTCGGTCACAAGCACAGCTCGCCCGTGAGCCATGACGGAGCGGTTCCGTCACTAGTATGGAGCCGCCGCGCGTCCGCCCCACCCCCTTAGCGCTGCGGCGGAATAGCCGCCGCAACAAAGGGGTTAAGCTGTGAGCAGGGGAACTGTGGCTCATGCTACGTTCAGCCTTGACCTTTACACACATGGACCGCAGACAGACTTGTCGTTGTGGGTGGTCTCTCATCAGTGTATGTGGACCAAATTGCATCTCCCTGTATTCCAGTCAGACTGCTGAATATCCATAGCACCTGTAGCTCCACCAGCAGTGCTGAGAGAGAAAACAGGGCTACACTCATACAGCACATCCAGTGAATACTTCCTGCTGCGATCCTGATGCATTGGAGAGAACAAACACTAACCAAACACTGACTTACAGACACAACTGGGCTTAGAACTGAGATTGTGGGCTTACTTTCTGAGCTCTAAGAATCCAGGTAAGAGGCTAATCTGTGGGTCATAGACACAGTAATCTGGTCACACTTTCCAATGTGAGCATCTTTAACCTGCGTTCATAGATCGCTGCCTTAACTGTAGCACCTTATTAGAACCTGTTGTTCCCTTGCATAATTTATTTGTGTTGCATTACACAGTTGGTGAAATAATGCACTTTTTCTTTATCAAAAATGTGAAGCACTAAGCAGTTGAACAGTCATTATTGAATTATTTGTGTGTCTGAGACTATACCTCCACACTATTTCCCTGAGAAGTTTTTGTCTGCTTAACTCACTTTTCTGAGAGTCAAGTGCTGAAAGGTGTACTTGGTGCTCGGTTTATAGTAACCAGTTTAGGTGAGGCACCAGTACATTAGCGGGATAAGGCTTCAACCGCTACTGTTCTGGGACTCTCAAAACATTTCTGACAGTCAAGATCATAACATTGACAACGCCTTCGGCATGCATTAAATGCATAGATTTCTTCAGGTGTGAGACTGAACCCACTTTTAGAGTCCAACCATTAATCTCATTGACTGATTTTTGAAAGTCCTCTAAGCATCCTACACGATGACCTTGAAGTGAGCTACACATGGCATTTTAATAATCTACATTACAGCTGATCAAGACCTCCACTTTCACCTTGTTGGACCCAGTGGTAGATATTATTATAGCGTCTGGAACTGGCTTCATTTGAACCAACATTCCTTTGACACGTTGCCGATTTGGGGAGAATGTCTCATAATTAAATTCAAAATAAATCCAAGGTTTTTCAACTGATTCACATATGTAATAAAGTTAACCAGCAAAATGTACATGGCATTTATGGAAATGTTTGTTGTCTAATTAAGCTTGTCTTTAATTTGGTTGCATTGAGTTTAACCACCAACCTAGTGTTAGCTTATCTGTACCACATGCCTAGGAGAAAAAAAATCAGATTTTGAAGGTGAATCACTTTGAAAAGTGGTTATAAAGAGATATTAAAAAGTATTGGTGAAAGACCGTAACCCAGGGACTATAGAGTCAAATGAGTAAAATAAATGAATGTACAGCATTGTCTTATATTTTGTCATACTGTTAAATGACAAAATACATTTTGTATGACAGGAATATGGAAACAGGTAGATTTGTAGTCACCAAGATCTTTGTTAGACAGTTTTGTTCAACAGATCAATGTAGTCAGGCAATTTTATATTTGTAAGCTTCATTTAACCCAAAATTGATAGCAATAATTTGTAAAAGGAAAGATCAGAATCGGATATACAACGACTACTCTCGGTGTAGGGATCTGGGAAACGTACTAGGTTTAAAACAATGAAGTTACTGAATTGCATTGCTCCATATGCATGGTAGTAGCTAAGCGTCAAAGAATGCAATAGGCAATAAGAGGGCACTGCATTATATCTACCAGTTCGGCATTCTAAGGATGGCACTCATTGAATGCAATGGGGTCAGAAGTATTTCATCATTCGATTGAGGTATTGATCAAAGGAGAGCCCAGGTATTGACTAATCTTTACTCTGCACAATTATCAGCATATGGTCTCAAAAGTGAGTGGATATGAAACCTACATCCCATTCTTCCTTCTGTCCATTACCCCGTTTTTCTATATGTGTCGGCTTGTGTGTTGCCTGTACATATATGTGTTATGTGTGACTGCATGTGCACCAGTATGTTTATTGTCTCTGTGTGTGTTTGCCTCTGTGTACTGGGTTGTGAACATGAATTCCTGGCTCTCCCATTCCACATTTCCCTATGTAATGGTTCTTTTTTTTCTATTTTTCTGTCACATTTAGCAGTTTAATATAACTTTAGAGAACTAAAAGTCAGGAACATGTTACCAAAGTAACATAGCACATGCTTAACGGTCTGTGTGTATGATTGACAAGTGATTTGTGTATGTGTGTGTATGTATATATGAATACCTGCCTTTTTGTCTGCTTGCCTGTAGGAGGAGGTGACTTTAGATGTGTTGGTTTTTATGTGCATTTATATCTGTTGGTTGCTGCTCTGCTTGTTTGCTACAGTTACGTAAATACTTTGTAAAACTCGTAGGGCATATGTCACATCGAGGTTGTGGTGGCAATAGGGGCTGCGCCTTATTTACAAGGCAGCTTATGCTGCCTTGTAAATAAGAACCCTTTAATGCTATGATTAGTGTGAAAGAGGTGGGCAGTGGGTGTTGCAGTGGGCGTTCCACCGCAACACCCATTCATTTTGACGCAGCCGCCTATGTACAATGGTGGTGTACATAGGAGGTAGTGACAAAATTAAGACCAGGTAAAACCTGGTCTTAAGTTGGCGAAACGAGGAGAAATGCATTATTTCTCCTTGGTTTTGCTTTTTCCATAAAGCAAAATGCCATGGATTGTTTATGTACCAGAAGGTGTCCCTTCCTGTACATAAACAATCCTTAAAAAAAACCATGCTGTTTTGAGACTTTTATGTGTGCTGCATGAAGCAGCTGCAAAAACAACAATTGATGGACAGAATGCAGAACAATGTCATACATTCACCCCAGTACAGAGATCTGGGCCTAAATCCATCGTTTTTTTGCATGAAGCAGCAGCACACATGACAGTGACAGAATGGCATTTTAGGATTGTTTATGCGCAGAAAGGAGCAACTTCCTGCACATTACCAATCCTCCCCTGCACGCATATACCCTTATACTATGGTGCAAGGGTGCCTGTGTTGGCGCTAAGTTGCTAAACTTAACACCATCGCAGGGGGATATGCAAGGCTGCACCACATTCTTGGAAATATGGTGCAGCCCTGCGTTTCAGAACTGGCAGAGAGAGGCATTAAGCCATGGCGGCTATCGCCTATCTCCGCCACTTCCTTGTACATATCCCCCTGTGTGGCCCTGTGTGTACATGATCTGTACAACAAGAGTCAAACCAGTTGGCGTTATCAATGCGTGTTTCGTGTTCGTTTAACATTTAGCCCTTGTAAGAGCTCGGCACCTACTGGTATAGATGCAATTCCCAAATTGGCACAGCTGAGCCATGAGACTAACCTTACTTGGCCTCTTTTGATGCAATTCACTTGGTTGCATACTGCAGATATCTTTTGGGAATACGAATTGACTCACAGCTTACTCTGTTTGCCTCTTCTATAAACAAGCATTAAAACGGCCATTAGGGATTGCCTTTTAACTCATTGATTTTGCCAATATTTCTTCCTGGCGCTTCGCAGCGTTGACAATAAGAAATGCATTGGGCTGATGCTGAACAGAATGTGCAAATTAAAGAGAATGAAAAAGTAGTGAAATGACATGTGCACTCGCATGCTGTTGTACTCATTATGATGGTATGGTGGCCATCACTTAGAATGATATGTGTGCGCGTACTTGCATCACTACACATGCACACAGATGGTATGACACAGCCACCATTTTTTATTTAGCATTGCAAGTTTGAAAACGCACTTGGAGCAGTAAAGGGAATAAAATAGGAGCCTGTATAATTATAGTTCATAAAAGAAGCAACTTGCAGCAGACGGCAGCTGCCTAGCCCTTCAAAAGTTGTAAATTATTTAAAAAAAATTGTTCGAGGATCTGGACAAAAGGGTGGGGAGCAGGAAAAGGTCAGATAGGCTGTGGGGTAGAGGTCAACAGGGGGAGCAATGTGAGCGGATAGAAGACCAACGAAGGAACCTTAGGTGGAGAAGGAAAATAAAAATAAAAACATCCACAAAATATGTGGTTGGGGGAAAGCATTAGACAAGCTGGGGCTGGGGAGACGAGAGAGAAACACAAAGCGTATAGGGGTTATTAGAGGGAGAAAGCAGCACGTTAGGAAGAGTACAAGAAATTATATGCACTCCCATGGAGTGCTGCAAAAAATGTTGTTCCCAGAATGTGAGCAGTGGAAGGATGCACTTCATTAAATTGGTAAAATAACTATGCTCATGTGAAGGGACAAACACAAGAAGAGGAACATACGCCATTGAATAAGAAGCAGGCAAATGAGAATGACAAGAACACCAACTAATTGTAAAGAATACGGGGGCATATTATCAAGGGGGTTTATCTCCCCTTTTTTGGCTTTAAAAGCCAAGAAAGCGGAGATAGAATTATCTCCCGATTACCTAGCTGTCGCTAACACCAGCTAGTAGGAGATAGCGACCATCTTTGGCCCCACTTTGCATGTCAGTGATATTCATCACTAATGACATGCAAAGTGGGCGTCCCAAGATTTTAGCGACTGGAAACAGTCGCTAACATCGCTATCTCCTATTACCAACTTTTGGAAATAATCGGGCTAAGCGCGATTATCTCCAAAAGCTAACGCCTGCCCAGAAGCTGTTCTTAGCCATGTTATCCAATGGTAGGTGGATAACATGGCTAAGAGCATTTGCTCTGTAATGCATGAATATTGCGGACTTTTCAGCGATATTCATGCATTGCGGCCGATTTTTATCACATTTGCGATAAACCTTGGTAATACCAAGGTTTATCTGCAATAAAAATCGCCGCAGCTCTGCGATAATTTTTTATCTCTAACCAAGCAATAGCGATAATTATCGCTATTGCTTGGTAATATGCCCCATGGTCCCCAGAATGTGAGCAGTGGAAGGATGAACTTCCTTAAATTGGTAAAATAACTATGCTCATGTGAAGGGACAAACACAAGAAGAGGAACATAAGCCATTGAATAAGAAGCAGGCAAATGAGAATGGCAAGAACACCAACTAATTGTAAAGAATACGATGCCTCTAAGTCGATTGTGAGATTTTGGTATACTCCACAAGAGTTGTTTCAAAAACAAACAGCTCAGAGCTGCCTCTTGATGGGACATAAGAAGGAGCAAAAGGGAAAAAGTAAAGGAGGAAAGGAGAGGACGTAGACTTACAGCTACATCAGTGGACCTCGAAGCTGGAAAACCGGGTTTGTGTCTCGGCAACATCCTGTGATTATGGGCAAAATCATTAATATTTTGGGCAAATTAATTAATATCACCATGCCTAGCTAAAAATGAATGTGTTCATCTGTATCAAAACTGGTGCTCATGTAAAGCGCTCTGATACCTGATATCTTCGGATCTAGTTCATGCTATATAATAATCTAAAAAACAAGAAAGACAGAGCAAGAAAAAAGGACTAAAAAGGTGTAATAAATAAAAATAATCCCGCTCAATTGTGCTTGGTAGACATTTTATGCAATGCTCAACATGAATAATCTTCTGAAGCTTTACAAAGAGCTACTTATAGCTATCTCTGTTTTAATTGTCAGCAAAACTATTTTAGATTGTGAAGGTTCATTGTTTATTATAGTGCAAGGCAAGTTAAAGTGCAGTGATCTGTGATCTTTGAAAATGTTTTGACCATATTTGTGCAAAAAGTGTTGAAGATAAAATCGAGTTCTGAATCATTTTGAAATATTCTACCTAGTAAGATTTTAAAAATGATAAAATATTGCTCATTAGGGAGAGTGTTGAACATTCAGGGATGTAAATTTACTAGTCCAAATTCAATCTCAGCGACATTTAGGAAAGTGTTGCAATTTGAGAAGAATAGATTTACTATTACCGTTCCAATCTAAACCTTGTTTGTGAAATACCTCAACTTTATAAAATGTCAAATAAATACTTTACAGCAATACTAAACATACTGATGAAAATACTACACTATAAATATTTTTACACAAACTGTAGAAACATTATTTAAAAAACACTTTTAATAATATAAATTGAAAATATATACATTAAAAGACAAATACAGTAACAATAGTAAACATTAGAAATATAAAATAACAATTTTAGGAAAACACATCAAGAAATAGCAATTAAAAAACATACTTTACAATTTCTTTTTCAAATGATAGACTTATATTTGAAAACACCGGCAAGCATACATATATAAAATCAATTGTAATAAAATAAATAATAAACACTCAACATCTACTACATTTGTATTATCTTTAGCAAAATAATAAGTTATACTGAATAAAAAAGCAATGTATGTACACCCAATAGAAAATACAAATACTTTAGTGAACCATGAATATAAATAACACTATAATATTATAACATATAAAGGGTAACCTAATACATATATTTAACTTAAAAAGAAATCAATATATTTAAAAAATAAAGTATTAAAAAATATTTGAAGGATATTGAATACATCTAAATCAAAAAACGAATAAACAGTTCCCCAATATGCCTTACATCCCACTCCTAAAATAGTTTAAAAGAATATAACAAAGAGATATGAGTATATACCCAATGAAGAATTTATTTGAATAAAAAATCTCTAAAAAGTAAAATGTAATACGTACATTAACAACAAACTACATAAATGTTTAAACAATATATAAAGTAAATAATACTCAGTGTTCTATTCGCATACTAACCACATATCCAGATCCTTAAAATGTAAACTACATACACAGCCCAGAATGGAAATAAAGGAAATAGGGAGAGCCTAACTATAAACCAGGGAGAACCCAGAGACCTCTAAGCCTGAGCATTTGAGCTAGAAGCCATAGTATGGCTTTTAGCTTTTATCACCACCTACTCCAGCTACCACCTATGGTCATAAATACAGCAACAGTATTCCTATACGCAACTCTTCCTTCTATGTGAGGGTGGCGTCAGCGGCAGCAAGACCAGGGGGAGGAGGTAAGTTAATCTGCTGGCTACCATTACCCTGCTTATATTAACTCTGTATCTATGCAGTAAGTGACTTCTGTTCACTCCTTCCTCGGCATAACTGTGTGCATTGTTTCTTAAGTACTCAAGTACTTAAGGACAAATGTTGGGGGAATTTACTTGAGACAATTGAAGAAAAGAATGTGAGAGGCTTTTGGAAGTTAATTCAGGAATGTACGGGGAAAGCCTCAGGAACCCTACACTGCTCGGTGCCAGAGGTCAAGTGGGTGACATATCTGAAAGAAATCTATGGTACATGGCCAGATAGGGAAGGGACAACGACCAAGGATTGGCCTAGAATAAGGGAAGAAATTAAAGCATACTTCTCCCCAGATGCCATTAGAGGTATAATAAAAAGACTAAATCTAACACGGGCTGCTGGACCTGATAATCTACCTGCAATTATAATAAAAACGAATATAGATTGGTGGGCGGAGTTTTTTTCTAATATGTTTCAAGAGATCCTAAATTCAGGCAAGTTCCCAGATAATTGGAAAGGGGCAATTGTCAGGCCAATACATAAGAAAGGTGATGTAAACTCCCCAAAAAATTATCGCCTAATAAACCTATTGGATATAGGCGAAAAGGTCTTTTCAAAAGTAATTTTGGGTATACTAAAGGACTGGGTGGACAACAAACAAATAGTACCGCCAGAACAAGGAGGGTTCAAAGAAGGTCACTCAACTGTTGACCACTGTTTTGCCCTTTGGTCCATTGCACGGAAGTCAATCGATCAGGGGGGAAAATTATTCGCCTGTTTCGTGGATTTCCGTGCAGCTTTCGACCTGGTGGACCGGGATCAGCTGTGGTCATCATTGGTTGGTTATGAAATACAGGGTGACCTGCTTGCATTAATCCAAGAACTGCATACAGAAAACTGGGCACAAATAATCCTGGATAAGGAGGGAGGATTGTCAAAGAGAATCCCAATTGGGAACGGATTAAGGCAGGGTTGTGTACTTGCCCCCCTATTATTCTCCCTGTTCTTAGCAGACCTGCCTCAAAAGTTGAGAGAGGTTAGAGGGGCTAACCCAAAACTGGGAGGAAACCAGATATCATGCCTTCTCTATGCTGATGATCTGGTAATTATGGATCAGACGGAAATTGGGCTCCAAAGAAAATTAAATCGATTCAAAGAATACTGTACCACCAAAAAACTAGTAGTAAATATGGAGAAAACAAAAATTGTCTGTTTTGGCAGGAAGAAAACAAAGTTCTCTTGGTACCTGGGCACAGTATTACTCGAGAGGGTAGCGGACTATAGATATCTGGGAATGTGGTTCTCTGGTACCCTGAAATGGCATACTCATGTACAAGCACTAAAAATGAGGGCATTGGCATCCGTGAAAGGTTTAAAAAGATTTAACAATACATACGGAGAAATGTCAGACAGACCGGTCTTGAAAGCCTATCAAGCAATGGTGCCCCCTCAATTCTTGTATGGAGCCGAAGTTATTTACTTAAGCTGTAAGACCTCCTGGGATAGAGAGGAGGGAAATATATTAAAAAGCCTATTTGGACTGCCCAAATCTTCTATGGTACAGGCGGCCAGACTTGAGTTGGGAACTACCTCGTGGGCGATAACCGCCTGTATGGCCCTTGTACGATTCTGGCAGAGATTGGGAACTGATGAGCTCCTCAAAATTTCTCAGTGGGCCAAAGTGGAAATTACAAGGAGCGACCTACCCTGGGCAAAAGAGGCTAGAGCATCAATAAGGAATGCATACAGGGCGCTCGATCTGAAGGTCTGCCCGCTACAAGATCATATAATAATAGGTAAGAGAGAACTAAGGCTCCAAGGCACCGAGATGTCCCACACTTATGACCGGGAGTACCTCTCACAAAAAAGCTCGGTAGCCCACATGACATCTGTCTGGGAGCTTGACCAGCACTTTCCATATGTGGACCGGCTACCAAGTCATAACTTAAGGCGGGAAGTCCTAAAAATGAGAATCGGAATAAACCCATGTTACGCGAATAATGGAGCCCGAAATCAAATGATAAGTTGTAACGGGTTCTGCACTTGCACTTTAGGCACTACCTGTAATATTATACACATTTTATTAGATTGTATGTGGTTTTTAGATTTGCGGAAGGAGATTTTATGTCCGATTTTTAAAAATTATAATATTACAAATAGGATGCAAGCCGCAAAATTGTTGATGGAAATTTAGAACTTAGACATAGCCTGTGCCTTGGGGAAATATATGAAAAAAGTTAAGGTATTCCTCAGTTGTACAGAGTAAGATCTAATAATATAGGTCCCTGACATCAAATAATGTGAAACAATTAGTCTTTAAAATAGCGCTGTATGATTAAGAAGATGATGTATAGATGTGAATTAAGTGTTTTTTAAATTAATTTTGATAACATCTCGATTTTAAAAATGATAGTTATGTATATGTATATTAAGATGTAATATGTTGATTGATACCGCCGTGCTATGTATTTTCTGTTGCTATTACTTTCCCTGTTTAGTAAGACAAGATGCAAATTGTACTTTTATGGTTGTAACAAACCAAATAAAGTTTGTTTTGACTGACTGAAAAATAGGGAGAGCCTAACTATAAACCAGGGAGAACCCAGAGACCTCTAAGCCTGAGCATTTGAGCTAGAAGCCATAGTATGGCTTTTAGCTTTTATCACCACCTACTCCAGCTACCACCTATGGTCATAAATACAGCAACAGTATTCCTATACGCAACTCTTCCTTCTATGTGAGGGTGGCGTCAGCGGCAGCAAGACCAGGGGGAGGAGGTAAGTTAATCTGCTGGCTACCATTACCCTGCTTATATTAACTCTGTATCTATGCAGTAAGTGACTTCTGTTCACTCCTTCCTCGGCATAACTGTGTGCATTGTTTCTTAAGTACTCAAGTACCCCAAGCTCTCCTCAGTGTTCTGAATAGCCTGAAGGTCCTTAGATCACTCTCTTGCATGACGGAGGAACAAAGGAGTGCTGAGGGGGTGTGGTGCATGGACTTTATCTAAACGGCACTAGCCTGTCACTGCGCCATCTGTAACTTCACCCCTAGCTCTCAATGGGGAAACATAAGACCAACACTTGTGCCAATACCAGCACGTCAACAGCTTCTTCAAACACAACTATGGATGCTTTCTTGACACGCGTAGTTGGTATTATTAGCAAAGAAATTTAGTAGGATGAGCACCACCTTTCTCTATCCTTGCAAACATCTGCCCCCCGGGCCTGGCACTCAATTCATCAAACCCACCAAACATAGATGAGAATTTGCGTAATCTATCTACAGCTACACCCGGAAAAAAAATCACAAAAATGGGTGAGCTCAGACTCTGCCTACATCAGAAATTACATCAGAAACCTTTGTCTACCCCCATGCTCAACATCACCCCGCCCTTTTGGAGTCAGAAGCCATGGTAGTAATACAACCGCCAGCCGATCAAAATATGCCTGGGGAAAAAAAAGAGGCAAGAGCCTGTTAGGAAATCCAAACACCTAAGGGTCAATGTTCAGTTTTTTTAACTCCCCAAAAGATATAGAGAGCTTTCTGGATCCTTTCTGGAACTTCCTTAAGGACACCATAATTGCTGTCCTGCAGACAAGCTTCAACCCTATCCTGGAGCACCTCAACACTATCGATCTGCAGCTCAAGAAGCTTAACCAACAGTTTATCCTCTGGAGAGAAATTGTCCATTTCAATACTCCATATCTTCTCCACACCGCTATAGTAAGATCGTTACAATGAGTTTCGCAAGGAGGACTACAGAACACACAGGATAGTACTCTGGGTAACCAAATTATTGAAAGCAGTTTTGCTCCAGGTTCAGTCCAAAATCACATCCCATATAACTACACACAACATTACCGTAGGGGAGAGGACCCTGGGCCCAGCAAAAAAATAAAACAACCTGCAAATAAATTAAGCTCTAATTCCACATAGGATCATTGAGGCACACTCCACCAGGAATGAATCAACTAGTAAGGGGCAAGAGAAGGGGCCAAACATACTTAATGAGAAAGGTTTTAACCAACCAATAGGCATTCGACCATACATCCCTCTAGAATGCACCCCATATATAATTGTGTTCGAAAATGTTCCTACCTTGGTTCATCCGCACACAGAATTGCAAACATCCCTTCTGAACAAAATGTCACACTGGCTACAAAAGCACTCTGAATGGTCCAGTGACCTCTCCAAAAAACATTATTTTGATGAGGAGGGTCTACTGGATTGGACTACAACCTAAGAGCTCACAGGGGACCTGTAGAATCATCAATTTTAACAGACCAAGCATGGGAAGGCCCATATTACATTCACTCAGCCAAATGTCACCATCCCAAGAGGCTATTCAAGTACTACTGCGGGACTTTTGCTACCTTACAAGGGCCCATGCCTCATTGCCATACAGTAATATTGATAACAGGTATCTGGGTACAGCAAATTATACAACTCTCAGCCACCACCTGAACTGCCCCTGCCTCTATTTAACAGGTTTATCCGTCTGGCCTCTTTAGAATAACTGGATTGACTACCCACTACAGTGCTCGATTAACCTCAACTGATGACAATACCTCACTCCCAGGACCAATTCAGCGGGCACCCCATTGTGCTCATCAACAAGAGGGGGATTTTGGTTTAATGTCTTGGAATGTGGCAGGTCTGTGATCCAAACTGGAAGTCCCAGAATGGCTGAACCTAGTGTGTAAATATCAAATAGTCTGTTTTCAAGAGACCTGGCTACTGGACCCACAGTATATAAGCAGCTTTGTGACCTTTCATGTCCCAGCAACCCCCTCAACAGGAGGGGCGAGCTAAAGGGTGATTGGCAGCATTTGTCTCCATGTCTTTGAAGGACTGGGAGATCTCTGAAGTGGTTACCACTCCGTTCTATCACATACTCTTGTTCACTCTGAAGAAATCTTGTGACCGACTACTGAATAACTAATATAATAACAAATTTGCTCCCGCAGAAACGAAGATCGTGTATCAGACAGAGGACACTTTGTGCAAGATTTGAATGACCATGGAAAGGAGGTATTAATTTTGTGGGTTGGAGATTTTGACGTAGAAATGAGTGGTAAGGGCTCCTACATAACGTGCAGAATCTGTTATCATTTTGGGTAACCCCTCAAGCACTTTAGACATGCCCCTTATGGGGATGAACTAAAGAGAGTGTCTTCTTTTTAACAATCTTATATGTGCACATGACTATAGAACGGGGACCCCCGCAATTTCTACATATATTGGGTCAGGGTCTAAATCCATTATAGACCATATACTAATCCCTAAAGAGCTGTTACCAGTATTGACTAGCTGTAAAATGATGACCTCATGCATGAGTGATCATAACCGCTCTCAGCAAACATCCACGGGACACAATAGGAATATTGATGGCCAGAAAAATCTACAAAGAGGCTATCTCAAAAAGGAAAGTAGAAATATGAGAGAAGGCCTGGGAGGAGCTAAGACCTGCTAGCGAACTGAAAGATCCCGAGCCTTCATGCAGGTAGTAAACTCTCAGACCCTTTTAGGAGAGTCCCTCCCAAAAAATTGAGTGTGTCATCCCAACTGATTCGCAGGTGAACCGCTTTTTAAAAATAGTTGTCCCAAAGACACTGAGACAATTTTTAAATGCTATACCCATTAGTGATCTAAGCTCTAATTGGGAATTAAGCAGATCTAATGAGGTCTCTGATGTTACTCTAGCAATTGAAAATTGCCCTTCCAAGAAAGCCCCAGGACCCGATAGAATGGGCTCTGCAAATATCCAATTTCCTAAGATCTGCAATCATCAGGCCTTTGCTTAAAACCTAGGTAGAGGCCACTATTTTCCCATTTTTAAAAAGGAAAAAAAAAGCCAGCCAGACTACTATCGACCAATTTTACTCCTGGATAGCACAGTAAAAATTCTAGTAAGTGTCATATTGGCCAAATTAGAAAGCTGGCTGCAGAGACTTAGGGCTATCAATTTGGGTTTTGGCCAGGCCTGGTAACAGTGGAGCAGACGTTAAATCTGTCCCTTATAGTCCAAAAATATACAAAGGTGAAAAAAAGGGTGTGTACAACTTGCCTTTATGGACCTAACATGTGCTTTTTATACAATTAATCACCCCAGATTATTGTCAAAAATGTCTGATTCAGGCATAGACTGGGAAATAATGTCTTCGCTGCATAGGCTCAATGCACGTATGACAGTTAGAGTGTGGTAAACCATGAACGTGGATCTCACAGAAGATTTTCCGTCAATAACAGGGGTTAGGGAGGGCTGTGTCCTGCCTCATTCCTCTTTTTAATTTATATCAATTCCCCTGTTGATCACCTTGTAAAGGCAGTAAAAGATATCACCAAAATCAATTCATGAGGAATTCCTGTCCTGCTCTATGCTCGAAGAGCAAATGGGCTCTAATCTTCGTTAGATGCTTTTTAGAATTTTATGGGCAACCTAGGATTTAAGAATAACTGAACCAAGTCATTGTTAATGAAATGTGGCCCAAAAATGTTCAAAAACAGAAAGTTTCTGCTTGGTTGAGAAGTTGAAGAAACCTCCCACTTCACTTACCTGGGCATCCCTATAGATATTGATTTTAATTGGAGGTTTTTACTGAATGTCAGAGTTTTACAATTTCAATGGGCAATTGGTGCAGTTTTTAGATTTGCAAAAAGGCTGGGACACAAACCCACAAATGAACTGCTATGTATTTTTAAAAGTAAATGTCTATCAGTTGCAACATATGGGGCAGGTGTCTGCAGACACGTAAACTGTAAAGCCCTCCAAACTGTACAGAATAAGTCTAAAAGAAGACTTCTGGCTATCCCACACTCCACTACAACATCATTTTGCCACAAGGAGGTAGGGCTAAGCTACCCGGAGGATCACACCAAATTACAACCCCTCTTACTGTGGCAGTGTATTTGAAAAAAAAACAGAAGCCCAATTATGTAGATCAGCGCTGTCAGATTGCATGAATCTGGACAATTGATTAGATATCCCTTCGCTCAAACCTGTTAAAAAAGGCTTTGAAAGTCTGGGCATCCCAGCTCTTTTCTTTTATCTAATATCTCCGCAACACACATAAAAAAAAATCTCTTTAATCAATGTGCACAAAATGCACAGCAAGGCGGTAGCCGGGAAGAGTGTGGAGTCAACTTCCAGGCTCCACTACTACTCCCAGCACTTTATTTATAGTTTATTATTGATGAAAGACAGAAGTTCTTACTTACAAGGTTTTGACTACAAACCATTCAATTGTTGGTGGCCTATCCCTTCAAAGGTACTTGGTTTTCATTTTTACCCCTCTGTCATTGTAAGATCCCAGCCGAACAAAGCATTTTACACTTTACAATATTTTGCACATTTTACCTACATCAACGAAGGCAAGTTCCTGCGCCCCATATTGCTTGCTTTGGATTCTAGATCCACATAGCAGCCTTTTCTTGCTTGCAGTGCCTGGGAAATAAAACTGTTCTTATTGCTGTTTTAAATGAAATTTAAAATTTCCTGAGACTACAATCTAAATATTGAAACTTTTCGGTATCTTGCTGCTATCACACTATTTAATGGACCTTATCTGAAGTCTTCGTGGTGTAATGTTTTCTCGCCTGACTTTTTAATCATCCATAAACCCCTTTGTAATGTGTATTTTATGATGTGACTTTTATGGCTCGGCTGAGCCGAATAAAGAATTTGATTGATTGATTGTATGAACTAAATAATAAAATTAAAAGAAATACACAAAAGAATAATATGAAACAACAATATTAAATACAGTAATATTTTAAACTATGCAATTATAAAAAAAAACGTAAAATATGATACTCTTATCTGCAATAATATAATCAATGATATTCTTGCCATTGCAACTGTAATGCTGTAATATTCTTGTGTCACAATATTTTTTCTTTAATATTTTGGCAAAATACCTTTCCACTGGGGCCAGGGGAAGGAAGGATATCCTGATCCTGTAAACCAAATGCCCAAACAGTTGTAAGAAGAACAATAAGAAATTCCCATGTTACCTGACAACAAGTTTTCTGTATATCTGCATTTTAGACTACCAATCATTATGCTAGTTTTATTCATATTAATGCTTGACATATTAGCAACATTGTACTGATGGAGGACACTAAGTTAATAGGGAAAGCAAATGCTGGGTATTTCTGTTTACTAAAAGCATACCATCAACATATTGAAGGATTTATATGGCCCTCTGACCTGTACATCCAGGGAAAGCTCTCATGGCTTAAAGAGCACTCCTGTTTGAAAATTGCCACAGTGCTATCTCCGTCAGTCTGTTTTCATTCTGTGCTTGCTGTCTTTCTTTAACTTTAACATAAAGTGTGAAGTTCATAGAGCACAGGATAAAATGCTGATGACATCATAGCCGACAAGTCAGTAAGCTGACATGTTTTTTTGTTTATTTTAATGGGTACAGCCATTGCATTGTGGCTCCTTGCATTGTAAGCGTATTGTTTATAAGGATGAATGCTTAAAGACAGAGGGGCAGATTTATGTTAACTGGCGCATCCCCAGGTATGTGCCAGTTAATGTGCGCCACAGTGCGCCATAGCTCCGCCACCCATGGTGCGCCGCATTTACAATGCGGCGCACCATGGTGCAAGGCAGGGAAGATGCGTGACGCATCTTTCGGCGTTCGGGCGGCGCATTGCTGGAGTCATGTCGCAAGTGCGACATGACTCCTGCAATGCACAGGGGCCACCCCTACATCACATGGTGCATCACCCTTACGCCTGCTTCAAGCAGGCGTAAGGAATTGACGTAGAAAGTGACTCCGTGAAATCTTGTAGATTTTACTGATTCACTTTCCAGGGGCGTTCCTGCGACGGAACGCCCCCCCCCGCACCGGAACGCCTACATGAAACCTGACGCAGGTTTCATGTGGCGCAGGGCCTTACACCGTGACGCATCTCCATAGATGCGTCACGTTTTAAATGCCTCGTAGGGATGCGCCACGTTTACGCCGCCTTGCGTGACGCAACAGCGGCGTAAACGTGGCGCAAGGGCCTCTTAAATCTGCCCCAGAATACGGAATGAGCTGACGTATTTTGCTCTATGTTAGTTTACTCTGACAGTAAGCTTCATGCCTCCAAACCTTGTTTTATTTTATAAATATTAGATAAAATCACTGGTCAAATGGTATTAAAAAAAACTGGATTTAACCATTGATTAGGAAAGGTCTGTGCACCAGAACTATCGCCAGAGGTCACGTTGGATTACTGAGCACCCAGCTCTTAGTCGGAGAGTTGATTTCAGAAGCTGTGCTGAATGTGTCCTTCACCTAAATCACATATCCAGTTTCTGTGGCACAACTCTGATAAGAAATAGGTGCAACCAGCTATTCAAAGCTATGCTTTGCGATCATTCCAAGAGACTCACAAGGCACATTTAGTTATTTAATTATTTAGCAATTGTTTAGCATTGAGCTTAAAAATGTATTTAGGGTGTTAGGATGCCAGAAATTAGGGATGGGTGTTACTCACCTAAATTGCCATTGAGTAATTATGTGAAATTTCAGGAAAATTACACAAGAGTATGCAGAATTATGCAAGGAGTGTATCTGCATTTTTTCTTAAGAATAAAAGTGTTAAATGCAACAGAATAGGAACTGCAGCAGCCAGCAGCCACTCACGATCTGTTGGGTAGTTTTGCTAACAGTGTGCGAAACTCCCTTAATTTGCAGTAGAAAATGTACTTGAATTACTGCAAAATGATGTGAGATTATGCATAATCATGCAAAAGGCATTCCAGACTCAAAAAATTACCCAAATGGTTCAGATAAAAATTCAGTGTAATTTAAAAATGATTTCCATTCATGCGCATCAAAACACTGCCACTCACATCGGGATCTGTTTTGGCTCAAAAACTACCCAAACGCTCCACTCTGTAAATAATTCACCTGACATTTTTCTGGAACGCCCACATTAAACAAACTTCCACTTGTATTCAAAATAGTGATGCTAATGTTCATGTTTGCAGTTTTGCTAAAAAAAATTACCTGAGTGGGCTTCTTGGGTAAAGAAAATCTACCTGGAAAGCAGCTTGCATTAAAAAAATTACCCGAACAGTACATCTTGTGGTAAAATTTCTGGCTCAAGGATTGCGATGTGGTGTTATGGCATAGTCTTGATAAATTGGAAAAACTTTTGGCAGTGTAGATAAAATTTCAACCATGCTTAATTTTTACCCCAAATCACTCCAGATTATGCAAATAGTCTAATTGCGTAATTTCCAGTAAATTACGAAATAACTCCGATTACTCCAGTTCAAATAAAATGTTGCTTACACCTACCATATACTCACCAACTAAGATTATGTTATTCAGAAAAAAATGATTGTTTGGATTGTTATTGTGTCCCTAAACTTGTCTAGAGGAACACACAGTGGATAGAAAACACTGCCTACGAAGGATTGCTCAGCAGGCTAGGGTTAGAGTTGGGGTCCAATTGGCTTTTAAATTCATTATTGATGCATTGAACTAATTCCGTGCATCAGATGCTAGGAATCCGACCACTGCCTCCTAGGGGACCCCCTCAATTTTCGTGTCACTTCAAAGATCAGCGGTGTAAAGGCATAGCGTTTTCACCCCTAGCCCTTCTGTCATCTGACAAGTCTACGCACATAATTTTTGTGGCAAAATACAGTTGAAACATCAAAGAAAACAGACCACACTCTTTTTTTGTGGGAAAACATTTGCAAGTTTATTCATATTCTGTTATGCAGTACACAGGTAATGTTAACTTACGGGTGATCATACGAGCGCAGTGCCATTTTGGACTAACCGCTGACATCCAACCTGAAAAAATCTCCTGCCGCCTGGAATTAAAGTGCCTTCTTATTATTAATCTGGTGCTGTATATTTTGCATTGGGGCTGCGGCAAAATGCTTTTAATAGTTGTTGTACCCATGCCACCACTAAGCAAGGTGAGGCCATCCCCTAGCTGTCAGAATACCCACTGTCTCTTATGGGACAAAGCGGTTGCTGTCACGTTCTGCTCAAGGTCCCCTTTGGCCTGAGGATCTCATATTTACCGGCCCCATCTTCACTTGATGGGGTATTCATCACTTTTTGTATTAGATTCACCCTATAACTCCGCTTGCAATGCTGTACAGTGATTGGCTGCTCCTCCTAGTTCCCATGTGCTTGCCGGGTGGGTGAGTGGCAAATCACACTGCTTCTGGCCACAAAAAGAGGAATATCCAGGTGTAGTGCCCACCAAAATACCCCACTTATCTCCCGGAAGTGATGTCATACCTGGGGTCACAGGGAGGCAAGATCTCACACTTGCAGTAGCCTACTTCGAGGACAGGTGACCACAGAAAAAATACTAGCCTGGGCAATAATTATACACGAAGGGGTTTTATGCTCTAATGTCCCCCTGCGGGTGATGTGGTCATCTACCACACATTAAGAGGACCAATAAACAACTTTGTTTAAGGTACCTTGTTGTTGCAATATTTTTGGAAATATATTTGCAATTGCCTACCTTGACTCTGACCCTGATATATGTATATAATTATTTGAAGGCTCTAATTAGTGGGTCTGTGATGCCTCAATAGCTAGGCTTCATCTGAAGGAGAGTGCAACATACACTGTGTAAAATTGTTACTTAATGTATAGAACAGGCATAGAGGTGTACCCTTAAGGCATGCTTTGCCTGATATATCATTTAAAAGAATTTCAGCATGTTATCAGAAAAATCCACATTATGAGGCTTATTTACAAGCTCTTTGCACCACTTTTGAGTCATTTGTGACATGGGAAAAGTGATACAAAAGTGGCGCAAGGGGCTTGTAAATCTGCCCATCAGGGTCTACAGCCATCTCATGTAAAGACATTTTCAAGAGCCCATGCCCCAGCGCTGTTAATAAAACCTCAAAATAGATGCCTGTGTCATTGTCAAGCAACTCAATTAGATGAAAATGTAATTGTCTGAGCAATCTCTATTTTTATATAAAGAGTGTAACATTGAACCATTTCAAGACTCTGAAATCAAGGAGGAGTCAAAACAGGAGTGACACAATGATGTTAAACAGGTTTGCCCAAAAAAGGTCTGCTTTAAACAGCAGCAGGAATATCATCTGGCACAGCGGCCCTTGCTGTCTTGGTCTTTCTCAGGCTTTCCTTTATCACCAGGGCTGCCAGGCGTGAAACTATGGAGCAATTTGTTGCTGGTTTGTAACAACAAATCTAGCGGGATATGTATAAGGAAGTTGCGGAGTGCTGTGTTAGCCTCCTTGGCTTAACGCCGCTCTGCACCACTTCTGAAACGCAAGTCTGCACCATATTTACTAGAATGTGGTGCAGCCTTGCATTTCCCCCTGCAATGGCGCTAGGTTTAGCAACTTAGCACGAACGCAGGCACCCTTGCACCATAGTGTAAGGGTGTCTGCGTGCAGGGGAGAATTTTTATTTGCAGGAAGGTCTCCCTTCCTGCACATAAACAATCCAAAAATGCCATTTTGTCACTTTCATGTGTGCTGC
This sequence comes from Lissotriton vulgaris, assembly GCF_964263255.1. NCBI lineage: Eukaryota > Metazoa > Chordata > Amphibia > Caudata > Salamandridae > Lissotriton > Lissotriton vulgaris. The sequence continues at coordinate 1,358,843,807 of NC_141687.1, forward strand.
TTCATGCAGCACACATGAAATTACAAAATGGCATACCTTCCTGTACATAAACAAACCATGACATTTTGCTTTTTCCATGTGTGCTGCACAAGAAAACGAGGAGAAATAATGCATGTTTCTTCATTTTGCCAACTTGAGACTAGGATTTACCTGCACTACAAAAGTGGAGTTTGTAGGAATTTCATAGTCAGACAATATTTTTTTTGTCTGTATCACACTCTTACAACACAGGCGCTGGCAGCCTATTGTAACATTTAGCTCTTAAGCTCCTTTCATCTTGTTTTAGATCCAATTTGGAAAATTATGTCCTTTTTTCCATTCCATAATTGAACTTTAAGCAGCTTGAGAAACCGATGTCTACAATTTCATCTTATGTGCCAAAACGTCTAATGTTGCAATTTAAAAACGTTTTTTCCATCTTAGAGCAAAGCAAATCTAGCTGGGACCTGATCAGAAAGCTTCAGCAACTCCAAAGTAAAGTACCACATGTCCACAATGGAAAATTTTTAAAAATCATGGCGCGAAAGTGGCAAAACACAAACGTTCTCACGTTAAAAATAAAAAATATTACATTTCATATATCGTGGAGGAAGTATTTGCGGTACGGTAAAGTGCTCAAAACTAAAGTTGTTTCTCCTTTTCCTGTGAGTCGTACACTTCATGATCAATTAATTCATAGGAAATTTCAAAGCATTAATCCCATAGAAGGAAGACAAGTATTAAGTATACATTTTGCCTGTCATACGTTTCTGAATATATTAATTAGTGTGATGTCCATACATAAAACTAGTTTATTTCTATTTACCTAAGCTTTTGGGTGTTTCCTCACAAAACATTAAATATATATATTTAAATTGATAAAACACTCTTTTAATGTACCTTTTTTAAATCAATTTTCTTTCCCATTTTACATATTTGCTTCACTTGTTTCTTCTTCTTACTCTCCCATGAAAGAGGTTATAGGTGTGCTCATTTTCCAAAGGCATGAGAGTGTCTACTGAAAACAGATACGTAAATAATCTACTTGAAAATCTAAGATTGAGGCCTGCACTTACAACATTTTAATCTACAACTACTAGTTCCACCTTTTCTGGTTTAAATGTTACTTAAGCTTGAAAACTACTCTGTAAACCAGACCCAGTGTTCTGCATTTGCTTTTCCTCAATACACTGCCTTGTTTGATGTATGTAGGCACTGTCAGACAATGGTAATAATGCATCTGTCTTGCCAAATAAATTAATCAGTCTAGGAGAATAGCATTGCGACCATCACTTTGTGTAAATGTAAAATAATGATATCCACAGACGTAATCAATTTCTAACCTATCCCATCATTCAATTCTGAAGTTTGAAATGTTAGGACTAACCGAAAGGCAGATTTAACGTCTATCAACTGGTGTTTTAACTGTCTTTCAATTAAGAAAATTAGCTAATTTACTAGATGGAAAACGTTAATAAAGGACACTCATTGGTTGAGCTCAAATGAGCTTGAGATAATGGATCATGTCCCTTCATTAAGGCATCTCAGAGCAGTCAACTGTGCATTTAATGTTTATCAACAAAGTCAATTGCCAGATAATGACTGCCTCTGATGGTTGTGTTGCTCACATTAAGTTATTTTGACTCTCCAAATATGAGAACATTGCAATAAATCTTTAGAAGGGAAACCCTTTCAAGAGAAAACCAATGTACCACATAATGATCTGTGTAGAAGGGCAGTTTAAATTGTCTGAATACAAATATGCACACAAAAAATTGAAAGATCACCAATTGGGAACTGTAGTAATTTTTAATGTGTGTTCCCTACCCACTTATAAAGATATATTTTTACTTCCCTTGTTTATTCTCAATTGAATGCTATTGTAAAATGACCTTGGCAACACGTCTCCACTGTTAGCAATGTTCTAAGCAATAAAACATTTCCAAAGACTACCACACGCTTTTTGTGGATGATGTAAAAGTTTGTCTCCTCTCCTTCCGTAGACTGGAATGCAGGAATTGAAGATAGATAAATAGATGATGAATGGATGGATGGGTGGATGGATTGATTCACCAAAGGAAGACAGGTCTCTGTACATTCTTGCTGGTGAGAGGCAACATAACTGCCTGTACTTAATCAGAGTCACATCAAAAAGTACAAGGGAAAGATGAATTGTCCTTGGCGAGAGATTGTATGGCTACATTCACAACCTTTAATGTCATTATATAAATCTATATCTGCACAAAAGACACAGACTGGAAGTGTTTAAGACATTGCCTACATATGTATATAATTGAATAACCTACTACGTTTATATCACCACAACAGCTTAGCAGCTGAATTGACCATATGAATCCCAATTGGTGCCTCCAAAGAATAAAAACTACCCAGCGCCAAGAGACCTGTTGATGAACGTGCGCTCTACAAATTCTCAATAACATAACATACCATGAATAACCATAATGATAAATATCACTCTAACTAGACCCTCTTACTGCAAGCCTAACCCTAACCATAACTAAAACTATACCCACAATCATTACACTAATCCTAACTCTTACCTTTTCTTTAACACTCTAACTCTTAGTGCCTTACTAAGAGCTTGGCGGTCCGACCACTCAAACATTGTGGCTGCCAGGTCATCCGACTACCATATTACCAGTATACAGCAGTGCCTGTGGTGCGACTGTGGAGACCATGCGGTTGTGATAGTTACTTTTCCATGTATATCGATGCTGTGTGAGCATTTCCACTGCATGTATCAGATGCACACATATGCATGATACATGTGGAAAAATACCTCCTACCCATTTCCGAAATTAGGCTCATTTGTAGACAGTCCAGGCAATGGGTATATGGTATTAAATGACCCACCTGTACATCGCTGAAAAAAGGGTTGCAATCCTTAGGATGAAGATGCTGCTTTGAAGGGGGGACCTTAAGAAAGGGACCCACATGAAACTTAGACCGACACACCAAGAAAGGAGAGAGTGTGCAGCGCAAATCCTCTGTTTCTGCTGACTTGAAGCTGGTTGTCCCACCGCTGCAGTCAGCTCGTCGAAAAGCCAACTCGCAATACAGAAGGTGGTGAACTCCCTCTGTACCACCCTGTGGCAGTTTATTTTCCCTGACGACAACCGTGTCGATCTGCAGATGGCTGGCGGTGTTGGTGGTTCAGCCATTGACTTTGCAATAGCAATACGCACAACTCGTAATACAGCTGTCAGACCACCAAGCATACAAAGGTCGGACCGTGGGGACAGCAGTTCATGGACTGCCAAACTCATAATAAGGCCCTTACACTAACACTAACTCAAACATTAGGTATAGTACTTATCTCAAAACAGATTACAACCCTACATTCTACCTTAACATTAAGGCTAACTGTAATACTAACACTTACCATAAATTCATACCTACCCTCTACCTTAACACTAATCCCAAATCTAAGCTTTAATATGCACTAAACCTAACCCTAAACCAATCCATAAACTTTTCACTAATAATATCCCTATGATTAAAATGATCCATTACCCTAATCTTAATCACAAAGCTACGCATTACGCTAAGCCAAACACTACATCTTACACTAGGTCTAATTTTAAGTCTTTTCTAACCCTAAGTCTAATAGTCATTTCTGAAGCATTTTGTGTTTGGTTGACGGGGCTGAATACCTGTCTCGAGCAATAACCACAGTCACTGACTGGAAGAACCAGAAAAGTCATTTTTTAAAAACCTGTGCCTGACCCTCTGGTAGCTCGGCACAAAAGTAGTCAGACTTAACTTAGAGGCAATTTGTAAAGTATTAATGCAACACGCAAACAGTAATAGGGTGAAAACACCACACAATAAAAATCCCCACCAATGTAACAAAATAGAGTACATATTAATATTTAAAACCAGACCAAAATGACAACAATCCATTCAGTAGAATAGAAGGCATGGTCCAGTTGCAGGTCTAGGCAGGCCCATTGCATTAGGTCAGCTGGGCAGTTGCAGGGGTGCCCCTAGAGCTTTTTGTGTCTTGGAATGTCAGATAGGCAATCAGGCAGCTGACCCTAGGAGTCACACTGTCTGGAATGAAGGTAACAGGTTCAGTCTTCCTTCTCAGGAGTCTGGCAGGTCTCAAGCAGCATGGCAGTCCTTCTTCTGTAGCATCCACAGGTCCAAGAGTGTACTAAAGCATTGTTTGAGGGTCCTATTTTTATACCTGATGCCAGCTTGAAGTGGAAGAAACTTCTAGTGTTTTCCTCTTCACATATATTGTTCTGGAATGTCTTTCCTTCCAATATGTCTGAGGTGTCAAAAGGCTAGTGAGAAGTACTTTGTGATGAGTGAGCACCTTGGAAATGTAAGTGAGGCTGTGCACAGCTGTCAGTCCCATCCTGCCAACCCGATTCCCCCTCTGAGTCATTACCTGGGGGGATAATACAAAGGCCAATTACAATTTTTCATGCAACCCAGGACACAGGCTGCGAGCACCAAATGTTTAGAGCAAGAAAATGCCACATTTCCAAAAGTAGGAAAGGAGAGAGTGGTTTGGACATGCGTTAATGGTTGATGCATTCATAAATAACCACCTTAAATTCTGAAGTGGTGCTTTCATTCCACCTTTTCCTATTTTATTTTAATACAAACATGGTCGACATTTCATGTCATAGAGGAAGATACTACACAGTACAATTCAACACAGGCAGTGCATGTGATTATAGTTTTTCAATAATGCGACATGCCATCTAAAGCTAGACCACACAATGATTAAAACAGGCTTAAATTTCCTGTTTGCATGCAGTGTTATTCCATGAACTAGTAGTGGCTACTGCTAGCTGGAGGGGATCGACACGTTTCAGAACCCTATTCAAATTCAGGGTTCTCCTCAGGGTCGCAAATTGTGCTTGCCTCATGAATATTGATGAGGTGTGCAATTTTCAACCCCATTGGGAATTTCTAACAGTGTCTGTGACACTGTTGTACATTGCATTTTGCGAGTCGCAAAGCGTCACAATTTGTGTGTCGCAAAATGTAAGGGTCGTAAATCTGGCCCTAACTTCCCAAAACACAGAAAAAAACAAGTTGGACTATCATATAATACACTACCTTTATCAACTCCTGAAAGTTAGAAGACAGAGATAAAGTTAGAGATAATTTTGCAGGACGTTTATCCTGTGACACATTGGACCATATGAGCAAAGAAGTGGCGGAATGAGGCGTTGGCATTTACGACTTAACGCCGCACGCCGCCACTTCAGAAACACAAGGCTGCAACATATTTACAAGAATATGGTGCAGCCTTGTGTTTCCCCTTGCGCTGGCACTAAGTTCAGCAGCTTAGTGCCAATGCAGACACCCTTGCACCATAGTAAGGGTGTCTGCGCGCATGGGAAGATTGTTTATATGTAGGAAGGTGTCCCTTCCTGCATATAAACAATCTTTAAATGCTGCGTTGTCACTTCTATGTGTGCTGCTTAATGCAGCACACATGAAATTTACCCACATTGTTTATGTGCAGGAAGGGACACTTTCCTGCACATAAACAATCCAAGGCGTTTTGCTTTTTCCATGTGTGCTGCACATGAAAAAAACAAACAGGAGGAGAAATAAAGCATTTCTCTTCATTCCGCCAAGTTAAGACCAGGTTTTCCGCCACCCTTGTAAATAGGGGGCAGCATCAAAATCAATGGGTGCTGCAGTGGAGTACCCACCGCAACACCCACTGCCCACCCATTTCATGCTAAGCATAGGATGCAAGGGGGCCTTATTTACAAGGCAGTGTTAAGCCACGTTAAGTGGCTTAACGCTACCTTGTAAATAAGGCAAGGCCCCTATCCCCACAGGAACGTCGGAAAAAGTATTGTTGCTGTGGCGATAGGAGCTTGTTTATATGCCCCAGTAGATCTCGGTGCTCAACGCATTGACCTACAAAGCTATCTCGTAATTATTCATTGCATTGTATTTCCCCCGTCAGAATGCGGCGTGCACTGTCCCAGTACGTGTCAAGTTAATTTGTGAAATCAACATGTGGTACCGGTTCCTTTATGCTTCCAAACTAATGTCTGAAACAATTTGCGGTGTTATACCGAGACCAGAATACCAGAGAAGCTGTTGAATGCAATTTTCTTGTGTGACATCCTCAGCATTCTATTGCACTAACAATGGACGGCAGATTCCCTTTTCTCTGGAGCACAGAGCCAAGACACTGATGCTCATTGTGGCGGACGGAGCCAGACACAGCCTACAGCTGTCCATTCTGTTTTTTTAAATTCTTGGTCATTGTGTGAAGTCTAATTAAAGATCCGTCACACAAAAGGATTGTGGACTTTCTACACTTGCGGATCCGCCTGCCTTTTACAGATACCACACCTTTTGTACGGAGAGCTCTTTATTGCTGAGAGGCTTCCTGTAGAGATATTCACAATTTTGTGTGGTTGGGCACCGTCCATTTAGTACCCACTCTGTGTTGCATTGTACATTTCAAGATCGGATTCTCCTAAGAGTGCAATCACTGGAGAAATACGTTCTGCCCTAACTGTTACATATGGTTCTGTGTATGTCACTTTTCTTTCAGCCAGATAATCTTTTAATTCGTTATTTTCAAAACAACGTATAGCGCCGAGGTAACCTTGTTTTAATGTAATGGCTATACTACAGCTAACGAAGAATCTATGGCCGCAAAGATAACATCCGGGCTTTTGGAGTCTCTGAATGTTCAAGTAATATTTTCATTTATTGAAGTTATTATTTTTATTTTTCCAGTTTTTTTTTTACCATGAACTTGGTTTGCCCAAGGTCATTGCGTCGATTTACTTGAGAACCACACTACAAATTTGTATCTACTTTCTATTTTATGCCATTGAGGAGATAATTGGTTTGTGCAGAATCATAATTTGGTGAAAGTATTAACTTTGTGAGTTGGTGTAGAGACTCAGCCATGGAATGCCAGCACCAAAACCGGCAGCTCTGGTGTTAGGCCATATCTCTTGTAAGAAAAAAATCCATAAAAGTCCTTGTTAGCCAAACTTCTAGCCTTTCTGGGTTTCAAAGTGTTTTGGGAGGGATTTGGGCAAAAAAGAAGATGTGATCATACTATGGGTGTGACTTTCAGTCAGGATAACTGTTTACTGCACGTGATTCAGGCCTATAACCGGGGCTGAGGTGCTTATTAGGTGAGGTAGATACCTTAGGGCCTATTCATGAAAAGTCACCTAGCACCTTCCTGCACAAAAACAATCCTGAGATTTATGTTCTTCTATCTATGTGTGCTGCAGAAGAAAGAGAAAGCAATGTGGAGGAATAAAGATATTTTTCCTTGTTACATCTCTCCTCGAAGGTGTAACTTTTTGGCACATTCCGAGGATTACCAGTTCTTGTAAATCTGGGACTGCATCATAAACCATGGTAGTTGCATATGAACACCCACGCAACGACAAAGGAATGCCTTCCCAGGGTGGAGTAAGGCAACGCAGTGAATTGGGCTGTGTTGCCTTAATCTAAAATTAATGTTTGGAGGGGCTGTATAAAGAAGGCAGCACAACATTTGTGTAGCTCTCTAAAAGAAGAGTGGAATTAAAATGATAGCAAGAGTCACAATTTCCACATGGGATACAATTGTGAGTCAGAAACGTCTATCTGCTAGAACTTTAGTAATACTTTTAGAAGCTTTTTTGGGGGGAGGCTAGTGCTAGAAAATGGGGCCCTGGTTTACTAAAATGCACCGCAGGTGATCATACAACAGTTCAAGGTAGATCATGGTGCTAAGAAATGCATTTCAGCACAAACGACAATGCTGATTAACTTTTAAATTCAATAATGTTTTTTTGGAACGAAGGTTGATGCGAATATATTGATAAATGGTCTTGCATCACATAGTGCGACATCCCAGATCATCTAAGCAAAGTGGGTGTAGCAGGGAAGGAAAACCATAAACAACCTTCAATTTCACACTAAGCCAGACCAATACAAGTCACAAAAGAAGTACTACGTGGTTTTGCATGGAATCCTATCACCCAATGAAAAACAGATGTGAATAACGTGTGCAAACGAAAAATTGTGACATGTTTCTGTGTTACACCTGTAATTTTCTTGAATAGCAAATATTACACAATTGGTTCTTAGGCAGTTATCTGTCAAGGCCAGAATGGGGAACTAAAAGTAGCCCTGGCACAAATGGTCAAACATGACCCGCTTCCTTCGTTCCTTCTCTTATTCATGAACGTATTTTCTATGCTTCTCCCCACTCTCTCTAATCGCTTTGTATCTACCTGCCCTTTCCCTCCCTTCGCCCTCCCTCCCCTTCTCTCTTTCTTGAAGCCTCTCCATGCCTCCTGCAATTAACCATGGGGAGCTGGAGAATGTAACTGAGGCACCAGGAGCCTCCCTGGACTTTCAAAACTGGCCTCCAAGGGCTCGAGCCCACCAGGGAAATGCCAGGTGGAATAACAGGCTTGTTCAATTCCGCTATCTGTGCATCTAAATTTGTACTTTAGGCTGATCTACGAGTGCAAAACTCGTGCACTGCTCAAACATCTTTGCACTATGATGCAATGTTATTGTTTTTTAATATAGCACAGCCACTGCTTATTTAGCACACATATAAACCATGACACCATTATCATGCAAAACATTCTAAAATGATGCAACACTATTTGTTCATGTCATTGCCGCAGTTTCTTAGTAAATCTTTGTCTCATCCTCATGACGGGTCAACTTTATGGCCTGACTGAAATCTAGGTCTTGCTTAAGACACATGAGAATGCCTAAAAGTGGCCTTTGTGTCATCATTATAGCTGGGAAACTCTACATCCACCTTTAACAGGGAATGATTCATGCGCTACCTAAATACATTAAAAAGGCTGGATGAAAAATATAACAACAGCAGGTCTGCACCAAACACCAATGCTTGAATGCAGGCAGATTTTCCAAAACAAATTGTAGACTACACACTACACTGTATACTACATCAAAAATAAAGATGAATGATAGTCCAATCTTACTTGTCATTATCATCATCATCAAAACTTTCTTTAGGCTATCAAAAGCCATACAGGTACATTTAAGACACATCATAGTATGAATAGACATGAAGAACAGTTACAAAATTCGAAATAGACAATCCATACAATAACCATAAAGTGCTATGCACACACATAAAAACTGGCAATATATGAAATATCTGGCTCAATAAAAAAAAGCAGATTATTCACATGTGCATAGAAGGGCCAGCCACATAACCCCCAGAAACTTGGCTACATCACAGGCATAGAGGGGCCATCTGATCTAAGTACACGAAGAGCAGTGCTGTGGCTACTTGTACCTAACTCTTTGCATAGGGATGCAAGCCAGTGGGAACAAGCCCAGGCGTAAGAGGGACAAACAAAAAAAACATGGGTGACCATTTCTTTTATATGATCACACACAGCACATGCTGGCGAAGCACACAGCTCATGCCGGGAAAACACAGCACATGCTGTCGAAGCATAAAGCACATTACCCCCAGGTCCCTTATGTCCTCGGCCCATTCATTACTAATGGAGATTACTATCTCCTGACAGAAAATAAAAACAAGAGGAATGCTGGGATATACCTACTGCCCCTCCCCCCGGGAGTATAAAGGTAGTACCTACCCAGCAGCCCTCCTGTTCTTTTTTTCTGTCTTCGACAGAATGGCTGATGGATGCTGTTGGTGTGGGGGACTGCACCTGCTCCTGCTGGGCTTGAGTGGCGTTCGGTCCTCCTATGGCTCCTCCTGTCCGGCTGCCTGGCTTCTCGGGCAGGGGTGTGGTTCCTGTTGTGTCTCCCCCCCGGCATGCCGGGCTTGCTGGGGGGGGATTGACTTCTTTGCAGCCTTTTCCCGGGTTTCCGGCCCTTTGCGGCTGGTGCGCCGCCTCCCGGTTCCTTCCGGGTCGCTGAGCGCGTCTCCCCGAGCCTGGCCGGGTGGGAGACGCGCTGCGCTGATGTCTCGTTCCCGGATTCGGCTGTGGGTGTGGGGGCCTTTCTGGAGCTGCTCGGGCCCCCGCTCCGGGTGAGTCCCGCTTTGCGGTGTTTTTTTTTTGCTCCCCCTGTCCATACATTGTGCCGGTTTTGCTGTTGGCCGCTGCAGCCGAGTTTTGTCGGACGGCTGCAGCGTGTCTTGCCGGTTGCTCTGTCTCTGCTGTGCTGCGCTGCTGGCTTTCTGTCTCCGTGCAGGTTTTGCTCTCCTGCCTCGGATGTTTCGTGGCTACCACTGCGGAGTCCTGCCTGGGGAGACGGCGTTTCTCGGGCGTTTTTCTTGGGGTGCCTGTGCAACTTGCCTCGGATGTCTCCTGCCTGCCAATGCTGTCTCCTGCCTGATGATGCGGCGTTTTTCTCGGCTGTTTGCTTGTGGTGCCTGTGCCTGTAACGTTCCTGCACATGCTGCCGGCTTATCCACGTTTGCTTCCAGGACCATTGTGTATTTGGTGTGAAGGAGCGAGGCTGCCGCTGTGGCCTGCCGGGGTGCGTGGTGCTCGGTCTCCGGCTGCAGTGCCCTGCCATAGGAGGTTGTCAGGTCCGTGGGAATTCGAGCCCAAGACCTGCCGAGGCGGGGAATCGAGCCCTGGACCCACATCATGTACTTTGCTGTTGTCCTTGTGCTGGATTTGCCCATCCTCTTGAGTTTGTCGTGTTGGCGGGGTTTCCTGTGTGTTGCCACTCTCTGCTCCCGACGTCGGTGTGATGTTGGCCTGTGACTCTCTGTCCAGGGTGCACACTGTACAGTTGTTTGCTTTGTGCTGCCTCCCTTTTGTGGTTATGCACTGTTGGGAGCGTGTTTGCTGCGTCAGTTGCGTGGCTGCTGGGCCGATGCTGTACCTTACTCTCATCTTGGGGGGGGGGGCTACCTCTGTGGTGGGGCTGCTCTGTCCCTGCCGCTCTGACCTTCGACTCGCCGCGCTTCTTGGTGGGGCGCTGGGCTTTGGGTCTCGGTTTCTGGGGTGTGTGCGCTGCTGCCTGCCGTGGCCTGTTCTTTGGCCCCTGTTTTGTTATGGGTCTGGTGGCTCTGTGATCCTCTTCCCTTCTGGGTGTGGGGTTTCCTTGACCTTCCTGTGCACTTGTTGTGCGGGGGTCTGTGTGAGTGGCTGTGCGGGGTGCTTTCCTTGTTATCCCTGCTGCCTGTTCCGCTGCGGCTGGGTGTGGGTGCCTTTCTCCTTGTCGTGGGCTCCTCACTGCCGTGTTGCTGCTCGTCCGCCTCCTGGGTTGCCTTGGCTGGCGCTTCCTTTCGCTGTGTTGGTTGGCGCTTTGCCCTCTGTAGGTCCTCCGGTCCCCTGTGCGGCGTTTGGTTGGCCTCCGCTCTGGCGGTTTGCGCCTCTGTTTGGTATCGGGGCTTGATTGTGGGCTCTGTGCTACCTTCCCTTTTGGGATTTCCTGCTTCTGCTGTTTCGGGGGTCCGCGCTCCCTTCGGCTGACCCCGGTTCTCCAGTGGTGGACGTTCCGTGGGTCTGTTCCCTTGGTTCTCTTCTTCGAGGGTTCCCCTGCTCTTGGCGCTCTGGGGGTGTTTGCCCTTTCTGTTTCTGGCTTGGGTTCCGGTCGCCTCTGTGGTGGCTGGTTCTTTTTGCTGCTCCTGCCTTTGCTTGCTCGTGGGTTCCCTGTGTGGTTGGGGTTTCCCTGCCTGCTGGTTTGCGCCTTGCCCTCTGGTGCTCTGGTGCCGGTGTCTCTTCTTTTCGGCGGCCTGTTTGGGTTGCCTTCTGATCCGGCTCTCTGCCCCGTCTGGTGCTGGGTCGTTGTTCCTGCTTCTTGGGCCGCTGCACGGTGGGTCCTGTGGGCTCCCCTCGTTCAGGTTGGCCTGCCGTCCTGTTCTTCCTCGGTGGTCTTGCCTCCTCTGCAGGCTGGCTGTTGTGGCCTCTGCCCTGCTTGGGGGTCCTGGTTCTTCCCTTCCGGGTTCCTGGTCCTGTCCCTCCTTTGCCTTGGCTGCGCCTGGTTCCTCTCGTGGGTGCCGTTGGTTCTTTGGGGTGCTCTCTCCCCTCTGCCTCTGCTTGGGTGGCTTTTTGGCAGCCTTGGGTGCGGCGGTTCTGCTCCTCCCGGCCTGCTCCTGTTGTCGGGCGTGGTGCGTTGTGGGGGCCTGCTTGGTCCTTCTGGTGCTGTGGCCTTCCCTTTGCTGGCTGTTTCCTGGCATCCCCTCCTGTATCGGCTGTGTTGGCTGCCTGGGGTCTCCTGGCGGCTGCGGGGTCCTGTCATACCTCCTTGTCTCGGGGTTGGTGTGTGGTCCCCACGCTCCGCTGTCTGCTCGGTCGCTTGGTCTGGCCTGGTGGTTTTCTGCCTGGCCGCCTGGAGCGGTGGGGTGCGATTGGCTTCTTCCTGTGGGTTTCTCCACTGCCTCTTCTGGTTTTGGTGGTGGTGCGGGGTGGCCGTTGTTGTTGCCTCTCCTGGGCCTATGGATTCTTATCTCACTGGATGTCTGCTGGGTCTGCCTCCCGGCCTGCCGGGCTTGCTGGGTGGCATGGCTTCCTCCTGGCCGGTGTTCCGGGTTCTCGGCCCTTTGGGGCGGGGGCACCGACTCCCCGTTTCTTCGGGGTCGCTCTGCGCGTCTCCCCGTTGCTTGGCCGTGTGGGAGGCGCGCTGCGCTGGTTGCTGTGGCCTGCGTTTGCTTCTGCTTGGCTTTCGGCCGTGGCTTTCTGTGGTGGCCTGTTGCCTTGGGCTTCCTCCCTGTTGGCTCCTGTTCTGGGCTGGGCTGCCTTCTGTTTGTGCGTCCTGCTCTGGGTTGCCTGGTTGTGCTCTTTCTGCGGTCCTGGACTGCCTGGTGGAGTGTCTTCTGGGAGTTTCATGGGTGGCTTGGCGCTTCTTTGCGGGTGCCCTGTATGCCTGTGGGGTGTCTGGTCCCTGCGTCGTGGGGTTCCGGTTGCTTATGGTTGTGGTGTGTTCCGGTCTGGTTCTTGTTTCTGGCCGTCGCGCTGTTGCCTTCTTGTTTACCCTTCTTGCCTCTTCTGGGGTTCGTTGGGGCTTCGGCGGGTCTGTTGGCTCTCGGGCCTGTGCTCTGTTGGGGTCTTGCCCTCTTTGTCCTTCCCTTGTTTTGGGTTGGTTCTGCGGGTTGCTTTGGCTTCGGCTTGGGCTTCCTGCCTGTATCCCTGGTTGCGGTTTTCGCCGTGCGGGGTTCGTCCCCTGTGCTGGCCCTGCCTTGGGTCTTGCCGGGCTGTGGGTTGTGGTTTGCTTGTGCTTTCCTCCCTGGCTGCGGTTGCTTCTGTGAGGTCCTCTGGGGTGGTTTTGCCTCTGTCTCTCTGGCCTCTGGGTTTCTGCCCCGGCCCTTTGCTTGGGCTGTTTGGGGTCTTTGTGCCTGGCCTTTTTTTTGGTTTGGCTTGGCTTGGCTGTGGTTGTTGTGTCCTTCGTGGTTCCCTTGCTGTTGTCTTGGGTCCTCCGGGTCCTTGGCCCGTCCGGTTGCTCTCCTGCTTTGGTGTTCAGGTTTGCCTTCTTCGGGCTGTTGTTTCCTGCTCCCTTTCCTCCGCTTTGGCTGGAGTTCTGTTTTGGGGTTACTGGGGTTCCTTCGGTTCCCTTTCCTCTTTTTCCGGGTTTCTTGTCCCGGTTGGTTGCCCTTGTTGGTTGTTCCTGCTCGGGTTTCCTGGAGGTGCGGGTTCCCTTTGCCTTGTGTCCTCGTCTTGCGGGACCTGGTGGCTTGGCTTCCTCGGGTTTGCTCTTCGTTCCCTGGTGTCTGGGGTTTCTCTCTTTCCCTGGCCTTGGGCTCGGTCTTGCCTTTTTGGTCGGGGTCTGGTGGGCTTCCGCTGTTATTCTTGGTTGGGCCTTTGGTTCCTCTGGTCCGCTTGTCTCCTGCCGGTTCTGGCGTGGGTTGTCTTCTCTTGCCCGTTTCTGGCTTTTTGGCCTGGTGGTTCTTGGCCTTTCTCTTCGTTTGGCCTCTCTTCTGCTGTTGTCCCCTTGCCTGTGGTGTCTTGGGTGTCTGTGTTCACCCTGTCGCTGGTTGGCTGTCGGGTGTTCCTGCGGTGGGCTGGTTGGCCTCTGTGGTGGCCGGTCTGGTCGTCTGGCTGTGCGCCCTTGCTCTTGTTGGGTGTCTGCTGGTCTGGTAGGGGTCCCTCTTGTCGGGGGCTCTGCCTGGGGTTTCCTTCTGCGGTTGCTGCCTTGGTGTGGTTTCCTGGGTTGGCTTCTGTTGGGTTGGGAAGGCCGGCTTTTTACTGCTTTGGTATTTCTCCATTAGTAATGAATGGGCCGAGGACATAAGGGACCTGGGGGTAAAGCTACATTACTTACCGGTAATCCTCATTACTCCTGGTCCCGTTGTCCTCGGCCCATTCATACGCCCCTCCCTCCCTCCCGGGCGGCTGGCCTTCCTGTCTGGGCTTGTTAGTACAGGAGGGCTGCTGGGTAGGTACTACCTTTATACTCCCGGGGGGAGGGGCAGTAGGTATATCCCAGCATTCCTCTTGTTTTTATTTTCTGTCAGGAGATAGTAATCTCCATTAGTAATGAATGGGCCGAGGACAACGGGACCAGGAGTAATGAGGATTACCGGTAAGTAATGTAGCATTCCAGGGAGTCAGTTAAGCAACAATTTCCTCACATCGCCAAAGATTCAACACTATCCCAGTTGGCATACACCCACATCTGAAGTTCTGTCTCAGCCCCCTGTCCTAACGCCGGCCTCCCAGGAATGTTGAAGCTCCGCTGCTACCTCCTTCCATCACGTCCTTGAGGATCCAAAAATCACTACGGCTCCCAATAGACCCCACCTGTCTCATGTGTCTGTGGCATCCCGCAATGCTGTAAGTTTAAATATTGATTTGCCGGCGGCAGCTCTCTTTATGGCTCTCTCCTGATAATGCTCTCCCCCAATGGCACCCCCGGCCGTGATGTCTAGCTAACGGCCGCCATGTTCCGACACCCATATTTTAAGTAAGTTAGGATGGGGTCATCAGAGCGTAAAATGGCCCACGAAGAGGGGCACAAGAGCCCCCTCCCTTTTTTAATAAAAGAAAATACAAAAAAGGGCAGACCAGCTGGTAGGTTACTCGGGACCAAAGTGGTGCAGGGAAAGGGGACCATGAGGCCCCCCCTTCCAAAGAAATAGAGGGAGCACATATATGTGCATTTGTAGAGTGGTGGAGAAAGGGGAGTAACCTCCAATCATCTCTCAGCAATATCACTGTGTGGGTCTTACTGAAGGTTATAGGAGGTCTTGTCTGCATCCAAGGACCCTCAGCAGCCAAGGGGAATGCATCCCCAACCAGCCATGTGCCAGGAGGCACATTTGAAGAGTGGTAGAGAAAGGGGCATGGCCACTGAAAATTTCTCATCAAACTCACTGTGTGGGACTTGCTGGAAGTAACAGGAGGGGTAATTGAACCCCAAGGGCCCTCAATAGCCAAGGGGACTTCATCCCCACACTAGTAGTGGAGAACGGGGCATGTGGATGTCATCAGTGATATCATCAGTGAAGTCACTGACCATGTCATCAGTGATGTAACATGAGAGGTAATAAGCAGTTGATTGCGGGGCATGAGTTATAGTTAGCTCAGTAAACTATATTTGCTGAATTTCATTGGTTTTGTACATGTGAAACCTGATCCTAAATATAAGGTCCCTGTAACCTTTTTTTCAGTGAATTTCTGAGTTTTTTAAAATTCCATTTCCTATCTATAATGTCTCTGTAACCATTGTTTTTTTTAGTAAATACATCCACATACATATATATATATATATATATATATATATATATATATATATATATATATATATATATATATATATATATATATGTATATATCTGCAATACCTCGCAGCGCTCCACCTCTCATGCGAAAAAACAAGGCATGGACCACTTCTTTGTAGCATACAATTTATTCGCCCCAACAGCTAGTCATGACGCGTTTCGGCCGTCCCTGTGATGTCATGAGTGATGTCACTGACCATGTCATGAGTGATGTAATATGTGACGTCATCAGCAGTGCATTGCAGGCGCGCAAGTTATAGTGAGTCGAACTAACTATAACGTGGGAATTTCAATGGTTTTATGTCAGTAAAATTTCCAGCTAACTATAACTGGTGTCAAACCTATGGTTTTTTCAGTGAAATTAATTGGTTTTTTAAATGCTAATTCCTAACTATAACTGGTGTGAAACCTATGGTTTTTTCAGTGAATATATATATATATATATATATCTCGACAATGCTCGCTCCAATCACAACTTCCAGCCGGATTCGCATAGAAGACGAGGCAGACCCAGTTTGGTGCTTTAAATTTTATTTCTTAAAAGCCACCAAAATCCTCACGACGCGTTTCGGCAGGTCCCTGCCTTCATCACATGACAACATAGTCGTGAAGCACACCTCTTTTTAGAGTGCCAGTGCAACTATAGACATAAAAGACATATTTACATGTATTGGGTCTGTCTTTCTTTTTCAATTTCAGTCAACATTATAGTTTTTTTCATAATTGTAAAATACAGTTTTGTAATATCATATTTATAACATCAGGGTAAAAAATATATGTAAAATACCTTTATGGCCAATAGTGATTGTAAAATACTTTCTCAACCCACACTAACAATTGAGTTAGAAGATATGTATGTATAATAATATTTGTAAAATACATTATTTCACTCAATAATTGCATAAATGCATATTCGTATAGGACGCCATGTTGCATAAGCCCTGCATCTATCTAAAATGTGAGCACCATGCCATTCTTTTTTATACATACAGTGTTCATATTCTAAGTAAAAACACTTTATGGCTTTAGCCATTTACCCTTGAAGTCACTGAATAGTACCCCTAATACACGTGTATTCTTGAATTTTCTCTGCTGTGCTTCTACTAAGGAAAAACCCACTACTTCACCCTATTGGTGTCCTATATATAGGAGAGGACCCTCAATGAGAGATTATTTGGTAAGAACCAGCCCAGAAGTGAGCAATAGCATAGTTAGAATTTCCAATAAAAAGGGTTTTCACAAATGCATTTCATGCAGAGCGTGCAAGTTCGGGGTAAACACGGAGGAATTTCAATCCCCTTTTTATCCCTTGCCCACACCCATTAAAGAGCTGTATACATGCCGTACAGACCACGCTGTATATGTTTTGGAGTGTAAATGCAAACTTAAATATGTGGGAAGCACCAAGTTACAGGTGTTTAACCGCATTTTGCAACATCTTAGGGCAATAGTGAACTCCGACTCCAACTTCCCTGTTGCCCGGCATTTTGAACTTGTACACGCTAAGAACTTGAACCATCTAACCTACTTTGTTATTGACTACGTCCCTAAAAACATCCGGGGAGGGGATCGTGAAATGACTCTGCGACAATTAGAGAGCAAGTACATTGTCCTCTTAAATACCCGAATACCCAATGGGCTTAACAGGGGGGAAGATTTACAAGTTTTTCTGTAAATTCACCTTTGAATCAACCCCTCTTGCTCTTTTCTTGATTGGAATAACTATTGTCAGTACTTTTTATTTTCCCGCTGTAATTTGTGGAATCTATTCTTTAATTGTTGACCCAATTTTCAGTAGAACTGTATAAATTATAATAAGCTTTGCTAAACTTATCTGATTTATTCACTTTTGGTCTAGGCATTTAAACTTTATTTAGTCACTATGGCTATAGTGAACTTTGAGCATCAGCAGTAATGCCTATTTGTTTTTAAATGTGGAGGGTATCATTACACTAGCGCAGGTACATGGGGTTCATGACATCTCCGTGTCATGATTGATTGCTTTCACAGCATATATGTACTTTCTGCAAAATCTTTATGCACTATGAGCACTTGAGCACTTTTTTCTTTGATAACATAAATGGAGGTCGTGTATTAAGTTTTTTGGACATGTTTTGATAAAATTGTGCACTTATGTGTTGACGGTCATAATATATGAAATGAAGTCTATTTCTCATTTGGCATTTATGTATATATCTGTAAATACGATTATTAATTATTGCACTAGCACTTTATTCTATTTTCAAGATAATGTAATGTCCATTTGAGTATTCGTATTTTGCACATATGCGCATAACGAAAGTATTTTTTCTATGTCCTTGACCCCCTTGACTCACTGTTATCATTTCTACCTCTATGTTTGACACAGTATTTAAAGACCCCCATTGGTAATTTGAGGCCATGTGATCAAGGCCGTTTTGTGACGGCCGAAACGCGTCATGCCGATGGCGAGGAAAAATAAAGCCACATCTTAAATCTACTTTTGGAGTTTTGGTGATCTGTTCCACGGTGGTGCGAGGAGACGCATTGCAGGACCCTTTGTTTTGATATATATATATATATATATATTACCTGGCGGTGAGTAGTTATATAGTTAGGACCTACTTTCCATAGGAAATCCACAACATTCTATTTGGAATAACTTTGGCGTTGGTGGACGAGTCTTCGCGATTTTTTCCAAGAAAATTGCCTGCTCGATTTCGCTCCTTCCCTTGAAGTTTGGGGGTGATTCGTCAAGTGGGGGCCGAGAAAAAAGGGGGTTCCCAAAACATGTTTTCCCCATGCAATTTTCCAATAGGGATCTTTAGCCAGGGCTACAACCCGTACGGCTGAACGGAATTACACCAAATTTGGCAGAGAGGTAGAGTTCGCTTCGCAGATTGTGTTTTTTGTTAAATGGTGTAAATCCGTTCAGTAGTTCCTTAGAAAATTACAAGTAAAATGATAGCGATATCTAGAGACGGAGTAGAGCAAACGTACGGAAATCCGTACAATTACGATCACGAGCTGCATGCTGATTGGCTGTCAACTGTGCGTGAACACTCCAAACCAGAAAGTGTTGGCAGCCATCTTGTTCGTCGCTAGAAGAGACTCACAAGAAAACAGTAAAAACAAAGTTGAGAAATAAGGAAAGGTAGAAACTTCATGACCTTCTAGGCTTGCTGAGGGGGTCGTACATGGATCTTTAGGCTCAATTTTTATTTTTTAAATAAAAATTTGGGGGGTACGCGTTTGGTAAGAGAAATAAAAAATAGTAGTCTGTTTCATTCATTAGGTCCCGGGGGGGATATTTCGGGGGCAATTTTTAACATAGTGGGGGGCTTGTAAGGTGCCCCGAGTACCGGGGAACGCCACCCCTCTGTGGTTTTATTTTGAAGTATGTGGAGGTGTAGTGTAGTTCCTAGTTTCCCACTAGGCCCTGCGCATTGGAATAACATAAACAGTAGTATCGACGTGGAACTGCTTATATTCCAGGCCTCCACTGACTATGCTAAACTTAATTGGGTTGTGTCACCAACTAGCTCAGAGGTCACTGGAAACTTTCTTCTCTGCATAGGAAGTGATCAGCTTCCTTGGCACAGACAAGAAGGGATTCAGCTTTCCAACAACCGTGCAACATGACAACTTTGCTCCTCAGATCAAGAGTCGATCTCTAGGGTCGTGTGAAACAATAGACATAGATTTCACTCAGTCAGTCTAGTGCAGTTTACTTTCACGAGATGTAGAGAATAGAGAGACGGGCGTTTATCAATAAAGGGTTAACATTTATTGAACAGTCTTTCTTCTCGTACAAGAGAAATGTATTGCCACAATTGCAATAATTGTTATTATAAAAAGTACGTACAGTAAGATAAGTATTGCGAAATAGAACTGTAAAAGCATTGATATGGTTTCTTAGCCATACAATGGTTTAAAAGTAATAAAACATATATACAGTCATATATACATTAGGCTAACATACTCAACTGGTGCTTCTAACTAAGCCTACCCCAGTGTGCCTGACCTAGGCCTAACACGTGAGAAGGGGAGTAAGTAAGTAGCTTTAAGTTAAGTTGGTTTTGCCAAGGTTTGTTTCAAGAATTCTCTTCTAAGGGTTTAGTCAACACCATACCTCTGAATAGAATGATGGAGGATTGGTATCTCCTTCAGGGGTCTCTCTCGATATCCCAGTCACCTGCGAGGGTAGACTGGAAGCGCCGGGACTGGATTTCTCTGCACGAGAAAGGCAGCGGCTTCTCTCAGCGCGTCTGGAGGAAGGAGGGGTGACAGCGTCCGCGGGCAGCTGGGCTGGATGTCTTCGCAGAGGACGGCTGCACGGCTCCTCAAGCGTACTGCACCATAGGTCGCGCTGTAGCGGCGATAATGGTAATCAGCAGCTTCACCACCACGGATAGCAGGCTGCAGCGACAGGCAACGCTCAACAGCAGTTAGCTTCGCTCTCACAGCTCACAGCTTCGCATTGCTTAAGGCAACGTTGGTAATATTTATACCTGACAGGTGCCGGGTTTGACGCAAGTTTGCTGGACATAAGACGTCAATTAAAGATGTCACTAGGAAGTGGCAGCTATCAGTTGCTCATTAGAGTTCTATTACTAATCAAAACATAGCAAGCGGGGATTTCCAGGTTTGCTAAGTTTTTATCTTGTTGAAGAACTCGGAGTGTTATCTAGGAATATCAGATAGTGACTGCTGCTCTGTCATTGCACTAATTGGTCGCAAAGGAAGTAGCAGAGAGTCATGCTGGAATGTGGCTCTGTGGCTCTGCTCGTGTGAGGCCAGAGATGACTTTACAGAAAATCGTACTTGAACGGTTATGCCAATATAGGGAACAAAGGGCTTTATAGCCGAATAGGGGCATAAGGTCACAGTATCGATCAGGAACCTAGATAAGCACATGACACCCACTCCACGAATTCATGTCCATCAAAATTACTAAAACTAAGCAATTGGATGTATGTGTAACATTGTGTAACATAGCCCACCCCAAAATACATAAATGCATTCGAAATAGGCGTACTTGTAATACATGGAATTTAGGTACTGTACGTAGTTTTAAAAGCATAGTAATCATTCAAAAAAATTATTGCATATGAAATCAATGAACGATTATGCATAAAGAATTACACATGAAGTAACTCTGACAGAAGAAATGCGAGATAAATCATCACATAAAAATGCATTGTAATAATATGTGTGCTAGAGGCTGGTGTTATGTTGTTATGTCTCTAGATGTGTTTAGAAATAGAAGTGTGAAGCTTCTGTTCTCTAAGAATAGTTTTTACGTTAAGCAAAGAATTGTTCGTGCCAAAAAGAAAAGGGTCAATATTTGAAAAATTGTCCAATTCAAAGAAAAATCAGTTTACCAAAGCTCCTGGCAGTTTTATGTTGATCAAAACTGAAGGCCGAATTCAGAGTTCATGGAAACGCCGTGTGTCGGAAAGCTTCTCAAAAGTTATTGTTTCTCTGTGGGTGAGAACATCGTATCAGACAGGCTCGCAAAGAATTGGTCTACAAAATCAGGTGATAGTTCAACCAAATTAGATAGCGCTGTAACTTGGCAGGTGTGAGAATGATTGCTGTCATCATAGCCGGGACCAGCAATGCTCACAGAACGTTGTACCTGGATGATGTTGCTTTTGTCACCCGCTCCACTGTTACCACTTGGCTGTAGTACAGGAGTCTCCACGAATGCCGTCATCAGGATTGGTAGCCGCTGGGGACAACACAATGCGTGAGCCGTTATTGGACTTAGCAAAGTATCGACGTCCATTGGTACTGCTGATGGAAGTGAAAGACAGATGTCCAACACGCATTCATCGCCGCAAAGCATACACCGTAGCACAGGTAAAATGCAATTTTGCCATATTGGTCTGAATGAAAGGAACCAGGTCATGTTTAGATCTCTCAGCCTGGCCAATCCGAGGACGTTAGTTATCCTGTCCCTGTAGCGCATTGCTAGGATTGTTTCTTCCATTCCCATGGGAGCTATGTCTGAGCCGAGGCTTGCCATAACGTAGCAGGATGGTCAAAAATAGAATCCCTGCAATGAGTCAAAAAAATAGTGGAATACCACCAAAGATGGAGTGCACAAAATTAGGAAAGATTCCCAAAATTGCCTGGAAGGGTGTTAGCAGTCCCGTAAAGACTGTCTTAAATATGCCTGGGATGCTTGTAGCACTAGACATGTTAAGGAGTTGGTCGAGCATTTGTACGAAATGCACGGGGCAATTTGTTGATAAAAGGTCATGGACTTCTGTAGCCGTCCTTGCGACTAGAAGATCATACGTCTCCTTAGATGACGTTATAGGCACTGTTGTCTGTAAAAGCACAGATTTCATTTTGCTTAATGTATCAATTCGTATAGAATAGAGATTCAGACGAGGCCAGAGGGGAGTCACTGTGTCTGGAGGCCCGCTCGGGAACAATGCTTGCATACAACATTTGACCATGGACGTTACTTCTACTAGATAACTTAGTCCGGGCGCGAGGCCACAGCACCTGTGATCCGTTCTTAGAATGTAACTCCCGTTTGCGAGTTGCATAAAGAAGGGCTCTATCTGAGTTGCAGGTGTGACTAGCTGGTGGCATGAAAGGTTGTTTGAATTTCCATCGCATGCTCCGTGTAAATTAATACCCTGACACAAAAGTATACCGCTTAGTGAGTGTTTACAGTTGTCACCACTAAGAAATACATTTTTGTCGCTGTCACTATAGCAAGAATGAGTGTATGGTAATTTCCATTCGGATTTAACATATCCCTTACCCAATTGTTCATATTGGCCAGCAGGTATGTATTCAAGGCATTTATGAAATCGGAAAGTTGTTATCGGAATTGTGATAATTCCGTGTATTATCCATTCAATGACAGGGCTCTCTGACATTGTCAATGGTAATCTCTCGAGTTTCTCGATGCTCAAAATTGTATAGTCTGCTCCTTTCTGTGCCAAACTGATCTGTTTATCAGTAAGGTTAAAAATGGAAAATAATGACGTTGTGTTTATCAAACGCCAAGGCACATAGCCTGAACGAAGATTTTGCAGCGTCCAGCCTAATTCTATAATAGAGCGTAATTGAGATTGGCCATGTTGTAACATTAGCAAATCTCTGTCTATCACATCAAAGGCAGATGATACAATATTGTCCAAAGAATATATTCTGGAAGACAGAGTCATTAACCCATTGTCTACCACAGAAAGTGATTTTTCCAAATTAATACGATCAATTTCTCGTATCTTTTCAGCAGTTTCAATTTGCTTTACTTTCCAAGCCTCGTTGTAAGCAGCATAGATGCTGGTCGCTATGAAACGCTTTTGACGCTGTTTGCGTGGTCCAAGAATGAAATCGCGCAAATCAGCACCATCTTTTAGTAAAGACAAGTGTTGCTTAATTTCAGCCAGTGTGGATGTAGTTAGCCATTCTAGGCAGAGTTTGCCTACACTGTATGTGGTTATAATTCCTGGATGTTGTCTCTGGGAATATCTTAAATCTAATCTGGTCATTTTTAAACCCTGTGTTTTATTCAGGAATCGATCTTGACAGCTATTTGTGTCTGTAGGCCAGATTAACCACTTTTTCCAATCAGGATGTGTTCTGTTGAAATGTAAAATGTGTGACACGTCTAACTTATTATCTGTAGTTGCATTCTCAGCTATTGGCTTTGGTATAGACGGTGTTTTCATTTCTTTGTTTTTGGCTAGGCCAAGACAAGATGTTTGGTGTACAGTGTCATTTAAAAATAACATTTGTTCTGGTATCATGCAGGTTCTAAACAGTGCTTCTATGCCTTGCACCTGCCAATCTTTTGTACCCCAAATTGATTTCGTTTCAATATTACTTTTCCAATAATCAAAACCAAATGTCATCATTTTGTCATAAAATGCTTCTGAATATATCAATTTAGAATTTGTCAGCATTGTTTTCATTCCTGTTTTATCTAACAGTTTATAATAAAATGTTTCTGCATCACTGGTGTTAAACCCTGAAAAATATTTGAATTTCTCAAAAAATGCTTTAGAACTGCTTTTAGGTGGTGTAGAACAATGTTCCCATTGATTATACATAAAAACATTTCTAGGCTGTGCAGATTTATGCAAGTAATGATCCCCATAGTGGGTGTAACAGAATAACTGCTCATAACTAGATGAACCTTGTAAATAATCATGATCTGTGAATCTAGCTGACATTACTAAATCAGACATCATGTCATTAATACTGTTAAAGTCCCAATCATCAGAGAGTGTACTTGGTGTCAAAAAGTCACTTAAGGAAACCTTTAGTTGATGAGGATACTTCAGGATTTCGACCGGACCATAGATCTCATAGTCTGTTTTCTCCCATACTACCCCACCAGGTATTGGAATTGCTGTGACATTTACTGTTGACAGTTCTCTTTTCTTCACGTGGGATGATCTGTGTGGTTTCAGGACTAGGTTGATGTTCTGACTTGCTGTGTCCATTGTAATATATTTTCCTTCAATGAATTTTCCCAAACACAGTACCATGATGAGCCAAAGCAGGAGGAAAAATACACCTAGACCAAACCAGAACTCTAACCAAGGGGAAATGAGGTAGATTTCCTTCAGTTGATGAAAGAGTTCCGTTGCTTTTTCTTTAAAAGACTTTTTTGTTTCTGGCATCACTTCGGGATCGTTTTGATCTTCAGAGAAGTTGTCGAAGTTGATGAAATAACCAGAGGCAGTTCTGTCAATTGATGGGATTGTTCTTTCAATCTGTCTCTCGGTAGCACTTTCTGATGCCACATTATTGTAGACTGGTGTTGTTTCTTGACGAACTGTTTCAATCTGTGTTTCAAGAGGCACGAGTTCCATGGCATTATTGCATAGTCCTTCATTGTGCACTGCAGGCTGATCGAATGTGATTAGTCTTTCAGTTTGAATCTCTTGTATTGTTGCAAGTTTGGGTATTCTGTTGTTTCTTGGGAGTCCACTGGGCCTACTGTTGATTATAGGCCACATGCTTGTGGTTTTACCAGATCGATGGACACGATTCTGTTCTCCTTTTTACCAGCAAGGGGCGGTAGCACAACTGATCTTGTTCCGGTGACTGCTAAGACAGGTACTGCTTTTCTGTAAGAAGGCCCAAATTCCTTCTTAACCGCGATCTTTTCTCTGACTAGATCCCCAATCTTTGGAATCCAGACAGGCCTTGCTGGGGCTGTTGCGGGTGGTGCCTCGTCAGTGGTACTTGGCTGTTGCTTTAACTTTATGTTGCTTAATGATTTTCTTGTTTCATTCAGTTCCTGTAAAACAGCCAAACGGTCTTTTACTTCAAACTGCGTTGTTTCTTTTTGTACCACTGACATCTGACTATCGAGGTCCTGAACGCGCATTCTTATTCCGAACAATAGTTCGTATGGGCTGAAACCTTTTAGAGAATTTCTTGGCATGTTGTTAAGACTAGTCTGGACACTTATTAAATGTTTGACCCACCCAGCGCCTGAACCTAATACCTTCGCTGTTATAGATTGCTTTATGTCCCGGTTTTTTCTTTCTACCACACTTGTGCGACGGACAAGAATACCGCAACCCAATTCCCATGCTGGCCATGGCCTCCTTATAGGCTCGAGAGCTGAAAGCAGGACCCTGGTCAGAATGGAACGTGGTAATTGCGTATGTGCCGATATGGACTCGCTAATCTTTTATAACCGTTCTAGCGTCAGCCGAGCGCTGGTGGCCTCATTATTTTAAGTGCATTTTGTCTTAACTATTAATAGGACGCAGGACGGGGTGTAGGCAGCGTTACGCTCTTTCTGATTGGTAGCCGGTAGCAAGGTTCGCTACTGCGATCCCTATTGCAGTTTTCACAGTTGTTTGCATATATTTGGTGTTCTACACTCATTCCCGGCCACCAGAATACTGATTGTAATTCAGTCAGTGATTCCTTGATCTTTCTGTGCCTAAGACCCAAACCCATGTGTGCGTCTGCTATTAAAAATATTCTCCTGTTCATGTTTGGAATTACTCTATCCCCCACTCCAGGGATTCGAGCAAAAGGAACGGAGTTTGCATCGATTATGTATGCATAATTGAGTGGATAGTTTACGGGTAGTGCTGCACAGTCGCCTTTTACGGTCGTTTTTACTGCTAGCATAGTTTCCCCGTCTATATACTTATCTGTACGCTTTTTTGTGGCTACGGAAGCCGGTTTAGTTGCTTCCGTGGTGGCTGTATTAGCCAATGAATTCCCTGCAACGTGAACGCCATCACGTTGAAGACTCTGTGCGTGAATCACGTGAGTCTTTTGTAGTTCTTTGTGTAAAAGAGCTACTTGTTCCCAAAGCAATTTATGCTTTATTGTGGCACCTGTGTCATCTTTGTAGTCGTTTTCGATCCAACTCTGCAGTTTGTTGTTGTAAGAATTGACGCAAAAATGAGAATCGCACACGATAAGTGTGGGGAATTCGCGTTCTGCATTTTCGAGCGCCATCTTTAAAGATCTGATTTCAGTTCTTTGAACCGAACAGTACTTTACAGATTCAGTTTTTGTTACTTTCGGTCTGAATTTACCGCACAGCCAACGACCTTTAATAATCGCACATGCTGCATCGTAGGATTTTCTCTCTACGTTGAAATGCTGTACAAAGCTATCTGTATAGATTATACATGCGTATTGTGGGAGAGGCAGGATTTCGATTGGCAGAGGATATTCTTCTTCATATTCTAAATCATTCAGTTCTTCGTATTGCGGGGCGAAATAGTATTTCACGTCTTCCGCTCCTAGAGAATCTATGCATTGTATCCATTTTGGATCCAGTGACACTGTAGGCAGGTTTACTGGGCTGAATAGCGCTTCGAAGGCGGATTCCGCTGTAAGGATATTAATCCGTTTGCCGTGTGCTAGTTCTCTTTCATTTGCTAATGCGATTTGCACTGCGTTCACAGTTTTTTCTGTGCGACTGAATGTTTTTTCTGCTTGTGTGTACAAGTGAGATTTAATTGAAATTGGTACCTTTTCTCCCTCATTAGAGGTTAGGTACGTGAATCCGCATCTTCCTGGGATGACTCGGATTACAAGATCGATCGTGTTGTCACGTGTATCTAATTTTGTTTTTGCTAACATGTCTGTTTGCAGTGATCTCAAAATTTCTGTGTGTTTTTGAGTCCAATTGATTTGTTTTAAATCAGGTTTTATTAGTTCGTAGAGAGGTTTAACCCTCTCTGCGTAATTTAGAATGTAAGTTCTTCCGAAATTCAGAAAACCTAGTATTGATTGTAAATTCTTCAGCGTTTTTGGAGCTTGGAGTACAGCGCACTTCTCTAAGAAGTTGTCCGCTAGGCTTTTTCCTTCACTTGATAATTCGTACCCTAAGAATAGTACTGTCAGGTGGGCAATTCGGGACTTTTTAAAGTTGAATTTGTAACCCTCTGCTGCGAACCCAAGTATGATGGTGTTCACTCTTTTCAAGTGAGTATCCAAGTCGTCGTCTGTGAGATAAATATCATCTACGTAAGATAATGCTTCATCATCATAGAGTTGTAGTAACTCTGTTACCCTAGCTGAGAATAGTCCTGGGCTGTTCTTGAACCCCTGTGGGAGTCGACAGAATTTTTTCTGCGACCCAAATGCGGAGAAAGCGGTCAAGTATCTGCTTTCAGGTGCAATGTTTTGACAAAAGAAACCATTAGAAATGTCTAATGTCGTTTTATATTTTTTCCTAACTATGTTATTCATTAGGGCTGCACTATGCGAGTTTTGTACTGCAAAAGTTTTGCAACATGTATTAAGGTGTCTGTAGTCCAAAACTAGACGATATGAATTGTCTGGCTTGGAGACAGGAAACAAAGGATTGTTCATTTGAGAGGTGCATGTTTCAATCACCCCCTGGTACTCAAGTTGATCTAAGATCTCCCTGACTTGTTTTTTAGCTTCTTGCTTTATGGGATACTGCCGTTGGGCAGTTGGTTCACTTTTTAGTTGGATTTTGTGAGGCGTTGAATCCTCATCCCATCCTACATGATTTTTATACAATGCAGGTGCCTGGGCTACTGCCCATTTCCTTGCATATGTGTATTTTTTGTGAATCGGTATGTGATTCGAGAAGGCAGGCATAATTACCTCTTCGCCACGAGGGCACTCCCTGACAAACTCTGGGGGCCAATCTTTTTCAGCTAACAGAATATCATAGCCTTTCGAGAGCTTATCCCAAAACAGACCCTTAATTTTCCTAGTCTTATCACCCTCTATACGCAATGTTATTTCGTATATTTTATGGGGCTCGCTAAGCCTGGCGTCGGCAGTTTCAACCTGAATGTATTCATTCGTGTCCACTGTCTCCAGATGACTCATCAAGATCTTGCGCGCTATACTGATTTCTGCTGCACTGTCCAACATTGTCAATGCCCACTCCCCGTTTTTCAACTGTGTCCTCAGTATTCTCGGCATGGTTGATTACTCTAATACTGGCTACCTTCTTTTTAGGAAATTGAGATTTCTTATTTTGAGCAGGTTCCTTGTCTTTGGACTTGGTGTGCTCTCCTGGGTCTGACCGTCCTCTTCTTTCCGAATTCTGTGGAAGAGATCGAGAGGGACGTGTATCAATACTTTGATATCTATCAGGTCTTTTTATATTATCCCTATTTCTAAGGTTATATCTTTTCTCAGAGGGCTCCCGTTGGGGAGACTGGCGTTCTCGAGTCGGAGTTCTTTCCCTCCGTCGAGGAGACCTTCCTCTGGACTGGAAAAATTTTTCCTTGGGAGTGGATTGTTTACTTCCATCCCAGCTCTTTTTAGGAGTGTTTAAATTATTTTTAATAAATAATTTTTCAGGATTTTCGAGCAGTTGGGGCTTAACTGGTTTTCCACCCAAGCTGTCTCTACCTAATTCTTCATAGCATTTTTCTATGATTTTTGCAAGCTCAACAGGATCTTTTATATCTGTTTCCCTCAACTTCTGGCGAATCGCCACAGATGCTGCTTCTCCCTTTACGTTGGCTAATAATATAGCCGTGCCCTGCTTGAAGTCTTTCAGTAATTTCATACCTAGATTTAAAGCGGGCTCTGGACCGAATTCATTTTGAATCTGTTTTAGCACTTCTGGTATTACCGCCATAGACGGAACACCGTGTGTTTTTGTGTAAATGGAAGCAAAGACTGTACCCCAAGTGTCACAGTCCTCCACGTGTGGTGCGATTCCCATAGGAAGGCAGATGGTCAAGATTCTGTGTTTCTCAATAGGGGTAGTATCAGGAAATACTGCCTCTATTTGAGTGATTTTCTGGGCTAACCAGAAAGGAATTTGTTCCCGTTTTACGGGTGTTTTACCAAGACATGACTGTATGTTCTGTGGTGTAATTTTATTTGTGTTCCCCTGATGAGGGGTCAGCTGTGGTGTATTAACAGCTGGCTGGACTGTTACAGTCCGCATTACATATTGGACTAATTGCCTATGTATTTTTATTAATGTGTTTAGCTGTGCTAACAGCTCTTCTCTAGACATTCTTGCAATGTCAGGATGTGGTGTGTAGCTGGCTAGAACCGGCCACGTGGCTCCTGGTCTACCTAGTGGACCGAGCCTGGTAATGTGATCATTGTGTTTTAGGGCGCCATTAAACCAGAGCAGGTGCTCTTGAAATTTAAGTGGAATTTCAACCTCCTCGAAAGGGGCGTACTCATCCGGAGGTTCCTCTATTTTGTAATAGTGAAACTCTTGTGTTATAGCGTTTACCGCTGGAAAGTTTATCCATGAATAGAATACCTCTGTCTGCCGATACTCGTGAGCCTCTATCACGAAAATTACTGTACCACCTTGAGGTGTCAGTCCATGTTCTATAAGTTTTAAAGTTATAGATCTTCTTAAGTGGACCGGGATGATAATAGCATCCGGGTCTGTGTATTCGGGACCTTGCTGAGTCGCATCTACTGCGGCCCCAGTGGTGCCGTTGTTTTCTACTGACATTGTATAAATGCAGTTTTTGCAGAGTAGGTCTCCAAGGAGACAAAGATTAGATGCACAATATTTTGGAACACTGTATCCTTCAACGTTGAATAAACCAGAGCTTTACATAGGAATCTCTTCCTACTAAGGTCGGGCGGATTTTAACCTTTCACCCACTCCAGACGTCTATTTGAGTATTTACGGGAGAAAGGGGTGTGAAATATGCACGACTGAGTTACTCTACAAGTCTTGCGTTAGTTTATCGCCTTACCAAACGTTGGGCGCCATGTAGTGTAGTTCCTAGTTTCCCACTAGGCCCTGCGCATTGGAATAACATAAACAGTAGTATCGACGTGGAACTGCTTATATTCCAGGCCTCCACTGACTATGCTAAACTTAATTGGGTTGTGTTACCAACTAGCTCAGAGGTCACTGGAAACTTTCTTCTCTGCATAGGAAGTGATCAGCTTCCTTGGCACAGACAAGAAGGGATTCAGCTTTCCAACAACCGTGCAACATGACAACTTTGCTCCTCAGATCAAGAGTCGATCTCTAGGGTCGTGTGAAACAATAGACATAGATTTCACTCAGTCAGTCTAGTGCAGTTTACTTTCACGAGATGTAGAGAATAGAGAGACGGGCGTTTATCAATAAAGGGTTAACATTTATTGAACAGTCTTTCTTCTCGTACAAGAGAAATGTATTGCCACAATTGCAATAATTTTTATTATAAAAAGTACGTACAGTAAGATAAGTATTGCGAAATAGAACTGTAAAAGCATTGATATGGTTTCTTAGCCATACAATGGTTTAAAAGTAATAAAACATATATACAGTCATATATACATTAGGCTAACATACTCAACTGGTGCTTCTAACTAAGCCTACCCCAGTGTGCCTGACCTAGGCCTAACACGTGAGAAGGGGAGTAAGTAAGTAGCTTTAAGTTAAGTTGGTTTTGCCAAGGTTTGTTTCAAGAATTCTCTTCTAAGGGTTTAGTCAACACCATACCTCTGAATAGAATGATGGAGGATTGGTATCTCCTTCAGGGGTCTCTCTCGATATCCCAGTCACCTGCGAGGGTAGACTGGAAGCGCCGGGACTGGATTTCTCTGCACGAGAAAGGCAGCGGCTTCTCTCAGCGCGTCTGGAGGAAGGAGGGGTGACAGCGTCCGCGGGCAGCTGGGCTGGATGTCTTCGCAGAGGACGGCTGCACGGCTCCTCAAGCGTACTGCACCATAGGTCGCGCTGTAGCGGCGATAATGGTAATCAGCAGCTTCACCACCACAGGATAGCAGGCTGCAGCGACAGGCAACGCTCAACAGCAGTTAGCTTCGCTCTCACAGCTCACAGCTTCGCATTGCTTAAGGCAACGTTGGTAATATTTATACCTGACAGGTGCCGGGTTTGACGCAAGTTTGCTGGACATAAGACGTCAATTAAAGATGTCACTAGGAAGTGGCAGCTATCAGTTGCTCATTAGAGTTCTATTACTAATCAAAACATAGCAAGCGGGGATTTCCAGGTTTGCTAAGTTTTTATCTTGTTGAAGAACTCGGAGTGTTATCTAGGAATATCAGATAGTGACTGCTGCTCTGTCATTGCACTAATTGGTCGCAAAGGAAGTAGCAGAGAGTCATGCTGGAATGTGGCTCTGTGGCTCTGCTCGTGTGAGGCCAGAGATGACTTTACAGAAAATCGTACTTGAACGGTTATGCCAATATAGGGAACAAAGGGCTTTATAGCCGAATAGGGGCATAAGGTCACAGTATCGATCAGGAACCTAGATAAGCACATGACAGAGGGGTTACGGTTCTCTTCCCCTCAGTCTTGGGGACCGTCACCCCGACAAGGCTTTTTTAAAAAAGATTTTTATGTTTTAAGTTAGTTTTCAGCTCTCCCTCTCTCGCTCCCCGTGCACGTCGCGGGGACCGCCACCTTCCTGGGGCAGTAATATGTAAAATGACCTTCCAGCCCCGGGTGCCTGCATTCCCCGGGGTTTTTTAATGTTGGGAGTGGGTCGCGCTGCTCCCTCCTGGAACCCTTGGTGGCGCTGGGGTCCATCATCTCCCAGGGTCGGTTCTTGCAGTGTCTCGGGGTGCGTACTTCCGGGACACTGCTGTTTGGTATGGTAGGGCGGTACCGTCGCCGCTTTCACTTTACCACAGGAAACCGCTTTCCTATTTGAAAAAGAGAGCAAGTTAATCTGTTGTCTCTTTCAAGAAAGCAAATTGTTTTTCGAAAGAGAGAGCAGCATATAAGGGGATGTATGTCAGTACAACACGATCTTTTAGATCGCGGTACTTGACAACACGGGCATTACAATGCAAGTCGTTACAATGACTTGCGTTTGAGGGCACGGATTTTGGAATATTATAATTTTATATTCCAACACCAGTCCACATAACAGTAGGAAAGGTGTTAGAATACAAAATTACAACATTCCTTGTCCAACAGCGCCATCCAGCGCAAGTCGTAGCAGCCTCGTTTCCAAGGCCACGTTTTTTTCTTTTTCTTCAAGTTCGCCAAGCAAACCTCTCCTCATTTCAGGTATTAAATTTGCCGTTTTCTTTTCCCGGGCTGTGTGTGTCCTCCACTGCTATACTTTTGTAATATATTAATAAACATATTGTATCTATGTTTATTTGAAATGTAGTGTTGAGGCCCCAAACTTTGATTACATACTCGGTCCACCGCCATTTTAGTAGTTTTTCTCAGTTATTTTTATTATACTTGTTACTTTCATTTTACTCTCCGCTTATCTTCTCTAAGATCCATGAGATTTCCTGGCACAGACAAAACGGTGTTTGTCCTTGGCCTCCGATCTTATGACTTGGTCACACGTATACCTAAAAACTGATTTGAAGGACGTAAGCCAGAGCCATTACAACGCGTGTTTGTCAACACAAAGATAATATTAAGATTATGCGTTTATCATGCGTGGTAAATGTTTACTAGTTGTGAAAGCATGCATGGTAAAGGCATGCGTGGTAAAGCCATATGCGTGCTAATGGCTTCGTGGTGACGATCATGTGTGGTTATGACCACGTTGTAATGGCTGTCTACCCCAGGACACTGCAGGAACAAGGTCTGGGTCTGGTGGACTCCAGGGCACCAGGCAGAGGGCAATCAGCCCCTCTCATACAATATAGAAATTTTTGTGGGGTGATTGTTTCTGTGGTTTGAGGGGCGTCATTGAGGCCCACACTTAATTTTGTAGGGTGGTAGGTTTGCATGGGAAAATGTCGCAAGAGGTTTGTAAATGTGGTACACATTGTTTCGTATTAGTTTGATTTCTTTACCATGTTGTAGTGTACCCAGAGAAAATATAAGTCAGTACTTTTCAATCTTACTCTTGAACTTCTTACTATAGTACTTCAACATTATAAATGTTATTTTTATTGTGGACCGTCAACCCCCCCACCAAAAAAAAGAAGTATGTCGTTTTTTGTATTAACTTTTATTAAAAGAATAACTGTAAACGAAATTTCATGATAACTATATTATAAAGAACTAGAAAAATAACTTTAAAAAAACAATATTATAAACAAATTGCAAAGTGGATTCCAAAGGACATTGGATTGGTAATCTGCAAAATAAAAAAGAAAATTAGAGTTTAGAATTATGTAGATGTGAGTAAATGAGATGAAGCATTACAAGTCAAGGTAACAGTACGATTTTAAGTGTGCAGTGTGCCTGGTACATTTTACTTCTGTTATAGTGCCGCATTCAAGTGGTGTCTATATGGAAGTGCCTACTGCGTCAGTGACACAAAAGTGGCACAACAGGAATGTAAATACGCCGACTTATTTCTAATGCATTGTAATGAAGGCATTGTATATCTAGGCCTCTGCGCTTACCGTTGTATAAAAACTGCGGCCAGTGGAATTCAAAACTTAAAGACTTCTTTGCTTTTACATGTGAAAGCAGACAACATTTTCTATAACTTTAAAAGAGAAAGAGAAATGATGTCACAGAGAGTAAGAGAGAGAAAGAGAGAGAAAACAACATTAAAACTGTCTCGCAGAGTCTGGAGTTGAGATTTTTTCTTGAAAAGTCAGACGTAGATTTACAAGCTTCTTGCGTCACTTTTCCCATGTTAAAAGTGACACAAAAGTGGCGTAATAAGCTTGTAGATCTGTTTGTCAGACTCTTGTAACCTATTTGTTTGCAGTGTTGGGAGGTAATTATACTTTTTAGACAGTGAAGCTGCTGCACACTACCCACTGTCTCCTTTCACAAATGAAGGTAACACTACAGTTTTACGTGTGCAGTGTACCTAGTACATTTCAGTTCTTCAATATTTAGTCAGACATAGAGTAGACATTGCTGTCTTGCAGGAAATACACCTCCCATTAGATAGTCCCATCCTCCGCTATAGAGGACTCAGGGGCAATATTCACGCAGCCGGCTTCACGACACATGCCAGAGGGGTCCTCACTTGGTTTAACCCAAAGTCCTCCCTAACATGGACACCGTTAGAGACAGACAGTGATCGTCGCTTCGCGATCACAGGCTGCTATGGTAAAGGCGCGGACATGTGCATAGTGAACACTTACGGTCCCAACTTCGACTTCCCTAGCTTTTATACGGACCTGGCGACAAAGATTCTCCTGCATGCTGACAAGATTATTTTCTTGGTAGGGGATTTCAATTTGATACGACACCCTGGGCCCCCTTCAACCTCTGCACGGACGCTGTCTATGCAACTTGCCAATATGTACTTGGTAGATGTTTGGCGCCATAGACACCCGTCGCAGGGCGGGTTTACGCACTACTCAGCCCCCCATAATATATACACGAGAATAGACTACTGGTTTGTGTCCTCTTGCTTTCTTCAGTGTGTGCGTGCATGCGAAGTCCTGCCACGAACCTACTCGGATCATTCGCCTATCTTGATTACATGCTCCATGCCTGCCCAGCGAATCCTGCCTTTTGCCTGGCGCTTCCCTCCATACTCTTTAAAGAGGAACTGCTAACGGCACTTGAGACCTTCTTCTAAACAAATGTTGGTTCTGTCGAGTCGTTTCAATCGGTTTGGGAAGCGTTTAAGCTATACACTAGGGGAGTCACTATCTCCAAGCATGCGGGGGAGCTGAAGTCGATCAGGGGCCGTCTCGAGTTTTTGGAAAGTAAGCTTAAAGATCTTGAGGCTTTGAGGTCGCAGTCTGGTGACGATTCGGTGGATCAGGAGATAGCAAGGGTCCTTAGGGAATATAATGACGAGGCGGACGCGGACATTAAACACTTGGGGAAGTATGACACAGGCCGGAACTATTGCGAAAGTGAACGGCCGGGCTCTGTTCTGGCCCGACTAGCTAAACGCGGTAGAGATAGCTCTTCTATACCGATGCTGCGATCGGAGGACTCGGATGTTCCGCTTTCAAATGAATCAGTCGCGGAACGATTCCGCGACTATTATGCGACCTTATACGCGTCGAGAGGCCCCGCTTCTGAAGAGCGCATCGTGGATTACCTGTCACATATCGAGCTCCCGTGGCTCTCTGACCTGCACCGAGATTTCCTTGCTCAGCCATTTGAAAGGGATGAGTTGGTTCTGGCTTTATCGTCCATGAAGGGTGGGAGTGCACTGGGCAGCGATGGCCTTGCAGTTGCCTTTTACAAGGCTTTTTCGGAACTCTTGATTCCACACCTACTTACTTTGTTTGATGACATGGCCAATTCGGGTGCCATGCCGCCCTCCATGAGAGAGGCTATCATTGTGGCAATTCTTAAACGAGGCAAGAACCCCCGAGCGATTGTGCCTCGTACCGCCCACTTTCTCTTATGAATGTTGACACAAAATTTTTTGCTAAGCTTCTCTCTAACCGTCTGCAACCTCTGGTCACGTCCCTGGTGGCCCCAGAGCAGTCTGGCTTCGTCCCAACGCACAATCTTACCTACAACATCAGAACTGCCTTCGCTGCGTTCCAGCACACGCGCCCAGAAGTTCCAGCTGTTGCAATCTTCTTGGACATGGAGAAGGCATTCGATTCAGTTAAATGGGTGTTCCTGCATCAGATCCTGAGCAGGATGGGAGTGGGTCTACTGTTCCTACAACTTCTGAAGGTACTGTACTCTATACCAACGGCGCGCATACGCATAGGTCCGTTGGTCTCGGAACCCATCGCGACAGGTAGAGGGACGAGGCAGGGATGCCCCCTCTCCCCGATACTCTATGCTTTAGTTGCTGAGCCTCTTGCGTGTGCTCTACCGGAGTATCATAGCCATCGAGGCATCCGCTTCCCCACATACAATCTTATTGTTTCTACCTATGTGGACGATACGCTACTCTATGTTAGGGATCCCGCTACACATCTTTCTCCGGTCTTGCGGGAGGTGGTTCTATTCGGATCCCTCTCAGGCAAACAGGTTAACTGGCCTAAATCTATCATGTTTCCTTTGATGCCCTCCACGGGAAAGTTTGAGCCGGAGTATCCACTACAGTGGACTACCGAGGCGGTCAGGTATCTGGGAATACGTCTCCATTTGGACTCGGAGATTGTTGTTAGGGAAAACTATGACTGCGTCACCTGGAATATTTTAATACAACCATATGCTGCGGAAAACCTGAACGCTCCAGACATGGAACTCTATTATCGCGCAGCTCAGAGTCCCCTTGCCTATTCCTGGATACACGGACTGCAGGACGCTCCTCACGTACGTATTGACAGGATAGTTGCGGATCCGACTCCTTTGCCAGCCTTATTAATGCAGTTTTGGAGATCGCCGTACGGGCTTACTAGACTCTTTGAATTCGGTTATTCATGCTTGGCATTACATGATGGAAATTCAGGCATGTACATTACTGTACTCCCTGAGGGCGGAAATAGAATGGTGTCACTGGTTATCCCCCTGCAGGGAGAAAGGGGTAATAATGGCTCTCCATCAACTTGGAATACACACCATGGGCGACTTATTCGTGGGAGGCACGGCGTGAAAGTGGGACGACGCTGTCACTGATAAGATGAACCCTCCCCGATAGCTCGTTTTCAGTTCCATAGGGTACGACATGCTCTACGGGAGCTCCTGGGTCCCGAAATGGAGGAGCCGGTGACGACTGCTTCATTGGACTATGTGTTTGCTGCCAAATCGCCTTTGAAATTAATGACTAACCTCTATAGGATAGCTCAGTCTGAAAAATACACTGAGTACACAAAGCCGAGATCAGCCTGGCAACACGACTTGGGCACTGAAATGAGCGAGGAACTGTGGCAGTACTGCTGTACTAGCACTAGGAGGATGTGGATGAGAAGCCCGCCCCCCACTCTTAACTTATGGAAGAGGGAACTACCATACTGCTGCACACAAACAGAATTATTCAGTGCTCTGATGCCCCCGAAGAACAGGCCTGAGAATTTTTGGTCCCTGATACTGGACGGTACGTTTATGTCAGAAGCTCAGAGCGGGGGTTGTGTAGATGCTAGAGACACTCAGGAAAGGGTGGAGGTGATAACAGGTGACACCCACTGTGACAGCACTGCAACAACAAGTATGATGGATTATGCGTAACGCTGAGACACAACCTATGGCATGGCGGCCCGCTGTGAAGAGGTTATGGTAGAGGGAGATGGGTACCTCGGATGGATCTGTCTATTTATGACGTCTGTTTTTACTGCAATGCTTTATGCGTTATTACTGCCACTATTGTAAGCTGTCATTTTAACGCACTGCTAAATGTAATCATCCTCATGTTTGTCCTATTGGATGCTCGTGTTTTGCCTTTCTTTCTGTATTGTTTTTGGTTCTCATTATCTTTTAAAATTGCAATAAACAAATTTTAAAAAAAAACTGTCTTTCAGAGCCTGGAGTTGAGATTTTTTCTTGAAAAGTCAGATGTAGATTTACAGCTGCTTGCATCACTTTTCCCATATTAAAAGTGACACACAAGTGGCGTAATAAGCTTGTGGATCTGTTTGTCAGACTGTTGTAACCTATCTGTTTGTAGTGTTCAGAGGTAATTATACATTTTAGACAGTGAAACTGCTGCACACTACCCACTGTCTCTTTTCACAAATGAAGGTAACACTACAGTTTTTACGTGTGCAGTGTGCCTAGTACATTTCAGTTCTGTTAAAGTGCCACGATCAAGTGGTGTCTATATGGAAGTGCCTACTGTGTTACTGACGCAAATGTTGCAGAACCGTATTGTAAATATGCCAACTTATTTCTAATGCACTGTAATGAAGGCATTTTATATCTAGGCCTCTGTGCTTACCGTTGTATAAATACTGCGGCCGTCGGAGTTCACAACTTGATTTCAACTGTTGTTCTAGACGTCAAAGCAGACAGCAGTGTCTATAAGTTTAAAAGAGAAAGAGAAATGATGTCACAGAGAGTGAGAGAGAGAAAGAAAGAGAGAGAAAACAACATTAAAACTGTCTCGCAGAGTCTGGAGTTGAGATTTTTTCTTGAAAAGTCAGATGTAGGTTTACAAGCTCCTTGTGTCACTTTTCCCATGTTAAAAGTGACACAAGAGTGGCGTAATAAGCTTGTAGATTGGTTTGTCAGACTGTTGTAACCTATGTGTTGTCACTGCTCAGAGCTAATTTAACCTTTTAGACAGTGAAGCTGGTGCACACTACCCACTCACTCCTTTCACAGATAATTTGTTGATGTTTCGGAAACAAAATTGTTTGCCACTTAGTGCCATTGGCGTGATTGAAACATGGTGCTCTACGTGTGGTATAAGCCTTCACTGTAATCAAGCGAGTTAATCATTTCAATTCAGATAAGGTTGTATACAGCAGAGTGGAGATAGCAGCGTCCAAATCTTTAAAAAAGAAAGAGTATGATGTGAGAGAGTAAGAAAGAGAAAGGGAAAAAAGGATATTAAAACGTGGGAGAGATACACATGACAGGGGAGGGGTACGTGAAGCCAGAGGCGCAACCAGTCAAAAATAACGGGGGTGGGGGGCTAGAAAAAATTTGGGGTGGAGGCTTTAGTTCAAGCAAAAAGAAGAGTGGAGCTGCAGGGGCTGTATGTTGGGGGGGATTATCAAATCATCATTAACAAGCAAAATGTCTTTAAAAGACCTGTCACGTACTCGGGTGTGAGTGTGTGTGGGCCTAGGAAGCTATCTCATCCTTGCTGAAGCCCCGTTAGCCCAATGTTTTTTTTGCGCCTGCTGCATTCTACATATTCTCTCCTTTAACAGATACCTTGTCGTTGTTTCAGAAACAAGCTTGTTTGCTCACCTTGTGCTATTGCTGTTGTCCGTGTTATATAATCCATCCTGAAGCTGTACATCTAAAAGATATTAAAAGAAAGATTTTATTATTGGTAATTCTTGCTATATTAATTTGGAGTTAGAAAATATCGCGCTTTTATAGACGTTTGATTGTCAGATTTCTATGAACTGTTTGTATTATGAATATATTCCGGACATTTCAGCGATTACAAAAACGTTACTGCTATTGGGGAAAAAATTAAACATGTAAATTAATACATTATGTAGGAGTGCGTTCATCTAAAATACTAAGTCGCATTTTTGTATGTAGTCAGCTACAACCCTTTGACTCCTTCCGATGCATACTCAAGCCTCACTGTTCCCCTTTTCGTGGAAAAGACACTTTCTTCATGAGGTAGTTCCGATCTCCAACAAAGAAGTCTCATATATGGTGCCGAGTCTTGATATCACTATGGCTATTCCTGTGCTCCCATCATCATCATTGCAGGTTCTTCACCCGCTCAGTGCTTCGGGCACCACTAACTAAGTGACCAAAGAGGCCACGTATGAGGTTGTAGGCCCCTTGTTCGGTGCTTTGGGAAGAACTCTAAAATGGCGTAGAACACGTGCGCCCTGTCTTTTTTTATACATAGGGTAACATGTGTAGTGACGGATGTGCTGGATAGGTGTGGTGTGGGTGTATGCCAGCCTTGAGAGAGTGTTTGTCGATCTGACAACTAGACCTGCAACTAAGAAATCACTACAATGGAAATCTGGGCTTTTTACTGTTGTTGTGTTTTTCTGGTAGCGTAAGCACAGTAGGCTGTACTAACGTAATCAGTCTCGATTCATTTATCAACTCCCCCAGGGGATTTTAAATGTTGGGAGAGGGGTTAATAATTGTGTTGACTTTTCTTCTTTAGTGTGCAGTGCTATATTGTTTTATAAAATGTATAAGTCTTCAAACTATCT
Source organism: Lissotriton vulgaris (assembly GCF_964263255.1). Taxonomy (NCBI): domain Eukaryota; kingdom Metazoa; phylum Chordata; class Amphibia; order Caudata; family Salamandridae; genus Lissotriton; species Lissotriton vulgaris. The sequence continues at coordinate 1,358,883,483 of NC_141687.1, forward strand.
TTATTCTTACGATGTACGTGCAATATTTCCGTAATTGATTTTAAAAGTAATATACCCTTTTTTACAGTTTTAAAAAACTATTTTCATGATTATCCAGATACTGTCTTCTCTTAATATGTACATTAAATACAAAAATATATGTTTTTGAATAATTAGAATCTTACGAGGAGTACGTGTACGGGGCGCCATATATGACGTCACGCGGGATATATATATATATATTTTTTTTAAATGCAGGGTACGCGTTTTGGGTGAAAAAGAAAAAAAAACTCTAAGCCCGTTTTATTGTTAATTAGCCTCCGGGGGGTCAAATCTCTGGGGCTATTTGTTTTTCATATTGGGGGGCCTAGAGGGTCTCCCCTGCGTGGGGATCGCTACCCCCGGATGTTTAACTATATGTATGTGGGGGACTCAAGGCCCCCCGGAGTTCAGGGGACCTCTTGCTCTTCCACTCAATTCCCTCACCCCTCCCCCACCTCTGGGGCCTCTTTTTATTAAAAAAAACTGTGCAAAGGGGTATCAAATGTGGTATTTTGGTTTTGTTTCTGTCTTGTAGAGGATCCAAGGGAAATATAAAGTTTTTTTGTAGAGCCACTACTTTTCTTCCTGTTACCATAGTAACAGTTCATGGATCAGTTGCGTGAGTACAGAGGTTACAAGTTCACCACAATATGTTGCCAATTGAAATACTTACTGTGCTGGAGATTTATATTTATTTTTTTCATAGGAACCGTTAGTCGTAGAAGAAGTTTGTGGAAAAGTTGAAATTAAGGATTCGTTCTTGTTCGGGGAGTATTAGGGTAACGTGCTCCAAGCCCGACTTTACGAAGTTTAATGTTCATTGGTTGTGAAGTATCAAAATTAAAAGGCCTAGGAGAACATGGACATTTTATTAGCTAAAGTGTTCCGAACACAAGTTTGCTCCTTATTGGATGGGAACTGTTCACTGTTGTCAGTGATATTGTGATGCATTTTCCAAAGGAGTATGGCGAAAGAAGGTAGTTGAGGCTAGGTTAGGAAAAATATTAACTGTGTACAGTGCCCATAAGGTTGTGGGGAGGAATTATGAGGTAAACTATTTTTTATATATGTTTCAAGGGCCATTCATATAATTGCCGTGTGGTGTATAAATCACGGCGGAAAAATGACAGTGTTTTGCGCTGTTTTCTTTTATCAGTTTGTGGGTGACATACTTCTTAGTACTACTATTTACTTATAATGTGGTGTTTACTTTCATGATGGGGAGGTGTGGTTGCGCAGCAAAAAACCAGTCTCGGTTTGAAACAGTTTTTATTAAGAAAATACAAATAAACTTTCTTCAGAAACTGTCGCAGTATATATGAAAGGGGTGACAATTAAAAATGGAATTTCATAAAATATCAGTTAAGCGTGGCAATATAGTTCATTTTTGTGCTACAGTTTGTAAACGTTTTGCCCCACATTCTTGTTGATGTAAGAGGGCATCAGTTACTTTTAGATAAAGTAGAATAGAAGTGCTACAACAAGCACTCCCGCACTACATTATCTCAGATCAAGGGAACAAGTAACACAGTAAAATCTAAATTGTTTCATATTACATAGAAATGCATGGATTATTATTTTTAAAATTTGTATTCTGTACAATTCAGAAACATATTGTCGTAGTGTTTACAAGTTGCAGACTGTTATGCTAATAAATCACATACTCACCAAAGAATATATAGAATGTTACTCTTATAATATATAGTACAGGTCCTATATAGTCTTTAGGGAGAAGATGAATAGGAATCGCAAATAAGAATAGAAATTAGAAAATAACATTCAGAAATGTAGGGTTTATTAAATATTTAAAGTAACAAAGTATGCATGATAGCTATATTTTAATATATATAAAAATATCTGATCAAATTTTTATTAATATTTGATAATTATATTACAGATGGCGCTGAAAAATCTCCCATTCCTCTTCTGTAGCAATAGGACAATCTATTATAATATAACGATTGATACCATTGTTACAGTAAAAAGAAAAGGAAAACAAAGTTATGTATTTAACAGAACATCCATAATGAAATAGTTTCGAGCGGTAATTATTTACTGAACTTCTTTTCTCCGGGAGGTGAAAAAATTAGATCTTTGTGGCGATGGGTCATAAACTCCTCTGAGATCATGACGTTGAGAATTATAATATGTATATATTCTCACAGCATATGATCATAAGGGAAAAATAGACTGAAAGCCGCAAGCCGGTAACGTTGCTTACTTATCGTTACTGTTTGTGACGACGGATTGTGAATTCCGCTAGGATCACTAAGACTGTTAATGTTATAATATACATAATAACAGTATGTGATCTCTAGGGGAAAATGTAAAAACAAGTGTATCATTGTCACATTGATTGTAAATGTTTAGGGTTTGCTTCGACCGGTTAGCAACACCTTTTGAGCGAAGTACGGTATCAATATCATAATACAAAAAGTCACTATATATAAGGTAAAAGGAGCCAGAAAAGGAGTAATATTTGTTATAATATATCTGTTTCTAAGAACAAGCTGCTGACGTTACTGAGAAAAAGGGAAAAACATGCAATAACATTTTTTCTACATATAAATGTTTAAGTATTGACAAATAGTCACAATTTATAACTAATTACTATGCCTATGCCATCTTGAAACAATTTACAACTCCGGAATACGTTTGTTGACGCAAAAAGAGAATCCGATGCTGGAGAACGGAACCTGCAACAGAGATTGGCGATTCAGAAATAACTCTGGAAAACGAAACTAATTGCACAGTAGGTGTAGTTTACATAGTTTTTTGTTGTTTAGTAGTCTATGGAAGGAAGATGTGGCTACGCCTATGTAGATGGCACGCTTTTTGCAGTTTACACATGCTCACGTTTTAACTGTTTTTCGTCTGCATTTGTTCGGAAAACTTTCAAACTGTGAAGCTGTAAAGGTTTCGATTTTGATAGTAACATGTATAAGGTATTATTATCTACATACGTTGGAGAGTTTAAAAAGTGTTACGCTGTAAAATGTGTTCTTTGCATTTTCATGATTAAAAGAATCTAAATAGAAGATGTATAAAAAATATCGTTATCATTAGAAGAAAAAAAAGGTTTAATATTTGTTATTTTTATGTTTCTTAATTTCTTGATTTGTAGATCGTAATCCTACCCTGGGAAAGGTGTGCTGGCGCTTGGGGCTTTGGGAAGGGTATTAAATAATAAATGCCCTTTTCTATGCACCTGTAGACTTGGCTTTTAAACTTTTAATTGCCTAGTCTGTATATTTACACTTCCTCCAAACATTTTGGTACTGCTATTTTAGTATTGCAGTGAGGCATTCAGCAGTATGTGTTTATGTATACACTGTTCCAAAAGTGAAACTGCTGTACATTTTGCCAGACACTCTCCTTGCAGAATTGTAATAATTCAGCCAGTACCCAAGTAGTCATGGTGCAAAGTGGGCCTTAGGGCATGGACTGCTTCAAAGTCCTATACACTATGCATGCAGTCTTGTATGCATAGGAAACTTGTCTTTTATAGCTTTTATTATCCAGTCCATGTTCTTACACTTCCAGAAAACTCTTTGTGATTGCTGATTCAGTATTGTAGTGAAGTATTCAGCAGAATGCTCTTATTTATGCACAGTGCTAAAAATGAAGCTCTTCCAAATTCAGACAAACACTCTCATTGCAGAACTGTAATTATCCAATCATTACTCAAGTAATCATGGTGCAAAGTAGGCCCTAGGCCATGTACTGCTTTAAACCTGTATAGAGTATGCATGCACTCTTCTATGTAGGTGCACATTTGTTTTTTATACATTCAATTGTCCAGTCTGTATCATTAGACTTTCACAATCACTCTCACTCTACTGTTTCAATATTGTAGTGAGCCATTCAGCAGTATTTTCTTATATATGTACTGTGGTAAAACTGAAGCTCCTATAAATTCAGTCATGCACTCTCTTTGCAAAACTGTAATCATGCAGTCAGTACCCAAGTAATTATGGAGCAAAGTAGGCCTTAGTATATTGACTGCTTCAAACTCCTATTTACTATGCATGTATTGTTCTATGCACCTGCAAATTTACCTTTTATATTTGGAATTCCCCAGTCTCTATCCTTACACTTCCAGCAAACACTCTGTCATTCCTGTTATAGTTTTGTAGTGACTCATTGATCAGTGTGTAGTAATCCATTCGCAACATTGAAACAGTAATCAGCAGATGTACAATAGGCGGTACATTCCCAGAGATATGGCAGCTTTTGTGCACTCTGATATCAGCACAATGGGTGCACCGTATTTACAATGTAGTGTATTATGGAGCAAAAACGGCACAGATATGTGATGTATTTGTGTTGTGAAGGTGGTGCACTGCTTGACTTGCGTTCCAAGTGCAACACAGCTCCAGCAATGCTCTTGGGGTTCTATGCTCACAAAGCTGTGTCAATCCTTGCACCTGTTTCAAGCAGGTGCAGGGTTTTGATGTAGCATAGGACTAAAAGTGACTGAATGAAATATTATAGATTTCCTTCAGTCACTTTT